>NC_072388.2:54311610-55643277 GCF_028885625.2 Pongo pygmaeus | reverse complement strand
AATGTCTTAAGGGTTTTCACTTTAAGAATTTTTATTTACTATCTCCATAGGTTTATAAACATGATTAAAACATTTCCATGGGCCATTTCCCATCCCTTCCCTTGAGTGTTTTAACATTTAAGTTATGAGCATTGAGAGCCTATAGTTAATTGACTAAGGCCAATGGGATGGTTCCTTTCCACAATATACAATTCAGAACAATTCAGATAGGGATGTTTTCTTTCTTAGATCTTGTAAAGATGGCTTTTAATTAACATATATTTTGGAACATTCTATGTAAAAATATCTAGGATGTTGAAAAATACAAAGGACTATGAATTTTTTAGTCAACACGCTGAGAGAAAGCTTTTATAGCTTTTACTTTCCTAGCATCTATTCACTATCAGTCCTTCTTCACATTTACATTCTTCTGAATTTTATGCTGCATAATGCTACCGGGAAGACTGTGTTTATTATTCTGACATGATTCTTTGTGAAATAGGTGCTTGATAAGGATTATTTTTAAAAGACCAAAAGCCCCTCAAGTGATTACTCTCTCAAACTTCTTGTAAAGGAGGACAGATAGTGATCCTCACCACTACCGGAGGCAAGTCTAGAATTTTCCAATGTTTTAAACGTTTGCATGCCACACAATGTCATCAAATTTTTTTTTTTGCTAAGATGAAAAATTAGATTTTTTTTGTACGTGAAGCCTGTTGCCTGATGTTCTTTAGAACATTTGGTTACATTTCAAATAACTCAGTAAATTTCCTGATCATTCCTATATATTTGGATCACTGAAGAATGTGGAAGCTTACAAGAATTACAAATAAAATAATTTTTTATGCTTCTTCGTATTAAAACTGAAGGTGTTTGAAAATACAAATGGAAATTTAATTTGCAAACCTTCTTAATGCTGTGGATACACACATAAAATATATGAAACATTTCCTATTAAAGGGATTCAAGGATGTGTATTTCACTATTTCAGATGATACAATGAAATTATTATCTTTTTACACAATATTCTTCATTTCACTACCTTATTGAACTAAATTGTCTCACTATAGGACACCAAGTGTTAAAGATTGAGATTTTAGTAGAGAGCGTGTTAGCTCTACAACTTTTGCACACAAGTCAAATGTTATTTGAAATACATATTTCACTTTTTTTGGCTATTCTGAAAGCAAAAGAAAAAATTTACAGAATCCAAAAGAAAATCTCACAATAAAAACAAAGAAAACCATATAAGTTATAGTTCCTGCAAATGTTGTTTCAAAAAGCTTTATTTAAAGCTGCTTCAGGATAGTTTTGTGATAAATAAGAATCAATATGATTTATTCATATCACAGTTTTCTAAAGCATGTTTACTAGTTCTTTTCTAATTCACACCCTGCCATCATTCTGTTTTTATATATGTTCCTTTCAAAAGATTTGCCAAACATAAATAAGAACAATTACAGAGTTACAGAGCAGGATTATTTCTGAAGAAAAAAAATTATCATCAGTTGTATTTTCATCAGCTATCCTATTAGACTCCATCATTAAGAAAAGTATTCAGGATGTCTAGTGGGTGAAGAGAGCAGAAGTGTGTTTTCATTTTGATATGATAGCTGCATTCAAGTTATTCTCCTCTTTACAATAGATTTTACCTAGCTTTATCTTCATAGGAAGCTGCTTTCAGTTGAAAAGCAGAAGTGAATAGAAGTGTCATGACATGGGATTAACAGTACAACCAGTTAGTAAATCAAATGTTTGAGGTGAAGAAAGTGGAATGTGACATGCATCAGCAGGATGGACTAGCAGGATTTTATGGAGACAAGTGAAAAGAAAAATTTTAATCATTGGTCAATGCTCCTGATATCTGTACCATTTTGAAAACACGTGGTCCATTTAACCAGTCAGTCACTGTAATGAATCTGAGTGCATTAAGATGTTCCCAGCAATGTTAGTTCATATAGAAGTAATAATCATAGAAAAAACTAGTCTCAGTTCTGTTTCCAGCTAATTAAAAAAAAAAAAGAAAAAAGCAAATTACATCCTAAGACTGAGAAAGTGGCCAGTATGGTTCACTTTTGAGATGGCAATATGACTGCAAGAAACCTCATGATGGGTTTACCCCATGACACCCTCATTATAGTCACTGACGAACTACTAAAAATAACCTTCTCAAATACTTCCCATTACATAGATTTGATATAGTCCTCATAATTAAGATTTTAGAGTTTCAAGAGTGTTTGCCAGCAAGTTATTTGGAGCACTTAAAAATGCATGTTTCAGCACAACCATGGATTTCTTCTCTCCTTCTGGTAAGTATCCACACAAATATGTAAAAACTTAAAATTGGTAATGCTTAAAGATTTATCTGGGTAGCTTGGGTGAGTAGCTAAAAGGTTAATTTAAAGGCTTCCTAAAGGATATTTCCCATCACCATCAGTGTCTTCACATGAAAATATGTTTAAATTCCATACAGTCTGGCATTCACTTCATAACTCCATATTTTTTGGTCTCCATTTTTTCACAGCACAAGTTTCTCTAAGAACAGAGTTAAAATTCTAATGTGCCTAATATTTACTTAAAACTTTGTCTAAAAAAAAAGAATTCACACAAAAAAGCCCATTAAATATTCACACTTTAATATATGTTCCTTAGAAACAAATGTACAGTTAGATAACACATAAAGAATTATGAATGACTAATTATATTTTGCATATTTACAGCAAAGACAATTAGCAAATAGCTTTTATATGCAAAATAAATGAAAAAGTAATTAAGATGCACTAACCAGAGCAGCAATATCAAGTCTGTTGTCTTGTGATTCATTCCTAACAAACATAATAATTATGCATTCATTGTCATATAATTAAAACAGCTCTGTCCTTTAGAAAAATGGTTATTTACTGTATAATAACCTGAAGAGTGGCAGAAGTTCCTCATAATGGTGAGCAGGATAATTAAATATTTCTTCTTAGGAAATGCTCACCCAGTTTAGTTTATTATCATAAACTTCTACGAGCAAGCAGCTGTTCCTCAGGAATGCCAAGTGTTTTCTCTTTGGTCTGGGAAAGTTATTTTCCATTTTATTCATCGGCTCTCATTTTTTTTCTTGTTGTTGAATTGGGCAGGGATGCTCCTGAGGCACCCTTCACCTTCCTAAGGCTGGTCCTCCTGGAGGCCATCCCTAGCTGCAGAGGGCTGTGGGAAGCAGCTTCAAGATCCAGTTCTGTGGCTAGATCTGCTTTTGGTGATAAAAATGTGTATTGTTTTCTTCTCTGCTGAAATATATTGTCTTTTTGAAGATCTTCTAGGACCTTTTCATCACTAAGATAGACATAAATGTGCAAATAAACAAATGAGTACAGTAACATCCAGTGTTTATCATGTTAGGTAAACCACCTGCATTTTAGAAATATAGCAACAAATTTCAAAATGATCAATACATTTGATATTTCAGCTAATTAAAGTGATATAAACTGTCATCTGCATTCCACACAAATAGATCATGGGAGCCATTTTGTTTCCCCAAAGCTGAGAACACGTTAATATCTGTGCCCAGCAGTTACGCCATTGCCTATTGTTCACTCCTGATATACGCACAGTGCCTACACAAGCACATGCTGTAATGCAATCAGAAATTACTCAAGCAGGAGATATACATTATTTTGTGTGTATTTGGTGTGTTATCTTAATATTGATACTATTATGTCATTATGTATATACACTCAACGAAATTAACTTATTTTTATAATAAAATCTTGTGTCCAGTGGAATGAAGAGAACAAGAGTAAATGGGAAGAGAAGTATTTGTTTATGAGTTACTGCTTGATTTAAAAATATAATGGGAACTTTAAAAATTATTATATATAATACCTTAGATATTAGGAAAGGATAAATCTTAAGTAGAAAAAAGTATTTATTAATTAAAATTTTTCTTATTAAATGTATGTTGTATGAAATAATGTAACATTTAAGTTTTAAGACATTTTATTTTACATATTACATAATTTTTAGTAACATTAAATGTAATACTCAACCTTAGAGAGTAAGAAAATAAATTATTTCAGTTAGGTTTTATCATTTGACTTTATTATATATTGACAACTAGTTATTTTAGCAATTACTGAGCTACCATTCCTTTCTTTATTAAGTTCAATAAACAAGCAGTAGACACTAAGCCCAACATTATCTTTTGTATAATTTTTTTTCAAGAAGAATCTTTATTTTTCTTTTCTTTCTTTCTTTCTTTTTTTTTTTTTTTTTTTTTTTTTGGTGTGTAACTTAAATAAAGAGCCATGGCCTTACTTGAAACAGTTTACTCAGAATCATTTAGATATTTTCTAAGTATTCTTCACTATAAGCTCCTTTTGGCATGCAATAAAATGAAAATGGGCCAAGGAGAACCTAGAGAGAAAATACTTATTCCTTATCCTTGTGTTACATTTGGGAGAACTTAAACAGACCTCAGAATACTGAAAAGAAATAATTGCCGTGAAGTAAAACTGGTTAGTATGTTATTAGAGATCCTCTATGCTAGCAACAGAATTTGGGAAAATAGAAAGAAAATAGAACTGGAATTCATAGCACAACATTCAGATAGCTAATTTATTAGTAAAAGGTAGAAGAGACAAACAGCTCCATCTTAGATTCTGATGCAAAAACGGTGTAGGATTACCCATTATTAGTACACCAGTGTGCCAGGAAACATAAGAGAAAATATTCTAGATTCTATCATTAATATTTTGAGAAATCCTAGTAATCCCAAATTAATTCTAAGTAGTCATGATGGAAAAAAATTATATCTTTACTCCTCCTTACATATCCGTAGTTTAGTATTGTTTTTATTTTTTTGTTAGTTGGACAGCGGAGGAGGCAAGGAACACCACAGCTTTTTTCAGCTCTTAGTTCATATTAAAGGTTTTCATGTAACCCTATATACATATGTATTTCATCTAATTTAAATTCCTACTAAGTATGTCAGTAATCTTCCATCTTGCAACTTTAAAGAATAGGGTTATTCACCATTATAGCAGGAATATCAGTTTATGTATCTGCTATGACAGATAGTAAAGATGATCAAACATTACACTAACTCTTAATAATGAGCTTGTTTCTCTCTTCAAGGAACAAAGTTCATAAGGGTGGGAGATGAGAAGGGCCAAAAGGTGAATGTATGCACCTGTTTGTGTGCCTCTTGTCATCCTTCCTTCCCAGAGTACATACTTCTCAGCAAAATGGGAGGTAAGAAGACTAAGCCTCAACTTTCAGACGATCCTCTTTAACCACATCAAGAAACCCATAATTATTCAAAATTTACAATTCATTTTGTAGTTGTTATCTATACCCTTCAATCTCGAGCCTAGTTATCCACCTTGCATTAATTGTTTTATGTATGCATATCATGTGCACCCAGCCAGACTGTTGAATGGAAGATCCAGAGAGGCAGAGACAGCACTCTTTTTTGGTATAAGTATTCCACACAGTACATGAGATGTGGCAGTTGCTTGATAGATGCTGTTGAATGAACACTTCCATCACACATTCAACAGACACACACCAAATGGTCTTTGCCCCTTATTAAAATAGTGTCAAAGAAGAAATATGCTCCCGTCTGTATGTTATTTATCTCCTACCCTGCTCTGTTTCCTATCCTACATACATTTGCAGTTTCCATGTATCTTACTGAAATACATATAACCCCAGCTATATATTTTGTTATGTTATGATGCATACGCAGTAGAGCCTCAATCGTCACGAAATGACTAATGGACAGCTGATTGAATGAATGAATGACATAAATATGAGTGGAGTGTGCGTATGGAGAGTGGAAATACATCTGTCAGCAGATGTAAATGTCTGTTACTCTGTCTCAGCTCCGGCTTATGTGAAACCTAGTTTGGCCATCAATATTATGGCAGTTTGAAGGCTTACATACCAAGCCCATGAACCCTTCCTACGCGTGTATTTTTAAAAATAAATGCTCTGTATTTAGGGATGGAAGATAAGGGGAAGGTTGAAAAAATAACTGTTTCTGCTGCTTCAGGTGCATACCTGCCGTTTCAAACTCCCTTTGGCTCTTAGGCCAGCCAGTGCTATGATTGTCGCTTTAGAGGGTTCTCTGTTCTCCTGAAGGGCTCAGGTAAAGCTGTATGTACTAAATACTTTGAATCACCATCACTCCCCTGTATGCACTGCAAACAATTATACTGCAGAAAACTTTACTACAAAGAGGCCAAGCTAAATGGAAGCTTTTCAAAATGTTAGTCTTATTACAAAAAATTATTTATAAAGACTTTCTTCCCTCTTTCCCAGGAACTTGACTAAAATGTAGTATAAACATACTCATAACTCTAATATTTACCCATAAGTCTAATAAGCTAGGGCAAAAAACAAAAGACTTTTATAAGACTGGTATTCAAAAGCAGACCAGAAAGAAAGATCCTAGGTAAAGGTAATGAAAATCATCTCAAAGTACATTCTCCATTTCACAGTAAGGCTTAATAAGATAGGTGATGTTCTAGAACTCAGAAACATGAGCATTTTTCTTGCTTACAGCCTTCATTTCTGACTACTAGTTTTCATTGGATTAATGAATCTCCTAAGGAATGAATATGAGCACATGCACACTAAAAGTCCGTTTATAAACTCCAGATGATGCCATGTGATAGAAAATTGGCCCTAGAGTCAAGCTGGCCTAGAATGCTTGAAGTGTATAAGACATATGAGTCCTAGAGATTACATATAAAATATTCACTCCCTTCTTTGCCCAGTAAATCAACAAGCATCTTCTGAATCCCCCCACCTCAGTGTCTTAAGACTCTCCTGAAAGTTTGGTTAATTTGGAAAACAACGTAGTCAAGTAAACCCCATAAAAGCCACTGTACAAGTACGAACAAAAAATGTCATACTAGAATTCTGATATGAAATCGAGTTGATATACTGAAATTAAACCCAGACCTTTCAATTTTTTAAAAAAAAATTTACATGTGTGTTTGTTTTTGGTGGATGGACTCACTCTCAAATACAATTGGTGAATAACCCAGAGGGAGTGTAGGTGTTTCCCATTACCATTGCGGATGCCATGGGCCTGTCAAGACTTAATAAGGGGCTCCATGTTGCATTGTCTCAAACTCCTTAAACTTCTGGGTTCTGGGATTGACTCCTTCCTGTTCCTCATTTATGTCCCAGATCCAGGGGACATGGCAAAAAGAACCTGAATTCATCATGAGGAAGGAACCCATCACAAGGAAGCAACCTATGAAGGCGGCCATTAGGCAAGGGGCATCTGAGATGGGCACTGCAAGCATGTTCAAGAAAACACCTTTTCTGCCAGCTAGAGGCTCCCCCGCCCAGTGGAGGATGAATCAAATTCCACCATCTTTAATCTGGCTACACATATTTGAATAATAATCCTGAAATTCACATTGATGCTCAAGAAGTCGCTTCTTCAAAACTTTAAGGTAACAATTAAGTATTCCATTGTCATGGCTCAATTAAATGGTTTGGCCTGAGAAAATTGGGGATTGTAAAGTGAGGATGGAATGTGCTTTGATCCTTTTTCCAGGGTTATTGTTTCATTAATAAATGAACATGTCATTTGTCTCACCAGAGGGAGCTCATGCCCTCCAGGCATTTTTCCCTTTTTGTTCAGGTTTTATAAAGATGAATTTCCAGTGCTCTGAAATACCATGGATTAGTAGTTAAGCCTGACAGCACTTCGGGGAGTAGCGAGCTTAAAGTGCCTCACACAGGTCTCCAAAGCACTTGTTTACTAATAGAGGAAATCAGCAACCGTCTGCAGCTGCTGATATCGCATTACCATTTGGAAAGACAGTAGCTGAGATAACAAATCACACAGTTTTAATAATTACTCCTGCATTCCCGTTTTTTGTTTCCTGCATAACTGTAAAGGCTGGATTTCTTCCAAATAAACAGATAAAAACAGTATGGAACTTTTATCTTTTAATGATAATGACAACACATCATGTTTCACTAAAAGTTTCCTGCTGAATTTTTTCTGATTTCTAGAGTTTCAATAAAATGTAATTATACTTTATAATTCCACTCTTTTAATCTTCACTTCAAAAACTATTCACAGTGAGCAAGTTTGCCAGGCACCAAGAGTAGGGGACAAACTGCTTGGACTTACCCATGTTGACTATCTCCTGCTTTCTGTCTTGGAGTAAACCTGTCATTGAAATTGCATCCTGTACATTGAGCTGCTTTGCATTCAAATTAATAGCTAGTTTAATTTGAATGTACAATAGCTCCATTTATGCCATCATTTTTAAAAAAAAAAGAAGTAAGGCATTTGGCAATGAATGGATGTTTAAGATATGATACATTTGCAACATATTTTTAATCCCAAATTGAACTTATATTAGGATGGAGACATTTTAATATCAATAGTTAAGTCATAAAAGAAGCCCTTTTAAAAATCTGCATAGTAAATACGTGCTTTAGGGGTCAAAATTACTCATTGTACAGATACAGCGCAGGGTTTAGTTCGTATGGTTGGCGCTGGGTATTTTCTGGCAAATCTGTGCATTGTTACATTTCTATAGTCCAAGGATGGCAATTGATTTTTAAAACACATGCTGCAACTTTATTTGGTCTGTAATTACATGGACTTTATTTGGAGGTCAGTGAAGGAACAACTAAATAGGAAAATGAAGTCTTCCTCCCTCGTGCAATGAAACCATAAAAGTTGGCAGACAGAAAGGAATGCTAAACTTTTTCCCAGAGCTCTGAGTTTGGTTTCCACTGGTCCATGTTCCATTGGGTGATTAGAGAAAGCTTTTTTAAAGCCTTACTTCAGAATGATCTTAATTGGTGCAAGGTTGAGCCCTTTCTAGGAGGGGAGGGAAAAGGTTGAATAGCCTTTTCAAGTCACATGAAAGTTTCTAGGATGAATGTACGATAATTAGATTAATAAGTAGCTTAATTTATCACAGCTGAGGATTTCAACAGCCACACATTAGAGCAAGAAAAAAAGATTAGTGTGATTCTAGTTTGAAAAAAAAAAAAAATTGTACTGAAACTTGATTAACCTTAAACACAAAGTGCCTTTCTTTTTCAGTGTAAATGTCTAACCAGGGGGAGGGGTGTGGAGTGGGGAGATCTGGGAGGGGACCTAAAATAATCAGAGAAGTCCTATTTTATTCCTTTCTGTCTCCCAGTTAATGAGCAGTATCAGGATGCCTTGAACCAACTTTTCCTTTTAGTTTCTTATCCTTAAAATAATGGGCTGACCATAAGCCTGCAGAATCTTAAATTATGTTGCCCGCCCACATCATAGAGATCTGTCTTTTCTGATGTACAATTTGTCATAAGCAGAGTCACCCGTGTCTGTTGAGAAAATAAAGGTAGTGCTATTGGGAGGACACCATCATTTTGGTTAGTATGTGGCAGGAACATTGAGGCTTAGCTTGTTGGGTGACATCTCTAGTTATCTCAAGGCTGAAAAGCCTGAATTTAGACCCATGCATTCAGAAATTGTAAGTTGCCCAAATAAGGGCAGCAGTGAGTTGAAATGAACAGTATTCATTGATAAAACATGCAAAATCAAGACGATTATTATAATAGCAAGAATAATTGATTTCAACGGGGTTTAAAAAGTCAGATGAGAACTGACACTCAAAAAAAAAAACACCATCAATTCAACTTATCCTCCATTGGGATTCTTTTTTTCCATCTTCTCCACAAGTGCACAATAAAGTATTTTGAGAAAAAGGAGAATCTGCTGGACCATCTGATGATCAGATCATCGGGGTGGACTAACGTCAGATTTAATTAACTAACCTTAAACTTCCTGACTTCTGTCTGGCTAAAAACAAAACTGTAATGTGATGTGGAACAAAACTGCTGGTATCAGCGTTGTTTTGCTATGGAAGAGCCTGGAATGTGAATCTCTGGTACCTGTCAACACTTAACAGTCATCGTGGTTGGGAGGCCAGCTAATGCGAGCCCAGCGGTGGAGCAGGGTTTTGGGCATTGCCCATGTGCTTGCATGGAAAAAGTGTGTGGCTGGATGTGGGTAGGCAGCTAAGACACCCTCTAAGTGGAAGGGAAAAATCTAAAGCTAAAATACCAGACAACTTTGGGGACACCAATACTTCCACAACGAAAATTGTTGTGTGTTTCTCTTCAGTCTCCAGAACTTACATAGAAGCATCCTGAAATAGGTTTGGGTGTGGCCCGTGCACACAGCCCCAGCTACAACATTGAGAAGTTACCTGTGGCCCAGCCAGAGCTACGAGGGCAATGCCAAGGGCACTTGTGTACCAGCTTGTTAGATAAGTTCAGTGACTTGAAACAGCGCCAGAGGTGAATCCGTTTCCACTGCTAGGGAATCTTCTCTCAGAGCACTAGTCTTCTCTTCTGCTGGGATGAAAGGAAAGCTTTAATTTAAAAAAAAAAATCATATAATGAAAAATGACATATTGTAGATAAAATATACTGTAGTTTAAAATGTTGCAATTTCCAAACATTAGTGTAATTATAGACCCTGAATAAACTTGGAAACCTAAGGCACACTGCAGCCAGCAGCACAAACCTGTAAGCATGCTTATAATCTAAAATGGATATCTCATTACTGGTTAACATTATTTATTTAGGAGGAGATATGACCTCTAATTTGCCTTTAAATGATTAATTTGGTGTTTAAATAAGTGCCTTTTACTTAATAATGTTTTCTTCAACCAATTCACTTATGTCAATAAACTCTTTGTTTAACCTTCTTAAAGGAAACATTTTCTCTGCTCTGAGGCAATTAATGAGCTATCAAATAAATAGGTACAGGAAAATGAATTAAAATTAAGGACTGCCCAAGACAGCAAAAATGCTTTAATCTGTGGAGTGGGTACTGTGGTTTACTGTCAACCACGATGCAGGAAGGGCGTCAGTCCATTCCTCACCCTCCCATGAGTCTCCTTTCTGTCTTTAGTTCACAGAGAAGGCAACTCTCACTACAGGACCTACCAAAACGGGAATAGCCCATACATAATTAGAGGCACTTTTCTCTCAATTGCTAGTTCTTTAAGTTTGGTAAAAACAATGATAAATCTTCAAGTTGGGAATGGGTTGCCATTTTTTTCATGGGAAATCAAGGGGAAATGAAAATATGTTCAATACTAATACAAAATATTAATATCAAAAATATCAACATTAATATCAAAGTGTCAAAAACATCTTCTGCAGTCTTGGGGCATAAAACTGGATCATGTATAACTCAGTTGCTTGTTTTGCAGGTAATTTATTTTTAAATATAGTTTTTCCTGAAAATTAAAAATGAAATTAGAATGAATTTGACTTTTTTTCTTAATTAATAGAACTAAAGCTGCCAAATTTTGTTTAGCTTTCTGTAGTATGTAAAAACTTTTTTTTTTTTTTTTACAGAAACGGGGTCTCACTATGTTACCCAGGTCAGACTCGAACTCTTGGGATCAAATGATCCTCTTGCTTCCACCTTCAGGGAAGCTGGGACTACAGGTATAAGCCACTGCATCTGGCTAAAAAGCATTTTTTAAAAAAAATTGACCAATAGTAACCATCAACACTATTTTAAAATTTGCAATTTTTTTCTAATAAGAGTAAATGAACCACCAAATTTGGTCATTCTCAGAGGAAGAGAGCACTGAGTGTGGCAGAGACGGCCAGCCACCCCCTAATAATCACACCGCCTTTTTTTATAGTCATAGACTTTTGACCTAGGGCACACAGCCAACAAAAACATAGATGACACTTCCAAGCCTCCTTAACTGCTGACTCTAGTCATAAGACTAAGTTCTGGCCAAGGTGAAGTGAGTGAAAATGTGTGTGTGCAAAACCATCTGGCTGTACCCTTAAAAGGCAAGTCATCTTTTCCTCTTTTTCCTTTCACATCAAAATAAAAAGAGCCTTTAATGGTGTCCTGGAACAGAGCTGCCACCCCAGCTCAAACTTTCAGGAGAAATAAGCTTCCGTCTTAAGTCCTTACGTTTTCAGCTAAACCTTTATCCTAACTAATACGCTGATGTAATAACCATAAAATAAATTCAAACTTTGTACTGCCAGTGCCACGCTCAACTAGTTCATATGTCTCTCTCTCTTTATCTATGAATATTAGCAGTTTCTGCTATTTAGACTACTCTTCCTAAAATGTACCTCTGATTGGGAATAATTCAAAACCTTTTGGATGGCTCCCCTTTGTCTCCTGAATCAGGGACAATCCATAACATGACATTCACCATTCCAGTTTTTCCAGCCTTTGCTACTCATGGTACTCTTCTCCACACATCTCCCTACCTCTCCAGTCATACCAGACAGTTGCAATTTGGAGGCCATGCTTGGCCTTCTTTGCCTGTGCAAACCTTATCCATCCTGGGTTTTTAAAATATGTCGGGTTTTTTGTTTTGTTTTGTTTGTTTGTTTCAATATGGGCTTTGACCTGGGTGTGGTGGCATGCACCTGTAGTCCCAACTACTCAGGAGGCTGAGATGGGAGCATCATTTGAGCCCAGGAGTTTGAGGCTGCATTCCAGCCTGAGTGACAGAGGAAGCTCCAACCTCTAAAAATTTTTGTTAATTAAAAAATAATTGAGGGCTTTGGAGTCGAATAAGCCTGGTTGAAAGCCATGATTGGTCTCTGCTGGTTCCCCTCATTATTACACCCCGCATAATACCCTCTAACTTTCCCTCACAGCACTTCTCACAGATTGTTGATGCACATTTGATTACCATCTACTCCCCCATTAGAACACAAACTCCACATGGGCAGGGATGATGTCTATTTTGTCGCAGCATTTTATCTCTGAGGGTAGCGTAGTGCCTAGCATTTGATAGATTATCTAAATATTTATTGGGTGAATGAATAAACATCTCTGAATCCATTTTCTTGTCTATTAAATGAGTTAATAATACCTCATTTACAGGGTTGTGAATGAAATGAGATAATGTGTGTCAAATGATGAGTACACGGTAAGTACCAAATTAATAGGAGGCAATATTGTGCAGTGACTCACTACACAAACTTTGGAGTTAGACCTACTTGGTATAGCTTCAGCCATGTATTCATTATATGACATTGAACAAGTTATTTATCTTTTCTAGGGCTCCACTTCTTCCTCGTAAAATTGATAATAAATGTGCCTGATATTGTTGCTGAATATATTGAATTTGATGATTTATGTGCTTACCGCAGTGTTGTTACCTAACAGACATTTAATAACGGGATCTTTTGCAATCCGTCACTCATATGACCATTCATTTGTTCATTCAACAGATTTTTATTGACTACATACTATTTATCAGACACTGAGCTTTGTGCTGGGAACATAATGGGGAAAAAATCGGAGTGGACCACAGGATACACCTCATGGAATATAAAGCCAAGACCATCAAATAAATAAACATGCCAATAAATACGTAAGAACTAATTGTGAATAACTGCTAAGAAAGAAAAGAACAGGGCTCCGTGAGAGGAGGGATTTAGTGAATCAGCTGTTCTCCACGACCCAGCTCAGATGCCAGCAGCTCCATGAATCCTGTCTTTGTCCTTTCCCATTCTCTCCTAATCATGTGGTCTTCCCCATTTTTTCAAACTCTATACCATACTATACTTTTATTATGATATTTGTTTTATGCCATCATAATGGCAGCTAATATTAGCTACTCTTGCTAATCTAAGTTTTTGTCTAAACTTTAGCATCTGGACTAAAACTTCTTGAAGTTTGGACTATGTCTTACCTGCCTCTGTTGTACCTACAGGATCCAGCAAGGTTCCTGGCACAAACTAAAGCTCCAGGAGTATTTGTAAAATAGAAAGAAATTTTACACTCCTCTTTGACTTTTGACCATGAAAAACTTACTCTGGCTGGAATAAACCTTTCTTACATTCACATTAGGCTATTTCTTTAGTCAGTGAATTTTTATACATTAATTTCTTCCACATAGTATAGATGATGAATAAATCAGGAGCAAGTTAAAATAGTCAGAATTTTAATCATGAAAAGGGTCTAACATCCTATGACAAGAGAGATTCTTGGAAGAACCCTGGACTGAAAGCCCTAGACAAACATCTGGAGATATTATTTTCTGCTACATTTGAAAGTACCTTTCCAACATAAGATCCTGCTGCTGCTTGTCCCATGATCTTGTCAAAAAGAATGGTCAGCTAGGTGCAGTGGCTCACATCTGTTGTCCCAGCTACTCACAAGGCTGAGGCAGGAAGACCACGTGAGTCCAGAAGTTTGAGACCAGCCTGGGCAACATAGCGAGACCCTGTCTCTACAAAAAAGTTAAAATATTAGATGGGTATGGTGGTGTGTGCCTGTAGTCTTGGTTACTCTGGAGGCTGACATTGATGGAGGAAGATAGCTTGAGTCCAGCAGTTCAAGATCAGCCTGGACAACATAGTAAGACCCCATCAGGAAAAAAAAAATCATCATTACAACACAAAGCATTTTTTTTTTTAAATACAGAGTCTCACTTTGTAGCCCAGGCTGGAGTGCATTGGCATGATCTCGGCTCACTGCAACCTCCACCTCCCAGGTTCAAGCTATTCTCATGCCTCAACCTCCCAAGAAGCTGAGAGTACAGGTGCCCACCACCATACCCAGCTAATTGTTGTATTTTTAGTTGAGATGAGGTTTCACCATGTTGGTCAGGCTGGTCTCGAACTCCTGACCTCAAGTGATCCACCCGCTTCAGCCTCTCAAAGTGCTGGGATTACAGACGTGAGCCACCGCGCCTGGCCACCACAAAGCATCTTAATGGCAGCACAAGCCATTTACTGGAAGGAAAACATTTAAGTTACACCCAGAATGAAAGTAAACAATACAATAAAGAAAATTTATCTGCTCACATAACTGAAAAAGCCAGAGATAAAGGTACTTTAGATGAGGCTTCATCCAATGTCTCAAGGATATCCCAAAAACCTGGATTCTTCCATCTCTCCGCGTCAGCTTCACCCTAAAGGTGGCTCCACTCCTACTCCCAAGATGGCTGCTCACAGCTCCTGGATTCATATACTTTCTTTTTTTTGTGGCAGAGAGAGCTACTTTGTTTCAGCATTCCCGGAAAAAGCCTTATAATTACTGGTCTGCTCACTTCACACATCTACCCTTGATTCTATTGCTGTAGTCAGGAGGATGGGATGAGATAATTGGCTTGGCCTAGGTCATCTATTCCACCCCTAAATGGGAGGCAGTAAGGTCAGCTTCCACAAAATTATGTTGATCCCCAAAAGGAAACTAGGGACTGCTGGGAAGAGGGAAGCAGGAAATAGATGCTGGCAAGACTACTAAATGTTGAATCTACAGTCTTGGTCAGCCTCAGTCTGTGAAGCCTGCCTATTCAGGTGGGTAGGGTCGTTCACTCATGTTAGTAGGAGAAAAGAACACAGCATGGACTTCTTCCATCTTTTATGGAAATGGCATCATACTCTGACAATAAAAACGAGCTTTGCTTTGGTGTTTGTTCTGCTCAGAGGAAAAGTGTTATGGTCTAATAGAGTCAGCACTTTTAAATAAAATTATTTTTATTCTAAAATGGTGAAATCTTTATGAATAAGTGGAGCCCAAGTAACAGTATATACAGTCTTAAGTACTAAATTTCCAACTAGAATGTTGACATTTTATCTCGTGTTCAAGGGAAAATAACTTGAGAGAACTTTAGGGAGAAGACTGTCATTTGTTTCCACTAATTTTAAGCAAGTGAGAGCTGCTAGAGAATCTAGTTGATATTTCCTATTATCTTTCTCTTTTTCTTCTTCCTCTGTCCCTCTTTCAGACCCACCCTGCACATGTGCGTGTGCACGCACACACACAAACACACACACACTTTTTCTTCTTTCTTTCTCTGCCCTTTTCCTCTTTCCATTTCTTCTTCCTCTACCCCCTCTCATTCTTCTTTCCCTCCATCAAATACCCTTTACTCTTTTTTCTTCTCTCTCTTCTCTCTCATGTTTTTCACTCTTTCTCTTCAAATGGGTCTCAATAGGCGGATTCATTTAGTACGAGAAAAAAAGTTATTTTTTTCTTCACCAATATCATGAAAACAAGTGTAAGAGTCATGACCATGATTTAGGTCTGCTTTAGGGAGAACTACTCCTACTTCTCTGTGGTCTCCAAGATGCATCAGAGGACAAAGTTTGAGCCGTCTGGTAACAAATTTGCTGGTTTCACCAAAACATTCTGCATTAGCTATTAAAGGAGAGAAACTCCAATCTGTTTACTGGTGAGCTCTACAGTCTAACTCTTATCTCCCTAATCCTCACACCACCCGTGAGAGCTAAGAAGGCAGCTTAGTTTTCTCACTCCCTTTTTAGAGTCTTGAAGAACCAGTAAGTGCAGGCACTAACAGTGTGATAGAATGGCCAGATTTTTAGACTTAGGGTATTATTGTCTTTACTTCTAGCTGATTTTTCTACTCTGACATTTTCTCAGAGTAGCATGAAATCTCTTTCCCAAATAACTTTATCCATTAACCATTAGCGTTATCAAGAAGGACAGCTCACAAACAAGACACAATGACATTAAAGTCAAGTAAGATGTAGTAACTCATGCTTATAATGTAAAGGCATTATGCTTTGGGGTCAGCCTAAGCCAAATGTAGCCCTCAAATAAATAAAGAAAATTCATTGCATATTTCCTTAGGGAACCTGCTACTATAAAAATGTTTTGATTTGAAGTTTTAAAATAGCTATTTGTAGTTATCAAAATGCCCTGGCATGGGGGATAGCTCTGAAAAGATTAATGCCTAAAGTTCTTGTAAGATAAATAGTATAAAAGTTTTGACCAATGTTTTCAAAATATATACATGATCACTTATGGTAAAGAAAAAAATATGTCCCTGGAAAGGTAATTTAATACTTAGCGCTTGCTTACGAAAGATGGGAGACTAATGACTTGTGTTGTTTTTCTATGTAGTTTTAGGTGTTGTTCTCATGATGACAGATACGCATGCTATTTTCTGGTAGTGAAGAATTTGCATATAACCATCAGCTAATGTTCTTCAAGTTTTTTTTTTTTTTTTGCGATTCTGCATAGCTGTAGTGCCATTTGCACTAATGGGAGGATCAATATCAGAGTACAGTCAACATTTAATACACATATATTGAGTGCTTGCTTATTTGTCAACATGCTGTATATCTGGCACTAGGCCCATATAGTTCCTGTCCTGAAGGATCTCACAGTTTCATGAAAATAGCTATTTGTAGTTATCAAAATGCCCTGGCATGGGGGATAGCTCTGAGAAGATTATATATTCATTCATTTAAATAATTTAATAACAGTTAGCTCATCTCTATATTGTAGGCATGTGCAATATATGAGGGGGATATAAGAGGGGAATTAAGGTTCTATGATGAAGTGTGGGAAGACTTCATAGAGAAGGTAGCTTTTGAGATGGAACTTGAAGAATGAATAAGAACAAAGAGAAGTGAAGAGGACTGCTGCTCCAAGTAGAGAGAAAATCACATGCCAAGACATGGAGGTATGGTACAATTTGCCTACATAAGGAACCACTAGTAGTTTATTGTTGCTGGAAAATAAAATATGACAGTAGTGATAGAAGATGAGGTATCATCAGGAATCTGTAGACAAATCACAGAAATTCATTTTATGCCATGCTTAAGAACGTAGTTTTTATTCCATAGGCCATAGAGAGTCATTGATAAATTTCATGTAACATGATTGGCTTTGATTAGAAAATGTACAAAATAAACTGGGAGACAACATCTTAGAAGCAGAAAAAATAGTCATTAAGCTACTGCAATATTCCAGCCAAGGGATGCTGAAAATCTGAACCATTCTAATGTACAGAGATAGTAGGGCTAGAATAGAGGAGAAAGATGTAAGGTATATTTAGGAAATAGAATCAACAGTAGCTATTAATTGATTAGATGTGAGTAGAAAGGAAAAAGAAAAAAATCTTTAAATAACTCTCAGGATTTTGCTTGGGCAATGGGGTAGGTGGAAGGTAGTATCACTCACTATAATAAGAAAAATGGAAAAAGCAGTGAGTTTTGAGAGGTAGGGAGTAATTTTGGGACATTTTCAGCTTGAGATCCTTTTGAGATATCCAAGTGGAGTTGCCTGATAGGCGAGACTCTTCTTTCTAGACTCAAAAATAAGCCTGAGCTAGAGATATTATAGAAGCATTGAATGTGGATGCCAGAGGGAATGTTTACAATAAGACATGAAGAGGATTGAACATAGAATCTTAGAGAACTCCACCATTTAAAGGTCAGAAAGACAGCCAGAGCAATCAGGCAAGAGAGAGAAATAAAAGGTATCCAAACAGGAAGAGAGGAAGTCAAACTATCTCTCTTTGCGGATGATAGAATTCTATACCTAGAAAACCCCACAGTCTCCGGCCAAAGGCTCCCAGATCTGATAAACAACTTCAGCAAAGTTTCAGGATACAAAATCAATGTACAAGAATCAGTAGCATATCTATACACCAAAAAGGTCCAAGCTGAGAGCCAAATCAAAAATGCAGTCTCAATCATAATAGCCACAGAAAGAATAAAACACCTAGGAATACAGCCAATGAGGAAGGTGAGAGATCTCTACAAAGAGAATTACAAAACACTTCTGAAAGAAATCAGAGCCAACACAAACAAGTGGAAAAATGTTCCATGCTTGTGGATAGGAAGAATCAATATTGTTAAAATGGCCATACTGCCCAAACCAATTTACAGATTCAATGCTATTCTTATCAAACTACCAACAACATTTTTCAAATTAGAAAAAGCTATACTGAAATTCATATGGAACCAAAAAAGAGTCTGACTAGCCAAAGTAATCCTAAGCACAAAGAACAAAGCCAGAGGCATCACACTACCTGACTTCAAACAATACGACAAGGCTACAGTAACTAAAACATCATAGTACTGATACAAATACAAACACATAGACCAGTGGAACACAGCAGAGAACCCAGAAATAAAGCCACACATCCACAACCATCTGATGTTTAACAAAGTCAACAATAACAAGCAATGGAGAAAGGACTCCCCATTCATAAATGGTGCTGAGATAACTGGTTTGCCATATGCAGAAGATTGAAACTTGACCCCTTTCTTTCACCATAAAAAAAAAATAAACTCAAATACCATGTGGCCCAGCAATCCCATTACTGGGTATACACCTAAAAGAATATAAGCAATTCTATTATAAAGATACATGCACACACATGTTCATTGCAGCACTATTCACAATAGCAAAGACATGGAATCAGCCTAAATGCCCATCAATGATAGACTAGATAAAGAAAATGTGATTAGGCCAGGCGAGGTGGCTCATGCCTGTAATCCCAGCATTTTAGGAGGCTGAGGCGGGCAGATCACGAGGTCAACAGATCGAGACCATCTTGGCCAACATGGTGAAACCCCATCTCTACTAAAATACAAAAAATTAGCCAGGCATGGTGGCAGGCGCCTGTAATCCCCGCTACTTTGGAGGCGGAGGCAGGAGAATCACTTGAACCCAGGAAGCAGAGGTTGCAGTGAGCTGAGATCGCGCCATTTCACTCCAGCCTGGGCAAAAAGAGCGAAACTCTGTCTCAAAAAAAAAAAAAAAAAAAAAAAAGAAAGAAAGAAAATGTGGTACAGATACACTACGGAATATGGAATTCCATGTAGCCATAAAAAGGAATAAGATTATGTCCTTTGCAGGGACATGGATGGAGCTGGAAGCCATTATCCTCAGCAAACCAACCCAGTAACAGAAAACCAAACACTGCATATTCTAACTTATTAGTGGGAGCCGAATGATGAAAACACATGGACACATGGGGGTAACAATACACACTGGGGTCTTTCAGGGTGAGTGGGAAAGGAGCATCAGGAAGAACAGCTAATGTATCCTGGGCTTACCACCGAGCTGATGGGATGACCTGTGCAGGAAACCAACATGGTACCTGTTTACCTGTGTACCAAGTCTGCACATGTTGCACATGTACCCTTGAACTTATAATGAAAGTTGGAATAATTTTTTCAAATAATAAAAATAAGAACAAACTCAAGGTGGATTAAAGACTTAAATGTAAAACCTAAAACTATAAAAATCCTAGAAGAAAACTTAGGGAATACCATTCTGGACACAGGCCCTGACACAGGTTTTATGACAAAGACTCTGAACGCAATTGAAACAAAAACAAAAACTGACGAATGGGACCTAATTAAACTAAAGAGGTATTACACAGCAAAAGAAACTATCAACAGAGTAAACGGACAATCTGCAGAATGGGAGAAAATATTTGCAAACTATGTGTCAGACAAAGGTCTAATATCCAGAATCTGTAAGGAATTTAAACAAATCAACAAGCAAAAAAAAACCCCAGAAAACCCCATTAAAAAATGGGCAATGGACATGAACAGACACTTCTCAAAAGAAGACAGACACATGGCTAACAAGCATATGAAAAAATGCTCAACATCACTAATCATTAGAAAAATGCAAATCAAAACCACAATGAGATAGCAATTGTTAAAATGTCAAAAAACAACAGATACTGGTGATGCTGTGGAGAAAAGAGAACACTTAAACACTGCTGGTGGGAATGTAAGTTAGTTCAGCCACTGTAGAAAGCAGTTTGGAGATTTCTCAAAGAACTTAAAACAGAAATACTATCCCACCCAGCAATTCTACTACTGGGTATATACCTGAAAGAATATAAATTTGCTCTACCATAAGAACACATACACACATATGCTCATTGTAGTAGTATTCACAATTGCAGACATGGAATGAACCTAGATGCCCATCAACAGTGGATTTTTTTTAAATGGGATTTTTTAAACTGGATTTTTTAAAACATGGTACATAGACACCATGGAATACCACACAGTCATAAAAAAAAAAATCATGTCCTTTGCAACAACCTGGATGAAGCTGGAGGCCATTATCCTACGAGAATTAACGCAGGACCAGAAAACCAAATACTGTATTTTCTCACCATAAGTAAGAGCTAAACATTGTGTACACAAGAACACAAATAAGGGAACAATAGATACTGGGGCCTACTTCTGGAGTAGAGGGTGAGAAGATGGGGGGAATCAAAAAACTACCTATCAGGTACTATGCTATCTGCGTGATGAAATAATTTGTATACCGAACCACTGCAACATGCAATTTACTCATGTAACAAATCTGCACATGTACCCCAGATTCTTAAAATGAAAGCTGAAAGGAAAAACAAGTGAGGATCAGGAAGAGGACAAAGAGTATACAAAGAAAAGTCAGATGAAGTCTGCTCAGAGAAGTAGGAAGAAAGGCAAGAAATAGTGCTGTAATGAAAAACTAGGGAGGATGAAGATTTTATTTATACTCTTGATTGTTTCACATTTTTTACCAAGCACATATTTCTTTTGTAATATAAAAAATATTAAAAACAGATTTTAAGAAAGAATGAGAAACTCAACAACAAAAAGACAAAAAAACCAATTAAATAATAGGCAAATGACTTGAATAGACATTTCCCCAAAGAAGAGATACAAGTGGCCAACAGCCACATGAAAAGATGCTCAACATCATTAGACATTAGGAAAATACAGATCAAAATAAAATAAGATATCACTTTAAACCCACTAAGGATGCCCCAAAGTAAAAAAGAAAAAAATAATAATAAGTGTTGAGAAAGAAACAAAGATGTAGAGAAACTGGAACCTTCATTCATGGCTGGTGGGAATGTAAAATGGTGCAGCTGCTGTGGAAACTGGCAGCTCCCCCGGTAAGTTCAACATAAAATTACCCTATGACCCAGCAGTTCCACTCCTGGGTATATACCCATAAGAATGGAAAACAGGTGTTCAGACAAAATCTTGTACATGAATGTTCACAGTGGCTCTATTCACAATAGCCAAAAAGTGGAAACAGCCCAAATAGCCATCAACAAATGAACAGATAAACAAAATGTGGTATATCTATACAACGGAATATTATTCAGCCATAAAAAGGATGAAATACTAATACATGCTACAACATGGGTGAACCTTGAAACCATTATGCTAAGTAAAAGAAGTCAGACACAAAAGGCCACATATTGTATTACAGACAATAGACAGGATAGGCAAACCCCTAGAGCTTAGTGGTTGTCAGAGGCTGGTGGAGAATGAGGAGTAAGGACTGACTGCTGAATGGGTACAGGGTTTCCATTTGTGGTAATGAAAAAGTCCTGGAACTAGATAGGGTGATTGTTGTACAATATTGTGAATGTGTTTAACACTGCCGGATTACACATTTTAAAATGTTTACATGGCAAATTTTATGTCATGAATGTTATGCTATTTTTTTAAATGAGAGAATGTGAGGTTAGCAGTGTCTTGTTAGGTGAGGACGATAAAGACGAGGCTCTTAATGACAACACTGAGGGCAGTGTCAGGGAAACAGGAGCAGTGCCAGGCTGCAGTAAGTTGGAGATTAAATCAGACCTGGGATGTGAAGACAGCAGATGAAGACAGCTTTTTCTTGAAGCTGAACAATGAACTGTAGCATGTATCAATACTTCATATGTCAGTAGTCAGGGAGACACAGGTTCAAGAAACGTGGTGTGTGTGCGTGTGTGTGTGTGTGTGTGTGTGTGTGTTTTAAGATGGCAATAGCTTGAATACATTTATTTTGCTGGGAGAAGGAAGCCCTAGAAAAGAAGAATGAAGACTTAGGGGCAGAGATAATTGATAGAACTGGATCTTCAATAAGGCAGGACACAAGTGTGGGTAGAAGCCTTCAGCTTTGTAAGGAAAATGAGTCCTCATCTTCAGAAAAAGAGCTAGTTGCCCATAAAGAAACATTTGTAGGTAGGAAACCAGAGGTTGAAGGATTTTGTGCCCAAGGGCTTCTATCGGAGATTCTGAGAGTTGGAAGTAACCTTAAACACCATCAGCATAAGTTACTGTCAGTACTAAATGCACACTAAAATCATTTGGGGATCTTTTTTTTTACAAAAAGTATGATCTTGAGCCTTCTCTCCAGAGATTCTGATTTAATTGGTCTGGAGATTATTTTTCAAAAGCTCTTTGGGTGTACAAAGTGGTAAGTATCACTTTTATTCTCACTTTATAGATAATGCATTTGTCTGGTAAAGAATTTGTTCGGGATCTCAAAATTTGAGTATGGCAAAGGGAGCCCTATCTAACACCAGAATACAAGTCATTAATCGCTATGCTATATAGTCTAGTGTTAATAGATAACATTGCAAACGAGGGATGGCTCAGGTCAGCTGCATTTTCATCACAAGTTTAGAACCTTTTAAAAAATGAAATTGGAGCCAGGTGAGGTGGCTCACCCCTGTAATCCCAGCACTTTGGGACGCCGAGGCGGGCGGATCACAAGGTCAAGAGATCAAGACCTTCCTGGCTAACACGGTGAAACCCCGTCTCTACTAAAAATACAAAAATTAGCCGGGCGTGGCAGCGTGCGCCTGTAGTCCCAGCTGCTGGGGAGGCTGAGGCAGGAGAAGGGCGTGAACCCGGGAGGCGGAGCTTGCAGGAAGCAGAGATCACGCCACCGCACTCCAGCCTGGGAGACAGAGCGAGACTCCGTCTCAAAAAAAAAAAAAAAAAAAAAACGAAATTGGGTAGGGTGTGATGGCTCGCATCTGTAATTGCAGCACTTCAGGAGGCCGAGGTGGGAGAATCACTTGAGCCCAGGAGTTCGACACCAGCCTAGACAACAGAGCAAAACTTCATCTCTAGAAAAAAAACCACAAAAATTAGCCAGATTTGGCGGTATGTGCCTCTAGTCCCAGCTACTCCGGAGGCTGAGGCAGGAGAATCACTTGAGCCCAGGAGTCTGAGGCTGCAGTGAGCTATGATTACGCCACTGCACTCCAGCCTGGGTGACAGAGCAAGACTTTATCTCTAAAAAATAAATAAATAAAAATAAAAAATGAAACTGCATTCTTCTTTTATGTCAGTATTACTTTTAAGATATTCCCTTAAACTCAAAAAGCAAGGTTTGAGTTGCCTCATATCAGGCTGTTTTAGCTGAAAACAGTCACAGATGGGAGAGGTTATATTTTGCATCCATAACTTCATCTTCCATAATTTATATCATCTCTGATGTTTAATAAGAGAGGGTGTATGGTAGAGTGATTGAAAGCATGAGCTTTGGAGTGAGTCAGACTTCTGTTGAACCCAGCTCTGGTATATACTAACTATGTTACCTTGAACACTGCGAATCTTCAATTTCCTCAGTTGTAAAATGAGAATAAATAATACATATGGCACAGTGTTGATGAGAGAAGAAATGAGATGTTTATGAAAGGAGATTAATACAATACCTGTTGTATTGTAAAAGACAAATGGCATTAGTTTATTATTATTATTATAACTTTCATCATCATACCATCATCAAGCTTCATCAGGAGCATCATGAAAATCAGAGTTGTGTTGCCTCTCTCAGAGATATTTATGGCTTCTAGATTATTTCTGCCCAATAGAACTTTCTGCAATGTTGGAAATGTTCTATAATATACACTCTTCAATGTGTATATTATATTCAATGTGTATATTCTCACCTGTGACTGTTGAGTACTTGATACTCGGTAAATGTGACTGAGAAACTAAATTTTTTATTTTATTTTAATTAAAATTAAATTTAAATAGCCATGTGTACTTAGCAGCTACCTTACTGGGTATGCCTCTTACTCCTGCTTGAGTAATTTCTCAACTCAGGTGATCTGTCCGCCTTGGCCTCCAACGTGCTGGGATTACAGGCGTGAGCCACCGCACCTGGCTAGTAACTGCTTAGGAGATACCACGGTTGGGTGCCGTGGCTCACGCCTGTAATTTCAACACTTTGGGAGACCAAGGCAGGTGGATCACCTGAGGTCAGGAGTTTGAGGCCAGCCTGGCCAACATGGTGAAACCCCGTCTCTACTAAAAATACAAAAATTAGCTGGGCCTGGTGGTGCGCACCTGTAGTCACAGCTACTCGGGAGGCTGAGGCAGGAGAATCGGTTGAACCCAGGAGGCAAAGGTTGCAGTGAGGCGAGATCGCACCACTGCACTCCAGCCTGGGTGACAAAGCGAGACTGTCTCAAAAAAAAAAAAAGAGGTATCACTAACCAACCTGGGCAACCAGCATGAAACCCCCTCTCTATCTAATGAAATGCTGTGGAAAGGAATAAGGAATATCTGTCTTTGTATATTCCCATTTTCATTGATTCATCTCCAGGATATTTTTTTAAGGTAAGTGAAGAAAATTATACATTTACTTTTATATTTATTTGAATTTATTTATTTGAATGTATAGTGAATATAAATATAAATTTAAATATATATTATCCGAGTAGAGAAATTATGGTATGTTTGTATATTTTTAAAAGCGTTTGTGTGTGATTGTGCATGCGTACATGTGTAATCTACTTTTATTAATTAAAAAATGGAATGATAAACCATAAAATTATTTAAATGGTTATCTACTAGGGGAGGGAAGCAATAGAATAGAATTAAGGAAATAAAAACTAGGCTTCTTTGAATATACATTGTTTTCTAGATAAGTCTTGGGAGGCATACAAAATTAAAATATAAAAACAATCCCTACAAATAAAAAGTAACATAAAATAAATGAATTTATATGTATATCCAGTCATCAGTAGAATGAAAAGAGCAGCAAAAGAGAACTGTAAACACTTTGCAGTAATCATATTGTGAGTGGTAACTTTAATAGTGTTATTCTGTGTAATGTAAAATAAAGAAAACAAGAAAATTCTGACAATCTGTGGTGCCATCTGTGGTGTCCTTGAGAGCTAGAATTCTTAGTGAAAGAAAAAGAAAATACAGATGTAAGACACAAGAGTTTGAATATCAAAACCTATAGTTGTGAATTTGAACTAGAAATATTAGTATGAACTCATTGTATATTTTATCTTAAAAAAATTATTGACTCCATCCACTGAAAAGGATTAGAATAGCCTTATGATAACTTACAATAATAACTAGAATCCTTAGTGTCCAGACAATGGACTTGAAATTCTGTTTTTCCCTAAGAGAAAGGACAACTTCACAGTGAAATGGCTGGTTTTAACTCTGAAGCAGAAAATGTACAGATTGGCCAGCTGCAGTGGCTCACATCTGTAATCCCAGCACTTTGGGAGGCCGAGGCTGGCAGATCACGAGGCGAGGAGATAGAGGCTATCCTGGCCAACATGGCAAAACTCCATCTCTACTAAAAATACAAAAATTAACTGAGCGTGGTGACATGCACCTGTTGTAATCCCAGCTACTTGGGAGGCTGAGGCAGAAGAATCACTTGAACCCGGGAGGCAGAGGTTGCAGTGAGCTGAGATTGCACCATTGCACTCCAGCCTGGGTGACAGAGCGAGACTCCATCTAAAAAAAAAAAAACAACAGAAAAAGAAAGGAAGGAAGGAAGGAAGCAAGGAAGGAAGGAAGGAAGGAGAGAGAGAGAGAGAGAGAGAGAAAGAAAGAAAGAAAGAAAGAAAGAAAGAAAGAAAGAAAGAAAGAAAGAAAGAAAGAAAGAAAGAAAGAAAGAAAGAAAGAAGGAAAGGAGGGAAGAGGGAAGGAAGGAAGGAAAGAAAGAAAAGAAAGAAAGAGAAATAAAAAAATGTACAGATTAGCCTGGAATGTCTTGTCATCTCATCAAATAGGAAGGAAAATATCCAGGATTATTAAGGGCATGTCAAAAAGATCCAGGAGCCAACTGAGAGATACTCCTTCTTGCCAAGGATGGAACAATCTGAGCATCAATAAAGATACGGCTTGAAACCCATCAAATGTTTTTAAATTCTCATTTATATAGTGGTGTTTAAACTCATGAATTCATAATGCTATTAAAACAAACCAACTGGTCGCTGTTAGAGGATGCTGGTCAACAAACTCATTAGTTGAAAGCTGGTAAATAAAGTGAAAGAAACAAGCATTAAACCTGACTTTCCTACACATGCTATAACACTGGTTGAACCAAAGACTACATCAGGAGAATGTGTTCTTTTGAAAGTATTCCAGGCTGGGCATGGTGACTTATATCTGTAATCCCAGCACTTTGGGAGGCTGAGGTGGGGGGATCGCTTGAGCTCAGAACTCCAGGCCAGCCTATGCAACATAACAAGGCCCCCGTCTCTACAAAAAATACAAAAATTATCTGGGCATGATGGCGCACAACTGTAGTCCCAGCTACTTAGGAGGCTGAGGCAGGAGTATTGCTTGAGCCCAGGAGTTCCAGGTTACAGTGAGCTATGATTGTGCCTCTGCACTCCAGCCTGGGCATGAATGAGACCCTATCTCAAAAAACAAAAACAAAACTATACCATGAGGATACAATTAGAAAAACAAAAACAAAAAATACAGCTAAAGACTCAGCTTCTTCAACAGATAAATTACAAGAAGAAAAGAGAGAGAGGAAGCTGGCTGGGGAAATCCATAGATTAAAAGAGATTTAAGGCCAGCACGGTGTCTCACACCTGTAATCCCAGCACTTTGGGAGGCCAAGGTGGGCAGATCACCTGAGGTCAGGAGTTCAAGACCAGCCTGGCCAACATGGTGAAACCCCTGTCTCTAAAAAAATACAAAAATTAGCTGGGCATGGTGGCAGGCACCTGTAGTCCCAGCTACTTGGGAGTCTGAGGCAGAGCAATTGCTGGAACCCAGGAGGCGGAGGTTGCAGTGAGTTGAGATCATACCACTGTACTCCAGCCTGGTAACAGAGCAAGACTCGCTCTCAAAAAAAAAAAAAAAAAAAGACATCACCTAGTGTGATGGTTAATTTTATGTGTCAATTTGGCTAGATCATGATATCCAGATAGTTGGTCAAACACTAGTCTACATATTGCTGTGAAGGTATTTTTATTCTTTAATTTTTCCCCAACTTTATTGAGGTATAATTGACATATTAAAGTGAAATTAACATTTAAATCAGCAGATTTTGAGTAAAGTAAAAGTAAGTTTGGGTGGGCCTCCTCCAATCAGTTGAAGACCTTAAGAGAAAAGACTGAGGTCCTCCAAAGAAGGGGGAATTCTGTTTCCAGATTGCCTTTGCACTTGAGTTGCAACATCAAGTCTTCCCTAGGTTTCCATCCTGCCAGCCTGCCTTGCCAGCTGCCATAATTACATGAGTCAATTATCTCTCTGTACACACACACACACACACACACACACACACACACACACTCCTTATTGATTCTGTTTCTCTGGAGAACACTGACTAATACACCTGGTCCCTACGTGTGGACCTTACTTGTATCTTCATTCACATAAACTGTTGAAATTTAATACTGACTAAATATGTTTTATATTTAAAAAGTATTCTTAATGTGTAATTGTGATAATGGTATTCTTGGATTTGCTTCCAAATAATAAGTGGCTAAAATTAGCCAGGCATGGTGGTGGGTGCCTATAGTCCCAGCTACTTGGAGGCTGAGGCAGGAGGATCGTTTGAGTCCAGGAGTTCAGCTGCAGTGAGCTATGAGCGCCCTACTGCACTCCAGTCTTGGCAACAGAGTGAGACCCTGACTCAAAATTAATAATAATAATAATAATAAGTGAAGGTGGGTGTCCCCTCTCCCACAACTGGCCATTAGCTGATTATTGTTGAGGGTGAATGATTGGTATGTGGAGGTTCATTAGATTATTCTATTTGGATATGTCTGCTATTTTCTGTAATAAAATGTTCTTGAAAGTGTTTTCTGTAGTAATACATTCACCTGGTTCAAAAATAAAAATGATACAAAAAGGTACACCTTGACAGATGTCACTCCCATCTCTGTGTCTCTCTCCTTTGCCATGGTGACCAATGGTCCTGATGCCAGGGACGTAGGACTTTCAATGTTAAAACTGGGACAAAAGCGAGGTGTGGTACCTGTAGTCCCAACTACTTGGGAGGCTGAGGTCAGAGGATTGTTTGAGCCTAGGAGTTCAAGGCTGCAATGAACTATAATTGCTTCACTGCACTCCAGCCTGGAAAATATAGTGAGATCCTGTCTCAAAGCAAACAAAACAAAACAAAACAAAACAAACAAACAAACTGGGACAGTCCCAGCAAAAACATAATGGTTGGTCACCTTACACTTACCTCTTTAAGGAACCATTATTATTAGATTTTTTTTTTTTTTTTTTTTTGCTATCCTTCCAGGATTTCTTTATAAAAATAAAACAATTATATCTTTATAAAATAAATATTTACTATTATCTTTATAAAAATAAAACAAGTATTGTTTTTCACATTTTCTCATAAAAAGGTCATCTTATATACATTGTTCTATACCTTACTTTTTTATCTTAAAAATATACCCAAAAGATTTTTCCACATCAGCATATAGAGAACTTCTTCCTTCTTTTTTTTTTTTTTTTTTTTTTTTTTGAGGCTGAGTCTCTCTCTGTTGGAGTGCAGTGGTATGATCTCGGCTCACTGCAACCTCCGCCTCCCAGGTTCAAGTGATTCTCCTGCTTCAACCTCACGAGTAGCTGGGACTACAGGTGCCCACCACCATGCCTGGCTAATTTTTGTATTTTTAGTAGAGACGGAGTTTCACCATGTTGGTCAGGATGGTCTCGATCTCTTGACCTCGTGATCCACCCACCTCAGCCTCCCAAAGTGCTGGGATTATAGGTATGAGCCACCACGCCCAGCACTTCTTCCTTCTTTTTGACAGTTCCATCATATTCTACTGTCTGGATGTACCAGAGTTTAAGTAGCTGCTGATAAATATATGGGTTGTTCCCAGTGTTCTGCCATTATAAATAATGCTGCAATGGATCACCTTAAATATACATTGGTTCCACATGCAAGCATATCTTTAGGATACATTTCCACAACTGGGATTCCTGGGTCAAGGGGTAAATGGTAAACAAATTCGTAATTTTGATCAGTTTGCCAAATCCCCTCCATAAAGGCTTCACCATTTTTAATTCCTACCAGTCATGTATAAGAGTATCAGTTTCCCCCATGGCTTATAAAACAAAGATATCTAA
Organism: Pongo pygmaeus; assembly: GCF_028885625.2. Taxonomy (NCBI): domain Eukaryota; kingdom Metazoa; phylum Chordata; class Mammalia; order Primates; family Hominidae; genus Pongo; species Pongo pygmaeus. The sequence goes on along the minus strand of NC_072388.2, from coordinate 55,613,388 downwards.
TATTTAAAGTTTTCTATTTCTGATTTCTAGCAAACCATTTAAAACTCATTATCAAAGTTTAATATGCACATTCATATAACAAATAAACAGCGTGATGAATTTTGTACAGTTAAATACATCTGGCCAGGAAATAGACACTATCAGCACCTCAGAAGCCCTTCCCATCACTACCACTTCTTATAAAGGTATCATCATCCTGATTTGTAACAGCATACATTAGTTTTACGTAGTTTTGTACTTTCTATGAATGGAATCATACCGCTAGAAAAAGAAAAAAGAAAATCAATAAATGTATGAAAGGGTAAACATGGAAGTTGAGGATCAACTGCAAACTGGCTCCCTGAAAACTTTGTATGCCTGGGTACTCCTTGAAACATCTTCCATACCTCTGAGGGTTACATGTGTGGCAGACTGAAGACCACCAGCTAAGTACAGAACACCCACTTAAGATGATCTTCTGAAATTTACTTCTTAAAAAAAATTAAATACTTTTTATTATGAAGTGAAAAGAAATTGTAAATATAAATTGTTATAATTTTTCCGTATACATATGCCATTCATTACGTTCTAGGTGCTATGGACATAAGTTGAGTAAGACACAAACCATGCCCTCGAAGATCTGAAAGTTTATTTATAAAGATATATATTTAAGTAGTTATAGAACAAAATGGTTTGCAATTAGTTACATAAAAGCACATTATAGTAGTCAAATTTTGTTTAAATAATTTTATGATCAAAGTGATAGTTTTCTCAGATACACATATGTATTTATACATTAATTATCTTTATAAGGGGAGGCTGGCTAATATCACTTAAAAGTCAAAGGTTAGTTCTTTCAAGCATCAGGCATGAAGATCCTAAGGCCATAGATTATCATCTTGAAAAGTTAAAACACTGATAGAGAGAATAAAACTATTGTTTCAGGTTATAGAACACTCAAAGGGAAAAAAATGTGGAGAGAAATTCTTGAACATGTTTTAAAACCAGAAAACTTTGAAGAGCAATTTGGCTAAATCTAGTTTAAAGTTTATTTGTGACAAGCAGCAATTCCAGCTCTGATACAACTCAAGCGTAGGCACAGGAGACTTGTACAAGGCTGTTCCACAACAATATTTGTAATAAGAAGCATGGAAATTAGGAAAGCACACATTGTCTACTGGTAGGAGAATGAATAAATAAAATGTGATATGTGGAATATTCATACAGTTGATTACTACACGGCAGTTAAAAATGAATGATATTAACTCACTTAAGAAATATATACATATATTGGCTGGCATAGTGGCTCACATCTATAGTCCCAGCACTTTGGGAGGCCGAGGCTGGAGGAACACTTGAGCAAAGGAGTTTGAGACCAGTCTGGGCAACATGCTGAAACCCTGTCTCTCCAAAAAAAATACAAAAAATTATCCAGGCGAGGTGGTGCACTCCTGTAGTCCCAGCCACTTGGGAGGCTGAAATGGGAGGATTGCTTGAGCCTGGAAGGAGGAGGCTGCAGTGAGCAGTGATGGTGCCAATGCACTCCAGCCTGGGAGACAGAGTGAGACCCTGTCAAAAAAAAAAGAAGAAGAAAGAAAGAAAGAGAAAGGAAAGGAGACAGGGAGGGAAAGAGAAAGAGAGAGAGAGAGAGAGAGAAAGAAAAGAAAGAAATGAAAGAGAAAGAAAGAAAGAGAAAGAAAGAAAGGAAGGAAGGAAGGAAGGAAGATTGAATGTTTACTATATGCCAAATGCTATCCTAGGTGCTGGGGATTCAGCAATGAGCAAGACAAAGTCCCTGCCCTCAGGGAACTTACAAATAGCTCTACATATACTAGCATGGATAGAAGACAGAAACATCACAAAATAGACTGTGAATATTAAATATGTAAATTCTTAAGTTACCCACTAAACAATCACACATATTATTATGTATATGGGCACATAAATGTATTCTTTAATGACCTCAAAGAATACATGCAGATATTATATAGGGTTGCTTTGAGGGAGGGAATGCAGGAAACAGGACTGAAAAGGTAGGTCAAGGGGAACTTCAACTTTATCTGTAACTTTTTTATTAGAAAAAGGATAAGCCAGTATATGATAATATTAACAGTCAATTCTGGGTTTTGGAAATAAGCATATTTGTCTTATTAATCTCTGTGCTTTATTTATTACTTTCTCAAAATTAAAGAACCTACAACAAGGGATTTTAGGATTTTTAAGGAACAGAGGTACAATTCAGCTGGGCATGGTGGCTCACATCTGTAATGCCAGCACTTTGGGAGGCCAAGGCGGGTGGAGGTGGGTGCATCATCTGAAGTCAGGAATTTGAGACCAGCCTGGCCAACATAGCCAAACCCCGTCTCTACTAAAAATACAAAAATTTTGCCGGGAGTGGTGCCTGTAATCCCAGCTACTCAGGAAACTGAGGCAGGAGAATTGCTTTAACCCGGGAGGTAGAGGTTGCAGTGACCTGAGATCATGCCACTGTACTCCAGCCTGGGCGACAGAGCGAGACGCTGTCTCAAAAAAAAAAAAAAAAAAAAAAGAAGTGCAGTTTACAGAAAAAAGTCCTGCAGAAGTTGGGTTCAACCTAGAAATAAAGGGATTGTTTCTTTCCCTAAAACAAAAGAGCAGAGGAAGCAAAAGATGAAGGAAAATAGAAAATAGGATAGGAGTGAAAAGTTGAAGGAGATTGCAGATAACCTTGAATTTCTCAGTAAAGCAGAAAGCAAGATCATCTTCGGAGTACAAGGGGAAGGGGAGATCAAACAGTGAGTTTCAAAAATATGAAAAAAGCTTTTAGACAATCAGTGGAGGAAACTAATCAGTGAGTCTCCAAGAGATTAATAAAAGTACTACCAAGCAGCAACAAGAGCCAGGTAAGGTTTGGTGGAATGAATTTGCAATGAACTGAATCAATGGTTTCATGTTTTTTTCCATCATGACTTGGTAGCCTAGAAAAAAAAGAGAGAGAAAAATTAATTGGTAATGGTGAACACGATTTAGGGATTGATTGGGTAGGCACTTGGTGGAAATATAAGTTGAAGTGTTCTAGAGTGATAGTTAAAGCATCCTTTAAAGTTCTCAACTTTAGAGACTGGATAGAAAAAAAAAATGGAGCTGGAAAAAGCTGTGGCTGTCTTGGACTAAGGGTTGGCAAAGACACGACACGTGTGTCAACTATTCTGTCTACAGGCCAGGCCGTAGGTAGAAATCACTAATAGATCTTGGTACCCTTTCTTACCAACTCAGTACTCCATGAACTTAGTAGCAGTAGATTAGAGAGGACACACAATTAAAAACCTACCGGACACACCTGTACCTACAGGGGGCTCCTCCAAGGCAGTAAACATGTCATATTAATCTTGGAATCTCCAAATGTCCCACCTGCTACATACTAAGCTCTCATTCAATAAATGATTGTGGAAAGCAAGAAGGAAATTGTGGGGAGGAAGCGAGGAAGAGAATACAGTCTGTGGCGAAAAAGAAAGACTAGGGTCAGAAAGGGTAGGAGCACAAAGCTGGTATCTTTGAGACAGAACTATTTTTAAAAAAACAGTTATAGGTTTGCCTCTTCTAATGAATGAAAAAAAATATTAAACAGATTGTTAAACCATAATTCTAAATTTTCTTCTATAAAATTTTCTCATTCCTTTCTTGGAAAGAGTTTTTTAGTAACTTAGCCTATGAAAGGCTAACTTTAACTTCAGGCAGAGTAGTCTGATATAAAAGTTCTAGCATCTAAACATTTAAAAACCAAGCGTTCACTAATGTTTTGTTTACATAATATGGATGTTCTGAGGAATAAATACCTTCTGTCACACTGTTATAGAACTGTAATATCTTCAATTGACAAAAGTACGGGATTTTTGTGTTGATGATTTTTCCATAAGAAGCATGAAAAATTTTGGCTAAAGTCTGATAAAATATAGAATGCAGGGAAAATATTTCTGGTTTTCTGATCCTTAAAGAGAAAATTTAAGATACTTAGTTGTTTGAATTTTTGTACCATTAATAACTGTAATGATTATGAATGCAAATGTTTTTAGTAATGCTGTCTTAACATTTACCTGAAAATACAATTAACTACTTTTCTCTGCACGTCATGACTCAAAAATTAGTTTTACATGGTTGCTCTCTAACTGGTATTTTTAATGGAAATATTGGATATTTTCCTTTGTTCATCGTCTGAACTGCCTCTGACGAACTTGTCATGGGGCAAAACATGCCAAACCTTCTTATTAGCCACATCAATCGTGGTGAGGCCAGCGAGGCTTTGTTAAACAGATATTAGCTACAGATAGCAGAGTACAAACAAGACTTCAGTATGGAGCTACAGCCTTAGGAAATATGTGTAAAGTACTTAAAATAAAGGTACCTTTCAGCCAGGCACAGTGGCTCATGCCTGTAATCCCAGCACTTTGGGAGGCAGAGGCAGGTGGATCACCTGAGGTCAGGAGTTCGAGACCAGCCTGACCAACATTGTGAAAGCCCCATCTCTACTAAAAATACAAAATGAGCCAGCCATGGTGGCGTATGCCTGTAATCCCAGCTACTCGGGAGACTGAGACAGGAGAATCGCTTGAAGTCAGGAGGCAGAGGTTGCAGTGAGCCGAGATTGTGCCATTGCATTCCAGCCTGGGCAACAAGAGTGAAACTCTGTCTCAAAAATAAATAAATAAATAAAGGTACTTTCCCTTTATGATACATATATAAAGGAATATTATTCAGCCTTAAAAGGGAAGGCAATACTGAAAATATAGATAAACCCTGATGACACTATGCAAGTGAAATAAACCAGGTACAAAAGGCCATATATTGTATGATTCCTGTTTTACCTGGTACTTCCCTAAGGAGAGGGGGAGAATGGGGAGTTATTGTTTAATGGATACAACATTTCAGTTGGGGAACATGAAAAAGTTCTGAAGATGGATGGTGATGCTGTTTGCACAGCAATGTGACTGTACTAACACCACTGAATTGTATACCTAAAAACAGTTAAAATGGTAAATTTTATGTTCTATGTATTTTATCTTAATAAAAAAATAAAATAAAATAAAGGAACTTCCAACTATATTTTCATAAGCAAAGGAAACTGTGACTGATTCTGACTCATCATAATACAAAGTAAGTAGATTTATTTCCCCCATGAAAATGTTGCAACCCTAAAGTAAATACACTTACATTACTATGTTGGCACGAAATTCATTTTATTAAAAAAAAAATTGGATAGGACATGTAACAAAGAAATGGCATTTGACTGTGAGATAAAAAGAAAAAATTATAAAGTGTATCCCACATCGTCAAAAATATATCACCTCGTGGCCTTCAAAGCTTTACTGGAATTAGATTAGAATTAGATTACAGCTATATTACTTTGCTGTGAGACGCTGTGTGTAGTTTCTTTTCTTAACAACAACTTAAAATGTTCATTTTCGTTACTAGGAAAAACCAAAATTAGAAACACTGAAGAGGGGAGCTTTAAAATGTGAAGATTGCTAAAATATGCTAGTATAACCAACACATGTAGGGCAAGGTAGAAAAGTAAATTATATTGATGTACTTGGGTTACCAAACTGCTTTCTTGGCCTAAAATTATTCAGCATGTAAAAAGATTCCCAATAATGTCAATGACTACGTAGGAAATTGATAACTACTCAACCTCCTACCCCACTCTCCACCCCCACAAAAAATAAAATAAAATCTGAGCCACTGAGCTGCACAGCACTGTCAGCTGCTTTGTTACCCTGAGAAGCGCAGAGGGTCAGTGGAAATTACCCTGTAATGAGCAATCCATCTGGCTGCACCTAAAAATGGAATAGAAATGCCACCCTTGACTTTTTCGTGGTAGTAAATTAAAGCCTAATGTATAGTTCTAATTGCTAACATTTTCTCTCTAATTATGGTTCAGTTTGGCTAGGATTTCCGACAATCCCCTTGTTCCCCTAAAGCAAACACCAGAGAATGTTCTAACCCCACTGGTGGCATTTATTAATAACCCCCTTGACAGATGAAAAAAAAATCATTATTCTATATAAGACAGGAAAAGATTTTCCAAGTAAAAGCTAATTGATTTTTTTAAAAACCCATTCAGACGCTATACAGGAATTAATTTTATAGAGAGGAAAAGAATACAATAGTGTCAAATAAAAACAGACTCATGCATAGTATCATGCAGCCTGGGCACTGTTTGGGGTGCCAGCTAAAAAAAAAACTGATAAATGTATTAAAAAAATCCATGCATACTTATTTACTGGGATGAAGAAACAAGAAAAAGAGAGCTCTCTTGTGAAGGATTCTTACTTTGTGCCTCCATGAAAGAGATAGGATATGATAAGTTAGTTTTGATGATTGGCAAATACAAACACATAGGAAAAAAATTGTTGGGAATGCTTCCACAGTCTTCTGTTTAATCTCTTTCATTCCTACTTTTTAAAAGGCATTATTCTTTTAAACAAATGTACAAATACATGCTAAATACAAATCAGTATTTATCTGTAGGTCTAGCTCTCATCAAACAGTATACAGCTTCCTGAATGACAATTAATAACTTGGAAACACTAAACAAAAGTAATATTTCTGATATAGTAAGAAGAGGCACGAGAGAAACAAAAATACACTGTAAAAAAAAAAAAAAAAAAAAGAAAGGTTTCTGAAAACTACACTCCAAAGTACCTAGTATAATATTGAAATACAACTTTATAAAGCAAAGCAGTGGTGGACTCAAGGTGGAGGGAGCGGACACGCTAGGGAACAGTCAGAACCTTCCATACAAGCAATGAGGCACTGTCTTCAGAGAGTGGAAAATCAATATTAAAACAACCTTAAAAACAATCTGCTTTTGCCGAGTACGGTGGCTCACACCTGTAATCCCAGCACTTTGGGAGGCCGAGGCTGGCGGATCACATGAGGCCAGGAGTTCAAGGGCAGCCTGGCCAACGTGGCAAAACCCTGTCTCTATTAAAAATACAAAAATTAGCTGGGTGTGGTGGCTCGTGCCTGTAGTCCCAGCTACCTGGGGAGCTGAAGCACGAGAATCACTTGAACCCAGGAGGCAGAGGTTGGAGTGAGCCCAGATGGCACCACTGCACTCCAGCCTGGGCAACAGAGTGAGACTGTCTCAAAAAAAAAAACAAAAAAACGAATCTGCTTCTTTCTATCATCCCCAGGTGCTCATCATTCTAAACAATGTAAGGAATAAAATAATACTCTCCACAAAAATAGTTTGTCTAAGTTCTACCAGTGTGGTTACTGTTAAGTTTTACTGTGGTTACTGGTAAGTTTTAGTAATATAGTTGTACACTTCATTGTAAGTTTTAATAATGTAGTTGGCAAATTCCCCCCAGGTGTGAGCCTGTGAAATCAAAAGTTTGCACATTTTTATTTCTTAGGCTTTATAAACGCTGCATTCTACATGAAAGTTCAGAAAACTGTCAGGCACATTGTCGCCAATATATATGGACTCAGCTACACATGTTCATTTTGAGAGTCAGTTTATAAGAATTGAGAGCCATCGAGTTTGCTTTGGGTACAGTTCGTCTTTCATTTCAGTGATACTCTATATTCCTGCATATAAACAATAGCTTTTAAATGAACAGTAGGAGCACAATGATTGTGGTATTTGTTTTCTGTTAGCTATAACAATACTATAGACTGGGTAATTTATAAAGAAAAGGAATTTATTTATTACAGTTTGATAGGCTGGGAAGTCCAATAACGAAGTGCCAGCATCTGGTGAGGGCCCTTTTTGCTGCATCATAATATAGTGGAAGGCATCACATGGCAAGAGGTCAAGAGCTTGCCAGCTCAGCTCTCTCTTTCTCTTCTTATAAAGCTGCCAGTCCCATCATGGGGGCCCCACCCTGATGATCTTATCTGACCCTAATTACCTTCCAAAGGCCCTACCTCCAAATACCATCAACATATGAATTTGAGGATTAAGTTTCCAACACATGAATTTTGGGAAACACATTCAAACCACAGCATTCATCCCTTGGCCCCTGAAATTTATGCCTTTCTTGCATGCAGAATACACTTATTCCATTCTAATATCCCCAAAATCTTAAATCATTCCAGCAAAGTCCAAAGTCCAGAGTCTCATTTTAATCAGATCTGGGTGAGACTCAAGGCACAATTCATCCCATGCAAATTTCCTCCAGCTATGAGCCTGTGAAATCAAAACAAGTTATCTACTTCCAAAATATAATGGTGTGACAGGCATAGGATAGACATTCCCATTCCAAAAGGGAGAAAGACGAAAGAAAATAAGCGGTAACTAGTCTCAAGTAATTCTGAAACTCAAAAGAGAAAACAACTTTAAACCTTAAAGCTTTGACTCCATATGCCACCTCCTAGAAACACTGCGGGTTTAGACTTTCAAATCTTTGGCAGCACCATCCCTATGGCTTTGCTGGGCTCCGCTCAAGCAGCTGTTTTCACATGTTGAAGTCTCATGGAATCCTCCCAGCCTGGCACTGCACCCTGTTAGTTGTAGTCTGGGATTTTAGGGGTGATCCTGCCCCTGCAGCTCCACTAGGCATTGCTGTAGTGGGAGCACTCTGTGGTGTCTCCGCTTCTGGGGCAAGTCTCTGCCTGTGTCCCCAGGCTATTTATGACATCCTTTAAAATCCAAGTGGAGGAAGCCATGCCTCCACAGCTCTTGCATTCTGTGCACCTACAGAATTAGCACCAGGTGGACACCATCAAGATTTACGACTATACCTTCAGGAGTGGCTGGTGCAGTCACACTTGGAGCCATTTGAGCCACAGCTGAGGTGGCTGAGAAGCACTGCACTGGAATGCAGGTAGCAGAGACTGGAGGTGACACTGGGCAATGACTTGTCCCCCTGAAACCATTTTGTCCTCCCAGGGCTCCAGGACTGTGATGGGAGGGGCAGCCTGAAAGAGCTCTGAGATACTTTCAGGTTCTTCTCCCATTATCCTAATGAATAGCCTCTGGTTCCATTCTACCCATACTCATCTTCTCAAGCAGTCTCTTGGTCACACTCTAGTATTTCTCTGCTGAAAATACTCTCATTCTCTACCACATGGCCAGGCTGCAGATTTTCCAAATCTTTCCACTCTGCTTTCCTTTTAATTGTAAGTTCTGTCTTTAAATAATCTCTGTTCTCAATGGGACATGGTGGCTCACGCCTGTAATCTCAGCACTTTGGGAAGCTGAGGCAGGTAGATTACTTGAGGTCAGGAGTTTGAGACCAGCCTGATCAACATGGCAAAATCCCGTCTCTACTAAAAATACAAATATTAGCCAGATGTGGTGGTGCACGCCTGTAATCCCAGCTACTCAGGAGGCTGACAGAATTGCTTGAATCCGGGAGGCAGAGGTTGCAGTGAGCCAAGATAGCACCACTGCACTCCAGCCTGGGCAACAAAGCAAGACTCCATCTCAAAAAAAAAAAAAAAAAAATATATATATATATATATATATATTCTCTCCTATTTTACTACAAGCAGTTAAAAGTAGCTATGCAGCAACTGGAATGCTTTGCTGCTTAGATAGTTTTTCTGCTAAATGTTCTAATTTGTCACTCTTAAATTCTCCCTTCCATAAAGCATAGACATACTTCAGCCAAGTTCTTTGCTATTTTATAATAGTCTTTACTTCAATTTCCAATACCTTGTTCTTCAGTTCCATCTGAGACCTTTACTATCTATCAACATTCTGGCCATGACCACTCAAGTAATCTCTAAGAAGTTCCAGACTTTCCCTAGTCTTCTATTCTTCCGAGCCATCAGCAGAATCACCCTTAATGCTCCGTTCACGGCAATACAGGCTTATTTTTAGCCTGCTCCTCTGGATTCTTCCAGCTTCTAGTCATTACCCAATTCCAAAGCTGCTTCCACAATTCAGATATTTGTTACAGTAACAACCCCACTTCTGGTACCAATATTCTGTCTTAGTTCATTTTCTGTTGCTATAACAGCATACCACAGACTGGGTGACTTATAAAATTAAATAAATGTATTTCTTACAGTTCTGGAGACTAGGAAGTCCAATGTCAAGTTGTTGGCATCTGTGAGGTCCTGTTTGCTGCATATACAGAGGATATCATATGTCAAGAGGGCAACAGCAGGTCAGCTCAGCTCTCTTTCTCTTCTTATAAAGTCATCATACTATCAAGGGGTCCCAACCTCAATAACCTTATCTAACCCTAATTAACTCTCAAAGATCCCACCTTCAAATGCCATCAACATATGTCTTTGGGGATTAATTTCTCAACACATGAAATTTGGGAAAAACATTCAAACCATAACAATTATAAAGACAAAGAAATAGAGTTCAAGGTACTTCAATCCTGTCATCCTGAGTGCTCACTTGGAATTTTTATTTATAGTTAATTTTTTTCTACTGCAGAAATATTTAAGAGCCATTAGAATTGATTCTGAAGGAACAAAGACATGGGATTTATTGTAAAATGGGATTTTTATGAATTTCTGCCAAAATTATGTTTAAAACTTTTCCTATTGTTATATTTTGCTTCATATAAAAGAAACATTTCAAAACTAAAGTTAATTAAAAATATTCTTAATATTTTAATTTTTTTTTTTATTTTTTTGAGACAGGGACTTGCTGTGTTGCCCAGACTGGTCTTAAACTTCTTGGCTCAAGTGATCCTCCTGACTCAGCCTCCCAAAGTGCTAGGATTACAGGCGTGAGCCTCTGTACCTGGCCAAAAGTGTTCTTTAATCAACAAAGGGAAAGGATAAGTCTGACTATATTATCTATTGAATATAAATGTGTAAAGATCAATTTTGTCAAAGTCACTGACAAATTTGCAGAAATTATAGCTCAAGGTGAAAAGCAGAAATTATAATATTATTTATTACTGCAACAGACTGATATGTAGATACAATATTTTTCCCTTTTCTCAAAAAAATGCATTAATATACTCAAAGACTATTAATTCATTATTTCCATTTTTTGTACTATAATCTCTATTTATTTAGAATTCTTTATTTTTCCTTTACCTGAACAATTATAAAGTTCAGTAAAAGAAAATATTCATAGTTTACATTTCTTTTTTAGACGTTATTGTTATTGGTTTCATTTTATAAATTTTACAGAAGATAATTTTGTTGTATAAGACAAGGGAAGTGTGAAAAAATATCTGCCCAAGGTTTGAAATGCCCTGGGTGCCTACTGGAGCAAAGAAAATAAATTATATTACCTTACGTGATTGGAGGATATGGATATTATTCAAATAATCTAGCTAATGGTTTTCTAATAGATTGCCAATTCTTATAAAATAATAATTAAAAACAAATATCAAGTGAAACTAGGTTTGTGTACAACTAAATCTTTGATAATTAAAAACGTCACTCAATAACTCAAAATCATTGTGACTGATCAATTATAACATCAATTATCATTGTAGTATACATATGTGGAAGCACTAATTAGTGAAATCCTAGGTAACAAAATGTTACATAGCAGAACATTAAGAAGTTAAAACAAGTGCTTATGGTGAATACTATTTAATTCACACTTCTATTTCTTAAATAATATAAAAGTCATCTGAAGTTTACTATGTTCAATCTCAAGTAAAATTTTCATAGCCCTAAAATATAATTTCAAACAGTACTTTTCTGGTAAAAAAAGAATTGTCACATATTTCATTGTTCTCATTGAGATTTATATGTTTTGATGAACTAAATAATAGTTGTAAGACTTAGTTTCTCCAAATTAGCTGATTAAATTAGTTCTTCGTTACTCAACTCTTTGTTGATTCCTGGCCCCGGGAAGACTTCTAATATACACACAGGGAAGTCTATGAGGAAAAATAATTGCAACATGAAATTACAAGCTGTATGATGAAAAGAAACCAGTGCTCCATCATTCAGATCTCTTTGAATTTACTTTTCAGTTGTTGCTGAAAACCAATTGCTGCTGGTCAAGGCTGGGTTGTGGAACTTGGTTAGGTTTTCACAAGAAGGGCTTCTATTTTCCACCCCAATAGCCTCAGGCACAAATAGGCACCTACAGGTTCATTTGGGCATCAATGGAGTGGCATACAGCTCAATATTCATGCTGAAGCTCCCTTAGCTACACAAATCTGACATCCTGTCAACACGTTGACCCAAATTTGTATATGCAAAGGTTTGCCTTAGTAACCTTGGCAGCTAGGAGATCTCAGAAAGGAAGCCTACCCTTTGGGGGAGGTGATGCTTCCTTAAAAATCCAGTTTTTATCAAATTTCTCACTTAAAGGGATACTCATTGCCTTTCAACAAGAAGTAAAATTGTGAATGAATTACACCTCATGAATTTCCATAAATTGTACTGTGTGGTTTTCACTGCAACTTTTGCTGGCTGTGAAGAAGAAAACAGCCCAAATAAAGCCTAAATAATTACTCAGCAATTAGTAGCTGAGTAAGCAAATATGTCAGCCCCAAACTAAGCATTGCCCCTCTAGGAAAAAGCCTGTGGCAGGTACTGTCAAACACAGGTTACTTCGAATAAACATACACACCTAGCTGGCGAGATAACAGGTGTGTATGTGTAAAAACTGAAACTATCATGGAGAAGCTAATTATGACAAATTCCAAGTGAGTAGTAAGGAAAGTAAATGCCACACATGTTCATAAAAGAGAGAAATCTGTGCATGTTGAAGAAGCAGGCGGGCAGATCAGCATGTGCTAAGGTGAGTCTTGGATTAATCTGAACATCAGATTGGCCAGTAACATGCTTATAAACTTTAAAAGCTTTATGAAAAGTAAGACTTTTGAATAGACAATAGGAATACTTCCTTATTATGTCAAAGTATAATACCTTTCTATTTAATAATAATATTTCTATATTAAATTATATTCAGTTTCTGATCCCTAAAGATTTCCAAGTCATTTTTTGCTATTTTTTGGATCTCCTATTATAAGGCTAATTATTCTTCATATCATGAACAGTTACTCTACCATCTTACCCTGACATAAAGTGACAATCTTCCCTTCTCGCCTTCCACAAGTGGAGAATACCTCTTCATCCATTACCCTGAAGAGAAGGTTGACATATTCTTTAATCTACTTACTCCTTATCAAACCTTCCTCATCTTTATCCCACAACTCATACTAGTAAAGTCTGTGCCCTCCTTGATTGACATCCCTTCTTCTGTTGTCACTACCATCAGCCATTCTCCAGCACATTGATTCAGATTTCTCTCCATCCTATCTCCCGCCATTCCTCATTGCAGCCTCTAGATCGGGGTTCCCCAACCCCCAGGCCATGGGTCATGGCCTGTTAGGTACTGGGCTGCACAGGAGGTGAGTGGAAAGTGAGTGGCAAGTGAGTGAGCCTTACGGCCTTAGCTCCGCTTCCTGTCAGATCAGTGGCATTAGATTCTCACAGGAGAATGAACCCTATTGTGAACTGCACATGCCAGGGATCTAGGTAGTGTACTCCTTATAAGAATCTAAAGCCTGATGATCTGAGGTGGAACAGTTTCATCCCAAAACCATTGCCTCAACCCACCCCCGCATGTGGAAAAATTGTCTTCTACCAAACCAGTCCCTGGTGCCAAAAAGGTTGGGAACCACTGCTCTAGATTGTGTCTCCTGCCATTCCTGTGTAGCCTCTAGATCTTTTCAGCCTCTGTAACTTTTACTGCTACTCCTCTGTTTTCTTTTTTCTTTTCTTTCCCTTTTTTTTTTTTCAGAGACAGTGTCTCGCTCTGTTGCCCAGGCTGGAGTGCAGTGGTACAATCTCGGCTCACTGCAGCCTAGATCTCCCTGGTCTCAGGTGATCCTCCCACCTCAGCCTCCCGCGTAGCCAGGACTACAGGAAAACACTGTTACATCTGGCTGATTTTTATATTCTTTGTAGAGACGGGGTCTCAACCTGTTGCCCAGGCTGGTGTTGAACTCCTGGGCTCAAACAATCAGCGCACCGCAGCCTCCCAAAGTTCTGAGATTACAGGTGTGAGCCACTTCGCCCAGACTGTTTTTTTTTACATTCATGCCATGAATCTTACTTGTCAGAATCATGTTTATAATATATTTTAATTTGTCAAAAGAAAAAACACTTTGGGGACATCTGCCATCACCCGTTGTAGAACTAAGTATCTAAGAGGAGAGGAGTAGATAAGTTATTGTACCAATGATAAGTAAATGTCTTTCAACATATAAAACAAATGCATATCGTAGAGCCTCCTGAACAAATGATTGTGCAGTCTTTATGAAAGTTACCAGTGAAAATTTTGTTAATGTCATATCCTTCCAAAGTCAAAGACGCTTGGGGACTGTCCCCCCAAATTTTGAACTCATGGGCCAGCCATGGTGGCTCACACATGTAATCCCAGCACCTTGGGGGGCTGAAGTGGGCAGATCCTTTGAGGCCAGGAGTTCAAGACCAGCCTGGGCAAAACAGTGAGACCCTATTTCTACAAAAAGAAATTTTAAGAATTAGCCTGGCGTGGTGGTGTGGGGTGCCTGTGGTCCTAAAAACTGGGGAGACTGAGGTGGTAGGATGACTTGACACTGGCAGGTCAAGGTTGCAGTGATCCGTGATCATGTCACTGCACTCCAACCTGGGTGACAGAGTGAGACCCTGTCTCAAAAACAAATTAATTAATTAATTAAAAAATAGAGCTCATGTGTAATTTTTTATTAGTAATGACTTAGTAACTACTAAAATACAATTAGTGAATATTAAAACAGAATTCTTTATTAGTAACTACTAAATGCAGTTGTTTTATTAGAGACTTCTGAAATAGAATTTCTTTTCATATGTCTAAAACCATAAATGTGGGTCTCTGGCCATATTTAAACTGTTGCATGGTAAATGCCAGGAGGACAGAGAAGATTTGAGTTTAATTCCCAAGTCTGCCACTTAATGGCACTGTGACTTTTGACAAATAACTTCATCTCCCAGTTTTCCCATCTGTAAAGTAGGGATAATTATAACTTTAGCTCAGGTCATGAATGTTATTAAAAGAGAAAACAGATGTGAAAATAGTTTATACATTTTAGAAGCACATAGCAAATGCTAATTGCTGTTATTTCTTTTCTTTCCTTTTTCTCTTTTTGTTTTCTTTTCTTCTTTTTTTTTTGGAGACGGAGTTTCACTCTTATCACCCAGGGTGGAGTGCAATGGCACAACCTCAGCTCACCGCAACCTCCACCTCCCGGGTTCAAGCAATTCTCCTGCCTCAGCCTCCAGAGTAGCTGGAATTACAGGCGCCCACCACCACGCCCAGCTAAGTTTTGTATTTTTAGTAGAGACGTGGTTTTGCCATGTTGGCCAGGCTGGTCTCGAACTCCTGACCTCAGGTGACCTGCCCACTTCGGCTTCCCAAAGTGCTGGGATTACAGGCGTGAACCACCGTGCCCGGCCAAATTGCTGTTATTTCACAATATTGCACTGACAAATTTAATACTGTGGCTAAGGCTGCGGGCTCAAAGTCAGACTGCTTGGATTTAATTCTTACTTTCCTTCCCCAGTTACTAGATATGTGACCTTGGAGGTCCTTTAATTTCTCTAAGACTCGGTCTCCTTACTAAAAATGTATAGTACCTATTGAGTAGGATGTACTGAAGCTCAAATGAGATAAGGAAAACAAAGCACATATAGCACTATCTGGAAAATTGCAAAATACAGAGTCATACATCATGTAACGACCTTTCAGTCCGTGACAGACCACAGTATAGTTCCATAAGAGTATGATGGAGCTGAAAAATTCAATCACTCAGTGATGTCTTAGTCGTCATAGTGCCATAGTGCAACACACTACTCACATATTTGTGGCGATGCTGTTGTAAACAAACCTACTGCACTACTAGTTGTGTAAAAATACAGCATGTACAATTATGTATGTAAGTAATATTTGATAATGATAATAAATGACTACGATACCAGATTATGCATTTACTACATAAATACTATGTACTATGCTTTTTATTGTTATTTTAGAGTAATCCTTCTACTTAAAAAAGGAAAATTCAACTATAAGACAGCCTCAGGCAGGTCCTTCAGGAGGGATTCCAGAAGAAGGCATTGTTGTCATAGGAGATGACAGCTCCATGCGTGTTATTGCCCCTGAAGACTTTCCAGTGGGACAGGATATGGAAGTGGAAGGCAGTGATATTGATGATCCTGACCTTATGTTGGCCTAGGCTTAAGTGTGTGTTTGTGTCTTAGTTTTTAACAAAAATGTTTATAAAGTAAAAAAAAAAAAAAAAAAAAAAAAAAAATTCTAAAAATTTAAAAATAGAAAAACACTTATAGAATAAGGATACAAAGAAATATTTTTGTACGGTGAGTGCTATGATGTTCGTGTTTTAAGTGTTATTACAAGAGTCAAAAAGTTAAAAACATTTAAGTTTATAATGTAAAAAAGTTACAGTAAGCTAAGGTCAATTTATTATCAAAGAAAGAATTTTTTTAATAAATTTTAGTGTAGCCTATGTGTACAGTGTTTATAAAATCTAGAGTAGGTACAGTCATGTTCTCAGCCTTCACATTCACTCACCACTCACTCACTGTCTCAGCCAGGGAAACTTCCAGCCCTGCAAGCTCCATTCATGATAAGTGGCCTATGCAGGTGTGTACCATTTAAAATCTTTTATACTGTATTTTCACTGTGTTTTCTCTATGTTTAGATACATAAATACTTACCATTGTGTTACAATTGCCTACAGTATTCAGCACAGTATGATGCTGTACAGGTTTATAGCCTAGGAGCAATGGGCTATACCACAGAGCCTGGATGTAGGCCTTACTCTCATGTAGCATATATCTTAGTTGCAGTAAGGAAGGTGTGTAGTAGGCTACACCATCTAGGTTTGTGTATGCATACTTTATGATGTTTGCACGATAACAAAATTGCCTAATGATGCATTTTGCAGAACATATCCCTGATGCTGAGCAATGCATGACTGTGTGAATAGATATTCATTTATTCATTAATTTACGCAACAAATATTTATCGAGTGCCTACTCCATGCCTATTCTAGGACTGAGAATACAATACAGAATGCAAGACAGAAAAAGCCCTTACTCTGATGTAGCATATATCTTAGTTGTAGTAAGGAAGGTTTTATCATTATTGCAAATAACAAAATAAATGTTAAACATATCTGGAGGTGATAGCACACTATAATGAAAATAAAACAGGGCAAATGTTATAGAATAACTTAGAATCTCTATTATTAGCCATCAGAAGCTGATTTTTCCCACTACTGCTCTTCCTTTTAAATCTACATTGTGGAGGTGTTTCTTTCTCATGCACAGGCTCCACTTTGACTTAGAGAGGTGTAAACACACTTTTAAGACATTTCCCCTCCTAATGTCACATAAGAACAATAACACTCTCACACAACATTGGAAATCTAAGCATCATATAATGAAGCCATGGCTTGTAGTCACAGAAATGAACAGAGAACTCAGTGTAAACACTCTTAAACCTATCTAGGCTTTGGAAAGCCAATCTTTTATTTATGGTATTGCAACATTTTCCAAATTAACACATGTTTATGAAACAATTACTACATGAAAGTCTCTATAAGAGACACAAAGTGATACAAGAAAATAGTTCCTATTGTCAAGAAATTAATAGTCTAGTTGGAAGAGAAAAGATAATAATATGTTTAAAGTTAAATAACCTAAAAGACTCAATTTACATTTCAAAATAACAATAAAAATCACTAATTAAGAAATAAATTATTTGAATAGGTCAGTTCAAAAGAAAACTCAAAAGTCAGAATAACATTTTTAATTTGGATAGCCAGGGAGGTTTGCATTTGAAAAACTGGGAGAAGACAGTATTTCAAGTGGAGAGTATAGTTTAAACAAATGTCTGTTGACAAGTGAGTGTAAATACATTTCAAGTAGAATGAGTTTACCTATTTGCCTATAGAAAAATTCAGAAGAAAAGGTAGAAATGTGGCTGAAACACAAACGACTTCAGGATATTTAACAAAAAAAAAAAAAAGAGAAGATACATGCAGTAAAAATCTGCACCTTGAGAATGTTTATTTTGTCTATCTGTAATGGTAAACAAAGAAAGAAAGTGAAAAGAAAAAGTAAGTAAAGGGGAAGGAAAGGAAAGGAAAAATATATTAGGAAACTATTGTACATAATAAGGTGGAATTTTGTGTTGCCATGAAATGGTCATTGTGCAGCCTTTGTGGAAAACTTGAGAAATGTTTGTGATGTCATGTTAAGTGAGCAAATCAAAACTATGATTTGATTCTATCAGTGTGATTCTCCACTACCAATTAAAAATAGATCTGTATGCATGTTAATGAAGAAGATATTTACAAAGGTTATTAACAAAGAATTAAGGGAAACTAACAAGGAACATTATGGCACCACTGGGCTGGCATCAGTGAAGGGACAAAACCACCTGAGACCTGGAGGGGCACAGGGAGTGGTTATGGGAAGCTGGAAAGAGCTGTGGTGGAGGAAAGTTCATCAACAGAGACTGTGGCCTTAGGATGTGGCCTCATGCAGCCGCTGCCTACCAATGGACCAGCAGAGAGAGAGCCAGGAGAATAAATACCCTCATCCTTCCCCTGACTCTGATCTCTTGCCGATGCCTCCTATAGATAGATTGTCATCAGGCCAGGCATGGTGGCTCACGCCTGTAATCCCAGCACTTTGGAAGGCCAAGGTGGGCAGATCACCTGAGGTCAGGAGTTCAAGACCAGCCTGACCAACATGGAGAACCCCGTCTCTACTAAAAATACAAAAAATTAGCTGCACGTGGTGGCATATGCCTGTAATCCCAGCTACTGGGGAGGCTGAGGAGGAGAATCGCTTGAACCTAGGAGGTGGAGACTGCGGTGAGCCAGGATCGCACCATTGCACTCCAGCCTGGGCAACAAGAGCAAAACTCTGTCTCAGAAAAAAAAAAAAAAAGATAGATTGTCCTCAAAAAGAAACCCCCAGCAAAGAAAGCCAGCAAGGAAGCCTGAATACCACAGTCAAAGAGGTCTGCTTCAGCCTCCCTCACATGTTACCTATGCCTATTTACTATGTTAACATGATGCTTCAAATGTTTCATTCAGCGTGAACAGCACAGTGAGTGACTCCATCATCAATGTTTCCATAGTATATTATATATAATCATTCATCCCTCAAATACCAAGTTACAGAGCTAAGGACGATTTGCAACGCTAGTCCCTGGGGAAACAAAGATGAATGACTTCTGCCCTAAAAGCTCACAGTCTAATGCGGGAAAACAAACATATGCAGAAAAAAATGTGGTGAATATTATCTTAGAAGCACACGGTGGTAAACACAGGAGTACAATGGTAGGTCAGAGAGCTCAGTTTGGGCTTAGAAGTACAATGGTAGGTTAGGAACAGGAAGGAGGAAGGAGGCAATTCTGCCTAGGAGTTTCAGGGAAAGCGTCACAGAAATTACTTTGGAGGTGAGTAGTAAGGGATAAGTAGAGGTTTTCCAGAATTGGGAAGTGGGAGAAGAGCATCCAGATTGAAAGTGTAGCTTGTGCACACATAAAGTGTTTGAAAATTAGGGAAAGTGGAGTGTGAATCATTGCAGAGGAAATCGAGGAGGGTTAGGTGGAGACAGACAAGGGATAAGGCTAGAGACGTAGGTCATGCAGAGAGTCAGGTGATAAGTAGTCCCTGAGTGACAGACTCAAACGAGCCAGCTCCTGGGTCTTTTCTAGGAAGCCTTCCATCACCCCGAAGGCAGGACGAGCCACCACTGTCCTTTGCACGCTCTTCACGCATTTCTCACAGCAGTCACTTTATTATGTTGAAATTGTCTGTTCATGTTTTCATCTTTCCCACTAGATCGTAAGTTCATGAAGGGCAGAAACTTTTATTCACCTTTGTGGTAACACATGGTCTGGCATATGGTAAGCAACAAAGAAATGTTTGTTGAACTAAGGTAGTCTGAAAAGGTCTTTCTGTTATAGAATGTGTAGTGAGGGGGTCTGCAAGCTTTTCTTTTCGGCCCCACCTAAGTACAGGTGCTGGCTTTTCCTTTCTCTGCTTCCCTCTCCCATGCCCCATCATTCCACCAAGTATCCAAAGTTCCACCTGCCATCTTGAGGGCTATGAGTATTCCAATGTTTTGAAAGGGAAGTTTGTGCTCAGCAGATAAATCGAAGAGAATAGCTGTTGTGCTTCCATTTCTTTGGGATTTTGATGTATCAAAAATGGTGAAGCAGGAAATCTAACTGCCTCCATGGGTGGGGAGCGGGGGTGGGAATTGAGTATTAGGAGAAGATTGAAGTCCTGAGTGATGTAGAACCTGAACCAGGTTTGAGTGGTAGGTAAAAATGTGAGTAGCTAACGAAAAAAGGGAAAGGCATTCTCAGTCCTGAATAAGCACAATCATCCATTTTCTCTGCTCTTTACTCTGCGTTATTCAGTGATGCTAAAAATGTACGCAAACTCGTGCTGATTCCTTATTGTTGCTCCCCATGTAGTATAATGACTGGAACATTTTAAACACCAGTTTCAACATGGATTGAATTGACTAGTTATAACCCAGCTCAACTCATCTCTCTTCTACCAGCCTACTAAGGAAAAGACCCATTTAAGCAGTTTCCTAAAAAAAGATAAGCTGTCATATAAACAGAGACTGTAAACAATAAGTGTAAAATTTCTCTCTTGCTTAGAACTGGATATAACCACATCAACATGCGCTGTTAGAAGTGCTTTACGAAACTGAGCTTTCTGAATTTCCTCCTTCATAAGTTGCATAATACTTCTACTATGCTCAAGACTATATTTGTATAGGATGTTCATTGCATAAGGACATGCAGCTGAGGGGATACCTGAGAGCTCAAATCCAGTCCAAATTCTATGCAATAAGCCGTGCCTATGAGTTGCATAGATCCAGAGAAGTCAGCTTTTTAAATTTGTACAATAGTTTATGTGGGCTAGCAGTGCCCTCATTATACTCCTTTGCCTCTCTTCCTATTCCCTATTCTCACTGGAAAGAGTGGACTGAAATCTTGATGACGATACTACCATTACCATCTTCATTACATTTTTGGTACACTGGTATCCTCAAAAGATGGTCCCAAGGCAAAAGTTATGACCTAAGTCTTTATTAGAAGGTGTAATGCCAGAGTTTTAAGAATGAGGGAGACTGGGCATGGTGGCTCACTCCTGTAATCCCAGCACTTTGGGAGGCTGAGGGGGTGCAGATCACGAGGTCAGGAGTTCAAGACCAGCCTGACCAATAGGGTGAAACCGCGTCTCTACTAAAAGCACAAAAATTAGCCAGGCATGGTGGCACACGCCTGTAATCCCAGCTACTCAGGAGGCTGAGGCAGGAGAATTGCTTGAACCTGGAAGGTGGAAGTTGCAGTGAGCCGAGATCACGCCACTGCACTCTAGCCTGGGCAACAGAGCGAGACTCCATATCAAAAAAAAAAAAAAAAAAAAAAAAAAAAGACTGAGAGAAAAGGGGAATTGAGGCATAGAAGAAAGAAAAGTGGGTAAAACGTGGTAAGTTGACCGCAACTTTGTAAGAAAACACAGTTGGCCGTGCACAGTGGCTCATCCCTGTAATCACAGCACTTTGGGAGGCCAAGGCAGGAGCATTGCTTGAGCCCAGGAGTTGGAGACCTGGACAACATAGCAAGACCTCATCTCAAAAAATAAAAAAATTAAAAGAAAAAGGAAAAGAAAACACAGTCAGTTGTTTAGTCCTAGGGGACATCTTCCAGGCAGGCTACTATGGAGCTCCCAGCTGTTCCCTATCTCTCATTGTCTGCATCTGGCCCTATGCAGCCAATACACTCCTCAAATGCACTACCCAGCTTCATTGCCATCTGCTGGAGAAGACAAATTCCATACCCCAATATATGTGAGCCATCTGGGTCCACAAGTGATGGAGAAGCTACAGCCTATGCGGGTGCAGCAGGGTCAGGTCTGGGTGCTGGAGCTGCTGTGGCTCCTGTTGGACCAGATGTAGGGCAGGCCAAGTGAGAATTGAGTAAGTTTTAGAAGCCTTGGTAGTTTTAAAAGATGAGACAATGTTAGTGACAATGGTGGTGACCAAGTTCCATAACAAGCAAGCAGAGGAGGCCCAGGAGGCACTCAAGCCAAGCAAATCTGGGGAGGCCCAGAAATCTGGTCTGAAATACCTACAGTCAGTGAATATTGCTTTAAAAAAAAAAGAATTAAAAATCTCATTTCTTGAGCCCCAGATGTCAAGGCTGAAGTAAGCCATGATGGTGCCACTGTACTCCAGTGGGCGACAAAGAAAGACATTTTGTCTCAAAAACAATTAAAAAATATAAACAAAAAATCTTATCCTTTCTTGATGCTTGTTAATATGAAAATAAAGCAAAATTCATGCTTTTGATGACTCATTCCCACAAGAAAGGTTAATCATCGTATGAATTTTTGTATGTTTACATGGACAAGATATCAATGATAAGGAAAATGGGCCCAGATGTGCCATAGCCATATGAATGCATACAAAAGTGACTTATTATGGTCATCCATCCATTGGCGCATGCAAATAGCTTTGTTTTAAACAATGACAGTCATTGTGTTGGGATTTACATGTAGTAGAGATTCACTTGATCATTCAGAACCAATTTATTCCTAAAATATTATGACAAATATTATATCACATAATCGATGAACTCATAAAACAATGTCTGCTGCACGGATGCTAGCTTTGTATTTAAACCTAGGGTAGAATACATAGCATAGCACAGGATAGGATAGGATAGTTAGAATAATAATTTGCCGGCCAAGTGTGGTGGCTCATGGCTATAATCTCAGCACTTTGGGAGGCCAAGGTGGAAGGATCCATGAGCCCGGGAGTTCAAAACCAGCCCATACCTATAAAACTAAAAATTTTTAAAAACTAGCTAAGTGTGGCGGTGCATGCCTGTATTCCCAGCTATTCGGGAGGCTGAGAAAGGAGGATCACTTGAGCCCAGGAGGTTGAGGCTCCAGTGAGCTGTGTTCCAGCCACTGCACTCCAGCCTGGGCAACAGAGTGAGATTCTGTCTCAAAAATTAAATAAATAAATAAATAGCCTGTTTTATAAACATGGCTTTAACAAAATATTTCTCTTTTATGTAAAAGTCAAGGTGCAAGCAATTCAAGGCTGCTATGACAGTTCCTTGGTCATCTGCAACCCAGGCTGTTCTCACTTTCCACTTTGCTCACAAGGGTGGCTTTTGTCTGCATAGTCCAAGATGGCAATTCAACCAACATATCCACCCCTAAGGAACCGGTCCAAGGAAACAAATGGAGGAGGAAGGAGAAAAGGACTGCCCTTTTTCTTCAATATCACTTCTTAGAAGTAGCATACAGCATTCCCTTCATATTCCATTGTTCAAAACCTAGTCATCTAGCCACATGTAGCTATAAAGAAGACTGGGAAATTTTGTTTTTTTTCCTAGATAAGCTTGTGTACAGATAAAAATCTGTGACTATTGCCCTACAAGAAAGGGATCTTACAGGACAACTGGCCTTTGTGCCACAAGCATGGTTTCTTAGCTGAAGACCACTCAGAGCTCCCAAGAGCAAGCTAAAAAAATTACAACTACTACATTTGTATCTCATAAAACTCATGTTGCACACTGATTAAGGATGAAAAACAGTATTTTAAGTGTCTGCTCTATAACCAGCATTGCTTGGAAGGGTTATATACAACATAGATACAGGATACTACCGCTGCTCTTAAGTATACCTTCCCCACTGATTGGGGAGACAAACTTGAATTACTAAAGATAAATTTAAGATAGCACATAATTTATTTTATGTGTATGTTGCCCAACTCACCCTCCCAAAATGCTGGGATTACAGGCGTGAGCCACCGCGCCCAGCCTCACATAGCCTTTCAATGATAATCCTTTTTCTCCATCTCAGTCACATACCTCTTCTGAGTCTCTCAACAACAATTCTGAATCATTTATCCTTGAAGCCCCTAGACTTCATCTTCTACTTTAGAACAAACACACACACACACACACACACACACATGCACACGCACACCAGCAGTCAGCAGTCAGAACCTCCATCTTCCATTCTGGGTCATCTGAATATAGCCCTATCTTCAATTATTTCCAAACTCAGACCTAAACAAAACTGTCCTCCTATCCTGCAGTCCTTAAACCACTGCTCTGTCCCTCTCCTTCATAATCAAGCTTCCCAAAGTAGTCCAACATCTCTCCTTCCTCATCATCCATTAACTTTTTGCCCGTGGGGATGATGTTCTGACTCAAGCCTTCATCATGCCAACCAAACAACCATCACCAAGACACCAGTGTTTCCAAATTGCCATATTCTAAGTTGCCAGCTTCTTACTAGACCCCTTTGATGCAGCCCGACTTCAAAATTGGCTTTGCACAGGGGAGACTTCACAAACGAGCAAACAAAGCAAAGCAAAGACAAGTTTATTAGAGAAACAGGGTACAGGAAAATGGCTGCTCTATAGACAGAGTAGTAGCAGTAGCAGTAGCAGTAGTAGCAGCAGCAGAAGCAGCAGCCCTCGTAGATTGCTGGCTAGCTATATAATGGCTATTCCTTGATTATATGTTAAATAAAGAGTGGGCTATTTGTGAACCTTCTGGGAGTTCCTGGAACCGAGGGTGCCTCCTTCTTTAAGCCATATAAGGTAACTTCCAGGAGTTGCCATGGCATTTGTAAACTGTCATGGCGCCGGTGGGAGATTTTCTAAGCATGTAGATGCATTACAATCAGCGTACAACTAGCAATGAGGGCAACCAGAGGTCTCTTTCATTGCCATCTTGGGTTTAGTTGGTTTTGACCAGTTCCTTTCTTGCAAATCGTTTTGATCAGCTCCTGTTTTCTTGAGCAAGGTCTTGTGACCAGTGCTTGGAAAACACGTCTTGCTGAGCTCCTACCTAACCATGGGTAGTAGTCATTCTCTTCTCCCTTGACTTACATGACAACTCTCTTTTCATTCTCCTTTTTTTCCTCTTTCTTTCCAGTTTCCTTTGCTGGCTTTTCCTCTGTCTACCCTGTTCGTACCGGTATTACCTAAGATCTTGTTCTCAGCCTTCTTCTCTTATTCTTCATATTGTGCGTGTTCTCCATAGACAGTCTCATCTACTTCCATATCATTAGCAGCCACCTGCTCATTTATTTTGATTAATGACCTCACTACTAAACCAGATGTCCAGACTTTTAGCAGGTGGCTGCTAATAGTCTGACAACTCCCAAAAATCTCTAGTCCACAAGTTTCAGGTATATATATACACATATATATATAGTATGTGTGTGTATAACATAAATATATATATGTGTGTAAATATACTACGTAAATACTTGTGTGTATATGTATATATGTTTAATTGCCTAGTTGACATCTGCACCTATGACACTTCTAATTCAGAATATCCTAAATTAAATTTACTATCTGTTATCCCCACCCCACCCCTAACCTGCGTTCCTTCTTTATTTTGATTAATAATCTCCCTGCCAAACCAGGGGTCCAAACTAGAAAACTTTCAGTCTTCTTAGTGTTCCTCTCTTGCACCAGCTCACTAAGTCCTTTAGCCTCTTCTCCTTGAGTGCTACTCTCCCCACTGCCAGACCATCAGTCCCTAAAAGTAGGATTTATCCTATTCATCTTTGAGTATCCAGAGATAGTAAAGTTATCCAAAAAGGTAGTAAGGAGGGTGAGGGGGGAGAGATTACATAAAATAATTTTGATAATCAGTTCTTAAAGATATTCATTCAAAAATATGTATTTGGCTTTTAACATATATCAAAAGATTTATGATTTACTTAAATTATCATCTCTTTTGTAAATGAATGAATATTCTTTGTCTTACCAACTGGCTATAGCAGGCATGTGTATTAGTCTACAAAATCCAAACTCCTGGCCTTCTAATTTAAAATTGTTACTAGCAAACACTATTGTTACCATTTTACAGTAAGGTTCAGGATACAGCCAACAACCAGAAACCATTCATGAAAATGTTCAGCGAAAATTCTGTCTTTACAATGTGTGCATTGCATTGTTTAATTAGAAAGGAAATCTTGAAATATATCTGTTCCTGCAAAGTAATTCTGTCCACAAAATGGGCAAAGGGAGCGATTTCTCTTTTTGTTCACCAACCTGTAATTTGGTGGGAGGGGTTTGGGCTATTTTAATTAATTATTGCAAATTAAATATTTCAACAACTTGAAGTGAGTCCTTAAAAGAAGGAAAAAACATACATAGCTCCCCTCTGCTAAAACGGCAGTTGATGATAGAATTCCTACTGTCTAATCTATAAAAATAAAACCTGACTTTTCAGCTAATTCCGTTTTCTTAAACACAAAAAAAAACAGTGCCACCCCAGTTAGATCCTTTAACATGCACGCTAATTTCTACTCACAGCTGTGGCAATTAGAAAGTGTACTTAATGGAGTGTCATGTTAATTGTTTTCAGAGTTAACCAATTTCTCTATTTAATTGTCAATTGATTAACCTATTGAAATGTTAAGTGACTCAGTTTCCTTCCAGAGTAAACAGCAGCAGCATATGGTAGCTTCATCAGCCGAAGGCAGCACTCATTTGCTTGGATTCAATGTGCTGGTATTTTTCGACACCTCCCTGAGCTTTTAATTAGATGATGCGATGTTACATGTATTTGTCTGCTGGAAAGGTTATCAGTGCCATAGCTGACCTGCAGAGGCAAGGTTGAGTCTAGCAGCTTTAATAGAAATGGTTTTCAGCTATGACTGTTGTACTTGATTGCATTGTGATGTTAATTAACTCAAGACTGCTTTCTTCAGTGTGTGTGTGTGTGTGTGTGTGTGTGTCTTCCCGTCTTTCCTGTAGCACTAACTATGCAATGAGATGTTTTCTGTCATATATATCCACTTATTAAGTACTCATTGGATCCTAATAAGCATGCAAATAGTCAAGAGTTTCTTTAGGCTAACACCACACTACTCAGATTGTGATGCCATTAAATACATACAACGATCTTTGCCTGTAGCACATTTTTCAGAGAAAAAAGCTAGCTCCCTTTGGTAGAATTTTGCTCCTTTATTTTCGTGGTGTGTCATGCCAGGGGATCATTACAGCTATAAAGTAAAAAAAAAATTTTTTTTTTTTCAATTTAAGCACAGATGATGCCACGTAGGGTTGAGAGAATCAGACAGACTTGGATTTGGAGGCGTTTTCCAATGTTCTCGTTAAAGATCACTGTGTTTTAGTAGTCAAATTAATGTAAGATCCTGGTGGTGAGCTATTAACTCAGCCTTCTCATCTCTTGCACACTGTTTTGTGATTCGGAATGTGTGTCGCTTGCATGTGTGTTTTTACTGTACTGCACTATTGTTTAATTACGTGACAATTGCCTCAACTGAGCCAGCATTATCATCCTTGATAATGTTGGTAGCAGGCAACTGAGACAAAATGATTACAAACCTATGTTGTGTTCAATAGTTCTTTAGAGGACTTCTCTCTTCATAGTTCTGGCTCATTCATGTTTGATTCAGCACATTTGTTCTTTAAAAAAGGCATAGCTTAGAAGAGTTTCAGGGTGGGTTAATAACTCAACTGAAAATGGCTGCTCGCATTGTAAAAGCTTGTTCCTGCAGTTGCTTGGGGCTTTCTTCAGTTTTGCCGCTCTGCAGCTTCGGCCCAGTTGGTAAACAGCTTAAGTCCAGACATCTTTTCATTCTCTGAGCAGCGGATTGAAGTAAAAATGCATATAAGTGGCGACTGACTGGCGCTGGCCTAACAATAGCCTGTAACATTATGCAAGGGTATTTACATAGGAATAAGGCCTTACTAAAGGAGATGGGGCAATTAATGGTGTGGGCCACACATATAAGGAAAGTTTGTCCAATCCTTTCCTCAATAAAGATCTTTTGTAAAGTGCTATGGAAACTCATAGAGGCCTCAAAGAGATTAAGGGTGGGACTCTCCTAGGACTTTCAAATATATATGTGTGTGTGTATGTGTGTGTGTGTGTGTGTGTGTGTGTGTGTATAATCTTTAAAAAGCTAAATGGTATTAAATAAATGCTCAGGAAAGAATATGAATTCCTTGTTTTGTTTTGATCATTTTAGATGGTTTCTCCAACCTGTAAAAGAAGGCAGTTCAGGTTGGGCGCAGTGGCTCACGCCTGTAATCCCAGCACTCTGGGAGGCCGAGGCTGGTGGATCACGAGGTCAGGAGTTCAAGACTACCCTGACCAAGATGGTGAAACCCCATCTCTACTAAAAATACAAAAATTAGCCAGGCATGGTGGCGGGTGCCTGTAATCCCAGCTACTCGGGAGGCTGAGGCAGATAATTGAACCCAGGAGGCAGAGGTTGCAATGAGCCGAGATCGCGCCACTGCACTCCAGCCCAGGCGACAGAGCAAGATTCTGTCTCAAAAAAAAAAAAAAAAAAAAAAGGCAGTTCATATTTTCAGTTCTCCTATCTTCCTCTTCCTTTTTTTGGTGATGTTTATTGAATAGAAAATCGTTCTGAGATAGTCAAGCTCTTGAGTTATCTTCCTTCCCTGTTTGAAATTGAAACATTATCTTTAAAATATTTGAAAAGTTTTGCTGTCCTTCTTATTTCAAGTCATGTTTAAGAATGGGAGAAAAAACTGTCCGGTGGCCTGGCCTAAGGGGAAGGTCCCGGGATTTTCAGGAGTGTCAAAAGGAGGCCTTGCACAATGAGAATGAACAGCCGCAAAAACAAGCAGGGGCCCAAAAGAAAATGCAGGGTTGTGTCCTAGGAAAATGTGAAAACATTGATGCAAACCTAGCCCTTTTTTGGGATATATATCTTAACAGAATAAATATCTTGTCAGTCCAAGTAAAAATTAAAAAGTCAAATGCTTAAATTATTTTCAACCAATATGGTCCCAGTATTATCCCATCTATTTTTTTTTTTTTTGGTGTGTGTGGGGGTGGGGAGAGTGGGAAGTCCTCCTCATTGCACCCCCACCCCTAGCTCACCAATCGCAGCAGTGAAAGACAAATCTGGGGTAGGTCTTTCACATGGTTTCATTCTTATCAAAGGCTCCCCATCTGCTTCTGCCCTTGGCCAGAGAGCATTACTGTTTTTATTTCTTTGGGTCAGAATATTTTTAATAAAGTATCATCAGCATTTAAAAAACAAGAGACAGAAGAATATTACTATTTGGATAACCCAATCCATTTTTACATGTTTCGTGACCAATTAGAGCATCTACTGTGTATTGGAAGCAAAGCCCTTCAGCTTCTTTTTTTTCTTTTTAAATGTTTTATCTCACTCAGGACATTTTCAAAGAAAGCAGAACTTTGGCAGGGAGTGTTCGAGCTCTGTTTGCACTTTCTGGTGAATCTGTTCTTACTTCCAAAGTTGTTTTTCATCCCATTTCCTCATTTATAGTTGGTTCATGAAATTCATGTCCATATGGGATGAGGGAAATAAAATCTTAACGTGATAACGCATAAGCTTTGGGTGCCCGTGTGTGTGTGTGTGTGTGTGTGTGTGTGGCGTACAGAGAAAGTGATTTCAGCTGCAGCCCTGTCAAGCAGGCAGAAATCAATGCCTCATTCAGGACTATTGATCAGTACTAAATTAATTAGACTCCAAGGCTTATGGCAGTTGATAAGACAACTTGTTAATTTAGTCAATGATAGTGTTTTCCCTAAAGCAGCAAATACCCTCTTCTTTAGAAAAGGCATTTCTAATAGTTGCTGCCAGTTCTTTTTCATTGTTTTCATCTTTCTGGTTTTCTTTTTCTGGGGAAAGCGTAGTTAGGGATAGGTGGGTTTGTGCGGGAAGGAGGGTGTTGGGGGAGCTCTATGGGCAAGGGAGTGCTGTAAAAATGTATATGCTGAGGCACCAGTCTGGAATATGTATTAGCCCACTCTCATTTTGGTTCCCTTGCCTAACACTGTAGTTTTCCGATGAAAAGAATGCAGCAGCCAGATTATAAGCCGAGACCTTGATTTCCTATGGGGCTTTGGCCACGTAAGGCCACTCTAGCCCTACAAGGATGTTCATTTGGAAGGGGGCTACTTCCTAAACCTTCATTTAGAATTGACTGATACAGATTGTTTTTGCTTTTCATTGAAACCTGCAACAGTGATGGTCATAGTCAATAACAAAGACTTCGGCCCCTGTCGGTAATGCAAACTGTGAATGGAATGAAGGTATCCCAGAATGCCCTGAACATGGGGCAGTACTTCCTGCTGGCTTAGAAGGACAAAAGGACAAAGCCCGGGAGTGTAGGGGTCCCACCAACAGCTCTTGGAGGCAACAGCCTGCTATCAGCAGCACTCCAACCCTCTGAGAATGCTAATAAGCTAGTGAAGAGCTCAGCTTTCTTGCCATAATTCTATAGTGTGGTTGAGGACCCCATAGTGCTCACTAAATAAAGACAACTAATTGAGAATTTTTTGCACATTTTGCCCAGGGGACTTGTTGTTCATTCGATTCTTTGGGGAGAATGTACCCCTACTGACAAGAGTAGCTGATTGTTTTGGCAGCCTCATGTTACTCTTCCCTGGGTCTAAGACTGACTTTCGAAGTATGACAAAAATGTTTAATTTTGATTTTTTTAATTACGTTGCTGGGAATTATTTTAGATCTCAAAGAATAGGCGTTCCAGTGTTCATCTAAAAAAAAAATCTTGGCAGAGTTTTTGAATTAAAGCCTCATTTTTTTCTTTCTTTCTTTCTTTTTTTTTTTTTTCCTTAAATTGTATTTTCTGTGGTGAGGCCTATATTTTTGTGTCTGCAGGTGACACGTTGATTGAAACTAAAATTAATAAATCAGCTGAAAAGCTCACACCTACAGCTCACAGCAGGGCCTAGAAAACACATTTATAAAGGGAGCTTTATGCCCTCATATAAAGAAGGAATAAATTACAGAAGCACTTGTTGCCCTGGGACTTGATTTTGCTTTGCAATCTGGTATCTTATTTTTTGGAGGCTTATTGTTAATCAACAGGTTCCTGGTTGCTTTAGCAGGTGACTTTGCTATTAATCTCTTATTTGACCATTATAGCATATTAATGAGGAGGCTTCAAGATGTGGCTCTTATCTTCTGACCAAGGAATTAGTTTAAAATGTACACTTTTTACTCAATGGCTTGCAGTTAGCCACGTTAAGGACCAAATGCAAAGTAGCATTTTCTGTAGCTTGTGTAGTATTAAGGAGTGTTTTACTAACATATGTGTCTTACTGTGCTTTTCTTCTCTCCTACACTTATTTCTTCACCATGGAGGGCAATTATGGAACTTATCGGTCTCTGTTCATTTTTTTTTTAACAAAATAGAATTACATATAAATGACAAAATGATATCCTTTCTTATTAATGTGCACTCTTATTTTAATTAAACAATGTCAGTGTTCTTTGGAGGTGTGTTCAAAATTAAAATGTATGATTTGGGAAGGCAAGAGGTTCAACATTTCTCACCAGAACTAGATTAATAAATGTCATTACTAGTGCAGGAATTTAACCATCATGCTTCCCTTTAGAGGCTGAGGTAATTGGAAATGTTTAAGCTTGACAAAAGAAAGAAGTAAATATACCTATGGGGGTAGTTTAGAAATATAAAGAAGGACTGAGGATTTAAGTCTTAAATTTGTAATTACAAGGATCTCCGAAGCACATAATGGTGCAAAACGGCTCAGACAACCCCATATAGGAAAAGAACTGCTTTGTCCCCAGTCTGCAGATATTTCAAAGAACATTCTCTGGCACAAAATTATGATTATTATTCATTTCTTTTCAAATCTTCAAGACAATTAGGTTCACACCTCAAGTATATATGCTATCTTCTAAACCTAAGAAATGTCAAGTTTGTGTCTTTCTTACTTTTAACTTCACAAAATTAAGGGTTTCTGCCAACTGGGGTACATTTGATGTCATCGTCTGTCTTACCTTTTCAGACTAAGTCCTAAAGTGTCTTCATTCTGGAGGTTAAGGTCGACATCATCATCACTTTCGTTAATAAATTTTCTGGTTAGGTTTCGTGAGAGGAGGAGGCAAGTTAGAGGTATTAGTAAAAACGTTTAATATTAATCACAAGAATGCATGAGTGTGAACATTAACAGGGCCTTCAGACTTGACATTATTTTTGAAACATTTGTCCTTAAAAATACATACCAACAAAAAATCATCAGGGTTATCCTGATGATATCCTAGGACTGTAATATTAAGCCACTCTCATAGATGGGGACAACTGGAAATACTACTATCCTCTTAAAAGGGTTATCCAAGTAGCTAGCGTAAGCATTGGAATTACACTACCAAGCTGACCATCATAAGAAGCAGAGAGACCCTTATCTGCTCCAAAATCAACATTGTTACCTGGAATCTGGATCTTCATTCTAGATTTATTTGTTTGGGCCAATAAGCTAGAAGACTTTGGTGAGGGTTGCCCCCACCCACCTCCAACAACCATACACACACACATACACACAACACACACACACACACACACACACACACACAACACACACTCACACACACAAATAGTTGACTGAAGCCTTGTTTTTCTTTTAAAACTGGGGAAGAAAAAATTATGTTCTGTACTGCACAATAACAAAACTTATGCCCCAGTGACACAAAATCAACTGGTTTAAGTCTCCATTTACCGCTGACAAGCCTGTAATCCCAGCTACTCGGGAAGCTGAGGCATGAGAATCGCTTGAATCTGGGAGGTGGAGGCTTCGGTGAGCCAAGATTGCGCCACTGCACTTCAGCCTGGGCAACAGAGCGAGACTCCGTCTCAAAACACACACACACACACACACACACACACACACACACACACACACCCCTTACATTAAAAGAAATTGAGGAAGTGGCTAGTGTATTCTAAGAACAGTCAGGTTAATTTTTTTTTTAATAATCGTAATAATTATTAGAAAACAAAGTTTGTACCAGAGTGTTGGAGTCTGTGGCTGCTCTAGCTTGTGTTTACAATGAAGGAAAGTTACTGTTAGAGAACTTTCCCCTCCCCCAGTTCTCCCTCAAGTACTTCCAGCGAGGGAGGTTTTCAGCCCTTTTTGTCTTTTACAACTTAAGCAAGATCAGACACATTTCTGCAATGCATATGCAGATTTTGCCTCTTGTTACTTTCTCTAATGAGCGTTCACTTAATCAATTTGACAGTAGCCTTTATCCCCCAGGCCCCTCCGCCCCCTAGCCCTTTTTTTCCACATCCACTAAGAAAGTTTTTAGGAAAAAAAAAGTGTTAACAGATTCGAGGGGGTGTTAGTGATGTGAAATGGTAGCTGGCCTAAGTGGAGTGACTCACAGGGCTTTACTTCTACCACTGCTTCTGTCCAGCTTCTGAAAAGAGGGAGCTGGTCTGCCGAGCTTATGAGGTAGCATGTATTTTCATCACCAGTAGGAAATGATTTTCCTTTTCAATAATTGAAAACGATTGTTTTTTTGTTTGTTTAAGACAGGGTCTCACTCTGTCACTCAGGCTGGAGTGCAGTGGTGTGATCTTGGCTCGCTGCAACCTCCGCCTCCTGGGCTTGGGTGATTCTCCCACCTCAGCCTCCTGAGTAGCTAGAACCACAGGTTCGTGCCACCAAGTCCAGCTAATTCTTGTTTTTTGTTTTTTTTTTTTGTTGTTTTTTGTTTTTGTTGTTTTTTTTTTGTAGAGACTGGGTTTCGCCATGTTGCCCAGACTGGTCTCAAACTCCTGAGTAATCTGCCCTCCTCAGCCTCCCAAATTGCTGGGATTAAGGTGTGAGCCACCATGCCTGGCTGAGTAATTGTTACAATTTTACCAAACACTTGAGTATATTTCTCATAGCTTCATACCTTTATCTTGCCAAGAGCACTTTTAAAAAATTTATGCAAGAGACAATCTTGCCATGAGACACCAGGAACCGACCCACATTGGCATTCTCCCACGAAATTGCCCAACAGGGCATTCTAGATCATCTAAGCAGTCTTGACCTTGTTCATTGCCTTTTCTGCCTGGGAGTGCCAAGCACAGGGGCAGAGGGCAGGTGGGTTTAAATCTAATATTGTTCAATCTTCCCAGGGAATGGGTGATGATACCCAAATCCTGGGAATTCTCTCTCTCTCTCTCTCTCTCTTTTGAGATAGCGTCTTGCTCTGTTGCCCAGGCTGGAGTGCAATAGCACAATCATAGCTCACTGCAGCCTTGATCTCCTGGTCTCAATTGATCCTCCCATCTCAGCCTCCCAAGTAGCTGGGTCAACAGAAATGTACCAGCACTCATGTTTTGTTGCTGTTGTTATTTGTTTGTTTTTTAGTTGAGAAGAGGTCTCACTATCTTGCCCATGCTGGTCTCCAACTCCTGAGCTCAAGCAATCCTCCTACCTTGGCCTCCCTAAGTGCTGGGATTACAGATATGAGCCACAGCGCCCAATCTTTTTTTTTTTTTT
The DNA here is from genome assembly GCF_028885625.2 of Pongo pygmaeus. Taxonomy (NCBI): domain Eukaryota; kingdom Metazoa; phylum Chordata; class Mammalia; order Primates; family Hominidae; genus Pongo; species Pongo pygmaeus. The sequence continues at coordinate 55,579,115 of NC_072388.2, read as the reverse complement.
TTTTAGAGCTGGGGTCTCACCATGTTGCCCAGGCTGGTCTCCAACTCCTGGGCTCAACTGATCCTCCTGCCTCAGCCTCCCAAGTAGCTGGGATTACAAGAATGAGCCATCGTGCCCGGCCCCAAATCCTGGAGTTGTTGATCATATTCTCAACCTCAGCCTCAACCTGAATCTGCTACTGGGTGATATAAGACAATATATGTCGCAGCTGCTGGGATTTAGCAGGTTTTCAAGAAACAAAGACAAAGAAAAAGTGAGCTCTGCCCTTTCTTGTCTGCAGCCAAAGTTTTCAGCCCTGGTGGGTAGAAGCAGCATTCATGAAGCTGGTTCAACCCCTCCTCTGGCCCCCTCCAGCAGAATTCATGTCCTTAAGCCTTAGCCAGTTTTATAAATCACCCACTTGACTCTCTTTCACTTTATCAGAGCCAGAAAAGTTAACCTAACTGACTAAAAGAAGGAGAAGGCCCCCAGTGACCCCTGCTCCAGCCCAGTTTTGTGCTGGATCAGTCTAGTTTTGCCTTTCCTGATGACTCACCGTCCCCTCTCCCTGACTTCTATCCAATAGGCCCTACTGCCAGCCAATTGTTCACCTTCTAAGTTCAACTGGAAAGAAACTTGATTTTAAGACAATCAGGGTCTGGTCTGTATTCACAGGTTATCATTTGGGTTAGTTAGGTCTCTTACAGCCCTTTCTTTTCCTGTCTTTTTTTGATTCAAGGTGAGAGTCTATACAATCCATTGCCTGCCTGCTCTAACTTGAGTGCCTGTTCTACTTAGGCAGATTCTATTCTAACCATTGAGAGAGTCTCCAGCTGAGAGTCCTCTGAGGTCTGGGAGGGAGTAACACTTTAGGGTTCACAGCCCCACTTCCGCAAGGATACCTTGAATTCTAAGGGCTGCACTGACATTTCAAGAAAAGCTGAAGAATCTGAGTGAAGTTATCTGAAATCTGCACTCCTAGTTAGAAAAGCAGAATGGAGGCCTCACCCCAAGACCTATTTAACCAGAATCTGCATTATAACAGGATCACCAGGTGATTCATATGCACATTTCTTTAATCACCTGAGGGTCGGTGCGAAGGCAAGGATATAGAGTACCCTTGTGGATTCTTTAAATTTATTTTCTTTCATTCACAATCCCTAGTAAGCCAGAGAGGATGTGGGGTTTGGGTTGGAGGGGAAAGTGAGGTACAAAGAACAGTGGGAATCAGCAGGAGAGAAACATCTCCATTATTACTAACCCGGTTTTCTAAACCTTTTAGCATGTACACAATTAAAAGTTTATGCTGTTAGGTCCCTATTCCTCCTGGAAATAATTTGGAATTTGATCTGACTCTCCTCTCCTTTGTTTTGCACCTTGAAATGCCTTCCACTGTATTGCCCTTTTCAGTTTATTGATCTAGTGATTTGACCCTGATTTCTGCTTTTTACTTAAGATTCATTTCTATTTAGGCTTCATTCTAGAAAACATGATGGTTTTGTTGGGCTAACAGAAGAACCTGCCACAGAGGATGCCCCTTGAAGAGGTTTAGCCATTCTTCCTCCAACATCTAACCATGGTTCCATGCCCTGAGCAGATGGGTGGTGAGTGAGAGCCATGAGCCGGAGTGGCAAAAACATGGTCTTCAAGGACATAGAGATCTAGATTTACAAACCTGGTTCCACCATAAGTAATACCTATGACCTTTGACAAATGATTTGACATTTCTCAAAGTTCTGGATCTTGCTCTGGGAAAAGGAGATGGTAACTAGAAGTGTTGTTGGGTTGACTAAAGAGGTAACATTTCAGTAATGCCTACAACGAAGTCAGGGTTTGGAAAATGAGAAGCATCTTTCCCTTTGGGCTTTCCTGGAAAGGCCTCCGAGGAGCTATTTAAAAAGGAAGCTTGGCTGTTTCACCCACTAGAGCAAAGGCCCTCCAACTTGCTAACGAGTTATTTTGAGATAGGTGAGAATCCATGCTTCTTGGGTTGATGAATGTAATAGACCCCGTTTACTAAACACCTACAATGTGACTGTGACATTTGGCATGTGCTTTAACCTTCCTGAATCATTCCCCATTCCCCCCAGTTCTGTGAAATGGAGATTATAATGCCTAATAGGATTGTTGTGGTTGGTTAAAGAGGTTGCTTTACATTCATTATCTCAGTTGATCCTCCCAACAATGGGGTGAAATAGGCCTTACTTGCCCCCATTTTATAGCTGAGGAAACTGAGTTTCAGAGAGGTCAAGTATTTCACTCAGGATCATAGAGCTAATAAATGAGAGCCAGGTTTTAAGCCTGCCTGTGTCTCTCTAATCCAAAATATATGTGCTCTCCATTGTACTTCCTATGCCTTAGGGAGACTGATTAGTGAAAGGGCAACTAGGAAATGCTTGAGTATTTCCAGTCTTAATAATATTCTAGGAAACTAGGAAATGCTTGAGCATTTCCAGTCTTAATAATATTCAGTTCAAATTCCAGGAAGGGCAGTGATTTTCAAACTTCTTAACTTTTCTGTTTTAAATCTGCAAAAGAAAACCTGCCACAGACCAGAGAGGAGAAAGTTCCCCCTAAATTGTGTCAATCTTTGCAGATGATAAAGCAACTCTTTCACTTCTGCAGGATTGTCAAGTGGGATGTCCAAACCTGAGAAACAGCTATTTGGTTCTTTACTCTGCCCCTGAATAGAGCCGGAGCTTCAGGCTTCAGGGAGGGACAATTGCCGTCAAAAGTCGTCATGCCCGGGAGCAGGTGTTGCTCAGAATTGTGAAGACGTTATGAACCAAGGTGACTTGACTCCAGAGTTACAACCCCACTAATGAGAAGGTGAGTCACTCCAATTCAGAAAGTTAGGTGCGGGGAGGGGGTAGTGATGCGGATTGATGAGAAACTAAAGTGCATCCCTTGGGGACCAGCTGAGGAAGGGAGAGAAGGAAAATGGGTAGGGAAAAGGAGGAAAAGAAGTTGGACAAAGAGAAACAAGTGCATGATGCTGTGAAAAACAGCACAGACTGTCAAAACTCAGGCTACTACGTTGAACCAGCTTCTTGTATTGTCTTGGGCTTCCGGCATCCTGTTTGATCTGGACAGGTGGAAAATTCATTTCTTACGCTGTCTGTTAAACACTGGATGAGTTGCTGTGCCATGTGAAAATGTTTGTGTCTAAAAATAATGGGCTTACACGCAGAAATATTCTTGAAAATCTAAAATGGTATTAGACTTAATAATGAGTGTATTTCAGGTGAAAATACGTCTCCTCTCCTTTAGTAGCTACCTGGGGAAAATGACCCTATGATAGTTAGGCTGGCCCTTCAGAATTTTGGCCTTGATTGGCTTCCTGTTTCTCACTATTTCCTAGAAAACTGAGGCAGGAGTGTGCCTGTAAAATAATGTCAAATTAAAGGCCGTCTTCAAAATAGGTAAGGTTCATTATTTATTTTGAATTAGTGCTATCAGAGTGCCAGGTTTCACACATAAAGCCCAAGAGAGGTATATTTTAATGTGATTAACCTATGATATAAAACTGTCACAACTGGTAGTAACATGAGCTGTATTTTAGTGACTTTCTGATTGTTTTAAAAACTGAAAAAAATCTGCTAAGATACACAACTTCCTTTTTCCTTATATAGGACTTTCTTCTTTTAACCATTGATTTCTTGCTCAGCAAAAGTGAAAGAAACTCCAGATGTCTGCTTCATTGATAAAAGTACCTGTAATTTGAGTGATTGAAGCCAATATAGCTTCACAATTCAAATAGTTTGGAATTATAAAATGTCTGATATTTTTAGTGAACTGTGAGTATCCCCTTATTTTTATAGGTAAAGGGAATTTGAACATCTCATCCTAAGAAAATCCTAAGCATTACAGTCTGTCTGCTCCACATTAATCAGCAAAGAATTGCTGTGTTGAGGTTGCTCAATTCAAGGAACAATTTTTGGAAAAGCTCAATCTTATGCAAGCTGATCCCTGAAAATAAGAACACCCACAATATTTCTGTTTGAGTTTGTGTGTGTTGTTAGATTTTTTTTTTTTGCCTTCAGATATTTTCTTTCTGTGAGCCTGTGCCCTTATCCCAAGAAGTCCCCTGGACTGGTAATTCCCTGATCTGTCTACTGATATGAACTGCATCCTTGTTTCATAAGGTGGAGGGCGTTGAGTGATAATGTACTACTATTTAAAAAAAAAAAAAAAAAAACAAAAAACCCGGACAGGTTTGTTTTTGTAACTGTCAGCAATGTTTGGCCTATTTCGAGAATGTAGGACAGGGTTAAGGATTAGTACCAGCATTCTCCTTTCTGTGTATCAGAGCTGCTTAGCAGTAATTAATCAGGACATTAGGTTTTGTACTCTTGGTTCAGGTCATTTGCCTATGAGCTGCTCCAGCCTTTTACAAAGGAATACTGCATATGTTTCGGGGTACCTTTTAGAGAGAAGATTTAAATTGGCCAGATGAATAATACTTTGTTACAAGTGTTTTGCCCTAGGCAAAAAGGTTTTCTTCATATTATCATAGCCTGAAGCTTCAATCCCCAAGCTCGATGTGACTGGTGTTATACTGTCACATGGCAATGATGTAAGAACAGGCCTCTCTGTGTCAGGCAAATCTGGATTTAGGGGAATTATAGCAGATGTTGCAAAATGGCAACAGTTTAGCAAGTTCCTTTTATCCCACTGTTGGGAGGCAGGACTACTAAGTGTACCAGACAGAAAAGAATGTTTTCTTTGATCCCTTACACTCTAGGGTAGGGCCTTCCCCAGTTAGAGAACATCGTTAATGATATAGTTATACAGTCACTGATGGATCAGAATACAGAATTAAGGGCTGGCTTTTTTTTTTTTTTTCTTTTCTTTCCCCTTTTTTTAGTACTTGTTTTGATTGAGCTTAGTATTTATGGTCATTTACATTATAAGCTTCAGAAACTCTCTAAGGCTTTATTCATAGTAAAGAAAGCTTTATTCAGTAGAAGAAACAGTAACAATAACAAAAACTAACCTCCACAAAAAATATTTTAACTTTGGCAACCCAATCGACTCAAACCTATTATGTACACCTAAGTTACATGGATCCTAAGAAAGAGAAAACAGGAAATATAGCAGTTATTTTAATGTTCACATTCTAGTAAGTTTTAATGAGTATATTCAACCCTGTTTGATAACTAGGTGTGCTGCATTGTCATGGTTCACGCAAGTCTTAGTTTCTTAAAAGAAAAAGCTGTCTTCAAAAGCTTTAGATTCCTCTGATCAAGAATCTCTTCTATTCTATTCTAATAAAGTTATTTCATATACATGATTAAGGTGAGTAGGTAGATGATAGTGATGGGGGACAAAAACAAACACAGATGCCATTCCCTGATAGTAGAAGTGACGCCAGGTTTGATTTATGGGAACTGTGTTTAGCTGTGGGTTATGTGCATTTGCAGGGCTATCTCTGAATCTTTAGAACTTTCAGAACTACCCCAAGTATCACTACAGAATGTTGTCTGTTGGATTTAATTGCCTACTTGCAAAAGATGGCATGTGCATGCAGAACAACAAGAAATGATTTTCCACTAGGTAAAGATTTCCAATTATCATTAAAACATACATGCAATGAATTTGGTCTTTTTTATGCAAATGTTTATTGATCATTTCCATTGGAGCATTAGACAGTGAAATATGTGCAAAACATTCAGACAATTTCTTTAAGTGGCTTCTGTCTTTACAAAAAGTATTTTTTTTTAAATTTAAGTGTTTTTATTTGCAAATTAGGATCACTGCTTAGAGCCCTGAAATAACTAGTGTATTAATTTTTCAGACACTTTTTATTTAAATAAAAAAGAAAAAAGATGAACATAAGATGTATTTAAAGAGTATCGATGTAAGTAGCTATATTTTGTATATTTTTTGATAAGATCAAAGGTAAAAACAAACATAAAAGCAGGCTGAGAGACAACTGTCAATAATGCTGCATCATTCTTTATATTACCCATAGTTGTATTTCATTATCTCTGTGGATTTTACCTATTTTACCACTTTTGACCTGGAGAAAAGATTTGCTTATGCAGCACAAAGACGGAGAATGTGGAGGAAGATATTGGGTTTTGTCATTTGAATAATAGAAATTGTATAGAAATGGACTATAGTTACAGTAATTGCTGTCCCTTTAATAAGATAAGCATATGTTCTCAAAATAAATGCTAGAAATCCATGTAAAACTTACACTTTAATAATTTTGAAATCATATTTTATTTAAATATAAAACTTGGGATATCTGTCTTTACTGAGAGCTTTTAAAATGGAAGCTTCCTTAAAAGTGTTAGCTCTAACTTTGAATTTAAGATTACTTGATAAAATATACACATTTATTGGACAATACTCATCTAAACCCCTGAATGAATCCTTTCCTATGATTTAAATTAACCTCTTAATGACCCAAAACCAGATCAGTAACACATTTTATATTTGGTTACAAAGACAATCCTAATGACTGGGTTAAGTATTTCACTACATATGCTGGGTTTTCTGCAGACATTAGAAGGAAAACTGAAAGTGGCTTTATAAAACCTGCTGTGTTTAAGAATTGACTGTTAAAAATATTTCCAATAAAAGGTTTTTTTCTTCTCTTTTTTTCTTGAAATACCTATTCCACATATCTAAAAACAAAAAACAAAAAACAGAAAATGCCTATCTTTTTCAGAAATCCCATTACAACTCTTAAACATCCTGGCATCAAGAGAGTAATTCCCACACATACGTAGCTCAATCTAAGAACAATTTGGAAGAGGTTGCAACATGGTAGTAGCATCTGTTGTTTCACTGTTCAATAATTCACAGTTAGCCGAAGTAGGAAATGCAAACAATCCTTTTTCATATTTGCATACTTGGAATTTGGCTTTTTGATTCATGATTGTTCCGATTAGCTTTGAAAATTCACGTTTCTGTCTAGTTGCATGTTTTGCTTGAGTGAGTTCAAATTATGCTCTTGACTCAAATATTATTACAAGTGTAAATACTTTGGAGATGTAAGTGTCTGCCACTGATTTGGGGGGTATTTGTTTTATTGATTTTCATCTGGTGAGTTTAAAATATGAGCAAACTTTTCATGGAGGGTTTGGGGCATTTGTTTGAACACTCCTGGAGTAATTGGAAATGCAACAATTGTTTAAAAAGTGGCATTGTCCATGAAAAGATTTAGTGAGGGATGAAGAAATTTCTTGAACCTAAAGACCTAATCTGGTGATCCAATTCTCCCCACTGTGTCCATTCCCGTGAAACTCCATTTACTTGTCCCTATCCATCACTAGCTCCCCGCATCCTACCTAGCCAATCCTCTAGGTTTCCCACATTGTCTCCTCTTTTGTCTTTTCAGTCTAAACAGAAGAACAACAGATAGGGTTCTGAAGGGCAGGGAGCATCAGGAGCTGCAGGAGAATGGCTGAGATGAGGGTCAGAGTCCTGCCCCTACTGCCAACAGTTACTAGGGTTTGTGCTGCCCGGCTGAACAGTGTTCAAAGGCTTTGCTGGGCTTTGTTCCACTGTGTAGGGATTAGGCCTGGCGGTCTGAGAATTTGCCTTCTAATTAAAAAGGATAAAAGATAGAAGTAGCATTAGACTAAAACAGAGCAGTGATACTTCACAGGCTGATTTTTTTTTAAAGTCACAAGACAACACTAAAAGTTGTCAGGATATTTTATTTCTTTAGGATTCTGCTCAAATTAAGAGAAAACTTTGCAAACTCTTCCCAGCTGTTGTGCATGGCACATGGAAGTCTAATTGCATCTAAAATATCTGCTGTTTACAGTGAGACTGTTTTGGTGGGGGATTTGCAGTCAGCATTGGAGAATGAAGGCTGCTTCCAGAGCCACCTTCCTCTTTTTCAAATGCTGGCAAGAAATTAATTCTACCAAAAGTGATTTCTGCTTTTCACTCCACCCCAGTGTGCCTTGCTCTCAAGCTTTCCAATGCCTACTCTACCTATTCTCTTTTCAAGGATCAATCATTCCTTTCATCTCCTTGCAGCTGTATACACTATCTTAACCAGGTGTGAAATGCAATTAAGAAATAATTCTGACCTCACGGTCTTTTTTTTCTTAATAGCAATCTGATGGAGGGCAATTTTTTAATCTTTCACATCATCACTGTGGACAGTAAATGCAATTCTGTGCCTACATTTTGTTAAGAAAGGAGCCATCTACACATCCAGGGGAAGACTGGCAGCATCCAAACAGATGATGCACCATCTTAAAACACAATTGCCTGCCATCCAGTGTGGCTCTTTTTGTCGTGTATGAAGAGCTATATGCTTTCAGGAGAAGCACAACTCACACTTGTTGAATTAAACAAGAGGCTCGGGGTGTTTTGCCAAGTACTCCAGAGACTGGTTCTACTCTCACACAGGAAGAAATTTGAGGTGAGAATTTCTGTTAGAAATGCTGATGAGATTATATACATTAGTTGAGGTGGGGTTTTTTTTTTAAGAGGGGAAAAAGGGGGGAAAGAGTTTTGTGGAGGACTTCAGAGCTTTCAAAGCCACTGAGCTCAGATTGCATACAAGTATAAAGGAATGCTCTCTCGTTCCCACAAAGCTCATGTTACGTCATAAAGCTAAAGGACTGAATTTCTTATTTTCCACTTTTCTTATTTTTGTTTTCAATTTGCCCAGTGTAAACAAGTAATGTTCCCTTAGTAAAGGAATTTTTTTTTTAAGTATGAGATTATAATGGGACTAATCTGTGTATTTCAGGACACACAGAAGCACGTTCCTGTTCATTTTTTAGAAAAAGCCATAATGTTTTTAGCTTTATTTTATTCACTTGAGCTAGTCACCAGTTGACTATATTGGGCAGACACGGAAACGTGGAAATCTTCGGAAGAGCATAGAGCCATCTCACTATTTAGTGCATAAATTTTGGGGCAAAGTCTGTGAATATTGTTTTCATCAGAAGATGCTCAGTAGTTCTAATTTTTTTAACTTTGGCTTTTTTAAAACTGTAACGCCTGACTGGAATTAGTACATCAGTGGCTGTATTTTTTAAGTGTCTGAATTACATTAGGCAACTATACTAAATATTTACGAAACAATGCTTGTGAAATAACCCATATTGATTTCCATCATAAGCTTTGTGTAAAAGAATAAAAAGTTTCTCTCCAGTTCTGAGTTCAGGGACAGCCATGGTAATTTATGTTAAGTTTCAGTCCCTTCTTTTATTTTTGTCTTTTTGAGATGACCATTCCCCCTGCTGATTTTCCAAATGTAGCAAAGCTGGATCTACTAGTTCCACTCTAAAGAAAACAAAGATAATAATCTGATTTAGACATTGAAGAACATCAGTATGAATGACAACAGTAGCAGAGAACAGTGAGTCAACATTTCTCTCTTTCCAGTTCAGCTTCTCTTTAGCATTTAAAATATGTCAGCCAGTAGTACAAAGCCAAACCATTAAAAGAATGTAATTCACAATATTTTGGCTTCTATTTTTCACCAGCTTCTGAGTAATATATTGTACAAGAAAGGGGCCTTTGTTGTGTTTATAATACATGTATAACCTGGTGGGAAGCCGAATAAAAAATGTATATTATTTGCATAACTTGAACTAAAGAACCTAGTGCATTATTGGGTCTTGAATGTCTTAAATTTAAGTGAGCTGGCTTAAGAGTAATATTACTCTATTACTGTTCTGTAATTCATATAATGAAATCATACAGCTAAAAGTATTTTAAGGTTTTAACAATGATAAGTGGAACCTGATTTTTGAACTCCTTTTTAATGAAAACAGTAATTTATAAACTGGCACATATGTGCCCTTTTTTGTTTGCTGACAATAAAAGTCTGTTGCATTTGTATCCTTTCATCTGCTCTCCCCTCTGTGCATGTAAGAGAAGCCAATTTAGCCTAATGGATGTTACAGGAATGCTAGGCACCAAGGACAAACAGCCTCATGGAAAATCAAGGGATCTGCTTCCCAGACAAGACCATTGGAATGCCTAGAGCTCCATGCAATTTTCTGTGTCCTGACAACCTCCCCAACCTGAGTTTCCTTCAAGCCCACCACCTGAGCCGTCTGAGCAAGTTGAGCTAGGCTGAAGCTCCAATGCTGTCACACTTTATATTGTATATAGAACAAGAATAGATGGACTTCCCCTTATGTAGGTGGTACTTGTCATCTTTAATTCTTATGGATGAGGGATGTTTTCCTTTAGTAGAAACATAAACACATAGCAATGCCCCTTTCCCCACTCAGGAGATGTGCATTCACTTTTAAAATAGCTGCTGTTATTTAGTATTCATATATGTAGAATAGGCTCTTAAATGCTTCAAATAACAGTATCATAGAAGTTCACATTGCCTGTCTGGCTAAGTATCCTAACTTACAGCTAAAGAGAGATTGTTCTCTAGCTCTATTTGAAAATAAAGGATGTGGTGTATGACCAGATGTTGGAAATCTCCCTTCTTGTAATATCAAATAAGTATAATTATAATATATGTTAACTATTTACAATCACTAAAATATTTCTTGGAAAGACTAGGAATGACTAAATTAGTAAACTAATAGAATGAAAAATAAAAATGGTCAAATATATAGAAGCAAAGAGAAATTGTCTGAAGTAAGATATTACACATTGAAATATTTATGGTATCTATTATCAAATAAATGCAAATGTCAAATACAAACTACATTATCTTTTATTAATGACTTTAACTACATATTTTTAAAATGTTAAACCACTCATATGGAGCCAGTAAAAAGTTTTCTACCTAGTGTAGTTTTTTCTACAGTTGATGGAGTGTATCTCCTTCCTGAGAATGTGATGCTACAGGCATAATTGTAATAAACTGTTAACTCTGTAATCTAAAAAACTATACTGAGAATGTAATATCTAACTATTTTTAATCTTCCTTTTTAAAAGCAAAGTCTGAAACATATCAGCTCAGTTGCAATCATCCTTTAAAAAGATTAAAACCATCAACCTAGTTCTACAAATGGCAACCTAAAGATCCTTCTGCTTTTTGTTTCTGGAAGGAGAGGGGTGGGGGAGGGGAGAATTTGGAGAGGAGGTGTTGGCTTGAAAAATAGGCTTGGACGAGTTGCAAGCTCTGAAAACAGATTTCTTTATCTGCAAGCCAGGTTGGAGCGCATCCCCAGCTTGCTATTCCGAGCCACCTCGTCCAGTTGAGAAGACTGCCATCTCTAGGATGGCATATGAGCGGGACGCTTTTTCACTTCCACGGCTCTGGACTTTTTTCTGTCTTAGGTCTCTCCTAAGCGGGAAAATTCCAGTTTTGCCAATCTGTGTTCTTGGTGATATGGACTACCGTCTATCTGTGTGGGGCTGGGATCACAAATGTCCTTTCATTGGCAATATGATCTGGATTGGGACCAAGGTCATAAGGTAAATAGCCAGTGCTTTATCCTATCAGCCAAGTCCTTGATAAGGGGTGCTCTTTGATGTTGAGAATGATAGTTGGCTTTTTCAGACCTAATATCCAAAACAGTAATACATAATGCATTTGTTTCTATCTTACAGCTGCTGATACATGGTTGAAGATTAATTTAAAGATTATTTAATGACAAGAGCTACTTTAAATCAATCAAATGCTTCAGAAAACAAAAATTATCCTCTACTAATGAAAAAAAATTGTAAGCAAGTACATCTACAATTTTCAACATCTTCCCAATTCATTATATTTCTTCTTTTAATACAAGCCAGTAGCTGGCTGGGTTGAATCCTTCTTACTGATGATGGCTCTTTCTCCATGGCTGCATTATGGTTGAATTATTTACAGTACACAATGCCCCTTGCACAGGGCATAAAGACTTCTACTGATGCAAAGAATGATTCTATCTACTATATTGGTAATAACTGGCTTCCACCCTGATGCCTAATTGTGATGAAAAAAAAGTTCCATTTCTTCACATCCTTTGGTTCTGAAGATCCTGTCTCTTCTTTGCTTAACTGAACCACATGAACATGGAGCACGTAACGTGTTTGCTTTTTCACAGGCTTGCGTCAGACGCTTTGTCAGGGCAAATACTAGGCACATTACCCATGATTTTTGCAGTTTTTTCTTGATAAATTTATTGCTTCACCTGGGCAGCCTGCTAACCTGATCATTTACCATTTCTCCTGTGACATGTGGTTTTGCTGAACTTAACCCTGACTGGATTTCCAAAGATGTTAGGAAGAGAACTAACATAAAAATGCGGGTGAAGGAACAAAAAAATAGAGATCTGAAGGCTGAAGTTCATAGTAAGTGATAGGTTACATCAACTTGGATGCCAGATATATACCAAAATCAGGGACTGAAAACCATCTACTCTCCTTTTATAAAAAGAGGATAAGCCACATTATTTAACTATCTTCCAATTTTTTTATTACTGAAAAAAAAATGCTGTGGCACTTTGGGAGGCTGAGGCAGGTGGATCAGCTGAAGCTGGGAATTTGAGACCAGTCTGGCCAACACGGTGAAACCCCCATCTCTACTAAAAATGGAAAAACTAGCCAGACGTGGTGGCACGCACCTGTAATCCTGGCTATTCTGGAGGCTGAGGCACGAGAATCGCTTGAACCTGGGAAGCAAAGGTTGCAGTGAGCCGAGATTGCGCCACTGCACTCCAGCCTGGGCGACAGAGCGAGACTCTGTTTCAAAAAAAAAACAAAACAAAAAACTGTGAAAATATCTTGGGTTAAAAAAACAATTTTCCTGGATTTAGGGGGTACAAGTGCAGTTTTTTCCATGGATATGTTGCATAGGTGAAGTCTTAGCTTCAGTGTAATCATCACCTGAATAGTGTACATTGTACCCATTAGGTAATTTCCCATCCCTCACTCCCCTCCCACTCTCCGACCTTTCTGAGTCGCCAGTGTCTATTATCCCACTCTCTATGTCCATGCGTACACATTATTTAGCTCCCACTTGTAAATGAGAACATGTGGTATTTGTTTCTGAGTTATTTCACTTCATATAATGGCCTCCAGTTCCACTGAAGTTTCTGCCAAAGACATAATTTCATTCTTTTATATGGCTAAATAGTATTCTGTGGTGTATATACCACAAAAAATACCTTAGGCTTTACTGGCCTCTATAAGTACAATGTGCTCTTAATCTACTCTCTTCCTAGGATGATAGTAACAGAACTAGTCACAACAATAACTAGCCTCTATAAATGCTTGCTGTGTACCAACTCATTTAATCCTCACATCATCCCCATTTTACCAAGCAGAAAACTGAGGCACAGAGAAGTTACGTATCTTGTTCAAGGTCACACAGTGGAACCTAGTAGTGGGCTTGAAAGCCTGCCCTTTTAAACACTATGCTATGAGCAACCAAACACCATCTCATGGAAAGGAATGTTGTAGAATGACACATCCTATGTTTTTATTACACATGAGTGTTTAAAAGCAGATTGCCTGGATTCAAATCTTTGACTAGTTATATGATGTGAGACAACTTACTCAACCTTTCTGTGACAGTTTTCTCATCTGAAAAATGGGAACCATCATAATACCTCTCTCGAAGTAATATGGGTAGGATTAGGTGTAAAACTCTTAGAAGACCACCTGGTTCAACATGGTCAACATTTAGTAAGTGTCTTCTTTTCATTTGTGAATGTCAAGTATCCCAGGTTGATTCTCTTAAACTTGATCCATGTACTTTTCTGTGATATTGATGCACCACTCAGTTCACTCTGCCAGAATATATGTATGTTGTCACCAGATAGCCCAGGGAACAAATAGCCCTTCTCACAATCCAAAAGATTACAGTTGCCAGGGTCTCCCTTCCTTTATCAGAGCTCTTAATCAAAATGCTGTGTGTGCATGTGTGTATGCGTCTGTGTATGTGTGTGTGTGTTTGTAACTCTAGGGAGGGAAAAATGCTTGGGTTTAATAAAGTATTGATTATAACTTGGTATACTTTTAAAATCAAAGAGCAAAACTCAAAAGCGTTTTAAAATGAGCTCAGAAATAAAACGGCAGTATACTATCAACATCACTAAATACAAAATCAAACTCTCACAACTTATAAATTGGAACATTTGATAATTTGTAAAAGTGCTTAGCACTGGCATACACAGCCAATTGTGATACCTGTATACATTCTCTGGACTTGACTATGTGTTTCTGACTGTGATGTTAACGGCTCCTCCGAAGAGCCATTTTAACCTCCGAAGAGGTTAAAAGCATATTGAGAGCAGCAATCGATGCGACTGTATTTATATGTCATAATTTGCTCAAATATTAGAATACACCTTAATCAGAAATACACTCCTCAGACTACAAGATAAAAGACACATCACATTGATAAATATTGCTGGTTGTCTTTGATTTAAACCTAATGACAATGTTTTTTTTTAGCATAGCACATGTACAGATTGTATTATTAATAATATTCCAATGCTAAATTCTGGTAAATCAAAATGTATTCATAAAAATCCTTACAGAAATTTGAGCAAACTTTTCAGAAATTCTTAGCCTAAATTACCACTTATTTAAGCTGGCCACATTTTTATTTCAATGATTTTTGGCCACGTTGAAGTCATGACCGGTTTCCCTGGGAAGTCAACAGAAGTTTGGCAGGTGCGTGAGCTCTGCAGGGCAGAGAGCAAGAGGAGAGGTGAGCTCAGAAGGTAATTGTAAAATTTGGACACCTCTCTGCAGCTTTAATGACTCAAACCTAAAATAGTACTCAGGGAAAGACAGAGTTTGGAAGAATTTTGAATTGGGAGTTGGCTATTTTGGTTGTTTTCTTCTGATCTGGAAACACTGGGGGAGGGGTGGTTCTTCTGCTGAAGTAAACAGGAATTTGTACACAAAGCAGGACTCACATAAGAGTAAGGGGATGTCCTACCAATGCCCACGATGACCCACTAACATCCAGATTTCTACAGTGGAGTTCCCTGGCCTTTACATAGCAGTGGGCAAGTCCATGAGAAACAATCTGGCAGGTGGAATAAGGAAAAATGGAAGCATGATGTGGATTTTATTTTCTTTGCATCTCTTTGTTTTGATCATACTGCTCTTTATCAAAATGACTTTCTCCAATTTCCTCAGCCCAGCAGTTTGAATATTTGCATGAAGTAGGCACATATCACTACATATGAACCATGAAATGTATTTGAAAATAAATGTTTTAATTAAAATTGACATTTCTGAGCCTACTGCTGAGGGCAGCTGCTTTTTCTCTTAAATTTCTTTGTCCGTCTCCGTAGGAGCCCAATAGAAGAGCAGTTTCCATCCCATTTTAATACTAATTTAATATCAAAAGAACAGCAATACTGTGTATACACAAATTTTCTTCTTTGGGTTGTTAAACCAATTCTGAAAGACTACAATGGGTTTTGTACTCTCCTGAAGCATTTGTCTATGTTGCCTATTTTTCCAAATCCCTGCATTTAACAAAAATGGCTGTACAAGACTGGTGAAGTGGAGACCCTCTCAGGGCTTATGGATGGAGGGAGTCAGGGAACAGACATTGATGCCTGCTCTTACCACTGTCCCCTCTGCATTCCTGGGGCTGGTATGGTGGGGGAGGTACAGAGTGAGAAGTAGCTGTATGTCATCAACTGTACTTAGAACAACGTAGTACAAGACATTTTTGGGAACCACCACAGCTAACATAAATTGAGTACTTACTATATAGTAGGCATCACTCATAAAAATTCAGTGGTATTTCAGTTCCCATGAAGCTTACATTCCAGTGGGAGAAGGCAGATAATAAATGAAATAAGTTATGTAGTACTTTAGCATGTGAGAACTCTTCTGCTAAAATAGCACAGAAGGAATTCAGGAGAGAGAGTGTGTGCTATTCAGAAAAGGGTGGTGACATTTGAATGAAGGCTCAAAGGAGATGGAAGCAAGACATGCTGATATCTTGGAGAAGAGTGCTCCAGGCAGAAGGAAAGTGAGTGCAAAGGCCCTGAGGCAGGAGTGTCTGTAGTGAGTTTGAGAAGGTAGCAAGGAGGCTGGAATGGCTGGAGCAAGGTGAACAGAAGGAGATGAGCTCAGGAGGGTAAGGTGTGGTGGGCCATGGGACTTTGGCTTTACCTGAGCCATTGGAGAGTTTTTATCAGTGGCCTGACATGATATGACTTATTTTTTAGTTTACTTTTGTTGTCGATGTTGTTGTTGTTTTTGAGACAGAGTCTCCCTCTGTCACCCAGGCCGGAGTACAGTGGCGTGATTTCGGTTCACTGCAACCTCTGCCTCCTGGGTTCAAGCATTTCTTGTGCCTCAGCCTCCCAAGTAGCTGGGATTACAGGCACCTGACACCACGCCCAGCTAACTTTTATATTTTTATTAGAGATGGGGTTTCATCATGTTGGCCAGGCTGTTCTCAAACTCCTGGCATCAAGTGATCCGCCCACCTCGGCCTCCCAAAGTGCTGGGATTACAGGCGTGTGCTACCACGGCCCGATCCTAGTTTAGTTTAGTTTTTGGGTTTTTTTGTTTTGTTTTTGTTTTTGTTTGAGACAGGGTCTGGCTCTGTTGCCCAGGCTGGAGTGCCGTGGTGCAATCTCAGCTCACTGTAGCCTCTGCTTCCTGGGCTCAAGTGATTCTCCTCCCTTAGCCTCCCAGGTAGCTGGTACTACAGGCCCACGCCACCATGCCTGGCTAATTTTTTGTATTTTTTTGTAGACATGGGGGTTTTTCCATGTTGCCCAGGCTGGTCTTGAACTCCTGGCCTCAAGTGATCCATCTGTCTCAGGCTCCCAAAGCGCTGGGATTACAGGCATGAGCCACTGCACCCTGCTGACTTATTTTTTCAAAGGATAACTCTGGCTGCTGTTTGAAGAACAGATAGTAGGTCTTTCCAAACATATACATGTATTATTAAGCTTCACAACTAACAGGTATTATTATTATCTCCATTTTATGGATGACTTACTAAGCCACAAAGAAGTTGAGTGGTTTGTTCACACCTAGGAAGCAGAGGAGGTGGGTTTTCAAACTCAAGCTGCCTGGCCACAAGCCTGGCTCCTAACCGCTGTGCTCTCCTGCCTCTCTGCAAATAGAATCAAAAGTGATACATGCTGACTCAGGAGGGACTTGCTTTTAATTGCACAGCCAAACAAATGCATGTCAAGACGCAACTTCACATTGCACTAAGTGTATATTAAATATGCCATAAACCTCCACACTGTAGTTACCACCTACAAGCCAATGACATAAGACTCTTTCTCCAACCTAGATCTCACTGAGTCTCCTAAATTCAACTGTCTAGAGTTCAGTAAGCTCAACACACTTGATCCAGAGCCTATTATGTATCAGGGTCTATATGAAAGATTTGTATAATCTTTGCCCTTAAGGAATTTATATTTTACATCACAGGGGAGCAGACACAGAAGATTGCTCAGTGTAGCATGTCTCCCAACCATCTTCACCTGGATGTCTTGTGGACGTTTCACAGCATCAAGTCCCAAATCAGTGAATCTCTCTACTCTCCTGCCCCTGTCCAGATCCTCCCTCCTGTATTTTGTATGTTGACGATGATACTTCTGAAAACTCAGTTGTCCAAACCAGAATTCCTTGATTCAGCCTTGACATCCGCTCTCATTCCCCAGCTCTTTCTGGCCAGGATTCCTAAGGGCTTTAAGAAGCACTGGCCTCCTCTTCCTCCCCTTCCTCTCCTTCCCCAATTGCAGGGCACCACCAGCTTTAACTTAGCACATTTTCTGTAAAGGGACAGATGATAAATACAGTAAGTTCTCACTTTATATCATGATAAGTTCTTGGAAACTGCAACCCTTTACCATGGGCTAATTGATATGAACAAGAGTTAAGTTTCTACAGCATATTTCCAGTCACAAAAACATCCCCAAACTTCTAACTAAAGACCAAAACTCTTTTTTTTTTTTTTGAGTTGGAGTCTTGCTCTGTCATCCAGGCTGGAGTGCAGTGCTGCAATCTCAGCTTCTGAGGTTCAACTGATTCTCCTGCCTCAGCCTCCTGAGTAGCTGGGATTACAAGCAGGAACCACCATGCCCGGCTAATTTTTTGTATGTTTCATGGAGACGGCGTTTCACCATGTTGGCCAGGCTGGTCTTGAACTCCTGACCTCAAGTGATCCACCAGCCTTGGCCTCCCAAAGGGCTGGGATTACAGGCATGAGCCACCGCGCCCGGCCTAAAACACTTTTAATATTAAATAGTGAAATAAATGTGAGTTATACCTACATTTAAGAAAGACTAATAAAAACAAATAAAATAATTATTTACCCATTTATTCCAGTTTAGGGTGGCAGGTGGTGGGAGCCTCTCCCAGCAGCTAAGGGTGCAAGGCAGGAACCAGCCCTGAACAGGGCACCATCCCACTGCAGGACACACTCACACACACTCACTCAGACTGGGACCATCTAGACACGCTAATTCAAATTCACCCACGATGCACATCCTTGGGACATGAGAGGAAATGAGAGTACCCAGGGAAAATCCATGCAGACTGGGGAGAACGCACAAACTGCACACAGACAGTGGCCTGGGCTAGAACTGATTTTTTTCTCATCAACATTATCACAAAACAACATTGAACAAACAACATTTGTTCTTCTGAATTTTAGGCTTTGCGGGCCACATAGTCTGTCATATTCTGCTGCATATTTTTCTTTGCTTTTTTTCTTTGTTTTATAACCTTTTAAAAATCTAAAAATCATTCTTGAGTCCTAGGCTGGATGGTCATCAGATAACAGCAACGACCCCCAAATAGGTCTACTTACTTCCAAAGTGTTCACCTACGCTGTCCCTCCACTCTGTTCTCCCCCATTCATCTTTCAATATTAGACATCTTAAAGTCCCAAGGCTCCTGTTCCTTACTTTTCATTTAAATCACTACAAAAGAAGCTCTTGTCTCTCTCTGCCCTTAAAATTTTCAATGTGCCCCCTATTGTTTACAAAATAAAATGTAGACTCCTCATGTATACAAAAGGGCCTTCCACCCCCTGCATCTCCCATCACTCCATCCTTCACACACCATGTGGAAGCCCCCCAAAACTTGCCATTCTGTGAGTATCCCATGGCTCCCTGAAGCCTTCCTACCTTTGCACATGCTGCTTTTTTCCTATCCGGTGTGCCCTTTCTTCCATTATCTTTTTTTTTTCTTTTAATTCTCAATTGGTTTCCCTTTCATGGTACCTGCATTACATTTACTCTTCCGGGTTTAGTTTAAAAATCACTTCATCTATGAAGCATGCCAGATCCCTTTTGTGCAACTTCCCTGTCCAGCTGGAAGCAGTTGCTCCTCATGCTCCCATCAGGATATATACATCCAGCACAGTGGTTTCCAGCACCAGCAAGTTTGCTTAGGTTTAACCTCTGCCACTGACTGGCTGTGGGATGTTGGACAGGACTCTTCCTTAGTAACCTTATCAGGAAAATAGGGAATGTGTGATCATTCAATAGTTACTACATGTTACGCCCTCAAAACTCACTAACACATCCTCCATACTCAAAGGCTAGCTACTACTTCAGCCAGCTAAAGCATTGAGGGTGCTCTGTGATCAATGTTTAATTAACGATCTGTCCCCCACCCCCACTAGATTAAGTTGCTTGAGGATAGAAACTAGGTTTTCTTCATCTTTAAATACTCAAGGCTGGCTGGGTGTGGTGTCAGATGCCTGTAATCCCAACAGGCAGGTGGATTGCTTGGGCTAGCTCAGGAGTTCAAGACCAGCCTGAGGAACATGGTGAAAGCCCATCTTTACAAAAAAAAAAAAAATCAAAAGTGTCAAGCCAGGCGTAGTTGTTCATGCCTGTAATCTCTGTAATCTTAGCATTTTGGGAGGCCGAGGCAGGAGGATCACTTGAGCCTAGGAGTTCAAGACCACCCTGGACAACACAGGGAGAATATTAGCCAGGTGTGGTGGTGGTATGCCTGTGATCCTAGCTACTTGCGAGGCTGAAGTGGGAGGATCACTTACGCCCAGGAGGTCATGGCTACAGTGAGCCATGATCATGCCACTGCACTCCAGCCTGGGTGACAGCAAGACCTTGTCTCAAAAATATACAAACAAATACTCAAGGCCTACAGCATAGTTTGTGTTGAATACATGCTTGATGAATGAATGAATGACCCCAAATAACAATGCATATGTGAAACCAGCTGAGGTTATTCACAAAGCTCCCTTGAAAATAGGAAAAACTAGGGTGGGCACACTGGCTCATACCTGTAATCCTAGCACTTTGGGAGGCCAAGGCGAGCAGATCACCTGAGGTCAGGAGTTCAAGAAAAACCTGGCCAACATGGCGAAACTCAGTTTCTACTAAAAGTACAAAAATTAGCTGGGCCTGGTGATGGGCGCCTGTAATCCCAGCTTCTCGGGAGGCTGAGGCGTGAGGATTGCTTGAATCCAGTTGGTGGAAGTTGCAGTGAGCTGAGATTGCACTTCTGCACTCCAGTCTGGGCAACAGAGTGAGACTCCGTCAAAGAAGAAAGAAAGAAAGGAAGAAAGGAAGAAAGGAAGAAAGGAAGGAAGGAAGGAAGGAAGGAAGAAAGAAAGAAAGAAAGAAAGGAAGGAAGGAAGGAAGGAGGAAGAAAAAGAAAGAAAGAAAGGAGAGAGAGAAGAAAGAAAAAAGAGAGAAAGAAAGAAGAAAGAAAGAAAAGAAAAAGAAGGAAAGAAGGGAAGGAAGGAGAGAAAGAAAGAAAGAGAAAAAAGAAAGAAAGTAAGAAAGAAAGAAAGAGAAAGAAAAGGAAGGAAGGAAGAAAGAGAGAAACCAGAAAACAGGAAAAACTGGCTGCTTCCCCCTGGACTGCTGATAGTAAAGGGGTGTCCCTTTGGCCTTCAGGAGTGGAAAGGCCAAAGAGCGCAATGACTGAGATAGCAGGTTCTTGGACACTTATAAGAGATGCAGCCTTGGGCATATTCCTTCACCTCTCTGTGCCTCATTTTCCTCATGTGTAAGGTAGAATAATGGCAGCACCAATCTCATAGAGTTTTTTGTGGATGAAATGTTTTACACATATAAAGTACTTAAAACAGTATCCGTGTATAGAGAGAACACTCAGAAAGTGTCGGCTATCATTTTATCATCAATACCATTCTCCTCTCAGGGATTAGGGCTATGTCAGGATACAGGCATGCTTCAACAACCCTGGATACAATCCCGTCGAGTTGTATCACTACCTATTTTTATTTTTTCAGATCTCAGGAAACAGCAGCATCAGCCCCAAGCACAGGTATGCCAATATTTCCTTGCCATGCCTGAGAAAAGGATACATTAAGATATTTTAAGCTTCAGGTAATAAAGGCCTCTGATTAGGCTGGCCTAAACAATGAGGACAATTCCTATGGCACATGATGAGAAGTTCAGAGGTAGGTGGCGCTGCAGCTGGTCAAATTCTCCACTCAATAACATCGTCAAGGACCCAGATTCATTTCACCTTTCTGCTCTGTCATGTTCCGTGTGTCGGCTTGGACTGCAGGACAGGACTTTCATTGTTACAAGATGACTGTAGTAACTACAGTCTGGGAATTATATTCTGACACAACATTCACGGCACAAAAATAAATGTCTTTTCTTGTGTGCCGTTTTGAGAAAGAAATTACGTTTCGCAGAACCCCCAAGCAGATCTCCCTTTACATCTTATTGGTCAGATTTGGGTCACATGCTCACCCCTAAACTTAATACTGCCAACGGGATCATGATTTACACTAATCAGTATTTGCCCTAAATTTGGAATGGGGTAAATTCTGGAGCAAGATCAGGGTTCCATAAGCAAGGAAGAAAGGAAGAGCACTGTTGGATAGGCAGCCAGCAGGGTCTGCTCAGAGATTTTCGATATTTTTATATTGCAATATCACTTGTCACAGTGGTTTATTTTGGAAGAAGTAGGGCAGAAAATGGGCTCATCTGGACGGAAGTTTTTCAGCAGACTTGTAAACTTCTTGTTTTGTGTTCTATATGTTTTTTGTTTTTTTAATATTTACACCCCTGAGATTCTGGCTTTCAAAATCTGGGCAGTGTGAGCCATGAAATTCAACTCTAAGGTGTAATTGGTATACAATTGGCCAAGGGCTTTACCTAGAAACCTGAGGAGGGCCTCTATTTAAAAGAGCAATTTTAGTGTCAATGAAAAGTGAAGGGTGAGTCTTATTGCTGGAATTCATATGCTGAGAGACTTTTACCCTACCCTGAAACAAACGTAACAAACAAAATGGAGGGTCCGAAAGAGAAGTATGCTCTATCTAACAAGTTCAAACATTTTCCTTAATTATATTTCTCACTGTCCCTGCTTCACCTAAAACTAGATAACAGCTTTTGATGAGCATTGGATTTCTGAAAAGGCACCAGTATGAACCACCATTGTTTAGAGAACTAGTGTTTCCAACTGGAATCTACAACTCAGTTAGGGCATTGTGCCTTACATTTCAGAAATCTATCTTCTGTTCAACATTGCCATTTTGTAAACTATTTGGCTAGCACCAAAAAGTATGGAAAAGTCATAATGAAATATTGTCTTGGTATCTTTTGGCTGACTCAAGTTTTCTATTTATAAAGAATAAAAGGATCGTAGACACTAAAACTATAAGATATCTACTCCAGAGAAATTTCAAGAAAAGCTTCTATTGCAAATGTTGTGCGTCCTTTGAAGGCAGAGAACTCATAATTTTGAAGTGAAAGTCTTTAAGATCATCCATGGAATGTTTGGCATTGTACAGATGAGGAAACTATTAATAATTTAATAAACTAATAATTCTTAGAAAGAGCAGGTAATGGACAAGCCTAAGTTCCCAGAGTTTGGGAGCTGCAGAATTGAGATTAAGACCCATGTTCCAGGCTGGGCATGGTGGCTCATGCCTGTAATCCCAGTACTTTGGGAGGCCAAGGCAGGCAGATCACTTGACATCAGGAGTGCAAGACCAGCCTGGGCAACATGGCAAAACCCTGTCTCAACTGAAAAACAAAAATTAGCCAGGCGTGGTGGTGCATGCCTGTAATCCCAGCTACTCATGAGGCTGAGGGCATGAGAATTGCTGGAACCTAGTAGGTGGAAGTTGCAGTAAGCCGAGATCGCACCACTGCTCTCCAGCCTGGGTGACAGAATGAGACTCTGTCAAAAAACAAAAAACAAACAAAAAAAACATGTTCCTTGGGATAGATTAAAGGTGAACACAAATGTTTTACTACTTCTCCCCTTGAATCTGACCTGACCTTAGTGACATGCTTCAGCAATACGATGTGACTAAAGTGATGTTCTGGGCCTTCTGAGGCTAGGTCATAGGAAGTCTTGCAGTTTCTGCCTAGGACCCCTTGGACCCCGTGCTCTAGGGGAAGCCAGCAGTAAGGAGGCTGACACCCCTGAGGCTGCCATGCTGTGAAGCAGTTCAATCTAGCCAGTGGAAAGGTGGCATGAAGAGATGTATACCTCATCTGCTCTCAGCTGTTCTAACCATCTCCCAGCCCAGATGGCAGATATAGGAGTGAAGCCTTCAGATGACTTCAGCCCTGGCCACCATTTGACTGCAGCCACATAAGAGTTCCCAAGCTGGAACTATACAGCTAAGCCCAGCCAGCACAGTCACTGAAGGATAACAACAAATTGGTTTTAAGCCGTGAAATTGGCCAGGTGCAGTGGCTCATGCCTGTAATTCCAGCACTTTGGGAGGCCAAGATGGGAGTACAGCTTGAAGCCAGAAGTTTGAGACCAGCCTGGGCAATAAAGTGAGACTCTGTCTCTACAAAAAATTAACAACTCGCCAGGCATGGTGGCACACACCTGTAGCCTCAGCTACTCAGGAGGTTGAGGCAGGAAGATGGCTTGAGCCCTGGGGTTGGAGGCTGCAGTTAGCTATGGTCATACCACTGCACTCCAACCAGAGTGATGCGGCGGGACCCTGACCCTAAAATAAATAAATAAACAAGCCACTCAATTTTGGGACAGGTAGTTTGCAACAATCGATAACCAGAACATCCTCTGACTCAACACCTTTGCCCACAGCATTAGTAAAATACATATAACGGGAAACTCAAATTCAAGACAGAACAAATATTCTTCAGGCCACTGGGAATTATGTCCTTGTTCTACTCAGTAATTCCATGAAGCGTATGGAACATATGTTCATTAGAATATAATATTCTATATGGAATATAAGTTCATTAGAATATAATCCACAAAAGGCTTTCAGTCTCCGTCACATGACAAAAGTGATATTTATTATTCGCATGACCATCTAGCTCAGGAATCGAGTCATGTTCAGAGGATCCCGGGCAAGACACTTCTGGATTCTTCAGTCTTTACACCAATATTCATAAATGGCTGTGAATGCAAGAAAGAGATCTTTCACAATATTTTTAAAGGCCCTCTCAAGGATTATCGAGATTAGAGTACGCTCTTCAATATTACAACAATGGCACAGCTGATATCATTTGAAGGCATTATTGGTCAATATTTGGTTTTGCTCCATAAAATTCCCTCAGGAAGAAACTAGATTATTACTTCTTTTTTTTTTTTTTTTTTTTTTTTTGAGACAGAGTCTCACTCTGTCACCCAGGCTGGAGTGCAGTAGCGCCATCTCGGCTTACTGCAAGCTCCGCCTCCCGGGTTCACGCCATTCTCCCGCCTCAGCCTCCCTAGTAGCTGGGACTACAGGTGCCCACCACCACGCCCGGCTAAATTTTTTATTTGAATTTTTAAAAGAGACGGGGTTTCACCGTGTTAGCCAGGATGTTCTTGATCTCCTGACCTCGTGATCTGCCTACCTCAGCCTCCCAAAGTGCTGGGGTTACAGGCGTGAGCCACTGCGCCCAGCCCTAGATTATTACTTCTAAGGAAGTAATGATTTCTTACCACTAAAGAATCAAAACATTGGCCAGGCGCGGTGGCTCATGCCTGTAATCCCAGCACTTTGGGAGGCCGAGGCAGGCGGATCACGAGGTCAGGAGATTGAGACCATCTGGTCAACATAGTGAAACCCCATCTCTAGTAAAATACAAAAAATTAGCTGGGCGTGGTAGCACACGCCTGAAGTCCCAGCTACTCGGGAGGCTGAGGCAGGAGAATGGCGTGAACCCGGGAGGCGGAGTTTGCAGTGAGCCGAGATCGCACCACTGCACTCCAGCCTGGGCGACAGAGCGAGACTCCGTCTCAAAAAAAAAAAAAAAAAAAAAGAAGTTACTAATGGTTATACCATCACCACCATCCACCTCCATTAAGTTTTGTGAATGTACTTAATGCTACCAAACTGTACATCTAAAAATGGTGAAAATGGTAAATTTTACGTTATGTATACTTTATCACAATTTTTTAAAAAATCTTTTACTTGGCCAGGTGTGGTGGCTGGTGCCTGTAATCCTGGCACTTTGGGAAGCCTAGGCCGGTGGATCACCTGAGTTCAGGAGTTCAAGCCTGGCTAACATGCTGAAACCTTGTCTCTACTAAAACCCCGAAAATTAGCCAGGTGTGGTGGCACACACCAGTAATCTCAGCTACTCAGGAGGCTAAGGTAGGAAAATCACTTGAACCCGGGAGGTGTGGGTTGCAGTGAGTGGACATCACACCACTGCACTCCAGCCTGGGCAACAGCAGTGAAACTCCATCTCAAAAAAAAAAAAACAAAAACAAAAACAGAAAAACAAAACAAAACAAAAAAAACACCTTTTACTTTAAGAAAAAAAATACAAATAAAAAGAAGAATTCAGGAGTTTTATCAGTCAGCTTCCCAGCGGGAAACAGATGGCACACTCAAATTAGGACAATTTGAGGAGTTTCATAAAGGAACTCTTTACAAAGGTTTGGGCAGAGCATAAGGAAACCACAAGGAGAGAAAGGTGTCCAGGGCTAGGAAGGAAAGAGCAGAGAGCAGAAGCCAAAGAAAGGAAGGCTGTGTGGAGAGGGGCTTCTAGAGGAGGTAAGGCTTTCAAGGGAGGAAAAGCCAGCCTGTAACAAACCTGTAAGAAGGGAACCCGGAATATCAACGCACCACTCTCATCCTGCTCTCCAGCCTCTTACCAGTATGCCCCATCGGCCAAACCCAACCAGAGGTCAAATGGCAAGAGAACCTATTGATATAATTCACATAGGTCAGCCTCCAGGGGAGAGAGAAGGCAGGGGAACATAGAGAGTGGATAGAGAAGGTTCAAAAGGAAGATGCCGGCCACAGTATTCTATCTAATAAGGCTGTGGTCCCCAACCTTTTTGGCACCAGAGAGAGGCTTCATGGAAGAAAATTTTTCCACGGACCTGAGGGTGGGGAAAGTGGTTTTGGGATAAAACTGTTCCACATCACATCATCAGGCATTAGTTAGATTCTCATAAGGAGCATGCAACCTAGATCCCTCACATGGGCAGCTCACAATAGGGTTTGCGCTTCTGTAAGAATCTAATGCCACCGCTGATCTGACAGGAGGTGGAGCTCAGGTGGTAATGCTCACTTGCCCAGCCCCACTCACCTCCTGCTGTGTGGCCCAGGTCCTAACAGGCCACAGACTGGCACCATCCGTGGCCCTGGCATTGGGGACCCCTGTAATTAGGTGTCTTCAAGGCAGTTACATTTATCCATTAGCTGTAACAAATACACAGTTATCAAAGTCTACCCTGTCATTAGACCACATAGCATAGTTAGTAACAACTAGACCAAAACATTTGTTTTGTGAAAATAGGGAAACAATAAAATAAATATGCATATACCTGTATACTCTTTCTTACAAGATGTGGCTTTCTATCTGAGGCTCAAAGGTACAATCAGTCCCACTGAAGCTCCGCATGAGCCTGTCTCACCTCTACACCACCTCCTAAGAGCTGACACCCTAACTCTTCTGAGATTGGGATGCAATAGAATGAGACCCAGAAAGAAGGGGAGACAAACAGTTACCACTCCTTCTCTATTTTGTCTAAAGCTAACACATTCTAGCCTCCAATTTGAGGACCCATCTCTTTCTTGCCCATCCCCTAAAAGGGGTGTAGACTTATCCCATGGAATCAGCAAAACGAAAATATCAGAATGTGTAGTCATGAACCCAATCTATTATCAGTTCTGCTTAGTTCTGGTTCTTGCTTTGTAGTGGGATTTCCGATAAGAATAATTTTAATGCAGCAAAGAGAGGTTCCAAGAAATCCTGTCTATTCTTTACAACTTAGAAATGAAAGGGTTAATGCAACCTCTACTTCGTAGGCACTCACAAATGATCTGAGGGTCATTTTTGCCTGATTCTAACCCTCTTCTGCCTGCCTCAACTTGGCTATTCCTCCTACTTGACTTAAAAATCTCATTCCATTAATGTCAATCCTCCAGGTTAGACCACTAAAGCCGGGTCGCGGTCTCTAGAAGCTCACTGCTGCTATGCACATATGTTACCTGGCAGGAGAAGAAGAGCCCCTGATTAGGAGGTAGGGGAAGGACAGCCATCTTCTGTAGTCCTCTTTCATTAGCACATTAGCATGAATGAGCTTATCAGATTAGCTAATTGTCACCTGGACACTTTGGACAGTGCAGAGATACTGGTGAGGCACATTTCCACAAAAAGCAGAGGGAAAAGCACAGCAAATGACAAGTCCTGGAAGGGCTTTGGAGCATCCTGGAAGGGCAGGGTTCAATGAGGAAGGACAAACAAGATGCTCCAGAGGACTGGAGAGGTAGGAGAGAAAGCTCTGGATGAGAAGGCGCTAAAGATGAATTTTACCATTTTCAAGCTTTGCTTTGCCCAGGCGTTTGCCTGTTTCCTGCTGGAGGGATAGCAGATACACAAAGCAGCTCAGGCACAAGTGATAACTTGACTCCTGTTTCTTGAAAGCATCACATGAGCAAAGACAAGTGCTGGTAAGATGGAAAACTAGATAACCTGCAATTCCTCCTCCTATAAACACCTAGAAAAACTAGATAAACATACAAATATTTTAATAGATAGATAAGCATCTAAGAAAGAAAAAGAGAGTATAGGCCTTTGTAACACAGAGACTTGAGTTCTGACGCTCAATTAGAAACAGAGGACAAGACTCTGAGCTAGCATAAAGTGTGGAATTGAAGCTAAGATCCTGGCATAAAACCAGGACTGTGACCTTCAGTGAAGGGAAAGACTGGGGAAAAAAAAAAATCTACCCAATGCTACTGAGAGATGGTAAAGAAATGTATCTGGATTTTTCTGGGGGTGGGGAACCACGGGGGTTAAGACAGAGTCTCACTGTCACCCAGGCTGGAGTGCAGTGGCACACTCATAGCTCAACCGCAGTCTGGATCTCCTAGGCTCAAGCAAGCCTCCCGCCGCAGCTTCCTGAGTAGCTGGCACTATAGGTGCCCCACCACACCTGGCTAATTTGTTAAATTTTTGTAGAGACAAGGCCTCGCTAACTTCTGGGCTGAAACAATTCTCCTGCCTCGGCCTCCCAAAGTGCTGGGATCACAGGCATGAGCCACCATGCCTGGCCCCCAAGAAATTTATCTGACTCTTCCACAGCTCTAGGTGAGAAAATAACCCCCTCTGGAATTTATACTACAAGGTCAGGGGAGCCCATAAATGTAGCAACCAACATAAAAAGTGGTTCCGGCTGGGCATAGTGGCATGTGCTTGTAGTCCCAACTACTCAGGAGGCTGAGGTGAAGGGTCACTTGACCCCAAGAGTTCGAGACTGCAGTAAGCTATGATTGTGCTTGTGAATTTCCACTGCACTCTAACCTGGGTGAAAGAGTGAGACCCCATCTCTAAAGGAAAAGAAAAAGTGGTTCCATGCCAGTGATAGCTAACCTTTGAGATGGCCTTCAATGATCTGGTGATACCACTCAGCTGCCTGGCACCTGCCTCAGAGGGACATACCTCAACCCAGGCCCCAGAGGTTTCCCACAGATAAATTCCCATTGGAGATGCAGTCATAGTCAAAGCATATCATAAATAATCCTACATAAACAAGTCAGGCAGACATAATTTTTTTTAAATCCACAATAGTTGATCTCTAAGAAATTCAAATAATAGAAGTGACCATGATATAAGTATATCTTATTTTATTTATTGTTTGGAGACAGTGTCTCACTCTGTCACCCAGGCTAGAGTGTAGTAGCGTGACCATGGCTCACTGCACCCTGGACTTCCTGGACTCAGGTAATCCTCCTGCTTCAGTCTTGTGAGTAGCTGGGATCACAGGCACATGCCACCATGACTGGCTATTTTTTAAATATTCTGTAGAGATGGGTTCTCACCATGTTGCCCAGGCTGGTCTCAAACTCCTGGCCTCAAGTGATCCTCCTGTTTCAGCCTCCAAGGTGCTGGGATTACAGGCATGAGCTACTATGCCCAGCCCCTAAATATGTTTTAAATCATATAAAGAAGGAATTAAAATCACAAAAACAAGACACTGTATTTAAAAAAAAAAAAGGTATAGACAGAGTTGAGAAAAAAATAAATAAAACTTTCAGAAACAAAATTTTCACTTGTTTAAAAAAATCAGACCAGGCGCGGTGGCTCATGCCTGTAATCCCAACACTTTGGGAGGCTAAGGTGGGTGGATCACCTGAGGTCAGGAGTTCAAGTCCAGCCTGTCCAACATGGTGAAACCCCATTTCTACTAAAAATACAAAAATTAACTTGGTGGGGTGGCAGTCGCCTGTAATCCTAGGTACTCGGGAGGCTGAGGCACAAGAATCTCTTGAATCCAGGAGGTGGAGGTTGCAGTGAGCCAAGATTGCGCCACTGTACTCCAGCCTGGTGACAGAGTGAGACTTTGTCTCAAAAATAAATAAATAAGTAAATAAATAAGTTAAAATATTAGATCTAGATAAAGTGAGGATCAATCGGCTATAAAAATAAATCTGAGAGAATGCTTATAATGAAGTGCAGATAGATGAATGTGAGAGCTTCTCATTTTCTTCTCAACATTTCTTAACTTTTGATATTTCCCATTTTTTTTTTTTTTTTTTTTTTGAGACAGAGTCTCGCTCAGTCACCCAGGCTGGAGTGCAGTGGCATGATTTCGGCTCATTGCAACCTCTGCCTCCCAGGTTCAAGTGATTCTCCTGCCTCAGCCTCCTAAGTAGCTGGGATTACAGGTGCGTGCCACTACACCCAGCTAATTTTTGTATTTTTAGTAGAGACAAGGTTTTGCCATGTTGGTCAGGCTGGTCTCAAACTCCTGACCTCATGATCCACCTGCCTCGGCCTCCCAAAATGCTGGGATTATAGGTGTGAGCCGCCACGCCTGGGTTTTTCCGAAATTTTTATCAAAAGGAATTCCAAAAGGATAGACAAGAGAGAAGGAAGGGGATGTACTATTTGAACAGACGGTGGCTGTGAATCTTCTGAAGTATGAAAAGGCATGTATCCTCAAATTCAGGAACCACAGTGAGTCCCAAGTAGGATAAGCAAAAATAAGTCTATACCTGAACACACTGTAATGAAAATGCAGAGAGAGAGAGAGAGAGAATGCCTCTGCATAGAAAAGATAGATTATCTACAAAAAGAAATGGCAGACTTACAGCAGAATACTTAGTAGCAATGGTGAAGACCAGAAGAAAATGGAATAATGTCTTTATACTACTGAAGTAAAATAGCTATCAACCTAGAATTCTACATACAAGTCAAGTAAACTGGCATTTGGGAATTAGAGTAAAATTAAAACATTTTCAGACAAAAACTTTAAGAGTTTCTCACTCTTAGATTCTTAATCAAAGAACTTTCTAGGGATAGATTTTAAGAGAAAAAAAGGAAAGTCGATCCAAAGGAAGATGCAAGAAACAAAAGAGAACCAATAAGTTGGTGAGTATGGGGATAAATCAAAGCAAACATTGACTAATAGGCACATGAAAGCACACAAACACACAAAGCAAGACCACCAGTAAAATTGAACGAAACCCGACCGAGCGCGATGGCTCACGCCTGTAATCCCAGGACTTTGGGAGGCTGAGATGGGTGGATCACCCGAGGTCAGGAGTTCAAGACCAGCCTGACTAGCATGGTGAAACCCCGTTTCTACTAAAAATGCAAAAAAGTAGCCATGCATGGTGCCACATGCCTGTAATCCCAGCTACTCAGGAGGCTGAGGCAGGAGAATCGCTTTAACCCGGGAAGCAGAAGTTGCAGTTAGCCGAGATCGTGCCTCTGCACTCCAGCTTAAGTGACAGAGTGAGACTCTGTCTCAAAAAAAACAAAACAAAACAAAAAACATGAAAAATGTAAATAAACCAAATTCATCACTTAAAGGAATATTCCCCTACATATATATGTGTGTGTGTGTGTGTGTGTGTGTTTGTGTGTGGGTTCAAGCGATTCTACTGTCTCAGCCTCTCAAGTAGCTAGGACTACAGGCATGCACCACCATGCCCAGCTAATTTTGTATTTTTAGTAGAGATGGGATTTCACCATGTTGGTCAGGCTGGACTCAAACTCCTGATCTCAGGTGATCCACCCACCTCGGCCTTCCAAAGTGCTGGGTTTACAGGCGTGAGCCACCACAGCTGGTGAAATAAAAAAAAATTTTTAAAAGAAGTAAACAATAAAAGTACCTTATGCAATCCAAATAGTGCATCCTTAATAAATATAAGAGCAGAAATTAAGAAATTTGTAATAAATTAAAAGCTGTTTTCTTCTTGTTTTTATATAGAAATCAAGGATCTTTGTTTAAGAAAAACTATTAAGTTATAAACAAACAATAACCTAATAAGAAGGCAAACATCAGTACAAATAAATATTTTATAAATAATGAGAGAATGCTATGAATAGACTGAATACCTTCATACCAACAAATTTGGCAACATAAATAAAAAGTTAGAAATTTTCCTTTGAAAATAAAATTGATTAAAGCTGATTCAAGAAGAAAAACTAAAGACTGTAACATTTTTAAAATATTGAATCAGTCATAAAAAAAAATCTATCCACAAAACAAACAAAAATACCAGGCTCAGGCACTTTTATAAAATTCTACCAAGCTTTCACAATATAGACAAACTCTATCTTATACAAACTGTTCCAAAAAAGAGAAAAAGAAGAGAAGGTCCCCAACTTACTTTCTGAAACTAGTATTCTCTTCACTTTCGTTACAAAAACTGGACAAAGATAATATAACAAAATACACATTAAAGGAGAAAAGCCACATGATTATCCCAATAGATGTACAAAAATATCTGATAAAATTCAATCCCCCATTATTTAAAAGCAAAACAAAATTAACAAACCCCAAAACTCTTAAACTAGAGAGATTAGCTACCTTCCTCATGAACCTATAACAAACATCCTATTTAATGGTGAAACCTGCAGCAAACATCCTATTTAATGCTTATAGGCATTTCCTTTAACATCAGAAATAATGCAAGGACAATCAGCATCAACATTTCTATTCAATATTGTACTGACTGCTCTAGATAGCATGGTAAGACAAGGAGACAAAAATAAAAGGTATAAGAATTGAAAAGAAGGAAATGAAGCTGTCAATATTCAAAGACAATAA
Organism: Pongo pygmaeus; assembly: GCF_028885625.2. Taxonomy (NCBI): domain Eukaryota; kingdom Metazoa; phylum Chordata; class Mammalia; order Primates; family Hominidae; genus Pongo; species Pongo pygmaeus. The sequence continues at coordinate 55,546,796 of NC_072388.2, read as the reverse complement.
GATTGGTTCAAAGAAACAATATAAGACAAGTATAAAAGTTCAAAGTTGCTAAATATAAGATCAAAATACCCAAATTAATTGCATTTCTATAGAACAAACAACTGGAAAATGTCATTGAAAGTTTTCCATTTACAATAGCCACATGAGCTAGAAGGAACCTAGGGAAAATACACAACAACAAAAAAACCCTTATGGAAAAAATATGAAACTTTAAGAACACGAGGCCGGGCACAGTGGCTCACACCTGTTATCCCAGCACGTTGGGAAGCTGAGGCAGGAAGGTGTCTTGAGCTTGGGAGTTCAAGATCAGCCTGGGAAACACAGTAAGACCTCCTCTCTACTAAAAATTAAAAAAAAAAAAAATTAGCCAAGCACACACCTGTTAGTCCCACCTTCGGCTACATGGGAGACTGAGGTGGAAGGATGGCTTGAGCCCAGAAGTTTGGGGCTGCAGTGAGCCATGATCGCATCACTGCACTACAGCCTGGGTGACAGAGTGAGATCCTGTCTCAAGAAGGAAAAAAAAAAAAAAAAAAGGCCACGTTTGGTGGCTCACACCTGTAATCCCAGCACTTTGGGAGGCCGAGGCCAGCGGATCACGAGGTCAGGAGATCGAGACCATCCTAGCTAACATGATGAAACCCCATCTCTACTAAAAAATACAAAAAATTAGCCGGGCATGGTGGCGGGTGCCTGTAGTCCCAGCTACTCGGGAGGCTGAGGCAGGAGAATGGCGTGAACCCGGGAGGAGGAGCTTGCAGTGAGCCGAGATCACACCATGGCAGTCCAGCCTGGGCAAAAGAGCAAGACTCCATCTCAAAAAAAAAAAGAACATGATAGAACTAAAACAGAAAGAGATATACCAAGTTAACAGGTGAAAAAAAAAAGAACATGATAGAACTAAAACAAAAAGAGATATATCAAGTTAATAGATGAAAAGACTCAATAAAGTTTGCATCTCTAAATTATTCTAAAAGTTACATTCAATGCCAATCAAAATCTCAACATGATTTTTCATAGAATGTGACAACTCTTATTGTATAATAGAAAGCTAAGGAGAGGCTAGACAATCCTTGTAAAGAAGGAGGAGGTAAGAATGGAAAAGGGGAGCTTATTCCAAACAGGGTGGCATTAGAGCTCAGTAGACAAGTAGAACAAAATAGAAGGCCCAAAATCAGTCTCTTTTATATATTCGTATAAGTGCTTGATATATAATGGAGAAGACATTACTAATCCATGGGGAAAAAAATGTATTATCCAATAATAATGCTAGGACAATTAGAAATTCATATGGAAAAAGATAAAATTGAATCCTTATTTCATACCATAAACAAAATTATGTCATTCCAGAAAGATAAAAAACCTAAATGTTAAAAATATACATAAAACTTTTAGAGGAAAACATAGTTGAATATATTTTTGGCATCATAATAAAGAAGAATCTCTTTTAAAAATTAGTTTATTTTTGGATGGGTGCGGTGGCTCATGCCTGTAATTCCAGCACTTTGGGAGGCCAAGGTGGGTGGATCACCTGAGGTCAGGAGCTTGAGACCAGCCTGGCCAACGTGGTGAAACCCTGTTTCTACTAAAAATACAAAAAAATTAGCCAGGTGTGGTGGTGAGTGCCTGTAATCTCAGCTACTCAGGAGGCTGAGGCAAGAGAATTGCTTGAACCGGGGAGGTGGAGGTTGTAGTGAGCCGAGATCATGCTACTGCACTCCAACCTGGACAACAGAGGGAGACTCTGTCTCAAAAAAATAAAATAAAATAAAATAAAAACAAAAATTATTTTTATAGAATTAGGGGGTGCAAGTGCAGTTTTGTTACATGTATATATTGCATAGTGTTAAAGTCTGGGTTTTTACTGTAACCATGACCCAAATAGTATACATTGTACACAACAGGTAATTTCTCATCCCTCAGCCCCCTCCCACCTTTCCATCTTTTGAAGGCTATGCTAAAAAAAAAAAAAAAGAATATATTTTACTACTTTAATTTCAAATATTTGATATGATACCATGAACAAAATTAAATACAAGCCACAGATTGGAAGAAAATATTTGCAAATGATGCAACAGTAGATCTGTATCTAAGACACATTAAAAGTTCCTAAAACCTAGTAAGAACACTAGGCGTGGTAGCTCACACCTGTAATCCCAGCACTTTGGGAGGCCGAAGCGGGTGGGTCACCTGAGGTTAAGAGTTCGAAACCAGCCTGGACAACATGGTGAAACCCTGTCTCTACTAAAAATACAAAAATTTAGCCGAGAGTGGTGGCAGGTGCCTGTAATCCCAGCTACTCTGGAGCCTGAGGCAAAAGAATCGCTTGAACCCGGGAGGCAGAGGCTGCGGTGAGCCCAGATGACACCACTGAACTCCAGCCTGGGCAACAAGAGCAAAACTCTGTCAAAAAAAAAAAAAAAAAAAGAATAAGAACAGGAAACAAATTTTAAAGCAAAAGTTATGAATAACGAATTGATAGAACAAGAAATTTGAATGGTAAATAAACATATGAAAAATATCCTCAACTTCAATAACAATTAGGGAAATACAAGTTAAATCAATGAGATACTATTTCACCATCATCAGATTGGCAAACATTAATGTCTGACAATACAAAGTGTTTTTAAAGATGTGGGTCAATTAACTATTTTACATTTCTAGTGGAATTGTAAATTGGTGTTCTCACTCTGAAAAGCAATTTCAAAACTTAGAAAACTGAAGGTTTTCACATTTTACAAGAAATTATACTTTTAGATATCCTCCCTAAAAAATTATTGAGGCCTGGCATGGTGGCTCAGTCCTGTAATCTCAGCACTTTGGAGGCTGAAGCAGGAGGATCCCTTGAGGCCAGGAGTTGGAGACCAGTCTGGCCAACACAGCAAGACCTTGTCTCTATTTAAAAAATATATATATATTGAATATGTGTACTTGGAAGCACCCATTGCTACACTGTATCAGAGAAAACCATGCAAACATTCTAACTGTCTCTCATTGTAGGAATAGACATATTCATTCAATGGGATACTTTACAGCAGCTTAAGTAAATGCATTAAATCTACATGTATTAACGTAAATTAATCTACAAAATATGAGGCAAGTGAAAAAAATGAATTCAATGAATATGTGCAGTGTTCCTCTTTTTCTAAATACACAAAACAATAGTTTATGTACCCATACATATATTGTAAAAGGACAAAAGCATTCATGGGAATGACACACAATAATTTCAAGGCAGTGGCTGCTCCTGGCAAGGGAAGGAAAGAAAAGAGATGGGTTTTTAGCAGTATCTGTTATATTTTATTCCTTCAAAATATAGAAAATTCTTTTAAAATTAGAAATATAAACCAAGTAATAATAATAATAATAAATGTATTGGTGGTGGATAGAAATGTGACAGATTCCTGTTCTTTTGGGGGTATTTGAAATGTGTCACTATTCATCATTTTAAAGAGGAATTCAGAGACCTGAGATTATGGTTGCTTTTGTGTGTGTGTGTGTGTGTGTGTGTTTGTTTTTGAGACCAAGTCTCACTCTGTCGCCCAGGCTGGAGTGCAATGGCGTGATCTCAGCTCACTGCAACCTCTGTCTCCTGGGTTCAAGTGATTCTCCTGCCTTAGCCTCCTGGGTAGCTGAGATTACAGGCATGAGCCACCATGACTGGCTAATTTTTTTGTATTTTTAATAGAGACGGGGTTTCACCATGTTGGTCAGGTTGGTCTTGAACTCCTGACCTCAAGTGATATGCCTGCCTTGGCCTCCCAAAGTGCTGGGATTACCGGCATGAGCCACCATGCCCGGCATAAGCTTTTTTTTTCTTATTATCTTATTTTTCTTAAACTCTCTATAATGGTTATGTATAACTTTTGTAATAAGAAAAAAAATATGAAAATATGCACAGATAACCTGACAATCTCTCAGGCTATGCCAATCCTACCTATGGGCATTCTGGACCAATCATTTAAAATCAAATTCTAAAGTTTGACAAACTGGTTGCCAAGTGAGTACTCACCGTAAGACTAGGTTGTGGCACAATAAACTGGGTAATTTCCATCATCTTAGTGATCAAAGCAGCCACTGCACCATTGATCTGAATACATTTAACAATCCAATTCATTACTGATGGCAAATTGATCGGAGCGGTTATGCATAAATATGTGAGAATTTTCTGATTGTATCAATGGCTACATTTTCCCTTAACGATATATATGTGTGTAAATTACATATGTGCATATGCCTTTTTATATATACATATAATTTTATCATCCCATGAAATGTCTTGCAGAGATGAGGTGTTGAGGTGATTCTGGAATTGGTATGATTCTGGAATTGGTGCAATTCTGGGAGTTAAAGGAAGTAGAGATTCTTTTGCTCCTGAGACATTGTTTTGTCTCCAAACAGAAGATATGAACAGTTGCCCAGTGACCTCTGTGAAATGTTTATGGTCTCATGTCAGTTCCCAACAATGAGTTGTCCACATAATAGATGCACTTTATTTGTTGTACATACTCCTTTGATGTGTGTCAAACTTTTTATGTTTCCTTTTCTTTTTATCTGGTCTCTCACTGTTGATATCGTCCTGTTCTTATTGTCTTTCTAGATTGAAAGGACCAAGTCCACTTTAACTTGGCATGGCAACCAGCGCAACTCTGATGAGCACGTGGACACTTGATAGACAATGTTTGTGGTGCTGCTATTGAAGGCTCCAAAATTATGCTGACAATAGTGCCTTAAAATTGTAATCTGGGCCAGGTTTTGTGCCTCACGCCTGTAACCCCAGCACTTTAGGAGGCCGAGGCAGGAGGATCAATTGAGCCCAGGAGTTTGAGACCAGCCTGGGCAATGTGGTGAGATCCCATCTCTACCCCCCAAAAAAAAAACAAAAACAAAAATCAAACTAAACTGAAAAAAAACCCACAAAACTTAGCCCAGTGTTGTGGCACATACCTATAGTCCCAGCTACTCAGGAGGCTGAGGTGGGAGGACTGCTAAAGTTTGGGAGGCAGAGGTTAACAGTGAGCCAAGATTGCACCCTTGCACTTTAGCGTGGGAAACAGAATGAGATCTTGTCTCAAAATAAATAAATAAATAAAAATCATAATCTGATCTATCTATGCATACCACAATATGAATGCTCTATCTATAGATACCACAATATGAATACTCTGGTGCCTATTGCTCAGGCATAATGTTGCCAGATATGGCAAATAAAAATATAAGATGGCACAAATAATTTTTTTAGTATGAGCATATCCCAAACATTGCATGAGACATATTTATACTAAAAAATTATTTGTTGTTTATCTGAAATTCAAATTTAACTGAACATCCAGTATTTTATCTAGCAACCCTATCCAGGCACCCTTCTTTAAGGTCTCCAAAACATTTGGCAGAGGACGCACCCAAAATGGAAGAGTTGAGAGTTTTCTTAAAAGAAACTCTGTCATACTCATTTGGATAGGAGACAAAGAAAACAACTACAACTTTAAATCTGCTTCACAGTGGTAGAGGTGTTTCTCTCAGTGCACGAACTCCATGATCAGATTATTGTGAGCTCTCTTTGGGCAACATAAAGAAGCTTGAATGCCATATGGTTATTTTCTGAGTCACCAAAACTCTCTGTTCTCCCGCGGTGGCAGCCAGCATCTTCTGTGATGCTTTCACTAAATGGCAGAAATAGAACAGATTCAAGAGAATGTAGACTAGTGGATGCAAATGCATTCATGGAGAGAAGTTACATTCCAAAAAGATTTCAAGCCCTCACCTCCTATTTCCCCTCTCACCATCGCCCACATCTGCCCCAAAGCATTCAAGCTTAGGGTGTTCTCATAAGAAGCTGTACTCTGAGGAGTACACAAACATGCCAAAACATTGGGACAGAAAAAAAAACCAAAACTACAGTATTCTCCGAATTAAAATCAGTTCATGGAAAATAAAAGAGGAGCCTACTGCTAGTTGTGAGTTCAGTGATGAAGTATGTGAAGGCTGTGAATGTCATCTATTGTGGGACATGTAATAAGACAACTTGGGGGAAATCTCTTTAGTATCAGAGGGTCACAACTACCAATAAGAAGAATGTTCATGCTTAGTTACTGGATGTATAAGGTCACTGACAGGAATACCTATCAAAACTGGCTTCTCTAAAGCCCTTTTTCCTTTCTCGTTTGTCTCCTATCCCATGTCCGCACCTTTAAATCCCATCCAAAAATAAACTGGGTTGCTCTCCTTGCTGTATCCCTAGATCCTGGCCCTGTGCCTGGCACACAGTGGGCACTGAAAGCTATTTATTAATGAATGTAGACAGAAAACTTCAGTCACCCATTAATTTTTTTTTTTGAGACAAGGTGGTGCTCTTTTGCCTAGGCTGAAGTGCACTGGCACAATCAGCTCGCTGCAGTCTCAAAATCCTGGGCTCAAGTGATGCTTCCACCTCAGCCTCCCAGTAGCTGGGACTACAGGTGCACACAACTATGCTAGCTAATTTTTTCTTTTTAAGAGATGAGGTCTTGCTTTGTTGCCTAGGCTGGTCTCGAACTCCTCAGCTCAGGTAATCCTCCCACTTCGGCCTTCCGAAGTGCTGGGATTGTAGGCATGAGCCACCGCATCTGGCCCAGTCACCTATTTAGCAAATATTTTTAACTGTTTTTTTTTTTAATTTTAAAAACTGGTAATTTAAGTGTACACACCAACAGCTGGAAAATATAGCTATGCCTCTTTTAAAAAATTTATACTTTTTCTTATATTAACTGCACTATAGAACTTAATTTTTAAATTAAATAAATTAAAAAGCAATAAAATATAGTATGAAGTAGCTTATGTATATTTTAGCTTTTAAGCATTTGCCCTATGTTATGTAATCTGAAAGACTCAAATCCAAAGAGCAAAATGGAAAAACCAATGCTTTTAAAAGAAAATCTATTTTTTCTCTGTGTGTTTTAACAAATGAGTAGTTAGATATTTAGCCTATCATTACTGCATGAATAAATCTTAGGGCCTACCTGACATTACAGGTTTAGAATTCTAAGGCTTACTTTGTAACATGGAATCTTTGCATTGTTGTGAGACTATTAAAATAGATTTAAGGTGATTATTCTGGAAGCAGCATAAAAATATGCTACATTTACTCAAATGAACTAGTTCTCTGACTTTTTCCATTAGGAAACCCTCTTGAATAGGGATTCTTGACCTGCTATGGTATGTTTGGGTTAGCTGTATGTCTGCTCTTAAAAATATACCTTTCCAGACAGATACTTGAGAAGACTGAGAGGGAGAATGGCTTAGGTCCTCCCAATGAATTTGAGTCCAGGCGTTCGACGCTAATCTAGGCAAATAGTGAGACCTCGTCTCTGAAAACATACATAAATATGTATGTGTGTGTGTGTATATATGTATATGTGTATGTATATGAAGATATATATATATACCTTCAAGACTGAAAGAAGCTATGATTTTGAGCTGGAATTGGCTTTTAATATTTTTCTCTCCAACAGTGTAGCAAATTAAATATAAATCATCCAACAATCACTCCTTTTCTAAAACTGTTTTGATGCTTTATTCCTAACAAATAAAGCATATAGAATGAGAACCATAACATTTGATTAAAAATACTCACACACACACACACACACGTATATATATACACACATGTATATATAGAGAGAGACTCCTGGCTTTATTATGCAACAATGCATTAAGTCGGCTTCCTTTGAGGGTCACATGTTCATCTGTGCCCATCTTTAGAAAACACTCACTTTAATGCCAGCACATCCAACTAAAAACTGAAATCCATGAGACATGTATTATGCATTATGTCTGACCATTGCAAAGCATCTGATAATTAACCAAAAGTTTTCATCTTTCTTTGCAATAGTTATTATGCAGACATAACCATGGACCACAATAGAAAGAAGCACACACCACTCATGTTCTGCCCTGACTAGAGTTACAGCCAAATTTAAATCCCAGCCTGGTGAGTGGATTCCATGGTAAACTGTTATGCAGGAAAGCTTCTGTCACCTACCACTGCCTCCTCCCATTCATTTTCTGGCAAAACGTTAAGACGGAAGAAACCAACATCAATTAGAATGTAAACCCATCTCTGCTTAATAACAAATCCTCTCCATTCCTGTCTAGCCAGAAACAATCTGCCTGCTTATTCCTATTTTCATGTCCTCTCCTCCCCAATTAGCTTTCGTTACATTCCCATGACTGGATAGTATTGATCTTGAGTTAAGAAGCCTAGATCATGTAGAACCTGGCATATCAGAGGTGCTAATGAATGAGTGGCTCACCTACATTTTGAAATCTAGCATAAACATTCTGCTCTTAACATTTTTAGAGGGTAAAGAGCTTTATAATGTTGCACAAATAGCTCCTAGGAATTCTATATTCTACCGATAGCATTGCTTCTGTAGTCTCTGGCCTTTGGGATGAGAATTGCGTTCAGGAGCAATATTGCAGGTTTTTCCTAAAAGAATCTTATCTAAAATTCTCTCTCTTCAATGACTTCAGTGACTTCGTATTGTTCTTAGAATTTAGTCCCAACTAGTATTTTTATTTCTGTGTCTGGCCTATTTCCTTAGCATAATGTCTTCTAGTTAAAAAAAAAAAAAAAAAGAATACATAAAAACAGTGAAAACAGGATTTGTGGGGAGCACAGGAGGAAATAGGAAGATGTAGATCAAAAGGTACAAAGTTGCAGTAATGTAGCATGAATAAGTCTAGAGATCTATTTGCACAACATGAGGACTCTAGTTCATAATATCATATTGTATCCTGGTAATTTGCCAAAAGAGTAAATTTTAGATACTCTTACCAAATGCGCACACATACACAGACAGACACACATACACATAAGTATATAAGACAATAGGTATGTTAATTTGCTTGACTGTAGTAACCACTTCACTCACTACATATATGTATATCAAGCTAAGTATCAAAAAATCATATTGTGCACCTTAAATATATACAAAAAAAAGGTATTTCTGAGCCCCAGATGTTATTGAGGAATTTCAAATGATATTTCATACAAAACAATTTAATTCCTAATCAACAAAAACTGTATGAAATAGTCCTTTGAGGTTCACTGAAAAAAACAAAACAGAACAAAAATACACAGTAGCCCTAACGTCAGACTAGGCCTGGGTTTGAATTCTGGCCCCCTACTTCCTAGCTATGTGACCTTCACTAGCTACTCATCCTCTCAAAGCCTCGGCTTCTCCACCTTTAAAATGGGGATAATAATAATTATCTTATTGTGGCTGGGCACAGTGGCTCACACCTATAATCCCAACACTTTGGAAGGCTGAGACGGGTAGATCACTTGAGGTCAGGAGTTCAAGACCAGCCTGGCCAACATGGCGAAACTCTGTCTCTGCCAAAAATACAAAAAAAAAAAAAAATCAGCCAGACATGGTGGTGCACGCCTGTAATCTCAGCTACTCGGGAGGCTGAGGCACAAGGATCGCTTGAGCCCGGGAGGTGGAGGTTGCAGTGAGCTGAGATCGTACCACTGCTCTCCAACTCCAGCCTGGGCAACAGAGCAAGACTCTGTCTCAAAAATAATAATAATTATTATTATTATTATTATTTATTGTGCAGATTGAATGTGATAATGCATCTGTAATAGCTGGCACTTAGTACACAAAGGAATAAACATTAGCTACGCCGGCTGGTCTCATGATTACTAACTCTGACTATACTGAATAATAAATTGGAACAATGGTGTCTTTTGCGGGTAAAAAAAAAGAATATAATCTCAACCCCTTACCGTGGGCTTCAAGGCCAGTAAAACTCTTTAGCCTCACCTCATACCTTTCTCCCACCCCCCGACAGCTTGGTCAGTATGCAATAGGCACATAGAGTAACAAGCACAGGGCTTCGTGCTTCTTGCTTCCTCTTTCTCAAATGCTCTTTCCCCAGCTCTGTGCATGTCTCTGGCTCCTTATCATCCTTCCAGTGTCAATTTAAACACCACCTTCGCAGAGAAGCTTTCCCTGGCCACTCTATCTGAAGTAGCTCTCCCTAGCACCTCCCTAGCTTTCTGCAGTTCTCTTTATCACATACTCCTGTTTATCTTCTTTGTAGCCCTTATTACAATCAATAATTATCACCGGGCTATAAGCTCTGAGATATCACCACTGTATCTGTAGTGTCTAGTATAGCACCTGGCACAAAGTTGGTGCTTGATATCTGTCAAATTAATTATTGAATACATAAATGAATAACTAGGCTAGTAATATGAATTTTCTTCTCTTTTTTATTCTCATGTATAGCATCTAGCACCTTACAACATGGAAGAATTTAACACAATAATACTATTTTTGAGAAATAATAACATTAAGAAGCAGATATTTACAAACATTGCAGACATGTGCTAAATAAGCCTGACTTTCAGAAATATCACTGGTGTAACTGTTGAGCAGATTCTCTAAAATTCTTTTCTTATTTTCTTTTTCCTTTTCCTTCTCCCCTTCTCCCTCTCCTCCTCCTCCTTCTTTCTCTCTCTTTCTTTTAAATTATGTATGATGTTGGTTATTAGCATCTCAGTCCCCCATTTCTTCTACCTTCAAGCCTTTCCCCTCAACTGTTGTTCAATGTCATGAGCTGATGTGAAGCATATATCAAGAAAGAGTTGGTCTCCTACAGTCAAATGGTCCCCTGAAAGACAGCCTTTCAGGGATGTAAGTGGCAAACAAACCTAGAGTATAAAGCATCGCATTTATATTTGGAAGCAGTATGTTGGAGAAAAAAGACATTAGAGTCAGGAGGCTGGAATTTCACTCATTTTGCCACTCTGGGAATGATAGAAAGTCAATTAACCACTCTGTGCCCCAATTTCCTCGTCTGTAAAATTGAAATGTCTCCTATGTTGCTTAACCCACAGGTATGAAAGGATCCACTGAGTTGATCACGTGAAAGTACTCTGCAAAATATTATGTATTTCCAAGTTAAAGGTATTATTATATTAAAAGGGAAACTCTATGTCCGCTTTAGTAAACTAGACAAGGGAAGGGCAAACAACGGTCATATCTTGGGAGCAATGGGTATAGTGACCATATTTTCAAAACCCAAATCAGAACATATCTTTTGGCATATGATCTGACACATGGTTTGACCGCATGATGGAATATTCGAAATAAAAAATGTCCTGAAAAATCCAGGACATGTGGTTGCCATGGCAATGAGGAGCCATGGGGAGGCTGTGGGCAATGAAAACACAGGGTCGAATTGGCAAGCATAGAAAACCATTTTGCCAGCGATGTGCAGGACAGTTTGCAGTCAATCGATGTGGAAGACAGAAAAGGCAAGAAGAAGGAAATTTTACTAATCTGAGTGTGAGGTATAGTCATCCTGAATCACGTTCACTTTGGAAAATTCTTCCCACCCTCTCCAGAAAATCCAAGCTAGTCTCTGGTTTGCATAAACATGGAACTAGAAGAGAGGTTTTGGATAGAAATTTTGTTGGAGTGAACCTAGCCCCATGGTAGTCTTGTATCTACCCTCAATGTCCCAAAGGCACATCTAAATGAAGAATAATCTCGTGGCAGCCCAGTTCTCCAGGCCAAGGGAGACTCCCATGAAATACCCTACTGTAAACCCAAATCTGCCTCCTGGATGGAAAGACCATGGAACTCTTCACCTCTCAAAATTCTGCTCTTCATGGACTGCCTTCTGCCTCCACCTTTCCCCACGCAAAATTAAAGCAACTCTCTTCTCTGTGCAACTGTTCAGAAAATATTTTTGCTGTTTACAACTCCATCAGAGCTCCTGACAACACAACCTTGGTGTCATATGAATTCTAATGCTGAATTTTAAGTCAGAAAGTCAGATTTATTTTTTTTCTTATGGCCAGTCAAAATTAAGATGGAGATAATATTAACAAGAAGGTATAATGATTGGACTCAGAAGAAGTGGGTTTATAACAAGTTTAACTCTTTTAACAATTTACACAGATTCTTACTAAAATTAATAAATCACATATAAGGGCAAGTGTTGTTTCATGGGGGCACATTTCCCCCCATTCAGCTCTCTTATTCCGTTCCAGCCCATTAAGACCCCAAGACCTCTAAATTCCATCCAGTGCCTATCACATGCTATTGAGTTGGCATGTTTGCAAATTGCATGCAGTGAGATCCTTCCATACCAATAGCCCTGTCTCAGATTCCCCAGCATCGCAGCCAAACTAGTATTGCCTGCACATTTTCTTCATCTTTTCATTGAGTTCAGTGTGGCAGCAGCACATTCCTTAGCACAGGCTCCAGTCGGCATGGTAACTAGTTAGGGACTGCAAGTTGCCTTCTGGCAGACTCCTATTGCTTTCTGAGGGTGCTTTCTCGGGGGCTGGGGGGGGAGGTGCAGGGAGGGGACGGCAGTGGAGGAAGTAGTGAAAAGAGGGTGGAGAAAGAATTGATTGGGTTGGGCTGGAGGGGGAAGGGCAGAAGAATGACTTAAACGGGCTTTTTTAAAAGAGTTATCTGGTCCACCCATGGTGTTGGTGCTAAATTGCCTGGGCTGAAAAAAGTCCTAATTGGGGTAGGGAGGCAGTGACAAAGCAAAGCTTGTTCAAGCCTCGGAATCTGCACTGTTGATAGTGCAGGTACCTCAAGGGCGGTTGGGAGTGATTGCTGTGTTGACTTTGTCTAATTGCAGGGGAGGAGTTATGTGAGCTGTGGCGGGCAGTGTTACACCCAGTGGGGTGGTGGACAAAAACTGGCATAACCATGCAGAGCTAAATAAACTGACTGACAAAGCTCTTGGCATATTATTAAAAATCTGGCAAAATGTTCATCTCTTGACAAAAATGTAGAGAGACTAGTAATGCATAACTTCATCCCACGTTGGATTTTAAAATGGCTAATGCCAAGTTGTCTGTCAAAATTAATAGGGCATTGCTGCTTCTTATAGAACAAAAAAGAATTCTCATCCATTTTATTCATTGCTAAAAAAATCATGTATCTGCTAAAAATTTCATTTAGAAAAAAAGTTTCAAAGGTAGTTTCCTTGATTTTAAAGTGCTGCGAATTAAAAGCTACTTTTTCTCAGGTTTGTTATTATCAAAACCATACCTTCATTAAAATGTAAAGCATTTTATTCTTTGAGAATAGATTAAAACTCTGTATTCAATCTTATATTAAGAGAGGCATTAAAACTCCAATTATGGATTATAGCTTTATATGAGTTTGGAGACTTTTTTTAACTTCCTTTATATCAAGAATATGTTAAACAGTTAATTGACTGTTGAATAGATACTCTACATCATCATAGGAATTAATCAATATATTGGTTTTTTGATTCTCTGACTTGGTATTTCATGTGTTAATTTAACGATTTCTCCTTCCTTCTTTGCTTTCCATGAAGCCTTCATGCATGCTATTCTACACAAACTACTTTTCATTCTAAGTTTTACACACATAGGGTAACTTACTATTCTAGGATCTGAGTGCGTTTTGTGTGCATTCAGGCCTTAAAAAGAAAGTGTAAATAATACTCTACCTTGTCATATGCATAAAGTTTATGTGGATAGCTATTTCCTTTCTTATTTTCCACACCTCAAAGCTTGTAATTAAATGGAAATGAAAAACAATTCTCTGAAAAATTTAAAAATCTTTTAAAATATATTTTAATCCCTACTTTGCCTAATGAAACAATATATTTTCTTATTCATAAGTTTAGAATTTTCATTAATTTTTTTTTCAAAAATAATTCTGAAAGAGCATTTTCCTCAAAATCCTGTGTCTTCTCTAATTCTGTTATTTTAGGAACTTCAATAAAATAGGAAATTCAGTGAGGCTGGTGGCAAGTCTTTGCTCTTAAACTCTAATAAATACTTTGGTTTGGTGATTTGCCTCTTCTTAAAGCACCTACCTACAATGGAGTCTGTAAGTTCTTTTTGGAAACTGAGACACTAGAAGCATCAACACTGGTATACGTCCAGGTAAAAGGAAAATACTGATACACTCCCAGGTAAAAGGGAAATATATACATATTCCTTAAGTGCTGAAAGAACAAACATGTAAATAAGAGATGAGCTGCTTCCCTACTGTTCATGTTTGCTCACTGAGAACATTTGGTTCACTTGGCTTGATTCATTATTTCAGCTGGGAAAGTCACTATATGAATTAATAGCAGATTTCCCAGCTGAAAATAAATGTTTACCAGTTTAAGGGGCTGGGGTTTTTTTGGCAAAGATCTGGCTTTTTGTCTGACTGGCTCTTTTTTGGCATGCACATCCCTGAGGTGTGTAATTAAAGTAAGGGAATTTGCACATAGTGCTTTGGGGCTTTAATGAATAGAAAACACAGGATATTTCAGCAATTTTGGTGCCTAATGTCAGAGTGTGCATTTTCTGTGTGAGGTATCACAATAATAGGGCTCTGTGATAATAAAGGTGCCTGCAATACCATGCAAAGAAAAAGAAAAATGACAGCATTTGTTCCTAAATTCCAATACAAAATACATGAAAAAGAGCAATTTACATTTAAAACAGACGGACTTTGAACTTGAACATACCCTCAGAATTAATGGCTATTAAATCAGCCCCACTTTGCTGAATATTGAAATTCCCTTCAGGACAAAGATCTTGGCTGTTGATATCAGGTCACATTACAAAATTGAATACACACTATCAAATGGTTCTAATCATAACCATTCCACCCTAGCTGTTGAAATTTTTGAACAGCTCAAAACCCAAAAAGGTATTTTTAAACCTCAGGAATCTTGAGGGGAAAGGTAGAAAGAACAATGAACATTTATTGAGCACCTGTTATATGCCACATAGTTTCACATGCCTATCAAATTTCATATTGTACAATAAAAACCAGGTAAAAAAGTATTTGCAATTATATTTTTGTCTAAAAAAAATAGAGTTCAAGACGGACATGGTGGCTCAGACCTGTAATCCCAGCACTTTGGGAGGCTGAGGTGGGGGGATCACCTGAGGTTGGGAGTTCAAGACAGCCTGACCAACATGGAAAAACCCTGTCTCTACTACAAACACAAAATTAGCCAGGTGTGGTGGCACATGCCTCTAATCCCAGCTACTCGGGAGGCTGAGGCATGAGAATTGCTTGAACCCAGGAGGTGGAGGTTGCAGTGAGCCAAGATCACGCCATTGCACTCCAGCCTGGGCAACAAGAACGAAACTCGATCTCAAAATAAATACATAAATAAATAAATATAGTTCAGAGAAATTAGGTAACCTGCCAAAGACCACATTGCTAGTAATCAGTGACATCAAGATGTGAAAGAGGACAATGCCAGCAAAGAGTAAACACTCAGTGTATACTGACTAGTATTATTGTTGAACTCCAAAACCCATACTCTTTCCAACAAATTTCACTTATTATCTTTATTTCTCTTCTATACAATTTATTCTAAAGTGGGATGAAAACCTTGTTCCCTCCTCATCCCTCAGTCTTTGATGGTTCTCATTAATAAAGTTTGTATCCAATTTGAAAAACAGAAACAAAAACTTCTTGCTCCATCCCATGCAGAACAGTACAGGAAGCCGCGAGTTTGTGCTTCCTGGGTCATGGGAAGGGCATCTCAATCCTGAGAGCAAGCCACACTTTTAATACAGGACAAGGGAGGCCATGACAGGAAACAAGTCGCACACAGAAGCTTGGAAGAAGGGGATACTTTGATCACAGCCAGAGGCCAGAATGTATGTAGAAAACAGATTTCACCTTGCTAGGGCCCAATTTTATCAACAATAAACTGATAAAATTTACAGTTGGAAAGGATTGGTCCAAATGATGTAAAAGTCCCATTTCTGATTTAAAAGTCCAAACTACCAAATAACCCTTGGCTGATGACCAGAACATAAGAATTCCCACAGGATAAGCTTCAGGTAACTACCTATCTTGTGGTCACTACACAAAGACATCTGCCAGCATTTCAGAGCCATATTCCCCAGTGAAGTGATTATCAAGTTCCTAGCACATATTTCCCACAGTGATATTTCTTGATATCATCCATAAACTAAGTTCTCAGGTAAAACATTGTCTTTTTGTTTTTAAGAGATGGGGTCTCACTCCGTCACCCAGGCTGGAGAGCACTGGCATGACCATAGCTCATTACAGCCTTGAACTCCTAAACTCAAGCAATCCTCCTGCCTCAGCCTCCTGAGTAACTAGGAATACACACGCACACCACCATACCTGGCTACTTTAAAAAAATTTTTGTAGAGCCAGGCTCTCACTTTTTGTCCAGGCTGGTCTTGAACTCTGGGCTTCAAGTCATCCTCCTGCCTCAGCCTCCCAAAGTGTTGGGATTATAGGCATGAGCCACTGTGCCTGACCAAACATTGTATTTAAAAGGCTTTTTCTCCAGACCTTCCCTTTCTTGACATTTCGTCTTATCTCGGCCTTTCTGTGATCTTCCTATTATTCTCTAAAAACCTTTGAAGAATCACTGACAGACAACAAACCTGAGGTTGGGGCACTATCCTAATTTTCCGGTAAAGAAGAAAAATAGGAACAATTTGTGTATATGTGTGTTATTATTATCTCCATCAATATTTAAAGAAATTTGAACATTAGGATTTGGAGAGATTTGTTAGTACAAGGGCCAGAAATGCCATTTGGAGCACACATTTTTTACTCCACTGGAATTTAGAGCCCTATGAGGTGGATCCTACCGCCTGTCTCTGTCAGCACCCCTCGCACATCCTCGCTTTCCTCCTTCTTACCTTGCTTGAATTCCAAAAGTCATCATTATTTTTAGTTTTTATTTATTTATTTATTTTTTGAGACAGAGTCTCTTTCTATTGCCTAGGCTGGAGTGCAGGGGCATGATCTTGGCTCACTGCAACCTCCGCCTCTCGGGTTCAAATGATTCTCCTGCCTCAGCCTCCCAAGTAACTGTGACTACAGGCGTGCACCGAAACTCCGGCTAATTTTTGTATTTTTAGTAGAGATAGGGTTTTACCATGTTGGCCAGGCTGGTCTTGAACTCCTGACCTCATAATCCACCCACCTCAGCCTCCCTAAGCACTGGGATTACAGGTGTGAGCCATCGTGCCCAGCCTTCTTTTCCAAGCTCCCTGAACTCCCTTGCTCCTCTCGCACTGTACTGTACTGGCAAATTCTCACCCCAATTCAATCCAACTTCCTGCCCATTCTGTGTCTGCATCCCTGCCACTAAGTGTGCTGGAGAAAACTACACAACGATGCTCGTTGGTCTCAGGCTAAATCATGGTCATTATAACCTCCTATGAGCCATGAATGCTGCCCAGCTGTCATCCATTGTCCTCGTCCATTCCCTCTTCCACCCTTCTCAACAACTCTTTCATCACTTCTCTCCTCAGTCCTTCACAACCCGCCCACCCATCATCATTCACTTGCTTCCTGTTTCACCAAGAAAATAGAAGCGCCCAGGACGATCTTCTTCATGTCCCACCACCATATCTCCCTAGCTACTAGCATCAGAGCCTGTATACCCCATCATTCCTTCTGTGACTTTGGATGGATTATTGAGGCCAATCAAGACCAGTCCCCGACTCACATACTAGATACCTCCCCTCTCTCCTGCATCATGAATTTCTCTCATTTTGCTGGACTGTTGCAATAACATATAAACAGGCTTTTGTTTCTTTCATTAAAAATAAAATAAACTGGGTGCGGTGGCTCACGCCTGTAATGCCAACACTTTGGGAACCCAAGGCAGGTGGATCACCTGAGGTCAGGAGTTTCAGACCATCCTGGTCAACATGGTGAAACCCTGTCTCTACCAAAAATACAAAAAATTAACCAGGCATGTTGGCACCCACCTGTAGTTCCAGCTACTCCGGAGGCTGAGACAGGAGAATCACTTGAACCTGGGAGGTGGAGGTTGCAGTGAGCCAAGATTGCACCACTGCACTCCAGTCTGAGCTATAACAGTGAAACTCTGTCTCAAAAAATAAAAATAAAAATAAAACAGCCAGGGCACAGTGGCTTATGCTTATAATCCCAGCATTTTGGGAGGCTGAGGTGGGAGGATCCCTTGAGGCCAGGAGTTCAAGACTAGCCTAGGCAAAAAAGCAAGACTCAGTCTCCAGAAAAAAAAAATTTTTTTTTAAAGACCAGCCAGGCATAGTGGTGTGCACCTGTAGTTCCAGCTACTCCAGAGGCAGAGGCAGGAGGATCGCTTGAGCCCTTTAGTTCAACGCTGCAGCAGTGAGGCAGGATCATGCTACTGCACTCCAGTTGGGGGTGACAGAGAGAGACCTGTCTCAAAAAAAAAAAAAAAAAAAAAAACTTTTTAAATTAAAATAAAATAAAAACAAAAATCTTTTGATGCCATATCTCCCTCCAACTACTGCTCCATTTCTCTGAACCTCTTGACAGCAAAACTTCTCCATGAAATTGTTTATATTCACTGGTAAGTTTTCTCCTCTCACGCTCTCTTGAACCCAATTCAATCAGTTCCCCACTACTTCTTCCCTCTCCACAGCAAATATTCCATCAAAATGTCCTGTGTTGAGGTTACTAAGGACATTGACAAATCCATTGGCCAGTTCTCAGTCCTCATCTTATTTGGACTTAAACATCTCATGTATCCAAGCGCTCTCCTCCTCTCTCTTCCCCCAAAACACTTTTTCAATTGCCTTCCAGGATGCTGTGCTCTCCTGAGTTTTCTCCAGTGTCTTAGGCTATATTTCTTCATCTCCCTGACTCTGAGTTGGAGTGATCCAGAACTTAGGGCTCAGACCTCTTTTCCCTAACAACATTTGATTCCTAGAGGATGTTATCAGCCCCACAGCCTTAAATACCATCTCTACAGTGTTATCCAGATTTCCATCTCCAGTCTGTATGGCTCTTACCCTAAGCTTCTATTGTGAAACCAAAATCTAGGTTCTCTCTTGCTCCCCAGTTATGTTACATGAATTTCTCTCTTCTTTCCCTGTCTAATACCACAATTCTTTGAGGTCTGAGATCCTATATTGTCCTTATTGGTTTCCATTTAAGTGTTCTGTATCTGATACCTGCTGACAGACTTTCCTAGTACTGCTTACCTGCCTAGGTTTCTGAAAACCTTGCAGGGAGGAGGAGGAGGAAGAAAAAAGAAGAGGAGAAAGAGGAGGAGAATGAAGAGAAAGAGGAAGAACAAGAAGACAAGGATGACTTGTGGTTACTGTGCACAGCCCAGAGAAATTGAGTGGTGTTGGTTGTCAGTCGCCACTCTTGGAGAAAAGGCAGCAGAGCAGGCTCCCTCCTGAGCAGCCACAGGCAAAGTTATTGCTGTGTTGAATTTACTGTGGTCTAGAAAAGGCCCAATTCTTAATATTGCAAACCAGAAACTTCATAGTTTTAGAAAGTAAATCAATCATCCTAGGGCAGACTGCCTAATCTTTCTCCTAAGTCTGATGTACCAAATCAGAGTACCATTTTGTTAATTTACATTGAGAAATAAATGTTACAAGACCTGGAAGCTCAAAAGCCACATGATTGGCTGGGCACAGTGGCTAACGCCTGTAATCCCGGCAATTTGGGAGGCCAAGGCAGACAGATCACCTGAGGTCAGGAGTTTGAGACCAGCCTGGCCAACCTGGTGAAACCCCGTCTCTACTAAAAATACAAAAATTAGCTGGGCATAGTGGTGTGTGCCTGTAGTCCCAGCTACTTTGCAGGCTAAGGCATGAGAATAGCTTGAACCTGGAAGGTGGAGGTTGCAGTGAGCCGAGATTGCACCACTGCACTCCAGCCTGGGTGACAGAGTAAGACTCCGTCTCAAAAAACAAACAAACAAACAACAAAACACACACACACACACACACACACACACACACACGCAACATCTTCTCTCCCTGGGTCAAGAATTGACTTGCTGAGCAAAATTCTTGAAGTGTACATGATCTGTGCATCCTGTCTTTCTCAGCAGACTTACTTTTTTCTTTACTAAGAAAAATCATAGTCGGGCTTTAGAGACATGGTAGCTAAGTGAATCTTTCTCCACATTGCAGCCAGAGTGATAATTTTTGGAGCACACATCCAAGCAGGCCACTCCTTTAAAACTGTGTATTCTTCCTTTTTTTCTTCTTCTTCTTCTTTCTTTTGAGACAGAGTCTTGCTCTGTCGCCCAGGCTGGAGTGCAGTGGTGCGATCTCTGCTCACTGCAACCTCTGCCTCCCGGGTTCAAGTGATTCGCTTGGCTCAGCTTCCCGAGTAGGTGGGACTACAGGCGCCCACCACCACGCCCAGCTAATTTTTGTATTTTTAGTAGAGACAGAGTTTCACCCTGTTGGCCAGGCCGATTTCAAACTCCTGACCTCAAGTGATCCACCCGCTTTGGCCTCCCAAAGTGCTGGGATTACAGGCGTGAGCCACTGTGCCCGGTCTAAAACTGTATATCGCTCTTAAAAGAAGACAAAATCCTCAACCTACTAGTCCTACAATGGTCTGGCCACTTCAGCCCCTGTCTTCAGTATAAGAACTGGATAGGAATGTGGGCTCTGGGACCACACCTCAATGGTTCAAATCCTTGTTCCTCTCATTCCCAGCTCAGGTGATTCATTTACTTATATTGTGCCATAGTTTCCTCCTTAATAAAATAGGAATAAAGATAGTGCTTATCTCATAGATTAGAATGAACATTAAAAGAGTAAACTTCTTTCAACCATGTCTGGCAACTACTGAAAACTCAATAAATATTATCTGTTATTCTTGAAAACCACTCTGGGTCCAGTCACGCCTGCCTTCTTTCCATTCCCCAAATAGGCTGCAAACCAAGATCTTTCCAGCCTGGTTGCCTGAGCAGATGCTGCCCTGTTCAAGATACTGTCCTTATACCCACCTCCTTGCACCGTTTCACTCCCACACGTCCTTGTCTCTCAGATCTAGTATTACTTCCTCAGGCAAATCTCCTCCTGAGACCCGCAAGTTCTCAGTCTCAAGTTTCCTTCATTATGTTGGTGTGTTCTTCCAGTTTGTGCCTGGCTCAGGTCAGTCTTCAACCTCTAGAGGTCATCTCCAGGTCTGGCACTTTTTCCCAGAGTCTGATATATGCCTGACTCATTGTAGGCACTCCATACCGATTTGTTGGGATAAATGTTTAGTTGATGCTTAACCCAGTCTGAAAGACTTTGGCCAGATCTGGCCTTCCAGGGACAAGCCTGGACCAGCTCCACTGCCTTTGACTTATGGGCTCTTTTTTTTCCCCCTACCTCCCAGGGTTCACCAACCCCCTTCTGATTAACACATTCTTTCTTTGCATGTGTTAATGAATTTGATGAGGTTTCTTAGGGCCCTAAGAAAACTTTGCATATCTATGCTCTGTTTTAGTTCACGTTGTTTTTAAAGTTTTGCTCTCAGTAGGTGTCTTATTTCCCTTATTTCCAAGTTCTGGCAGGGGCAGGTGGATGAGGGTTGTCTCATTGTGTCTCTCTATTATTGACAACACACCTGGACCAGGATTCTATCTGGCAGTGGAGACTCCCTGGTGTTTTGTATTTAGGTGAGTGTCTGCTCACCTTGCCAAGGGAACACTCCACCTTCTACACTGAACTTCTAAAGGCTGATCTAGGTCTGTCCCTAGCCCCCTCAACTCCATCCCCAGTCTCTACCAATCTGTTCCCTCTCATCTCCTGAGATAGGGCCCAGCAGATACTCTCTCCAGAGAATACACTATGTTGCTATATAACTCCGTTTAATGGAGGCAGGTGGTCAGGTGTGTTTTTCAATAACCCAAGAATACAGCACTGCTCTGGGAATGAGTTATTGTCTTAAATGGAAACATTAAGACTAGCCTAAGGGCAAGAGTAATAAATAAAGTCATCGTTACCCCTCCATATTTGTACTGTACGATGAGACATATGCAAATCCTCCCGTCAGTACCAGGCAAAAGTGACTATAGTTACAAAGATTCCATCCTGCTGTCATAAACTCTCTGTCAAAAAGACTCAATGCTATGTTAACAAAAATATTTGATCTACAACGTACATCCCGAAACCCTGGATGTCTGAAAAGCATTGCTCTGGGTTTTCATGCTGTTTCCACAATGCTAAGATCTAGTGTAGGCCAGAGATGTGTGTGGAAATGGCACAAGAAAAGGGCTTGTCCAATCCAATGCAGAATTTAGCAGAAGGTAAGAAAGAACACAAAACTCAGGTTAAAGAAAGCCTCTCCCTGGGGTATTTCTCGTCCTTTATTTTTACCCCAGATCCAAGACTTGTGGTTAATTCAGATAAGCACTTGACCTTTGTGGGTGCTTATCCAAAGTCAACCTTCCCGTGTCTGAGGGTCACCTGTAACTCATTAATCTCAGTCCATTATTGTTTTGCAGGGATGTCTGTTCCATTTAAGATATAAAACTCCTATACAGATAACATGGTAGGTTAATGCACTCACCTTTCATTCCTTGATTGCTGGGTTCAAACCAAACTCAATTCTGTTATGAGTGAGGATTATGTTTTGATATGTTCCCTGTCCCCAGGAGCCATTTGTCTACAGGTCTTCAAACCCTAAAAGGATGTTGCAGGCATCAGCATACTCTTCAGGGCCCTATACAGGAGATTCCAGGGAATAGAATGGCCCAGAGGTTACTTGATCAGGACTGGAGAGGAAAGAACTATTTAGGGAATCTTGCTGAGTGCATGCTTCTGAGGGTGCAATCAGTCTTTTGCTACTCTCAACTCTTAAGATGAAAACAAGGCCATTATCACTTTTCAAAAAATAATAAATTGTTTTATATAGAATCTAGTACTGTTGTACCGTAGGTACTTCTCCACAGCAAGAAATGTGCTAGCAGGCAGTCGGGGAAAAAAAAGGCACAAATTCTTTGCAGTTTTTCGAACATCATACTTTTCTAGCATTGTCTTCTTTATGATTTAACTTCATTTCCTCTTCAATTAAGATATACAAATCTATACCCTCATCTGGGACAAAAATCAAGGATGTAAATCTAGAGGGAAATAACAACCAGGCATTCGACTATCTGTGAGGCATCACTGCCCTGCACAGTGGATGGCTTGCTTCTCTGGAGTCAGACTGCCAACGATAGAATTCTGGGCCTGCCACTGAAAGCCTTAACCTCTTCCAGCCTCAGTTTCATTAGCTGAAAGATGGAAATAATAAGAGCACCTACCACAGAGAGTTATTGGATTCAAATAAGATAATGATATATAAAGCTCTTAGAACAGTGTCTGGGCCGGGAGCAGTGGCTCAAGCCTGTAATCCTAGCACATTGGGAGGCCAAGGCAGGCAGATCACTTGAGTCCAGGAGTTTGAGACCAGCCTGGGCAACATAGAGAAACGCAATCTGTACAAAAAATACAAAAAAATTTAGTTGAGCATGGTGGCATGCACCTACAATCCCAGCAACTTGGGAGGCTGAGGCATAGGATCACCTGAGCCCAGGAGGTCGAGGCTGCAGTAAGCTGAGATCGCACCACTGCACTCCAGCATGGGTGAGTGACAAAGTGAGACTCTATCTAAAAACAAACAAACAAACAGACAAACAAACAACAACAACAACAACAAAAACCAGTGTCTGGCATATAAAGAGGGTTCAATAAGTGTTAGCTGTTATTGGCACTTAATTGCTTTGACTCATGCTATAGAAACCAAAGGGGCTTTTTCTTTAAATCCGTGGCTTCTCCAGCCACCTGAAACAAGTGACTGAACTCCAAACAAATACTTCTGGTTCTTTCTACCTTGCATGGCCACGTCACTCTTCCCTCCTGTTCCATGCCCCTTGAATCCCAACCAGTTAAAGTACAAGGGAGTGGCCAGGGAGTGAGGATGGTGCAGTCCAAACCGCCTCACTTAATTAATTTCAGCCAACTCCTGCTGCTGGCCACGCTGCTGCCGCCTCAATTACCCTTGGAGTTAACAACGGAAAGCGGCACACAAAGACTTTCACTTTATAGCAAGGAAAGGAAAAATGTACTGTCGATACATATTACTTGTCAATGTAAATGCTTTCAGGAGCCCTTCACTGCTTCTTTTCATGTTCTTCGAGTCTAAGAACCATTTAGAGAAGTCCCGCTGTTCTAGCACCCTAAGGACATGTAAGAGGATGTGCGCAGGCAGCTGAGAAACAGAGCTTCTATTTATG
The DNA here is from genome assembly GCF_028885625.2 of Pongo pygmaeus. Classification (NCBI taxonomy): domain Eukaryota; kingdom Metazoa; phylum Chordata; class Mammalia; order Primates; family Hominidae; genus Pongo; species Pongo pygmaeus. The sequence continues at coordinate 55,522,757 of NC_072388.2, read as the reverse complement.
TGGAGCAAGGCAGGCCTAGATCTTTGACTAACAATAAGCAGAATATCTTAATCACAAGCATTCTGAAGTCATGCCAGTGGAGTGCTTAGTGTTTGCCAGCTTTCTTTTCTTTCTTTTTAGAGAATACAACTTGGGAAAGATGCAAGCACATGCAGGTAGGCTCTTATTTGAGGATCCGCTGTTATTTTCCCATTGGGAGCATTGGGAGCAAGCTACCTAAATATCAGTCCCAATCCCCCCACCAGGAGGGGTCTAGAATTTCTAAAACGAATAGGTGCAATCTGGGAGAAAAGGGAGACAGAGAACTTCTCTTGAAATTATGTTTGCACGACTGAGCGCTGTCACTCACGCCTATAATCCCAGCGCTTTGGGAGGCAGAGACGGGCGGATAACTTGAAGTTAGAAGTTCGAGATCAGCCTGGCCAACATGGCGAAATCCTCTCTTTACTAAAAATACAAAAATTGCCCTGGTGTGGTGGCACACACCTGCGGTCCCAGCTACTTGGGAGGCTGAGGCAGGAGAATCGCTTGAACCCAGGAGGCGGAGGTTGCAGTGAGCCAAGATGGTGCCACCGCACTCCAGCCTGGGCAACAGAGGAAGACTCTCAAAAAATATATATATATATATATATGTTTACACAGAAAACAGTCTGTTGTTTGGAGTCCATGTTTACTGGGGGTGAAATTGTAGGGCTAATGGAGATTTTGAAGGGCTGGAGTCCACCCCCAAACCCTGCCCCTCACCACCTCAAAGCACCGCTCACTTTGTATTCTAACACCAGGACTCCCATCTTTCATTCCCCATGTTTTTAGGAGCCTTTACTACACATTCAAGGTAATGTCTTCAACAAAGATGATGTGTTAGAGTAAACGTTGTTTGTGGTGTAGGAAACGGGGACATTTATTTGCCTTGAAAAATGCCTGGCACAATAGGTGCTCAAAGATATTTGCTGGATAAATTTCTGATTTTATGGAAGCTACTAAGGTAAAAGCCTTGGAAAAGAGGCTGCCACCAGAATAACTCCTTGCGATTTTTAGGATTTAAGGTAATCATTAAATATATTTTGAATAACTTCTTTCCCCCGATTGAAGCAATTAAAATGATCTCTGTATAGAGTATAGAAATTGTTTAGTAATATGCGACGCTTGGCAGAGATCACCTACTGTCTTCCGATTTTTAACAATATCTATTCTATCCATCTCTTTAAGGATAGACGCCCCCATGGCCGGGCGCAGTGGCTCACACCTGTAATCCCAGCACTTTGGGAGGCCGAGGCGGGCGGATCACGAGGTCAGGAGATCGAGACCATCCTGACTAACACGGTGAAACCCCGTCTCTACTAAAAATAAAAAAAATTAGCCAGGCGTGGCGGCGTGCGCCTGTAGTCCCAGCTACTCGGGAGGCTGAGGCAGGAGAATGGCGTGAACCCGGGAGGTGGAGCTTGCAGTGAGCCGAGATCGCGCCACTGCACTCCAGCCTGGGCGACAGAGCGAGACTTCGTCTAAAAAAAAAAAAAAAAAAAAAGAATAGACGCCCCCATTTTAGTTGGGTACATGGCTTCCCAGATGAAGATTATATTTCCAAACCCCTACCTCCTCTGCAGCTAGCTGTAGGTACATCACTAACTTCTGACCAATGAAATGTGAACAGAAGTAATATATACAACTTCCAAGCTGGCACTTGAAGGAAAGGAGTGTGGCCTTTGCTTCTTCTTTCTCCTCTTCCTGCTGGTTGGGATGCAAATGTGATGGCCGGTGCCTGAGCAGCCATCATGACTTTGAGTTCAGAGTTGTAGGTTGAGGATGATGGAGCAAAAGACAGAAGCAGCTTACACCTCTGACACCCCCAGCCTACCTGCAAGCCTCAGACTACTTATACTCAAGCTGTTACTTGAGAGAGAAATAAATTTCTATCCTGTTCAAACCATTGTATTTTAGAATGCCTCTGTTACTTTAGCCTAACCTGTATTTTAACAATACAGACATCATTAGAAAGGAAAGTTTAAAAAAAAAAAAAAAAACTTGCTACATTAGAAAGGAAAGTTAAAAAAAAAAAACTTGCTACATTAGGAAAGAAAGTTTAAAAAGAACTCCATTCATTTGAAACAAAAACAAGTAGAACAGAATAAATTACTGAGATATTAATTTGTTCTCATATTGTCCTTCTCTTAGTTCACTACTACTTTCAGAATAGGTTCATATTATTGTTGACTCATGAAAGATAGGTTGGTCCTGGTTTCCAGTGCTGTCGTAGTGGACAATGACACTAACAGTAAGTGACAAGTCCAGCCCACTTTCTCTTTTTTCATGGCCTATGAGCCAAGAATAGTTTTTATATTTTGTAATGGTAGGGAAAAAAAAGAATATTTCACGGCATATGAAAATTATATGAAATTCAAATTGCAGTGTCCATAAATGAAGTTTTATTGGAACACAACCACATTCATTCATTTAAACATTATTCACAGCTGCTTTCATGCAGTTGAGTAACTACAGCAGAGACTGTATGGCCCAGAAAGCCTAAAATGTTTGCCATATGACCTTTTACAGAAGAAGTTTGCCTATCCAGCCCTGGAGTGTCTTTCCTGTTGTTTTTAATGAAAGGTAGATATATATTGTCAGAATTGGTTCCCTTCACTTTGAAGTTTCAAGCTATAGGATCATATTCATGCATTTAAGGATTTTTTTTCAAATAGCTTGATTGTAATCATGAAGAATATTTGATTAACTGATAAAGAACTTGGAAAGCAACAGTGGCTGAATTGCATTGCTAGTTATTTTGTTTGTTTGTTTGTTTGTTTTTGAGACAGATTCTCACTCTGTTGCCCAGGCCGGAGTGCAGTGACGTGATCTCGGCTCACTGCAATCTCCCACTCCCAGGTTCAAGCGATTTTCATGCCTCAGCCTCCCAAGTAGCTAGGATGACAGGCAGGTGCCACCACACTCGGCAAATTTTTTGTATTTTTTAGTAGAGATGGGGTTTCGCTATGTTGGCCAGGCTGGTCTGCAACTCCTGTCCTCAAGTGACCTGCCCACTTTGGCCTCCCAAAGTGTTGGGATTACAGGTATGAGCCACCATGCCCGGCCACATTGTTAGTGTTTCTGAGTTATAGTATTTCCTGGAATTTTAATGATAGAGTCTTCAGTCCCACATTCAGCTTCACTTCATATGGTATTGGTTGACAGCAAGCCCTGTTGCTATATGTTGCTTTTATAATGTTTCTTCTGCCTCTCTTTTCAACTGTATTCCTACAGTCATGATACTCATTCAGCTCCTTAGTAATTCAAGGCCAAGCTTTTGCAATATGTCTGAACTGGTTTTCTTGCATCTAATCTTTTCTCCTCCCTTCCATCCCTTGTCACCAAAGATATCTTCCCTTTAAAAAACTACATAACTACTTCCAATATCTAATTACATAGCTACATCTCCCATCTCAAAAATATCAGCCCATCAATTGCTTACAGAATAAAATCCAAACTCTTCAGGCTAGTATTCATGATTCTTTATGGCTTGTTCTTACTCTATACTGTATCTAACTGAACCATTTTCTCTTCCCTGTATACCTCTGTAGGACAGACTTTGTTCTCTTGTCTATCATCTGTACCTCTGTTTATACCATGATCTCTTGTCTTCAAACCCAACCCTTCCTCTTCATCCCTACATATTCAAATGCTATGTATCTTTAAGACCTAATTCCAATATTAACTCTTTCATGATGGGTTCTCTGACTCCTCTATCCCAAGCCCAATAAGTATTGTGGACACCAATGGCTTTTTTCTTGCCTGACGTTATTCATTCACCACTCTTTCAGAATGATTTGGATTCTTCTAGGATGCATTGGTTTTGCTTTGAGAATACAATCAATCTTGGGGATGCATGCAGCCTTGATAGAATTATAACTCAAAATGTCCCAGCCTTTCTGGTGAGGGGATAGAGATATGAGATTCGCTAGGCCAATCAGAATTGTACTTGTGCACTTGCTAGTACTCTATCTCTCTCTCTCACTGCAATTTGACTCTTGACTTATTTTGTGAGCATAGAAAATGGCTGGAGATCACTGATGCCCTGAAGAGGCCAGCAGTGACTCCTACTTGTGGATCTCTGTAGCTGCCCTACTCTAGTTCTTGCAAGTGTTGGGTTCTTTGACCTACAGTTTAATTTCATGAAGAACTCCTTACCCATCCAATGAAGTTCTTTGTAAAATTAGCCACCACCAGTTTCTATTGTTTGCAACCAAAGATGCTGACTGATAGAAGGGATGATCATTCCTTTTCCCAAACCCTCATAATACTTTACCTAAACATTTCTTAGGGCCCCTAACATTTCCAACCTTGTGCAATAGTTATTCATGTCATTATTTTCTTTGTCTTACACAATGGCAGTTCCAGAATTCTATCCAGAAAGAGCAATCAGAGTGGAAGGAGAAAAGTATAAGGGAATTATCATTACTCCTTATTAAAATAAGTGTTTTCTTTTTATTTAGACTGCGTGTTTAAAATCATGAGAGAATGAAGTCTTCTAAAGATGTCTTTATTCTTGTTTTTTTGTTTGTTTGTTTGTTTTTTGGCAGACTCTTGCTCTGTCACCCAGGCTGGAGTGCAGTGCAACCTCCGCCTCCCAGTTCAAGCGATTCTCCTGCCTCAACCCCCCGAGTAGGTGGGACTACAGGCGCACACCTCCACGCCTGGCTAATTTTTGTATTTTTAGTAGAGACGGGGTTTCACCATCTTGGCCAGGCTGGTCTCGATCTCCTGACCTCCTGATTCACCCTCCTCGGCTTCCCAAAGAGCTGGGATTAAAGGTGTGAGCCACCGCACCCGGACTTATTCATATTTTAAAACTAATAAAAGCATCAGTTTTCCTTATTAGAGCACACTTATTTGAAGAAGAGATGGCATTGAGATTATAGTGGGGTGAAATTCTCCCTCCCTTTCCAAGGCTTCTTTTGTTATGGCCACTCAACTTAAAAGACTGTGAGCCATTTGTAACCAGGTGGTTACAGTACTTGCATGGACCTAATACAGTGTTTGAATCGAACAATCACTGGCCACTGTACCATCTTGTATTTTTTTTTTTTTTTTGCCACCTTTCCAATGAGATTTCAAGGTGTATGTTTTTCCCATTTGGAAATTATTTGGCTTACAAATCTATTTTAATAAATTATCATTAAACACCCACCACTATAACGGGCACTCTTCTAAGTGCTGGGAATACAGTCAAGATCAGGCAAGATTACTGTCACCACAGAGCTTGCATTCTAGTGGGATGTACATCTACTTAAGAGACGAAAATCACTATATAATAATTTACATCCTCATTTATTATAAGTATAGGACCAAAACTATTCATCTTTCTCCCATGTTACTTTGTGTTTCTGCCTCTTCTTTACTTCTGTTTCCAGCTGTAATTCAGTTTAATTCTCAACTTTACCATGAACCCAGGGCTTTCTCTTATTATTTTTGTTGGTTTTTTCACTTTTCCCACTATTTTTTTTGTGTCTTCTGATATTTGAAATATTCTTAAAAAATAACAACACATTATTGTTTAGTCTTTTGTACAAAGTTCCTAAAACTAAGAAATATTAGCCACATACAGCTAGTATCTATGAGTCATAGAGCCATAGATTCTTAATAACATAAAATTAAAAGGAAGAGCTTCTTGCCAGGTGCAGTGGCTCACATCTGTAATCCTAGCACTTTGGGAGGCTGAGGTGGGCGGATCACCTGAGGTCGGGAGTTTGAGATCAGCCTGACCAACATGGAGAAACCCCGTCTCTACTAAAAATACAAAATTAGCCGGGCGTGGTGGCGCGCCTATAATCCCAGCTACTCGGGAGGCTGAGGCAGGAGAATTGCTTGAACCCGGGAGGCAGAGGTTGCAGTGAGCTGAGATGGTACCATTGTACTCCAGTCTGGGCAACAAGAGTGTCTCAAAAAAAAAAAAAAGAAAAAGAAAAAGAAAAAAAAAAAAAAGGGCTTCCAATTAACTAGTGTTTTTTTGTTTCCCAACCAAGCAAAACATACAGACATTATTTATATCCCATTTGAAACAAATTATTTTTCCAGCTTTATTGAGGTATAACTGACAAATAAAAATTGTATATATTCAAGCTGTACAACCTGATGATTTGATATTCATATTCATTGTAAAACGATTGCCACAATCAAATTAGTTGACACATCCATCACCACACATAGTTACCATTGTGTGGTGGGGTGTGGGGTGAGAACACTTAAGATCTACTCTCTTAGAACATTTCAAGTATACAATACAGCATTAATTATAGTCATTACACTGTAAATTAGATACTTATTCATCTTATTACTCAAAATTCATACCTTTTGACCAACATCTCCCCATTTTTTCCACTTCCCGTGCCCTGGCAAAATTTTAAAAATAAATTTTATTTCCAAGTAGCATGTTTAATGATAGCACTCAATAAGTCATCAAATCTAAATAGATGAGAATTACTTCCCCAAAGAGGGGAAAGGTAGTAAGGAAATTTCACTAACAATCAAAGAAATAGAAATTAAAACAATTGGTATCATTTTTGCACATTTTAGGCATTGAAATGTGTTTCAAATGCCATTCAGACTAATGAGGTTGCAGCCTCACTGAACTTTGCTTTCATTTCTGCCAATACTGTAAATACCTCACAAAAATCATGAAAATGTTTATTTCTTTTGATCCGATATTTTCACTTCTAGGATTTATTGTAAGCAACTACTTCAACCAACATAAATATATATGTGCACAAAAATAATCCCTTTACAGTTATGTTAAATCATATGAATAGCTGGGCTCAGTGGCTCACGCCTGTAATCCCAGCACTTTGGGAGGCCGAGTTGGGCGGAACACAAGGTCAGGAGATAGAGACCATCCTGTGAATGGTGAAACCCTGTCTCTACTAAAAATACAAAAAATTAGCCGGGTGTGGTAGCGGGCGCTTGTAGTCCCAGCTATTCGGGAGGTTAAGGCAAGAGAATGGTGTGAACCCAGGAGGCGGAGCTTGCAGTGAGCAGAGATAGTGCCACTGCACTCCAGCCTGGGCGACAGAGCGAGACTCCGTCTCAAAAAAAAAGAAAAGAAAAGAAAAAATCATATGTATAAAAGCAAAAATATGTCAACATTTGGAATAAGCCTTAATAAATTTAATTGTAGTATTGCAATTATTAAGCCTATTCGGAAGCATAGAAAAATATTTATTAGTTAATGACAAGTTATTTTATGTTGCCACATTATTGTATCTTTAATTATTTTTATAACAAATTGGGACATAAGTAACTACCTAAACAAGTAATAAACTATGAAGTCACAGTAGCAAAACAGGAAATAGCATGACTATCCTATTGTGTCATCATAGAAACATACATGTTTTTGGAACGCAGTATATACATACTCAGTTCAACAAATGTTAATGGAATACTATATATCACACACTCTGCTAGGCCGGGAGGGTGCTAGACTGTGGCAGAGGCTATTGGCTACTCACCAAAATCTATATACCCTTTTTCTTAGGCACAGAGCTAGAATACATTTGCAGTTAGGTAGTCATGTGACTAAGTTCCAGCCACATGGAATGGGAGCAGAAGTCTTGTGTGCCACTCCCAGTCCTGGCCCATAATGCCCTCCCATTCTCACTCCTCTGTACTCTTTCTCCCTTCCACCTGGCTGTGATGGAGATAACCATAGCGACTATAGAAGCCATAATTTGAAGATGGCAAAGTCTCTGTCAGCCTGGTACCCTAAATGAGTGTGTAAAGGAGAGCTGCTGGCGACTCTGTTTATATTCCCAGGACTCTAACATGAGCAAGAACTAAACTTCCATTGTCCTGAGCCATGACTTGTTTGGGTGTCTTTGTTACTGCAGCCTTGCCTACCCTATCAGACATGGAATTACAGATGATTTATTTTAAATGTTTTTATTTAACATTACTGGCTGGGCACGGTGGCTCACGCCTGTAATTCCGGCACTTTGGGAGGCCAAGCCAGGGGTGGGGGGGGGGGGTGGATCACGAGGTCAGGAGTTCAAGACCAGCCTGGCCAAGATGGTGAAACCCCATCTCTACTAAAACTACAAAAATTAGCTGGGCACAGTGGCAGGTGCCTATAATCCCAGCTTCTCAGGAGGCTGAGGCAGAGAATTGCTTGAACCCGGGAGGCGGAGGTTGCAGTGAGCTGAGATTGCGCCACTGCACTCCAGCCTGGGCAACAGAGAAAGTCTCTGTCTCAAAAATAAATAAATTAATTAATTAAATTAAATAATTATAGCCCATCAATTAAATTTAAAAATCCTAAATCACCATGTCATTTTTTTTTCTTTCTTATTTGCTAAAATGCCTACAGCTTGCCCAATACAGTGAAAAAGTAGACCATCTTTGTTTCTTACTTACTGAAAGAGGTGATGGGAAATAACAAAATCCTAGTTAATTTTATTGTTTGTCAATTTGATATTTGTTAGGGTTCAGAAGACATTTGAAAAATGTTTAAATAATTCCAAATTACACTCCTCAACTGAGATTTCGTGTCTCACATTTCAGACCAAAGCAGATTTTTTTTTTCATTTATTCATGAACTTCTAAAAGGAAAAAAAAAAATCCACCAATTGGAATGCTACAGTAGTCTCAACTCTGTTCAAAATATGTGCTATTGTGTTATTTCTATGTAGCATCCACAGTAATTATTATTGGGGAAAAAACTAAATGTATCAGTTTAATTTCATAATCTCTACTAAAAACTTGCTTAGAATATTACATATACATTAGAAACTGAATGCTGGCAAAGACATCTGCACATTGAGATCTAAGTATATTTAGCAGAGGGAAAATCTTTAAAACAAGAAAAAATTCACAAATTAGAACAAATACTCAGAACTGAAGGTATCATATGCATAACTGTATTCCTAGCACACATTTTAAAACATTTTTTTATCCATGTGTTTCAGAGTCCTTTCACCTTTTTTACATTTCAGTCTGCCTTACAGTGTATAGGTTAAGGTTTTCATCATAAATAATCTTTTGTTCAAGTGAAAAGAATTCATCCTATCTCAGGCACAAGATTCTGAAAACCCCCTCATCACAAACTCCCTCTTCAGGTCAGCAGGGTGCTATCGGCACTAACAGTCATTTTCAATTTCTTTCTAAATATAAACACAAGGATTTGTTGCACAGAGCACCTCACCCACAATTGGATTGCAGTAGGTATTCCCAGATCTTAGAGACACCTGAAAGCCTTGGATCTCCTCACAGAGGCCGGAATTGTTAAAGTGAAATTCAACTCAATGAGAAATTTGGTCGTGCAAATGTAATTCACCGTAAAAGGAGGGCTGTCCACTTTAAAGTTAAAATTACCACATATTTATCATCATCTGACAATATTAACCTTGTCTGACTTTCAGCTTCTATAAGCCATAAGATAAGTTTGAACTTAGTTCTCTCTTTGTGTCCGATAGCAAATAAAAATTGTAATGTTTAAAAGCCAGTAAACAGGAATTTACCCTCAGGTACCATAATTAACAAGGCAGTGAGGTTAAAGCTACCTATTAAGGAAGACGAAAAAAGTGCCTCACTCTTTGTTGAGTAAATGGGGCATGTGGGGAGGGTGCACACCCCAATACTCTCTTCTCTAAAATGAATGTCACTCAGATTACAAATTAAAATAATAACCTATTCCACACAGGTAGGTAATTGTTCTCACGGTTGTACTTCTCATTTGGTGTTTATGGGAAGCACTTCAGAATTACTTAATATGATTTTAATGGCAGTGGGAAAAGAAGTTGAATGCTTAAAGAAAGGAACAAAGGTAAAAGGAGCCCAGGAGCCTCCTCCGCTGCAGTGAGTGGCACTGAGGCCGGCTGCAGGTGCGCACACCCTGGGCTGGAGGCTGGAGACAGAAGCCCTGCATCCGAAATGGGTTGTTCTCGTGGGTTGCCTCTCAAAGGTGATTCAGGGCCTGAGATTTTTTACCTACTCTTATATTTAAGCTATTTAAACAACTGCACATCTGAGACTCACAAGAAATTAAAGTGAGGAAAAATTAAGAAGCACTTACAAGTAGTCGGCTGGGTGCAGTGGCTCACACCTGTAGTCCCAGCACGTTGGGAGGCCAAGGCAGGCAGATCACCTGAGGTCAGGAGTTTGAGACCAGCCTGGCCAACATGGAGAAACCCCATCTCTACTAAAAATATCAAATTAGCCAGGCATGGTGGCAGGCGCCTGTAATCCCAGCTACTTGAGAGGCTGAGGCAGGAGAATCACTTGAACCCGGGAGGCAGAGGTTGCAGGGAGCCAAGATCGTGCCATTGCACTCCAACCTGGGCAAAAAGAGCTAAACTCCATCTCCGAAAAAAAAAGAAAAGAAAAAGAAAAAGAGAAAGAAAACAAAAACAAAAAACAAGTAGTCATTAAAAGACTGACGGACTACTTAATGTACCTTAACAGTAACTATACCTGAAAAGGGTAGGGAGGGATCATCACCCCAAGCAACCTGACTGTAAAAGGATAAATGCATTCAAGTATGCATTCATTTATTAATGTATCCCAGCATTTATTCAACAGATATAGGATGGTGCTGTAGCTCTGAGCTGGGCTCTGTGTTAGGAGATGGGATTATTTTAAGAACAAGGTAGACCAGGTTCCTGCTTTCACAGTGGGTCTGCATGATGATTAGCTGGAGTGCAATGGCATGACCTCTGTTCACTGCAACCTCTGCCTCCCAGGTTCAAGTGATTCTCCTGCCTCAGCCTCCTGAGTAGCTGGGATTACAGGTGCCTGCCACCATACCTGGCTAATTTTATTTTATTTTATTTTTAGTAGAGATGGAGTTTCACTACGTTGGTCAGGCTGGTCTCGAACTCCTGACCTCATGATCCACCTGCCTCAGCTTCCCAAAGTGCTAGGATTACAGGCATGAACCACCGTGCCTGGCTTGATGATTAGATTTTGGAAATCAATATAAATGGTCATCTTATGCACTGTTTCAAAATATAGAAATTTCTAGTACTTCATTTTAATTACTTATTCATTTGGTCAACAAATATTTAGTGACCACCTGTTGTGGATTCATCAGAACCTGCTTTGGAAGAGCACAGTTCACTTTCTTCCTGTCTAAACTAGATGAGGTTCAGGCTGAGTCAAACTCTCAATTATTGCCTTCTGGAACTGGATCACTCCCAAGGAACTGAATCTTTTTTTTTTTTTTTTGAGATGGAGTTTCACTCTTGTCACCCAGACTAGAGTGCAATGGTGCGATCTCGGCTCACTGCAACCTCCATCTCCTGGGTTCAAGCAATTCTCCTGCCTCAGCCTCCTGAGTAGCTGGGACTACAGGCGCACACCATGGCCAGCTAATTTTTGTATTTTTAGTAGAGATGGGGTTTTGCCATGTTGGCCAGGCTGGTCTCAAACTCATGCCTGCATCTGCCTATTCTGTGCTTCAGCCAATTGGATACAGCCTCTCAGCCATACTATATTTATTTCTATTTCCATGTCTTTGTTCCACTGTTCTTCCTGTCCTCCATATTCCTCTCTGCTAATCTAATTCTTACTCATTCTTAAAGGCCCAACCCAAAAAAAGTATTCCTTTCTTTCTAGGGATCTTCCCTAAGTTATATTACATCCTTAACCTGGACCTATTGTCTATACCACTCACTGTCATCTTGTGACATCTTTTGTATCACAGCTTTATTTTGTGCCTATGGTTTTTTCCATGTATGTCTCAAGGCAGCATGCTGCAAATGCCACTTGCCCCTCTAGAACCATCCTCTACCTTTCTCTACCCTGCTCTGTACAGCAGGACACTGACCTTCTGAATTATGTCAATGAGTTCCCTTGTTTTCTGGCTCTTGGCTGAGTTTAAACAGTGCAAGCCACCAGCAGGAATCAGTGGGTGGGAGGAGAGGGTGTGTAGAGTTTGCTGCCCAGTGCCCACCAGGCTGGGATGCACCGGGTCAGCATTTATTTCCTGAAGGCCACCGCATCCATCAGGTGGCCCTCTCCTCCAGCTACAGCCACAACCATAGCTCCGGCTAGCTTTGGGTTCCAGTTCCCAGCCCTTTCCTTGACCTCTTCAGGCTTATGGATGGTAATGGCTCCCCAGTGTTGTTAGTCTCATGTGCTTCACCACCCCTTGTGGCTTCCCTTATCCCTGCCACACATTTGTAAATACTCCCTTCATTACTATCTCCTCAACTGCCGTGCTTGAGTACACCATCAGTTACCATCCTTGAGTGCCAGGATCCTGACTGCTAGGGCAGCAACTTGGATTTTGCTTCTATGTATTCCCATGGGTTATGCTTCCATATAGCCCCCACAACATCTAGCTCACTGTGGAGCTTAATAAGCATTTGCTGAAGGAAGGAATAGAATCATGGGTGGACTACCATACTTGAATTAACAATGGATAATTCACAGAAGAAAAAGAATCTCTATGCACTATGGTTCCTCAACTAATGAGAAGATTCACCTTCACCTAGTACCTATACATAACCAAGCATAGTGCTATTTCTTTTTTTCTCATAGTGTTTCTTCTTGAATCTGTATTTATGATATTAATTAAACTATATTAAAATAGTTCACATATTTAGTCCCACTTATTCTGGGAAAAAAATTAGTTGGACTCCAATGAATTGGGTTAGTTGAAATGAAACTTCTATTTTTCTCTTTCTTTGCTTTTCACTTTTTTAAACGGAGTTTCTTTACTGATGACCCAGTCATACCAGACTTTGCCCTCCTATTTTCAGTCCTTTTTCTGGACATGTTTTTGCATATCTCAATCTAATGGGTAAAAATTAAATAGATCTGATGCATTCATAAGCTGTCAATCACTTGAGAAAGTTTCAGCTTTTTCACCTGCTTATCTACACCCTGTTCTACTGAATATCCTAGGTGCCACCTAACACACGCCTATCACATATGGGTGAGAAAAGAAGTACATTAGTTCTGCACAGTGGAGATGAAAAGATAGGTGTACATAGATAACCTGGAGAACAGGTTAAATGACTCCTTGACCAGTGATCTTTCAAGAGGCCGTGTCACCTCTCGAAGGTAAACTCAGATACCTGCAGCATGGTCTTCCTTCCTCAGTGGTCTTTCTTAAGCAACCCTCAAGCTCTTCTGCCTTGTCTTTCAGAGTCAGAGGATGGCCTGTGACCACAAAATACATGCTCCTTGAACCATACTTGTTTGAGCAGTACCACTATCTGATTAGTACCCTTTTAGCATCACTGTGATTGTTCACCAAGAATAATATTGCAACTAATGCATTTATAGCCAATATTCCATGAAGAAATAACCATTTGGTAGTTTGCTACATCAATGAACAGCAATAGCAGGTTGATTGTGGTGGGAATACCAAGGTCCTACTATTCAAAATCCTAACAGTGGTATAGGTGGATTGAGAATTATAACCATTAACATTGAGGGATTAAAAAAAAGGCAAAATTATTTCAGCCAATTGTTTCATCATTTCAGTCACCAAGGAATTAAACCTATGAGAGATTTTTCATCTATGGTTTCCATACCTAAAAATTCAGAGAGAAAGAAAAAAAAACTATCACAAACTAACTTGAAATTTTTATTTTATAAGAGATGATTAATGATTAGTTAGTGGCAAAGAACTACATACTGACTCTTCTGAAAATGTATTCAACATTATTTCTACTTTTTCCTAGGATGAAATTGTTGGGTAAAGCCAGTGGGTTTTCAAAAGATAAACTTAGCAATCACTGCAAAATGTAGAGGGGTTTAATCCTCTCTACAGCAAGTCCCTCTTACCTGTAGTGATTTCAGTTATCTGAGATCAACCAGGGTTCAAAAACATTAAATGGAAAATTCCAGAGAAAAAGAGAAATCACATTCACAAAACTTTGATTACAGTATATTGGTTTTTGTTTTGTTGTTGTTGTTGTTTTGTTTTGTTTTGAGACAGAGTCTCACTCTGTTGCCCAGGCTGGAGTGCAGTGGCACCATCTCGGCTCATTGCAACCTCTGCCTCCTAGGTTCAAGCAATTCTCCTGTCTCAGCCTCCCAAGTAGCTGGGACTATAGGCGCCCACCACCATGCCTGGCTAATTTTTGTATTTTAAGTAGAGACGGGGTTTCACCATACTGGTCAGACTGGTCTCGAACTCTTGACCTCAGGTGATCCACCCGCCTCGGCCTCCCAAAGTGCTGGGATTATAGGCATAAGCCACCGCACCTGGCCAATTACAGTATATTGTGAATAATTGCTCTATAATATTAGATGTTATAGTCAATGTCTTAGCGTGACTAATAATTAAATTTTGTCATAGGTATGTATGTATAGGAAAAAACAGAGTGTATATAGAGTTCAGTATTATCCAAAGTTCAGTATTATCCATAGTATACATAGAGTTCAGTATTATCCAAAGTTTCAGACATCCAGTGGAGAGCGTGGAACATAACCACTGTGAATTAAGGGAGATACTGTCATTTCTGATCTTTATTGAATTTCGAGTGTAGTTGGAAGTCTGCTCCTTGAACCACGCTCATTTGAGCAGCACCACCCACTGCCCACCCTCTAGACATAATAAGTAAGTAATCAAATATCCAAAATAAGCTTCCCTCTTAGAAATAAGGAGATGAAGCATGGTGAGCAGCAATGAGCAGTGGTGTGGGTGGTACAGTTTGAACTTTAACACTGTGGCTTTCTTCATGGGTAGAGATACTGATATTTTTCCTCCAAGATGCTCTTCTTCACACTTACACTACTATACTATGTAACTACTATAACTTCTATGATCATCCTTTAGGATTAAAAAAAAATCTGAAACCATTTATTTCTTCCTGACAAGTGAAATGGTATATAAAAAAGGGAAAATAGACAAAGAAACATTTTACAATCCAAGCAACCGCAAACAGCTCCTGTGAACATCAGAAATGTGGAAGTATCCGGACAATTTTGCAGCATTGAAGGAAGTCTTTGAGGTAAGTAATTGAATTAGAGACAGCTAGCATAGCTTTATGAAAGCGATACTTGTGTACCTTACTAGTTGGAATGCTTTACAGGGCATTACTGCCATAGGAAGAAAACGGAACACAATGGATGTCATATAATTGTTAAAAAGCCATTGAATGTTATTAACAATGAAGATTATTGGCTAAGACCGCATCTATTGTGTAAGGTAAAATAGCTTGTTGGATTAAAAACTGTTCAAAACCTGCAAAAAGTGAGTGAATGTTAATGGTAATTTTTTTTTTTAAACTGAAGAGAGGTTATCAGTAAGGGTGAAATAATAGCTTTGAAAGCAAATGACTAAAATTGGAAGAATACACGCGATCCAACCTCATTACATTGGACTATTGTGGCATCTTCTCTGACACTAGGTACTAAATTTCCAGGTACTTTTAATCATATTATGTTTATGATTATTATAATAAACCCCCTTTCTGAAGAAGAGATGGAAAGAAACGGCCGTGTTTAACAGAATACGATTCAGTGTGTTGACTGTAATTATTGGAGCACAAATTCTTGACTTTTTCAACTTAGCTACTTAAAAATTACAAACCTATCTTTTCTTCTATCTGTAGAGACAACATAACCAAAAATCAATGCTCTTACCTATATTATTTACCTGTGTATATACAAACTTGGCTTACAGTAAATTATTAACATGCTATATATCTACAAACAGGTAGCCAAATTTGACACTGCTAAAAGATCTGACTCATAATGGTGTATCAAAAAGACTCTGTCTATAGTATTAATTCCTCTTAGGAAGTTTAGACAAGTCAGAATGACCCAAGCTTTTTATTGTATCCAATTTAGTCATAAAAGTTGGGTAGAATCTCCAAATCTTGGGCCGGGTATAGTGGCTCATGCCTGTAATCCCAGCACTTTGGGAAGCCAAGGCAGTCGGATCACCTGAGGTCAGGGGTTCGAAACCAGCCTGGACAACATGGTGAAACCCTGTCTCTACTAAAAATACAAAAACTCGCCGGGCATGGTGGTGCACACCTGTAATCCCACCTACTTGGGATGCTGAGACAGGAGAATCGCTGGAACCTGGGAGGCAGAGGTTGTAGTGAGCCAAGATTGCACCACTGCACTCCAGCCTGGATGACAGAGTCAGAGATGCCATCTCAAAAAAAAAAAAAAAAAAAAAAAAAAAAAAAAAAATCTCCGAACCTATTTCTTTAATCTTGAGTGTAATATTTTTAGGATACAAAAATCTGGTGTGGCAAAGAGTTTGTTTTGTTTTGATGGCTTATGATGGAAGTCATATTTTCTGCAATCTGTTCTAAGCAACTGTTTTTTTGTTTTTGTTTTTGTTTTTTTTGAGATGAGTGTCGCTCTTTCTCCTGGGCTGGAGTGCAGTGGCTTGATCTCGGCTCACTGCAAGCTCCGCCTCCTGAGTTTATGCCATTCTCCTGCCTCAGCTTCCCGAGTAGCTGGGAATACCGGCGCCCGCCACAATGCCCATCTAATTTTTTATACTTTTAGTAGAGATAGGGTTTCACCATGTTAGCCAGGATAGTCTCGATATCCTGATCTTGTGATCCACCCGCCTTGGCCTCCCGAAGTGCTGGGATTACAGGCATGAGCCACCGCGTCTGGCCTCTAAGCAACTTTTAAAGAAAAAATAAAACAAAACACAATCAGGGTAGATTCTACAACAAGTAATTGAGTGAAAGTACTATAAGTTTTAATCTGATTGTAAATCTGAAAGTTCTGTAAGTTATAATCTGATTGTAAATCTATGTCATAGTTTAAATTAGATTTTAAAAACTAAAAAACCTTATGAGACACTATTAAATCTTCAAAATTGTGGAGAATTGATATTCATATTATATGTATATGTGCATATGCTATTGTCTGTTAATAACGACAGCTGTTACAATAACAAGGAATTGCATAAAATTCATTTGAACACAATGGGTCAGATTCAGCAACTTGGATCTGTTAAGAATATCTTCAGTACAGCACTTTATTGTACATAACACTACTTTACATTTTGTAGTAAGTATTATATATTCTACTATGTATTTTGCTCATTGAGCAGTTATATTAGAGAATGGATTTCAGTGACAAAGCTATTAAAATATGGAGAGTATCTTATGTTAAAAGAGTTCGGTGTATCCAGATTGTAGTGGTGGTTACATGAATCTATATGTATATTAAAATATTCACAGAATAGTACACCAAAAGAAGTCCATTTTACTGTATGATAATTCAAATAATAAAATTAACTGTCTCTTTTTTTTTTTTTTTTTGCATTGGGTGTCTTCATCACATTGCCCTGCTACATTGCACCACCACGCCCAGTCAAAACTAATATTCAAGATGTAATAAATAGTTTAGTTTTTTAAATGTTTGTGCTGGGCTCTGAAGGATAAAATATAACCTATGGCATAAAATAAACATTTTTTAAGGTATAAATAATGCTAAGACTATAAAGAACAAGAAAAAAGATTTTAAAGTATATCCCCCCAAATATGACAAAACAATCTATCACAGATGCAATCTGGGACCCTGAGCTTTTTTAAGGGAGAATTTCAAGGCTAGCAAATCTTCACAACACAAACTTCTTATAACCTCAAAAGATAAGACAGCTTTCCTAGGATTTACTAGTTGGGAATAAATATTTTGCTCAGCAATTAATAAAAATAATTGTAAAATTGTGTTTGCTTCATAGAATAAGAACTGGAAAGAAACTTAAAGAATCATTTGATTACCTTCAGGCAGGTGTACATAAAGGTACTTAACCAAAGCTTACAAATCTCTTCTCAGAGATCTCCAAACACAGAGATTCCACAATGGCCACCAATGAACAGATTCTCATGTTTTAGCACTAGGATAGCTAAGCTGGGGATGTGAGTCAGTGTGTTTCTGCTGAAACAGCTCCTATGTTAAGTTCTTTCATCATCTTGGATCTCTCAAGGCATGGAGAACTACTATAAAAATTCCTCTTCTAGAAAATATCCATGCTTTTCAAGACATTAATTGGATTATCTCTTTAGCCATTCTTCTTCAAGGTTAACAAACCTGCCCTTGATGTGCTATGCTCATAGAGATGCCCATAAAACATTTCTATCATAATAGCTCTTTCTCTTCACTTTCGGTTGTCCACATCCTTTGTGTTTTAAAGAACAGTGACCAAAGTAGGCCCTGTACTCAGCCCAAGTCTCGAGAGTACAGTGCTAGAGTGCTTCCTCAGCCATGCATGCTATGTTTCTCTCTTTCTTTTCCTTCCTTCCTTCCTTCTTCCTTCTTCCTTCCTTCCTTTCTTTCCTTTTCTTTGTTTTTAGCATTCTTGGGAGAAGAATGTGTTGTATATACAAACCACATACAAATGTCCTCATGTAAAACACAAAAACCCAGTAAAGAAGCACATGGTTCTTTAGTTAATTTTTTAGTTAATGATGGAAGTGCATGTAAGAATATGAAAAAAGAATATCCTTCAGCCAAGGATGTACAAGTAAGTGACTGAAATAAAAAGGAAACTCCAGGCCGGGCGCGGTGGCTTGTGCCTGTAATCCCAGCACTTTGGGAGGCTGACGCGGGTGGATCATGAGATCAGGAGATCGAGACCATCCTGGCTAACACGGTGAAACCCTGTCTCTGCTAAAAATACAAAAACTAACCAGGCGTGGTGGCGGGCACCTGTAGTCCCAGCTACTCGGGAGGCTGAGGCAGGAGAATGGCGTGAACCCGGCAGGCAGAGCTTGCAGTGAGCTGAGATCATGCCACCACACTCCAGCCTGGGCGACAGAGCGAGACGCTGTCTCTAAAAAAAAAAAAGAAAAGAAAACTCCAGGCAGTAGCCAGAGTAGTTACCATTCCCTTCCTATCAACACTGGGGCGGATATATAGACCCCTTCCTCTACAGCAGCAGAACAAAATAAAATGAGTTTTATAATTGGCAGTCATAACAATTTACAGACAACTACAGAATTAAATGAGGAGCTACTTCTGATATTTGTATAATGATAGGAACAGAAATATCTAGACCTGTAGACATAAAGTTGATGAAGACACTTGACATTAAATTTCAAACTTCAAGTAACACCTATAGACCAAGATTTTTCTGTAATTCCTAAGTCAGCCCTGATTCAAAGAAGTGACCGGGTTGGCATAGGCCAACTTTAGATATGAACAGGACCTAAAGGAGGCCCAGCAGAGACCCATAATCAGCTAGTTGATGAGGAGAAAGAACAAACACAGAATCAGAACAAAGGATTGTGTAGTCTTAAGGACAAAAGGGTTTGTCTGTCCATTATTGTGGAAAGGATCCATACTTCAGCTGAACCATCATATATTTTTTACTAACTGGCATATTATTCATTCTGTGGTATATTTCATTTCTCTTCACTGAATCTTTTAAAAAATCTTTTAAAAAATCTCTACTTATGTTCTCTTTCTTTTTTTTTATTTTTGTAATTTAAAAAATGTGGAACGATTCACAAATTTGCATGTCATCCTCACGCAGGGGCCATACTAATCTTCTCTCTGTTGTTCCAATTTTAGTGTACACGTTGCCAAAGCAAGCACTATGTTCCCTTTCATGTGTCTGAACTTGGTGGACACAAGAGAGCTGGCTTCTAAATTCTGTTGTTCAGAGTACATAAAAACAAATAAACAGCTTCCCCAGACAACTGTTTGCATGTGCCACCTATTATTTACCCAAGGGTGAGACCTATTTTGTGAAGAAGAAAAGAAGTTCTGCTCTGGAAACTGTTCAGTGAAGCTTTTGTTTTATATTGCTGGTTAGGGAGGAATACAGGGGTGAGGTTTCCATAAAATTGGCATTGTCAACTGCCCAAGGCACAACTTGTGGTAGCTTGAGAGCTAGTCACTGTTTTAAATTCCTGAAAAAGCCAGATGTGGTGGCATACACCTGTAGTCCCAGCTACTTGGGAAGCTGAGGTGGGAGGATGGCTTGAGCCCAGGAGTTCTGTGCTACAGCAATCGGATGTTCACACTAAGTTCAGCATCAGTATGGTGACCTCCTGGAAGCAAGAGACCCAACAGGTTGCCCAAGGAGGGCAAAAATGGAGCAAAAATGGAGCAAAAATGGAGCAGGCCAAAACTCCAGTGCTGATCAGTAGTGGGATCACACCTGTGAACAGCCATTGCATTCCAACCTGGACAAAATGGTATCTTATTAAAAAAAAAAATCCTGGAAAAAATAAACCCTGAAAATTGTGGGACCATTTCCAATTTTTTTCTCTGCTTCCCTGAGTTATTGGTGCAAAAGAAATTGCAGTTTTTGCCATTAAAAGTAATGACAAAAACCGCAACTACTTTTGCATCAACCTAATAATACGGGTCCGAGGAGGAAACCAAAGATTAATGCCTCAAATAAAGCAAAAGTCCAGTCATATAACTGCCCTTCTTAGACTACTTGGGCTGCTATAACAAAATACCAGAAACTGGGTAGCTTTAAAACAACAGAAATTTATTGCTCACCATTCTGAAGACTGGGAAGTGCAAAATCAAGGCAGATTTGCTGTCTGGTGATGGCCTGCTTTCTGGGTTATAGAGGGCACCTTCTTGCTGTGTCCTCACAGCAAGATGGAAGGGGTAAGGGTCTCTCTGGGGTCTCTTTTATAAGGACACTAATCCCATTCATGAGGGCTCCCTCCTCATTACCTAATCACTTCCTAAAGTCCCCGTCTCGTAATAGCATCACCTTAGGGGTTAGGATTTTAACATGAATTTTGGAGGGACACAAACATTCAGATGATAGCACTGCCCAAATGCTAAATGCAAAGTCATTGTTGTTCAATATGTTATTTAAAGGCTGTGCATTATTGCATTATCTTCCACTTGTCCTCTTTCCTTCTGTAATTTGTCCATATTAGCCTGCTGTATCTTCTGGCGGTTCTCCCCTCCCTTCTGTCTGGGTTTCATTCCCTAACAAGGGCTCTGTGCCTGTCTCCCTGCCCAAATTGTAACTACCACCTTAGTCTTGCCCAGTGGCAGTATCTTCACCCATAGATTTAACTGAGGCAAAACTATTACCTGTTAAACAACTTTAGCTCTGCAGCATAAACACCCAAGTTAAGAAAAAATTACTAGTACACAAGTCATACATAGTGTTGGAGAATACTAGTTCTAAACATCTGACTTAAGAAAAAATGACTAGGAGACAAGTCACACGTAGTGTTGCAGAATACTAGTCCTACAAGATATAAACAGATAAGGCAGATGAGGTCCAAGCCCATTTCTCTATGGGGAGATGTCTTCCACTTAATATAACTGAATACATTACAAAAGAAAGAAAGAAAAGAAGTAAAGGAAGAAAGAAAGAAAAGAAAGAAAAAATTCCAATAAATCCACACTCAGAAAAAAGGATGCAAACTGGTATGGACAGAACAATTAGGAAAACAACGATAAATTTCACTTTACATGTGCTAGACAAAGGAGTTAATATCATGAAAACCTAACCATAACAAAATATTTTGCTGAACAGTATTTGGTCCTATATTAAGAAATCAATGTCCATAGACACAAGTTTAAGTTTAAAGAAGCTAAAAACTTAAGATGGCTAGATTAAAGATGTCTTTCATTTTCTTCTCTATAAGTTTATGCATTTTTCAAATTATTTGGAAAGAACTTTTGGAATTGAAAAAAGTTTAAAAACTGAAAATTCTTTTATATATTTTTCCTGTTGAATTATTATTCTGTTTATGGAATAGGAACATGATATCCCCAAGCTGCTGTTGATGTCATCCAGTCGTAGCTAACTATGTGCTTAAATAATAATTGAAGTGAGGATGAGAAATATATTTTACAGAAAGCGACAACAATATTATGCCTTTATACTTTGTCAATATGATCCCAAATGTGAAGATATTTGAAAATATTTGTTACTGATTTTTTTTTCTTTTCATCTAGATTAACGACACTACAGAGCTATCTATATTTTGATAGTCATCAAACTTTTTAAAATGTCAGTATCATTGTACGTGTTCTCCATTCTCTACACCAGGATTTTTCAACCTTGGAACTATTAACACTTTGGGCCAATTTTCTGTTGTAGGGTGCTGTCCTCTGTAGTGCAGGATGTTTAGCAGCATTCCTAGTCTCTACCCAGTAGATAAGAGTTGTGATGACTAAAAATGTCTCCAGACATTGCCAAATGTCCCCTGGGGGGACAAAATTGTCCCTGGTTGAGAAACACTGCTGTATAGTGAGTTATTACTATCCAAATATTTTGATTATCTGTTTAACCATTACGTATTACCCTGGCCGCATTAATCATGCCATGATTCACATTGATAACAATGATTAAAGAAATTATAGATTTACTATGGTGCTCAGGCACTTACCATTAGGCTATTAGACAAAGTCTGGGAATATAAGGGGAAAAATTCCCATAATTACAAAAAATAAAAGATTAGATGAAAAGAGCAAAGGTGTTGGCTGTACGCTAGGATCAAACGACATTCATTTGTTGAAGTAGCCTGAGTGACTCAAAGACATACAGCAGCTATTATTCACTTAGCCACAACACAGCAAATATTAACACATATTTTGAAAAGGAGAGATGTTGCTTCATGTGACAATACTGATAATATTTAAGAAGAGATGTTAGTGACTCATCATACACTCAGGCAGCCATGATTTTTCCCCTTAAATGTCACTAATAATTTTTCTTCCTGCCTTTTTTATTTAGGCACATGTTCAGTGGCACCCACAATCAAAATTCTATTACAAAACACAGTATCGAATGTCTTACTTTTATTTTATTTAAATAAATATTGAAAATGATCAGAGTGAATAACATAATAAGTATAATTTGTATCACCATTCTTCTAGATTGTAGTGATTTTTATTTCATCACTGTGAATGGTGGATGGTCTTTTGTCTCTTCTAAATGTCCCATTCCTCATGGGATAATTTAAAATGACCCATAAGCAAAGTTAAGTTTCAAGAGGATTTTTTTTTTCAAATAGACAGCCTTGCCTTGTACTATTATCCTCCAATTTCCTTTTTTACATTTTCAAAAATAATATGTGAGTTTTAAAACTTGTTTAATTTAAAATGACTCTTTTTAAAAAAGAAAACACTGTAGTGGGATGCCGGGATTGCATTCATCCCAGCATGCCCCACCACTGTTCTTTGGATGGCAATCACAGGACCCAGACATCAAGCTGTGGAAGAGATTCTTCCAAGCAACAGCATCTGGCTCTTTGGCAAACTGAACAGGCAGTTGCCCTGGTGGCTTTGGAGTTGCCTCTGGGTCTGTCACAGGGTAAGGCTGCTGATGGAGTGTCTGGATTCTCATCTCCTTTTCATTTCGCTGTCTTTCACATATACATTTTGGGCATTAAGAGACCCACTCTCTTCAAGGCAAATACTGCCCTCCTTAAGCCTAATGAACTTTTACATAAACCCTGTTGTACTTCCATAAGTATCCCTTTCCATTGCCCACGTCTCTTACAGAAGTGTAAAAATAGGCAAGCATTCTGGCATCAGCAACACTAGCATTCTATTTCACACCCCACCTACAGAGAGAATCAGAAATTAAATGCTCTATTCTCCGTCCTGAATATTTTAAGCTTGTATTTTCACCTTCTTTACTCATAATAGATCTTTTTGCCAGTTAAATTTAATAAATTCATATTTATAATACGAGTAGCTACCTAGTCTCATAAAAACTTTTTTTCATTCTTAGGATCACATAATCTAAGCTGGTAAGGTGGTATAAAGACCATAGGAGCTTAGTACGAAGAATTTATGGCACTTTAAAATCATAAGTGCAGTCCTTGGAACAAACAAACACCTTGAATACCAGAATCAGCAGCTCCAGAACAAAGGGGCTCTCATATCCTCTTAGCTGTGAAGGAAATTAAAAAGACCAAATTTGAAAAATAAAGAATGAGTTTTTAGAGGTTTGGGGATTAAAAAAAAAAACAAAACCCTCAGCCTTCTGAATAATTTGCATGAAAAGTATTAATATGGCTTCTCTACAGACCACAGGCTATGCACAGGCACCATGACCCACAATTCATACCCAGAAGGTAAAGTACTATTGGTGAGGATGTGTCTCAAAGACTCTAGTGTGTCCGAACACATACTAGATCAGTAGGACTGATTTGTAAGAGGTAGCATTTAATTCTTCCTGTGAGAATTCTTCAGAAAAAAAAGAAACCTTCATGCACTGGTCACCTCATGGAGACTCAGTTTTAATCTGTTATTTGATCACCACATTCAATAACTCCATCGATAACCTATGAAAACTTTCATGGTAATGTCTGTGTTATGAATGGAAAGCAAATAAAATAGAGAGGGGGAGAATCTTTATAAGAAAGACTACGTTTGAGTGTAAGTTGTTACTAGAAAACTCCTAAATTCGAGGGGAAATTAAACCCTTTAATTTCTAGGACTGGCAAGTAGTTGAAGCTAAAATGGACAAAAATAAATAACAGTAACTACTTCTAGCCCAGAAAGGGGGTTTTAAAAAATAAATTGTATTTATAATTATTTGAATACTTTTTTTGCATTCTCTTTGAAATAAGATAAGAAGGTAATGATGGCATATATGCACATATAGTCTCTATCTTTTAGAGATGAACTAAAAGAATATAGAGTTAAATCTAAAGTTTGTTTTTATTCCTATCAAAAAAAAGTATTTTTTACTGAGGAGCACATAATCTAAACACATAATAAACCATACACTCAGCTGCCTTATGATTTTATTTTTTAGAAACAAATTAGATTTGAACATTAAGAGTCATATACTTTTGTCAGTTCATGCAAACAACTCATGCAGCTTTCCTTAGGAACACTGCTGTGGATGAGCAATAAAAGTCCTTACACCCTAGAGCAATGGACAAATCTCTCCAGGCTTAATTTTCGGCCAAAAGAGAGCAATGAAAACTTTTAAATCAAATGTTTATTATAACTATTTGATTATTTGAAGTGAGAAAAATTCGAACCTCTAGACATAATCAATTCCTGACAATTGCCTACTACATAGTAGGTGTTCAGATATGCTGGTTGACTGCATACATGAATTAATGAATGAATGTGAGTTCATGTTACAAAAAACTTTCAAAAAAGTACTTATGCTCTGGAGATGTCCTTGATGGCTTGATAATCACAAATCTTTAGACAAATCAGAGGCTTCAGTAAATATTTTTGCATGTGAAAAATAAACAAATTTATCCGTCCCTCCATGTGTGCACAAATTGGGTAATAAACCAAATTGATTCAAATGTGCGATTGGATTTAAGAATATATGGTCTAACGTAAAATGTTGTTTGCTTTTACTGAAATGTTTTCATTAAGACTCTAGAGTTGACTGAAGTTATATCTACCCAATGCCAACTACCAGGATATTAAAAATATTTCTTGATGATAATGAAATTGTTTGGTTTCCCTCCAATTCCTTGGTGAATATCTCATGTAGAGAATGTCTTTTTGTTAGAGAAAGATTTCAACCACTTCAACCACTACTTCTGGTTTTCGGTTGAAACAGTAGGAAAAGGTCAGGGTAGACTTAATCCCATGATTCTGTTGATACTCGAGGTCTATATCCCATGCCTGTTTCTTCTGTGCTTATCTGATATATTTTGTCCATCAAATACAAGAGAGCATAATCAAAAGGGTTACTGCTTTTCCAGTAACCCAGAATACACTATCTCCACTTGGGGTGATCTGTGTGTCCCTTAAGTGATGGCTTTCATTGTCATATTTGGGAGCTAAGTATTGGAAGCAATGTTATCTTTCACTTTTTGCATGTTCATTAGTTGAACAAGCTGCCAGAAAACTGCCATTTAGGCTAAGAGTTACTGTCTCTGGTTGAACTAGCTTAAATGGTATTCAATAAATGATTAGGAATGTCATTATTGAGTGGCTATCCAAAGTCAGACACTTGCTAATAAAGATGCCTCCAAGCATCCATAGGTTAAATGCTAAGAAACAGATCCACAAATGAAAGCAAGTCTGTTTTTGCTCTTATGTTGTTGGGCAAGTAAGACATCTAGACTTCAAGCTATCCCTAGGAGACCTGGTGCCCTCCTTATTCCAGCCGACACACATGGCCTCACCAAAAGCAGAAACCACGGCTTGGTTGATAAATAGTAACTGAGTACTTCAATGTTTGCAATCTGAAAAAGGTATTTAAAAGGAACAGGTGAAACTCTAGATACATCATGCAAGGAGGCTTATCTAACATTGAAGCTGGAAAGGAGGCAAGAAGATTCCTAGACCACACCAAGTAGCTGATAGTTGGCTCTCACCAAAGGGAAGTTACAATGTTCTAGAGACTCACCTGCCCTAAGGGAGGGAGAGGAGGCACCTGGGGCTTCGTGGAAATCTCCAGGCCTGCTTGTCTTCAGAGCCTTGAAGAGGCTACCTAGCCCGTGGGCAAAATCACAGAAGTGGCAAGTCTACAGGAAATTTGTAGATAAATCGATGGAAGCAGGGAAGAAAGTGGGGTATGCTTGATTGAGGGACAACAGAGCTGGCCCCAGCATACTGAGGGCTGCAGAGGGAAGCGTGCATTTGTGGAAGGAGCTTTCCTGTGAGGCTATGCCTCAAGGAAGGAGAGTGTATTCAGTTGGCCCTTGGAGGACAGGGTCCTTCCTCCTCCACGAGGCTGGATGTGTGCAAGTGTCCGCAGGGCAGCCGCCAAAGTCTGACTACCTGCTCCTCTCTTTTCTTTCCTAGACACTTCCAACGGACTCAGACCCCAGCAATATCTTTCCCTGGCACTGCGCGTGGCTGATCAAAGCGAGAAGCTTTGCGAACTCCCCAGAGGGTGCACGCTTCCCATCTAACCTTTGGTGAAGGGAAGTGACGGCCTGGTCACGGTGCGCCTGTCAGCCTGCAGCCGCGCCCTGGCTCACACTGGGGCGGGTTGTGGGGGATACTGATGGGGGGCGCCCCTTTCCCAGGCTGTCTGAGCCTTGCTGGGAGACTGTGCTGGGGAAGAGGCAGGGGCAGAGCCAGTTCCAAGGGGTGTAGGACGCCAAGCAAGACGGGCCTACCCTTTCGCGAACATCGAAGCACTTCGTGGAGACCAAACAGAGTTTGCCCCTTCCCCAAGCTGTCACGGCCCCGCGGGTCTTGGGACTGCGGGGGCAAACCGCGTCCTCGAGTCCCGGCGCCCGGGAGGGCCGGCAGCCTCAAGGACCAGGCCCGGCACCAAGGGCTGCCACTCCTTCCGCGCCGAGGGCGGGATCCCGGGGGTCCCCCAGTCCCGCGCCGTCTCCCCTAGCTCGGCGCACTGGGTCCGAGGCGGCCGGTGTGAGGTCTCAGCTGGCCGCACCTCGTACAAGAAGGGAAAAGACCAGAGGCCGCAGACGTCTCCTCCCAGTCTGGAGGTGGGACGCACTAGGGTGTAGAAAGGTCGGGATGTCCCCCCACCCCAAACCCACACGCGCTTGCGAGCACACACGCAGACACAGAGACACGCGCGCGCGCACACGCACACGCACACACGTACGCTTTGCTCCCCTGGCCTGAGAGCTGGAGAGGGGGCGCTTTGGAAAACTTGGCTGATTCGCCGGATGACCATGTGCGCTCAAGACTGTACCCGCCAAACATAACCTTAATTTTACAAGATATTTTTCCCCATAACTTTTCTGCAAATGAGTCAGAACAGAACCCAGTTTCCGAGGCAGCCCAGTCTGGTTTGCTAAATTTCTCAAAATGTACCAGGTGGCTCTGAGCCTCCAAATCCTCCACCGCGCGGTGGCCGCGGCCGCCCTCACCCGGCTCCATGCGCGCAAACGGAAGGGCGCGAGGTTTGCGCGGAGAGCCAGGCAGCCCGGGCGCCTCCAGCGGGGCGGCGCAGCTCGAGACCCGGCGACCCGCCGGCAGGGGCGTCCAGTCCCGCGCCACACTTGCCAGAAAATAGCCCGCCTGACCACAGCCGGCCCTGGCGCTTGCACATTAAGAAACTCAAATTAAGAAGTGGGTGAATTGGGAAAGGAGGGAGCCGGGGGCGTTTGCACCGTGTATCTCAGGTATGAGCACTTTTCACTGACATTGATGCAACTGCATTAGAGTTAATGGCAGCAGCCTGCTTCTCATTATTAATTGTCTTTGTGTTTGGATAAAGTATGTAATCTTCTTCTCAACCACACCATTAAAATAGGTTGCCTTTTCAATTAAGAACTGTCGTGAGCACAGCAGTCAATTTTCCTAATGAAGATGCATTATATTTTCACTTTTTTTTAAATAATGGAAAATCCCAGTTTTTCATTAGACACGATTACAGAGAAATACAAGAGGGCTCCTCTAAAATTCATGCGGTCATGTAGTGCATTAAACGCCAGGCTTTTAAATAAATTGAAATTTCTGCAGATAAAAGAAAAGCATGGCTATCAAATATGTTGAAACACGCTTCATTCAGATTTTTAAAAGCAAACATGATAAGTTCGTTTTTCCAAATGAGCTTAACAGTTACAACAGTTTTTAAAAGTACAGTGACTGCCTGAAAATACATTATAAACTTTGGGGGGGGGGGGTCCCTTCTAGTTTACGGATGATTTGCAGATCTTAAACTAAGCGCTGAATGTTGGAAATGCACTATGCACATTTATATAATGTTCGGCCTTTGAACAAATATCTCGGATTAATCGTTCAGCAGCACAGACTGTCTGGACTGTGCACCTACAATTAGTTTTTATTTGTTTGTTTGTTTATTTCCTTTCTTCCTTGCTTTCATTTTCTTTTCTTTTCTCTTTTAAGACAAACTGAAAGCCAGTGACCCTGGTAGAACTGTTTAAAATTCTATGCCTTTGAGATAAGCAACTTTTCCGTTGTTGCAAAAAAATTAAAAATTGCAAAATTCTAATTTTGAAGTTTTAAAATTGGTCAGAAATATTCATTCCTGAATCCGAAAATGGAAAGTTTGCATTCATGCACAAAAATGAAAAAATATGTGTTATTTATTCTCTAATCTTGAGAATTTGGGAGCATGTAGTGAAAGGGATCTGTCAAGATTTATGTTTTCTTTGTTAATAAAAAATTAAGGTTGCTATCTTTTGCATATGAAATACTGTTTCAAACAAACAATTTCTGTCTTTTTCTTTCTCCATTCAATGTGAATACTCTCATAGGAGCCACATTAGGGAATACTGTTTGAGAGAAAAATAAGTCAAATTCTTCTAAGTAGAAAAAAAAAGTTCCCAACAACAGCCAGACTTTTTCTTTGTAAGGCAACATCAGTTGGTTTCTTGTAGACATGATCTTTTCCAGGTTTTAGGTGTTATGTCTTTTAAAAATTGAACTCTTTTTTTTTTTTTTTTTATCAACCAGTCTCTTAAAATGATCTGCAAAGAGTGGGAAATTAGATTTTCGATTAAAACCTTATCCCATCTCGAAGGATTACTTTATATTGATTCTTAAATATGGCTACAATTGATGGACTCTAATTAAAAATCCAAAGGAAAAGTCTGTCGTGCCCATATAAAAGAAGCTTTTCATATACGGGAAATAAAGCTTGTAAAAGGTTACAAATAAAAGATTAGAGATTTATCCAAACTAGTTTAAAGCTTCGCTGTGGTTTTCTTTTCTTCTTTTTTCCTTTCTTACAAAACCATTCCTGGGTCTTTTTTTCCCCAGTTTTAAATGAAGTTTGCAAACAGGCAAGATATTGGACTGTAATGGTTGTTTTATATCAGCTCTGTAAGCTCAAGGCTGCTGCCTGCAGTAGAATTGATTTCAAGGAAACTTCAGGACCAGGAGATGAAAATTATGTAAACTGACAGCTACCACCCTTCATCAATCCATCCACATTCCCGTCCATACCGTCCTAACACACACACACACACACACACACACACACAGACCCTGCCTCACACTTCTCTCTGTCTCACATCCACACTTGCCCTGCCTATCCCTCACCCTAACCTTGCTCTGCACACACCCTTGGTCACCACACTCTAAGGGACAGAGGCACAGCTCCCCGCTCACACTCCGCTCATAAATGTCTCACAGCCCCACATCTCGCACTTGTCACACAATCTTAATCCGTTTCATTCCGGAACAACATGGTCCTCTTTTCCTCTTTTTCGAATTTGGAGTTTGCCTCCCTACTCTTTTATCAAGACAGCCCAATCCTATCTTTGAAGTTGTTTCTTTCTCCCTTACCCTCTTTTTGAGGCAACTGCAGTGCAGGGAGTGAGAGACCCAAGCTTAATTTGTAAGTGATCTATTGCCTTATTTTTTCCCCTAAATTTTGTCTGCATTTCCAATCTTAAATCTTTGTTAAAAAAAATAAGGTTAATCTCCTCAAAGTTTATAATAAAGACATATCTAAAAACCTAATGAAAAAATGACTTCTTTCTAGGTATTATGGTGCTTCTACGGCAAAATGTAGTCCCTCACTGTCCACTGAATTGCTGAAAAGATTGGAAATTAATGTTCATATTTCTGAAGTCAGTGTTAAGGAAGTCTAACTGGCTCCTTTCCCCCAAGAGGCTGCGTTCTCACGGAATATGGGTTTTGTTCTTCTTTTTTAATTAGCCTGGAAGAATCCCGGGATGTCTTGTCTCCCCTCCCCCTCCCCTACTCCCCCCCACCAAAGTTAATAAACTTGGAGGAAAGTTTGGAATATTTTAAACTGGCCTGGCTTGTGCGGTGGAGAAATTGAGCCTAGTTAGTGCCAGGCATGAATCTTAATTTCAAAATATGAATATCAGACATATTCTAGAAACTGCACACAAGCTCTGACAAATAATTTGATTCCCTTCGTATTGGTTTTAATTTAGCTTCTGAATGCTTATATCTCATATGCATAGCAAAATAATTGTGCAAGTGGCAATTAAAAACCATCCACTTTTTAATAAAAATTATTTAAAAACACAAAGCATGCTACCATAAGTCATATTCATAGAAAAAAATGTTAAAGACACAGGACACAGAAAAAAAGTTAAACACAGAAATACAATGAACAGATACTAGGTAAATTGGAAGTTCAAGAACTTACTGAAAATCAAGAGTTAGACTTTTCATCCAAAGAGTCTTTTTCTCCCACCAAGCATCTAAGGTTTTCAGTAAAAGAGCCCAGCCCCCTTCCCCCAAAGCCAGTGGCTTTTGTCCTGACCTAGAATAGGGTTTGTGGGGACTGTACCTGAGCCGGGCTGTCTGCAATTTCCAAATTGACAAGAAGAGACTGGAAGATAAAGAGCATGTTCTTACAGGTGAAGAGCAATTTTGCAACTTTTCAAGGAGACACCCAGGAGAAAGCTTGCCTGCTACCAACTGCTGCAGAGTCTGGGCAGAATTCCTCTAGAAAGAAAAAGAAAGTCTTTCCCCCCCCGCCCCCCCCCCGTCTGCCTCTCTCTGTCTCTAGTTCTCTTTCTCCTCTCTGTCTCTCTCTCTCAGATCCAATCTTTTAAGAGCTTCAGCACATTGCTAAGCTAAAGGGAAATTCTCTTTGATAAAGCAGTGTTTCCAGCTTCTGGGTTTTAAAACCTAAATCTATATTCAAATCTGGCTGAAGGTGTGTTCTGGGATTTATGAAAGCCTCTTAAAGGGGTAAATTTACCAAACCGTGACAAAATCATCACAATCTTACTTTAGACATCTGAAGTGGATGAGAATTTTAAAGAGACCCTTGTTTATTTAACACTGTCCATTTCCAACTCGTAGTTTATTGGCCCTGTATTTCTGCGAAGTTATTAGACTAGAGGGCAAAGGAGAAGCGGGAGCTGTCTGCTGCCGGCCGCTGGAAGGGCAAAACCCTCTCACGCCCCACCATGCATAAATCTGCCCCTGTCGAATAGAACAGGGGGATTTTTAGGGAGATTCAGCTGCCCCCGCCATCTGGGAGGACATCGCAAACCTCTACACTGGGCTTGAAAGGTTTCCCTGGACACTGGACCCTACAGCAAATGGATCTCCCAGTCCAAAATGGTTTAGTTGGTTTAGCTCACAAGCGCATGTTCTGATAATTCTCCATCCCACCCCATGCCCCCTGTCCCCAAGGCCTTCCTCCGGCCTTCCCCTCTGCCAGATCCACAACGTCCATTTTTCTTTTTCGGCTCTTTTATGCTTTAAACATCATTGTGATCAAACTGGGGGAAATGTTGTCTTTTCTAGGGGTAGGAAGGAGACTCTGCTTCAGGCGATCGAGGTGGATTTGCCTTTCCTTCATCGAAAGCATCGTGACTCTGACCAAGCGCACCCAACCAGTGCCTCCGACAGCCAGCGCCACGAGGGCAATAACGCCTGGGGCATTGGTACCCCCTCCCCACAACCATCCCTATTAGTCTTCAGGGGCGGCCGCCAGGTGTTTCAGTACAGTGGGGGTGGGGTGAGAAAAAAGGTCGGTACTCACCCTCCCCCCCGCCCGGGCCCCTAGAAAGTCTTGACTCCTGGGAACGCGACAGCCAGCGGGTCTCCGGACTGGAGCTGCTGCAGAGGGCTGGGAAGGAGCTGGGCGGGCTCCGGGCCCCTCGGAGGCTCGAGGGGCCGCCAGGGCCCAAAGCTCTAGAGACACCTGTGACAGGGGCCGCTGCCGCGGAGTCCCCAGCCCCAGGCCGAGCCCGAGCCGGAGCCCAGCCCGGCTGCCGAGAGCTTGCTGCCTCGTGCGCACTCCCGTAATTCGTTAATTGCTGTAAATCCCAAGGACGGCCACATTTGATTACACATACAGTATAAGAACCGACAACAAAGCGACGAATTAATTACCAACTTCATTAACATAGGTCCCCAAATTAAAGGCAGCGAGCTGTTTCTTTGGGCCCACTAGCCGTGGTGGTGATGGTAGTTGGTGGTGGGTGGGTGGCGGGGGGTGGGGTATTTAGGAAGAGATTTTATTTTTCTTTTCCTGCACTGGGTGTTGTGAAGCAAGAGCTGTCTTCCGCTCCCACCCCCACCCAGCTTATTCACACACACTCAGCAGTTCCACTGCCACCCCCCACCCCATACTCCGCCCAGTCTGTTTTTGCTTTTCTAGGGACTCGGATCCGTTTGAAACCTGTCCGGTCCCTGCTGTCTATGCCAGGCAAAAAAGTTGGGCTGGGGGTCGCACTCTCCGGCTCGGGCCCCTAGGTCCCATCACTTCCCAGCCTCACGGCTCGCAGCCCGGGGGTCGGGCGGCGCCAGCCCAGGTAGCTCCAGGCCTCGCAGTGTCGGGCGTTTGGTGGCGTTTGTTCTAACACAGAAACTGTTTCCAACGGGGGCCTCCCTCGTTCGCTCCCTTCCCCGATATCTTGTCGAGCTCACACTCGCATCCTCGAGGCCTGATGTGGCCCCAGCTACTTCTCCTAAATGGGCCCTGAGATTAGATTCCGGGGTTCGTGTTCCTGCAGTCTGTCGTGGGCTTGTCAATTCCAAAAAACCCCAGGAGCCTACCAGAAGCCGGGGTCTCTCACTTGGGGATCATTTATTTATATGTGTAAGGATATTTATAAGGGTGTAGGGAATAGAGAAGACACTGAGTTTTAGAAAATAGTTTGTTCTTGGACTTGTGTATCTTTCTCTCTCTCTTTTCCCTACATGCCCACATCGCACTCCCAGGCCTCCCTCATTTACCCTTTCTGGCCGTCAGCGTGCTCTGGCACTGTCTGAGACAGCATAGTAGTGTTTTTGAGTTTCAGTCTGACTTGCTTTCTGCCTGTCATCCACACACTTATTGCTGGGGTTGAATGTGATAACCCAGTCACTCCCTATCCCCCGCCATTCTCCAGCATTTACTTAAATATTTTTATCTTCCATCTTACATTGCATGGGTTTCCTTTCTTTCCTTCGCTAAAAACAACAACAACAAAAAAAAAAAAAAAAGAGGAAAGGAAATTTCGGAGTAAAGGAAGCAGGGGAAAAGAGGGTAAGAGAAGAACTCCCTGTCCATCATTTTAATTATACAGTTAGTTCACATGCTCCGGCCCATAATGTATATTTTAAGCAAAGCCCAGTGTCTTTAAAGAACATTCTGGTAATGTCGGAGGCCTGGATTTGTTGCCTGCTCGTCCCCCCGTGCAGCAGCGGCCTGTTTTCCTCCCCCTGTTGTGTGTTTTTATTATTTTCCCTCTGGCTTAGATGTGTCAATCATTCTCTCCCTGCCATTGGTTGGAGAGTTTGCGTCAAAAAGTTGCCAGAGAGGCGCTTTCTCAGCAAATCTCCCTGAGAGCGGGACCGGCCTCAGCTCCAACTCAGCCTCCACTGTGATTAAAAATAAAAATTGCTAGAGCAGCCCTCACTCACCACATCTACTTTGTATGTATTGCAGAGGGGCCCACGCGTGTTTAGAACTCTAGCCGCCTTCATTTTCCGTTCTTTAAAAAAAATTTTTTTTGGTTGTGTTTGACTTTTCGTGGAAGGGTGAAGACTGCAAGGTTTCTAACTCAATACTCTTGATTTCTTTTAGGATAGCTGGCTATTTGGAATTTAAAGGATATTTGACTTTTTCTAACCTCCCATGAGGCTGTAAGGTAAGTGTCCGTCTGTCTTGTCTATATCCATATCTACGTGTCCCCGTGTCTGTCGGCCATCACCCCAGTACCTCCAATAGACCGACCGACGCCCCTCTGCGAACGTGGAGTTCTGTAGGCGGATGTATTTTTTCTCTTACAAATTTTGAGGTGTGATAACGATCGTTGCAAAAAGAAAAATGTGATCTAGAGATGAGAGCGGTAGTGGGAGAGAGGCAGAGAACGTGCTCCTGGGGGTCGTCGGTTCTGCAAAACGTCGTCGAAACGCTGCGAGTGTAATCTGGGGTGTTTTGGAAGGTTTTGTTTGTGGTTTTGTTTTTTTGTCAACGCCGTTCTGGGCTTCTCCCGCGATCTTTGCGTTTTGGCCCCCAGATTGGGTTGGGGTCGTTTGGATGGATCCCAGGGACCTTTTTAGAGTCCGAGACAAAAAGATGCAGATGTAACTAGATGGATGGATTGAAACAACAATAATAAAAAGCCAGGCGCCTCCTTGGGCCCGCGCGCCGGAAGCCCGGTTCGCTTGCGGGTCGGCCTGGGCCGGGGGCCGCCGCTCGAGCCCCTGTCGGCCCCTGATGAACGTGAGCGGAAACCGGAGCGGATAACCGAGGAGGCTGGGAGCGCTGGCTTCTCGTCTGCCCCGGCGCTCACTGCTCGCTCTCTTTGGCCTCCTCTCCCTCAGCCTAGCACAGCTCGGTTGTCTGTTTCTCCCAAAAGCTTCCAGATCTCCTTTTTGTTTTTAAATACCCGCCACTCCCCAAAATCCAAACCACCCTGGGTTGTAATTACGCAGCCTCCCAACCCCCGGTTGTCGTGGTCCCCGACTCTGGTCACCAGGCCGAGCGAACGTGAAGAGTGTTTTTTCAACATGACTTTGCCGGGTCGCGGCCCGCCCCACGTAGCCCTCCGCGCGCACCTGGGGCGGGCAGAAGTGGCAGCTAGTGGCCCCTGCTCCGCCCGAGGCCGCGGCCGGGCCAGGGACCGGAATCCTCCCGCTGGGACCGCGGCCCCTCAGCCGTGCTCTGGCGGGGAGAGGCAGGGCTCGCCCGCGCACCCCCTTCCCAGGCTCCAGGACAATGAGGTGTCGTGGCTCGGGGCCGGGCGGGGGCCTAGGGGTTCGCCGAGGCCCAGCCTGCGCCATGGGTCGGCC
This sequence comes from Pongo pygmaeus, assembly GCF_028885625.2. NCBI lineage: Eukaryota > Metazoa > Chordata > Mammalia > Primates > Hominidae > Pongo > Pongo pygmaeus. The sequence goes on along the minus strand of NC_072388.2, from coordinate 55,487,252 downwards.
CAGTGAGAACCATCCGAAGGTCCCTGCCAGCGCCGGGCGCAGGCGACGGGTAGCTCTGCAAACTCCCAAGAAGTCTTCGCGTTGTTGCGTTCAAGTGACTCTTGAAATCGATGCCCGATTTCGGGACATATTTTTGGAAACCCAAGTCCCCTGTCAGGATTCCACCCAGTTGGCTTTTGCTTCCTTCACAGACAGAACTGGTGCGCGGGGAGCGAGGGCCGAGCGGCGCTGACCCTGCGGTGGTGGATTGCTTGGGGAGGGGACGTGGAAGTCGCTCCTAGAAATTCTCCCCTCCATCCTAGTGCTTCGGGGTCAGGATTTCTCCTGCTCAGCTCGGGACTTTTTACAAGCACCAAAAGTTATTAGCAACAGAGAGGGGAGTAGGAGAGGAAACTCCTCCCCCCAGAGTAAGGTAGACACCCAGACCTCAGCGCTAACACCGGGGCTTTCTCCCAACGATAATTAATAGTCAAGGCCAACCCTTTTGGCACGTTTCTTCCTCCCTCCCTCGCGGGTGGCAGAGTTATTTGATTCCCCGAGGCCAGAAACTTTCACTCGAGTTCGCCGGAGAGAGGCCAGCGCCGGCCGTTTTCCGCGGTGCCCACACGTCTCCTTTTTCTTTCTTTCCTCCTCTTCGTCGTCTTCCCAGCCGCAGGCCAGTCGCCGGTCCGCGTAGTTTTGTTTCCTTTCCATCATGCAGAAAATTAATCAGCCCGGACGAGAAGCAGAGCGGAGCATGGCGGCCTGTAATTAAGGGACGTGTGCCCCTCGGATTATCTCGTTAGTTTATCAAGAAAACATTTATTATAATTAATTCTCGGACGAGGTAATTATTGTTGAGCGAGGACACAGCAACTGGTAGATGGGCTTCTTGGAAGAAAAAAAAAAAACAAGGCGTGGGGGAGGGGGAAGCGACAGATTGCACGAATTGACCGTTAGATATAAGGCTGCGCGGGGGACGCGGGCAGTGGAGCGGGACCTCGGGCGCCAGGCCTGCGGGGCTGCGGGGCTGTGGGGCTGCGGGGCTGCCGGGCAGGGACGCGGGACCCAGGCACTCGCGCCCGGAGGTGCGGTCGCCGACCGGCTGCCGGGACTCGCCGCGCGACCGCGGTCAGCTTCTAGGTATGAGTTCTCCAGAGGCCACCTCGTGAGCAGTCACAGTGAGGCGTGGATTTTTCAAAAGTTATTTCTTTTCCCCCTTCTGGACCCTGCTTCGAGAGGAAAAGAGCTTTGAAAGTTAGATTGAAGGGCCCATGCCTTCTATGCACAGTGCATACCTAGGCCGGTTGTGGAGAGAATCTCTTAGTTTTGGGTTTTGGTTTTCCTCTTTTCCTTTTAAAGGTGGATCCAGGAGCAAAAGTGAAAATAGTCTATTCTGAGAATTTTAGCCATTTTGCAATGGTAAGGGCAAAGGAGCCCCTGGAAAGATCTCGGCCCTGGTGCTTTCTGTGTGTTACTGCTTTTTATGTTGGAATGTGCTACTTTATTGTATGATGTGTCAGGCATTTCTAATTGGGTGAGAGCTCGACATGTAAGAACATTTCCATATTTCTCAAGGGTACATCTGATACGATTTTACGATTCTCTATAGCACTGTAGTTCAGAACTTTGCAAGGTAGTATGATTAAACAAAAAATCTCCAATCTCCAGTTTAGAGGCTGTTTAAATACATATACAACTGTATTTTAAAGCAGTCGTATATGTGTTTAAACAACCTCTAAGCTGGAGATTTTTGTTTATTTTCGCAGCCTCCAAAGAACAGCATTTTGAAAAGGAAAGACAATGCAAAAACATAAAGTCTGTATTGTAGGAGCCACTAAATTAGTTTCACTGAGGATAATAGAAACTCCTCCAAGAAAGACATTTATAAAATTATATTAAATTAGATCTTAGGGTAGAAAAGCATGACTTTTGTGCACTGAATTTAAATCAGAAAGAAGTTGCAGTTACTGAGTTTCATTTATGGATTTTTGTGCCTTGCTGTCTTAAGCAACGTAAATATGAAAACCCGGAGTCCTTCAAACTCAGTAAGACCTTTATCTTGTATCCGCCATTTTGAAGCAATCTCTCACGGTGTCAAAGTTTCAAAGTAGAGATCCTTGCATATAAGTGCCACATTTTAGGAAAATAAAGGCCAGACTTGCAAACTGCCAGTCTATATTAACATCTACTTTGAATATCTTTGCTGGGGTGGAGTGGGGGTAGCTCAGCTGAAGAAAGTAAATAACTTTTCTTTTTCTTCCTTTTTCCCCTTGAGCTCTTTTTCTTATAGGATTGTAGGAAACTTGAAAGGTAGGGAGAAATTCTATTAGTTTCACAACTTTGGGTGTTTGTGTATCTACTTTCTTCAAAACTAAAATGTGCAAAAGGCAGTTAGAGTTAACAGGAAACTCTGCTGCAGCTGCGAGGACCCAAATGTCTGAAAATTTGCCTCCCGCAGGATCTGCAGCCTCCACACATCAAAATCAACAGGGAAGCAACTTGCACTACAAATGTGGGGTCCCGTCATTATCTGATTGGTGGGATTCTAACTTTACTTCACAATTTCTGGCAAGCCCTGTGCCAATCTTGAAGACTTTTTTGCAATATGCTTAAATATTTGATGGGTGTCTATTAAAAGTTAAATACTTGTTTGTTTAGCTTTCGTTCCTTAGACACATATAATCAAGGTTCTCCAAAACCCTAATAAATCTGTTACTTACCTCGAAATCTAATTACCCAGACTACTAATTAGGTGAAAATGATTACCGGAAATGACTTCAAATGTGGAATAATAGTGGTTGAGCGGTTTTTCCAAGTTTGTCGTTTAGTAAGTTGGTATTTTAGATGTTAAACGCATTGACATTTTAGGTTCGCAGCAGTTGAAAGTGGTAAAAAGCTAAGATAATTAAAATCTCTGCCATGGAAAGGCAACAGTCTGGGGAGAGGTAGATTTCTTGAATTGTTTCTTTGTTTCTCACCAATGGGCTTTGTTATCAGCATTATTTATTTAGCCAAAGAGTTCTTTGTCTCCGCAAATGGCCCCAATCAAGTTTTGTTTGAGACAATTAGCTAGTGCCAGCCAATGAGTCCTATGCAAATGTAGGGATAGGAATGCAATGTGTGCATTTGAAGGCATGGGGTTTTGTTCTTGGGGAAGGCAGATTGTAATTGCTTTCTTCGGGTACTTTTTTTTTTTAAGTTTAGGGTGGGGGTGGGGAAGACAGGTTTATCTGGTCTCCCTCCATCCCCTCTAGTTCCAGAGCAGCTGGGGGTGGGGGTGGGGATGGGGGTGGGGGGAGTGTCTGCAAGTCCTTTAAAAGCCTCTGCCTCGCCTAGCCCGTGCTCTTTTTAAGTTAGTGGTGGAAAGTGGAAGAGCTGCTGCCTCCGAAGCAGTAAACCAGCCCCTCTGTTTGTTTGTTTGCTTTGCCCTTAGTTCCACTGCTCCAAACCCACCCACCAAGGACTCTGAACCTGTCCACCCCTGGCGCATCAAGATCTTCCAGCTGGGTACCCCCGATTTGGGCCGACTTTGCACCTCCAAACAACCTTAGCATGATGTCTTATCTTAAGCAACCGCCTTACGCAGTCAATGGGCTGAGTCTGACCACTTCGGGTATGGACTTGCTGCACCCCTCCGTGGGCTACCCGGGTAAGTGAGCCCTGCTGCACTCCCGCACACCCCTTCTCCACGCCCATCCTCCGGGGATGCAACACCCTGTTCCCATGGAACACGGGGGTTGGCAGTCACACTGTCCCCACCCAGCTTCAGGCTAGGTCTCCTCTAGGTTTGCCTTCTGAGGAAGCAGTCCCAGGGCATTTACTGACCAAGCAGAGAACAGGGGTTGGGAAAAGTGAGTAGGTGGGTCTGCAACTATTACAATCACATCACTTTATTCTTAATTCAAGTAAATAAGGATTGGCATCAGAGTGGGATGAGGAACATTACTGTCCTTGTCATTTGAGCAAAAGACCCCTGCCCATATCTCAATGACCAATTCCTCAGAAGTGTCCTCTTGGAGAAGCTGAGTTTTCCCTCCGTAAGTCCTTAGCACCCTCGGGCTTTGCAGTTGTTCCCTCCATGCCCAGGCCTTCCCCTATGACCTCCAGAGCCTGCTTTAATCCCAAGAGGCGTGACTTGCTCCAAATGCGAGTGCTTTCCTTTCCGATCAGATCTGTTTAAAAATCCTCCCAGAAGTATGAACTATGTCCCCATTTTAAAGATGGAAGAACAAAGGCCCATGGTGTGCTAAAAACCATGGGAACAGGATCCAGATTTCCCCCATCAATTCGAGCTGCCAGTCTGTCCTCGGAGATCCTTTGACTTCATGGAATAGCCTTTTTGTGTTGTGGTTTGGGGGTTGATCTTGGATAACTTTTTTGTGTGTCTTTTAAAAAATGTTTCATTTGTTAACTTTCCAAGTGATGCTCTGATTGGAGCAATCTCAACACCAAGAAGAGTAGGGAAAGAAGCAGCATGTGTCCTGGGTCCCTGGGGAGCAAGGCTGGGGAGACGGTGGGGAGAGCATTGGTAGGCTCCCGGCTGAAGGGCTGTGAGGAACGGGGGACTGCTGCGGGGTGGAGGGCAGGGGCGTCGGAGAACCCGCGGTAACGCCTATGACTGAGAAACTGCTCCCCCACCCTAAAGGGCCCTGGGCTTCTTGTCCCGCAGCCACCCCCCGGAAACAGCGCCGGGAGAGGACGACGTTCACTCGGGCGCAGCTAGATGTGCTGGAAGCACTGTTTGCCAAGACCCGGTACCCAGACATCTTCATGCGAGAGGAGGTGGCACTGAAAATCAACTTGCCCGAGTCCAGGGTGCAGGTAGGGCAGATGCAGGCAGAGCCATCCTTCCTGATCATGCCACCCTTCCCCAGAGTATGGGACTGTGGAGAGCCCCAAGTCTTTCAGAGGACTGAAGGAAGGCTTGACATTCTCCTTCACTCACTAAGGGGCCAGGAAACTATTCTCCTTCTGCCCTTTTTTGCTTGCCCATCAACACTTAATCCTGTAAGCAAGGGTCTTCAAGGCCCGGGTGGCTGGTGGACAGAGACCCAACCTTGAGCATGTTTCAAGAGTAGTCACGTGGTGTTGTAACCCTTCCCTTCCTCTGTATAGAAATTCTCTCCTATTCTCATGGACTTGTCGTGTGAAAGCAGCTCAGCTCTTGAACAGTCCAAATATTTTTACAGATTAAAACATAGAGTAAATGACTTGCTCAAGGTCATAACTAAGTTTGGTGGCAGAATCAGGGTATAAATGCAGCTGGTGCTTTTACCAAATAAATCAACACAAAAAGAATGTATTTTCCTTGACTTCTTAGGGATTGAAGAGAATTTTCTAGTTCTGAGCCATTTAACAGATAAAATATCTACATAATGTCTCTAGTGACACCCCTCTTGTTTTAGTTCCCCTAAACTTGACCTTAAACTGGAGAGGGAAGGTCAACTCCAGCTTGCCTTGTGGAGTGAGCTCTATACAGAATTCTCTGCAAAGTGTTTAGCACATAAACCACATACATACCTGGGCCTCTCCTTCAGCTAGAATATGTTTATGAAAGCGACAGACATCAGTGTCAGTTGCAAATTGGGAAAGGGGCTTTTTCAAAGTAGGTTAGAGGAAGTTTTAGCACTTGTAAGGCTTGAACCAATGTCCTCACTAGGAGAAAACAAATGGCCCCAAATGGTTGGTGGTCTTGAGTTTGGCCTTGGTGGCATCACTTTTACCACAGTTACGGCACCCATACAGAGAGCTCATTCAAAAGTTCAGCTAAGGATTTGTCCTCCAGAAAATGCCAGTAGTTTCTCTTCTAAGCCCCCTCGTACACCAATCATAGCTCCTTCATTGCAGAACATGAACAGGACTGGTAAAGAGAATTGTCAAGATTGCAGCAGGGGGTTGAAGTGGTAAGTCAGTAAACACAGCACAGGAGACTGAGTCTATGTGCTGAGTGGCACTACTCTAAAGACACAGACTCGAGTCTCAGAGACTAGCAGGTCTGTGCTCCAGCTCAAAGCAGAGTGCATGTAAGTCACTCCTTTTACCACAAAGAAGCTTTTAGCAAGTAGTGGCTTTCAGACCTCTTTCTTCAACAAGATCATGTCTTCCCCTTGGAGCTTTCTTTTGTGAGTTTTTCTAAGAGAGACAGAAGGGTGATGGAACCAACCAACCTCCATATTAGCAGTTGCTTCCTGGAAGATGAACTGTAAATGAATTTAGGCTGTTCCTATTAGCATGTAACAACAGAATTGCTTTCTCTCACTTCTCATGTATTTCCTTCCAAAAGACATAGATACATTCCATTCCTCTGTGAGAGTGTTCCAAAATATAGCTGGGTCTATGTGTATGTGTGTGTTAGAGGCGAAATAAGATAGGAAAGTGATGTGGAGAGTTTTTAGCTATATGATTTGGGGGATTATCTTAAATGTTATTCTGGGCAAGAAATAAGGCAGTGTCAAGTGTTTTTAGACAGAGCCTCCCCAACTTCCTTACAACTCCAGGAGTTTATATGAGAGTGCCACATAATAGGTCTTCAATGGCAGGGGAAATTGTGTGTTTAGCTGATCTGCCCATGTAGGGTAGATTTATAATACGGGAGCCATTCTTGTCCTTAAGGAATTATCAAAACTGTGTTAAAGAAGTTTCTTTCCCTTCCAAGGTATGGTTTAAGAATCGAAGAGCTAAGTGCCGCCAACAACAGCAACAACAGCAGAATGGAGGTCAAAACAAAGTGAGACCTGCCAAAAAGAAGACATCTCCAGCTCGGGAAGTGAGTTCAGAGAGTGGAACAAGTGGCCAATTCACTCCCCCCTCTAGCACCTCAGTCCCGACCATTGCCAGCAGCAGTGCTCCTGTGTCTATCTGGAGCCCAGCTTCCATCTCCCCACTGTCAGATCCCTTGTCCACCTCCTCTTCCTGCATGCAGAGGTCCTATCCCATGACCTACACTCAGGCTTCAGGTTATAGTCAAGGATATGCTGGCTCAACTTCCTACTTTGGGGGCATGGACTGTGGATCATATTTGACCCCTATGCATCACCAGCTTCCCGGACCAGGGGCCACACTCAGTCCCATGGGTACCAATGCAGTCACCAGCCATCTCAATCAGTCCCCAGCTTCTCTTTCCACCCAGGGATATGGAGCTTCAAGCTTGGGTTTTAACTCAACCACTGATTGCTTGGATTATAAGGACCAAACTGCCTCCTGGAAGCTTAACTTCAATGCTGACTGCTTGGATTATAAAGATCAGACATCCTCATGGAAATTCCAGGTTTTGTGAAGACCTGTAGAACCTCTTTTTGTGGGTGATTTTTAAATATACTGGGCTGGACATTCCAGTTTTAGCCAGGCATTGGTTAAAAGAGTTAGATGGGATGATGCTCAGACTCATCTGATCAAAGTTCCGAGAGGCATAGAAGGAAAAACGAAGGGCCTTAGAGGCGCCTACCAACCAGCAACCCAAAATGGACAAACCAATCTACTTAAGATCCTGTCATAGTTTTAGATCATTGGTTATCCTGATTTGCAAAGTGATCAAAAGCATTCTAGCCATGTGCAACCAAACACCACCAAAAATAAAATCAAACAAAACTAAGTTGTGAAGGAAGGGAGGGAAGGTCATAGCCTTCTTAAGCAGAGATGTTCCAATGTTTTAGCCAATCCTTGGTTGAATCTTAGGAATGAACAGTGTCTCAAGCTCATTCACGTTTCATGACCAACTGGTAGTTGGCACTGAAAAAACTTTTCAGGGCTGTGTGAATTGTGCGACTGATTGTCCTAGATGCACTACTTTATTTAAAAAATAATGTTCATAAGGAGTCAATATGTAGTTTAAGAGACAATCAGTGTGTGTCTTATAAATGGTACATCTGTGGTTTTTAATCTGTGCTAGACTTCAAAACTGTGATCTCCTGTTATTGTATGCAACCTTGAACTCCACCTCTGCAGGGGTTCTTCTGTGATTAAATAGGTTATAATTATAAGCAAAATTCAGAGCAACTGAGTACTGATCTAAAAAGATTACCTTTGGCTGGAGGTGAGCTGCACTGAAACTTTACGACAAAATATCTCTGGACAAGGAGAGTCAGAGAAGAGAAGCAAAAGGACACTAATTCATCTGTAATTTACTGTTGGTAAGCCTAGCAGTAAAGAGACATTGGTCAATTGCTCTGACCCTGATGAATTATTAAACTGAGATCATTGTCGTTTATGCTTGCAGATGTTAACTGGAAAAGTTATATATGCATAAACCTTTTCTTCCTGGATTTGGCAGATATGTATAATTATATTAAAATGGTTCTAGCACAACATTGGGTCCAGTTTAATTTTACACCACTATTTACGAATGAGAAGCCTACATTCAGCCTTTCCTCCCCAAAACACGTTTTTCTTAGGACAGAGAGTAAATTAGCAAATTTATTTTTACTTTTTTTTTTTTTTTTTGGCTAATCTATGCATAAAATAGATATGAATGACAGTGGTAGGTAGACTTTTTGTGACTTTCATCAGGATTGCTCTGAAATTGAGTTCGGAGAGCCTAACAAGCAATAAGATCTTGTTTTCCTTGCTTTTCCCTCCCTACTTCAAACCTGAACGATTTCTTAAGCACTTTATTAGTATGTTTTAAAATACATCAAGTTTTTAAGAGGGAGGAGGAGAATTGGAGTATCTCTGAAAACATGAGAATGACAAGAATTTCTTGTTTCTATTCTCTTATTTGGTTAAGGGGATTTTTTTTTTAACTTCCAAAAACAGGTAAACATGAGAGGGAGTGTAATCAGAATCTGAAAGCAATTCAGGCAGAAATGATTTCTGAACAAAAGAGTTTCAGAAAAGTTTTAAAACCTATAATTTCAGTAGTTGAACATAAGGCACCCTGGTCAGTTTGTGTGTGTGTGTGTGTTTAAGAAAGTGTCGAGGGGGAAAAAAATGGGTCCCTTTTCAGTTGTACCTGCATTTTGTAAACCAGTCACCAGAAAAGACAAATGGGCCAATGATCATGGTGCTCCTCAGGTAAAAGCAATATTTAATTTCATTTTAAGCTGCTTAAGCTCTTACAGCTGACCAAAATTAAGTGACTCTTGATTGTAACGTTTTAAATGAAGGTTAGCAGTTGCAACCATTTTGTTTTCTGGCTATTTCATTTTTCCGGTCCCTGGCTGCGCATGCTCTCTTGAACTCTGTGTAATCTTTCCTAATAAGCAAATTGGTTCACTGGTATAGGAAATGCAATAGTTTGCAACCAAAATTTGAGGCCAAATTTGATGGCAAGAGTTTTCAGCACCTATTGATAACCTTCAACATACTGTAGTTTACACGAAGTTAAATTGGGGCCTGAGGTTTACCCAGATTCAGTGTCTTAATCTCCCAGCTTTTCTTCTGCAACAGTAATGCAGAATCAAAATAACCATTTTCTACCATTGCCTTCCGTTTTCAGGATGTCCCGCAAGGGGCAGGGAAAGATTACCCTTCTTTAAAAACAATAATGACGATAAACATTGGGCTACTCAGCAAATAACGCAGTTGGCAGTTTCTCTCCTGAAACTTTAAAAAAAAGGTCAGAAAGAAGAGGCACTGAGCACCCTCTGAAACTAATTTTTCCATCACCTCTGCACAACTTCTCTTAACTAAGACCACGCAGTTAAATCCCTTTGAATCAAAGGCGAAGTAGAAATGAATTCCCCTGACCGAAGGCAACGGAGGGAGGGAAGGAGGCGGGGAGCGAACACTGGCTTAAAGACATCCAGAGAGTTCCGATCTCCACTCCGAGTCAAGACCGGTTTTAATGAAGTTAATAAGCCCAATAATGGTGATACTTGGTACTGAAATGACGCCGTCCTCCAAAGAGGTCAGGGAGCTACTTCAGCTGCGTATCGGCAATTAACAGGAAGTGAGCCGGCAATATAAGCTTCGGTTTGGAGGGCAGGTCCTGATGAGGGTGGGGGTAGTTTGCTTTACAAAGATCTATTGCCCCAAACCTTTATCTTTCCCACAGGGATTCTTGGCCCTTTGTATTTCACCTTGGGAGTGTTTCTTTCCTTCCTAGATAAGAAGAGAAATTCAATCAACTCAATTAAGTTCCGGCTTTCGAAACCTCCAAGTTTTAGATAATGGTGGGTTTCCTCAACCGCTCTCCCACATGGTGCTGCTAATCTCACCTTTCCTGTGGGTGTCCCCCCACGCCCGTACTGCCGCCGCCACAGGCGCAAGACGCTGGGAGGCTGGGGCGGGACTGCCAGAAGGAACGTGGTACCGGGCGGCCAGCTCTCTCCGCCGCGCCCTCGGCGCTCTGGCCAAAGAGCTGGCTTTTCTAACTCCCCAATGCCCAGTCGGAGTTTCCTGGGAACAGCACTCACATCTCTGCCCCGAGGGCCCCCAGCTGAGGCAGACGCCGGACTCCCCAGGCTGGCGCTGCCCAGTGGGCCCCACTCGCAGCCTGGCGGGCCAGGCAGGGGCGAGACTGAGGCTCTTGCCTCGCCGGGTGTTCCCCTTTCTCTCTGGGCTGGCTCCGTCCCTGGCCCGCACCTAGGACCTCTCTTGAGCCTCAGCCCGCCCCCTCTGGGCCTAGTCCTCAGGCCTCGGGGGCGCCGGGCCCAGGGAGCTGTGGGCCGCGGCAAGGCCGAGGCCCGGTGGCGAGGCCTGTACGCCCGCGGGAGTGGGCCGCCAGCCAGAGCCAAGCGAGGGCCCCTCCCGAGCCCTGCAGTCAGGCCTCCAGGTCGGCCGCGGGCCGGGGCGCCAGTCGCTGGGAAACCTCGCGGCCTGGCGGAGTGCAGGGGTCGGGTCGGCCCTGGGGATTGGAGGGTGGGGTGGCCCGGCCGGGAGCAAGCGCCCTGCGCCCGAAGGGGCTAAAACCGAGACTGACAGACGGGACAGCGAGCGGGGTCCACTGGCCGGGGAGAAGGGGCCGGGACGGCAAGCAAGCACAGCGGGGCCCGCGGCCGCTAGTTTTCCAGGTCTCCCGGTAGGATGAGCCGCGGACGGCTTGGGAGGGGGCCGCTTCTCCTGGCCGCGAAGGGCGAGGCCGCCACAGCGGGGGCTTCCGCCACGGCTGTGGCCTCCCGCGTCCCTAGCAGACGGGGCCCAGCTGGGCCTGCCTCGGGCCCCCGGGGATCCTCCCAGGAAATCCAGGTCCTCGGCCACTGGATTTGGAGGAGTCTGGCCCTCCATTGGGGTCTCCCCCGGCACTGAGCTGAGGCTTTCGGGGGAAGCCCGAGCAATTCCCAGTTTGCCTTGGCTCATCCCCTTTCTCCCAGTCCTCTAGATCTCTTTTTTTAAACTGAGTGCCTTCTCTTTCTTTTCGGACCTGTCGCAGTAGTTAGCGGCCCTGAAGGCCAGAGGCAGGCTCCGGAATGGGGAAGCGGTCCCTTCGGCGTCCCGGGCAGGGCCAACTTGCCAGGCAACCCATTGCGGTTACCTGCAGGGCAGGGGCCGCAGTCAAGTCCCCGCGTCCACTTAACCGGAAGTGGCCAGCCCTGGCGCGCACACCACATGTTCGAACCCGCATCTTACACCCAGGGAGAACCTCGCTGTTGTTACCCGGACAAAGCTGTAACCCAAAACCAGGCGTGCCAGTGCTAGGTGATGGTTTATTGCATACAGAAACGTGTTTTTAATCATGCAAAAGAGGAACACAAAAGAGTCGGGCAGGAGACCAGCGCATCCCACGCAAATGGGAGCAGACGTGGTGGAAAACAACCAGAATGAGAAGATGCAGGATCAGAGTCAGCCGTGACTTCCGCCTGGGTTTTTGCCTTCCTTCGAGACTTTTAAGATGAACAGCAGTCTCTCTCCTTTTCCTGCCACGAAAGGGTCCAAGCCCCCATCAGGCATCTGCATGCCCAGATTTGTGACCAGGTGCCCTGAGCACCTCTGATTTTCTCTTCTAAACTGCCCGAGCCTGTCAGCGCAGGGTGCTCTGATAAAACCTGATTCCCCTAGTCGCCCCATTTCCGCCCTTGGGTTGGTGTGACAGAAAAGACTGGGAGCCCCTGGGACTTTCCCCTGGAATGGGGAGAGCAAAACCCCAAACAAAACCCATCCCCATGTTTTTTGGTATTAGGCTCTGAAACTGCACAGATTATAGGATTTGTCTCGGACAGAATTAACATTACATGTGAAACCGTAGTGCTTCGGTGTATTGAGACACGTTGTATAGGATTGCTTGGAGCATCTCTTTCAAACTGCCTGTTAATAGCAACATGAGACCTTCAATAATAATGTGTTGGGGGGGTGGTTTTTTGTTTTTTACCTGATGGAAACAAAATCTAGGCACTATTTAGAAAGGGTAGTTTTTCTGATGGCAGCAGATGGAAGGAAATGGAACCAAATGAGAAACTAGAGGAAGTTTCTGTATACTGAAGTGGCTGTAAAGGAGGGAGCAGACGTGCGTTTGAAAGGCCTTCTACTATGCAGCAGTCCTCACAACCAAGGGAGGCCCCCCAATGCTAAAGAGAAACAGCCAGACTTCCTCTCTTGCAAGCAGTGTGTTTTATGTTTAAAAACCAACCTGCTGTCAACTGCAAACAAACAGTAAGCAAATTCAAATAAAGGATCCCTACCAAGTCCAACCCATTTGGTCAAAGATAACTGCAGGTGCCAGGGAAGCCAGGCTATCACTAGGGGGAGGGTCGCTTCAAATTTTGTTTTTCTCCTAGAGGGAAAGTCAAACAGCATGAGGTCTATGACTCACTTTTATTCCTTAATCTCCCCACCCCTTTTCTTTTAATTCTTAGTGGAAACACGGTATTTTGAAAGAAAAAACAGCAGCAACAACAAAGAAAACAAAAAAGAATCCCACTGAAAATATAATGGTAAGTGGGCAAAGTTTGGATTGACTTCTGTTTCAGCACCACAAGGAAAAAAAGGTATTCAAGAATCAGAATCCTTTGCTACCTGCTACCTCTACTGCTCCTGCCTTAGTTTGCCTACTGCAGGTGTGCAAAGGGGGCCTTTTGATTAAGAATTTCTTAGTCTACTTGACATCACTAGGTGACATTTCCAGCTGAGGGCTTCTTTAAAAATAAGATGCCAGTTTCTAGTAGCCATACAATTGTCTATTGCTTTTTTTGTCCCCCTGGACTCCCCATTAAAGGACCTTCAAATACTGCCTTTAGGAGCCACAGGCCTGCTCCCCCTCTATCTCAGTTTCCCCAGGTAAAAGCTGGAAAGTACCCTTTAGAGACAGGTCCTTGGTGGGGTGAGGGCTCTCTCCCTTAGGTCTTGCCCCCAATCTCCCAAATGAAATCTCCTGAGGCCTTAGGCTGCACGGAAACCAGAAAATCACTCATCACAGCCTTGAGTTGTTAAAATCTGTTCCTAGAACCAATAGTCACATTTTAGGATCATGGACCATTAATAAAAATCTCCTTAACATTCAAATGGCTCTAAAATGCGTTGATAGCGGATTACTGGGGCCTAATGGACGTCGCGTGTGATAACATGGTCTCTGAGTAGCAGAGGTTCTGGAGTGGGTGTCTGACCACAGCTACCTGATTATCAGCTTACAGCCAACCCACTTTTTAGCTGCGATACTCTTAAGAGGCGTTCCGCCGGGCAGAGCCAGAGACTTCTGTGTTCTTCATTTAATCCATGTAACAACCGCATAGTGTTCCGCAAAGGAGACAGAAAAACCTGCCTGTAGGCGTGGGGTGACCTCCGGACGTAAGGAAGGCGGGTCGCTGGCCAATGCCCCTCTCCTCCCTGGCTTTAATGGAGCGATGCCTGAAAGTCAGTGGCTCTGGCAGATCGAGATCTTCGCCCGGGACGCCCGGGTTGTCCTAAGGTTGAGGCCTCCTTCGCGGGGCCAGCGCTCCTCCCTGCCTCGGGCCACCTCGGAGTGCAATCCCTGAAGTGGCTGCTCAGCTCTCCCCTTTAGGACCCGACACGTCCGGGAGAGCTCGCGGGGCTCTCCTGCCCGCGGTGGGGAAGGCTTCGGGCTCCGGTGCGCGCAATCGACAGCGCTAAGGACCCGCTGGCAGTGGCCGGGGCACCAGGGACAGAGCTAGTCCCGGGGTTTCTCCGGAAAATTTGGCAAAGAGACAGTGCTCCCATCCTCCACCCCCACGTCTCACCTAACAAACTAAGCCAATGTCCCTGAAAACTAGGCCTTCTCTGGCTGTAAAGTACACACCTGCGTCACCCCGGGGGCCTGCCCTCCCCGCGCCCGGTGCCCCCAGCAAAAGTCATTTGGAGAGTCCAGAGAGACTACCGGAGGAGGCAGGGAGTTGCTCAAGAGGCTCAGAGGCAGCTTTCTGGCCAGCTGCGGGGAACATCCGGCTCACGATCCCCCAACCCGCGCCTCCGACGGCCACCGCCCCCCGGAAGCGAGCCTGAAACTCGCGGCCGCACGTGGCGGGGCCGCCGGGTACCCTCCAGGGCGGTGGCCGGTGGTTAGCGCTGGCCCGGCGGATGCGAAGTCTCGAGCCCCAGGACACCGTGCCGCCTCGCTCAGAGGCGGGGGTGGCTTGGGGAGTACGAGGGCAGCCCTCTTCCCACTCCTCTGTGGTCTTTGCGGGGGTCAGAGTGTGGTGAGTGTGGGTGTAACAACACTGGGAGGCGACGTGGGCGTTCTTCCCGCAGCGCTCCCGGACCGCGGCCCCAGGCAGGGTGGGCTCCGAAACCCAGGCTTCCTCTTGACGCGGGAACTGAGACAAGCTTGGCCTCAGTGCTCCCGGCCTGCAGTACCTGCCTCCCGGAACCGAGTGTGCAGTTGCGCGCAAGACTTGGCCGGCGCTGTCCCCGGGCCCTCGCGGAAGTGTGCCCACCCGGGCACCCAGGGCCTAGGAGGCCGGCTGGAGACGGCTTCCGGTTCCAACTCCAGGCCTCACCAGCTGGCGCGTGGAGCGGTCGGATACCCAGTGCCAGGGCCCGTTTAGACGGCTGGTTTAACGAATTGGCCTAAAATGAATTTTGAGTTAGAGCTTTTGAACACTACGGTTGCACACATAAAGCTCACTTCACACCCCACCCCACCCCTGCAAGTCCTTCATGGCCACTAATCCGAGTTAGTTTCATGACCTTTGAGTTACATTTGGTTCGAGATTTCCAACCAACCTTATTGCTATTGCTTAATGCTAGGGAATTTTTTTATTTGAGAGGCAGATATATGGGCAAAAATAAAAAAGAAACATATATAGATATAAAATATATGTAACAAATAGGTATTTAAATTGAAGTCTAAGAAGAAATTGGACAGTTTTGGAAAGAGGAATCACGTTATTATTTTTACATTTAAATTGATGCAAGTCTAATTGAAATGCATCTTTCAACTGCTCTTCTTGCTGATTAAATTGGTTCTATTTTTAATTCTAGTCTAATTTGACCACTTGAAGCTTTAGAAAGCTAACAAGCTCTCAGTCTATTTGTTAATTACCTTTAACCAAAAACATAGCTTTCATTTAGTCTTAAAACAGTCCATTCACTCCGGCCCTCTGATTTTAAGGTGGGGAGAAGTGGAAAACTTGGGAGAAACATGCATTCACCATCTTCATTTTCACCGATGATTTTAGCTGATTAAACCACTACCCTTGATTCCTGCCCATTTTGGATAGGCACCTTGTTTTCTGTCCTTTTTTCCTTCATATATATTGATAAGAATATGGATTATGTACACATTTTTAACACAAGATCCCTGAGTTGATATTTTTCCAGAGATTCTTAACCTGTGGTTCAGGCATCCTTTGAAGATAGTTGTCCATGAATAGGTTCTATAGGATGGGTGAATTCTTTCAACTGTATGGGAAAAAAAAATTGTTTTCTCTATTTCTGCAGTGTAGTCTTCCCAGGCAGAAGATCCACAGTTTTCATCAAATTCACAAAGAGACTGGTAACAACCCAGAATTAAGAGCCATTGTCTTTATGATACTTATGTTGGGTGAACTTGGAGATAGAAACTTTGTAATTCTTGGTGACAACTGGAAAAGAGCCAGGCGTGGGGGCTCACGCCTGTGATCCCAGCACTTTGAGAGGCTGAGGTGGGAAGATGGCTTGAGCCCAGGAGTTGGAGACCAGCCTGAGCAACATGGCAAAACTGGTTTCTACAAAAAACTGGCTTGGTGTGGTGATGCAGCACCTGTAGTCCTACTTACTCAAGAGGCTGAGGCTGGAGGATGGCTTGAGCCCAGGAGTTGGAGGTTGCAGTAGCCAAGATGGTGCCACTGTACTCCAGCTTGAGCAACAGAGACCTAGTCTCAAAAACAAAACAAGACAAAAAAACAAAAACTGGGAAAGATGGCAGCCCCATAAAATGTAAATCTACCCTGTACTTTTAGAGACTTTGATTTCATTTAAATAAATTAATACCCAAAGAGACTTTTATTTCTAAATTTTACCCAATGAGACCTAATTTGAATTATTTTCAAAGAGGCTGTTTATGTATGACAAATTTAAAATTAGTAAAAGAACTAAACAAGAATGATTTTGAACAGTATCTACACATGAAATGCAATGTAGAAAATTTAAACAACTATTTTAATGATTCAGACTAAAAACTCTCTTTAGCCAAAATAACAACAAAAGCAATTACCTGGCCCTAATTAAAAGCTTAAGAAAATTTACTGGCTGGGCGCGGTGGTTCACACCTGTAATCCCAGCACTTTGGGAGGCTGAGGCGGGTGGATCATGAGGTCAGGAGATCGAGACCATCTTGGCCAACATACCCATCTCTACTAAAAATACAAAAGGTTAGTTGGGGGTGGTGGCACCCACCTGTAGTCCCAGCTACTCGGGAGGCTGAGGCAGGATAATTGCTTGAACCCAGGAGGCGGACTCCTGGTTGTAGTGAATGACACTCTGTCTCAAAAAAAAAAAAAGAAAATTTATTTGATTGGTTCTCTCTCTCTCTCTCTCTCTGTACATACATAAATTTACCAAGTATGCCTAAGTGCCCAAATTTTTCTTTTGAAAAATTTTCATTTTCTTTAAAGCTTGATGACTTTCAAAGGTGGATGAAGGCCCAGCATGGTGGCTCACACCTGTAATCCCAGCACTTTGGGAGGTCGAGGCAGGCAGCATTTGAGTCCAGGAGTTTGAGACCAGCCTGGTCAACATGGGGAAATCCCATCTTTACTAAAAATACAAAAATTAGCTGGGTGTGGTAGTGCGTGCCTGTAATCCCACCTACTCAGGAAGCTGAGGCAGGAGAATCTCTTGAACACAGGAAGTGGAGGTTGCAGTGAGCCAAGATCACATGACTGCACTCCAGCCTGGGCGACAGAACAAGACTCCATTTCAAAAAAAAAAAAGGTGGATGAAACAATAGGTAAAAGAGGTGAGAGCTCTGAGTCAGAAGGAGAGCATGGCTGTACCATCCAGATGAGGAAATCAAGATCAAATGGTAAAATCACCTTTAAGAAAGACAGGGTAGAATTTTAGTTAAATATTCAGAAGTCTGTTGTTCAGAATACACACATTTTGCCCATTGCCCCCACCCGTCACTCCCTGGCTTCCACCCTTGTCTGGGAGGATATCTTCCATTAGTGCAAGAGGTAGCATAATCTATGTGTTTATTTAGCATTTGATCCTTGTGCAGAGGCTTCCAGTTAGAGTAACCATTGTAGCTAAGATTTGGATCTGGTCCCCAAAATAGTCTGAACTGGGTGACCTCCTGTAAGTAGATGCAAGATACTAGCAATTTATTTCATATCAGCTCCCAAGCCATCACCAGATGATAACAACCCTTGGACACTGTTAATCTCTGCTTGATTCAAACTGGTGACTGCAAGGTGAAAGGCAAGAGTGTTATCTCTAAGAAATTCATGTGGCCTTCCACATATTGCCAGTTGGGCCAATACAATTGAAGCCTGTTCTTCAGTGGTTACTTAAAAAATTTCATATCCAAAGTCTTTGGTCTTCGTTGGACTATTAGGTAGGAGGGCTTTATCAAGGAAAATGCCCGAGGGCCAAGATGTGGGAGCTTAGAATCCAACACAAATTAGAAGGGTTAGAAAGGTAACTGTGTGTGTTCCCTGCCCAATAAACTGTGAACAAGATCACTGTGACTATGACTAGAAAAAGCCTGTGGAAGTAGATGTTTTTGCCAAACAGTACAGGGAAAATACACCTTAAAAAATAAAATGCAAAGTCCTATCTAGAATTGGTTTTATTGTTTTGAAAACAGCTTTATTTTTTGCAACCAGCAGGGTCAGTACAGATCACCATATGCTCATTTAGCATCAGTTCAGGGCAAGAAGGGGCAGGGGAAAGCGGGGAGAACAGTGGAGAATTAGGGAAAGGGGAGTACTAGAGAACAAAAACTGTTCTGTGTTTTGGTGCCTGCAGGGAAAGCAGGCTAAGTGGCCTGCAGGGGAACTGATACTGTTTGCACTTTTCAAATACGTAGAGTGAACAATTTTAGCCTCATATCCCAGGGTATTCAGCTCTAGCCTGAAGTTATAGAAATGTGCTTTTACTGCCTGGTGGAATTATTCTGCCCTTGCTACCCCAATATCATAGTTTAAATGATTCGATTTGATTTTGCTAGATTGCTCTAGAGAGGATTGACAGATAAAAAAAAATTGAAGAGGTGTCAAAATACTGCAGTGATTTTAACAATACATTTTTTAAGGTTCATGTGTTGGAAGTTGGTTATTGATGTTAAAAGTAAAAAAAAAAAAAAAAATGGGCAAAACATTCTTTTGGATAGGATCAAAGACCAAGTTGTCATATATAGAATTTTAGCCTTCAGCAAATGATGTCACAAAGACATCCCACTATGTTGTTCAATAACGTTATTCCTAGATTCTTTGTTTGCTGCCCTACCTTTTTAATTAACTGGTATTTGCAAACCCTACCCCACTGTTTGGTATCTTCTCCCAAAAATAATACACTCAATAAACACAAGCTATAATTACTAATGGGAAAACAGAGTAGCCACAGTATGGGTGCACTGTATACAACTGGTAAAGGAACACTCCTTATGATAAAAAGTCACTGATTGACTGATAACGTGGTGCATTTTGTAACGCTGTATGATTGTCTAAGTGATTGTGAGGAAATAGGGCATGGAATAAACATTGAAGTATTGTCACTGCTTAAGACTGGCTTTGGCTCCAGTGTCTTGCTGATATAAGCTTCAAACAGCATAAAGAGAGTCACAGCATTTGCCTGGTTAGATAAGAGGTAAACTACCGTGGTTAGAGTATTTGGAAGGGATTACAATTTCAGAACTGTCTTTCCTTAGTATCTGCTCCATGAGAAGTGGTCTGGCTAGAGCCTGGAGCCTAGAAGGAAAGGAGACTAGGCCTCTGTTCTTTTGGCCTAGTGCTGCCACATCTTCATGATGATGATGATGATGATGGTGATATGATGATGATGGTGATGATGGTGATATGATGATGATGATGATGGTGATGATGGTGATATGATTGATCCCCCATACTGAAATGATTTGCATATATCTTAACTAATAAGCAGGACACTGGACAAGGTGATTTACTTAGCCTTTCCAAGATATGTCCAAATTGGCAAATTTACCACTTTCCAGAGGCCAGTTTTCATTTCAGTTCTAGAAATTTTACACCTGTGTGTTTCATTGATAACTTAGTAGGTATAGTGCCAATAGAAGTCTGTACCTTCCCTTATAGAAGTGCAGTCTGGGCTCATCCTGCTTATCTTTCCTGAATGTCTTGAGCTTTTCCTGAGCCTTGGTTTATTTTATCCCAACCTCATATACAAATTGAATGTTGTTTTGGTCTATATCTCTAGGCTCCCAACATTATAGAAACCCTCATACAACAGTATTTAGTAAGAAGATAAGATTTCCAGGTGCTTTAAAACATGTAAATTAGGGCTGGGCCCAGTGGCTTACATCTGTAATCCTGGCACTTTTAGAAGCCAAGGTAGGTGGATTGCTTGAGCCCAGGAGTTCAAGACTGGTCTGAGCAACATAACAAGACCTTGTCTCTACAAATAATTTTAAAAATTAGCTGGGCATGGTGGTGCACGCCTGTGGTCCCACCTACTCAGGAGGCTGAGGTGGGAAGATCACTTAAGCCCAGGCAGTCAAGGCTGCTGTGAGCCCAGATCGTGCCACTGCACTCTAGCCTAGGTGACACAGCAAGACCCTGTCTCAAAAAAAAAAAAAAAAAAATGTAAATTGGTACTTTAAAAAAATTATTTAAAATATTGGCCTCTAGTTTCACCAGGGGAGCAGTTAAGGACAGTGTTTAAGCATTCAGCCTCTAGTGTTGGATTGTCTGGTTTTAAATCCAAGGTTCTCTACAACATGGTAGATGTGTCCACATGAAGATTATTTAAGCCCTCTGGGCCTGAGGATCTTTGTCTACAACATAGGAAAAATAACACTTTCTAGTTTCCAGATTGTTGCGAGGATTAAGTGTCTGGCAGGTTGTAAGTGCTCAATTCATGTTGCCTGCTAGAGTTATCATTGTTATTGTCATTCTCACTGTAGTCAGTTTCTAGCCAGCTACACTGAGTCAGAGCAGAAATCTTGATGAATTAATGCTGACTCTTCATTTTACTAAGAGGACAGGAACACTGATATGGTAGGAAGAATTCAAGAAGAGAGATGATATAATATTATATACCATATATCAAGCTACATATGTAGCATAACTAAATGGCTAAATTCATTTTGTATTGTATTTGTCTTTGTCACATCTATTCTGCATCTTCTGTTGAACAATCAAAGAAACCATAAGAATTTAGAAATCTGCAAATATATTAGGAAAAAAGGAAGTAAGAACAAAGACAAATTTTACAAGGGGGTCAAGTTGTAGCAAACAAACCACCCCACTGTCTTTAGATCACACTTTAGTCCTCTCCATCTAAGATTTAAAATATTTCTCCATCACTGCAAGTAGCTCTAGTTCAAGCACTCTGAACAACAACCTGTTCTTTAATTGCGAATGATACTGGCATGTTTATTACCAAATAATGTAGGTTAATTCAGCCTGTGGGCAATGTTTATTACCCTTCTCCTCTATAAAAACACTGTGAAACATGGTCTTAGTTTCCTTTTAAATGTGGCTGAAACAGAGCTGCCAACACATTTCATACTTTCCTCCCTAAATATTGTCATTTAATAAGAAAAGTGGTGTAAAGCAGTTTAGTAATAAAGTAATGAAGACTTGTAAATGGGCTCTTGGTTTATAAACGAAGTAAGAAAATAATTGGGAATAAAAAAGACTTTATGCAAATCCACTAGTATGGATGATGGCAGAAGGAGAAGAGAACAGGGTAATGAATTTGTTCAAATGAATTTACTGAAGATGGCAATTCAGCTCTCTAAGGAATTACAGAGAAAATGAGTAAGTGGCTATAGGGGCTAACATCTCAAGAAATTCTGAATAGGCAAAATGGACCACATTTGCCAAAAGCAAAGCTTTCTTTAGTTACCAGCTTCAGCAGTTCTTCAGTACACAGGTCTGTGCAAACAAGCAATTTGTTTAAGATTGCAAAATCAAAACGTGTCCCAGGGAACAGGCAGGAGGCAAGATCTTTTTTGTGATGTTTGCAATGGAGCAAGGACCTGATAACCACCTACAAGTGTCTAAAAAGGCACCACCCACCAGGTAGGCAGAAGAATTGTCCAGGGTCATCCAAGGGGCTAATTTGGAGTAAAGAGATGAAAACAAGAAATCTCTCAATGATGACCTCTCACAAGCTATAGAAGAGTCCCTCAAGGCCAAGTGACAGAAACTTCACTTTAGAATATTCAAAACTAGGAAGGAAGAACTCTTGGAAGTAAGCCATGGGGAACTGTCCAGCATTAACAGAGGTTTGGGCTTACTATTAAATGACCTGTTAGGTGTGAGTTTCTATCTACATTTTATCTAACAGTATGCTTCTTAAACACTTATTTTTAAAATCCTCTTGACATCTGTGTCACTAATGATGTTATTGCCAAAGGGATTTCTGTAGGTTCATGTGGATTTGCATTTGTTACATGGGAAATGTAGTTACTTAAGAGTCAGCATTTGCCTTGAAGATACTTCAGCTTTGACCTCCTCAGGAGATTGAAAAGAATAACCAAACACAGGCCAACTTCTCGTGTCTTCTATAAATTTCTGCAAACAGCAGACACTAACTGCATTACTCACAATTATATGAGTTAAAAAATCATGTTTTTCTGGCCCTAGAGACATTAAAATGTATGTTAGAATGGCTACAGGAAAGGGTTCTCAGGTGTCAGACATACTCAAAATTAAGTTTCCACTTAAACTTTCTTTGGAATTTAGGAAAATTAGGCCATGATAAAGATGTATCTATTCATTCAGCAAATATTTGAGGGTCTTCTCTGTACCACACACCATTCAATGCCTGGAACACACAAGGTTTCAGCTTCCCTGGAATTCACATCTGTTGTTAAGGGAGAACATAATGATGGGTGGTGATTACAGGAGCCAGAAACTTCTGAGTCCAAAGGAAACAGCAGTGGGTTTAAAGGTGTATGGAAATGGAAATAATACCAGAAGCTTCATGTTGGTCAGCACTCTAATGAATAAAAACACATATTTTTCAAGATACATTTGAATAGAATTCAGCATTCTAATGGAGGGAAGGAAGCACAGTGTGTGCTACTCCTTACCCAAGTCCTGTTTCTCTCTGGGTGTCCCAGATGTGTGGAAGGAGTTTGGTGCACACAAGGTGCTCCGCACTGAGAACACATGGGGGTCTCGGGGTCTGTGGCTGCTGAAGCTCCATATGGTGTCATGTGTCCTGGCCCTGTTGTGTGACAGTGGCTGCTAACAAGCTTGGCTTTGGCTAAATGTCTTTGAAACTACCCGCTCCTTCACCCTCTCCAATTGCCTCAAATGACTCCTGATTAAAAAAAAAAAAAAAAGAAAAACAGGGCTGTTAAAGGAATGGCCAAAATATCACTGGAATGGGCAAAAGCAATTACTTAGTGTTTTCTACAGACATGCTGATTGTAAATTAAACAAAGGCCCTTTTGGAAAAGACAGTCCATTAAGAGACCACTTAATGTTTAATTATATGCGTTTGGAAACGCCATAGAGAAGCAGCCCAGCCAAACAGGTCATCAATATCTAAGATAGACATAGTGGCTGGTGCAGTTTGCTTTTGAGTTCCAGGTACAAAAACTCAAACCCAGAGTAGTGAATTGTCCCACTCTGGGGCTACTATAATACTTAATTATTACTGTCCCTGTGGTGTAATGTGATCTTGGAAAATGTCATAGAAGAATTCCTTCAAATTGTTTGTCTCTTTACTCTTCCTCCTCCCTCCTAGTTTCTATTTCTTGGCTCTGTTCTTTTCTGTAGTTGCCTTTCTCTCTCTTTCGTCTCTCCAAATGGTATTGTAAGGTTTAATTCACCAGGTGTGCAAACTTCCTCCCTCATTTGACATGTCTTTGGCAGAAAGTGCAGGTAACCCAGCAGGTATTGTCAGGGTCAAGTTAAAAAAATAACAAAACCTGCCAATGCAGGTTTCCTTCTTGTGGTGCCTAGCATCAGTGGGTTCTCAAAAAGACTGCTGTGGCTTTAAAATTTCCCTTTTTACAGCTGGCATGGACTTGCCAGTCCATCCGTAGCTCATCACCTTTCTCCCACTCTGTCTTTGTCAGGACCAGAGGATGTTCGGCATTTCCCCTGATCACCAAGACAAGGGAGATAAGGACAGGAGCAGAGTGGCTAATGGCTTTGTTCTACTTAGAAAGTTAATTGGAAAAAGTACTATTCTTATGTCCCAATTTAAACCTCAGTAGTCATTGTTAGACCCTTGATTCACTGGAAGTGAGCTGACTTAGTAAAATATTGAATACGTTTAAACTGATCTGTGTGGTGAGTTTTACTAAAAGTTCAAACTAGAAGCTGGGCACCAAATCCCAGCACTTTGGGAGACTGAGGTCAGGAGTTTGAGACCAGCCTGGCCAATGTGGTAAAACTCTGTCTCTACTAAAAGTTCAAAAATTAGCCAGGCGTGGTGGTGCATGCCTGTAATCTCAGCTACTTGGGAGGCAGAGACAGGAGAATCGCTTGAACCTGGGAGGCGGAGGTTGCAGTGAGCTGAAATCACTCCACTGCACTCTAGCCGGGCAACAGAGCAAGACTCCATCTCAAAAAAAAAAAAAAAAAAAAAAATCAAACTAAGAGAAAACATGGTATTTTAAGTAGTAAGTGATATGCCAGGTAAATGCCAAAGTTCTAACCTGCTAGTTAAACTTAGAAACTATTTGATTTTGAGAAAAATAGTACAGGGTTTGATTTTGTTTTTGTTTTTCTATGATGTAGTAGTAATCCTAGTAGATCCTACTAGTAATAATCCTACTAGGAAAACAAAAAAGTGAAAATACATCTCTTAGAAAACCTGGCATGCTACTAGCATTAGAAAGCTTTGTCTAGCTTCCACAGCTGTTTCGGAGAGGGAGTGCCCAGACTGTTCCCAAATCTTTCTCAAGTGGTACAATCTGTAGTGACATTCCTGAACCCTGTCAACAGGCCATGCTCCCTACATACTTCCAATACATTGTTATGTAACAATGGATTTAATGTTCAAATCAAGTTACAAGGTGGTTTTCTATACATATTTGTATTTTCTTTAATAATAAAGTGAAATTATATTTTTGTCTCTTTTCCTAATTTAGTATGTCTGTCCTCATTTCTTCTGCATCTGCTATGGGGCTAGCCTTGTTCACAGATGACACCAATGGAGAAATTTCTAAAGAAAGATGTGTGTGTGTGTGTGTGTGTGTGTGTGTGTGTATGAGAGAAAGAGAGACAGAACGAGAGAGAGATAGTGGTGGTGATGGTATATTTAGAACTTGGTTTAGTAACTAAGCTCTAATTCTCCCACTTGTCCATAGTCAGGTAGGAAGAGTGGATAGGTGTGTCCATTGGCTGAACTGCTGTGGGGCTCCTTCTGTCAAGTTTCTGCTATAAAATGTGGGGTTATGGATACTTCTAAGACATCAGTCTGCTGGCTACACCAACAATAAAGAAAGAATCACAGGTATACATTAGGATGCAATGTTGGTCAAGAAGGGAGATTTTCTTGAAGATAATAAATACTCTTTCATTTTAGAAGAACAGGTATTCTGCTAAGAAATAAAAATATATTTTGAATTGTCACTGTTATTAATACTTACTAGTTTTAAGTGCTACTAATTCATTAGGCCATTGAAATTTACATCAAACATCTAATCAATTAATTCTTTTTTTTTTTTTTTTTTTTTTGCGACAAGTTCTCTCTGTATCACCCAGGCTAGAGTGCGGTATTGTGAACATGACTCACTGCAGCCTCAACCTCCTGGGCTCAAATGATCCTCCTGCCTCAGCCTCTCGAGTAGCTGGGACTACAGGCATGCACCACCACACCTGGATAATTTTTAAATTGTTTTGTAGAGACAGGGTTTCACCATGTTGCCCAGGCTGGTCTCAAACTCCTGGGCTCAAGTAATCCTCCTGCCTCAGCCTCCCAAAGTGCTGGGATTATAGGTGTGAACCATCGTGCCTAGCCTAACAAACTAGTTCTTATATTAATGGAGATGGAAGAAAGTGTGTTGCAGAATTTCTTCTTCTTGTTGTTGTTCTTTTTTTTTTTTCTAAAATAGCAGCGATAAAATACAAAATAATATCTAGTTTAAACATTCCAGGCATGGAGCAAGTAATTGCAGTATCAAGGAAAAACTACCTCCCCTCCAGTTAATGGCTGATATGATGATGCTCTAAGCCCCCATTAACTATCCATTCCCATCTCTTCAGATTAGCAGAGCTCAGCCATGAAACCAGGACTGGTTGCCAGTTTCACCTGGGGAAGATGGCCGTAAAAACTTTGTCATAGAGTATTGTGGAAAGCGTCTATTATCTAGCCCCCTGCTTTCTGCTTTCCACTTTCCAATCTGTTGGTTGGTGCTGCTATTAGATTTACTTTCTGGAAAGCAGATCTATAACACACATGGACCACAGAATAAAGGCTTTACATCTTAGCCTGGCATTCAAGATTTTACAGCAGTGTTTTTCAAACCTCAATATGTATATAAATCACCTGGGGATTTCACTAATACAGATTCTGATCCAGTAGACACGGGGGTGGAGCCCAAGAATTTGTAATTTTTTTTGAGATGGAGTCTCGCTCTGTCACCCAGGCTGGAGTACAGTGGCATGATCTCAGCTCACTACAACCTTTGCCTCCTTGATTCAAGTTATTTTTCATGCCTCAGCCTCCTGAGTGGCTTGGATTACAGACATGTGCCACCATACCTGGCTAATTTTTGTATTTTTAATAGAGATGGGGGTTTCACCATGTTAGCCAGGCTGGTCTCTAACTCCTGACCTCAAGTGATCCACCCACCTTGGCCTCCCAAAGTGCTGGGATTACAGGCATGAGCCACCTCACCGGGCCAAGAATTTGCATTTTTAACAATCTCCCAGGTGATACAGATGCTGCTGGTCCTGGAACCACACTGAGTAGCAAGTTTTACAACACTTGACCTGGCCCAGGGGTTAAATGCCCTTTCAGGTTCATCTCTATATATTCCCACACCCTACATTCTAGAAACACTCTTGTTCTTGGCATTCTGTGGTAATTCTCTGTACTCTTTCTGCCTAACCATTACTCATCCCTCCAGACAGCTCAAATAGCATCATCTCTGTGAGGCCTTCCAGCTCCAAGGATTCATTCCTTGGCCTGGCCAAAGAATCCTTCTGTCTACCAAGTTGTCACAGCACTTTGCAAATACTAATGTTTAGCACTTATTACAAGTTATCATAACTATTTGTTTACATGATTGTCTTTCCAGCTAGACCATGAGCTACACAGGGCAGAAAGCCAGGTCTTATCCATTTTATAATCTCAGTACTGGCCAGGCATGGTAGCTCATGCCTATAATCCCAACACTTTGGGAGGCCAAGGTGGGAGGACTGCTTGAGCCCAGAAGCTCAAGACCAGCCTGGGCAACTTAGGGAGACCCCCGACTCTACAAAAATAAAAAAATTACCCAGGCATGGTAGTGGTTTGCCTGTGATCCTAGCTATTTCGGAGGCCAAGGTGGGAAGATCGCCTGAGCCTGAGAGGTTGAGGCTGCTGTGAGCCATGATTATACCACTGTACTCTAGCCTGGACAACAGTGAGACCCTGTCTCAAAATAATCATCATCATCATCTTGCACGCAGTTTATAGCCCAGCACACAATAATTCTTTAATAAACATTGGTTGAATTGAAATGAACTGAATTTCTCATTATCACTATTTTGCAGAATAGTTTTAATGATAAATGTTTTTAGACAAAAAAAAATCTCGAGGTAAATCTCTATCTGCTCTATTTTGCTATGAATTGAAAACTGCTCTAAAGAAAAAAGTCTATTAGAAAACATTTCTTAGGCCGGGTGCAGGGGCTCATAACTGTAATCCTTAGCACTTTGGGAGGCCAAACTGGGAGGCTGTCTTGAGGCCAGGAGTTTCTGACCAGCCTGGGCAATATAGTGAGACCTTGTCTCTACAACAACAAGATTAGCTGGTGTGGTGATGCACACCTGCAGTCCCAGCTACTTAGGAGTCTGAGGTGGGAGGATCACTTAAGCCCAGGAGTTTGAGGCTGCAGTGAGCTTATGATGGAGCCACTGCTCTCCGGTCTGGGTGACAGAGTGAGAGCCTGTCTCTTAAAAAAAAAAAAAATTTGACAAGAGTTGAGGAGGAAGTTACATAGAATCATAGTTGTTATTTAATATTAGGTTGATGCAAAAGTAATTGCGGTTATTGCCGTTAAAAGTAACAACAAAAACCGCAATTACTTTTGCACGAACCTAATAGTATTATCAACTATAATAATGAACTATAATTATCATTAATAATAGCTATTATTTATCTATTGAATGCTTACTATTTAACAGACACTGTGCTAATTACATAGATATAAAACTTCATTTAATTTTTACAACAGCTGGCTGGGTGTGGTGGCTCACATCTGCAATCCTAGCACTTTGGGAGGCTGAGGCAGGTGGATCGCCTGAGGTCAGGAGTTCAAGACCAGCCTGGGCAACATGATAAAACCCTGTCTCTACTAAAAATACAAAAAATTAGCTGGGTATGGTGGCGTGTGCCCATAATCCCAGCTACTTGGGAAGCTAAGGCATGAGAATCGCTTGAACCTGGTAGGCAGAGGTTGCGGTGAGCTGAGATCGTGCCAGTGCACTCCAGCCTGGGTGACTGAGTGAGACACCATCTCAAAAAAAAAAGGCCAGGTGCGGTGGCTCACGCCTTTAACCCCAGCACTTTGGGAGGCCGAGGTGGGCAGATCACCTGAGGTCGGAAATTCAAGACCAGCCTGGCCAACATGGCAAAACCCTGTCTCTACTAAAAGTACAAAAATTAGCCAGGCGTGGTGGCAGGTGCCTGTAATCCCAGCTACTCGGGAGGCTGAGGCAGGATAATTGCTTGAACCCGGGAGGTAGAGGTTGCAGTGAGCCGAGATTGCGCCACTGCACTCCAGCCTGGGCTACAGAGAGAGACTCTGTCTCAAAAAAAAAAAAAGGTACAATAATTTGTTACCTATATTCAAAATGGAAGAAAATGCTCAATTTCCATAAGAAGTTAATGAAATTATAGACTTTTTTTCCATCCAATTTCATGGACCCCCAGAATTCTATGCACAAACACCTTGGATATGTATGTGTTGGGGGCTGCCCCTGTGAACTTTAGGTTAAAAATCCATGTTCTAGGGCAAAGAACCTCAACTACCTTTTTGGAGAGGTTAGAGTGCTCAGGTTGACTAGATAGAAGTCAGATGGAAAAAAATATCACATACACTGAAATAGCAAAAAGTCAGTGGCAAGAGTTACGTAGTGAAGGAGTATAATATAGGGGACAAGGAACAGGAGGAGGAGGAGAAACTTGGCAGCGTTAGAGCCATGCAACAGGTAAGAGACTCTTTCTTTGAAGGGTGAACCCAGAAATTCTCAGAAGAGGATGCAGAGAGCATACTCAGAGGAATCTTAAAGGCTATGTACAAGTCTTAGCAATTGGGAGAAATTCTGTAGCTGTCCCCAGGAGGAAGAGACACATTATGATGATCAGTGACACTGCACTGAATAGTACAAAGGCATCTGTGCCTAAAGTCATCATGTGATGGCAAATTGGGAAGTGTCTCCATCTTCCTGTATTATACAGTGATATGTGGCAAGGGTCATCAAACCTACTAACCTTTACATATTTCAACTGATTCAAATGGGAACACATGACACAATTTTAACCCACACCTAGTATTTATATATTTTTTTAAATTTAAAAAATCTTTTTGTTTTTAGAGACAGGGTCTTGCTCTGTCACCAGGCTGGAGTGCAGTGGTAAAATGATAGCTCACTGCAGCCTTGAATTCCTGGGCTCAAGCCATCCTCCTGTCTCAGCCTCCCAAGTAGCTAGGACCACAGGCATGCACCATCACATCCAGCATTTTTCTTTTTTTTTTTTTTTTTTTTTTGGTATAGATGAGGTCTTGCTATGTTGCCCAGGCTGGTCTGGAACTCCTGGCCTCAAGTGATCCTCCTGCCTTGGCTTCCAAAGGGCTAGGATTACAGGTGTGAGCCACTGTGCCTGGCTCGTAGTATGTATCTTTAGTGGCCTTGAAAAGATAGGCAATCCAAAGCTTGCATTGGAGGCACAAATGGAATTGTGATCGCTCTAAATTGGAAATTTGTGGCCGGGTGCAGTGGCTCATGCCTGTAATCCCAGCACTTTGGGAGGCCAAGGCAGGCAGATCACCTGAGGTCAGGAGTTTGAGACCAGCCTGGCCAACATGGCAAAACCCCGTCTCTAATCAAAATACAAAAATTAGCCAGGTGTGGTAGTGCACACCTGCAATCCTAGCTACTAGGGAGGCTGAGGCAGGAGAATTGCTTTAACCCAGGAGGCGGAGTGAGCCAAGATTGTGCCACTGCACTCCAGCCTGGGTGACAGAGAGAGACTTTGTCTCAAAAAAAAAAGAAAAGAAAATTTGTTATTTTAATGGCATCAAATGCCTCCATCTGATATTCAACTACATTGTGATCTGATCCCTCTTTTCCTCTTAGGGCCTTATCTCTCTTTTCTCATTGCACTTTATGTTCTTGGCAATGAGACCTATCAAAATTCTTTGCCCACTCCCCATTTATTTTCTTTTGCAAATTCCAAAACCAATAATGCCCTTTCTCTAACCCAGTCCCAAAATCCTATCCATCCTTTATGGCTCAACTCAAATTCTGCCTCTTTCATGAAGATTTTCCTGGGCCTCCCGCTGTCTGTCTTGGCCCCCAAGCTGGAGGCAATCTCTTTCACTCTGAATCTTCCATAGCGCTTTATTTGTATTTCTCTTACGATATACATATTTTTCCTTGTTACTATGGAGAACAACAGTTGTGGCCTTTGAAGAAAAATCATACTAGAAAAAATGTCCAGTAATGGGAGGAAAAAAAGATTGAGAGTAAAAACCAATACTTATGACCCTGGATAATTATATATCAATACACAGAATACAAGTAATAAACAAAGTGAACTTGAAGTATTAAACAAGGTTGTAAATATAATCGCACAGGTATTACCCACATGGTATATAATAGGATTACGAATAGAATGTGGCAAGTAAAAATATATATTTGGTTAAAAAAATTTCCATGAGAAGTGCAGGGGAAGTTTAAGAAGATAGAGCATATATATCAGCTTGGAGTGACATGATCAGAGCCTTCCTTATGAAGATTACTTTGGTGGCAGCTGAAGAATGGATTAAGCAGAGAGAGATTTAAGGCAGAAAGACCAGTTGGCAGCCATTTAATTAGTCCAACTGAGATATAATAAATACACACATGAGGACTTTTAAGTTTTCAAGTCTAGGTGCCTGACAGTATGTTGATGCCTTTAAGAGAGAGTGTGTAGTAAGAAGGGAAGATTTAGTGGGCAGTTGCGGGAAAAAAAAAATGGTTTGGCTCTAAAGCTGCTGGAATACAGAAAGAGTGAGAGCCTCCCAATCAAGTAACAAACATTAAATGCAATGGTAGGCTGACTTAGTAGAAATATAGTGTCCCAATTATAACTGCAGAAGTGCAAAGTGAAGGACTTTGACAATTACGGTGACTTGAAGAACATTACATTTGAAGAACATTACAAGAAATGTAATGTTTGAAGAACATTTGAAGAACATTACAAGAAACTGGGAATATTTAAATCCAAAGAAAAAAATAGGGAAGATATGATTACTGTCTTTAAACATAGGAGACATTGAAAAAGGAAAGAGGTATTTAATTATTTTCTGTGATGAAAGGTAGTAGGGTGGTGATAGATAGAAGTTACAAGGAGAAACAATTTTGACTTATCCCAAGAAATAAATTATTAACAATGAGGCCTCCAAATAGTGCTACGAATGGACTCGCAGAGCAGTGAGCGATTCATCTATGAACCAGCCAAGCAGAAACAGGATGAAATTTTGGTCCTGTTTTGTAGAAGGAATTTCCATAGTCTATAGAAGGAAGGTTGAATTACAAGATGTTTAAGATATCTTTGTACTCTAAAATCCTTAGCTTCATTTCTCCAAGGAAACCATCCTTATTTCCTTCCTGCCCTAGTCTGAGTGCTCACAAAGCACCCTGGGGCTACTCCTGTCATACTAGTACCCCACATTGTGGTAATCACTTAACCTGTCTTCCTCATTAGACTGCCATGTCTTTGAAGGTAGGGATTGTCTTTTATCTACATAAGTTTATTGTCTAATGCAGTGTTCAGCACAGAGTATTAGCATTCAGTAAATGTTTGTCAAGTGTTGAATAAATAAATGAATGGAGATGATTTGAGTGCAATTGCTATAAAATTTTAGTAAAAGGAGCTAAAGCTGGGTAGTTTCCATTTGCAAAATTACCTTAGTGGGAAAGTCTCATTCTCAGAAATCATATGCTTTCTTTCCTTCTTCTTTCCTAGTACAGACTCGCTTATCAGAAATGAGGGTGTTTGATCATAATTGAAAGTAATCACCTGATCTGAAAAGTCAGAATATGTTTTCAGGGTAGCAGAAAATCAGGAGACTTCAGAGTTGCATTTGCTTTTTATTTAATTAATAAAAATTTAAAAGCATAAAAATACCAGTGGCTATTAAGAGTTCAATTGCTAGAAACATACATACAAGGTACATATGAAAAAGAACAGTATAGAGTCAACTTACGTAGTTTCTGAGCCGTTCAGCATCAAATGATCACAATCACATTGTTAGGAATCATCTGACATTGCAGGTGGTTCTCCCAAAAGATCCAGTTTCTCACTTATCCTTTGATATTATTTGCACACTGTTTATAATGCCTGTAGTTGTCAGTCTATGTTACCAGAGACTGTTGCTGAAGTTGCCATGGGACTGAAAATATGGTTCCCTATGTGGGGAATGGTCCAAACATGACTAGTGCCTGCAGGTTCAGAAAACTTAATTTGATTGGAGATGCTAGTTTGTCTTCACAAACATGGAAAAGAGCTGTAAGTCAGATCGGAGAACATGTCCTATGTGCAGCCATTATCCAGGTATGGATTTAAGGCTACTTTCTCTCCTTAGATTTATGATGGTGGCAATGAAAAATTGCATTTGTTTACAAAGGAAAGAAAGGCAAAAATTTTCCTTATGGAAAGAAGAAGGAATATATTAATATTTGTTTCCTAGCACATTTGGGGTGGCAGAGCTGGCTACTGCCCCCTGACTGCCAAGCAGCCCCAGATGCTTCTTGGTGGCTCACACACAATCAGGTCAGCGTGGTGCATGTTAATGAGTGTTGTCCTAGAGATTACACAGTTAAAAAGAGAATTATTACATCAGAAGTGGATAGTTGTGTCTGTAATGGGAGTTATTATAAAAGAAGAACGAGGAACCTACTGTAAATGTAAAGGTTTCTTATCTTAACAACATAATAATTGTAACCAGGATTGACAGTGAAGATAAACAGATCCCAACATTAATATTAACACTGTTTCACAAGGCTGAATGGAAACAGATTCAGCTGTCATTTGATTAATTTTCCATTAATAATAAAAGAAAAAGCTTACAGGTCTAAAATCCCTACTATATTTGCATTATCAGTGTTGACATTACAGATGGACCAATCTGTCAGTCACATAATTTGCCTTAAATTACCCTGTTATAAGACTGAAGAATGGATTTCTGTGAAGCACAGAATTGTATATGTGTGTCTGTGCATGTGTGTGTGTCATCCATGTAAGTGTTTGTGTATGTTCTGTGCATGTGTGTGTATGTTTATGTTTGAGGGCTACTGTTAACCAAATGAGACATCATCTTAAAAACTCAAATTTCAATGTGTTAAGGGTTATATAAACTGAAGAGCATAAACACTACAGTAGAAACTGAATGCTTTAGCATGCTTATACTTAGTGGTTTCCACCTGAGTAGCTAAAACAAGCACACATGTTGAATGTATTCACAGATCTCTTTCTATTCCTGTCTTTATACCTCCACCTACCCCCTCTATCTGATTCCCTTTAAATCAAAGTGTATACAGATGGTCAGAGGGAGAACTTAATCTAGTAAAGGATTTCTCCCTCTCTGTATGTTTTCTTGCACTTTAAGGAGTTTCAGAAAGGAGGAGGAGGAGCATTTCTCATTGGACATGAGGGAACTGATACGACAAATTCTGAAAAGAGATTTCATTCAGAAAGCCAAGTGATTTAAGCACGGTGAATGGGCTTCTTTCTCTGATAAAATTCCGAAGACAGTCACTAACATCCAAAGTTGACTTTTAATTAATTTTAAGTTCATCGAAAATTTGGCCTGAGGAAAAGCCAAAGAGGGATCCCAAGAGTTTTTTCCCACCACTTTTGTCCCATTCAGCCTATACGTGGACCTGACGAAGCTGTGAAGCTGCCGGCTGTACCTATCAGGAAAGACTACAGTGGAGAGCAGACCAGAAGCTTAGTTAAGCCTCCCAGTAAATGTCTACATTGCACACCTGTAGTTCTTTATTTTTTCTTCTTCTTTTTTGAGACAGAGTCTCACTCTGTCACCCAGGCTGGAGTGCAGCCACGCAATCTCGGCTCACTGCAACGTCTGCCTCCCAGGCTCAAGCGATTCCCCTGCCTCAGCCTCCTGAGTATCTGGGACTATAGGCACGTGCCACCACGCTTGGCTAATTTTTGTATTTTTAGTAGAGACAGGGTTTCATCATGTTGGCCAGGCTGGTCTCGAACTCCTGACCTCAAGTGATCCACCTGCCTCAGCCTCCTAAAGTGCTGGGATTGCAGGCGTGAGCCACTGTGCCCAGCCTCATTTTTTTTTTTTTTTTTTTTTTTTTGTAGGTGTAAGATAAGCATGCCCCAGGTCAGCGTGCAGATTTCCCAGAGGGCTTGGAAGAACCACCAGAACATTCCTTCATGTGTAAGGATATTTTAGAAATGACCAGCTTAAACATAGCTAACCGGGATGTATCACAATTTTTAAAAATTCTGTAGAAGTTTTAAGTCAACCCTCACGAACTTAAATGCAATGAAAAAGAAAAGGTACCTTGATAATCTCAAAAACTGAGATGACCAGAAGAAATAATGATGAAGGCTCTACCTTCCTGACATTTGCACTGATATTCAAAAGGCCTAGAAGGAAGTTAGGACTCTATACAAAATGGTCAGGAGCCTAATCTCAAAAGCTGACTCAAGCCCCATTTGTGGCAAATTAACTAAAAGAGCAAGGGACAGAAGGGAAAAAGCAAAAACACCTGTTGGTAATCTTCCCCAAGCAACATTTTTGTCTTTCAAAAGACCAAAGCGAGGCTGAACTTTAGAGACAAGGTTTCCCTTGTTGGAAATAGAGCAGGCCAGTAGCACCTTTAAACAGTTCCCTGTTTTTCAAGCAGTTGAGGGAGGTAAAACCTGCAGAGAGCTCGGCGAGGGCGGCCCCAGGAAGGCCCTGCAGAGGTGCTTCATTAACCCGATTAAGCAGGTGGATGGAGAGGGCCTCGCTGATAATTTACACCTTGCTAATGAAGCGTGTGACTCTTAATCTCCTCCAAACAAGATACACTCATGAAACTCTGGTACAAGGAAAGGGGAAATTAATTAGGTGAAAAAACTATGAGATTATAGCAGAGGGATTCCTGCAAGGCAACTGTAACCTGGGTGGTTATTCATTTTAGCCTTTCTGAAATTAATGGCTGAGCTGTCAAGTAAACAAGTTGTGGTACCTTTTGGGCTTATAAGAAGTTCAAAAGCAGTACATCACTATGTGTCTGATTTCATATTTCATGCAATATCTTTAAAAATCAATCTGATGGACTGACTTCTAATGTGTAATTTTAATATATTTGTATTATAGCTGTTTATAGTAAGAGTATACACAGAAGATTCAGTTGTATATTTCCTATAATTTCTTTTAAAATGTTACATTGCAAAATAATTCTTATATCTAATGCAAGCTGTAAAGAAATTTTGTGTTCAAAGAGAACATTTTAAATGGTTGGTTAGAATTCTTATTAGATGAATGGTATCAGTTTAATAAAAGAAATATAACAATAGTAGCTAATATTTATCAAGTATTGATATATAATAAGTACTAGCTAAGTATTTTATTTTTAAATTTATTTTTATTTTTATTTATTTTGTTGATGTTGAGACAGGATCTCACTTGCCACCCAGGCAGGAGTGCAGAGGTATGATCAGAGCTCACTGCAGCCTCAACCTCCTGGGTTCAGGCAATCCTCCCACCTCAGACTCCATTTTAGCTGGGACTACGGGTGCACACCACTATGCCCAGCTAGGTTTTTGTATTTTTAGTAGAGACAGCATTTCACCATGTTGGCCAGGCTGGTCTCGAACTCCTGTGCTCAAGTGATCCATCTGCTTCCACCTCCCAAATTGCTGGCATTGCAGGCATGAGCCACCATGCCCAGCAAAGTACTTTTTTTTTTTTTTCTGAGACAGAGTCTTGTTCTGTCACCCAGGCTGGAGTATAGTGGCATGATCTTTGCTCACTGCAACCTCCACCTCCCGGGTTTAAGCAATTCTCATGCCTTTCCAAGTAGCTGGGACTACAGGAGCACGCCACCATGCACAGCTAATTTTTGTAATTTTAGTAGAGACAGGGTTTCACCATGTTGGCCAGGCTGGTCTTAAACTCCCGACCTCAACTGATCCACCGGCCTCAGCCTCCCAAAGTGCTAGGATTACAGGTGTGAGCCATCATGCCCAGCCAAAATGAAGCACATTAAGTTTATTAACTCATTAATCTATATAACAACTCTATGAGGTAATTATTTCTTTATAAATGAGTAAACTATGGCCAACAAAGTTAAGTAGACATGTGCCGACACGTGTTTTCTTTTCTTTTATTCTTTTAATTTTTTTTTTTTTTGGCAGTATTCCTGCGATGGCAGCGTGTGTTTTCTTGCTTAGTTATAGGTGAAATAAACCCGATCTTAAAGCCAGAAATTCATTTAAATGGTGTTTATTTCAGAGCACTTCACATATTTTGGGTCAAGTATGGAAATGACCTAGATTTTTATGCCAGTCAAAATTATGAAAAGAATGTGATCTTCATGGTGAGTTACCTTGGCAAACTAGACCTGGATTTAAATTTATCATCATTTACTTGATCTTGGGAAAGTTACCTAACATCTCTGTTTCAGTTCCTTCATCTCTAAAAGGGGGGTAATGATTCCTACTTCATCAGATTGGAATGAGTCATGCCTGAGGTATCATGTAAAACACCACATACACAGATAGGGTTCATACATGTTGCTTTCTCCACACTTCCTCCTTCACTTTTTTGGATACATGCTGAACTTCATGACATTCTAACTCATAGCTTTAATTACTTGAAGACCTACAAACCATCATTTTTAAAATGGCTTCCTATTCTGTGGCATATCTAAACCAAACTCCTCGTTCTAGAGACTCCATGGACTCTCTTCTGCCTAGGACCTGGCCTGTGTTCTAAGGAGGGTAGCATTTTCACTGTGCCCATTCCTACTTTCATCTCTAGATTCATCCACTCACCTATCCATTCATTCAAAGAACATTTCTCCACCAGGCATTGAGCCCTGGACTATTGAGGACCCAAAGGACAGATGAGAGAAGGTCCTGGGCCTCTAGGAGTACATTGTTTAGATGGGGCAACAGACAAGGAAGCCAACCACTTCATGCAAAGGGAAGAGCATAACATCAACGGTGCAGGCAGTGAGGAGCGGGTGTTCAATGCTGCCTGGTGTTAGAGTGAGATGAGAGCAGGTGTCTCTCAAAGTGAGGCTTGAAGGATGGACAAGTTTGGGGAGGTAATTTCGGGCAAAAGAAACTTAAAATTACGCAACCGCAAAAATGTCAAAAGATATTAGGGGAAATTCAAGTGCTTTGATGTTGAGTTGAGGAGACAGTGATAAATGAGGCTGGAGCAGTGACGAGGCCAAATACACAGGGGCTGTGTCTGTAGGGCTAAGTCTTCTGCGCTCTTTTCTCTGGGCTGTGGGGATCCAATAGACCCTGGGAGTTTACATACTAAATGTAAATAGTGGATTATAGGAGAGCAAGACTGGAGGCAAGGAGAAGAATTAGAGGTCAGCTGCTAAAATTCAGTTGAGAGGTGATGAAGACTGCTTTAGGGCTATAACTATGGAGTGGTGGATGGGCAGCCAGCCAGAGAACAGTTTCAGAGGTAGCAAATAGATTGTGATCATTAGAACGGTGTCTGATACATGTTCAATAAATAGTTGTTGAATGAATGAATGTTTTTTAGTTGTTTTTGTTCTACGTATGCATTTTTTTCACTCAGCTCTCTGAAGATATTAATTTTTAATGTTTTAAGTTTGGGGCTTTCCCTCCCCCCTTTTTCTGCCTTGTCTTTGTTTCCTCTGAGTTCTATATTTTTGTTGTTTGTTTGCTCTCCATCTTTAAAGCAGAGTGATCCTTGGATGTCCATTTATGTTTAAACATGGGGCACTAAAAGCCAATTGGAAGGTCTATGTGCATAGATAGAGTTTTGCTGACTATTGGAGTCCATCATAGGATGGTTGGGCATAACCTGGTCTTTATATTGGGGGACTCTAAGTTTTCAGTATTTTTTTCTCTGGGCCTATTCAGTTTCTGCAGAGAAGAATTCTCGAATTTCCTGCCTACGGGTCATGAACAGAGGTGACAGTCAACTGGACACACCAGTGCAGCCATACTGGTTGTTAACATATTGAAACTCCTATTGCTAGTGGCCTATAACCACTGCCTCAAGTTCTCAGACTGCCTCATTCCAGCCGCACTGAGACCTCTTTCCCACAGCCTAGCAACAAAGCGGTTAAAGCCTGCAGGACCTTGCCTCAATGCTCAGGTCAGTGTCCATTCCATTTGGTTGGTGCCTGGGCTACACTGGCTGTATTTAACATGTTAAAAAACAAGGCATGGCCCGGAGTGGTGGCTCATGTCTGTAATCCCAACACTTTGGGAGGCCGAGATGGGTGGATTACCTGAGGTCAGGAGTTTGAGACCAGCCTGGCCAACATGGTGAAACCCTGTCTCTACTAAAAATACAAACAAAATAGCTGGGCATGGTGGCAGGCTCCCGTAATCCCAGCTACTCAGGAGGCCGAAGCAGGAGAAATTGCTTGAACCCGGGAGGCAGAGATTGCAGTGAGCTGAGACTGCGCCATTATACTCCAGCCTGGGCAACAAGAGCGAAACTCTGTCTCAAAAAACGAACAAACAAACAAAAACAAACAAACAAGGCATGTCCCTGGCATTCTGGAAAAGCAGGAAAAGAAGTTTGAATGGTCCTGACTCACCTTGCAAACTGTTATCCCTTCTGTCTTTTTTCTTTTTTTTTTTTTTGAGACAGAGTCTCTCTCTGTTGCCCAGGCTAGAGTGCAGTGGCACATCTCAGCTCACTGCAAGCTCCGCCTCCTAGGTTCACGCCATTCTCCTGCCTCAGCCTCCCGAGTAGCTGGGACTACAGGCACCCGCCACCACGCCCAGCTAATTTTTTGTATTTTTAGTAGAGACGGGGTTTCACCGTGTTAGCCAGGATGGTCTCGATCTCCTGACCTTGTGATCCACCCACCTCGGCCTCCCAAAGTGCTGGGATTACAGGCGTTAGCCACTGCACCCAGCCCCTTCTGTCTTTTAATGCGCCCTGCCTTCCTCCTTGCCTGGAAAGCCCATGTCTGGAGCGCCCTGGTTTGATTTATTGAAAGAGTAGCCCTCCTATCTCCTGCTGATGTGAGGGAGGGATGGTCATGTTGACCCCTACAGGATGTATTCTTCCGTGGAAAGGTCCCACGCCTATTTTATTCTTTCTGGTGCCTCTGAATCCTGGCCCCTTATTGGGTTCTGTGGCATAAATATTGCTTTTATTCTGTTTTGTTTGATTTTGATTTTGGTCTTTCTCCTCTGCAGGTGCTATTAATAACCTTGTTTCTTGCTTTGCTGAGAGAGTTACCGCCTGGCCATCTGCTTTCCATCTTCTAAACTTTTGTGGACATCTTGGCCCTAGCTTCTCATAGATATTGATAATTTCTGTAACTCTCTTTCAGTCACTTTGAACTACCTGGAAAAAAATGTTATATTAATTAGTCAAGACTCATGGATTCCATGGAAAAGAAACTAAAACTAGTTTAAACAAAAGTGGGAAGGATATTTCAGGATCTAAGGGTTTTCTTTTAGACTCAAGTCAGGAATGCAGAAGGCAGTCACAAAGCTGAAGTGCAAAGCCCTGAGGCCGTCTATGTTTCTTTTTCTTCTGGGTATTTATACTTAATAATGTTCTTGTTTGCTTCCTCTTTGGCCAGCTCTTTTTTTCTTTCTCTCTGTGGTCTGTGTAGTGGAATATGGCCTCCTCACAATTCCTGAGTGTATATGCTATGATTCCAAGTATCAGAGGAATTTAGTTTGCTGCCTTTCTGATCCACTTCCAAATTCTGAGGAAGGAATGAAATTAGTTTGGGACAGATGCTCCCACCCTTCATCCAATCCATGAAGATCCTGGTGGGTAATGAAGTATAAGCCATGTTACTATGTTTACAGGCAGGGGAGGAGAACTGCTTCCAGAAATGAGGAAACCATTGTGAGCTACGCAGACACACTAAAAGCTATCAACTACAGCAGAGAAGAAAGAGTCCATTATTTATTCACCTAATTTCCTTTATACTTGCTTACCTTCAATTTTATTTAGAGGAAGCAGGAGGCAGGGTGTGGAAGGCATTCACAGTTTGGAAAGTTGCTGCAGCTGTAGGCAGAGATGAGGCCGGGAGCTGAGGGCTGGGTTCCTCTAGGCTTTTTGTAGCTGGCCTGTGCCAAGCCGTTCTGAGAGGAGTTTGCCTTGGCTCCCGGGTCTCCTGGAAGCTGGGCTCTGGTCTGTTGCCCAAGGGGCCTGGGTCAGCTGCTCTTCACAGCCTTGGGCCAATACCTTACATAATTTGTCTTTTTTACTTCACCTATTTTTTTTTTTTTTTTTTTTTTTTTTGAGACGGAGTCTCGCTCTGTCGCCCAGGCTGGAGTGCAGTGGCGCGGTCTCGGCTCACTGCAAGCTCCGCCTCCAGGGTTCACGCCATTCTTCTGCCTCAGCCTCCCGAGTAGCTGGGATTACAGGCACCCGCCACCACGCCCGGCTAATTTTTCTATTTTTAGTAGAGATGAGGTTATCACCGTGTTAGCCAGGATGGTCTCGATCTCCTGACCTTGTGATCCGCCCGCCTGGGCCTCCCAAAGTGCTGGGATTACAGGCGTGAGCCACCGCGCCGGCTTACTTCCCCTATTTTAAAAGGGAAAGTCATCAAGATTTGCTTGGGGAATTTTTTCAAATAAATATGGCAATGTACAAACCGTGGGCTGTATATCAAGTTCCTCTGAATATTACATGCCAAGTAAGAAGTTTGAGTTAGAACTGCATGTCCCAAGTGACAGAATTCATTTTTCTAATGAAATGTTTATTGAATAGGGCAAGAGAAAGCAAGCCCATGTGCTGCTTATGCTAATCAGCATTTGATAAGTAGAGTGCAATTTTTAATAACCTAGCACCCATCATGTTCAATTAGTAATGCACTGGTGACAGTCCATGAAGGGCTGGAAGAAGAGGCGCGCCGAGCGCTGTTCGGGTCTACAACCATGCTGTATGATACCAACCACCACCGTGCAAATGACTTCAGAGTTCAAACGGGCACCACTCAGAGGCCTGTAATTCATTTCCAGTTCCTTCTGTAGATACAGGGGCCACACT
The DNA here is from genome assembly GCF_028885625.2 of Pongo pygmaeus. NCBI lineage: Eukaryota > Metazoa > Chordata > Mammalia > Primates > Hominidae > Pongo > Pongo pygmaeus. The sequence goes on along the minus strand of NC_072388.2, from coordinate 55,446,169 downwards.
GCATGCATCATGAAATTTCTTTAGAAATGAAGTCCTTCGGGAATAAAGTTATAAGTCTACTATTTATATTTGAGCAGCTTTATGATAATAGTTGCAAATCACTGAAACAGATAGTACTTTTCAAATGATACTTTAAGCATTGTATGTTTGCTAATAGTAAAATTAGAAATAAAGTGAATTAAGAAGATGGATTATCTTATTTTTAATTCTCATATTTTAGACCTTTAGAATTGTCCTTGGTGCAGGCCAGGCACAGTGGCCCACGCCTGTAATCCCAACACTTTGGGAGGCCGACGTGGGCAGATCACTTGAGGTCAGAAGTTCAAGACCAGCCTGGCCAACATAATGAAACCCCCGTCTCTACTAAAAATACAAAAATTAGCCGGGCGTGGTGTTGCGCGCCTGTAATCCCAGCTATGCGGGAGGCTGAGGCAGAAGAATCACTTGAACCTGGGAGGTGGAGGTTGCAGTGAGCCGAGACTGTGTCACTGTACTCCAGCCTGGATGACAGAGTGAGACTGTCTCCAGAAAAAAACCCAAAGATTTGTCCCTGGTGCAAATATGCTGAATCTCCTAGAGTGGGTGCCATCTGCATGTACCATAAGTGGCACTTAGTCATGCTCCCGAAATACTGTTTCACTCTCCTAGTGGTTTTCTCTAACACTAGCCCTGAAAAGCAGATATATATTTTTATTCCAGCTGTTAATAAAATGTTTAGCACATTTCTTTTAGAGATGCAAAGTTCCCCTATACCAGTTCTACAAGACAGAATATAAAGAAATCCCAGCCAGGCGCAGTGGTTTACGCTGTAATCCCAGCACTTTGGGAGGCCAAGGCAGACAGATCACTTGAGGCCAGGAGTTCAAGACCAGCCTGGCCAACATGGTGAAACCTTGTCTCTACTAAAAATAGAAAAATTAGCTGAGCTTGGTGGCGCATGTCTGTAGTCCCAGCTATTTGGGAGGCTGAGGCAAGAGAATGGCTTGAACCTGGGAGGCGGAGGTTGCAATGCGCCGAGATTGCACCATTGCACTCCAGCCTGGGCAACAGAGTGAGGCTCCATCTCAAAGAAAAAAAAAGAAAGAAAGAAAAGAAAGAAATACCTAACATTTAGGTTCACCTGCTGGATGAGGCTAAATTTATGAGACTAAGAGTCATCTATCCTTGAGAATGTTTGTTTCCAGATAAAAGTCCATGATGACTATTTTATTTAATTTTTACAATATGCCTTTCCTTGTTGGTCTTAGCATTTTTTTAAAAAAAGTTTATGAAACGCTTCCACTCTCTAGTAAAATTAAAATCCTCTAGTTTAATTTTAACCTCAGGTGCAAACAGTTGAGTTAATGATACTCTTCAGTTAACATCACAACATCATCACCCCTACCCTAACCTCATACCCATTCGTCCCTCTGTTTCCATAGGAACTGTCTCTAATACAGTTCATGTTTTTTCTCGAATACGTATGTATCTTTGGAAGATATGCAGTATGGAATTTTTTTTTTTGGTGTATGTATGATTTTGATATAAATAAGGGATGTACTGTGGATCTTTGGGGTTTGTTTTGTTTTGAGACAGGGTCTTGCTCTTGTCATCCAGGCTGCAGTGCAGTGGTGTGATCTTGGCTCACGGCAGCCTCGACTTTCCTGGCTCAAGCGATCCTTTCACCTCAGCCTCCCAAGTAGCTGGGGTGCCACCACATCCAGCTAAATTTTTTATTTTTTGCAGAAATGGGGTTTCATCATGTTGCTCAGGCTGGTCTCAAACTCCTGAGCTCAAGGGATCCACTCGCCCTTGGCCTCCCAAAATATTGGGATTACAGGTGTTAGCCACCATGCCCAGCCTGTACTGTGGATCTTATTCCACTTGAAATTTTTCCTCCATACTGTAAGATCTGTAAATGTTGCTGTATATACTTATAGCTCATTGCATTTGATCACTATATAATATTATATGCATCTATCTTATTTGTGTTTACCTTGTTTCAATTCTCCACTGTTATGAAAATGCTGTCATAAGCATCATTGTATATGATCATTTTGGAGAATTTCTCTCACATATGCGTCATAAATAGTGTCAGGTTATATTCTTGCTTAACTGTACTGGCCTCCACTCCCACCAGCAGTGCATGAGGGTTCATAATATCTCAGCCCCTAACACTTAGCATTATCTGATTTTCCAATGTTGTACTAATCCAACATACATAAGAGTTATTTTATTGTTTTAACTTACATAGCTCTGATTATTAGTGTTGTTGCCTACATTTCCATGTATTTGTTACCTCTTGGATTTCTTTACTGTGACTTGACTATTTATATCTTTGTACCATTTTCCTACTGGGATTTGTGCTTTTATCATATTTTCTTTTTTTTAACAGAGTCTCACTCTGTTGCCCAGGCTGGAGTGCAGTGGTGCGATCTCTGTTCACTGCAACCTCTGTCTCCTAGGTTCAAGTGATTCTCCTGTCTCAGCCTCCCGAGTAGCTGGGATTACAGGTGCCCACCACCATGCCCGGCTAATTTTTGTATTTTTGGTAGAGACGGGGTTTCACCATATTGGCCAGGCTGGTCTTGAACTCCTGACCTCAAGTGATCCACCCGCCTTGGTCTCCCAAAGTGCTAGGATTACAGGCATGAGCCACAGTGCCCGGCTGCTATTTTCATGTTCATCTGCAGGATTTCTTTGGATAGTCTAGAAATTAATAAACCAAATTAATTGGTTTTACTCAATACACACAAATTTTTCCTATATGTCACCTAATTGTTATCTGTCTGTGGTGTCCTTTGCTGAATAAAGTTCCCAATTTTAATATTTTTTCAAGTCCATCAGTTTTCCCTCTTACGGTTTATGCCTTTAAATTTTTTAAAATAAATCTTTCCTCACCTTTAGTTTACCAAGATATTCTGCAACATTTTTCTTATATTAGCTTTTCAGTTTTATCTTTCACATTGAGATCTCTAATTCTCACTGAAGTTCATCCTTTTAGGTATAAATTCAATTTTTCTTCATATAATGAATCAGTTTTCCAAGACTGTATCATTCTAAATGACCCATTTTTTTCTTCACTGATTTGTGATGGTTTTCTTATATACAAAGTGCTTGGTATGTAAGAGAAGTTTCATATATTTAGATATAGTTTTATTACATATTTATTTTACTATTTTAAGACTCTTTATTCTGAACTATTGGTCTATTCTTGTATCGCACAACTAGTGTTTTTTATTATTCCCAAGGCTTTACTGAATGTCTGAACATCTCATAGGGTGAATCACACTCCTCCTTCCTCTTAGCTCCTCTTTTTTAAAAGCATCTTAGCTATTCATGGATCTTTATTCTTCCATATTCAAGTTAGACTAAATGTGTTCAAGTTTCCAAAAAGTCTTCCTGGAATTTTGATTGGAAAGGTATAGATTATGTTATTAGCTTCTCATGACAGCGGGGCTTCAGGGCTATCCTGATATGAGTCCTACTGCCGCCAGCTAATGCTGAGCTGGCACTAATATTTTTCTGCCCCAGGTAGTTAGTGGTGGCTTATGCACAGAGGGCACTGAGGGGAAGAAAAAGTGCATGGCAGAGAAGTGCTCCCTCCCATGCCTGAAACATGTTTGTAATACCTGACCTGTCTGGTTTCTCTTTCCTCCATTTCTTGGACTGATCTATTCAAAGAGAACTAGGGGTTTTAAGTTCTGGAATCATCGGTTCCCCTTTCACCTCAGTGGCACCACCAAGGATTGAGGTTTCATGATGGAAGCCAGTATCCCAAGTAGTTTGCCATCTTCTTGGGAACCAGACATCTTTCACTACAATGTTTCAAATGTGTTTTCTTCTGCCCTCCAAAAGAAAAATCTTTTTATAGACTTTTAAAGTATTTCCTGTATAGTAACTCTGTGAAATAGGTAATGCAGGTGTTATCATCCTGGGCTTCAGAAAACTTATAGGACTCCCCTATAAGTACAGTGTCAGAAGGAAGCTAGGAGAAAACTAGAATTCCAAACTTTGACTTCTTGTCCCAGAAGAGAGTATCTGTAATATAGTAGAGAGGCACAGGACCCAGAGTCAGCGGTCTAGCTCTAATCTGCACATTGGCATCACATCAGCGCTGTGTTCTTGAAAGTTGCAGGGTCCTGGGCCTCAGTTTCCTCATGTCTTAGATGGGCTACGTCATCCCTAAAGCCCTTTCCCCCAAATTTTTAAGACTCTCGATACACAAGGGAGGAACCAAGTCTGCTTTATGAGAATTTCAACCTTCTGTTTTTTTCTTGTTCTTTTTCTATTGAAAGTGCCAACGAAAAGTGAAATGGCCAAAAGCCAATAGCCTGGAGGGTTGCTGTAGAGTTATGTAATTAATAACCTGCAAATATGGCTTCTGGATAAATTGAGTGGGTTTTATTATAATAGTTGCCCTTTAACACTGAAGGATGACATCACTCCTGATGTTTGGGTTCTTGTTCCTGAAAATTAAACCTACTCTTAAGGGAAAGGGTACTAACAGTCATTCACGAACTTTAAAAAATGAAACAAAGTCCAGAGGACTGATCTGCTGCCACTACCGGTGCCAGTGCTGAAGAGATAACAGAGATAGGAGTCCCTGTTTGATAGACCAAGAGAAAGAATACTGCCTTATACAAAAGCAGTATTTGGCTCAGGGGAAATAAACCAAACAGTAACATGTTTTTTAAAAATGAGGAGGGAGCAGTGGTTCAACCTGTAATCTCAGCATTTTGGGAGGGTAAGGCGGGAGAATTACTTGAGGCCAGGAATTAGAGACCAGCTTGAGCAACATAGTGAGACCTGGTCTCTACAAAAAATTTAAAAATTAGCCACGTGTAGTAGTGCATGCCTATAGTCCCAGCTGCTCAGGAGGATGACGTGGGAGGATCTCTTGAGTCCAGGACTTCAAGGTTACAGTGAGCTATGATTGCACCACTGCACTCCAGTCTGGGCAAAAGAGCGAGAGCTTGTCTCTAAAACTAAAAATTTGAATGAGGAGGATTTGAGTAAAAGAAGACAGAATGTAGGGTAAGAAGACAATTTATTAAAAATCCCAAAAGTATGTCCACTAGCAAGATATAGTCAACAATGGGAGACAAGAATCTCATCCTCAGAAAGAGTCAAAGAGCTTAGGAAAGGCCTAGAAGAATCAATGAAGGTGTCAGGGAGGTTAAAAAATTAAAAAAAAAAAAAAAAGAATCAATGAAGTGTGGAGTTGATGCTTTTGAATTTCTTATGAATTAAGAAATGATCTTGTACATTAGTAATGCTCATGTTTAATTAGGCTAAGAAAAAGATGTTTTCTTTTTTTTCTTTTTTTTTTTTTTTGAGACAGTCTTACTCTGTTGCCCAGGCTGGAGTGCAGTGGCGTGATCTTGGCTCACTGCAACCTCTGCCTCCTGAGTTCAAGCGATTCTCGTGCCTCAGCCTCCCAAGAAGCTGGGACTATATGTGTGCACTAATTAATAAGCTGCAGCTAATTTTTTGTATTTTTAGTGGAGAAGGAGTTTTACCATGTTGGCCAGGCCAGTCTCGAACTCCTGACCTCAAGTAATCCTCCTGCCTCGGCCTCCCAAAATGCTGGGATTACAGGCATGAGCAACCGTGCCCAACTAAAATATGTTTTCTTTAGTGATGTTTGAGTCAAGTGTAATAGTCAACACATCCCTATTTATGATGCTTTCTTGTGTTGCCTTCCATAGGGTCAACTTTCCAAAGACATATGAAACTATACCTTATATAACTGTGTATCTACAACAAGTTCAATCCTTGTCCACATTGGCAGGCTAACTCAATCTCATAATAGGTAGGTTTGGCTGATTTTGCTTTTTGTTTGTTTGTTTGTTTTTTTGTCTTTTTTCCACTTTTTAGGAGTCCAGTATTTAGTGCTGGTATTTACCTTTTAAGAAATTGCTTGGGTAGGCCGGGCGCGGTGGCTCACACCTGTAATCCCGGCACTTTGGGAGGCCAAGGCGGGCAGATCATGAGGTCAGGAGATCGAGACCATCCTGGCTAACATGGTGAAAACCCGTCTCTACTAAAAATACAAAAAAAAATTAGCCAGGCGTGGTGGCGGGCGCCTGTAGTCCCAGCTACTCGGGAGGCTGAGTCAGAATGGCTTGAACCCGGGAGGTGGAGCTTGCAGTGAGCCGAGATCGCACCACTGAACTCCAGTCTGGGCGATAGAGTGAGACTCCATCTCAAAAAAAAAAAAAAAAAGAAAGAAAAGAAAAGAAATTGCTTGGGTAGTTTAAGAAGAAGACACTGAGAAACAAATTCTTAGCTATGATAGGACCAAAGTTTTATTCATAGAAGACCAAAATTGTATTGAATATAGGCCAATTATAAAGGAGCTTATTCATCTTTGCATGCCAGTGAAGTTCCTAACTCAGAGGCTAACCCGTTGTACACATGAGGAGAACATTTTGGCTGCAGCTCTGAAATTAGTAGATAGTTAAGCCTTTAAAGTGGGCTGTTAATTGCAAAACAGGAGTTGGATATCTGAACAGCTCAGACTGTAAACCCTAGGTTTCTATAATTCTACATTATTTGTGAGTATTATGGGGTAGTTAAATCTTCGAGAGTTTCCAAAGTGAGATTGTACAGTCTTATTTGTTCATGATATAATTGACAAGACTTTACAAGAGCAGAGGACATAGGGAAAAGGCTCTTGGGTTTTGCATTAATCCAGACCCTGCAGCTGGGCCCCAGCCCACACTTATTGCCTCCTTCAGCACAAGGCCCTCCTCACTCCCAGGGTATCAGACACTGGCCTTCTTTCAATTCCTTAAAGAAACTTGCCCTCACCCATCTCAGGAACTTTGTTCATGATGCGTCCTTTGCCTGGAGAAAGCTGATTTCCATTTTCCTTCCTTGGCTTCATTCAGGTAATTTCTACTCCTTCTTGAGATTTCAGCCCCAAAGTCACTTCTTCAAGGAAACTTTCCCCAATCCCCAGAATGATCTAATGCCCTTTTTCTTCTGGCAGCCCCAAAGGTAGGAACTCCAATGTTCATTCCCACTGTGGTACCCTCACTCTCAGTGTAGTCAATGCCCAGCAAGATGTAGGTGCTTGAGAGTTCTCAGGTGAACAACATGTAAACAAGGTACCCGTGACACAATCAGCCTGCTTCAATAAAACATCTTAGATTGTGAAAAATAGGACTAGAAATGATCTCAAGAAATCATTTGACCCTTTCTCCAATCTTTAGAAGTAGGCGATGAATGGGTAGAATAGAATATTCCTAACCAAAAAGTTGGTTAGAGCATCTATTATGTAAACAAGTCTGCAGGAGAAATTGTAATGAGGCATTCTAGCTTTAGGTTGGACATTACAGGGAAACCAGGTAGGTACATTGTCAGTTACACTGTGGCTGCTTCATTTATCTGTGGGGAGAGACCTAGAGTTTTTTTGTTTGTTTGTTTTGTTGTTGTTGTTTTTAAGATGTAGTGTTGCTCTGTCGCCAGGCTAGAGTGAGTGGCACAATCTCGGTTCACTGCAACCTCCGCCTCCTGGGTTCAAGCGATTCCCCTGCCTCAGCCTCCCAAGTACCTGGGACTACAGGCACGTGCCACCATGTCCAGCTAATTTTTTGTATTTTAGTAGAGATGGGATTTCACCATGTTGGCCAGGATGGTCTCAATCTCCTGACCTCGTGATCCACCCACCTCAGCCTCCCAAAGTGCTGGGATTACAGGCGTGTGCCACCGCGCCCGGCCACCTAGAGTCTTTTTATCTGTAGTGAGGCAATGTGTCCTGGACACACTCTGAGTTCCCACAAGTTCCGGTTTGTGAAGCTGTGACGCCACCGACCTGTGGAACCACAGTCTGCCGCTTCGTTCCTTATTTTGATTATGGGCTTTTGTGGTTGTTGTTTTGTTTGTTTGTTTAACAATCACTGAATCACCACAGAGGCAGAGGTAGACAGCTTTTTAAATTGTTCTACCGAGGGGAAAATGTAGAAACCTTCCGTAAAGAAAAGTAAGCAAGCAAACATTTAGAAACATCATTTCTTGCATGCGTGATGTTTTACTAAGATGCCCTAATAATGGAGGGAGTTTTATCTTTAATATTCCAGCTCCCAATGGGTGTCATGAAAGGCCTGTGTATGTCAGCTCTGAAAACTCTCTAACCTTGAAAGGCCTATTTTCTCCTCTTGCCAATTCGTCTATGGAGCTTATCAGGAAGAGAGGATTGCTATTGCTGTCTAGTGCCCATAATTAATCCCGGAGACAGTGAGGATTTAGGACCACTGATTGTGGCTGACTTCAAATTAAAAAGTCACTGTTAGTGTGTGAAACAGACACCATATGTTATAAACAAACCCTTTGAATGATGTAGAACGTCAAGATAATTCATATGTAAACACAGGTTACACTTAGGGTAGGGGATTTTACGTATGCCCATTCATACTTTTCAAAGATGCTATGGACACACAAACATAGATGGCACACTGTTTTTCCTTCAGTTGGTCCCCAGAAAATGTGTATGATTTAAAATGTGAATTTAGTGCAAACCTCAAATTACTAGTTATGAAATTTGTCTTTCTCTTCACCATCAATGTGGCGAGTACAAACAAAGGCAGACACCAGTCTGATTGGTTAGTGTAATCCAATTGCCGAGTTGAGCTTCTTTTCTTGTTCCTGCCATGACTAATTTGTGGTTTCACAAAGTGTTTCTGAATGTCAGACACATCAATTATAAGAGATGGGCAAGATGCATAAGGAGAACCACAGTAAGGGGGAGAGGGCTTTAAAAATGTTTACAAGAAATTAAAGTTGTGAGGGTAGGCAGAAGTTGTCCTACAACCTTTACAGGAGCAATTCTTTTATTTAAGAAAGTGGCTGGATTATTTCCCAAGTGAACAGATTCTCTGTCCACTGCCAATCAGAACCATTAGTGGCCTCATTTCTTCTTACTAACTAGTCCTCTCCTTTCCTTCAATCCTCTGGATAACACACAACAATGCCACCTTCACTCTGTCGACACTGGTGCTTTAAGGGAAGGCTGGGTTAGGTGTTCACAAACATATTCTCTAATGGTGTTTATTTTCCATGGCTTGAGTGATTTTTTTTTCCCCCTACTGAAACTCTATTATATACCCTTTTGTTGTCATGACTGAAGCCTGTTGTTTCTGCAAAAACAATAATAGGCCTGAAGATTAGGGTTGCATTTTATGGGCCTAGCAGCCCAGCAGGGCATCATATTTGTATCAATCCTATAAATTCCTGGCATCCGGCCTCTTTACTCCTAGTAATTAATCTTTTTCATAAATGCTGTCATGTTTAGAGCTGTTTTATTAAGTTTCTGCTTTCTAATTTTTTCTGTGTCACTCCTTTGCCTCATCAGTATTAAAAATGAAAATAGAAAAACAACAATAGAGCAGCCAAATAGATGGAACCTACCAGTTACAGCTTTCTTTTCTTACCAAGGGAATCTAGATGCAAAGGCTGTTCTTTTTATCTTCGTAATACCAGCCCTCATCTCCAAGCTGTGGGTATGGTTTGTTTGGGTTTTCTCCTTCTCCTTGTTGGTGTGGGTGCTCTTCAGGTGTGAGAAGTTGAAGAAGAAAGGAAGACTTGCTTCTTTTAGTCTCTCACTCTCTTGTCAAAATGCCAGGGCTAGAGAGGAAGACCTGTTCTGAAGGAAGTTTGTTCACTGCTCTTGGACTTAGCCTTTCCAATGCAGCCGACAGAACAGAATACTGTCCCTTCTGCCTCCTTTGGGATTGCAATTGCATTGGTGTGTGGTGGTGCGAGCAGCTTTTTTCTTTGGCCCACTGACCTAATTGCAATAGAGGTGGTAAAATATTTTCATTACCGTCTCCCCGAGAATATAGAAATCTTCAAAGGGAGCCCAGGAGGGAGGTTAGCCTCTTAACCCTAATTTCCCTACCACTACCTCAGCTTGGCTGTGCATCACAAAATTAGTCTTTAGTCTCCGAACATAGTGGCACCAGGATTGTTGTCGGTTTTGCTTTTAGAAATCATTTCATATTGTAAACCCGGCGATTATTTCATGCCGTTTAAACTATATTTATAGTCTTTGATCATGCATAAGTAGACTCAGGTTAACTGCTGATAGAATGATGATATTGTTCTCCATGTTTCTTTTTCTTTTTCTTCTTCTCTGTCTTTAAGGACCCTGTACCCAAGAGCTGGCCTCAAGAAATTTCCATTACTACATTACAACATGCCTTTGTTTTTTAATTGGTTCAGGACTACCTATTTGCATGACAAGCAACATAATTCAGTTAGCAAAATCTGTTGTGTGTATGGTATGCAGAATCTATATTTATTGCATTTTATAAATTACTGATTATTTAAAAATTTGAAAGACGCCGGATTGGCAATGAATGCCAAAGAGAAGGAGAGAGTAGTAGTCATTGCCGATTATTGTTATTTGAGCACAGGCTGGTTTCTCCTCTCCTTCCTCCCCCTCCATTTTTCTTCAGGAGTTCCTTTCTGTCAGCCACCCCTTTCCACACCTCGATTCCCAGCAGGAAGATACTGTACTGCCACGAGTGGGGGCTGAAAATGGGGCAAAATAGGTTTTGAATAGCAGCGTCAAATAAATTCAAGTGCCTTTCTAAATATATTTCAAGATTAAGTAATTAAGGAGTGTAAAGCACTTGGAAAAAAATAAAGTGCCATGTAAGTGCTAAGTAATAAAGAGTAATCATAAGAGTAATAAAAGGGTGAACTGCTAAATCTTTCTTGCTTCTTTTCCTCTCAGGATTTTCATCATTTCAGATTTGGCTCCTGAATACAACTCTTTTATTTCTAATGAAGAACTGGGACTGAAAATAATAATAATAATAAGGATTTTTTTGTTTTTTTTTTTTTAAGATTTGTTTGGGGATATAGAGATCATGTTCCACCCTGCCTTTTCCTTCCATTGCTGCCCACCCAGGAAAGATGTGAGCTTCATCCTGATGGGTGGGCTACAGAGAGGAACTGGGACACAGAATTCCCTTGAAAGAAAACACTTGTCCTTGTTGGTTTTACAACTTTATCAACCCAACCATCAGCCTAATGGTGTTTGTTTATGATTTACTCGGTATTATGATTTGCATCATTTTTCAATAAACTTGAGACCACCTGCTGTGATTGTGACTATTTCCCATTATAGGCAGGGCATTTCATCCCCCAAACCCTGAGTTTCCATCCCCTGGGCAAATTTTATAACAACCTGACTACCTTGATGCCTGGATGTTCTCTTCATGTGACAGTATTTATAAAAAATGTATGTGTATATTTCTTTAATAGGACATATATAGTTACTATCAATGTTTATTTTCCATTTTCTCCAACCTTTGGAAGAAGAGTGCATCTCCTTGTGTGCACATCCTCATTGTTGACCATCTGTAGACCTCCAGGCCTCGCACGGTTTAGGACAACAAACCCTCTGGTTTTTGTCTTAGCAGGTACACAGACTATACTCGTGATATGGATGAACTAGGAATCTAATTTGAATACCTGGCCCTGGAGGGGGCAGATTTTCAGCCTGTTGTTTGGATATACAAAATAAAGGGTTAGTGATATAGATTCAAAATTGTCATTTGTTTTTCACTTTCTTTCAAACAAGGGCCTCTGCCACCTCACAGTAAATGTAGAGTGTCACAGAATTTGTGTTTGCCATACCTTTGTTTGTACTATACCACCACACAACACATATGACCAGTGCTGAAACTTGTTTGACAGTTCTTCTGAGAATGGGACAGAGAACTGGGATTTGGCAGAAACTTTGGTCAAATATCAATAACAATAAAAACAAAACAATTGCTTGTGAAAGTGTTTTTTTTTCCATTTTTCTTTTTTCTTAAGGAATGATTAAGGAAATCTCTTTAGTTGAGACATGTAATAATTTGTGTGTATACTCAGTGTAACTTGACCTCAAGGGAAGCTACATATCATATAGAAATCAAAGAGGAAATGTTCAAAGATTCTTCAATTGGAAAATAAGAGGTGATTTTATTACTACATCATGAGAACGTAAAAGTCTCCAATAAATCCTATAACCAAAACACTGTTAGAATTGATAGAAAAGATTTCATTGTCAGGAAAATTCTTTTTTCTTAAAAGAATACAATTCTTTCAAGTTTTTAGAGATGGCCCCAAAGCAATCTAGAAGTCAGGCTTCAGTCCTCACCTTAAGCACTGGTTGGCTTTTTCTTGATTTGCAGACACACTTACATGGATTCTCAGGTTGCCTTCATGTTCAGAAGTGTGGGAGAGAGAGGTGATTTAAAGCAGAGGAGCAGTACCCAAAAAGGGGGACAGGAATTTAAAATTAGGTGAGGAAGTTTTGAATCTATAATAAAAGTCTAAAGGCATGTAACAAATTCTTTGTTTGAGTCTTCACTGATGAATTTTTTTTTTTTTTTTTTTTTGCATGTGACTTGGTCAAATTGCTTATTTCTTTTGGCGCTTTGTTATATTTCACTCATTGTGTTCAAAGAGGTACTATGAGGATTAACAATATAAAAATTTGTTTTGATATAATGTTCTAACAATTTAAAGTATTTAAAAGAACTCTTAATTAAAAAATTTAGTGTCTTATTTTATGTATTAAAATATAGAATTGATTTATAAAGTAATTATATAGAGAGTAAATTATTATAAACATTCAGAACTGTGGGGTTGTAATTCTTGTTTTGATTTCATGAGATCCAAATAGAATATTTTACAGAGGTGTGACAAGCAGCTCAGAAACCAAAACTGTTTTCTTCTATCTAATATTATTGTTTGCCAAAATGGTGTTTTTTATTAAAATCTGAGTTGAAGCAAATATGAATATCAAACACAAATACATTTGAGATGGGTTGGGTCAAGGAAAGAGAGCAAAAATAGTAAAATAAACTTTAAAGTTTGAAAAATATGTAACACCTTTATAAGGTTTCATAAAGAAATGTGACTTGGAAAATCCCTATCGTGATAAATTACCTGAAACAAATCTTCAGACAAATGAAGGAACACATAATTTGTAACGAAGGACCTAGACATTTACAACAATAGAAGTTACTCTCAAATTAGAGTTATACAGTGCAGGAATTCATATTTTTATAAAAGCATATAAAAATTGTCAGTAATGAAATCAGCAGATTACAGATTGAAGGGGCACGACAGTTAATGATTTAGTCCAGGCCCAATACACTTACTTCCTTGTTGGGCTTCTTTCTCCTCCTTTGAATACTCTAAACCCTCAGTCCATTTTAATTAGGCCAATGGAAAGCATCATTAAACTTTGCCATTTTTGTAGGTGGGAACCTGAGCACCTTTATTTGCCTAAGAGTCCTTTTGAATTCTACCTTTGCCGAAGGCAAGGGCTCTTCCTGGCCAGGACAAACTCCTGGGTGCCTTTTCAAAGTGCTTTATTGGTATCCTGTACGGAAGGCCTAGTGGCAGAGTCTGTGAGGGGTCTCGAACAGATTGTGTAACTGTTGCACAACCAATGTGTACACGTGTGTCACTAATTTAATTTTAATTTTACTGTATGCATTTGTATAAGATCCTGCAGCTGTCATGTGCTCATCATCTGTCACTGAACTATCACTAAGCCATGCTGGGCTAAGACAGGATTATAAACGATGAACTGCCATGTGCTCTAAATCTTCTTATTTGCCTAGCCTGGAAGGTATGCCCTGTAAAATTTGATTGGCAGTGTGCTCTATGCTGGCCATTGACTTTTGAAGGCCTTTTCTATTGGTTCTTTGAGTAGCTCTCAGTGGCTGCATTGACCATCACCTGCTGATTCCTGCACTGGCCTGACCTCCAGCCTCTGCTTCTCGTCTTTCCTCTCATCTTTTCCCCACTTGTTTGGCTACTTGCTCAGAGGCTGTAAAACAGGCCCTGCCACTCTGGTGGCACGTGCAGTATATAGGGCATATGGCTGACTGGTTGTATGCAGAAGAGGATAACTGAAGCCAAGCACACCCAGCACTGTTATTACAGCAGATGGGGGAAGCGTGGCATTCAATATTTAGACAGATGCCACCTCCTTATTCCACCTGTCTGGAAGTTGGACATTGTACAGAACGAATGTCTGCCTAATGATGAAGGAAACAAAGGACACATTTATGAAGCGCAGCAGAGCAGCATATTTACTGAGCACGCACAATATAATTGTTGATCATAACAATAAACGTAAACTGCTACTGGTCAGAACCACTGAAACATGCACACAATTACAGTAGGAGCAAGAATTGCTACTTTTTACCAGCTGCTTGGGCGTCTTTAATTTTGATGATGGGGGGCAATAGATAGGACTCAAAGTTTGTGTTGAATGCCTGAAAGAATTCAATTTTCTCAAGTGATGATCCATCCTCCTTTTTTGTTAAAATCCTCAAAACAAGTGTCACTTCCTCTCTGTTTTGCATGTTTCTAGGAAATTCAGTCCTTTATTTTCTTTGTGAATGGTTTCTAACCAGGCAGAAAACAAAGAAATTATCTTTGTAACTGCTACTATTTTGATGTGTTTGCCATCAAAGTGAATATATATTTTTCCACTAAATTCAAAATGCTGATTATGCTGAACAATAGAGATTTAAAGATTTAGTTACAAATAAAAAATAATGGTGTATATTCTTTGAGTGTTAATTTTTTTGATAGATCATTCATTGTGGTCTTTCGTGTATTTTAATTTATAAATTGTTTAATCCCATCCTCACAGATTAATTTTTTAAATCAATACTAGTCTTATTTATGTGTAAAGATGCTTTATGTTTTATCAGTAATCAGCAGTAGGAATAGGTATGTACAATTTGTGAACTGCCCATGGATTTCTTGCAAGAGTAGAAGTTGACTAGCATGCTAAGAAGCAAAATAATCTTTGATTCAATGCGCCTAGCATTGATTTATTATAACTATAGGCATAAGATGGTAGCCTTTTTTCATGGGGAAATGTAAATGGAATTCTCCATACAAAAGGTTGAAGGCAATAATTTACAAAAAGGAATCAAAAGTTAAAATTTTTCAGAAGCACAATAGATCACCCCTGTTTTAGAATCAGCTTGCATGAGTAGACAAACCCCTATTTTAAAAGATTTTCTGATATCTATTATTAGTAGCATTGATTATCTGAAAAATTCGTCATTATTATTTTTAGGAATGTCACCAATTAACAACTCTGGTTGAATAAATAACTGAGAAGTACTTGAGATGGGGAACTTTTTTTTTTTGTCCTGTTTTCATCCAGGTCTGATTTTTCGGGAAGCTTTCTTTTTGGTTCATTTTTCTTCAGTGATTATTTCACATTAAAACTCCATCTGAAGAAAGGCATATGGAAAGGAAGGGAGGTCATTCCTAATTGAACAACCTAGGACTCGTGAGGTTAATTACAGATATTAACGCTGCTGTTCTTCAGCTTCTTGCCCTCAAGAAGCCTCTAGCTTCCAAATGACCTGGCTCCAACAAAGAGACTCTCTTTAGCCCATTAACTAATTGATAAAAATGTGAGTGTTTAGAATGAGTCTAATTAAATCACCGAGCCTTACAATTACTAGTCCATTTGGTAGCTGTTGGGAGATGGGTAACCTCAGCTGGCATTGTAGAGGAATAAAAGATAAAAATAAAAGGGAGCTTAACCAAGATCATTTTGAAAGCTGTTCATTTGAAGACAAAGTACATATTTGCCTGAAATGTCTACATTTACTACTTCAAATGCATTCCCTTTCTAGGGTAGCACAATCTCTGAAAAAGAAAATAATGTCTTTTTTCTTCTTCTTTAAGAGCAGGCATGCTCCACTTTGTCTAATAAAGTTACATGAGTGGCTGGGGAATTTTTTCTGCATTAGCATTAAGCTAAATTCCTTTAGAGCTGGGAACACTGAAGTTTGTCCATTGAGCTTTTGTTTAAAGGCTGGCAAATGTCTCAAATAGTAGACATTAAAAAACCCAGAGTGTTCTAACTCACTGTTTCTGCTGCAGCCCCGATCCATGACCTTTCTTTCTTTCTTTTCTTTTTCTCTTTCTTTCTTTCTTTCTTTCTTTCTTTCTTTCTTTTTTTCTTTTCTTTCTTTCTTTCTTTTTCTTTCTTTCTTTCTTTCTTTCCTTCTTTCTTTCTTTTTCTTTCTTTTCTTTCTTTCCTTCTTTCCTTTTTTCCTTCTTTCTTTCTTTCTTTTTTTGAGATGGAGTCTCGCCGTGTCACCCAGGCTGGAGGGCAGTGGCGCAATCTTGGCTCACTGCAAGCTCCCCCTCCCGTGTTCACACCATTCTCCTGCCTCAGCCTCCCTAGTAGCTGGGACTACAGGTGCCTGCCACCACGCCCGGCTATTTTGTGTGTGTGTGTGTGTTTTTTAGTAAAGACGGGTTTCACCGTGTTAGCCAGGATGGTCTCCATCTCCTGACCTCGTGATCCTCCAGCCTCGGCCTCCCAAAGTGCTGAGATTACAGGCACATGACGTTTCTTAAAGGCTGGAGCATGTCTGGGCCCTGGGTGGAGGGATGAGAACCACTGACTCAACAGTAGCAGGTCCAGCAAAGCATGCACAATGAGTCAGCCACCAGCCCAGGTGGTGACTTTTGTACCCAATTAAGAGACATTCGTAGGCTCCTAAATAGGGGATAACACAAGGATAATATGATACTTCTCACTGAAGTCTTAAAAGCAATGTATTAATCAAAGAGCCAGGGAATTTTAAAAGGGGGAAATTTAATTTGTAAAGATCTATTGAATACTTTTTTTTAAAAAAAGTACTCTACAGTCAAAAAGCTAATTTATCCTGACTTAAAAGCTAATCTGGCTGACATCAGTCTCTGCTGATATGGGTAATATTTTGGACGGGGGAGAAATTGCATGACAGTCCTCTATTTTCTATAGTATCTTTGTAGTAGGTGGTCATAAAAATAATATTGCGGCTTCCTGAATGAGTACACCTGTACTTAATCAGGTGTCAGTGCCTTCACTGTTAGCTCCGAGAGACAGTTATTTGTTACTGTTGGAAGCATTCAGATGGTGACTAAGCAACAGTTATTTTCAAACTTTTTGTGATATTGAAAGAATGAATATAAATATGAGCATATGTCAATCCTCCCTAGGCACATATTTATTGCCAGAGACATTAATATTGATAAACAATGGGTCCATCCACTCTACATTAATATAAATCCAAGCAAAAAAGTGTTAAAATCACATTTCACTTTTTCATCATTTACTCCTAGTCTCTAAGAGGAGGTATTTTCTTTCTGATTATCCTGTCATTCAACTCATGCTAATTAGTGAGTGTAACAGAACTTTAGCAGACAGTTTGGTTGCAGGTGTATTCAGACCAAGGCAGATTTAATTACTTGCTAATTGCCTGGTGTCCAAGGTAACATAATATCATAGTTGCAAATGCTATGGTATTAATCCATCTTAAAGAAGTGCAACATGGCTCAGCCTCCATATTCGGAGACTCCTGGAGGATGCGGTTGGCATTGCTACAAGTGCATTGAGGATGGGGGATTGCGTCTTTTGTATTCATGACTGAGTACCCAGTGTCTGGCATAGGGCAAGACACATAGTAGACTCTCAATAAATATTTATTGCTAAGTGAATGTGAATGAAAGTAAGCCAAATACAAGTACAGTATGAATTACCTGAGCACAGAAAGGAAAGCTATAACTCAGTAGGCTAAGAACAAAAGTGGAGGCAAAAAGGAAGCAAAGTAACATTTTCTGAGCAACTTCCGAAGGCCAAATACTATACATTTACCTAAATTGCCTCATTTAATCTTCTTAGAAGGGTAAAGTAGTAATTAAGATCATGGACTTTGGATGAGAAATCTCTGTGTCCTAATCAAAATTCTACCCGTTGCTGGCTTAATGTCCTTCGCCACATCATCTGACTCTTAGAAGCCTCAGTTTTCTCTTCTATAAAATAGAGGGTGTGGGAATAATACTAAACTCAAGGAAGAGTTGTAAAAGTTAAATAAAATGTGTACAATGTCTAGCATATGGTAGGTGGTCAATAAAGCAGTTATTATTTTTAATTTTATGATGTTATTTAAAGTAGCATTATAAAAAACATTATATAAACTATTGTGATTACCATTTTATTGAACAGGCACTTGAGACTCAGAGAGGTTAAAGAATTTGCCCTGGCCGGGTGTGGTGGCTCACACCTGTAATCCCAGCACTTTGGGAGGCTGAGGCAGGCAGACCACCTGAGGTCAGGAGTTGGAGACCAGCCTGGCCAACATGGTGAAACCCCATCTCTACTAAAAACACAAAATTAGCCTGGCATGATGGCACACGCCTGTAGTCCCAGCTACTTGGGAGGCTGAGGCAGGAAAATTGCTGGAACCCAGGAGGTGGAGGTTGCAGTGAGCCAAGATCATGCCACTGCACTCCAGCCTGGGCAACAGAGCAAGATTCCGTCTCAAAAAAAAAAAAAAAGAATTTGCCTGAGTTCACAGAGCTGGCAAGTGACAAACAGAGCAGCCTGACTTCAAATCTCATGCTTTTTCCATTCTAGCAGACTACTTAAAGGATATGTTATCTGAATAGACATGGCTTGATGAAACTTATTCTGCAGCGCTCAAACCAGCCCCTAAAAGTAGGCTGGGGAGTTTTGGAAGCTACACTAAATTTTAGAGCCCAGAATATAGCACAGCAATAATGAATCTCTAACCTTGTCGTGGATTGTGGTTTGCCAGCATTGAAATGCTAGTTGCTGTCTCACCCTTATCTTGGAGGTTGACTTGCGGAGACAATGGGTGAAAAAACCATCAGAAAGGTGCTACACAGTCAACTGAAATAAGATCAACAGAAAAAAAAAAAAAAACTTAAGGGCACACTGAACTACAAATCAAACTTCACAGCCTTGTATTAGATAAGTGGAAGAACATACCTACTAAGAGGCCAGCTTATCATTCATCTTAAGCAATAGAGCAGCTTTTTTTGGCCAAAAGTTATATGGTATTTTGGGACCAACTTCAGATCAGTGTGTGTCTATTGCACACAGTAAACAAGTGTTTACTTTTTAATCTGACTGGTCATACCCAGAACTTTCTGATGCCATCTTTGATTATGAAGGACAATGACACTTTTAGCTTGTGGGGTGAATATTTGGGAGGGAAGACACTTGGGTTTTTGTGTACGTTATTTCTGACTCTGGCTTTGTATAGTTCCCTGAACTGAAATTGACCACATTCATCCTTCCTTTCAGAGCTAACTCGGCAAGGAAGTCAATTGTGTGATCTTTGTGATGTCTGTGGCTGAGGCTCTCAGTTTCCATCCCTGTGTGTGGGCCATTTAGATCTGTTCCTTGGCCATGGCTGGTGGGCCCTCCCCTGCCAGACACCATACTGTTGGCCACAAGCAGGACCTGTTAGGTTATGTGAATAGCTCAGGGTGACATCGTCCTGCTGGGAAGAACATGATGGACAAACAACCATAGCATTGTCACCTCACCACAACCATCATTTGGATGTTATTCTTTCACCCTCCTCCTCGTATTTCTAGTACCCTTGTCTTTTCCTTCCTAACAAAACCTGATACCAGTCACTAACATTAATGGCCAATGCTTTCCTTTTCAGGGATCTCTGTCTTTTTTTTTCCTTTTTTTGAGATGGATCTTGTTCTGTCACCCAGGCTGGAGTGCTGTGGCAAGATCTTGGCTCACTGCAACATTCACCTGCCAAATTCAAGCTATTCTCATGCCTCAGCCTCCCAAGTAGTTGGGATTACAGGCATGCGCCACCACCCCTGGTTAATTTTTTTGTATGTTTAGTGGAGACAGGGTTCATGTTGGCCAGGCTGATCTTGAACTCCTAGCCTCAAGTGATCTGCCCACTGCACTCCAAATGGGGAGACAGAGTTAGACTCCATCTCAAAAAAAAAAAAAAAAAATGCTGTTTCCTTAGAATTTGTGAGGTGAGCTCCACTTGTGGTGGGTCCCACTTCATAGGATATGAAGTGAGGCTACTGAATTAACAGCCACTGCTCTCCCTGGTGTCGGGGGCAAGGTGCAGCAGTTTTAAGAAAGTCATGAACTCCCCTGCTCTTTCCTGCCTATGGGGTTTTTATCATGCAGACTGTGGTGTCCTCACCTTTGTCTATATGCATGAACCACAGACAGAGGCTGCCCGCATTCTCTATCAGGGGAGAAATGTTTCTCAGCAAGGCCCACTAAAGTATGCTCGGTCCCAACCCGACACCACAACTTAACCTTTTGGGGAGGGTTTCTTGATTGAGAACATCATTTAAGTCTATGAGTTGTCTCAGAGGACAAAGAACAAATGAATTTTGACTTGGGAAAAATGTCTTGAAGACATCTCCTGCTTATAAAGGCAGGTGTTTTAAGACATTGAACCCATCCTTAGGTTAACTATTGTACATTTCAGGATTTGCACTCTGCTCCCTGGAGGGGAAAATCCACACATGTCCACTCAGTCTTATGCAAGCTCCCTTCTCAGACTCTGGAATGTTAACAAAGAACTCAACTTCGGTGGGATTTGGAGTTCTCATCACACTTTCTGAGTGGAGCTAGAGGCTTTCAATCCTTATCAAAGGCAATGAGACAGTGATCCATAAGAAAGAAACAAAAAGGCAGCAATTGGATTAGCACCTGAAAGTCTAACAAATGCCCCAGACTGGAGTAAATCCCCACCAATAAGCACATTCTCCATCACAGCAAAGTTGAGGAACATAATCTGAAACTAGGAAGTGAAGTGTCAGGCAATGGGAAGTATATGAAGACAGCAATCAGCCCGAACTCATGGCTACCTCATGTGTAGGCCAAGGTGAAATGCACTGCACATTGATTATGAGAGTAAAGGGATTATAAATCATGTTGGGCACTTTGTGTATTATTCAAATCCAACAGATGGGAAATTGGCAGTTCCTAGGAAATAGAAAATTCAACCTTCACTCAAGTGGACTGATAAAATCATCATAAACCATTTTAGAATACCTGCCAACCAGAAAGCTCAGTGATTAAATCGAACACCTCTCAGCTCTCCTTCAATGGTCATTTCATGCTGCCTTAAGTCTAAGAGATGTTTTACCCCTAAAGTTTAAAGGATATAATTTCAACTTACATGGACTGAAGTCTGTGACACTGTATAGGATTAAAGACACCTTCTGAGTCTGTGCCTAAAGTACGTTTAGCCAAGCAACATCTCAACAGGACAAGTATTTTTCACAGTGGTGTGGCTTAGGAGAGATTTCTCTGTGCTTAAGGGCTGGATTCTCCCAGTATAGATGGATGAGATCAGTCATCAGTCATAGCTATATGAATGCATGAATAAATGGATGGAAGATGTCTAGAATTAGGTGGAAAATTCTCCAAGAATGGAGTACCAGTGACTGACCCTTGCTCTTTTATTACTGAGAGACAGGGAGAAGACTGGATGTGAATAGGCAACTTCTTAAAGGTGAATATAGCAGATGAGTGGTTGGTTTCTTCAGAGCAGGGCAATGTCTGGGAAAGTGGATGGGAGAGTATAAGGGGTGATGAACAAGCAGTGCATCCCAAGAGCTGGTGGCAGGATCCTAAGTATGTAATTTTATAGACCCAACTAGATAATATGTAGTATGAATCTGAGATGCCCCATCTGTAGCACTGTGAGAACAATTCTAGTCTTTTCACTAACCCCAAGTAGTGTTTCCATGTGGGCCAGTGGTCTACTCAGAGCATTTGGACTACTGAAGTTGCCCATTAACTGGGAAAAGGAAAAAAAAAATGAGAAAGGAAACCTACTGATGAGACTATGATTTAATATTCATTCCTCATTCCCTCTTCTACCAAACCTGCTGACTAGGAGCCAGTAAGTACAAAGGTTTGTGGAGACACAGTGCCTTTTGGAGTTTTATTTTTTTTAATTAAAGCGAATCAAAACTTTTTTCATTAAAGTGAATCAAAACAATTTTTAGAAATTCTTGAGATGACCAGGAGCATTATAGACATTGCAAAAATCTTAGGCAGGAATAATCACTGCAGAGATGTGCCCTCCACTACTACAGTCAGTGCTTCCAAGGACTCCACCCTTTAGTGACATTTCTGCCCAGAGGAGAAAACCTCACAGTGAAGAAAGCACAGATGAGTGTCACATTTTTCACTAATAACAGAAACTCAGGGACATCTCTCCCGTGCAACTTTCTTTTGAAATAGGGCGGCACTGTGGAAAAACATTTGACTTGGCTGGAAGAAAGTCAGTTTCTGGAGCACCTGTTGGTTGGACATGCAGGCCACTTTTCATAGCTGTGATCCTCAGGCCCCCCAGTCATGAGCAGGCATGTGGCATGCCAAATATATACATGGACCTCTCTTGTGGGTAGGTGTGTCCTGGACATCATCCTCATCGCCACCACCCTCCTCCGCATCATCCACCTCATAAATAGCAGTCACCATTCATTGTGCCAAGCACTGTATTAGGGACTTCACTGAATTATTACTAGTAATAATCCTCACACAAATCTACAAAGTAGCCTCACGTCCATTTTTACCATGAGGAAATTGAGGCTCAGAGAGGTTAAGTGATTTTCTCAAGGGTGCACAAGAGCATAAGCAGCTAATGTTGGATTTGAACCCAGGCCTGCTTGATTCTGCAGTCCCAGGTTGTATTGCCTTAACACGGCTGTATTGCCTGTGGACTGTGGGATTTTCCGAGGTCTACCTGTGTCATGGGAATGTTCAGTCAGCTGAAACTAAGTTTTCCTGTGGAAGATATTTTAGAGCATTTTTGTTTCCCTATATTCAGCAGGGCCTCTGCTTTTCTCTCACCCCAAATTGCTTCCTGGAGTAACTTGAGCACTGGGGAGAATAGGAACTAAAATTATACGCTGTGAACCTCCCCCAGGAGAAAACATCATGCTGATTTTATACAGGCCAAAAGCTCAGGTGTATTTTATGCGGATTTTCTCAACTGGTGACTTCAACCTTTTTGCATTTGGCACTTATTAGGGACTCTCCGGGGGCCTCCTGCTCCACGGAACCTCCTCCCTCAAAGATATTGCAGTCTAGTCAGGAGGCAAAACAGACACACAAAGTAAGCAATTAGAGAAAGGGGAAGTGTCAAATTGTGTGGAGCCACTGCTGGAAGTAAAATACTGTTGTTTGGAAGAGGAAATACGTTCCTAGAGTGTGTGTATGTGGGGAGAGGCATTAATGGGCTTATCTGGGGCCATGTGGAACTTAGGGAGATGAGGCTTTTTCCAGGCACAGACATCTAGAAAGAGCTGGTAAAACAGAATCAGAGCCAGGCGCATGGGCAGGACTGGAGAAGGAGACTTCCAAGTTCTATACAGGGATGATACTAAGGACACTAGAAAAAGCAAGTTCTGGAGGGCTTAAATTTGGAAAGAAACTGATGGAGGATTAAGGAACACTCATAGTCAGAGGTCCAGGAGGAGAAAGAGCCGGGGAAGGTCACATTACAGAAGCCACAGGTGTGTTTGATGTAGAGCGCAGTCTGTAATGTCACCAGCTACAGAGAAGGTGGGCAAGATGAGCATGGAGAACTGGAGTTCTCCAGTGTGGGGGCCTGGCTGGGATTCAGGCATTCCAACTTCCTCATAAGAAAGAGGACTGACTCCCTGGGAAGACTTGTAACTAAAACGGCCTCAGTTTCCCCACCTTATCAAGGTAGACACATCCTACTTGGAGGCCAGAGGAGCCTAAACTGATGAATTTCTACAGTTTCCAAGATAAAAGCTATTAAACGAAATGAAGGAGTTGACCTATAAGAGAGTCAATACCATATGTGTGAATATGCTACGCGTTCTCATTTGGCAAGAATTTGAAATATTTACAAGTAATGCTGGGGGAAGCAGGAATGCCCAGAGGGGAGCTGAGAAGTGAGTGCCACACTTCTGAGGCTGGTTTTCCTCAGGGGGCAAGCGCAGTGCCAACTGGCAAAGTCAGGAAACTGTTCAGAGAAATAATTATGTCTTCTGCAAAGTACTCATTGATAATATCTAAAATTGTTTTGTAAGAAGTGAAATAGTGAATGTATTAGAAATAATTAAAAACTTATAAAGCAAAATATTCTTTGAGAAATTTTTAAAAATTATTATTCACAGCCAGGTGTAGTGGCTCACACCTGTAATCCCAGCACTTTGGGAGGCTGAGGGGGGCAGATTGCCTGAGGTCAGCAGTTCGAGACAGTCTGACCAACATGGTGAAACCCTGTCTCTACTAAAAATGCAAAAATTAGCCAGGTGTACCGGTGTGTGCCTGTGATCCCAGCTACTCAGGAAGCTGAGGCAGGAGAATCGCTTGAACCTGGGAGGCAGAGGTTGCAGTGAGCCGAGATCACGCCACTGCACTCAGATTGGGTGACAGAGTCAGGCTCTGTCTCAGAAAAAAAAATTATTATTCACTTTGAAAAGGACAATCTGAAAAATAAAAGGGCGTTAGTATACACTGCAGGCAAATAATTTGCCAAAAGCTAATGTATTAGGGCCTTAAAATGTTTTATCCAAATTAATTATTTCTTCTCTACCCTTTAGGACAGTAGGAATGCGGACGGTACATGCATTGGCATGTGGGCCAGATGTGGCCCAGAGAGGTCTGTGAGTCTTTCAAAGTAACACAGCCACAGTGGGTTGAAGACCCAACCCATCTCTGTCCTCTTGCAACCCTGGTATACACACCACCTTAATTACAATCCTGACAAACATACCTCATCCCGTGCCTGATCCTTTAACAAATATTTGCTTATATAATGAATAAAAGCCCCAAATTGAAATGGCCCAACCATGGAAATAAATACAAAACAGCTGTCAGGGCTGCTGGTATAAATTCCAAAGGGTGGTCCTTCTTCAGGGTACTTCCTCAAAGCCTCAGGGAAGGGGTGTTTTGGAAGTGTAAATGTGAAACATTCACATGTTAGCATATTTTCCTCTCTGCCAGAGAACAAGAAGAGCCAACTTGTAGATTTAACTAATTAAAACCCTGTCAGTATCAGCAAAGAACTGAAATGGGGTCCTGGCTAATTAAGAGCTGGGCCTGTGCCCTGACAGAGTGTACACTGAAAACAGCCCCTGCCGTTTCAGGTAGGTTTTGCCTTGACCAAGAGCATGCAGTGGGCCCCATGCAGTTCCTCTGCAGATTCTACAACTAACAGTAACTTGAAACTCATACCTTATGAATTTCTGCCACTAATAACAGCAAATCTGCTGGCTAACTTGATTAACATCATCGTTGCCTCTATTTCTTTTTTTGAGACAGTCTAGCTCTGTTGCCCAGGCTGGAGTGCAGTGGCGCGATTTCAGCTCACTGCAACCTCCACCTCCTGGGTTCAAGTGATTCTCCTGCCTCAGCCTCCCAAGCAGCTGGGATTACAGGTGCCCGCCACCACGCCCGGCTAATTTTTCTATTTTTAGTAGAGATGGAGTTTCACCATGTTGGCCAAGCTGGTCTTGAACTCCTGACCTCAGGTGATCCACCCACCTTGGCCTCCCAAAGTGCTGGGGTTACAGGCGTGAGCCACTGGACCTGGCCTAATTTCTTTATTTGAGAATTATAACTAACTACTTGTCCCTGTCACCTTCAAAATTGTTTATGAAGAATTTTGTGTTCTTATGTTCAAATACAGGAATCAGTAAGCATTTATAAATGGTCACCTGTAGGAAATACAAAAGAACAAGATGTGAATTTTACCCTTCAGGAATGTATACATTTTTGGGGAAGATGAATTGTATACACACAAAATAATTAGTAGATAATGGTCAGCACAATTTGATCAAGAGCTATTTTTTTTTTTGGTTTTGGCTATAACTCCAATAGGAATTCAGAAAATGGTAGGAGTAGCTAACTTTTGTCAAGGGTTTATCATTTGTAAAGTTAAGTGCTTTACATGGAATGTCTCAGTTAACTTACAGAGCAACTTGATGAAGCAGACGCTGTTTTAGCAAGGGCAAAAATGGAATCTTTAAGAGGTTGAGGGACTGGCCGGCAAACAGCAGAACCTGAGTTTCCACATATGTGTCTTGGATTTCAGGACCTTGGGCTCATAACCATGGCATGATACTGGATTCTCATTCAGGGATGCAGGATTCAATTATCCCCACATTTGCCCTCTTCACTTCTCAGCTGTTTGATTTCTGGATTAGGGTCAGGAATATTTTCTTCCATGTGTGATTTGTTCCTGGCAGAAGGCAGTGGCAGGTTGAGAGTGGCTTAAAGAAGCCTCAGAATACAGAGGTATGATCTTGCCACGTTTCTTTTTAAAGTGTCCTACAATATTAGGCATCATATGATGTTTATCAGTGACTGTGTCCAGACAGCTTTTAGAGGTGAGTGGATTTCTGCACCCCGATGAATCTGCTTCATTACCAGTGCTGAGAAGTACAGGATGAATTGGAAGCAAAGGGGGAAAAAGAACACGGCAACCTAATTGGTCACTGCCATGAATCTATACTCAGGGGACAGATAGCACAACCAGAGGTAATAGCTTACACACGTATTCTTGAGCTGTGCAATAGATGGAAAAGGGTCCCAGATGGATTGGGCAGGGGCTTAGTTCCGGGATTATGATGAGACAGTGGGTAATTATTGAGTGGTAGGGCCTCAGCCCTGATTAGTATCTGCAAGCTTGTTCCCCTCCTTCAGAGGAAAGCATTGATAAAGATAAACCATGCTGCTTCATGTCCTTCAGGCAGCACAGAACAACACATTTCAATCTAACAGGATCAGGTCCCCACTTTGATCACAATCTGTTACCTAGATGTCTTTGCAAATTAATCAGTCCTGCTTGTTTAGCTCCAGTCAGTTTGTACTGCTAAATTAATAAATGTACCAGGAGCAACAGAACACATAATTAAATTCTACAGTTTAATCTCCACATAATAATTTTGACCTTAGTCTGGGTCCTCCATTCTAGCCAGGAGAATGCAGAACAACCACAACCTTTCCTGCGTCGTTTATACTCACAAGCCACCATACAGGTGAGCTCCATGGCTCTGAAAAATCAGAGAAATAATGCAATAAACAAGAAAAAATCATGTGCTCAACTTTAAGGTAGAGAAGGCAGATAAACTAAGCATTTGGTATCCTGAGCTATCTTTAAAACAGAAAGTACTCTTTTGGCAGAAGAACAAAAAAAACTTTTATGTTTCAAAAACAAAGGATATAGGCCAGGCACGGTGGCTCACGCCTGTAATCCCAGCACTTTGGAAGGCCAAGGCAGGTGGATCATGAGGTCAGGAGATTGAGATCAGCCTGGCCAACATGTTGAAACCCTGTCTCTACTAAAAAAAAAAAATTAGCCAGGTGTGGTGGCGCGTGCCTGTAGTCCCAGCTACTCAGGAGGCTGAGGCAGGAGAATCGCTTGAACCTGAGAGGTGGAGGTTGCAGTGGATCAAGATGGCACCACTGCACTCCAGCCTGGGCAACAGAGCGAGACTCTGTCCCCCCAAAACAACCAAAAAACAAACAAACAAAAAAACAAACAAAAACAAAGGATATGTGCTTGTCGAATTTAATGCCCTAGCAGAGTGAAAAAAGCACCTACTCAGGCTGGGAGCTCCTTTATAGAGAACTTTGGGCCTAAGTGTGGGCTCTTTCATAACGGTCTGATGTAATGTGTTGGCTGTGCTTGAAGGTCCTTGAACTGTTAACCTGGCTCGGTGTGCCTTCACACTGAGCCAGATATTCAGCTAGTGCAACATCCTGGACCTGAGTTTCCCTGTGGGTCTTAAAAGATTTTTGTAGGTTTTTCACTGGATACCTATTAGAAATGGTGAAGGCCGGGCACGGTGGCTCATGCCTATAATCCCAACACTTTGGGAGGCTGAGATGGGTGGATCACCTGAGGTCAGGAGTTCAAGACCAGCCTGGCCAACATGGTGAAACCCCATCTCCACTAAAAATAAAAAAAAAAAAGCTGGGCATTGTAGTGGGCACCTGCAATCCCAGCTACTTGGGTGGCTAAGGCAGGAGAATGGCTTGAACCTGGGAGGCAGAGGTTGCAGTGAGCTGAGATCACGCCATTGCTCTCCAGCCTGGGCAACAAGAGTGAAACTCTGTCTCAAAAAAAAAGGAATGGTGAAAATTATTTTTGTTTATTTTGTGAAGACTCATTTATTTTTCAAAGCTAGTTATTTTAGCGTTCCTGGAAAATGTGTAGAGAAAGTTATTTGATATTCAGCCCAGGTGAATTGTTGCATTTGGTTTGAGTGGAATTTTGCTGTCTTCATTTAAAGTTTACCAGAATTATAACTAACTACTTGTCCCTTTCACCTTGTTGGCAACACCATTTTCTTGCTGCAGAGGTAACGGAGCCGGGACAAGGTGGCATCGTATTGAGCTGGGAGCTGGCAGATATAAGCTCATGACTGGACTCTGCTACCACCCTCTGATGACCGGGACAGGGCATTTAACCTCTGTGGGTCTCAGTTTCTGATCTGAAAAATAAGGGGGTTGGACTCACTAATCTCCAAGAGACTAAAATTCTGTGTGTCTGTGATTCCACTCACACGGAGTCAAGTGGGAATTAAGGCAATTATAGGAATAATGCCAACCAAAGGGACACTTTGCAAACCAAAAGGAACTCTCTCTATTGGGGTATTTCAGGCAAAACTGGCCATTGAGTTTCGTTTTTAAACTGAATTTATAGATAATTACCTCAGTTCTGCCACTTAATTGTGTGTCTGTCAGCACAGGCTTGATGCTTCTACCAGATAACCAATGATTAAAGTATTTGGTTAAATATTCAGCAGTGTGGAATTCCCATTCAGCTCTACCAATAAGGGGAAGGCGGGGACAGAGATGTGTATTTGTGGGGAAGTCCGGGGTAGGGGAGGGATTATGCATAATTTGAAGGTTTTTAATATTTGGGTCATCAATGTTTTACCTAAAATAAATTGATATCATTTAAAAAATAAGTTGGGCTTGTCACAAAATAACTCCAATATAAATTAAACATGAGAAATGCAGCTGTGCAGTAAGATGTTAAACTACAGATGATATCGAAGAAAAATGAGGCAGTCCTAAAGGAAAGATTTTTAACCTGAAATTAATTCACATATTATTTACTTAAATACCCTGGCATGCATTTGTGTAAATACACCATCTATTTTTATAATAATGACTTTATTTTGGCACTCTAAGTTATAGATTAGAAAAATCTGGTAGAGGGAGGAAGGGCTAGTTTGTTCAACTTTTTTTTCATCTGAAAAGACTGAAGGATTAAAAATATTTACTTCATTTTTACAATAAAATAACTTATCTCTACTTACACAAAATAGTTTATATTGGGATTCCCCTTTAAGCCTTTTCTAAAAGCACCATCAATATCAGTTAATATGTGGAATTCCCTGAGGAAAATCTATTAAAGTGTCCGTATGTCACCCATGTGAATAACAAATGAATTAATTATGACGGGTGCAATTACAAGGAATAGTTAATGAAGCCATAATGACCAGACTCTGGTGGTTAATTTTCAAAGCACAGTGAGAGGGAAATGTGGCAAAGGGTCCCCAAAGAAAACAATGAGCTTTGTGTACTCACCTTGGAGGCAGGGTCGTTGAGTGCGTCGTGGAATGGGGCTGGTGAAGGACCCTTGCTATCTGAATGGAGCTTTTCCTGCAGTCTATCATCAGCTTGCTGTGGGTTCAGATGGCCTAGCAGCGGCAGCTCAACCAAACCAGCAACACCAAGTCCCCAATTCCAGTTGACCAGGGCTCCCAGAGACATCAGTTTCTTACTTTAAGAACAGGGCAGGCCGGGCACGGTGGCTCACGCCGGTAATCCCAGCACTTTGGGAGGCTGAGGCGGGCGGATCACGAGGTCAGGAGATCGAGACCATCCTGACTAACACGGTGAAACCCTGTCTCTACTAAAAATACAAAAAATTAGCCGGTCGCGTTGGCGGGCGCCTGTAGTCCCAGCTACTCAGGAGGCTGAGACAGGAGAATGGCGTGAACCCGGGAGGCGGAGCTTGCAGTGAGTCGAGATCGCGCCACTGCACTCCAGCCTGGGCGACAGAGGGAAACTCGGTCTCAAAAAATAAAAAAAATAAAAATAATAATAACAGGGCAAAAGGAAAAGAAACCAACATTTCAGTGAAGATATGTTTTTACTTAAGCAAGATAAATTAAGAATAGGTGAGCAAAATGAAGTAAAGAGTAAGAAAGTGAGAGAGCATCAAAAAGGAGGGTGGTGCACAAACCACAGGCTGTGCACGGCCTCCCACTTCCTCGGTTTGGATCAATTTCCTCAACTGAAAAGTAAGGGGGCAGACTAGCTCATCTACAAGAGACTAAAATTCTGTGTATCTATGATTCATTTATATTTTACAGTTCCGAAAAGCAGTTTTAACTTAGAAAAGCAGTAGTGTTTATCTTCTAGTGGCGGGGTTGAAGGGGGAAAGGCAATTGGTTATGTTATTGAGGGAGGAAAACAAAGCAAAAACTTAGGAGAAATCCTAGTAATCTTGGTACTGAGGCCAGAGAGTATGAAAATAACACAGTGGCAAGATTATACCTGGTGTCCTGATATTTGCCTAGAAATCTACCTTCTTTAATACACAAACACACATACATATCAGGCTACTAAAGATCTATTTGTAAGCTTGGGGATACAAAACCATATTGCTATGTTATTAGCCAATAAGAAGCCTATTTGTCAGTTTTTCAAAATATTAGGTTAGGGAAATTGAGTTCTTACCACAGTGAGGAAACTTGTGGCAAGACCCACTGGGTGCTCATGCTAAGCCTCTCTTCCTGGGGTTCCGTTCTTCCTAATGGGAGGAAGGACTAAAGGATGGTCCAGGAGTAAGAGAAGGTTATGGTGGTGAGTCTGGCACGCAGAAGCCCAGAGGATCAGGTTCTAACAGCACCACCCCCTTCCACCTCCATGAATGTGTGTATTCACCTCTGTGGATGGGAATTAGTGAATATCTGTCAAAATAACAACTGGCAGGATCCAAAATACACCGAGGACTAAGTACTTACTACCTAGAGTATTTTGATAGTGGTTTATCTCTACAATCTACAGTCACCTTTTTTTTCAAGTTTTAAATTCATGTCAAGGTCTATCCTAGCTGTCCATCTCTGACTGGCTCACCATTTTTGAATGTCAAGAGGTCTTCCAATAGGAAGCTTGCTTCAAAGACATTTACTGATCACTGCCTCAGGGGAGAAAGTTCTTAAACATTCTATCTTATGCAAATATGGATGACCTGCTGTGTGCCAAGCACTTGACTAGGTGCCACAAATGTAATGATGAACCCACTAAATAGTTATCCTCATGAAACCTGTGATATAATGGAGACACCATCTGTTTGTCAGTAAACAGATACTTATAAATGAGGGTAGTATGCTCTACCTAAGGGTGGCAAGGGGCTAGGGCATCCCAAGGGAAGGGCACCTAGTCTTGGCTGTGTTAAGTAGGATGTTAAGAGAAAGCTTCTCGCAGAAAGTTGACCTTTAAGCCAAGATCTAAAGGATGGGGAAAAGGCAAAGGTGGGGGCACACATGGAAAGTGGGAGTATTGCTAGGTATAGAACAGCAAGGGCAAAATCTCAGAGTTTGTACCATAATGACAGCTAATATGTATTGAGCACTTACTATTTGCACAGCACTCCTCTAAGTACGCGCACGCACACACACACACAAACACATATTCTTCTCTATGAAGCATGCATATACTGTCAGAATGCCCATTTTTATCAATGTTTATAACATAGAAACACTTCTATGAGCCACAGAAAGCCATAGAAAGTTTAAGAAACTTGCCCACAGTCCTTGAGCTAGTAGTGAGAAGATGTGGGATTCAAGTCCAGGTGTTCAATTCCAGAGCCACTATATTTAATGATAAAAGCTAATGACTTTTGGGATCCAGAGCTACCATGTTAATGACTGGCTTTTCATGATGCTGGGGGGGAATTGAAGTAGTTCAGTATGGTTGGAGTGTGGCAGGGTAGGGACAGACGATACTGCAGAGCTTAACAGAGGACTAATTGTGAAGGCTGTTTTATAAGCAGTGCCCCTTTCCCTTATGAACACCTGAAAGTTAGCATGAGTGTGAAAGATGAGGAAGGAGAGTGATATGTGGCTTTGGATATCCTTTGAAAGAGCTGAATTTATTGTGTTTTTTTCACCTAAATCCCTCTTTTCAGTTTTTCTGGCCTAAATATAGAAAAGAGTAATTGATATAAGTTAAGTAAAATAGAGCTGATTGGACTTGAATAAAATGCAGTATGGTAAGTAATAATAACAGCCACAAAAATAGCAGCAGTAGTAATGAGTTTGCATCTATGGCGAAGGCCTTGTAGACTTTTTTCATCCTAGGCTTCTCAAGAACATTCTTTCTTTCACCTGGGACCCTAGTAGATTGGGCATCAGTGAGAAGGCCTCTCAAAAATTGTTTGCTGCCAAGACCATATACAGGAAAAACCCTGTCTTCGTTGCTTCAGGGGCGACCTGGTGTCCCACACAGCCAGATAAAGACTGTGCCCACCTCCTAACATCCTCGCCCGCCGAAACTCTGAGAACCTCCATCAGATCATCTTGCCTCATTTCAAAAAATCAGTGAGGGTATTTTTTCATCATGTCTTAGAAAATAGCATGAAAACAAAGAGAACCTAATAAAAGATGTAATGAGAAATATAATGGGTGGATTTGAATACAATGTGAAAGAATAAATATAGTCAGTTAGCTTTTGTACTTCTCTAAGAACGAAAGAACTATGCTTTAAAGAAAGAAGTAAAAATCCAAGTTATTTAACTGTCTTAGAGTCCCATTTACCTTGTATAAGATGAGGCTAGGCTGGGCACAGCGGCTCACACCTATAATCCCCACACTTTGGGAGGAGGTGGGAGGATTGCTTGAGTCCCAAAGTTCAAGAACAGCCTGGGAATATAGTGAGACCCTGTCTCTACAAAAAATTAGAAACTTAGCTGGGCATGGTGGCGTGCACCTGTTGTACCAGCTACTTGGAAAGCTGAAGTGGGAGGATCACTTGAGCCCAGGAAGTCGAGGCTGTAGTGAGCTGTGATCATGATAGCACCACTGCACTGTAGCCTGTGTGACAGAGCAAGACTCTGCCTTAAAAAGGAAAAAAAAATTTTTAATTAAAAAATACAAAATGAGGCTAATGTCTTTGCACAAGGGGTTGGACCAAAATGAGGCCCTTATCTCTAAGAGCTATGAGCTAGTCAGCATTTATTTAGTGCTCACCATTTGTAGGTCACTAATGCTGCCAGAAAAGAGCTGGTTAAAAAAAAGGCAGCTTTACTATCACTTATAATTGAGTTAAGGAGGTAGACCAAGGAACTAAAATGACAAAGATGATATCTGCCACTCACCAGCCATCACACCAAGCATTCTGCATGAACGATCTCACTCCATCTCCACAACTCTTCTGTGTATCAGGACCATTCCATTTTATAGGTGAGGGACAGTAGTTCAGAGAAATTATGTAATTTGCTTGATGTCACATAGCTAGTAAATACGGCTTTGGGATCTGAAGCTAGCCTGTCTCTCTAAGCCTCATATGTTTAGGTTAGCCACAGAAATTGTGCTCAATATAAACACGTACTGTGGGGCTACCTAATAAACTATAAATGAAAGGTCAAAAAATTCAGAAGATGAAAAGAGTGACTCATGAAAGAGTTTTAAAGAAGAGAGCAATATGACAGCCCAGTGTGGTGACTCACGCCTGTAATCCCAGCACTTTGGGAGGCTGAGGCAGGCAGATCACTTGAGGTCAGGAGTTCAAGACCAGCCTGGCTAGCATGGTGAGACCCCATCTCTACTAAAAATACAAAAATCAGCCAGATGTGGTGGTGCGCACCTGTAATCCCAGCTACTCAGGAGGCTGAGGCATGAGAATTGCTTGGACCCAGGAGTTGGAGGTTGCAGTGAGCCAAGATTGCACCAACAGCAATCCAGCCTGCCTGGGTGACAGAGCGAGACTCTGTCTCAAAAAAAAAAAAAAAAAAAAAAAAAAGAGACAGAGAGAGATACTAAACTTAATAACTTAATTTCTGCTTTAGATATACACTTTTTTGGGGATTTGGTTATCATTTATTAGATCAAATATTAGGATCTGGTTTTAGAGATGTATATCTGATTCCAGGCACCTTAAATTCATCTGTTTGTTAATCTTATTTTTTCTTACAGAATTAAGAAATTAGACAGAATGTTGTTTTTATTGAAGAGGCACCATTTAACCAATTTTCCTGTGTTAATCCTGTACCTGAAACCACTTCAGAAGTGCAATATGGTATTTCTTTGCATTAAAATCATGAAAAATGGGAATACAGTGCTTCACAACAAGCAGATCAAGCAAATCTTGGTGCCTAGAGTGAAAGCATCTAGAATGCACAAATCACCATTTAAGACATTTATTTACATGCTTACTTGCTTATTTTGCATAAGCTAATTGCCCAGGATGCAAAATTTAAAAGATAACGAAAGAGTATAGAAAGAAGTCTCCCTTCTATACTTGTTCCCAAACTACCAGTTCCTATTACCAAAGGCAAACAATGTCAACTGTTGCTGGGTTATCATTGCAGAGACATTTTATGTACATTCAAACTTATTTAACTGTGTTTCTGCCCTCTATCACCCTACACCATTTTAGAAACATAGTAGTATATGGCACACATTGTTTGCCCTTTGTTTTCCTAACCTAGAACTATAACTGGCAGATCATTCCATATTATATGCATAAAGCTTCCCCCTCCCTTTTTTTTTAACAGCTATACTAATAAGGCATTGTAAACAGTTTCCTGTTGATATGGAGAAGCTATTTCATACACAAACTAGTATGTCTGTAAGAAAAATTCCTAGAAGTGGAATTCCTGGGTCAAAGATATCCACAAATTGCTTTCCAAAGAGGCTGCCCTAACTTAAATGCCCCAGCAATGTACCTATATCCACAGTCTCACCAACACACTGCAAGATGTTTTTAAATCTGTGCTAATCTAACAGGTGAAAATAGGTATCACAATATAGGTTTAATTTGCATTTCTCTTCGTATGAGTGATGTTGAGACAGAGAAGACCATTTACAGTGATTTTACTCTTCTGGGTGTCTCTGGTGGTACAAAGCACATAGGAATCACTACTGCATGCTGTTTGAGGGGTTATTGAGGGAATGCCACACGCACACTACTTACATGTTCTAAATTGTCAGGCCTTGAAAAAGAGAAAAAAGTCAAAAGCAAAATTCATTGTAGACTGAAGAAAATACACAAATTAACAGCCAAGAAAGTCATTTGCAAAGGGTGAGGCCTCAAGTTGTCAAAATTATGTTTCCTTGCGTCGCTACTTAGATTTTTCTAGATGGAGGAAAACCCTTCAAAGAGTAGAGATTCCATCAGGAGAGGCTTGAGAATTAGCTGCCAGGCTGCCACCTTAGACAAATCTTTGACAAATTCTTGCTTGGAGGATCCTGGGAAAAGACCTCACTTTTCTTCAAAAGGGTCTCAGGATCACTTTAAAGTCGGCAGTAAATCCCAATTGCTCCTAATTAGGCCTTCTGTTTTGTTAATTGCTCTGGGAACTCCCTGGGAGAGGGTAGAAAGCCCTGGACCTGCAGTGGTTTGGCTTCAAGTGTGTACAATGGCCCGTGGAGAGCGAGCAGGACCCACGTAGCTGCTCCAACGGTCAGGCTCCAGAGCTGCCCTGGGACTCCTGGAGAGGCAGAGGTAGGCAGCCAGCTGGGCCTGGAAACAGTTCATTTAAGAGCAGTGTTCCCTGCTTCCTCCTTCCTTATGAAGAAATCTGCAAAAACTTGCCTTTTAAACGCAGCCTTGTAAAATATCCTTTTACAATGCCCTCCTTAGCTTATTGGGCTTTAGCACAAGCCAAGGAAAAGTTACAGTGTGCCCCAGTCCTTTAAAAATGTCTGAATATGAGCTTTACCGCTTCCTCTTTGTTGTTGTTGTTGTTTTGAGACGCAGTTTTGCTTTTGTTGCCCAGGCTGGAGTGCAATGGTGCAATCTCGGCTCACCGCAATCTCCTCCTCCCGGGTTCAAGCGATTCTCCTGCCTCATCCTCCCGAGTAGCTGGGATTACAGACATGCGCCACCATGCCCAGCTAGTTTTGTATTTTTTAGTAGAGATGGGGTTTCTCCATGTAGGTCAGGCTGGTCTCAAACTCCCGACCTCAGGTGATCCACCCATCTCGGCCTCCCGAAGTGCTGGGATTACAGGCGTGAGCCACCGCACCCGGCTACCACTTCCATTTTAATCCCTACTGCTATCTTCTTTCTAACAAAGCCACTGTTCTATAATTGTTGAAGTAAAATCAAATAGCAATTTGGAGGACAGTTTAGAATTTCTAAGACATTTTCATCTATATTGATATACATTAGCACATTTGCTTTTACCCTTAGTAGGCAGAGTTGGTATTGCTATTAGCCCCATTTTGTCCAGGAGACACTGAAGCTCGGGAGATTTGGGGCCTTATTCAAAAGCCACATAGACACATAGAGCCAGAGTTAAACCTCAAACCCATTTTATTGTGTTTGTTCTTTAATATTCTTCTGAGGTCATAAATTTCACTCATTTAAAACACATAAATTAACAATATTTATTGGACACCTACTATGTATTAGTACCATTTAAAGTATTGAGGATACAGCATTGAAAAAAGCATACAAATCCCTGCTATCCCGGAGCTGACATTCTAATGGGGAATTAAATAATAAACAAGGCCAGGTGTGATGGCTCACACCTGTAATCCCAGCTGGGAAGCTGAGGCAGGTGGAAGACCTGAGGTCAGGGGTTCGAGACCAGCCTGGCCAACATGGTGAAACCCCATCTCTACTAAAAATACAAAAAAAAAAAAACCTCAGCTGGGCGTGGTGGCAGATGCCTGTAATCCCAGCTACTTGGGAGGCTGAGGCAGGAGAATCACTTGAACCCGGGATACAGAGGTTGCAGTGAGATGAGATTGTGCCACTGCACTCCGGCCTGGGCAACAAGAGCAAAACTCCATCTCAAAAAAAAAAAAAAAAAAAAATCAACAATAATAATAATAATAAAAAGTATGTATGTTAGTTGGTGATTTATCATGCAGTTTTAATCATCCAAACCACTTCCCTTTTGGGTGTGAAAGAGGGAATTATTAATAATTACACAAGGTCAATGGTGTAAAGTAGGACTGTCCTGAGCAAAAGTGGGTATCTGGTCACCCTAGGTATGAAGAAAAATAAAGCTAATAAGGTCACAGAGATTATGGTGACACAGAAGCTAGAGCCAGGAGACCTGGATTCTTGATTTGAATTGTTTTTGGAATTCTTGTATTACCTTTGGCTAGTCACCTCAATGTCTGTGAGCCAGGCTGCTTCAACCATGAAGTAGTTGTCAGCAAGTTGCCACCTGTATCAATTGGGGAAATTCGAGTTGTAGCTGCAAAGTACATTGTCTCTATAGAGGAATGATGCACCATCTAGAAGCCTGGGTTCTACTTCTGTCCCTTCCAGAAAGCAGCTGTGTATTGTTAGGGAGGTTATCCCTGTGACTGAGTTTCATTCTTTCCATCCTTTAC
This sequence comes from Pongo pygmaeus, assembly GCF_028885625.2. Classification (NCBI taxonomy): domain Eukaryota; kingdom Metazoa; phylum Chordata; class Mammalia; order Primates; family Hominidae; genus Pongo; species Pongo pygmaeus. Next base: position 55,408,753 of record NC_072388.2, on the reverse strand, counting down.
TCTTTTATTCAGCATTTACTGAGCAACTACTGTATGTTCTCAACAAGAATACATTCCCTCATTTGTGTAGCATGAGAAAAATAACATTTCTACCTGTCTTGTCCAGTTACTGGGGGTATAAATCACAGCTCTTAATAGTATTCCTTGCATTTTACAAAATGAGGTCATAGAGGCCTGGGGTTACACAGCCAGTGAACGAGAGGGAGCACACACCTCTGACTGGCAGAGCTGAGCTTGGCCAGCTATTCCAAGCAGCTTGCAAAGTGAGGCGCAGTTGGAAGAATGCTTTCTTGAGTGTAGGGCATCTCATAAATGAAGTTACGTGTATTAATCCCTTTTCCCAGAATTTAGCATTGCTTTTCTCTTTCCAAGTTGGAATAGACTGAGATAGCCATCAATTCTTAAATGTAAAAATCTCTAACAATTAGGGAAGATGTTTTGCTCTTTCCTCTTCAGCTGCCTCTTTTTTTTTTTTTTTTTTTTTTTTAACATGAAAGCCACACGAGTTCTATCTTCGGGTATATCTACCCTCAAATTCCAAAGGCTCCTAGATCACCACAAAGTAAACGCAGAAGCAAAAAGGCATTTTCACAGCAGGAAAGGGTCACATGCAATACGAACGTGGAGCAGGAAGGTACCTCCGTGAGCGTATGCGTAGACAGCTCTCCAGGCTGAGGGCAAGCTTGCTGACCAAGCCTCCCCCCAGCTCCTGTTTACCCAACAGGTCCTTTTTCTCAGTTATTGGGAGGTGATAATGTGTTCCACATATGAAATTCATATCATTTGTGTTTGGCCTCCTTTGCCATTCTAAGAGTTACGAGGGGCACCATTTTAAAATTAATTTGCTGGGTGTTCTGTCTATCTGTTAGGAACAGGAGGAAGCAAGCCCAGTCCGAGTATTTATCAGACACATGCCGCCCATCTGCCAGAGCTAGGTCGAGGAGGATTTGCTGTTAATCCTTCAGACCCATCTGTAGGGGGTTCAAAATGCTGACCAGGAAGCTAGACAAGATGAGGTTTATTTAATTAGAAAAACGGCTCTGGAGGTTACTAGAAATCACTCTGAAGAAGGAAGGGCTTTTGACCGCATCACTCCTGAGGGGATGAGAGTGGGCTGAAAGTGGTGAGAGCCCAGAGATTGTTTTGTGTTGGGCTTGGGTGGTTTGTTTTGATTTTAAAGTGCTGTGGCTTGGTTAGGGGAGAACGCATCCTCCTTGGTTATGCATGAGCCAGAACCAGCCTCAGCTCGGACAATTCCACTGGAAGTTTGTGTGTGAGTTGTGGTCCTGAGAGACAGAAGACTGCATTTGATTTGCAAGTTTGGATACAGACTGAAAATGACGAAGGAGCTTGATGAGGCCAGAGCAGAACAAGGTGGGGAGGTGAATTCCTGGCCCTCGTGCTAACCTGCCAGAAGCTGAAAGCAGCTTGGGGCAAGCACTCTTACCTACACTTTAGTCCTCAAAATTCACTAGAAGATTCTTGTAACTGGGGCTTATTGCCATTTGAGATCCATTTTTGAGGAAAGGAAAATAACAAAATTGCATTTAAATTTTCCCCAATGGATAAAAACAACATCCGTTCAAAACGAAATCTCCAGCAATGGCACAGTTCCTTTTTAGTATGAAAATATTATTAGCATAATTGGTTTCTGCAGGGCTGCCATTTTGGACAACTGGGCAGGGGAAATTGTGTGCCTTCCCCCAGCTCCGATTGTTATTTCATGGCAATATAAAGCATGACGATTTTCATTGAAGTGCATCAAGATAAACCGTCTCCTCTCTGCCTAGGGCTTTCTGAAATGGTGTCCCCGTTGCTACACAGATTCCTGGACACTGGTCACCCAGGGATCACATTTTCGAGGCTGTTTTTTTTTTTTTTTTTTTTAAAGGTTATTATCCAGGGACCAAAAGCTCACCTGGGAGTAAAGTCCAATAAAAGCAGTTGTTTGCTAGAAAGAACAAAACATTTATTTTAGGAATTCCCAACCATTCAGAGAAGCATGAAGTTCTTGCCTGAGCACCATACACTCTCTGCTTCTCACTTATGGGGAACGGGGGGACACGTGGTTGGAGTAGCAGAGTCTCCCTGTAGCATCAATCTTTCCAATTCACCTTCTACCTTAGAATTTCCCAGGAATCCCTTCTCCTTCCACTTTGGGAACTCTGGCTGATAAAGGATGCCTGAATCCTAGGAACATCAGGGAGCAAACTCCCCTAAGCTCTTGAAACTCAACAATATAAAGATGTCCAGAGTGTGACTGAGGGGAAAAGACAGCCAAGTAGCTCATACTGGAGGGGGAGTTTCCAAGGGTGCATTCCTGTTGTAGACAGAGCTGTTGGATGCAACTGCACCAAGGGCATGTCAGCATTTTGGCAGGGTGGACGAACCCATCATGTAGTGGTCAGTGACCATAAGCAGTCAATGAAGATTTGGGGGGTCATGTAGAACACATGACCACTTAATTGCCTACGTTTCCCATTTCCCACCACCTAAAGGATTCCACTAGAATGTAAAAGCAAACAAACGAAAGTAGCAAAAATGCAAAGGCTCTTCTGGTTGTTGAAAATAAAATTTAGGCTGGGCACGGTGGCTCATGCCTATAATCCTGGCACTTTGGGAGGCCAAGGCAGGCAGATCACCTGAGGTCAGGAGTTCGAGACCAGCCTGGCCAACATGGCAAAAACCCGTCTCTACTAAAAATACAAAAATTAGCCGGGCCTGGTGGTGCATGCCTGTAATCCCAGCTACTCAGGAGGCTGAGACAGGAGAATCACCTGAAGCCAGGAGGCGGAGGTTGCAATGAGCTGAGATTGAGCCATTGCACACCAGCCTGGGCGACAGAGCAAGACTCCATCTCAAAAAAAAAAAAAAAAAAGAAAGAAAAGAAAAATAAAGAAAAGAAAAGAAAAAAAATGTAATTCTGTAAAAGAGAAATTTTTTTTCAGTTGCAGGTTTTCTGCTTTCCCTATTGAAATATACTTCATTTCCCTTCAGAGCTTTAGGAAGGAACAGTACATTGGTGAACAACAACAAAAAAATTGTTTTATTCCTAATTGTGGATGACTAGTTTTATGTTATAAACAAAAGTCTAAAATGCCTTTAAATGTCTGGTTATAGGACACGTGATATTTAGCATCAGACAAACACTGGAAACATATTTGGAAACATTATGGCTTAAAATTAAATTTTTAGATTAAGCCTCAATCTTCTTTCATTAAAGTTGAACAAAGGAATACTTGGGTATGTGAAATACTTAGTGTGGGCAGTTCCTTTCAGTAGTAGAAACTGTATAAGATGGGTTGTACGTTTTTCACTCAGAATTGTTCACTGTGTTCTTGGAATAGATTTCTACTGAATTCTGGAGTAAGTCTATGTGCTCCTATTTTCTGGGGTTGTTTTTAAAGTTTCTTATGATTGTAACCGGGTTGAAGATATCTCCAGTAAGCAAAGAAATATCAACTGAAACACTTCTTTTGGTGCTGATTTTAGATGCCCTTTTTTTTTTTTTTTTTAAGATAGGGTCTCTCACTTTGTCACCCAGGCTGAAGTGCAGTGGTGTGATCACAGCTCACTGCAGCCTCAAACTCCTGGGCTCAAGCAATCCTCCCACCTCAGCCCTCCCAGTAGCTGGGACTACAAGTGTACCCCACCAAACTCGGCTAATTTGTTAAATTTTTGGTGCAGACAGAGTCCCACTATGTTGCCCAGGCTGGTCTTGAACTCCTGGGCTCAAGCAGTCTTCCTGCTTCGACCTCCGAAAGTGCTGGGATTACAGGTGTGAGCCACTGCACCTGGCCAGGTGCTCTTTTTTAAATGCTAGATTGTGAGTCTTGCAAATTCACAAAAATCATCATCTCGTCACCTGAGAATGCTGTCCCTGAAGTGACCTCCCTTCTTATTTCCATATCTGCAGGGCTTCACACTGAGTTCTCTTTACTTTATGGAAGCCTGGGCTCGGCCAGGCATGGTGGCTCACGCCTGTAATCCCAGCACTTTGGGAGGCTGAGGTGGGCAGAATGCTTGAGCTCAGGAGTTCAAGATCAGCCTGGGCAACATAGTAAAAACTCAGTATCTAAAAAAAAAAAGAAAAATTAGCCGGGCGTGGTATGAGCGTATGGTCCCAGCCACTCAGGGTGGTGCAAGCCTGTGGTCCTAGCTACTCTGGATGCTGAGGTGGGAGAATCCCTTGAGCCCAGGAGGTTGAGGCTACAGTGAGTTGTGATCACAGCACTGTACTCCAGCCTGGGTGACAGAGTGAGACCCCGTCTCAAAAAAAAAAAAAAAAAAGAAAGAAAGCAAGCAAGCCTGGGGCTTAAGGACAACACATTCTCATCCTCCTGCTTTCAACCCAGAACTATCAGCTTCCTTCTCTTCCCCTAGGAACTCCATAGCCTTATCTCACTGCAGGGAAGTCTGGCTGTCAGTGAATATGCATTGGCAGGAGGGCTCCTCTTGGCTTATATCCCTCAGATATCAACATCAGCTAGCAAGCTTGGTGGGTGCCCTGAGTTTGCCGGTTTGGATTTAGACCACGAGGGCTCCTAACCTGGGTCTGTGTTGGCTTCAGGAGGCCTGGGCTCCTCTGGGATGTTAACACTTGTTCATGTGTGTTTCCAAAGAACAGGCTCACAGTTTTTATTAGATTCCTACAGCAATTCCCCCAAATTAAAACAACAAATTTTAGAGCAAGAGGTGGTACCCGGCACCAGTCCCCTCAAGCAAAGGAGGACTTGAGAAACCTCAGTGTGGTCTTGCCCAGGAGACCTTGTTTTATCCCACTTCCAGGCCTTTATCACCCAGTGTCTGTATTCCATATTTGCTTCTAAATAAGTTCTTTGTCTCCACTATCTTGCCTCTTAAGAACCTTTTTTTTTATTTTTTTTAAATCTCAGGTAATACCTTTGCATTTGCTGCTCATGGTTGTTTCTGACTCTTGCTGTTGACAATACTCAAACCCTTTATTAACTGATTGATCATTCATTCATTCATTCATTCATTCTGGAATACCAGTTAAGAGCTCTGGAGTCAGGTTGTTTGTGTTCATATTTAGATCTGCCAGGTACTGGCCGTGTGCCCTTGGGTAAGTTAACTTTCCTAAACCTCATCTGAAAAGCAAAGATAATAATAGTGGCTTAACTTGTAGGTTTATTGTGAGGATTAAATATAATCATCCATATAAAGTAGTTTAGTGCCCAGAATATTGTACATAACCAGTAAATGGTTAAAAAATAATTAATTCCACAAATTTTTATTAAGGACATACTGGTGCCAGGTACTGTGCTGGTTGAGATTAATGTTGACTGAACAACAGAGTACTTTGTTCTAGAGTACATAACTTTCTCAGTAAAAACCTGTTATCCTTAGCCGGACATGCTAGAGTCCATTTGCAGCATTTAACTAGCACTTCTTTGCCTCTGTCTTGCCCATTCCTTCTAGCAGTAAGAATAATATAGCAACAACCAATAAAAATAGCAGCAAGTGCACACGCAGTATTAGTACATGCACTTTACAAGTACAGACTGGTTTAACTCTCACCATATCCCTTAGAGGTAAGTACTATTATTCTCTTCTTTTTTTTTTTTTTTTTTTGAGACTAAGTTTCACTCTTGTTGCCCAGGCTGGAGTGCAATGGCACCATCTCGGCTCACTGCAACCTTTGCCTCCCAGGTTCAAGTGATTCTCCTGCCTCAGCCTCCCGAGTAGTTGGGATAACAGGTATGTGCCACCACCCCTGGCTAATTCTGTATTTTTAGGAGAGACGGGGTTTCTGCATGTTGGTCAGGCTGGTCTTGAACTCCTGACCTCAGGTGATCTGCCCGCCTCAGCCTCCCAAAGTGCTGGGATTACAGGCATGAGCCACTGTACCTGGAAATTAAGACGCGTGGAGGGAAAGCAACTTGTCCATGATCACACAGGTTTGAATAGCATCGTGACTCCAGAGATGGTGCCCTAGACTGAATCATACTAAATAAGAATAATACTAAATTTGAATACTGAATAAAAACGTGCCCCTTCCCTCCTTTCAGCCCTACCTCCTTTAAAATCTGTCTCAAAGCTCCCCTCCTTCATAGGAGCCACACCTGACATTATTTGAACAATGAGTTTGCAATTTCTGACCCCTTAATTATTTTTGTATAGCCTTGGTTTGTCCTGCTAATATGCTGTTTGTAAAGGTTCAACTGTTTCTCCGTAGCTAGACTCAAATTTCTCAAAAGAAGATTGTATCTTTTGCTAACTGGAGCCCTTCAGGTAGATATTTGAGGATCGTGTTCCTTGGGGACAATTGACATATCTTTGGTGGCAGGTGCTTTGGGCCTCTATCATTCACTCAGGGAGTGTTTATGGAGCATCCATACCAGGGGGCAGGCTGTTCCCAGCACTGGGAATGCATCAGTGGGTAAAGGCAAGCATGGTGTTCAGGAAGTTGACCAGCTGTGGGGAAGAGCAACATATAAACAGCCTCTGGGCAAGTGCTACAAAGGAGGGCACACTGAATGAGGACAATCGGTAATACACGAGATTTAATTCAGTTGAGGAGGTTAGGGAAGGCTTCCAGGAGGAAGGGATGTTTTTGCTGAGACCTGAGCGTTGAGCAGCACTCACCTAGATAAAGGAGGATGGGAGAAACAGCAGCAAAGGCTCTGTGATAGGAGAGAGAAGTGTGTGTGTGTGTGGGGGTGGGGGAGGTGTTGGTGAGGAATGGGAAGGTCAGAGTCAGAGGATGACCAGGAGTGTGCTGTGAGATGAGGTTGCAGTGGTGGGCACAACCATGCAGGGCCTTGTTGAACATGTCAGAGTTTGTGTGCAAGGGAAACTAATGAACAATTTTTTTTTTTATTCATTTTATTTTTTGAGACAGAGTCTTGCTCTGTCGCCAGGCTGGAGTGCAGTGGCATGATCTCGGCTCACTGCAACCTCCACCTTCCGGGTTCAAGTGATTCTCCTGCCTCAGCCTCCCAAGTAGCTGGGACTACAGGCACACGCCACCACACCCAGCTAATTTTTGTGTTTTTAGGAGAGATGGTATTTCACCATGTTGGCCAGGATGGTCTCAATCTCCTGACTTCATGATCCTCTTGCCTCGGCCTCCCAGTGTGCTGGGACTACAGGCGTGAGCCACCGTGCCTGGCCAAACTATGGAAGGATTTTACGCCAGGGTAGATGATGGTAGCTTGGACTGGGACTGTGATGTTGAAGGAGAGATGTGAGTGAATTTGATAGGCATTTAGGAGATAAAATGCAATGGGACTCAGTGATTGTTTTATGAGGAGTTACAAAGAGCCATTATTTGTGGAAGACTTTTATGTTCTTGGCACTAGCCAAAGTGCTCTACACATAGTGATTCATTTACTGCATACAATAACTCAATGTGGTGGTAAACTTATTGTCTCTAACTCATAAATGAGAAGACAGAGGTGTAGGCCAATGGCAGAACTACCAGGTGGACCCAGGCAGTTGGGGTTCAAGCCCTTACTCTTGACCACTCTGCTCTAGCGCGCTCCGTTGTGCCTTGGTTTTTTGCTAGCTCCATGGATGAATGGTGGTGTCATTCACCAACATGGAAACAGTAGTAGACAGCAATGGGCAGAAGGACTGGAGGGTGAAATCTGGATATGTTGAAATTGAGTTCCAGTTCGTTGTGAAACACAAATTTATCTACCAGTTATCTAGACCTCCCTCATCTCCTCAGGGCTTTGCTCAGATGTTACCTTCTCAATAAGGTTTACCTGACCCCTTTGTTCAAAATTGTACCCTGCCCCATCCCTTTATCCCCTGTGCCCCCAAACTCCTCTTATTCTTGTTTTTCTCCCTGCAACATTTATCACCTTTCAACATTACATGTTTCACTTGTTGTTAAGTGTATTGTCATTGTCTGCCCTTTGAGAATGTGAGCTTCTCCAGAGCAGGGATCTTTGTTTTGTTCACTGATGTATTTTCAGGACCTAGAACAGTGCCTGGCACATGATAGATGCTAACAAACGTTTGTTGAATGAAGGAAAACAATTATTTTTTAGCAAGACTGTTTATAGACTCCCAAATTTGTTCAAAAGATTGGAATTCATGCCTATATTTCCAATTTTTTTTTGTGATAACTAACTAGAATAACTTCATGACTAGCTTTTACTGATTCATGTGTTATCTTAGAGGCTACTGTTGAATTAGTGATTAGATTCATTTTCCCCCTTTGCTTTTTGGTTAAAAATTTTGTTTTTCTTTTACAAAATAGAGACACTGTCTCGTTTTGTTGCCCAGGCTGGTCTTGAACCCCTGGAACCAATGGATCCTCCTGCCTTGACTTCCCAAAGTGCTGGGATTATAGGCATGCACCACTGTGCCCAGCCTGCTTTTTGGTTTTATAAGGAATGGCTACTGTTTCATGATAGGTGTTATTTGTTGAGCTTATTAAAATAAAAAATTATGCTTATGTTTTCTCTTTTGTTCCCTATTTTCTTTTCTTTACCCACATTATACTGATGTGCTAACATGTTCAACATATTCTGCTAGATACGTAAAGCATAGCTGGGTCAGTATAATGTTTTCCTACCGCCCTCACATTTGGTAACTAAAACCAGTGGCTCGTAGTTTAACTGCTACCCTCAAATATTGTCACTGTAGGTACTTACTGGAGATTTCTACCATGAATCTATAATAGGAGCCAGAGATTTTCAGAGAGATAGCTAAAGAACATTTCTATTATCCATTCTGCTAGATCCTTCACATTCTCTCACTTTATTAAGTAAATCAGGAGAGAGCAAAATATCTAGTACTACATTATCTCAGTTGCTGCTGCCCTCCCCTCCATGCTATAATTTAGCTATAGGCATCATGACCTTACAGTGCATAAGGGTGGGTAGAAGAGTCCTCTTTGAGTATCTGAGCCATGATAGAGAGCATTATCCTGTTATTCAATATACTATATTCAAGAACTCACATCATAAATTTCTCCTGGAAATTAGTTTTTAGGGAAGAATTTCTCTATAGTCATGTGTGTATGTGTGTGTGCATGCATCTGTGTGTGTGTGTATGTGTAAGGACACCATGCAACCCAACGTACTTTCCTCCTTGCCTTAGTTACCTAGAGATCTAAAGCCAAAATCAATCCTCAGCAACACTAATTAACTCCTCTTGGAGAGTTCCTGGAAGACCAGCTTCCTCTGCTTCCCCGGAGGGTTTCTGTCTTGTTTCTACCTTTAATGTTCCACTTGATATTATTTTTCACATTGTAAGTCACCTGAAATCCTTTTTGGAACATGTGAGATATAGTCTGAGTAGCCAAATATGATCAGTTCTTCTTGTCTTTTTCCACAACGTTTTGGATGAGAATCTGAGAATCTCTGGAAGTCATAGTAACAGGAATAGTGGACATTTACTTCCTGGTATTGTAAAGTGCTAAACTCTTTATAGATGTCATCTTCTTCAATTCCCCACAATAGCCCTCATTTTCTACACATAATTTTCTGCTCATAGCTAATAAGTGGTAAAATCAGGATTTCAACCACAAACTGCCAGATTCCTAAGGCTGTGTACCTTAGAATGGAACAACGGAGAAGAGAAGGCCCTCATTTTCCTGGCTGTACTGTCTCTGGAAGGAGGAAAGCCCCAGACTGTGGGCCCAGCTGGCCCTTCAGAGCATCCTCCCCTGCCCACAGTGGCTTTGCCTCACTGGGCTGAGGCCCGGGTAATGGGTAAGGTGACCTGGGCTCTGAGGCAAGGGCTCAACATGGCAGCCTCCACCGGACCCCTGCTCTCAGGCTCCCTCCACACCCCTGTGAAAGGAAATTAAAAATAACCCTCCCTCCTTCAGGTTAGGGGTAAAAAGACCACCGAACAAAAATTACCCCATAGGCTGAGGACAGCATGGGAATTCTCCCTCCTCTTGCTCCAGACGTTGCTGGATTCTAGGGAAGATGGCAGCTGCTATAACCTCGGTGCTTGGGTGGGTAGGGCTAGGGTTTCACTTTGAGATTCTCTATCCCCCATGTCTAAACACTTTCCTTGTCATTTATGAATGACAAAAAAGCAGACTTCCAGTAGAGCCGGCCATTGAACAGGCATGCACCCACCTGTCCCGACCTTCTTCTCCCACAATCATCCCACCTCCCTACTTGGTTGGAACCTTCCCTCTGCTGGGCTTCAAATCCCCAGCTACAGCCCTTCCCTAGCCCCTTTATTTTTCTGTTGTTTTTGCCACTTCCCTGAATACTGTGGTATCATGCCAAGCCTTCCATCCCATTCTTTAGCTATTAAGTTGTAGGCTATATTACACAGTGGATTTTGATTCGGATCAGTTAGAGCTAATAGCAATTTTCAGTAAAATATTAACCAAACACACACAAAAGTCGCTCGTGTGGCTCCATCCTCTCCTTCAATAGGATTAATCAAGTTAGCTATTTACTCTTTCCACCACTCCAGTGTTTTCCCACCTTCCACTCCAAACAAGAAAATGACACTAAATTCATTTAATACAAATTTATATTATTGTCTGAGGCATTTTAAACAATGCTTAATTTAATTTTCTTGTTTGGAGTGTGGTATTGGAGAACAGGACCACAGTGTAATGTAAAAATAGGATTCACACATCCACCAGGCACCCAGTTATATTCTCCAGTGACTCACAAGTGCTCTGTTTACCTTCAATTGCAATTCAAATGTGCCAAATTGTCTCCATCCTGCCGTAAAAGGAAAGTCAGCCGCTGAAAGCAGTTCATTCCACCCCAGGCTGGCAGGCCCTAAGGGCTTGACCTTCAGGATGTGGTACAAGTCCTCTTACTTGATTAGATTTCTGATTCCCGGAAAAGACAAGCCAAATATGTTGACTGTTGATGTTCTCTTGGCCTAGTGATCAGTTAGCTAGAGTTCGAGTCCTTTCTGCCTGAGAGGATGGAAATAACCTTTATTGAGCACCTACACTATGACAGGTGACAGGCGTTTAAAAGAAGTCTCATTTTTAATCTCCTCAAAAATCCTATGGGTAATGGGGTAATCTACATCCAAGGCCACATGGCCAGGAGGTGGTGCTTGTGCCCACAACCATGTGCCTCCTGGGGCTGGCACTGGGCTTTCTCTCTCAAGCTTCAGTGCACAGGGTCGTCCATTGTGGGCAGTTTCTTAGCCAAGGGTTACTAATGGGGAGCTTCAGCAGGGCTACGCATGAAGTCCCTGAAATGGTACACAACCTCTGGATGTCTGTGTACCTTTTCCAGGAGGGAGTCCACAGCTTTCTTCAGTTTCTGAAAAGGCTACCTGATTTAAATAATAATAAGCACGGCTGCCTTGAGCTTTCTCTGAGGACCAGCAGCTGCTGTGGGACCCCAGGAAGCTCATGCTGCTCATTCTGCACTTGAACTTGGCCGGATACTTGAGCACCAATAACACATCAACAACTACCATTGGTTGAGGAGGACCTACCATGCACCAGTTCTGCTGGGAACTCTCACCCACTGTAGGAGTGCAACCAAGGGCTGAGGAAGGACCATGGCATTCCTTTTAGAGGCCCTCAATCCTGCCTGGGTAGTAAGAAGAACAGAGTTTCTATAGCTGCTGAGCATGGAAAGTCTCCAAGCAGCTAGTTTTTTGATGTGGGTATTACCAAAGAGTATGAAGCTAATGAGGTCCCAATGATTTAATGCAATTCAAATTAATTTTATTTTTATTTATTTATTTATTTAAAGACAGGGTCTCGGCTGGGTGCAGTGGCTCACACCTGTAATCCCAGCACTTTGGGAGGCTGAGGTAGGTGGATTACTTGAAGTCTGGAGTTCAAGACCAGCCTGGCCAACATGGTGAAACCCCTTCTTTACAAAAAATACAAAAAAATTAGCTGGGCATGATAGCAGGTGCCTGTAATCCCAGCTACTCTGGAGGCTGAGGTGGGAGAATCGCTTGAACTGGGAGGTGGAGGTTACAGTGAACAGAGATCAAGCCATTGCACTCCAGCCTGGGTGACATAGCGAGACTCCATCTCAAAAAATAAAAAAAAAGAGAAGAAAAAAAAGACAGGGACACTCTCTCTCTCTCTCTCTCACCCCGGCTAGAGTGCAATGGCACAACCTTGGCTCACTGCACTCTTAACCTCCTGGGTTCAAGCAATCCTCCCACTTCAGCCTTCCAATTAGCTGGGACTGTAGGCGCATGCCAAGTCACTGGCTAATTTTTTTCTATTTTTTATAGAGACAGGGTCTCACTTCCTTGCCCAGGGTGGTCTCAAACTCCTAGGCTCAAGCAATCCTCCCACCTCAGCCTCCCAAAATGCTGGGATTACAGGCATGCCTGGCCTAGATTAATTCATTTCACTGACATCCTGGAATACTTGCTTCTAAGACATCGTGCTGGGGGAGATAAAATAATGAAGACACAACCCCTGGCCTCAAAGGGATTAAGAAAGACAGGTGTATAAAATCGCTGTAACATAGGGCAGAATACAGTAAACATTATAAGAAAGTTTTCAATTACTTGGTATGGGGGAGATCAGAAGAGGGAAAAAGATCTGGCTTGGTGGGAGTGAGATCAGGGAAGCCATCATTACGAGATGGCACCTAAACCCTTGAAAGTTTTGCAACAGGCAAAGGATGTTTTTGATGGTAGGAATAGCATCTATGAGGGCATGGGAAATCTGGGACACACGTAGACACTCATGAGCAGCTAAGATTGCGTGGAAGGTAGAGCTCCTATAGAATAGCATGGAAGGCAGACTGCTAGGCTGGGTAGGGCCAGATTAATTTATATGTCATCCCTAGAGAGTCTGATTTAAAGGCCTCAACTGAAGTTTGGGCATTGGAATGTTTTAAATCCCCCTAGGTGATTTCTAATGTGCAACCAGGGCTGGGGACCACTGGGCTAGATGGTCTAAAAGCCCTTTCTGGCCTCCGGTAAGAGAATTTTGCCATTTTGACAAAAGGGTCTTGGTTTGAAAATGTGGGTGGCTTGTAGTAACTTATGACAATGGCTGAAAAACTGATTTAAAGCCCTTTGTCTGCAGGCAGTGGTTCCTGAACTCTGGAGGGCTGTTCTAAGAGCAGAGTCCAAAGCCTAAGCACATAGAGAATGTAAACATTACTTGGGCTTGCTGGGGACTGGCAACCTAGGAGTCCTGCCCCATCCAACAGGGGCAGCCTCCACTCAGCTCCCACCAATTGCTGCCAAGTGGGAATGTGGGCCCAGGACTTCCAAATCTTTAGATTTTTCTTTCTTTGCTTCTTCTTCCTCCTCCTCCTTCTTATTCTTATTCTTCCTCTTCTTCTTTTCTACCTTTCTTTTTTTAATAGAGACAGGGTCTCACTATGTTGCCCAGGCTGGTCTTGAACTCCTAAGCTCAAAAGATCCTCCTGTCTTGGCCCCCCAAAGTGCTGAGATTACAGGTGTGAGTCACCTCATCTTTTGACTTCTCAAGAGAAGCCAGCAATCTGGAAAAAGATTCTGATTTGATCGTTAGTAACAAATTTAAATGTTTGATAAAACCCCATGCAAGCCAAACAAAACACAATGGCAAGCCAGATTCAATTGGCAGGTCTCTGGTTTGATAGTTCTGGCTTAGGATTTTGACTATTAAAAAGAATTGGCTTTCATTTTTATTTTATTTTAAAAAATTTGCTTGTTTATGTATTTATTTATTTTTGAGACAGGGTCTCACTCTGTCACCCAGGCTGGAGTGCAGTGGCACAATCTTGGCTCATTGAGACTTCCACCTCCCAGGTTCAAGCGATTCTCATGCCTCAGCCTCCTGAGTAGCTAGGATCACAGGTGCACACCACCACACCCAGCAATTTTTTTTTTTTTTTTTTTTTTTGAGACGGAGTCTCGCTCTGTTGCCCAGGCTGGAGTGCAGTGGCTTTATCTCGGCTCACTACAAGCTCCGCCTCCCGGGTTCATGCCATTCTCCTGCCTCAGCCTCCAAAGTAGCTGGGACTACAGGTGCCCGCCACCACACCCAGCTAATTTTTTGTATTTTTAGTAGAGACGGGTTTTCACCATGTTAGCCACGATGGTCTCGATCTCCTGACCTCATGATCCACCCGCCTTGGCCTCCCAAAGTGCTGGGATTACAGGCGTGAGCCAGCGCACCCAGTCAATTTTTGTATTTTTTGTAGACATGGGGTTCCACCTTGCTGACCAGATTGATCTTGAACTCCTGACCTCAAGGTCCTCAAGTGATCCACCTGCTTCAGCCTCCCAAAGTGCTAGGATTACAGTCGTGAGCCACGGCACCCAGCCTGCTTTTATTTTTATTAAGCAATTGCTACCTGATAAATAATCTTGAGAGAGACATGCTGGTATCGACTTTATGTGTTTGTTTTACATTTTTGTTTATATGTGGCTGAAGAGTCAAAAAAAAGGCCCCATGTGCATTTGACAACTAATGGCCAACATTGTTTTATCTAAAACCTCACCCACTCTCTCCCATATTATTTTGAAGCAAATCTTAGATATTATCTCATCCATAAATATTTAAACATAACCACAATACAATTATAGCACTTAAAAATTATTTTTAATATAAAATACCCAGTCATTGTTCAGGTTCCAATCGTCTTAAGAATGCCATCATGTTTTTGAAAAAGTAGTTTGTTCAAATCAGAATCCAAATAAAGTCCACATGTTGCAGTTGGTTGATATGCTTATGTTTGCTTTTGATATTGTTTTTCTGCACATTGATTTTGCTGAAATGGCTATTATTAATCTGTTTGTATGTAACCTTTCACTAAAAGATTTGTAAAAAATGTAATGAAGTTTTGCAAGGCCAAGCTTTGTGATTATATTAGAAGTTAGTTTGATATCGTCTTATAAACAGCTAAATTCTGTCAAAGAAAAATCCATTTTTAATGCATGATTGAATATTGATAATTAATGGGAACTATGAGGAAGTCATATGCAAAGATTAATTACCAACTGAGCTCTGAGAACATTTTTCTTCCTTTGTAATCTTACCTCCTGAGAGAAATAGTCTATATTGGTCCTAGAGTGAATTGACAGATATGTCCAGAAAGAAAAGCCACTGACTTTAATCTTTATTGGTCATGCTTAATTGGATGCACTATTATTTTTTATTTGCAGAGACAATATTTTTCAGTTAATTCTTTCTGTAATGCTGGAATTGAAAGGTGGGGATCCTGAGGTCTTTCTTACTGTACTGGTTTTATGAGGCTATGAATCCTGGCATTTTCTGAATATTTCTTTTTATTGGAAGTGCTTGAAATCAATTCTTGATGATGAAAAATGTAATTGAATCAAGGTCATCCTTTACAGGCCAACTATTTTCATAGTGGTGTCTAAACTGTGACATAAAGTGATGCCCTGAACTTCCTGCTTCAGACAGTAACTTGAGCGAAACTGAGTCCTGAAATCCAAGTTCATTAAAATGAGGAAAAATATTGTGAGTCCATGAAATAAAAAGCCAGAGAGGTGTAGCTGTTTGCCCCTACTAGTGTGCATTGAATTTGCACATCCACCCACCTAAACTTCTGCTCAAAATTGTTTCCAGCCAAGAGGCATCTGCAGGCCAGTCTCTGACTGGCAGCAGCTCAGATTTGGTTTGCAAAGGTGGCTGGTGGCCGGTGGCTAATTACATGTTTGATGAACTTGTTGTTAAGACAATGCTGCATGTGTCCTTCCCAGGCTGCAAATTGCCAGGTTACTGGAGAGTTTCCTGTATGGATACTAATTATGCTTAATTTGGTCCTGAGATTTCCGCATTTGTCTTTCTGTCACAAAGTTTGTGATTACAAATCGCTCCTGTTGATTGGGAGTGAGGCTACATTTCTGATGGCTCACACATGTAATAAAGCTATTCATGAAACCAGCAGTGTTTAGCCGTCTTTACAAAACGCAGACATCCACGGTTATTTGCATCCCTGAGAAAAGTTTGCTCTCTCTAGATATTTGTTTTTACAACAAATTAATTACCTGAAAAACATGGACAAAGCTTCCAAATGTGACACTGTGTGGAAAGGACAACCACATGCTACCTGGGAACGGGGTGCCACTTTGTTACTGAGGGATGTGAGTTTAATCCTACACAGTCAGGCAGGGTGCACAACCTCATTTGCCACTAGGGAGGGGCAGATGTGACCCCACTGTTCTCTCCTGTGTCACCCCTTCCTTTGAGATCCTGTAGAAGGCTTTGCTGGAATACAGGCAACGGCAGGCAGCCCCTGGACTGCCAACCTCATTAACCAATGGGCTCAGGGGTTCTTCTGAGCCAGAAGTCCCACCATTGGATTCCTGGGTTCCTATCTGTAGGTGGTGGAGCCCAGGCTAAAGCTAAGGTCTCTTCCTCCTTTTTACATTTGTTGAAAAGTTTTTGCAAGTGATTAGGGCACTGGCTCTCAAATGCTTTTGTTCTAAGACAATTCTAATACTTCTTCTCCCAAGCAAAGAGCTTGTTAAGGTATCGCTCCTGCTGCTGAGTGAAAAGGGAAGGCCCTGGTTCCAAGGCTGGGACTAAGGGTGGTGTGTGGTGAAGGAAGGTGGGGGAAGGAAGTGCGGAAGAATCATGGGAGAGCAGAGGCCAAGATGGATGTCAAGGCTGGTGGGACCAAGGGGACAGGGTGGGGATGGGGAACAGAGGTGGGATTGAGGTGACAGGGTGAGACCTTCTGGAGCTGACCCAGCTGCAGGAAGTGTGCCAGTATGGAGCAGGTACTGCAGGCATAATCCCACCCAGGGAGGAAATGGGAAATCAAGGGCTACACCCACCCAGGCCCAGTTGCCAGATCTGACTCTTTGTCCTTGCTCAGGTCTTTGAGCTGGACCTTGCCATCTTTAACCATTTTTAATGAACTACTAACATCCAAAAACTGAGCTATGCACTGGAAATCTACCTTTGAGAAGAGCTTTGTGTATTATCTTGCCGTTAGCTAAATGCCTAGGTGTTTTAGAAGACATTTTGAGTCAGTAGAGTACTACCTGTTAAATTGCTCGGAAGTGACTTTATGTGGACCTTTGAGGTGGTCTGCTTACCCAGGAAATCCAGGCTACCTTTGCTATTCTATGTCAAAAAAGTCTTCCATATGACTGCAAAAATCAGAAGTCAGAGAGGTTTAAGATTTCCCCGGCTGCCATTGTTAACGTAACCAGAAAAAGTATGTATGCTCTACATAGGGGGTGTCTATTCTAATAGGTGGTCATAGATCCATACAAAGCAATTAGAAGCATCCATATTATCTTAGGAATAAGAAAACAATCCTGTTAACTAATAACCCACATAAGGTCAATATCTCTGGCCGTCAAGATTAACCAAGTGGCCACTCCCGAGATCATTTGTGGAGAAACGCTCAGATAGCTTCTTTTCCCTTAAGAGTAGCGAGGACCAGGCGACTTTAAGTCCTATAATGGTGTCCCTCTCAGGCCTATGTGACTGCACTAGGGTTAAGTATAAGTCAGGGTCACATTATGACCTTGAGCAAGTTCAAGCCACAATGGCTTTATGATACCATGTGTCTTCTTCAGGTTAATTTCAGGGCCCCAGCTGTATTGGAGTTGGAATTGAAGCAGCCAAAGAAGCATGGTGCAGGGCTGCCCGCTGATCTAGCAAAAGCCTTCTTCTGTTTGAAGAAGTCTATTGTGTTTCCTTACCTGCTGGACAGAGAGAGAAAAACCTACTTACAGCACAGAAAATGGGCTCGGGGCCCGAATTTGGCATCGTGTTTGGAATCTGGGATCGTCCACCACTTACTACTAGCTGTGTGGGACAAGGACCTGAAAGTCTCCATGCATTTGGTCTTCTCTACCATGGAAAGGGCAGTTCTTGCCTCAGAGATTTGTTGTGTAGATTAAATGATAGTGAGTATAAAATTGTTAGTATTAAGCTGTTAGCACCCCATATCCCCAAAACTATGGCCACTAGAACTCTGTCAGTGAAAGAACAAAGCAATGTGCTCTTCAAGCAGCCAGAGTGGCTCTGCCATTGCAAAACTTCTGTCTCCGGCCGGACACGGTAGCTCATGCCTGTAATCCCAGCACTTTGGGAGGCCTAGGTGGGAGGATCATCTGAGGTCAGGAGTTCAAGACCAGCCTGGCCAACATAGTGAAACCCTGTCTCTACTAAAAAACTACAAAAATTAGCCAGGTGTGGTGGCACGCTCCTGAAGTCCCAGCTACTCAGGAGGCTGAGGCAGGAGAATCACTTGAACCTGGGATGTGGAGGTTGCAGCGACCCGAGATTGCGCTACTGCACTCCAGCCTGGGTAACAAGAGTGACTCTGTCTCAAAAAAAACTTGCATCTCTATACAAAGCTCTCCAGGTGCCCTGGCTCCTGCCCTAACTAAAGCAGAAGACAGAATCAAAGCCACTGCCTGTGAAACTGTGCTCCTCAAAGATAATATTACCATGATTCTACCCCCACCCCTTCCAGCCCCATCCCACAGGAACACTTCAGTTTCCAGGCTCTTTTAGTTCTCCTGAGATGTGGGAGGCAATGCCTGCAGCCACAGACACCCTGGGAAAACAGGTAACTGTTTTTCCTGGAAAGCCTGGCCTGGGGTAGAGCTGACTCAAAGCCTGAGAGGGGATGGCAGGGGTGTGCGTAGGGCTGGAACAAGGACAGGCCGGGTGGGCACTGTTTCTGGATGGGACCCGCCCCATCTGACTCCCCATCGAAGCTGTGTTTATATTACCATGCCACAGGCTGTCATTTTCCATAGCACTGCCTTTTGTTCGCCGTTTTCCTACCTTTGCCATGAAAATTTGCTGCAGGCAGAAATCTGACATGGGATGTCTTAAGCCAAGAAGAAGCTTTTTATTTTTGTTTTTCTCTTTTTGACAGATTTTGAATTAGTCATTTAATCAATTTTAACCCAGAAAACTCTTCTCAAAGTAGACCTCACCCCCACCTCTCCGAATCTTCTGGAGGTGAGTTCTACCACCAGCAACAGCTTCTCCAGGTGTCCTGGATCCTCCCTTCTGGGCCTAAGCCTAAAGGAGCTTCTCCCGCAGCCTCTCCTGAGCACACTGTTATTCTCTTATTGATGGCAAACACCACGACCTTGCTCCTGGCAACTTTTCCTCTTATTTATTCTGTGCCCAGAACTTCCTTGGGCATTAGTGGGAATCTTGCAGCTAGAGAGGAACAACCACTGTACAATATAGAAAGCACACACACACAAAGGCCAGGGCAGTATGGGGGGTGTTTGAAGTGCTTATATTTCATGCATAATTACTAATAAATTAACCTTTTTTGCTGAAAAATTTAAAGACATTTAGAATCAAATATAAAATATTTTCAATGCAGAAATGTAAATTTTGCCTTTTAGTATTTACTCCAAGGAAAGCCCACCTACAAAATGAGAGCTCTTGAAAATACAGTATAGGCTGGGCGCGGTAGGTCACACCGTAATCCCAGCACTTTGGGAGGCTGAGGCGGGTGGATCACTTAAGGTCAGGAGTTCGAGACCAGCCTGGCCAACATGGTGAAACCCCATCTCTACTAAAATACAAAAATTAGCTGGGTGTGGTGGTTGACATCTGTAATCCCAGCTACTCAGGAGGCTGAGGCAGAAGAATCACTTGAACCTGGGAGGCAGAGGTTGCAGTGAGCCGAGATCGTGCCACTCCACTCCAGCCTGAGTGACAGAGCAGTGAGACTCCATCTCAAAGAAAAAATAAAAAGAAAAAGAAAATACAGTATAGGCTACCTTGACAAAAATAAAACTTAGGCTAGGCATGCAGTAGCTCATGCCTATAATCCCAACATTTTGTGAGGTTGAGGCAGGAGGATAGTTTGTGGCCAGGAGTTCAAGATCAGCCTGGTCGACACAGCAATACACTATGTCCATTAAAAAAAAAAATGTAGTGATAATCGAGAGCAAGATTTAGTAAAGCCTTTACTTTTAAGTTGGATTTTTATTTATCTCACTGTCCATTTACTCATTCATCTAATATTGTTGAATGTCTATTAGGTACAAAGTTGTCATTTAGAAAATGTATGGTTATTTTCTGAGATTATTCCCTCATACAGGTTATTATTGCTAAAGTACTTTGTTTTATTTTTTGAGATGGGGTCTTGCTCTGTCACCCAGGCTGGAGTACAGTGGCACCATCACGGCTTACTGCAGCCTCCACCTCCTGGGCTCAAGCGATCCTCCTTCTTCAGCCTCCCGAGTAGCTGGGACTACCAGTGCACACCACATCACCCAGCTAATTTTTAAATTTTTCGTGGAGACAGGGTCTCATCGTGTTGCCCAGGCTGGTCTTGAACTCCTGGGTTCAAGGGATTCTCCTACCATGGCCTCCCAAAGTGCTGGGATTACAGGTATGAGCCACCATGCGTGGCCTAAAGTACTTTATAAAATGCAGTTCTTACCATGAAAACTCATTCTCTGCCACTTAAAACTTTTTTACTTCATAGAAAGCTAGAAAACGTAGAGAGAACCCACGATGCCAAAAGCTAGTCTGCATCACTAAAACCAGAATTGAATTCTCTGCGACTCTCTTTGGATGGAAGTTGGGGGCATAAAGGTTTCCTTATGTACCCATTACAGACCATGTGCTTTACAAAAACAATCTCATTTAATTCTCACAACCCACCGAGGTGGATATGCTTTCCATTTTGTAGTTCAAATAACTGAAGCTAGGAGAGATGATGAAACTTGTCCAAAGTCACATAACTCATTGGTGTTGGCATTGCAACCCTCAGTATCTTTCAGCACACCATTCATTTCATTCAATACATAATTTTATTGAGCACCTGCTATGTATTAATACTAGCCACAGTCCGAGAAACTAAGGATGCATTAATACTAGCCACAGTCCGAGAAACTAAGGATGTCTCTGCCCCCGTGGAGTTCCCGTTCGGTGGTTGAGAAGGCAATAAACAAATCCATGATGAAATGTTGGGTGGCGGTGAGGAGATGCAGAAAAGTGAAGCAGGGTGAGGGGATGGAGAATGAAAGGGATGGGGTGGCTACTTTGGTCTCCAGCATTTGTCCACCCAGCAGGAGGCCTCTTTCCGTAGACTGCACTCTGTTACCAACCTCTTTCCTGGATGTGAAGGGAGGGAAAATATGGGAGAGCATGTGGGCATGTGCGTGCATACCTGCAGTGCATGGGCATGAGGAGTGAAGGCGGTCAAATAGAGAAGGGCAAGGAGAAACGAGGAGACCAAGTCGAATTTGCAAAGCAGATGTTGTTCCTTGGGCTTTGGTCTCCTCTTCTCTTCAAGCTCTTTTTCAGCAGCCCAGTGACCTCCCAGCACACCTGGGCTTCCCTATCTGCATCCTTGGCTATTGCTAAAACCTCTGCTTTCTGGAGTGAGCCTGCTCTGAAGATGATGGATACCACTCCTTCCTCCTTCCCGTTCCCTTAAGTGTCAACCAAATCCTTGTGACTTTGCTGTGTCTCCTTCCAAAGCCACGCGTTCTGTGTTTCAATCCTCTAGGGCCTATTAAGTGACCAGATAGTTTTTGTGCATACAAAATTAACTGATTTTGCATTGTATTTACATTTTGATAGGCTGAAAATATGTCTTAATGTTGCAGTGCCTGGGGCCCTCTTCTTATCTTTACTTTCACCCCTTTGGTGATCTCATCCAGTTCCAAGGCTTTGAATACATCTATGAATAGAAGACTCTCAAAGTTATATTCCATTGTAGACTGCCCTGTCTGCCTATTTGATTTTTCCACTAGACAGTCTAATAGACATCCCAGAATGAGCATCGGGTATGTCCAAATCCCGGTTTCCATCTGCAGCTTTCTTCATTTAAGTAAATGGCAACTTCATTTGTCCAGCTGCTCAGGACAACACATTTGGGGGCATCTTTTACTCCTCCTTTATTCTCACACGCAGAAGGGGTTGGCTCACCTTCAAATACATACAGAATTCAATCCTTTCTGACCCTTTTTTCTGCTATCACTCTAGTTCAAGCCACCATCATCTCTTGGCTTGGTGATTCTAACAGCCTTCTAACCCTTCCCGCTTGTGGTCCCACTCCCAACTCAGTGGCCGGCGTGATCTTGTTCGTTAGTAAATCACATCATCTCACTCCTCAGTTTATGCCCTCCAGAGGCTCCCACCTTACTTAGAGGAGAGCTTGAAACTCTCTTCTCCTCTGAAAAAGAAAATAAAACTAAAAAACCCAAACCAACAAACAAAGCAAGGCCTGCCTGCTCTAGGCTTCTCCTTTTGTTCCCCCTCCCTCTCAGCTGGGAGTGCCCTGGTCTCTGATGTCTTCAGGGCCACACTCTGGCTGCAGCCGGAGCTACCCTCCCGTGATCATTAGTTAGTCATTTTAAAGTTGGTCAAGGTGAGATTTGCCAAGAAATGTATTTCCCAGTTCTGAGAACGCTGCCTGGTATGCCTGGGAGATAAGAACTTCAAGTGACTTTAAGAGGAGGCGGTCTCCTCTGTTTGCACCTGTATAGGAATCAACATTCTGTCTCCATACAGCAGCTCACAGCTCCCATCTATGGGAAATGCCTGTTTGTTTCAAGTAACATTGAACCCAGCAGCTTTCTTCTACTTGGCTCCGCCACTACTTTTTCTTTTTTCCTTTTTTTCCCTCCCTTTAAGAAAACGAAGTCCATTTTAATTTTGTGGGTTTGACAGAACTAGGACAATAGGACAATGTTTGCTGGGATCAAATTTTTTTGTATGAATTTTTTTGGCAGAATCAGTGTTTGCAAGAAGCAGATAAAACTTGACTGTTGGAGAACCTCGCTGTAGCAAGCAGCTGCCTGCCAGCAAATCTGCAGTTAACAACAGAGCCGGAGTCATTGTTAGCCAGGTAGGAGAGACAGGGGAAGAGAAAGCTGGAGAGCGTCCTTGTTAGGCTCTAAATGAATTGGTTGTTTAGCAATTACTGTAAGACAGCAGATCGGGGTACATGAGCTCTGAAGATAACATCTCAACTTGGTTTGCTGTCCTTACATGACACGGGTGTATATGCATGAAGGAAGCCCCACAGCCCCGAAATATTTTATTCACCTCACACTTGGAGGAGCTCACTGACTGGAATTCAATAGAAACTGTTCTCTGTGTGAAAGTAATTTCAGAAAGTAATCTAGTTTATGGAAATGAAAGGCATCAAAACACAAAAAACACTGTTTCTCTACAAGTGCTTTGCCTCAAATATTTGACATGGAAATTTGTATAATCCCTCTGGGGGCACGTGGGTTTCACCAGTGTTAACATCTTTTGAAATGGATTTCACAAATATTTATTTGCCGTGCCAGCCTGACAAATAATTTAGAATATCGAGGCATCTTCCCAGAATCAAACTTAATGATATGAATCTCAAATGATTGTGGAGGATAAAAGGTGTGAATTTTAACTGGGTACTGGGAGCTGACGTTACTTTCAAATACTACCCCAGGGAGCAAAGGTGCCACTTAGCTGTTTTGAGCCCCCAAACCTTGCTAGGTGGGCAGTGCGGCTCAGAAATGACGGTGGATCGTCCACTGCCACTTTCTGCTTCATTTCCCATGCAGGAAATAAGTCTTCTTGCAAAGGCCTGGAGGGAGGGGGAGGGAAGGGGATGAAACAATGGGCAGGGTGGGCTCAGGTCCGATGTGGCAATGAGTAAAATGGGGCGGGCTGCTTCCTACCAGTCCTTAGGGAAAGAGTGGGCAGAAGATCAGCCCTTTAGAGGATAAGCCTTAGGTTAGAACAGAATCAAGGAAGAGCAAGAGAGGGACACTTATGTTTTCCATCATCTGCTGAATGGGAATGCCCATGAATCCCTTCCTGTCTTCCTTTGAGGGAGCACTAGCTTGTCATTCTAGAAGATGCCATGTGGTCCTGTGAGAACCCTCTCTCCCAGGTGCAGTGTCCCTCAGGCCTGGTGACAAGGGCCCTTCCCTAGGGCCATTGTTCCCAGGCAGAGATTTGAGTTGGCACAGTCCTTATGGCTCGTTAAGTGATGAAAACATCCCTGTTTTATAGAAGGGCCAGCAGCTTTCCTGTGTCTGCATGGTGGGTGAGGAGTAGAGTCAGAGGCCACCAGGGTGACCAGAGTTCCCTGCCCCACAGTCACCCTTCTCAGCCCTGATGATCACTGTACTCAGCTCAGAGGAGAATCTGTTGGAGCAGGGGCATGAACCTTCTATGAGATTGATGCAGAAGGTGATACAGATGCCCAGCCAAACTTTTGAGACCCCTCCCACCAGGAACTGGGTCTGTGTCCCCTCTTTTTGAGCCCGGGCAGACTCTGTGACTTTCTGTCATTTCTGGGCCCAGCCTTTAAGAGGACTGGCAGTTTCTGCTTCCCTCCTTTAAACCTTTGAGCCATCATGGAGCCACCATTCCTTTTCTGGAGAGAACACACGGAGAAGCCTGGAGACCACATGGAGAAGCAGCAACCAGTTGAGCGTGGCCTCTTGACTGCCTGTACGAACCACGTCAGTCACTTTAAATTTTTCAGTAGCTGCATTAAAAAGTAAAAAGAAACAGGTAAAATTAATAATACATTTTATTTGACCCAATGTATGAAAAAAATTCAACATGCAATTAATAAATAGTAAAATTAAGATAGTTTCCTTTTTTTCATATGAAGTCTTCAAAATCCAGTGTGGTATTTACATATACAGCATGTCTCTATTCAGTAGAGCCATGTTTCAAATGCTCCATTGCACATGTGGGGCCGGGTGCAGTAGCTCATGCCTGTAATCCCAGCACTTTGGGAGGCTGAGGAAGGCAAATCGCTTGAACTCAGGAGTTCGAGGCCAGCCTAGGCAACATGATGAAACCCCCGTCTCTGCAAAAAATGTACAAATTAGCTGGGTGGGGTGGTGCACACCTGTAGTCCCAGCTAGGGAGGCTGAGGTGGGAGGATCACTTGAACCTGGGAGCTGGAGGCTGCAGTGAGCTGTGATTGTGATTGCACCACTGCACTCTAGCTTGGGCAACAAAGCAAGACCCTGTCCAAAAAAAAAAAGAGAAAGAATAAAGAAAGAAAAGGAAGGAAGGAAGAAAGGAAGGAAGGAAGGAAGGGAGAAGGAAAGAAAGGAAGAGAAAGAAAGAAAAGAAATGGGAAAAAAAGAAAGAGAAAGAAACAGACAAAGAAAGAGAGAGAAAGAGAGAAAGGAAAAGAAAGAGGAAAGAAGAAAGGAAAGAAAGAAAGGAAAGAAAGAGAAAAAAGCATATGTGGCTCATAGCTACCAAATTAGACAGTGCATATCTAAAGCTGTCACCTTTATTTGCCTCTGCTGCTCACCCTCACACCACCACATAAAGGAAAAATTTCTCTACAAGTGGACACATGCTGAAATAAACACTCAGGCATCCTTGAAGGGAAGAAGTCACCAGAGGATGTACCAATGAAGGAGAAACCCTCTCGCGCTTAGATGGGGGTGGGATAGATCAAGGCCTATTGATACATTTTTTCTATAAGCTGCAGACCCACCACCTTCTTCCTCAGTGGTTGCATTTGTCAGTTGGAGCCTCAGTCTATCTCAGTTAAGCAAAGCACACTATATAAAAATTCGTATTTGTGAAGGAGCTAAGTGGCTATTCAATTTAAATAAGAGTCTGCTTTACAAAAGGATTCGCTTTGGGGTTGCCTAAGCTAGCGCATTTCTCTTGTGTGTTTAAAGTAAATCCATTTATTTTTAAAAGATTTCATCAGATTGCACCAACATCTATTGAATGAAATAAATTATCCCTACACGTGAAGGCTTCCTGAAAGTTGATTAGGGGGATGAATATGAGCGGAGAGAGGCAATACGCATAGAATGTTAGGGCTGTGAGAGAACATTGTGCTCAACAGCATCTAGTCCAGGGATGGCAGATGCAGGCAGCTTGGGCCATCGCTTCTCATGGACAGCAGAGTGGCCTGCCCTACCAAGTCTAGCGTGGCCCCAGCCATAGTCTCTATCCATTCCTCGAGGCAGTTGCTACCAATAGATCTGTAGCAGCTGTGAGATGAAATCAGACATCCACGTTCTTATAACAGGTAGGCACCAATAAGGATTATTTGCCAGTCTGCCCCCCACTTCTCCACCATTATTCTGAAGCTCACTGGGGGCCCCCATCCATGGTTGATTGGTCTAGGGTGAGCACCTGAGCTGAACTAATGTGAAGGGCAGCCCTTCCCAGGTTTTTTTTGCATTTAGGAGACCAAGAGCATGTCAGTGAGTCTCTCTGGCGGCTGAAGCTTAAAATGGAAAACTCAGGAGTTGCCTGGGCTGCTCAATCCTCAGGGTACATCCGAAGGCAGAGGACAGAGCTGCTACTCTGAGGAGGGCAGAGATGAGAGGACAGGGGCCTGGGGGCTCATCCCAGCTGAGTCTGCGGCACAGGCCAAACCCCCTCACTTGATCACCTCTCCCTCAGATTCCACACACCACAGTAACCGTTCCGTGAAGTATCGTTTTGCAGAACAAGCATGACTTGGCTTCTCTCATTTGTAAACCCAGAATCTTAATTAATACAGAGGCCCAGCTTCAGGGGCATGCAACCTGTGTCCTCACAAGTGGCTCCATGCTTAGGGCACTGTGCTTGGTTTAATGGTCTGCTATCATTGTCTTGAAATTCTTAACCTTTTTTTTTTGAGACAGAGTCTCGCTCTGTCGCCCAGGCTGGAGTGCAGTGGCACTCACAAGTGGCTCCATGCTTAGGGCACTGTGCTTGGTTTAATGGTCTGCTATCATTGTCTTGAAATTCTTAACCTTTTTTTTTGAAACAGAGTCTCGCTCTGTCACCCAGGCTGGAGTGCAGTGGCACAATCTTGGCTCACTGCAAGCTCCACCTCCCAGCTTCAAGCAATGCTCCTGCGTCAGCCTCCTGAGTAGCTGGAACTACAGGCGTGTGCCACCACGCCTGGCTAATTTTTGTATTTTTAGTAGAGACAGGGTTTCACCATGTTGGCCAGGCTGGTCTCGAACTCCTGAGCTCAAGTGATCCATCTGCCTCGGCCTCCCTCTCAAAGTGTTGGGATTACAGGTGTAAGCCACCACGCCTGGCCTTAACCATTTTTATAAGGGACCCCACACTTTGATCTTGTATTCGCCCCACAAATTATGTAGTCAGTCCTGCAAATATACTTTCATTTTAGAAGAGTAGGTAATTTAAACTGAGATGAAGTCAGTAATTCAACTAAAATCACAGAGATGGCTACAGAATCCATTTCAGTCTGGTGGAGTCCAGGTTGGAACTGAGAAAAGGGCATAAACAGGTGAAAAGGGTTAAAGTTGGTGGGGAGAGAAAAATCATTTTGTTTCTCTTTCTTCTTCCATGACACAGAAATTCCCTAACCCCAAACCTTAATGGTTGTTGTTTTGCTTCTCAATTTTCATAGAAATAAGCAGAAGAAAGGGTAGGTAGGAAAAGGCTGACTGGTGTCACAGACCAATTGTTCTGAGAGAAGGAAACATTTGCCAGGTTGCCAAAGCCGACCTCTTTTCCCAATTTCCCAAAGACCCAATTTCCCCAGCTGCTTTGTTGACATAGCAACAGTGAATTCTGAAAGGGTTGTTATAATATTAATATGTATTTCATGGTGGGTTTGCCCTGTGTTCTTCCCGGCCCTTGTGATCCAGGTCTGAAAAAGAGGTGCTTTTTGGCTTCTGGCCATGGAAGCCAAGGCCCCGTTCTCCGAGTGGGATAAGTAAGGAGCAGGTGCCTCTGTCAGCACATCCGCCAATTGGGTGGAGTCCCCCCACCAGGTCCTCCCACCCGCAAGGCTTCTCTGCCTTCCCCAGAGTGAAAGGGCTGACTTTGTAGATATTTTAAGTAATAGCTGCACCTTGGGATACGTTTCCATCCTCCTACTACTCAGGGTGTTAAATGTAGCACCTGTGAGCCATTGTGTAGAAAATCAATTATACCTTGGGCCCAGTGATAAGAATTCATCCCCTGGGCTCAATTTTTAAAAGGCTTCAAAAGGCCTCCCACCTCTTTCCCTTTTTCCAATGCAAATGAGCAACACTCAGGATATTTGCATGCCAAATTCCAGCATGGGTTTCAAGCGAGTAAATGGTCATATTTATTAGTAATAGCGGTGGTAGATGAGTAAGAGGGATTTAATAAATGTATGTTCAATATGTTCGTGTTTCTATAGCACTTAACAGTTTTCAAAGCCTTTTTTTCCCCCCGAACATCATTTATTTGATTCTTAAACAAGCAAACAAACCCAAAAGGCCTGTGATGAGGACAAAGAGGAATTATCCTCGTTTTACTGATGAGAATAAGGCTAGAGAAAGATTTTATTTTGCCCAATGTCATATAACTGATTCATAGGTGTCAGAGTTATGATTAGAACTTGAGTCTGTCTACCAGCTAGCACTGCCTTTCCTCTGTATCATGTTGCTTCATGGTGTTTCAGAAGGGACACAGGGACAGAACAGGAGTTATATTAACTGAGTGCAGGAGAGTGCAATCAATAATAGCTAAGACCTATTAAACGCCTACTATGAATCTGCCACAGATATTATCTCATTTATTTTTTTTTGTGGGGGGTGGATGGAGTTTTCCTCTGTCACTCTTAAAATATCTACAGAGTCAGCCCCTTCACTCTGGGGCATGGCGTGAGTGCAGTAGTGTGATCTCAGCTCACTGCAACCTCCGCCTCCCTGGTTCAAGTGATTCTCCTGCCTCAGCCTCCCTAGTAACTGGGACTACAGGCACATGCCACCATGCCTGGCTAATTTTTGTATTTTTAGTAGAGACGGAGTTTCACTATATTGGTCAAGCTGGTCTCGAACTCCTGACCTCAGGTGATCCACCCGCCTCGGCCTCCCAAAGTGCTGGGATTACAGGCATGAGCCACCACGCCCAACTTCATTTAATTTTTTAATTCAACTTTTTAGTTTGAGATAATTGTAGACTCACATGCAGTTGTAGGAAATAAAAAGATCCTGCGTACCCTTTGCCTAGTTTCCCCCAACAGTAATATCTTGCAGGACCATAGAACAAAGTCAGAACCAGGATGTTGACATTGATACAGTCAAGATATGCAATATTTTCATCACCACGGAGATCCCTTATAAAAGAAGTCCCCAGCCCAGTACTGATTCGTGGCCTGTTAGCAAAGGGGCCACACTGCAGGAGGTGAGCAGAGGGTGAGCGAGCACAGCTTCATCTGTATTTACAGCCGCTCCCCATCACTCGAATTACCGCCTCCTGTCAGTTCACTGGCGGCATTAGATCCTCACAGGAGTGCAAACCCTATTGTGAACCACAGATGTGAGAGATCTAGACTGCATGCTTCTTATGAGAATCTGATAAATGTAATGTGCTTGAATCAGCCTGAAATCATTCCGCTGCACTCCGTGGAAAAATTGTCTTCCGTTAAACGGATCCCTGGTGCCACAAAGGTTGGGGACCACTGCCTTATATTGTCCTATTATAGCCACACCTACTTCCCTGTCACCCCCATCCCTCCTTAACCCCTGGCAACCACTAGTCTGTTCTCAACGTCTATGAATTTGTTATTTCAATGACGTTGTATGAGTAGAAGTATGCAGCAAATAATGCGTGATTCCCTGCCTTCTCCACTCAGCGTAATTGTCTGGAGATCCATCAAGATTGCTGTATGTATCAGTAGTTCATTCCTCTTTATTGCTGATAGCATTCCATGGTCCAGAAGTACCACAGTTTAACCATCCACCTGTTCCAGTTTTTGACTATATAAATAAAGCTTCTGTAAACATTTGTGTACAGGTTTGTGTGTGAATGTAAGCATTTGCTTCCCTGGGATAAATGCCAAGAATACAATTATTGGGTTGTATCGTAGCTGCATGTTTAAGTTCTTGAGCCACTGCCAAACTGTTTTACATGCCCAGTAGCAATGTCTGATCTGTCCAGTTTCTCCATATCCTCACCAGCATTTGGTGTTGTCACTATTTTTTATTTCAGTCATTCTGATAGGTATATACTGATATTTCACTGTGGTTTTATATTTCCCTAATGGCTGAGGTTGAATATCTTTTCATGTGCTTGTTTATCATTTGTGTATCCTGTATGATGATTGTGTATCCTGTGTGATGAAATGTTTCTTCATGTCTTTTGCCCATTTTCTATTGTAATGTTCTCCTTTTTAGTGAAGATTTTTTTGTTTGTTTGCTTTCACTGTGAAGTTTTGAAAGTTCTTTTTTTATTCTGGATACTAGAATATTTCATATCCTCTATAGGATAAGAGATTTGCAATAGTTTCTCCAACTCTGTGGCTTGTTTTTTCATCTTCTTAATAGGGTCTTATGTAGAACAAAAATTTAAATTTTGATTAAGTACAATTTATCTTTTTTTTTTTTTAAGAGATCATGCTTTTGGTGTCAAGTATAAGAATTCTTTGCCTAGTCCTAGATCCTAAAGATTTTCTCCTATATTTTTCTAGAAGTTTTCCCATTTACATTTATTAAGTTTGTGATCTATTTTGAATTAATTTTTGTATAAGGAACAGCCTATGGATGTCTAATTGCTCTAGCACCATTTGTTGAAAAGGTTCTCTTCTATTGAATTTCTTTTGTATCTTTGTCAAAATTCGATTGGATATATTTGTATGTGGGTCTATTTCCAGGTACTCTGTTCTGTCTTTTTTGTTTTTTTTTTTTTTGAGATGGAGTCTCGCTCTTGTCACCCAAGCTGGTGTGCAGTGGTACATTCTCTGTTCACTGCAACCTCTGCCTCCTGGTTTCAAGCGATTCTCCTGCCTCAGCCTCCCGAGTAGCTGGGATTACAGGCACCTGCCACCACGCCCAGCTAATTTTTGTATTTTTAGTAGAGATGGAGTTTCACCATGTTGGCCAGGCTGGTCTCAAACTCCTGACCACAGGTGATCCGCCCACCTTGGCCTGCCAGAGTGCTGGGATTGCGGGCGGGAGCCACCGCGCCCAGCCTGTCTTTAATTTTTAACAATTGCTTGTAATAAATAGATGCTATTATTGTCTCTACTTTACAGATGAATAAACTGACATACAGAGAACAGAACAAGGTTTTTATCACTAAATGTTTGCTACTTTAAAAGGCAAGCAAGAATACTGGCAACCACTTCTATTTATAATGAGAAAAAGCTATAGTAAAGGTGGGCTCAGTTACCTTAAAATTCATTCTATACAAAGTCAAACCAGAAGGAAGGACCTGTTTTTCCTTCAGAAATATCCTCATCTGACCTGTCAGAATAGTGTCAAGAAACAAACACCTAGACTTACATACAATAAAGTGACACCAACTGGATTTATTATTCTATTAGGCTCAATAAAGATCACTCTGTTGTCCTAACAACCTAATGAGAGCCATGACTTGTTAGATAAACTAACCATCAGGTGAAGAAAATAACTGTCAATAGGAGGCCCTTTACCTGTTGACAGACAACTGTGATGTAAAACCAGCAGCACATCATGATTATTTGAGAGGCTTTTTAAAAGTGCAGCTTCCTGAGCCACACACTAGAGCCACTCAAACAGAATCTCTAGGCTCTAGCTTCTTCTATTTATATTTATTTATTTACTCTGTGTGTGTGTGTGTGTGTGTGTGTGTGTGTGTGTGTTGGTGGTGGTGGTGGTGAGGAAAGAACGTTTATAATTCTCCAGGGAATTTTGATGCAGCTGGTCACTGGATGGCCAAGACCAAAAAAAGCTTTTTTCAAATGTGGCATGTGGCAGAGTCTACCTTTTAGAGAAGAAGAAGCCGGGTTTCATTTTTAGAAATTGAGAGGCCATGAGAAATCCTTTTTTAAAAAATAGTGTCCTGTGTTTGGTTTTGTAGGAAAAGAGTTTCCAAAAGTTGCCCATAAACTTCTTCCTCATATTTGAGACTGAATTTGGTCGCAAAGATTGAATAGAGTTTTAATTTAATAAAGATTGTTCTGCAGGATCAAAAACCATTTTACGAACCCTTAAATGTTCAACTGTGATGTGCAAATAAAATGAACCCTGAAATTGTGTGAAACACCTGTGTCTCCAAATTCAAATTGTTTAGGCAGAAGGGACTTTTCAGGTGGAGAGTGGTAGTGTGTTTAGGTAAGAGTCTAACACAGGTAACTGGATTTGTCATTTTTCTTTCTTCCGATGATCAAATCAAAGATTGGGTAATCAATACATGAGCAATACAGAGTAAACTACTCTTTAATTTGTGTCATTTTCTAAGATCTAAAAGGTTTATATTTGTTTTCTTAATTGTCAGACCACCTGGAGTGGATTTATGATTTACTCCTCAACATTCATCCCACCTTAGAAGATTAGCCTAATCTTATTCCACTGCCCTGCTACCACCACCTTCTCGGGTGACTGGTCAGGATTAGGCATGGTGGTGGAGACTTTCCAGTGTCCTCCACATCTGATTCTACTGTCCCTCCTTAGGACATAGGAAGACAATACTTCTCCATATACTTGCAATTGAATGGGGGCATATAACTAATAAGCCATGAACGGAAGTGAAAAGTATCACTTAGGGATTCAGCATTAAAAGTTGTGCAAGACCCTCTGCTACTCTCCCTCTGCCAAAAGGAATGTGGAAGAATGGAGATGCAGGTGTCCACAAGATTTCTGAGCCAGCCAACTCATGGAGCGAGCTGCCCCAGAGAGTCTCTGGAACCACAACATACTTTGCATGAAGCAAGAAACACACCTTTGCCGTCTGAAACTGCTGAGAGTTGAGGATTATTTCCTACTAGAGCATAATTTAGCTTAAGCTATGACCCTATTCTAGATAATGAAATGTTAGATAAAATCTGATGAGTGGCCGGGCACAGCGGCTCATGTCTGTAATCCTAGCACTTCGGGAGGCTGAGGCAGGTGGGCAGATCACCTGAGGTCACGAGTTTGAGACCAGCCTGGCCAACACGGTGAAACCCCGTCTCTACTAAAAATACAAAAATTAGCCGGGCACAGTGGCGCACACCTGTAATCCCAGCTACTCAGGAGGCTGAGGCAGGAGAATCACCCAAACCCAGGAGGTGGAGGTTGCAGTGAGCTGAGATTACACCACTGCACTCCAGCCTGGGAGACAGAGAGAGACTCTGTCTCAAAAAAAAATCTGATGAGGTTACTTTTGGGGAAAGTTTCCTCTCCTAAAAGAAACCACAGGAAGAGGTAGTTTCTCATTTCCCTCTGGATTTTAGGTCTGGGTGTGAGGCTAGGACCACTACAGCCATCTCACTCCCAGCCCCAGGGTGAGGCTACTTAAGATGGGAGAGCAGAGAGGTCTTGGATCATTGGTGACATCTTTGAGCTGTTGAATCAACAACTCTGGAACTTACTGTACCTCTTTTCTTTCTGCTATGTGATATAACAAATTTCCTTATTATTCAAATTGGTTTGATTTGAAGTTTTTATTGTGATGGTTAATATTGAGTGTCAACTTGATTGGATTGAAGGATGCAAAGTACTGTTCCTGGGTGTGTCTGTGAGGGTGTTGCCAACAGAGATTAACACTTAAGTTAGTGGACTGGGAGAGACAGACCCACCCTCAACTTGGGTGGGCACCATCTAATCAGCAGCCAGCGTGGCTAGAATGAAACAGGCAGAAGAACATAAAAAGACCTGACTTGCTGAGTCTTCCGGCCTTCGTCTTTCTCCCATGCTGGATGCTCCCTGCCCTTGAACATGAGACTCCAAGTTCTTCAGCTTTTGGACTCTTGGACTTACACTAGTGGTTTGCCAGGAGCTCTCGGCCCTTTGGCCACAGACTGAAGGCTTCACTGTCAGCTTCCATACTTGTGAGGTTTTGGGACTTGGACTGATCCACCACTGGCTTCCTTGCTCCTTAACTTGCAGACTACTCATTGTGGGACTTTTGACTGTGTAAGTCAATTCTCCTTAATAAACTCCCCTTCATATATACATATATCCCATTAGTTCTGTCCCTCTAGAGAACCCTAATACAGTTACTTTCAATCAAAAGCATCTTAACCGATAAATCATAGCTTTTGGCAATACAAGATTAAACTTAACTTCACTCCTCTGCAAATACTACTCTTGTAGCAGAAATGTTGCTAAAAGCTCTATTTCTCATCTAGGGCCAGGCACAGTGTCTTACTGTAATCCCAACACTTTGGGAAGCAAAGGCGGGAGGACTGCTTGAGTCCAGGAGTTTGAGACTAGCCTGGGCAATATGGTGAGACTTCATCTCTACAAAAGATTTCTTAAAAATTAGCCAGGCATGGTGTCACATGCCTGTAGTTCCAGGAACTTAGGAAGCTGAGGTGGGAGGATTGCTTGAGCCCCAAAAGTCAAAGCTGCAATGAGCAATCATTGTGCCACTGCATAAGCCTTGGTTACAGAACAACACTCTGTCTTGAAAAAAATAAATAAATAAAATCTAATTGAATTAAATAGGCAACTAAATTTAAAATAAACTTCCAGGCCAGGCACAGTGGCTCATGCCTGTAATCCCAGCACTTTGGGAGGCCAAAGCGGGAGGATCACTTGAGGTCAGGAGTTTGAGACCAGCCTGGCCAATATGACAAAACACCCTCTCTATTAAAAATACAAAAATTAGCCAGGTGTGGTGGCAGGCACCTGTAATCCCAGCTACTCCAGAGGCTGAGGCAGGAGAATTGCTTGAACCCAGTGAGAGGCGGAGGTTGCAGTGAGCAGAGATCACACCACTGCACTCCAGCCACGGCAACAGAGTGAGGCTCCATCTCAAAAATAAAAAATAAACAAATAAAAAAATAAACTTCCAATTGTTCTAACTGCTTTATAGTATTTATCTCCTTGAGACCCCACAGAAGCCAGCGGGAGAATCTGGCTCCCAACTGTGGGGACAACACTGAGGTGTGGAACCTTCTTGGCTCTGGAGGGAGCTCGGTCCTTGGACCTGCATTCTCCCACAGGCCCTGCCTCTTGCCCGCTTGTCTCAGCATCTGGTTGTGGAAAAAAAATTGCCATGTGATACTGCAGTTGCATGTGATCATTCAGAGGGTAAGGGAACCTGAACAGAGCTTCTCAGGACAACTTTTAAGATAAGTCTCTTCTGGTGCCAACTTCCCAAGATGATTTGGTCTCCTATTATGGGGAGCTCAGGTGAAATATGGGCACTGTGTGCCTACTCACTCTGCATCTGAATGGTCCTAAAGCCTCATAGAAAGGTTATATCCTTTCTATCTTCATATCCTTGATACAAGACTCCCAGCTGGGCATGGTGGCTCATGCCTGTAATCCCAGCACTCTGGGAGGCTGAGGTGGGTGGATCACTTGAGTTCAGGAGTTCCAGACCAGCCTGGCCAACATGGTGAAACTCCTGTCTCTACCAAAAAATAGAAAAAAAGCCGGGAGTGGTGGCACACGCCTGTACTCCCAGCTACTTGGGAGGCTGAGGTGGGAAAATCGCTTGAACCCGGGAGGTAGAGGTTGCAGTGAGCCAAGATAATGTCACTGCACTCCAGCCTGAGTGACAAGAGTGGAACTCTGTCTCAAAAAAAAAGACACCCTTACACTTCCCCTAGAGGAATCTCTGAGGGAAAATCTATGCAGATCTCTAAAGGGTCACTGGGAAAGCAGGAGAAAGGGACCAAGGCGAGTGCAACTACTCAGTAGCCGCCGTGAGGGGCTCAACCATGATGATACTGGAGGGTGCCATTGATGTGGGTATGCAGTGACAAAACTAAGTGTTCTTTGTGTGTGTTGGGGGAAATATCCAGGAGACTGTGTGTCTCTTTTTTCTTCCCTTAAAATTTAACTTAATTCTGTTATAATCACTTCTCAGGCTTTTGGCTAAGATCAAGTGTAATTCTGTTATATTATTTTTATGTTGTATTATGTTTAAATTATTTGGGGATGTAGGTGGGGTTTAAGTAAATAGTTAACCGTGATATCCTATATGGGGACAGTCATGGTTCGCTTGCATTCACCTCATTCATTCATCCATCAAAAATACTTTTAAGGATCTACTGCTTGCCAGACAGTGTATTAGGCACAGGGATACAGAAAGAAGAGACACTGTCATGAGGTCAGGAGTTTGAGACCAGCCTGGCTCACATGGTGAAACCCCGTCTCTACTAAAAATACAAAAATTAGCCAGACGTGGTGGCGGGCATCTGTAATCCCAGCTACTCGGGAGGCTGAGGCAGGAGAATTGCTTGAACCCAGGAGGCAGAGGTTGCAGTAAGCTGAGATCACGTCATTGCACTCCAGCCTGGGCAGACAGAGCAAGACTCCATCTCAGAAAAATAAAAAACGAAGACACTGTTCTTGAATTCAGCATAAAGTGGGAGATAAACAAATAAGCAGGCCCTGACAATCCAGCAGAACGAAAGCTATGTGAGATCGTACTTTAGTAGCTTTGGGGGCTTAGGGAAGTGCACTACACCAACATGTATCCTGCAGCATGGAAATACCACCCGTGGAGATGGGAAGCCCTCTTAAGAAGTCCTCTGTTTAAAATAAGG
The DNA here is from genome assembly GCF_028885625.2 of Pongo pygmaeus. Classification (NCBI taxonomy): domain Eukaryota; kingdom Metazoa; phylum Chordata; class Mammalia; order Primates; family Hominidae; genus Pongo; species Pongo pygmaeus. The sequence continues at coordinate 55,372,496 of NC_072388.2, read as the reverse complement.
TCTTACCTTGGCTTTTCCCAAAAAGGGCAGTCTGAGCCAAGGGCCTGTGTGTCAGTGGTTTATTTTGATAAGCCATCCTAGGGGTCTGGTGTGAGGGAATCAAGAAGAACCAAACAAGGGCTGGGCTTGGTGGCTCACGCCTGTAATCCCAGCACTTTGGGAGGTTGAGGTGGGTGGATCACCTGAGGTCAGGAATTCAAGACCAGCCTGGCCAACATGGTGAAATTCCATCTCTACTATTAATAAAAATATAAAAACTATCTGGGCATGGTGGTGCACACCTGTAATCTCAGCTATTTGGGAGGCTGAGGCACAAGAATCACTTGAACTTGGGAGGCAGAGGTTGCAGTGAGCTGAGATTGCTCCACTGCACTCCAGCCTGGGCAACAGGGCAAGAGTCCATCTCAAAAAAAAAAAAAAAAAGAAAAGAAAAGGAGGAAGGGAAAGCCAACTTAGGGGTGCATTACAGAGCTACAGAGCTGGTTACTCCCATGGGCAAGTGGGACAGTTCCCCCAGGGAGGCTTTCTGAGGAACCACTGAAAGGCATGGGAGAGGGGAGGTTTCCCCTATTGGCTCTTCCATCCTTTGGTTAAAGTTCGCTCTGGAGTGTTGACGCTCACATTTCCCGGGTTTTGTGTGCATGCACCAGGGCTGTGGAGACGGAAGCCTGGGAGTGGGGGCAGGAGAAAGGAAGGACAGACAAGGAAGGGCTGATAGGCTCCAACTGCACAGGAGGCTGCTACAGCAACAGCAGGAGCTCACGGTGGCCTGAGTCAACCGACAAAAGGTCATCAAAGGTGCTTGGCTTAAAGGAAATGTTATCGGAGGAAAAGTTACTATTCCACTAGGCTAGTGCCAGCTACCGAGCATGCATATTCAATTCTGATCAAGCGTTTATTGGGCTTTCCACTCCAGGACCTGGTTTGCTCCCTCAGGTTCGTCCTGAGGAAAGGGACCAGAGGACAGGCAAATTCCGATAAGTCAGTGGGAGAAGAACCTTTTGGGGGCAGTGAAAGGTGGTGGAAGTTTCCGGGGGAAAACAGGGAAAGCCCGTGAGACTGACTCAGATCACCAACTGCCTGAGGAGAGTGTGAAGGAAGCTTGAGAGGTCCTCTGTGGAAAGGAGGAGAGAAGCGCCTGTGGCAAAGCTCTCCAGCTGCACTCAGGAGGAGTCCCTCTAGGAGAAACTCAAATGAAGATGCTTAAAGACAGCAGGGCACTCAGGGCTTCACGGAGAGGAAGACTGACAAGTTTTCAAGAAGTCTGAAAGCCTTCATCCTTAGCATATTTTCTGAACTAAGGCCACATTGCAAACCCAGGCCATTACACATGCTTGAAACATAAGACACATTTCCCCAGAAGGTGAGGCCAGTTTCTATAAAGATTGGTCACGATGAATAGCCTTCTCATTGCTCCACCAAACTTGGGTTTCATTGGAATTGGATTACGCCGTTGCTGCTTTGAACATACAATCCTACTCAGCTGGGAGCTGAGACACTGCCTTCTGTGGCCGTAATTCTGCACTCTAATAGAGTAACTGTCAGAACCACTAGCCATCAATTCTGGCTCCTCTTTCCTTATTGGTATTGGAAAACACCTTCAATATGTCTAAAACCAAATGCCCAAGTGCTTTATTCCAGAAGGCCAAACACAGCCTGGAACTCCTCAAGCAACCCAGGACCCCACATATCCCACTTGGTTTATTTTTTGCATGTGCAAACCTAGAGTTCCAAAGACCCACATGCATGGGCTGCAATTCCCAAATAAGGAGAGGAAAAAACAGAGGAAATTATCCAGAAAGAAACAGAGTTTCAAACCTCCAAGTCATAAATTTATTAATTACAGCTACCATTTCTTGCATGCTTACTGTGTGCCAGGTCTTGTCCAAAATAGAGTTGTCTCATTTGACCCTCATAACAGTGTGAAGTAGGTGCTAGTTTCCACATTTTATAATCAAGGAAACTTGATCAAATAACATGCCCATGGCTGGGCGCGGTGACTCACACCTGTAATCCCAGCACTTTCGGAGGCTGAGGTGGGCAGATAATGAGGTCAGGAGTTCGAGACCAGCCTGACCAACATGGTGAAACCCCGTCTTTACTAAAAATACAAAATTAGCCGAGCATGGTGGTGCATGCCTGTAATCCCAGCTACTTGGGAGGGTGAGGCAGAAGAATCGCTTGAACCCGGGAGGCAGAGGTTGCAGCGAGCTGAGATTGCGCCACTGCACTCCAGCTTCGGCAACAAGAAACTTCATCTCAAACAAACAAACAAACAAACAAAAACAAAAAAACCATGCTCATGATCATACAGTTTGAAGGGCAAGAGCCAGAACTCAATTCAGGTCTGATTCCGAAGCCCTGGCTTTAGGTATTGAGTAGGGGGAAAAATTATAAATAAGAATAAAAATATCCCCTATGAAAACATCTTCTCTCCAAAAGGATGAGTTATTTCTAATAATCTGTTATCACTGCTTTGAGTTCTTGGCTTCAGGAGCAGAAATATTATCTTTTCTCCTCATTGACTTCTCTTCAGCAAAACCAGGCCACCCAATCACCCCCTCCCCAAAACCACAACCAATTATTCCTACACACTCCTGCTAATTACAAGTTATGCAGGTCCTTTCGAAGACAGAAGGAGTGATGAGGCCAGTCAGCCAGAAAACATCTTCCTTCCACAAATATTCCTCACTGGGGCTAAAGGCTTCGGCTACCCAGATCTTGCAATGTAGTAATGTCTCTAAGCAAAGAGACTTTTTCCTCCTTTTTGACTCTGGATTGGATCCCACGGTGCTAAAAGAGAATGGACAGGGTAGATTAGGCATCAACTTTGACTCTCCTCTATAGGTAGGGCACGGAATGATTGACTCACCTCTCTTTATTACGGAGACATCCTCCTTCACACACATGGATGCCCACTGAACCCTTCTGAGGCCACTTGTCAAGTAAAATGAGGCACTTGAAAACAACTGAATGAACAACCTCCTCTTTTAAAAATTTTAATCGATTCTTTCATCTTGCCGTTGCTCTTGGTGGGTGACTTTCGTACTTGAAACACTCACCTTTTCTCCATTATGCTCTCTTACCTGCACAGGGTGGTTTTCTGCCTCCTCCTTGTGGAGTGCAATCAATATTCTGTTATTCTCTGTCATTTGGATGTTACTTTGTGCAAACAGTAGTTTAAAAAAAAAAAATAACATCAGGAGCTCTGCTGTCTACACAAATCAACAACAATGAGAAAGAAGAAGTGGATTACTACCGAACGAAATCCTTTTTGTTCTAAACTGTAATCAACTATATTGGATGCGAGGTTTGTCCATTTTAAAAATTTAATAATGGGGTTTGGTCCTCTTGCTTCTATAAAAAGGGCATTTATAAATATTAATATGGAATACCAGGGAAAGAACAATACATAACAATAATGAGAATCACAAAATCCCATCACATTTGACACTGTCATATCACCAGCTTAAGGATTAGCAGGTTAACCTTAGAGTTAAAAATATTGCTTTATGATTAAAAAAAAAATCTCAAAATAAAAAAAGCTCCTTGTTGCATTATATATTCATCGTGGCTTCCTTATTTTTCTTCAGGTGATGGGATCACTGCTTCGATTAACATTTTTGGGGAGAGGAGGCTTATAAGAAGGTGGTACGTTGACTTATCTGCATTCTTTCTTGTTCAAGTCATGCTGAGCTTGTCTTTTGTCTAATTCTAACCCCTGACACTACTTGAGTCAAAGGCCTGGCAACTAATACCCCCATTTTAGCTGGGGGTTTTTATCCACTCAGAGCTCCGTTTTAAATGATAAAGTTACCCAAGGTGTCAGTTTTCACCAGTATTTCTAAATACATCTAGTAAAAATGCAGCAATTTCACAGAAATCCAAGCTATTGAGATCTAATCACTGCTTAAGCTGTGGCTTTATTCAAATCTGGATCACCAATATGGCTTAAGATGTAAATGAAGTGCAGAGAGAAATAAAGCAAGAAAATCTCCGATGGCCTTTCTCTCTGCTATTTGAGGCCCAGGCCCTTATCAGTCAATTAATGCAGCTAAACTTCACCGGCAGCATCAGTGTAACGGCACCAGTGGCTGCTGTCCTCCTCCAGCCTCAGCCAAACAAAACACACTTTCAGTAGCCTTAATATGAAATAGGAAAAGGTCAAAATAGACAGCTTTGCCAAATAAATCCCGAAGATCCATTCTAATTTCCACCCAAGGATCTTTTAAGTCGTCCTGGATGCTCTTTATGATATGTTGATCCACACTTAGTTTCATTAAAACTTTGTGACTTGGTATTTTTCAACCTGATAGCTTCACTAAACTAGTTCTCAAAGTGTCCACTAAGCCGCTATGCATAAAACCGCTTTGCTGTCATGGTGGCGTCTAACATCACCTCAGTGCAGGCAGTGGCGGTTCTGGAAATGAACCTGATCTACATGCATTCCATCTGAGCTTGGGAATTACTTTCCTTTGGCTTTCACTGGATGTCTTCGGAGGAAGAGGTGCTGTCCTCTGCAGCCCCCACCCTAAACCCTCCTGAAACTGAATGCTGAATTATCTACCACCCTGTATTTGTTCTGGAAGCAATCTACATAGAACACGACTTTTATCTGCTGAGGTTTCCAGCTGGGATTAACAGGTGCTGAAACATTTGGGGAGGAGAGAGGGGCCCACAGAAAAGAAAAGAATTAAAATTAAGGTCTCTTCCAACAATGGCATGGCAAATACAGAGAAGATTCAGACTAAGCTTAAAAAGCAAGAGGTTCCTCAGAGAGGCACATGGAGAACCTAGCTTTACTGACATGAATTTTAAAATGGCAAAAGAAAAAAATAAAACACCACTCTGGCCTCTTGGCTACGCTGGAATTACTTCCCAGCTGGCTGGGTCTCTCTTAGTGATTACTAGCCCCTCAGCTTCCTTCCACCCTGAGAGCTGACAAAAACCTTTATTTCTTTATCAATTGCTGTGGTCAGTATACATTACTACAGTCAACAGAACTATTGGCAAAGGGTTTCAAAAAAGGTGGAGATCATTTTTCTAGGGGAAGAGGGGATTAAACATAAAATAAATAAATCAGCCAGGCTGAATAACAGACTCCTAAACCTAGCTGAGTCTGCACTTGTCATGTTTTCAGGGACTATGGTATCCCCACAAGGTCTACCCAACATAGCAGCCGTAGACAGCCCTGCTCAGCTTCTGCTTGCTGGGGTGCAGAGTGGAAAACTAGTCCTCACCTTAGCTGTCTTCACCTTCCTCGACAAGCTTGTCACGTCTCAGAATGTGGTGAATATAGGCCAAGATTTGACACCAGGCCTGCATTTATATTTACAAACTCTCAGACTTTGCAATCACAGCAACCTGGATTGGAAATCTGCCTCTATCAGCAACTGGCTGTGTGACCTTGGATAACTTCTTTGAGTCTAAATTTCTTTTCTATTTTTTTATTTTATTTTTTTTTATTTTGAGACAGGTCTTGCTCTGTCACCCAGGCTGGAGTACAGTAGTGGTGCAAACACGGCTCACTGCAGCCTCGACCTCCTGGGCTCAAGCAGTCCTCCTGTCCCAAAAGTGGCTGGGCTTACAAAGTCTCAAAATGTTGGGATTACAGGTGTGAGCCACCATGCCTGGCCTCAATCTCTTCATCTATAAAATGGAGATGATAATAACACCTTCTGCTAGAGTAGATTGGAGATGGTAATTTATGTGGAGCACCAATCCTGGTGCCTGGCACATGTTTGATGCTTAATGCAGATAATATAGTGATACTTATTGTTGTACTAGGACTCTGCGCGTACTGTGAACGGGCTAAGCGAGACTCTTCACTAGTGAACAACAAAACACATCCTGAAGCTTCAACTTCCACCTTTGTTGTTAAACCTCTAAGTTTGCTGTGGGTGCTGTTGTTAGTGTTGCCTCTATAACCAAACTGCTCCGGGATTCTCCCCCATTACTTGGAAATTGAGGATATTTAATTCTACAAATCTACCCACTCCCCACCCCATCATTAGACTGTATGTTGTAGAAAGATACGACAACCACCGGTAGGCTTGAGTCTCCAGGAATATTAGGGAAAAGTGAAAAGGCCCTTAGGAGAACTCTCAGAACAGCCCAGTGGGCTCTCCTAGGGCCATAACCCAACCTGCTTCACCCTCTTGACTTTTCCCAAGGCATTTTCCAAGATGGCTGCAGTTGCTCCATCCACTGACCGCAGCCCGCCAACAGTTACGAAGCCCGCACAATTCTGCTTTCCTCATTGAGAACCGGATTTAGAAAAGTGAAGCCTTGTGATGATGAATGGATGGCTATAAAGACCAGGGAGGCGGAGGAGGAATCAGCCACAGGATGTGTTCCCTGTAATCTGGAAGAATCTAGGGTTGAGGTATGGCTTCAGGTTTTGGGAACATGAGGAATGGGTTAGTCACCTCCCTGTTGATGGCATCAAAAAGCTCCTAATGGCCTGAGGTGCTGGGAGAGGCCTCTTGCACAGAGGAGGGGGTGGAAAGAGCACTGGGCGACGGGGTCAGGGACCCCTGCCCTTGCTCTGCTGCAGAATGACTGTTTGACTTCACCTCTCTGAAGCCTAGTATCCACATCTTTAAATGAGGTAGTTGACCCCATTACCAGGGATTATCTCTGAAGGACAAGATTATAGGAAGAACTTTCACTCTTCACTTTAAACACCTGTACTTGTTTAAAAACATTTTTTTAAACACCACATTGTATTACTTGTACAATATAAACTTTTCATTGAAATGGAAACTCAGGGGCTAGGGCTAGATCTCCTATAAAATCCAGAGGAAATGCTGGGTAAGGATTGCATAGGTGGCCAAGTAAGGACCAACTGGGAACAACGGAGGAAAAAGTCTCTGAGCACTTATCATGACTAAGACAAGATAGGATCCAGAATATTCTCACACAGATCATCAGATCACACTGGGCCTGTGAAACCCAGACTCCACGGAGACCTACTTCTTACACACTGGATAATCATATGACCAACTAGAGCTCCTTCCTTTAAGTCTGTGGGTCCTTTGGAACATTTCCTGGCACCATGAAATGGGATCCTGAGAGGAACATGGGCAATGGGGCTGGAGCTGTCCTGTAGGCTCTCTCAGCTTGGGGACTGGCCCTTGTTGCTCAGTCAAGGTGCACAGGATAGTCCTTCAAGTCTTTTGTTGGACTTGGCCAGCTGGCCCTGCCGCCCAGCAGCTTTAGTCTCTATTCGGAGGCCATGGGTCTAATGCGTTGTGACTGGCATTTTCTGGCCTGAGGTCATCTCCTGGATACCCTTGCCTTTCTCCCCTCTTCATGTTCATGTCCTAGGTTACCAAATAATTTAGATCAGTAGTTCCCAAACCTGGCTGCATATCAGAAGCACCTGGGTAGTGAGTTAATAACAGATTCCTGAGCCCTATCCCATGAGGTCCTAGACTAGGTGGGACCCAAAAATTGCATTTATTATGAAGCAGTGCAGGTATTTCTGATGCCACCAGACAGGGACAGTGACATCCACTGTGACATGTTACTGGATGATCTTTTTAGGGCTTCCCAGGTGCATGGTTCAGACCTGAAAACATAGTCACTCATGAACAAGCCATCTAGACAGGTGAACCTAAACATTAATCCCAACCCACTGCTGCACCACGCACAGGTGGGCGATTAGTGATGGGAACATGGCTGAGGGTGTTTTGACAATACCGAGTGTGTCCCTCCCCTACTCCATCTGCAATGCACTGCATCCCACTCTGTCCCCGACACCCAATAGCAGGTTAACTGCAGATGGAACTAACCTCAAAAAACAAGAAATGCGCTGCAGGAGGCCTTCTTGGCTTTGGGAGAGTTCAGTCCAATTTGCCACCAATATCAAGGCTTGCTTTTGATTATGTTGATGAAAAAGACTGTAAACAAAACAGCCTTTCTCTACTAATTAATTCCCTTCGAAGAACTCTAAAGATCTTTAATTACACAGTTAGAAAAGCAGCGGTTACCCGATCAGCCTGATCGGGCTCTGCGCTCCTCTCTCTGTCCACCTGAATGAAATATTTTCTTGTTTTCCCTGCTTCACACACCTAGGACGGGCTTGCAGTAAATCCTGTCAACTAAACGCCTGACAAAAGTGCTCTGATGTCAGGTATAAAGAATGCCACCTACAGCTTAATGTCTGGAAAAAAAAATTCTGAGGGCTGCAAACAATGAAGGTTTTTGTCTTCTTAATGCCCAGTATGCAATCGAGTGGAAATGCTACTTCCATCCATAATCTACAAATGAAATTAAAGTTGTTGAAAGACACAGAGTAAACCAGAAGCCTTTGTTTCTTTGCAGAATGGGAAAAATTTAAACCACTAAATGTTTTAGCAGATTTACTAAATTTCCAATTAAATCATGAAATCTGTTATTGCAGAGTTCTAAGAAGGCAGTATCTTTCCCATTCTTTTCTCTGTCTCTCTATGCCTCCTCCTATCCACTTGTGAACACATATGTATGATATGCTATAAGCAAGCCAAATTCCCAAGTCCTCCAACACGTATATAGCCTCTGTGCAATCTGGGGGAAACTGGGGTACAGAGAGGGGCACACAAGCCTCAAGGTAAATGAGGCCAGCTCAGCAGTGATTTTGGGGAGAGATGGGACCAGGTTTTGGGGAAAAATAGGAATTTTCCCCCTCTCTACGCTTGCAGGGTTCCTGGGCCCCCAGCAGGTCGAGGCAGCAGGCTGGAGCAGAAAGGCCTCAGGAGCTCAGGCGTGGGGAGGGAGTCAGATCTGCTATACAAGAGCACCCTCTGCCAGTTGGCACAGAGGGCTGGCTGGAGAGGCCTGTGGCCCAGAGTCAGGGGAAAGGGCACGGCACCCTGCATTCCAAGCTTGCAGGGTTGGGAGCCAGGCAGGAGAGAGATTCTATCTTCAAAATAGAACATTCACTTCTGGAACAATAGCCGGTGCAGGCAGGAGCAATGCTGATTTTCCAAGGGCTCTCCACATTAATCCTCCCCACCAAATCCAGCCACTAGGAGCGTGAATGGTCCTCCAGACACCCATTCAGTAGAAAATGACGGGTGATTTTTGCCCTTGTCTCCCGAGATCTCCGGTGAGCACCGCTGCTCTGGCTGACATGTGTTTGTAAAGATAAAGCAGCAGGCTACTTTGGGGGCCCTCCCAGGCTATTACAAAGAGCAAGTGGTGCCAACCATGGCTTTTTAGAATTGAGCTGTTAAATTTTTTTATATGCACCTCTTTCTGAAAAGGATTTGAAGCAACTTACAAAAAAGCAAACACAATAAAGTCATTCAACTAAAATTAGAAAAGCAAAGCCATGGAAAGGAGGAAGAACCAAGCATTGACTAGGAAGTATAATCGAATTACTGTGATTTAGCATCAGATTAGGCCTTGAGCTTCCCGGCAGCCAGGGCAAGAAAAGATACCCAATGAGACAGTCTATACAACCTATTAGAAGGAAGCGGGACAATTCTCTAAGAGAGGTTTTTTGTTTTTTCTTCTGGCATTAACTTTCTTTTCTTTCTGTGTGTGTGTGTGTGTTTTCTGAGATGGAGTTCCACTCTTGTTGCCCAGGCTGGAGTGCAGTGGTGCAATCTCAGCTCACTGCAACCTCTGCCTTCCAGGTTCAAGTGATTCTCCAGACTCAGCCTCCCAAGTAGCTGGGATTACAGGTGCCTACAACCACGCCCAGCTAATTTTTGTAATTTTAGTAGAGACGGGGTTTCACCATGTTGGCCAGGCTGGTCTCAAACTCCCGACCTCAGGTAATCCACCCGCCTCAGCCTCCCAAAGTGCTGGGATTACAGGGGTGAGCCATCGTGCCAGGCGCATTAACTTTCTTTTAGGAGACTTTGTATAGGAAACTTTGAAAACATTATACAGTGTGTCTATCAATCTTGTTGTATAGTAAATGCAGAGGCAATTCTGATATTGCTCTTTCTTGCTATAATCTTTGGCATTTGCAAAAGGCATATATCAATCACAACTCAATAATGGTAAATCTTAATGGGATAAAACAAAGTGTGGGGTGAAGGGTAGCTATACAAATGTGAATCAAATTTTAGTTCTTGTCCACCATGGTGGTACGTGCCTGTAGTCCCACCAGGGAGGCTGAGTTGGAAGAATCACTTGAGCCCAGGAGTTTGAGGCTACAGTGCACTATAATGATGCCTGTGAATAGCTGCTGTATTCCAGAACATAGCAAAACTCATCTCTAAAAAATAAAAAAAAGAAATAAAATTTAGCTTTGGGGTACTTCATTTATTCACTAGTGCATTTGATATTTATCAAGTGCCTACTAAGTGTCAGGCTCTAGTAAGGGAAACAGAGCAGTGAAGCAGTGGGCAAAGTCCTGCTCTCAGGGTATGATCTCATCTGATGCTAAGAAAGAACTTACCATCCCCAGAGGAGTGGGTGGATAGCAGGCAAGAGTCCTGGAGCTTAGTTGCTAAGTAAGAGCAGGTGTAACAAACACAGTGCTTTCAGATATAGATCTCAGAAATCTCACCTCAAACTGCCTAAAATAATAAAGAAATGGGTTTTTTTTTTTTTTTTTAATTCAGTGGCTCAACAATGCCTTCTCTGGGTTATACCATCTTCACTGTTGGCCCCATCCTGGGACTCATAGCTATACAGCTGCAGCAGTTCTGGGAGTCACAAAAAGAACAAGCTGCAGAGCAAGACAGAAGACTATTTCTTCCTGTTGCTTTCTCTTAGGATGGAGGAAAAATGGTCTAGCCCATGTCTCCACCTCCTCCAGCAGACTACTTTTGTCTCACTGGCCAGAGGGCCCACATGTCCATTTGTGATCCCATCTTGTCATGGAGACTGGGGTCGCTCTTAGACCAACCAAGCCACTCCTGGAGTTGGCTTCCCTTCTAATACTTGGCCAGGTGTGAAAGGAAGACACTCGAGCAAAGTTGGGGTTGTGTTGGGAAGGAAGAAGGGGCAGGGGAGAAGCGGATGCTGGGCAGACAGCTAACACTATAATTTTGGCCTTTAAATGCCAATCCCTTGGGGGATGTGAAGACTAGTGTAGAGTCATCAAGGCTGTTGGAATGTCTGTCTGCCTAGGCTTCTCAGGAAAAGAACCTTACTAAATAGTAAATCCTTACTATTTGCCTTATTTCTTGAATGAGACTTACTATTATCCATATCTGCCAATTCGTCGGTTAAAGCCTTTACTTCTGTTTGTACACATTAAAAAAAATTATTTTAACTGGTCTTCCTACCTCCAATCTTACCCAGATCTAGTCCAACGTCCACACTGTTAGTAGAACCATCTTCTCAAAAATAAATGTATAATATTATTCTCTTGTGTAGCATCCTCTTTGACTTGCTATCACCTATAATATAAAGTTAAACATCTTTGCATTAACATACCAAAAAAATAAAATATTTAGGTATACATCTAACAAATTTGTATGACATTTATGTTAGGAAAACCAAAAAACTTATGAAAGAAATCAGTGTAGAGCTAAATAAATCGAAAGACATTCCATGTGCATGGATAGGAAGGCTAAATATTATTAAGATGTCAGTTCTTCCCAACATGATCCATAGATTTAATGCAATGCTAATCAAAATCCCAGCAAGTTATTTTGTGAGTATCAACAAATTGATTGGAAAGTTTATATATATATATTTTTTTTTTCCTTACCGATAGCACTCCCGCAAACATGGTGAATGTTCCTAAAACCCACTGGACTTTCTATAAGAAGTGAGGCAAGCACCAATCCCACAAAGTGACACAGTACAAGAAGGGCAAGGATTCTCTGTAGGCCCAGGGAAAGTGGCGTTACGACAGGAAGGAGAGTGGCTGTGGTGGGCAGACTAAGCCGATTTTCTGGAAAAAGGCTAAAACTACAAAGAAGATTGTGCTAAGGCTTGAGTGCATTGAGCCCAACTGAGATCTAAAAGAACGCTGGCTATGAAGAGATGCAAGCATTTTGAACGGGGAAGAGGTAAGAAGAGTGAGGGCGAAGTGATCCAGTTCTAAGTATCATCTTTTGTTTGATTACGAAGACAATAAAATCTTGAGTTAAAAAAAAGAAAGTTTATATTGAAAGGCAAATAAAACCAGGAAGACTAAACACAACATTGAAGAAAAAGTCAGAGGTCTGACGCTAGCCAGCTTCAAGACTTACGATAAAACTACAGTAATCGAGGCAGTATGGTATTGGTGAAAGAATAGACAAATAAATCAATGAAACAGAATAGACCCACAGAAATAGACAAGGATAGCCAACTGATTTTTGACAAAGGAGTAATGGCAATTCAATGGAAAAAGGACATTCTTTGCAACAAATGGTGCTGGAACAACTGGACCATGCAAAGAAAGGAAAAAGAAAAGGAATCTAGGCGTAATTCTTATACCTTTTGCAAAATTAATTCAAAATGGATCATCGGCCTAAAGTAAAATGCAAAGCTATTAAACTTCTAGAGATAATATATGAGAAAATCTAGACAACATTGGATTGGGTGATGACTTTTTAGATACAACACACACAAAAAATGATTCATGAAAAAAATTCAAAAATTTGAACTTTATTAGAATTAAAAACTTCTGCTCTGCAAAAGACACTGTTAAGAGAATGAAGAGACAAGCTACAGACTGGGAGATAATATTTGCAAAACACCTAACTGATAAAGCACTTGTATCCAAAATACACAAGGAACTCTTCAAATTTAACAGTAAGGAAACAGACAACCAATTTTAAAATGGGTGAAAGATCTGAACTGATATCTCAGCAAAAAAGATATAGAGATGGCAAATAAGCACATGAAAAGATGCTCAACATTAGGGAATTGCAAATTAAAACAACAGTGAGATACCATTACATATCTATTAGAATAGATAAAAACCAAAACACTGACAACATCAAATCCTGGTGAGGATATAGAGCAACAGGAACTCTCGTTTATTGCTGGTGGGAATACAAAATGGTATAGCCACTATTGAAGACAGTTTGGCAGTTTCTTACAAAGCTAAACATAGTCTTACCCTATGACCCAGCAATCACACTTTTTGGTGTTTTACACAAATGAGTTGAAAATTTATGCCCACACAAAAACCTGACATTTACAATTGTCAAAAACTTGAAAACAACCAAGATATCCTTCAATAAGCAAATGGATAAACAAACTCAAGTACATCCATATAATGGAATATTAGTCTGTAATAAGAAGTGAGCTATCAAGCCATGAAAAGACTTGGAGGGGCCTTACATGCTCATTGCCAAGTAAAATAAGCCAGTCTGGACCAAGCACAGTGTGACTCACACCTGTAATCCCAGTACTTTGGGAGGATGAAATGGGAAGATTACTTGAGGCCAGGAGTTTGAGACCATCCTGGGCAATGTAGCGAGGCCCTGTTTCTACAAAATAAAAATATTAGCCAGGCATGGTAACCAGCATCTATAGTCCAAACTACTCAGGAGGCAGAGGTGAGGGGATCTCTTGATCCCAGGAGTTCAAGGCTGCAGTGAGCTATGATCATCCCACTGTACTCCAGCCTGGGTGACAAAGCGAGATTCTGTCTCTATAAAATCTTTTTTTTTTTAAAAAAGAAAAAGTAATTCTGAGAAGGCTACATACTATACGATTCCAACTATATGACATTCTGTAAAAAGCAAAAATATAGACAGTAGAAAGATCCATGGTTGCCAAGGGTTTCAGGGAAGATGGAGGAGGATTAATGGGTAGAAAATAGGAGATTTTTAGGGCAGTGAAGTTGTTTTTGTGTGATTCACACTTGTGGGTATATGACACTGTGCATTTGTCGAAACCTGTAAAACTGAACAACACAAAGAGTGAACCCTAATGTAAACTATAGATATTAGTTAATAATAGTGTATCAATATTGATTCATCAATTGTAACTAATGTATCACACTAATGCAAGATATTAATGGGGAAAACTAGGGGGGAAGAGAAGGGGGGTAAGAGAGGGTGGAAGCTGTATTTTCCGACCAATTTTTCTATAAATCTAAAATTGTTCAAAAAAATAAAGTCTATTAGTTAAAAAAAATCTTTACTATGACATAAAAGACTCTTCACTGTCAAGATGGTATCATTCGCCCTAAACTTAGCTCCACAAATTCTTGCCTATATCCTTTGCATTTTTTAACTTCTCATTTTTCCTAACCACGCAGTGCCATTTTTTTGGGTCCAGAACATTGCACTTTGCTTAGAATATTGCTTTCTTTATTCACTGACTGACAAACTTCTATGCATCAAGATAAGCACTGCTTGCATGCCTACTATGTGCCAGGCCTATCAAAGTCCTTACCCTAGAGAAGCCCACAGTCTATTGGAAAGAAAACAACTCAAACAACCATCATAATTTTTTTTTTTTTTTTTTTGAGAAAGTCTCGCACCCTCACCCGTGCTGGAGTGCAGTGGCGTGATCTCGGCTCACTGCAACCTCTGCCTCCTGAGTAGCTGTGATTACAGGCATCTGCCACCACGCCCAGCTAATTTTTATATTTTTAGTAGAGACAGGGTTTCACCATGTTGGCCAAGCTGGTCTTGAACTCCTAACCTTGTGATTCGCCTGCCTTGGCCTCCCAAAGTGCTGGGATTACAGGCATGAGCCACTGCGCCTGGCCCATCATGAATTTTTTACTGCAGTAATTAGTTTCATCCAGTTTTCTTGTTTATAATCCACAGTATCAAAATTACCCTCCTGTTTTAAAATAGCTTCTGGAAGCATCTCTGTTTCTTCAGATGGTAATTCTGCCACTACACAATGGTGAAGGAATGAAATAGATGGAGTATCAACTGTCATGTTTATTACTGAAGTACATTCCCACATAGGGAATGTGCCCATTCTACAGGGTAGCAATGAGGCTCAGGGAAGTTCAGGAATTTGGGTAAGGTTGCTGAATAGAAGGTTGCACAGTTCTTGCAAACTCAGTGCTTTGCAAGAACAGAATTACCACCTGCTGGTGGCTTCACCCCACACAACCCAGAAAGTAGACCTAGCAGGTAACTTATTTCAGATTAGAAGTTGGTTGGCCTGAAAAGCCAAGCTGAAATCTAGCTGGGCCTATCCATAAAAAGAAGGCTTGAAAACATCCTCCAACCCCATGAATAAATGGAGACACTAGCCCTAGCCTCCTTACAGTCGCGATGTGGCAGATGATGGGTTGTGGTTAGTTTTTACGCTACCGTATCCACTCTGCCTAGCACAGTGCCTGACCCACAGCAAATGCACTTGAAATATCAGCTAAGTAAAAATAAAATAAAGGTCCCTATGTTTACCTTACCCATTTTTAAGTCACTTCCATCTGCCCTATCTCTTTGATATCACATTAGTCCTAAAGACCATGTAGAACAGAAATCATAGTCCTCATGCTATGTGAAGAAAGAAAATCGGGACCAGCATCCAACTTTCTTCATGTCCAGTCCAGAGCACTTTGTGTCTCAAAGCCACCCTTAAGGAAGGAGAGGCTCAGTGAGTAGGGATGGTCAAGGCCAACACTTATTGAGCACTCACTATTATATTATCTAATTTAATGCTAACAGTAGTATTGTGGGGTAGATTTCAATATTTCTATTTTAAAGAAGAGAAAACAGGCTCATTGAAATTGTCACTTGCCTAAGGTCACAAAGCTTTGTTTTCTAGTTATTCATACAAATTTATGGGGCACATGAGAAATTTTGTTCCGTGTATATAATGCATAATGATCAAGTCAGCGTTTTCAGGGTGTCTAAGTACAGTGCATTTTTGTTAAGTATAGTCACCCTACTCTGCTATCAAACATTGAATTTATTCCTTCTGTTTTACTACTGTATGTTTGTACCCTTTGACCCAGTTCTCTTCTTCCTCCTCCTTCACCCCATTCATCCTTCCTAGTCTCTGTTAGCTATTTTTCCACTTCCTTCCTTCATATGATCAAATTTTCTAGTTCCCTCATATAAGTGAGAACATGCAATATTTGTCTTTTTGTGCCCGGCTTATTTCACTTAAGATAATGGCCTCCAGCTCCATCCATCTTGCTGCAAATGACAGGATTTCATTATTTTTATGGCAGAATAGTATTCCATTGTGTATATAAAACACATTTTTTTACCCATTCATCTGCTGATTCCATATCTTTGCTATTGCTTTGCTATTGTGAATAGTGCTGCAATAAATATGTGAGTGCAGGTATCCCTTTGATATATTAATTTCATTTTCTTTGGGTAGATGCCCAGTAGTGGGATTGCTGAATCAAATGGTAATTTTATTTTTAGTTTTGTGAGAAATCTCCATACAGTCTTCCATAGTGGCTGTACTAGTTTACATTCCCACCAACCATGTGTAAGAGTTCCCTTTTCTCCACATCCTCACCAATATCTGTTAATTTTTGTCTTTTTAGTAGTAGCTATTCTGATGGGGTTAAGGTGATATCTCATTGTGGTTTAGATTTGCATTTCTTTGAGGATTAGTAATATTGAGCATTCAAAAAATATACCTCACATGCCTGTTGGCCATTTGTATGTCTTCTATTGAGAACTATCTATTCATTTCATTTGCCCACTTTTTAATAGGACCTTTTTTTCCTGTTGAGTTGTTTGAGTTCCTCATATATTCTGGATATTAGTTTCTTTCAGATGAATAGTTTGCAAAATATTTTCTCCCATTCAACAGGTTCTCTCTTCACTCTGTTGATTGCTTCCTTTGCTATATAGAAGCTTTTTACTTTAGTCCAATTTATCTATTTTTGTCTCTGTTGTCTGTGTTTTTGAAGACTTAGTCACAAATTATTTGCCTAGACCAATGTCTGGGAGAGTTTTTTTTTTAAGGTTTTCTTCTAGTATTTCTATAGTTTTGGGTCTTATGTTTAAGTCTTTAATCCACTTTGAGTTGATTTTGTATATGGGGTGAGATGGGGTTCAGTTTCATTCTTCTGCATTTGGCTATCCAATTTTCCTAGTGAGAGCCTAGATTCAAATCCAATTTCACTGGACTCCAAAATTCATGAATTTTCTTTCTATGATGTCAATGTACTGCCCAGTTTTCTAGATTAGGAAACTTTGAAAGGGTGTTATGTAATAAATATTATTATTTTTTTAAAACTGGCTCCCCTCTGCTATTTACTGAGGTGATCACAATGCTTCAGATGCAGTGGATCAGGTGAGAGTTGATGGATAATCTAATGCAGTTGTCAGCAAAGGGAGGGGCCAAAGTATGGCACACACAGCCTCTGTCCTGCTCAGTTTACACCTGCAACATTGGATCTCTTTTTGGAAGCTGTCTTTCAAGAGGAACATTGATCTTGGACACCGTGGCCCTGGAAGGTGACAACAATGGGAGGTGTGAGCCTGGAAACCACTTTTAATGAATGAAGAGATTAGTTGTGTCTAACTTGGAGAAGACTGAGGAAGGCCATTGTTGTGGATAAAAAATGAAAAGTACTATTAGTAGAGGAGTAGTGGACTCACACCATGTGTTCCAGGAAGAAAGACCAAAACCAACATACATGAATGCAAACCAACTCACAGAGAAAACAGTGCTCAAACCCATGGTGGAAAGACTGGCCATGACATGGTGAGCTCCTTATCCTCTGCTCATCATTGTCCTCCCATGTCTTTGTCTCACATTTATGATCACCTGCCAGGTATGCTAGGAAAAAAAAATCTGTGCATCTTGGCCCAAGTCCTCTAAAAGACAGTGTCAAAGGCAATAGTTTACATGGTTACCCTTTACTGGGGTGCAGGGTACAATCATAGGGAAGCAAAAGTGAGGGGCAAATTGAGTGAGGCAGAGAAGCAGTGAGATAAATATGGGAGCATGTTACTGAGCTGGTTTCAGCTTCAAAACAGGTGCCACTGATTGCTCAATCTTGTGGGGTTCATTAGAAAGACTATGTGAACTGCATCACAGTCTGTCCAGGAGAAGAAAGGGAGATAAATGATCCCAAGAGTTGCCTTCCATCCCTGTCTTCCATTGGCTAGACTCTGGCCCATACATGATTTACCTTTTTGCACTGTGGATTACATTACCTGTCTCTGTGCAGCCACTGGGGAGGCCAGCGCTCCTGCTTGAGAGAACAATCCAGCCAGTAGACTCCTCTGTCTGCTGGGGTGACAGCAGCAGCAGCAGTGACCTGGATCCATGACCCTGGGAGTGGTCAAGCTGTCACTACAGCCACTCTGGCTGGAAAGGGAGGGCAGCACACAGTGGCCCACAGGCTGAGTCTAACAGAGTTTGAGCCAGAAGGGAAATAAATTGTTCAGGAATAAGGGAAAGAAGGTGCTATGACTGAATGCTTGTGTTTTCCCCAAATTCCTATGTTGAAATCCTAATCCCCAAGGTGATGGTATTTGGAGATTGGGCCTCTGGGAAGTAATTTGGTTATGATGGGGAATCCCTCATGAATGGGATTAGTGCCCTTATAAAAAGGACTCCCGGCCAGGCATGGTGGCTCACACCTGTAATCCCAGCACTTTGGGAGGCCAAGGTGGGTGGATCACGAGGTCAGGAGACTGAAACCATCCTGGCTAACACGGTGAAACCCCATCTCTACTAAAAATACAAAAAAATTAGCCAGGCATGGTGGCGGGCACCTGTGGTCCCAGCTATTTGGGAGGCTGAGGCAGGAGAATGGCGTGAACCTGGGAGGCGGAGCTTGCAGTGAGCTGATATTGCGCCACGGCACTCCTCAAGGAACCAGGAAATGGGCCCTCACTAGACACTGAGTCTGCCAGCACCTTGATCTTGGACTTCCCAGACTCCTGAGAAATTCATGTCTATTGCATATATGTCATTCAATGTTATTCTGTTCTAGCATCCCAAACGGAATAAGACAGAAGGGAATAACAGTCAGGGGAAAACCAGTGCCTAGTCCTGGCTTGTGCTATAATAACAGCAATAGATTCTGAATGAGCACTTAGCATGGGCCAGTTTGCATTTATTATGTCATCGAATCCCCTCAGCGACCTATAGAGGAAATATTATTGCCTACATTTTCTAGATGAAGCTGACGCTCAGAGAGGTCAGGTCCAAGACCCTGCAGGGGTCTCCCAAATAAGAAAGAAAAATGGGATCATGAAGTCGTAAACACTTGCCACATCCTAGCTCCTCACCCAAGGCTAGTGCTCCTGGAAGGATGCCTTAAGACACAGAAAGCAGGTGCTCTGCACATTCAGAAGGCTGCAGTGGGCTGGCCAAGCTCCACCTTAATAACCAGGGAAACACTCAGTCATCTCAAGAAAGCAAACAGGTTATGTCAGTACAATGCAAAGGCGTGCTGGACAACAGGCTTAGTGAGGAATGTCTGAAAGCTCAGTGTGGATCACTGACCTGCCCTAGAAACATCACAATTTACCAAAAAATTACACACTTCATTCTGAATGGGTAGGTAGAGAACGATGTGGGAAGCTTTATGCCACTCTCCAAAGGCAAAGAAATAAGGCTGTAGTCGAAAAGTAGTAGTAAATGGAGTGTTCCTCATGTGGACTTATGGAACTTTGGGATGCTGGGGTGTCCTGCTTCTGGCCAGCATATGAGATGAGGGAAAGCAATGTCGCATCTTGCAAGCACAGTGCCAGGGCACAAAGGATCCGGGAACAGAGGGACTGTCTGAACCACAGGCACCCATCCCTGAACTAGCTCTGAGTTATGGAAGGTAAGGCGAGAGCGTATGAACAATCCAGGAAGAAACAGCATCATGATGCTGAGGTCCTCTTCTCTTTCCTGGTGGTTATCAAATACCATCCAGAACACACAGTGATGTTGAGAGATGACCCTGTGTTGGGGACTGCCATGATCACCAGCCTCCAAGGGCATCAAGCATTCCAAAGAGATCACGTGTATTTCTCTGCCAGGCTAACGCAGGTTCCTACAGATGGTATACGGAGAAAGGCAAAATCCTCTCTACTCCAATTCAGGGATAAATTGAAGATCATGTTGAAGACCAAGCCTAAGTTAGCAGGGGGGCCTACAGGGACACACCACTCCTTGGCTGCCACAGGCAGGAGTGAAGAGGGCCTTGAAGATGTTAATGCAGCCCTATCTCAGCATGGAGACGTCACCGTTCAATACCCTGGAGCTGGTTAGAAGAGAGAAGCCAACGATCGTCTGGGAAAGGGCAACTGCAAAGTCATCTCAAAGATCGCTCTTTCAGGTTTGGGCGAGGTATCCTGAAAGAGGAAGCATGCTGTCAATGGAACAGGTTCTCATTATTTGTTTGGCATCTGGCTGCTATTTGGAGGGCTAAATACACCTTGGGTAACCCTGAATACCCCAAACCCATATGTTCCTCTGGCCTCATGTTGCTTCCACTCTCTTATAAAGTTCAAAGCCCTGAGCATGGCGTACAATGCCCTTCTGTAGATGGCCCCACCAGCCATCCCACACTCTCCCCATCACTGTAGCCTTCACTCCTATTTATGAGGCACTCAGACCTACTTGCTACTGCCCAAACACACTGCATAGAGATGTGCTTGCATAGTTGGGTTTTCCATCTTGGCTTCTGTCATGGCAATGAGAAAGACATCCTGCTCGGCCAGTCCCAGGAAATGAGACCTTCTGAATAGCCTGAAGCCAAGCCCAGCTGTGCCTAACCTGGATCAGCCAAACTCTAGTCTTCTCACAGGTGTGTAAGTAAGAAATAAGTGCTCATTGTCATATGCTACTGCTCCATCTTTCTGTATCTCTCCTTCACAAAAGGGCTTCCCCCGCTTTACCTGTTTTATAGCCTGTTCTCTGCACTCTGTCAGGCATCTCCATCCCTCACTTTTGTCTGAAAGCTGTTTCCTTCACTTGTTCCTCATCCGCATTTAAGCTGGCTCCACAGGCTCCAATCATTAAACCAAAACATCCACATTGACCCCCAAGTTCTCCTTTGGTAATCATCCTCACTCTCCTTCTCAGTCTGATTTCTTGGTGAGTTGTCCATGTCAGTGGCTCAGCTCCTGTCTTCACGTCCTAATTTCCCACTCATTCCTCCAGACTGAAATCAGACTCTCCACTGTCATCCTAGAAAACCACCCTCGCATCTCTGTTCTTACACTGCTTCTTCGCAGTGGCTTTGACTTTGGATCACTCTCTCTCTGAAATGCCCTTTCCTCTTGGTCTTTTGGTATCACACAGGCTTCTTCCTTCTTTCTTTTGGGGACATCACTTTCTCTGCCCTTCTCTTTTTTTTTTTTGAGATGGAGTCTCGCTCTGTCGCCCAGGCTGGAGTGCAGTGGCACAATCTCGGCTCACTGCAACCTCCGCCTCCCGAATTCAAGTGATTCTCCTGCCTCAGCCTCCTGGGTACCTGGGATTATAGGCGTGTGCCACCACACCCAGCTAATTTTTATATTTTAGTAGAGACGGGGTTTCACCATGTTGGCCAAGCTAGTCTTGAACTCCTGAACTCAAGTGATCTGTCCCCCTTGGCCTCCAAAAGTGCTGGGATTACAGGCGTGAGCCACCGCACCTGGCCTCATCTCTGCCATTCTCTTAAAGACTGATGTTTCTCAGGGCCCTTTCCTTGCCCCTTATTTATTCCTACTCTATGTCCTTCCCATGGGAGGTCACATCCACTGCAAAGGTTTCATGTACCATCTATCTGTTGGTGGCCTCCAGTCCTCATCTCTAGACCAGAACTCACTAGTGAGTGCCAGACCCATAATACGGTTTCCTACTGGAGTATCATCTATCTATTACACAAATATTTTGCTGACCACTTCTGTCTACCAGACACTTGTTGTAGGTGCTGGATGTACAAGCAGTGAACAAAACAGATTAAAAATCCCATCCTCATGAAGCATAGAGGTCACTAGAATAGGGGAGGTCAGACAATAAATAAATAAGATGTTAGCACTATCAGAGGATGATGAGCAGAGGGCGATGCCACCTGCTTGTATTTCTAAAGGCTCCTTCTGGCTATTGTGTTGCAAATAGACTGAGGAGGGGGTAGGAGTGAGAGCAGAGACAGGCAGGAACAGGGATACCAGCTACTGGACATCTATTTTTAATGTCCCATGGGCACCTGAGACTCAAAACTCCAACACTAAGCTCATTATCCTTCTTCTAAACTTGCTCTTCCTCTTGTGCTCAGGACACCCAAATCTACCAAGGACTCAAGCCAGAACCTGGAATTTCTGCCCCTGCAGCCCCTTCCCCTCACATCAAACCAGTCACAAGTCCTGTCCACTCTAGCTTCTGAATATCCCATTCATTCATTCATTCATTCATTCACTAGTTCACTAGTTTGTCAAACATTTACTGGATACTGACCATGTTTCAGGCCAGTACTAGAAAGGGAGATAATGGTCTCTGCCCTCTGGGAGTTTAGGGTGTGAAACAGATAACAAAACTAAAAATGAAACAATATATATATGACTTCCTCTCATGCTAAGGGCTATAAAGAAAATAAACTAGTTTCAACAAAGGAGAAAAATAGCAATACTCTTAGGTAAGGTGGCCAGAGAAGGACCTCCTTAGGAAGAGATGCCTGAGAAGGGATGAGTCACGGGTGAAGAATGATGTATTAATTTCCTAGGGCTGCAGTAACAAATTCCCTCCAACTGTTACAGTCTCACCAATGTACCACAATGTAGCAGTTTCTCATTATAAGGTATTACCCAGAGTTCTTTGTCTCAGGACCGTGGACACGATGGGTGAGGTTGGAGCAAAAGTTTAATAAGGGAAAGAAGCTCTCTGCTGCAGAGAGGGGACCCAGAAGAGGGCTGCCGTTTTCACAATTGCATGCAAAGGCTTTTACAGGAAATCGATGAGGGCTGGGTGTCTCATTTGCCTAAGGCACGAATTTCTGGTAGCTCCACCCCATCTTCCTAATGCGCGTGTGGGCCCTTAGCTTGAGTTATTCCATATTGCTTTGTTCCCCTTACTGCACATGTGTCAGGGAATGGAATTTTCCATTGCGGGCATGTCTGGGCAAGTCACCTGTGTAGCCTTTCTTATCTATATGGCTGTGGCATGTCTCAGGTAAGCCCTCCTGTGCAAATTCCCTTATCTGTCCCTGCCTGCTGTTCTTTTGTTTGAAAGGATTCAACCGAAGAGCCACCCTGTCTGCCTAACCATTTTTTTTTTCCTTTCTCCTCAATCAAAACTGACACTTCTTGTCATTCCTTGGCTTATGGACACATCACTCCAGTTTCCACCTCCACAAAGTCACATTCCCTTCATGTCTCTGTGTGTCCTCTCCTCTTATAAGGATATTAGTCATTGGATTTAGGGTTCACCCTAATCCAGTGTGATTTCACCTTAACAAATTGACATCTACAGAGATCCTATTTTCAAATAAGGCCAGAATTTTGGGGAGATACTACTCAACCTAGTACAAAGGAACACTCTTTTACAGGCATACAGGGCAGTTTTTACACAGGCCCTCAGGTGAAAAGGCTTGGAGTGTTTGGAGCCAGTGTAGCTGAAGTGTAGGCGCAAGGAGTAGAATGAACCCAGGTGAGCCGGGAAAGAGGCAGACCCAGGGTATGAAGGATTGTAATAGGAAACGGCTGAAGTGAAAGGAAAAGCGTCTCTCCAGATGGAGAACACAAGGATGTGTGATATGGAGAAAGAGAGAGAGAGAGCAACGAAAGGATACAGAAGAGGAGAGAACTAAAGGAACAGAGAGACTCCCTGAGAAGGCGGTGGTTCAGGAGCGGAGGAGGGGAAGATAGACACAGAAGCAGAAAGGTAAGAAGTAAGGGAAAAGGGAAATCCTCTCTAAAGGCTTCTATTTTCTCGACTACATTAGATAGCTAAGAGGTGGAGGAGTGGGAGCTGAAGTGTGGAGAGAAGAAAGCTTGGGATGTTTGTCTTGGAGAGTGAGAAGTCATGCTTGCCAGGATGGCTGGGCAGTGTTAAGAGTCTGTTCAGGGTTTGGTTTCTAGAATATGTTCATTTTTCTTTCTCCCCACTGTTATCGACCTAGTTCAGGCCACACCATCACCCCGTGTAAGTGCAACCACCTCTGATCGGGTTCTCTTCTTCCCATTGTGCCCCACCCCCACCCCAACCCGGTCTATTCTCCACATTGCTGTCACCACGGTCATTCAAAGTTTACGCGGTATCACACTCCAGCTTAAAGTCCTTCCCCTAGTTTCCCACTGCCCTCCAGATAAAACCCAACTCTTTACTGTGGCTCTCAAGATCGTTATCAGCTGTTTTATGCTTCACTAGCCTCATTTCTTGCCACTTCCACTCAAATTCTGCACTTTTTTTTTTTTTTTTGAGACGGGTTTTGCTCCGTCACCCAGGCTGGAGTGCAGTAGTGCGATCATAGCTCACTGTGCCCTCAAACTCCCGGGCTTAAGCAATCGTCCCACCTCAGCCCCTAGAGCAGCTGGGACTACAGGCTTGCACCACCACACCCAGTTAGTTTTTTTCTTTTTCTTTTTTCAGAGACAGGCAGTGGGGGGCTGGGGTGTGGTAGTGGTGGGGGTCTCCCCATGTTGCTCAGGCTGGTCTCAAACTCCTGTCCTCAAGCGATCCTCCCACCTCATCTTTCCCAAGAGCTGTGATTACAGGTGTGAGCCGCCACACCTGTCCTAAATTCTGCATTTCAACCACTCAGAATTACTTTATAAATTCCTTGAACGTGCTGTCCTTTCTCTCCCCTTCAAGGCTTTGCGCGTGCTCATCCCTGTTCCCGAATCCTCTTTCCCCTCCTACTCTAGCACTCCCCAGTCCTCTGCCCTCTCCTGCTAACTCTCCTCCTCCTCGCAGCTCAGTTAGTCCCCTCTGCCACCCAGCTTTCTTTGACATCCTCCACTCTGAGTCTAGATAGGTTTCCCATACAACCCTCTATGTTTCCCTTATTAGAACAAGTACACCTTATAATGCAATTGCTCCTTTACCTATCTTAGGTCCTCATAAAAGTATAAACCCCTTAAAGTATCCTGTTTTTCATATTACTTGACACATGCCAGATACTTTAAAAACTGTGAAATAAGTAAATAAATGAAAATATTAAAACAGTTAATGTTTATGCTGAAAGTCATAAGTAACTCAAAGCTTTCGAACAATTGGTTCTGCTTCCCCTCAAGGCACAATGGGATTGACCTTGATGCGGGGGGGACATCAGGTAACCCCACTGTGCACCGCCATCAGGACTCAGATCCCTGTTTCATGCTCTGCTTCTCAGATGGACTTCTGACTTCCATCATGAACTGCATGAGGCCTTGGGAGGGTTCCCCGCAGAGTAATTTCTGCCGTGTCTTTCTGCTCCTTTGCACCCCCTGTCTCTTTTGGAATCAGTGGTCTCTGTGTTTTGGTCATAGGGAATGCTTTTCTTTATAAGTGCTCATCCAGCTTCTGAGAGCCTTGGAAGAGTGTGTCTTGGAGTCTCCCGGGTCATTTGATTTTGAATTCCCAGAAATTGTTATTGTAAGCTGCTCTTTTCTTGTAGCACAAATAACTGTTCCAGTTCTCATACTTCCTACTCTGCTTTCGGGCAGTGTCCCAAGGATGTGCTTCCACTCACACCCAAGTAGTCCTAGAATGGCTTCTCAAATGACAAAAAAGAACAGAAGATGCTGTTGTTTCTGTTTTGCATTACTTTTCTACATGAAGGCCTTCTGATCTTTTTGGAAGCATGCTGATTCCAACTGCTCATGCATGCAGATGCAATTCCTGCAGACTGGCAAGATCATGCTGCATCTTTAACCCATTCTATTGATGAAATAATAGTTTCCCTTCTCAGTTCTAGTCTTCAGAGAAGTCCTCACCTAGATTTCATGTCATTATTGGGTAAAACTGGCTATCTTTTGCTCTTCCTCATGTTCTAATCAATGTACTGATTAGTGTGCTTTGGATGTCACATAAATAGATACATGTTGGCCAGGCTGGTCTCAAACTCCTGATCTCAGGTGATCTTCCCACTGCCTCAGCCTCCCAAAGTGCTGGGATTACAGGCTTGAGCCACTATGCCCAGCCAGAAATATATAATTCTTAACCCCCATTATTTTGGATTAATCTCAGTGCCCATAAACCGTTGTTGAAAATTCCTGCATTACTAATTTACCCACTTCTGAATGTGCATTTGTTTTTGGTTAAAAAAAAAATTTACTCTTGTGTACAGTTTGTAAATATGCTTTTCAAATGAAAACCCATGTTTTCATTTCTGTAATTGTTAAAGAGTGGCAGATACAGTGTATCAATGCTCAACATTTAATGCAACTGCTTTTTTTTTTTGAGACGGAGTTTTGCTCTTGTTGCTCAGACTGGTGTGCAACAGCGCGATCTTGGCTCACCCCAACCTCCGCCTCCTGGGTTCAAGCGATTCTCCTGCCTCAGCCTTCCTGAGTAGCTGGGATTACAGGCATGTGCCACCACGCCTGGCTAATTTTGTATTTTTAGTAGAGACAGGGGTTTCTGCATCTTGGTCAGGCTGGTCTCAAACTCCCGACCTCAGCTGATCCGCCCGCCTTGGCCTCCCAAAGTGCTGGGATTACAGGCATAGCCACGGTGCCCAGCCAATGCAACTGCCTTCTAGAACGTTTTGTGTACTGCAGTGGCTGGACAATTAAAACTGTGCTTCCCAAATGCCCTTGCAGTGAGGGTTCTGGACGTGAGCGTAGTTTGGCCATTCAGATACACTCATGTGGGATTCAGAAGGTGGCAGTGAGACACAGTCTATGTTTTCTATTGTTTTTGCGGGCAAGCCTAGTCGGAGATACTTAGTTTCCCTGTGTCTAATCAGTAGCTTTGTGTGTGTTGAAAGGCAGTGTTGGGGAGGCCGTTTAATTTGTGTGGATTCTAGTGGGCACAGGGGTGGTTCTGGTTGTAGCAGTTGCAGTAATTTCCTGACCACGGTGGCTTCTGAGATATAGCAGGGGTGTCATGGTTCTGGAGTTTCGGACAAAAGCAGCAGCTTCCCATCTTGTTAGGGAGCTTTCTGGTTGCGGAAGGCCGCAGTTCTGTTGGTGGCCGGGCTCTGCAGAGAAGTTTTGAGAGTCATCTTTGGGAAGGTTAAACCTAGATCCTGTCTCTTCACCCTCCTCATAATTCTGTCAGCCATTTAATGCTTAAACTAGGTGGAATGGATTCTGTTCTTGGCAGTAAATCCATGACCTATATACCACGGGAGTAGTTGTTTGCAATATTAAATATAGCTTCTGGTTGGAAAGATGTTTAGACAAGAAAAGTAGCTATCTGAGAAGACAGACAAGATTTAGACTTTCTCTTGATAGCTGCAGCTATGTAGAAGCCAAATTATGGCTCTTGCCACTTGGGGTGCATGTACAACTTTCTGTGGCAGTAACAGCAATCAGATTTTGAGGAGTGAATGAAAGGCAGACATCTGGGGGCCCTAACTTTCACGCTAAACTTGAACTCACCCTGAGACCTAAACTTATAATCCCGAGGGTCTAATTCTTCTGTCACAAACTTTCTAATGATGAATAGCCTCTCTCCATTCTCCGCCTCTTTTTTCCCCCCTCCCATAGGAGTAAGGACTCCCACTCCACCCCCACATACACACGTGTGGGCGGGAGAAGGCCATTTGTAAAGAAACAGTGTCATATAAACAACAAACTCAAGTTTCAAAGGAGAAAAGATAACAAAATCTGCAATAGAACATATGCCTGTGAGAAAGGACAATTATTCCTCCATGACGAGGGGAAAGTCATTCACATGGCAGGGAGAGGCTGACCATGAGAACAAATCTAGTAACTGGCTAATCACTCCTTTGGGCCAGGTCCTGTTTCGCTACAATTTTCCCTTTTTTAATTCCCTCCTTCCCTCCCTTTCTCCCTCCCTCCCTCCCTTCCATCCCTCTTTCCCTCCCTCTTTCCCTCCCTCCCTCCCTCCCTTCCTTCCCTCTTTCCCTCCCTCTTTCTCTCCCTCCCTCCCTTCCTTCCCTCTTTCCCTCCCTCCCTTCCTTCCCTCTTTCCCTCCTTCCCTCTTTCCCTCCCTCCCTCCCTTCCTTCCCTCTTTCCCTCCCTCCCTTCCTTCCCTCTTTCCCTCCCTCCCTCCCTCCTTCCCCCTCTCCCTCCCTTCCTTCCTTCCTTCCTCCCTCCCTCCCTCCCTCCCTCCCTTCCTTCCTCCCTCCCTCCCTCCCTCCCTTCCTTCCTTCCTTTCCTTCTTTGTTGCTTTTTCTTTCTTTCACCAACTACCTGTCTATCCATTTTAAGATTGGGTAACACTTGCTCATGGTACAAAATTCAAAGCTAACAAGGGCAGAGAGTGAAAAGCAAGTCTCCTGCTCCACCCCCGAGGGCATTCCTGGTTCCCTACCCAGAAGCAGGCTCTGTGGTTTCTCCCCTTTTTCATTTTCCCACTCCTCTCACCTCAGATCCTATGGAAGCATCCAAAATTGTGGGGAAGAATTCCAGAGGAGAGGCAGAGTCTAGGAGGAGGAGGGGTGGCGACCACCAGGATTCCAGACCCACTAGGCTGGTGCCCGGCCCAGGGTTGGATCCTCCAGCGTGGACAGGACAGTCTGCAGTTGCCCCCTGCAGCCACCTGACACTGGGCAGTAGTGGGAGGGAGGCTGCTGCCTTTTTCTTTAGCATGGTTGTCTGTTTGGTTTTATTATGTTGTGTCCCCACTCCCACCTCCAGCTTTTCCTTCAGCTGCAAACCACAGTGCCTATGGATGAATGTTTGTTTACATATGTCATATTGCTGTCCCTTCAGAGCAAATGTGTGTATTTGAGGCAGGAGACTGTGTTTGGTTTTTAAACTAAGTGGAACTGCCAAACACCCTTCACCCAGCTTGTGGACAGGTGCACTATTAGGAGTTTACATAAGAAAAATCTGTGCCAATTGTAACAGGTAGAGAAGAGAGAAAGACAGAGACAGAGAAAGAGAGAACCTGAATAATCCTTTGGCAATTCTTAGTGTGACACAAGATTCACTTCCTTCTTAGCAATTCTGTGCCTCATGCCTCATTCCTGATAATTTTAGGGTCTGCTATGTCTTTTGCTATGAGAATTAGCATCAGCAGCTTTCAAAATGACTTGCCAGTTAGCCCCTCCAGAAATCTTAGGACATTATTCTTTTCTTCTCCAAATTTCCCATCTCTAAGCCTTCCAATTCTCCTTCAAATTTCCATCTGTAAAGTTAATACAATCCAATAAGAAAATAATGTGCTCTTGAGACGCTGACATGCTCAGAGCCATTTTATCCTGCCCTTAAGCCTGGAAAGTTTGAATTTTCCTTGGGATAAAAAAGTAAGAAATAATAGAATAATTCACTGTACTGTAACAATTAAATCCAGCAATTTAACATTGCGCATTGGTAAATATAATGCTTGCAACAATCAAAAGTCTCCCACGTATCGACAGACAAAACCAAAGTTATAAATCTAAACCTTCTATTCTGAACCACATTCCTAAATGTAAATAAGCATCCAAGCATGCTGCTACATATCTTTACAGAAGCAATTACAAACAAGCCTTATCAGTTGCTGCTAAGTCACCAACGCACACAATGCTTATCTGCTATGCCCTCTACTGGATAGAGTACACAAGGCAAGTCACATTATTTCCAATTAATTTTTGGCATCATCACTCTGCATCTGCTTTAGGAATGCAAGGCGTGAAATTTATAGTAGCAGGTTTAATATTCCATCCAGCCAAATCATTTCGCTACAAGGACTTACCTTTGGTAAAATATTTTGGGTTTTTTTTTTTTAAGTACATAGATTGCTTCTCCCCTTCTTGCAACCCACTGTCCAAACTCTCAAGCTGTCACAAAACTCAGTACGTGGCAGGAATAATTTCATGCTGAGTAAAATGTGTTTAATTTCACATCTTGTAAGAATAATTACTTAGCATAATGCCACTTAAAATGTATTTTTATCTGCTAATGCTAATGAAGCTACAAAAACCTGACTCATCTTTTGAAAGAATGAGGGTATTAAGGGTGCTTCGCCTCCATTCCCTGTTCTCCGTAGTGGCTGCCTAAAGAGAGAAACCCGGACTGGAGGAATAATCCCCAACTAGATCCTGCTATCTTCAAGCTGGGTGTGAGCCCAGTGGCTTTGAGGGGAATTTAATCCCATCGGCCTCTCCAGAGCCTCCCAAGGTGCTGAAAACAGAGCTTCAGGCTCCCTGGGGCTACCCAGTTCTCACCCAGGTCCACCTAGACAGCTACTAGGAAGAGGCTCAGGCCCAGGGCTGAGAGCTACCTACCCTAACGACTGGGCTGGTGGCAGGCCTGTGGCCTTTGGCCTTAGGGATTGTGTCTCTTTGATCATTGGTGCACCCAAGTCATAAAGACCACTGTCCTATCTATTGTTTGTCTTGAGGCCTAAAGCAGTAGTTAACAAAGAATGACAAGGAGTAAGGGGGAAAAGGAGTGCCTTGCTTTTAAAACTAAAAAATAAAAATAAAAAACCAAAAAACAAAAACCCTCTTTTATTCCTAAATAGTTTTAGAATTACAGAAAAATTGCAACAATAGTTCAGAAAGTTCCTGTCTACCCTTCATCCAACTTCAGTCACCTTAATATCTTACATAATGATCAAAACCAAGAAACTGGGACATTAGTGCAATACTATTAACCACACTATGGATTTAAATTCAGATTTCACCACTATTTCTAATAATAGTATTTTTCGTTGGGCGCGGTGGCTCATGCCTGTAATCCCAGCACTTTGGGAGGCTGAGGTGGGCGGATCAACTGAGGTCGGGAGTTCAAGACCAGCCTGGCCAACATGGAGAAACCCTGTCTCTACTAAAAATACAAAATTAGCTGGGCATGGTGGCACATGCCTGTAATTCCAGCTACTTGGGAGGCTGAGGCAGGAGAATCACTTGAACCCCGGAGGCGGAGGTTGCAGTGAGCTGAGATCATACCATTGCACTCCAGCCTGGGCAGCAGAGTGAGACTTTGTCTAATAATAGTAATAGTATTTTTCTGTCCTAGGATTGAATCCAGGATCCCACACTGCACATAGCTGTCATGTCTCTTTAGTTTCCTTAAATTCAGGACACTCTCTTGTCTTTCATAACCCTAACATGTTTGAAGAGTACTGGTCAGGTATTTTGTAGACAGTCCCTCAATTTGGATTTGTGAGATGTTTTCTCATGATTAAATTAAGGCCGGGTGTGGTGGCTCAGACCTGTAATCCCAGCACTTTGGGAGGCTGAGGCGAGTGGTCAGGAGTTCGAGACCAGCCTGGCTAATATGGTGAAACCCTGTCTCTACAAAAATTACAAAATTAGCTGGGCATGGTGGCGGGCACCTGTATTCCCAGCTACTCAGGAGGCCGAGGCACAACAATCACTTGAACCTGGGAGGCGGAGTTTGCAGTGAGCTGAGATTGCCCCATTGTACTCCAGCCTGGGCAACAGAGTAAGACTCCGTCTCAAAAACAAACAAAAAAATTAAATTGAGATTATATATTTTTGGCAAGAATGTTACAGAAGCAATGATTCCCTTCATTGCTTTGTGGAAGCAGTGCCTGCTTTCCTAGCAACGAAGCTAAGCAGGGGCATGGGATAAGAGCCTGAATGAGATCAACATCCCTCTAGAAATTTGAGTGGTGGCTTTAAGGAGAGTTAGGCACCAAGCTTAAGAGCAGGTGACACACTTTTATTACCTCTCGCTCCTTTCTCTGTTACTATGGGTGGCAATGGGAGAGGTGGGAATATTTCTTTGCCACAGATAGACAGCATGAATTTTTTTTAATCCAATGTTGCTGAGACCAGCAGAAGGATAAAGGGTAGCCAAAGAAAGCAGAGAATAATCATGTTGGTGTGGGAAAGAAGGTGGGGAGAGATGTGTCAAAATAAAAGTGTGGTCTAACGACCATTTGTGGGTCCAGTGAAGCCCTTTGTGGATTCAGCAAAGCTCCAGATAGCCCAAGAATGAGATGCAGACATCTCAACAGGTGGGAAACTTGTTAACTTGGGTTGAGAGGGTGGTGGTAAACATTTCGTAAGCAACACTTTTAACAATCAGAAAGCAAGTTTGACTCCTTGTTTGGGTAGAATGTAGTAGTGGTGAACAAAGATCCTTGGGCAGATTTTTAGTTTGGCATTTTGGCTTTCTCCCCTTCTGGAATGGAAGCTCCGTCGGGGACAGGGCCCTTGTCTGGTTCCCCTCTGAAAACGTCATATTCAGACCTGGCACATTATAGAAGCTCAAAAAATGTTTATTGATTAAATGTATTAAACATAAGTGAATGGGCTGGGCATGGTGGCTCGTGCCTGTAATCGCAGCACTTTGAGGAGGCTGAGGTGACAGGATTGCTTGAGCCCAGGAGTTCATGACCAGCCGGGGCAACATAGAAGACCTCACCTCTATTTTTAAAAAAGTAATAAAAAAAGAAGTGAATAAATGGGGTGCTCATTTACAAAACATACTCTTGGCCACTCCACTCATCCCAGCTCAGCAATCTATGACCCTATCCCCTGGGATGGTTTTGAAGGTCCAGCAAGGCCCCTGTGCTCTGGACTGCAAGCTTTCTGCCCTATGCCAGTCCTCGAAGCGCCTGCAGAAGCTGTCCTGGTAGGAGACTGTTCTTTGAGAAGTCCCTGGGGGGTAGAATGCAGGGGACAATAGACTAAGATCAAATATATAGATGGTAAAATCTAAGTTTGGGAAGAAGAGGAGATAATGTAGATGCCTGCTTCCCGGTGGGCCATGGTTTGGGGAAACCAGTAGAAAGAGGGAAGGACGGTCATGGTAATGGGGTCTCGTGAAAATGAATTGTGCACACGATTTTTACTTGTGTGTGTGCATGCGTGTGCACAGATTGAGATGTGTTTTTCTTATTAATGGGACTGATTTCATTTCTTCAACTGCTTAGTGCTTTTTGGTTACTGTCTCCTAATTCCCAGATACTCACATAATTTAAATAACATATTTATATTTATAATTATCATTGTAATTTTTTGAATTATTTAAATTTTCCAGATGCATATCTAGTAAAGACGTTTTTAAACATACTAGAGAGACAAGCAAAGTACCAGGAGGCTTTGAACATTTATTTTACTGAGTAGAAAGTAGAGAAGAACTGTTTTTACTGACATATTAATGAAAACAGCCAACATTACTTGCAGTTGCTCTATACTAGGCACTGTTCAATAGACTTTATAAATATTAACCTTTTTCATTTTTATAGCTGCATCATGAGGTAGTCTATTATATTTCCATTCTACAGAAAAGGAAATTAAGGCACACAGAGCTTTATTATTTATTTTTTATTTTTTTGAGATAAGGTCTCACTATATTGCCCCAGGCTGAAGTGCAGTGGCACAAACACAGCTCACTGCAGCCTCAACCTCCCAGGCTCAAGCGATCCTCTCGCCTCAGCGTTCTGAGTAGCTGGGACCACAGGCACACGACACCATGCTTGGCAATTTTTAAAAATTTTTTGTAGAGATGAGGTCTCAACTATGTTGCCCAGGCTGGTCTCAAACTCCTGGTCTCAAGCGATCCTTCCATCTCATCCTCCCAAAGTGGTGAGATTACAGGTGTGAATCACTGTGCTTGGCCCACACAGAACTTTAAAAACTTACTCCAAGTCACACAGCGAGGAAGTGGCAGAGCAGGGAGTCTAATCACTATACTATACAGTGCTTCTGGTGCAATCCAGAAAAAGCCTATGTTCTGCAAAGAACTCTGTTTCTGCTCTTTGCTCTTTTAGGGGCAAAATGAACACTCCAGACCCACATCCTTCCAAGTGCTTCTTTGTGCAAGCAATATGAACTAGAGTTGTCCCCTCTTCCTGGGAGGGAAGTCACAGTGACTTCCCACAGGAGATAGCACATGGCTATGGGAGCTTTAAGAGATGA
The DNA here is from genome assembly GCF_028885625.2 of Pongo pygmaeus. NCBI lineage: Eukaryota > Metazoa > Chordata > Mammalia > Primates > Hominidae > Pongo > Pongo pygmaeus. The sequence continues at coordinate 55,338,802 of NC_072388.2, read as the reverse complement.
GATGAAGGTGTTAAGGTGTTGACTTCATCCAGGTGCATGATAATAAAATAGGAAAATAGAATCTCTATTGTATCCAAATTATAAGCAGGTCACATGTTTCACATGACAATATAAGCACAATTATTAAGGGATTTCATGGGATCCCATAAAATAAAGTTCTAGTCTTGTATAGTTCACACATTTTCTTGGTACAAATGAGCTCACATATTTACCAGGTTTAGGCTCTTTAAATCAACTATTTATTTGTTCAGCAAGGGATAAGTGAAAGAGAAAAGTTTTGCCCTAGTAAAAGTGAACCCTGTGAAATAGGTAATCTATATATCTTTATCAAATGCACAAAGTGCATGCAGCATGGCTTATGTGGTCACATAAGAAGGGGATTTTTGTTTCTTGAGGGGTGCCAAACTTATTTGCTTCCGAAGATGAAGGGCCAAATTACTTCCTTTTTTTTTTTTTTTTTTTTTTTGAGATGGAGTCTTGCTCGGTTGCCCAGGCTAGAGTGCAGTGGCGCGATAGCTCACTGCAGCCTCTGCCTCCCAGGTTTAAGCAATTCTTCTGCCTCAGCCTTCCGAGTAGCTGGGATTACAGGCATCTGCCACCTTGCCTGGCTAATTTTTGTATTTTCAGTAGAGACGGGGTTTCACCATCTTGGCCAGGCTGGTCTCGAACTCCTGATCTCATGATTCACCCGCTTCAGCCTCCCAAAGTGCTGGGATTACAGGAGTGAGCCACCACACCCGGCAGGGCCAAATTACTTCTAATTCTGAGAGTAAATGAAGGAAATTTAGGTGAAGCAATTAAGTGGCTAACAAATGTCACCAAGATTGTTATAATCACAGCTATTATTACTATTTTTACTACAGTCTATATTTTCACAAATCATATGTATAAACCAAGAGTCAAATTGGGGAGAAATCACTGTCGCCTACACACTGAATATGTAAGGTTCATATTTAGGCTGTCAGACACTTAGGTCTTCAAAGAGGTTTCTGCCTTGTGGACATTTAACATTTTTTTTTTTTTTTTTTGAGATGGAGTTTCGCTCTTGTTGCCCAGGTCGGAGTGCAATGGCGCAATCTCGGCTCACTGCAACCTCTGCCTCCCGGGTTCAAGCGATTCTCCTGCCTCAGCCTCCCAAGTAGCTGAGATTACAAATGTGTGCCACAACACCTGGCTAACTTTGTATTTTTAGTAGAGATCGGGTTTCACCACCTTAGCCAGGCTGGTCTCAAACTCCTGACCTCAGGTGATCCGCCTGCCTCGGCCTACCAAAGTGCTGGGATTACAGGTGTGAGCCACCGTGCCCGCCTGACATTCAACATTTTTTAAAAAGTGGCTGAACCAAATAGAAGAATCATGAATACCAGTGGTAGGTGGGGTCCGTTTCTGGGAGGTAAAGTCTAATTCCAGTGGAGCTGGGACATATTTCTTTCTCCAAAATATAGAAATATGATTGTGTTTTGATGTCTACTTAAGAGGGGTAAGAAATATACAAACTAGTGCAACATTTTTCAAATTCAGCTTCTAGCAGCTGATTCAGCTGGAATGTAATTTATGCTAATAAGTTCCTGGATTTCAAAGTGACTTTTTTCTTGTCACACTAAAACCTTTTAATTTGGGTATATATTCCTAAGTCCAGAAAGGGCAAGGAAATTTTCAGTCAAAAGCCAGGGATATAACTATCCCCGTCTAAAAGGAAAGGGGAAAAAAATTACATTCTGGAGGATTGAAGGAGAGGGGGAAAGTTCAACGTATAGCTTTTAATTTCCTGCATCATAGTTGATTTCACACACCATTTACCCCTAGACAAGTTTATGCTAATTTTAAAATGGCTGCATTATTTGAGGACTTTAATGTGCCAGAGAGTTGATAGTGGAATATAGCTGGTTTCATGTAATTGGTACTGGAGTAGGGAAACTGTACCAGGTTGAGCCAAGAAGCTTGTGTCCTAGTCTCAGTGCTGTTACTACCTAGCTGTGTGACATTAATCAAGTCACTTGTTTAGTATAGATGTCAGTTTCTTCATTTATTAAACTAGATTAGCAGTGATAGTTAACACTGGATGATCCCTTACTAACCCTTTTTATGTCCTGTTTTTTTTTTTTTTTCTGGAGACAGAGTCTTGCTCTGTCACCCAGGCTGGAGTGCAGTGGTGTGATCTTGGCTCACTTGCAACCTCTGCTTCCTAGGTTCAAGCAAAACTCGAGCCGCAGCCTCCTGAGTGGCTCAGATTAAAGGTGTGCACAACCTCGCCCAGCTAATTTTTGTATTTTTAGTAGAGATGGGGTTTTGCCATGTTGCCCAGGCTGGTCTCGAACTCCTGACCTCAAGTGATCCACCGCCTTGGCCTCTCAAAGTGCTGGGATTATGGGTGTGAGCCACCGTGCCTGGCCTGGTATTAAGTTCTTCTAAGCCAGTGACTTTCAAATTTATTTTTTACTATGACCTACAATGAGTATATTTTATATTGACTCAGTCTACACATTTATCAATTTCTTTACAAACACACATACATAAGTATGACATATATGTTATACACACATGCATATGTGCATACACATATGAAATGAAACTGAAGGTTCCATGAAACAATACTTACCTTTGTTACCTCAAATGCATTGTGGTATTTTTTTATTTTTTATTTTTTTTGAAATAGAGTCTTGCTCTGTTGCCCAGGCTGGAGTGCAGTGGCATGATCTTGGCTCACTGCAACCTCTGCCTCTGGGTTCAAGTAATTTTCCCTGCCTCAGCCTCCTGAGTAGCTGGGATTACAGGCACCTGCCACCATGCCTAGCTAAATTTTGTATTTTTTAGTAGAGACGGGGTTTCGCCATGTTGGCCAGGCTGGTCTTGAACTCCTGATCTCAGGTGAGAGCCACCTGCCTCGGCCTCCCAAAGTGCTGGGATTACAGGCGTGAGCCACTGCGCCTGGCCTATTGTGGTATTTTTAATTCTATTTCATTATGAAAAAGCTGGTCAATTCTCACTCAACTGACTTCATGACCCACAGTTTGACAATCAGTTTAAATAAGCACAATCCTACAACTGGAGGAACTGCCTCCAGGTGGATACAGGCGACTGCATAGGTTAATGGCTAAAATTCTAATCACTGAAAGAGAAACTTAACTGTGTAGATACAAGCCGCACATTGAATGAATATGCTATAATTTTAGGGGAAAATTATGACACTCTAAGTAAAAACAAACACTGAGTATTCTCTATCAGTGAAGTTGCTTGTTTTAAGCTCTGCATAATTGAACTCGTTTTTTATGCTTTTAAGAATGAACTTTTTTGAAAACTTTCACCTGTTAGACTAAGGAACCCTAGTTTTTTGATAAATGGATCATTTTCCATTTATAAACAATCTTCTTTAAAGTTTCTGTAGCTTTTGCAAGAGTAATTTTTAAAAGCTCTTGAGTTTTTATAATAACTTTTTTTTTTTTTTTTTTGAGACACTCTGTCACCAAGGCTGAAGTGCAGTGGTGCAATCACAGCTCACTTCAACCTCTACCTCCCAGGCTCAAGGGACCCTCTTGCCTCAGCCTCTCAAGTAGCTGGAACCACAGGTGAATGCCACCTTGCCCTGCTAATTTTTGTATTTCTTTTGTAGAGACAAGGTTTCACCATGTTGCCTCGGATGGTCTCAAACTCTCAGACTCAAGCGGTCCACCCGCCTCAGCCTCCCAAAGCGCTGGGATTACAGGCATGACCCACCACTCCCGGCCCTGAATTCTTGTGTCTTAGCTGATACTCAAGGATCCAGGGTAATGGGTGATTCACTTAGGTCCATAATCCAAGGATGAGAAAACTGGGTGTGATTTTCCAAGCAGTGTTCCCCTTTCAGTTTTAATCACACACACTTTCATATGTGAACAACAACCACTGGTATTAAAGATATCTAACAGTTCAACTATCTAAGGGAATATTTCTTTTTTTTTTTTTTTTATTTTTTTTTTTTTTTTATTATTATTATTATTATTATTATTATACTTTAGGTTTTATGGTACATGTGCGCAATGTGCAGGTAAGTTACATATGTATACATGTGCCATGCTGGTGTGCTGCACCCACCAACTCGTCATCTAGCATTAGGTATATCTTCCAATGCTATCCCTCCCCCCTCCCCCCACCCCACAACAGTCCCCAGAGTGTGATGTTCCCCTTCCTGTGTCCATGTGTTCTCATTGTTCAATTCCCACCTATGAGTGAGAATATGCGGTGTTTGGTTTTTTGTTCTTGCGATAGTTTACTGAGAATGATGATTTCCAATTTCATCCATGTCCCTACAAAGGACGTGAACTCATCATTTTTTATGGCTGCATAGTATTCCATGGTGTATATGTGCCACATTTTCTTAATCCAGTCTATCATTGTTGGACATTTGGGTTGGTTCCAAGTCTTTGCTATTGTGAATAATGCCGCAATAAACATACGTGTGCATGTGTCTTTATAGCAGCATGATTTATAGTCCTTTGGGTATATACCCAGTAATGGGATGGCTGGGTCGAATGGAATTTCTAGTTCTAGATCCCTGAGGAATCGCCACACTGACTTCCACAAGGGCTGAACTAGTTTACAGTCCCACCAACAGTGTAAAAGTGTTCCTATTTCTCCACATCCTCTCCAGCACCTGTTGTTTCCTGACTTTTTAATGATTGCCATTCTAACTGGTGTGAGATGGTATCTCATTGTGGTTTTGATTTGCATTTCTCTGATGGCCAGTGATGGTGAGCATTTTTTCATGTGTTTTTTGGCTGCATAAATGTCTTCTTTTGAGAAGTGTCTGTTCATGTCCTTCACCCACTTTTTGATGGGGTTGTTTGTTTTTTTCTTGTAAATTTGTTGGAGTTCATTGTAGATTCTGGATATTAGCCCTTTGTCAGATGAGTAGGTTGCGAAAATTTTCTCCCATTTTGTAGGTTGCCTGTTCACTCTGATGGTAGTTTCTTTTGCTGTGCAGAAGCTCTTGAGTTTAATTAGATCCCATTTGTCAATTTTGGCTTTTGTTGCCATTGCTTTTGGTGTTTTAGACATGAAGTCCTTGCCCATGCCTATGTCCTGAATGGTAATGCCTAGGTTTTCTTCTAGGGTTTTTATGGTTTTAGGTCTAACATTTAAGTCTTTAATCCATCTTGAATTGATTTTTGTATAAGGTGTAAGGAAGGGATCCAGTTTCAGCTTTCTACATATGGCTAGCCAGTTTTCCCAGCACCATTTATTAAATAGGGAATCCTTTCCCCATTTCTTGTTTTTGTCAGGTTTGTCAAAGATCAGATACTTGTAGATATGTGGCATTATTTCTGACGGCTCTGTTCTGTTCCATTGATCTATATCTCTGTTTTGGTACCAGTACCATGCTGTTTTGGTTACTGTAGCCTTGTAGTATAGTTTGAAGTCAGGTAGTGTGATGCCTCCAGCTTTGTTCTTTTGGCTGAGGATTGACTTGGCGATGCGGGCTTTTTTTTGGTTCCATATGAACTTTAAAGTAGTTTTTTCCAATTCTGTGAAGAAAGTCATTGGTAACTTGATGGGGATGGCATTGAATCTGTAAATTACCTTGGGAAGGATGGCCATTTTCATGATGTTGATTCTTCCTACCCATGAGCATGGAATGTTCTTCCATTTGTTTGTATCCTCTTTTATTTCCTTGAGCAGTGGTTTGTAGTTCTCCTTGAAGAGGTCTTTCACATCCCTCTAAGGGAATATTTCATTTAGCTAAGAGAAATATCAAGTACCTTCTTTAAAAGGTTACATTCCAAAAAAATACCCCTTCAGATAACACTTCTAAATAGAAGATGATTATGGTTTGTTATTTTAAAAACAGGACATAATCTCCATTTATTAGTTTGCAATGTTTATTAAACAATGAACTTAATGTTTAAAAAATTTTATGCCATTTCCATCTATTGTACTTCACCCCATACTTCTTATACGCTAAAGTTTTGAAATGGTTAAACCTTAGATTTGGCTTATTTCTATTTATCTTTTATTACACTTATCCTCATCTAATGGCAACTATGTACCAGAAGACTTGCAACTCTGCAGTTGCTCTGTGAGGTTGGATCACTGGGATAGGAGTATGGCCCCATAATTGTGCCTTTGTGTCTTGACCTTTATCTTGTAACTTTCTCAACCTTGTCAACTCAACTTTTTAATATCATCGCAATGTCTGTATTGAAAATTAACCCTCACACCTAACTTTGGATCTGCAGCAAAGAGTCAGAGAACTCCACTTTCAAGCCAATAATTGTTGGCTTCACATGTACAGTGTTGGAAATGCTACTTGTCCTTCCCATGTGGCATCACCACCTTTTTTTTTGTTTTCCAATATGGCATGAGCTAATCTTTCCAGTACATACAATTTCCATCAAATGTATGTTACATTGTTGAAAAGCAATCAGAATTTTTTTTTTTCCTGAAAAACCCCCTTTTCAGGATATATTCCTGTTTAATTTTCTATAGCTGGGTAAGCACACTGTACTATTCCTGGGGCTGTTTTAAAAATACTGTCTGTGCTGATCCAAATCAAACAGACCTTTAGAGGGTGCTGACAATGATGTCTTCATTGAATATGATCACTGCTAAAGCTTTAGCTCCTTGTTTGCTCTGTAATGCTGTGCCAAGATCTTGGCCTTTAGATGTTCCCAGAATCCCTGGAAACATTACTTATTTGTTTGTGAGTATCAGCATTAGAATGGTTTTGCATTCACAACAAAATGTGAATCTCTTACTGGGTTGAAGTTGTTTTCTTCAACTAACCATAAGACTTGAAGCCAGTTAGAACAGAATTTTAAGTAATATCCTGTGTTGATGCACTTACAAAACACACCAGAAGTCGGGAGTAACAGGATTCTATTTTTTTTTCAACCTTTGGTATAAAATTTTTCCTAAATATTAAAGCATTAACATTTAAAAATTCTGAGGGATATTTATGAGAACTATGATTAAAGATTCACAATATTTCACTTTTAAAACATAAACTTAAAAAACTACTCTTCATACCCTAGCCTGATGACTTAAAGTTACCAGCAGAGTATCATAAAAATAAACCTAACACTCCAAATGGGTTTTAAATATCATAAAGGCTAAATATTATGATTCTACCAAGAGAAAACACTAAGAATATGAGCAGAAATAACATTTCACAATTTCTGTTTGAAGCTTTCAAAATAATACACTAGTAATTGATTCCCTTCTATTTTGGCTACATTTTCAGTAATAGAACAGAAGCATTGAACAAAATGGGTCCTTTTAAAAGGCAACAAAAAAAGGCAAGTCAATACCAAGAACCAAGCATACTCCTATCAGAGGCAACAGCGGGGGCACAGGGAGTGTAGCCCACCCAGTGGTTAGTCAGATAACACGGGAGCCACCATCCGCTTCTCCCTTGCCCTCTGGTGCGTGCCAGCCATGGTGCCAGGGTGGCAGGGCCCTGATGCATGTGGAGAGGCAGACAGTTTCACTGGCTCCCACTGGCTCCTCAGGCTGAAGTCCAGGCAGAAGTTGGCCTTGTGGGGTTCCTGTCGTCCTGCCAAACCATGGCACTCCCGGGACACTGCTAGAACGCTGGCCAAATCTTGCATGAGAAGTCACCTCCATTACAGTCTCCTCAATGTTGGGGGTCAGACTACAGGAAACCCCTTTTATCAGATTTTATGGTGTCTGTACACTAGCCAAGGAAAGTAAGAGAAAGAAAAAGAAAGCAACTTGTTTAACCTCATCTAATAGAAAGGAAAGGATTCTCCAAAGTAGTTGATCTGGGAATGAAGCCCAACATCCCTAAATCTCAGCTCAGTTTACTAGTTTTTCATTTACCCAGTGGTTTTTAGAAACTTAAATCATTATGATCCTATCTACTCCGGGCCATCATATCATTGGTTTCTCAAAGACAGAGTGGCCCAAAGTCACTGTTGCACACATACAAAATAATCTATGTACCATTTGACAATAATCTATACACAAAGCACATTCAGCCATACACATCTCTATAGTACAGACACATATTTAAAAAAATTTTAAAAGCAGAGAGTCTCAAAAAGAGGTCTTCATTTGCCATTCTTAAGGCTACTAATAGGAAATACCACTTTTAATAAGGTTCCTCAAACACCACATGCATATGTAGATGCAGAGATGAATATTCACATACCTGTGTATAGATGTTCAGAAACAAACACGACCACCACGCATGTGTGCAATCTCTTTTCTAAACCAATAGACAATGCTTTCCTAAGGAATGTTTGAATTTTATTGTACTTTTTTTTTTTTTTTTAAAGAAAAGAGAATATCATAATCTTACACAATTTCTTTCAAATGGATAAACTTAGACAATTTATCAACGCTTCCTTACATTTTTACACCACGCTGAACTCCAACAGGTTTTTGTTTTAAGGTAAACCAGGTTTTTGGTCCTTCCCTGTGGAGAAGTTACTTTCAAGTCAGTGAAAGTTCTTGGCCCATGATTAAAAGTCTTTGCCAATTAGTACTCAACAACTTCAATTCATTTTTTTCTGGTTCAAGATGAGTAGGAGCCTAATAAGGCTGTGATAAAAGGGCAAAAGGCACTGAGAGCCAAAAGCGGATTAATGAGCTCCTCCATTTATTTGTCTTCCTAACAGCTGAACTGTTACAACTATTGACACTCTTCAAAAGGTTCCGCTCTGAACCCTGTCCAGGCACTGCAGGCTCCAATGGACATCTTCAAATCCAGAGAATGGAGGGGCAAGAGCTTCCCCTGTGTGATGCCAAAACCAACAAAGCCCCATGGATCAGGTAATGAAACTTCAGCTTTTCCCCCTTTGAGATTTATTTACTGGCAGCTGACAAGGGGCAAATTCAGCTCGAATTGTGCAGTCAAGGCCCTGTCAAGCTTTTAGAGGCACCCTTGTCTTGAAGCACCTTCATGACTGGCATTTCACTCAAAAGCCCTCGGCACTGGTCCTTAACAGCTTATGACATCACAAAGGACACTCCAGACAGATGCCTACATGGCATCCTGCAGCATTTTAAAAGAGAATTAGTGGTTTTAATTATGGTCGTAGTATGAAAGGGAACCATGCAAGCTCCACAGGAGACCTTTGATCAGACCCTTTTGCTAGTACAATGCCACGGAACTGTGACTATTCCTGGTAAGGGGCCTTTTCTTGCTGAATGACTCACCAGTGATCTTTGAATGCAGACAAGCTTCTAGCCCTCCCTCTTCATTAGTGAGCATTTCTATACAGGGGCCTATATAGTGCTTGGAGTCTACGAGCTATACAATTGGGGGGAAAAGAAGCCCTACAGATTCTGGCCTCTACTTAGGAAGTGCTGAAGGACTCTGAGTGACTTTATTCATTAAAACAGGTTGCTATTAATTAACTGTCATAATAAAATAAAGAACTATTATTTGCATTTCTTACTATGTTCTCTTTAGTAATATGTATAAAAGATGCTTGTAACAGAAATGAATTTATTGGGCCACTTCCCCATCCCCCCCAATCCCTGCCTTTTTTTTCCCCTTTGCATTTTGGCAGCAGGAGCCTACTAATTATTGGGCCTAGATCTCTGAGTCCAGATAGAAATAAAACATAAATATAAAATTAATTAAGTAAATGCAAAATCTTTTTTACTCGCCAATCAGTTTCTGCAACTGAAATAAGCAAATAAGCAAACATCAAATTAGCTTTTTTTTTTTTTTTTTTTTTTTAGGGATTTCCGAGAACGATCTAAGACAGTAAAACACAAACTTTTTTCAAAATATCACCCATTTGGTGTTTAGCTTGAAGTGTAAGACTATGTAACAACTATAGCTACTTTGTAAAAAAGGTAGTCTCACCTAAAGCCTAACATGATTCATTTTTTTTTTCCATGAAACAGAAAATGTCTTTGGTCTGGTATTAATATCAAAAGAATTTAACTTTAAAACTGATCCCAATAAGCATGGCCCTTACACAGTTCATGACCAATATTTAGTTATATGAAAATGGTTCATTCTCTTCTAGAATCTAATCCAGCGCAGTCATCTGGTGAAAGACTGGAAGTCAGAAGACTTTTCAAAAGCTTCTCACTGAAATGGTAATCTGGTAACACGGGATAAACAGAATTTTGCATAAACAGTACATCTTAGTCACTGAACACCCCATTAAACAGTACTGCTGGACCATGATACTTATATCTGGGAAATGACTTAGTTTTAAATTTTTTATGCAGTTTCTTTTCTTGAAGGAAAAATTTCCGGACTTCAGAATTTTGGAAGCTGAATGATGAGCAGGTTTTTCATATTTTGCTGTCTCAGACATTTTTCCTATTTCTTAGACTTTGCAGTTCTTTTCTTAGGTGCTTTAGAGCACCTAAAATATCAGCTTGCTGTGGGTCATTCGGTGCTTTCTGAGAGTACAGACGGAAATGTCTGATGGTTTCAGATAACAGCACTTCAGGGTCTACATCTCTTGCCTGAAGACGCAGCATCCGCTCACAGGCGATGGCATAGTTCTTGTGCCAATTCACTGGGTGCTCCTTTTGTAAATAGACAATCTCCTTATAAAGCTAGAAAACAGCAGAAATGTTGGTATTCCATTGTTATTCTTTGAATTTTTTTTTTCCAAAAACAAAAAAAATACAGAGGAATTAATAACAAGAAAAAAAAATTCAAGCAGCCTCCAGTAAAAATCTAATCATTGCTAGGCCATGCAGAAAATGCAAGAATGTTACTGTAATTATTACAGTAGCAAGAGGCAAATATGCTGCATCTAAAACTGCTTCTGAGGTTTTCAGATGTTGCAGGGGAAACCTAAGACACACTGTGTTAGGACAAAATGCTCTTTCTCCAGAAGGATGTTCTGGGGAAGGGATTTAGTTTTAATTCATGGAAAGCTATTTACTCAACAGGCAGAAGGGTTGAAACTCTAAATTTAGCTGTTGGAGAGAAAAAAAAGAAGCTTTCTTTAGAAGACTGCCTGGAAAAAGAACTTGAAGGAATTTAAATTTTTGTCCCACATTTTTGACAGAAATTTCTCTCTACATTAAAAACAACACTAATAACAATAGCAACGATAAAACAATCCAGACAAATTCATCATTATAGAGGCTGGGTGTGATAGAATTTAAGAGATATCCATAAAGTGAGATACTGAAAAGCTTCACAGTATCCTGTAATTTACAATTTTGATAGTTAAAACTTTGCCCATAGGAATTTAGAATTTCATTTTTCAACATCAGAGAGTATTAATTGGATAGAGTTAGACTTTTTGATACTGAGTTTTCTAGAGGAAACACATAAAAAATTTAACAAAAACGCAGATACAAATCTGCAAAATGGAATATTATAGTTGCTTATTTGGGAATCTCACAGCTTTCTTGGAGATTGTCAAGTTACAGCTGTATTCACAGGAGTTACCTGTAGACTTTCTGAGTGCACAGAAAAACAATACTGCTTTCTCCAAGGGACAAGTACTTTTTGAATTAGACATGACATAATTTAGTTAAAAGAAACCCAATCATATTATCTATTTTTCCAATTCCTCCTCCAGGGCAGACAAATGCATACCTATTTTTAAATAGCACCCTCATGAAATATTCCACAATTCATGTTTGATATCTTGTTTCAATAGTTAATAACCCTCAGTTGTCCAGCTTCCTTTTAAAGCAAATTTCCCCTTAGTTCCCTTTATTTTATACAGTAGGGAAGAGGCTGGGCATGGTGGCCCATGCCTGCAATCCCAGCACTTCGGGAGGCCGAGGCCAGAGGATTGCTTGAGATCAGGAGTTGGAGACCAGCCTGGCCCACAAAGCAAGACCCCATCTCTAGTTATAAAAAATAAATCAATAAGAAAGAAAAAATGGGAAAGAATCACCATGCACTTTCATATACATCAAGGTTACCGTCAGACTCCTATCTTCTTGGTAAAATATTCACAGTTGCTTTACCCTTTTTGTCATCATCCTTTTTTCTCCAGTGGTTTCACTTCCTGAGCCCTCCTCTGATAAGACATGGGTATAAAGGCTGTAGCGTGCTGCCTCACACAAAGTAGGCATTCAGGAACTGTTCAGTTCCTGAACAAAATCCTACTAAGTTTTTTGTTGTTGTTTTACAGATATCAATTTTATTTTTTAAATTAAGTATAATTTTTAAAAATTACTATACTTTAAGTTTTAGGGTACATGTGCACAATGTGCAGGTTTGTTACATATGTACACATGTGCCATGTTGGTGTGCTGCACCCATTAACTCATCATTTAGCATTAGGTATATCTCCTAATGCTATCCCTCCCCACTCCCACCACCCCACAACAGTCCCCAGAGTGTGATGTTCCCCTTCCTGTGTCCATGTGTTCTCATTGTTCAATTCCCACCTATGAGTGAGAACATGTGGTGTTTGGTTTTTTGTCCTTGCGATAGTTTGCTCAGAATGATGGTTTCCAGCTTCATCCATGTCCCTACAAAGGACATGAACTCATCCTTTTTTATGGCTGCATAGTATTCCATGGTGTATATGTGCCACATTTTCTTAATCCAGTCTATCATTGGTGGACATTTGGGTTGGTTCCAAGTCTTTGCTATTGTGAATAGTGCTGCAATAAACATACGTGTGCATGTGTCTTTATAGCAGCATGATTTACAGTCCTTTGGGTATATACCCAGTAATGGGATGGCTGGGTCAAATGGTATTTCTAGTTCTAGATCCCTGAGGAATCGCCACACTGATTTCCACAATGGTTGAACTAGTTTACAGTCCCACCAACAGTGTAAAAGTGTTCCTATTTCTCCACATCCTCTGCAGCACCTGTTGTTTCCTGACTTTTTAATGATTGCCATTCTAACTGGTGTGACTGTGAGATGGTATTCTCCTTGTGGTTTTGATTTGCATTTCTCTGATGGCCAGTGATGATGAGCATTTTTTCATGTGTTTTTTGGCTGCATAAATGTCTTCTTTTGAGAAGTGTCTGTTCATATTCTTCGCCCACTTTTTGATGGGGTTGTTTTTTTTCTTGTAAATTTGTTTGAGTTCATTGTAGATTCTGGATATTAGCCCTTTGTCAGATAAGTAAGTTGCGAAAATTTTCTCCCATTTTGTAGGTTGTCTGTTCACTCTGATGGTAGTTTCTTTTGCTGTGCAGAAGCTCTTTAGTTTAATTAGATCCCATTTGTCAATTTTGGCTTTTGTTGCCATTGCTTTTGGTGTTTTGGACATGAAGTCCTTGCCCATGCCTATGTCCTGAATGGTATTGCCTAGGTTTTCTTCTAGGGTTTTTATGGTTTTAGGTCTAACATGTAAGTCTTTAATCCATCTTAAATTAATTTTTGTATAAGGTGTAAGGAAGGGATCCAGTTTCAGCTTTCTACATATGGCTAGCCAGTTTTCCCAGCACCATTTATTAAATAGGGAATCCTTTCCCCATTGTTTGTTTTTGTCAGGTTTGTCAAAGATCAGATATTTGTAGATAATGTGGCATTATTTCTGAGACCTCTGTTCTGTTCCATTGGTCTATATCTCTGTTTTGGTACCAGTACCATGCTGTTTTGGTTACTGTAGCCTTGTAGTATAGTTTGAAGTCAGGTAGTGTGATGCCTCCAGCTTTGTTCTTTTGGCTTAGGATTGACTTGGCAATGTGGGCTCTTTTTTGGTTCCACATGAACTTTAAAGTAGTTTTTTCCAATTCTGTGAAGAAAGTCATTGGTAGCTTGATGGGGATGGCATTGAATCTATAAATTACCTTGGGCAGTATGGCCATTTTCATGATATTGATTCTTCCTACCCATGAGCATGGAATGTTCTTCCATTCGTTTGTATCCTCTTTTATTTCGTTGAGCAGAGGTTTGTAGTTCTCCTTGAAGAGGGCCTTCACATCCCTTGTAAGTTGGATTCCTAGGTATTTTATTCTCTTTGAAGCAATTGTGAATGGGAGTTCACTCATGATTTGGCTCTCTGTTTGTCTGTTATTGGTGTATAAGAATGCTTGCGATTTTTGTACATTGATTTTGTATCCTGAGACTTTGCTGAAGTTGCTTATCAGCTTAAGGAGATTTTGGGCTGAGAGAGTGGGGTTTTCTAGATATACAATCATGTCATCTGCAAACAGGGACAATTTGACTTCCTCTTTTCCTAATTGAATGCCCTTTATTTCCTTCTCCTGCCTGATTGCCCTGGCCAGAACTTCCAACACTATGTTGAATAGGAGTGGTGAGAGAGGGCATCCCTGTCTTGTGCCAGTTTTCAAAGGGAATGCTTCCAGTTTTTGCCCATTCAGTATGATATTGGCTGTGGGTTTGTCATAGATAGCTTTTATTATATTGAGATACGTCCCATCAATACCTAATTGAGAGTTTTTAGCATGAAGGGTTGTTGAATTTTGTCAAAGGCCTTTTCTGCATCTGTTGAGATAATCATGTGGTTTTTGTCTTTGATTCTGTTTATATGCTGGATTACGTTTATTGATTTGTGTATGTTGAACCAGCCTTGCATCCCAGGGATGAAGCCCACTTGATCGTGGTGGATAAGCTTTTTGATGTGCTGCTGGATTCTGTTTGCCAGTATTTTATTGAGGATTTTTGCATCAATGTTCATCAAGGATATTGGTCTAAAATTCTCTTTTTTTGTTGTGTCTCTGCCAGGCTTTGGTATCAGGATGATGCTGGCCTCATAAAATGAGTTAGGGAGGATTCCCTCTTTTTCTGTTGATTGGAATAGTTTCAGAAGGAATGGTACCAGCTCCTCCTTGTACCTCTGGTAGAATTCGGCTGTGAATCCATCTGGTCCTGGACTTTTTTTGGTTGGTAAGCTATTAACTATTGCCTCAATTTCAGATCCTGTTATTGGTCTATTCAGAGATTCAACTTCTTCCTGGTTTAGTCTTGGGAGGGTGTATGTGTCCAGGAATTTATTCATTTCTTCTAGATTAGTTTCTAGTTTATTTGCATAGACATGTTTATAGTATTCTCTGATGGTAGTTTGTATTTCTGTGGGACTGATGGTGATATCCCCTTTGTCATTTTGTATTGCATCTATTTGATTCTTCTCTCTTTTCTTCATTAGTCTTGCTAGTGGTCTATCAATTTTGTTGATCTTTTCAAAAAACCAGCTCCTGGATTCATTGATTTTTTGAAGGGTTTTTTGTGTCTATTTCCTTCAGTTCTGCTCTGATCTTAGTTATTTCTTGCCTTCTGCTAGCTTTTGAATGTGTTTGCTCTTGCTTCTCTAGCTCTTTTAATTGTGATGTTAGGGTGTCAATTTTAGATCTTTCCTGCTTTCTCTTGTGGGCATTTAGTGCTATACATTTCCCTCTACACACTGCTTTGAATGTGTCCCAGAGATTCCGGTATGTTGTATCTTTGTTCTCATTGGTTTCAAAGGACATCTTTATTTCTGCTTTCATTTCATTATGTACCCAGTAGTCATTCAAGAGCAGGTTGTTCAGTTTCCATGTAGTTGAGTGGTTTTGAGTGAGTTTCTTAATCCTGAGTTCTAGTTTGATTGCACTGTGGTCTGAGAGACAGTTTGTTATAATTTCTGTTCTTTTACATTTGCTGAGGAGTGCTTTACTTCCAACTATGTGGTCAATTTTGGAATAAGTGTGATGTGGTGCTGAGAAGAATGTATATTCTGTTGATTTGGGGTGGAGAGTTCTGTAGATGTGTATTAGGTCCGCTTGGTGCAGAGCTGAGTTCAAGTCCTGGATATCCTTGTTAACTTTGTGTTGTTGATCTGTCTAATGTTGACAGTGGGGTGTTAAAGTCTCCCATTATTATTGTGTGGGAGTCTAAGTCTCTTTGTAGGTCATTAAGGACTTGCTTTATGAATCTGGGTGCTCCTGTATTGGGTGCGTATATATTTAGGTTAGTTCTTCTTGTTGAATTGATCCCTTTACCATTATGTAATGGCCTTCTTTGTCTCTTTTGATCTTTGTTGGTTTAAAGTCTGTTTTATCAGAGACTAGGATTGCAACCCCTGCCTTTTTTTGTTTTCCATTTGCTTGGTAGATCTTCCTCCATCCCTTTATTTTGAGCCTATGTGTCTCTGCACGTGAGATGGGTTTCCTGAATACAGCACACTGATGGGTCTTGAGTCTTTATCCAATTTGCCAGTCTGTGTCTTTTAATTGGAACACTTAGCCCATTTACATTTAAGGTTAGTATTGTTATGTGTGAATTTGATCCTGTCATTATGATGTTAGCTGGTTATTTTGCTCATTAGTTGATGCAGTTTCTTCCTAGCCTTGATGGTCTTTACACTTTGGCATGTTTTTGCAGTGGCTGGTACTGGTTGTTCCTTTCCATGTTTAGTGCTTCCTTCAGGAGCTCTTTTAGGGCAGGCCTGGTGGTGACAAGATCTCTCAGAATTTGCTTGTCTGTAAAGGATTTTATTTCTCCTTCACTTATGAAGCTTAGTTTGGCTGGATATGAAATTCTGGGTTGAAAATTCTTTTCTTTAAGAATGTTGAATATTGGCCCCCACTCTCTTCTGGCTTGTAGAGTTTCTGCCAAGAGATCAGCTGTTAGTCTGATGGGCTTCCCTTTGTGGGTAACCAACCTTTGTCTCTGGCTGCCCTTAACATTTTTTCCTTCATTTCAACTTTGGTGAATCTGACAATTATGTGTCTTGGGGTTGCTCTTCTTGAAGAGTATCTTTGTGGCGTTTTCTGTATTTCCTGAATTTGAATGTTGGCCTGCCTTGCTAGGTTGGGGAAGTTCTCCTGGATAATATCCTGCAGAGTGTTTTCCAACTTGGTTCCATTCTCCCCATCACTTTCAGGTACACCAATCAGACGTAGATTTGGTGTTTTCACATAGTCCCATATTTCTTGGAGGCTTTGTTCGTTTCTTTTTACTCTTTTTTCTCTAAACTTCTCGCTTCATTTCATTAATTTCGTCTTCCATTGATGATACCCTTTCTTCCAGTTGATCGCATTGGCTACTGAGGCTTGTGCATTTGTCAGGTAGTTCTCGTGCCTTGGTTTTCAGCTCCATCAAGTCCTTTAAGGACTTCTCTGCATTGGTTATTCTAGTTATACATTCATCTAATTTTTTTCAAGGTTTTTAACTTCTTTGCCATGGGTTTGAACTTCCTCCTTTAGCTCGGAGTAGTTTGATCTTCTGAAGTCTTCTTCTCTCAACTCATCAAAGTCATTCTCTGTCCAGCTTTGTTCTGTTGCTGGTGACGAGCTGCATTCCTTTGGAGGAGGAGAGGCACTCTGATTTTTAGAGTTTCTGGTTTTTCTGCTGTTTTTTCCCCATCTTTGTGGTTTTATCTACCTTTGGTCTTTGATGATGGTGACGTACAGATGGGTTTTTGGTGTGGATGTCCTTTCTGTTTGTTAATTTTCCTTCTAACAGTCAGGATCCTCAGCTGCAGGTCTGTTGGAGTTTGCTGGAGGCCCACTCCAGACCCTGTTTGCCTGGGTATCAGCAGCGGTGGCTGCAGAACAGCAGATATTGGTGAACTGCAAATGCTGCTGCCTGATCATTCCTCTGGAAGCTTTGTCTCAAGAGGAGTACCCAGCCGTGTGAGGTGTCAGTCCGCCCCTACTAGGGGGTGCCTCCCACTTAGGCTACTCGGGGGTCAGGGACCCACTTGAGGAGGCAGTCTGCCCATTCTCAGATCTCAGGCTGCATGCTGGGAGAACCACTATTCTCTTCAAAGCTGTCAGACACAGACATTTAAGTATGCAGAGGATATTGCTGCCTTTTGTTTGTCTGTGCCCTGCCCCCAGAGGTGGAGCCTACAGAGGCAGGCAGGCCTCCTTGAGCTGTGGTGGGCTCCAACCAGTTCGAGCTTCCCAGCTGCTTTGTTTACCTGCTGAATCCTCAGCAATGGTGGGTGCCCCTCCCCCAGCCTTGCTGCCATCTTGCAGTTTGATCTCAGACTGCTGTGCTAGCAATGAGTGAGGTTCCGTGGGCGTAGGACCCTCCAAGCCAGGTGCGGGATATAATCTCCTGGTGTGCCGTTTGTTAAGCCCGTTGGAAAAGCACAGTATTAGGGTGGGAGTGACCCGATTTTCCAGGTGACATCTGTAACCCCTTTCTTTGACTAGGAAAGGGAATTCCCTGCCCCCTTGTGCTTCCCGGGTGAGGCGATGCCTTGCTCTGCTTTGGCTCACGCATGGTGCGCTGCACCCACTGTCCGGCACTCCCCAGTGAGATGAACCTGGTACCTCAGTTGGAAATGCAGAAATCACCCGTCTTCTGTGTCACTCATGCCGGGAGCTGTAGACTGGAGCTGTTCCTATTCAGCCATCTTGGCTCCACCTCCTATAATACATATTTCTATACAAATATATACCTGTTAGCTTGATGTTTGTTACTTTAATTTTTGCAGGTACACAGTTGGTGTATATATTTATAAGGTACATGAGATATTTTGATACAGGCCTGCCATGCATAATAATCACATCAGAGTAAATGGGGTATCCATCACCTCAAGCATTTATCCCTTCTTTGTATTACAATCCAATTATACTCTTTTAGTTATTTTTAAATGTATCATAATGTTGGCTGTAGTTACCCTGTTGTGCTATCAAATACTAGATTGTATTCATTCTGTCTAACTACATTTTTGTACCTATTAACCATCCCCAACCCACCACCCCGCACCAAGGTGTTGAAGTCCAAAATAGATGCCAATACTTCCAGAAGCATTTCCCCAACTGCTCCAGAGAATGGAGGCTCATTCATGACCCACCTACTAGTCTTCAGGCAGCAGGACAACTGTGCTACCTTTTTCTGGAACATTTTGTTACTGACACATTATCAACTTATTTTAGATGTCCTATTAAGTCACATATACCATATCTTAAGAAGCCCATCATTCTTCATTATGTGGAATTGTATTTCCTCCTCTATATACATGTGTTGCTGTGGTATTAGTCTTAGTGGATGTATTGTTAGTTGGAGACACCTTCAAATTATCCAATTTATTCCTATAGCATTGCCTACTCCCTGCCCTGCTCCCTGACCACACTTAAATTATTAAGTCACCTGAACTTAATATTCTGTATGAGCTATTGAGTAGGATAATATAAACAGCAAAAATATATTCTTTACACCTAAGGAGAACATTCTTGAAAAACTAGCACTGGGGGTGGTAATTCAGTAATTACCATGAAGTAATTGGCCTCATTTGTCTTGTAAACATTGTCACACATCTGGAGACTATGCAAAGGTGATACCAATCATCTGTATTCACTGAAAAAAAAATACAGCTTGCTGACCCAAAGGGACAATAAATCCACAAACGAGCTTTAGTAGTAGCCTAACAACTGACCATGGAAGAGGTAGCTGATGAGAATATAAAGTATCAGTAAGTCTCAGATTTCTCCCAACTAAATACTACTTGTTTTTCATAGAATTACAAGGTATTAGAGATAAACAGGATTATTATATGAACAGGATATGAAAGGCGATCTTTTCAAGTTTAAAGCCCTTTTTTTTTTCTTTTTTAGAAAAAAAAAATTAAGGCCTAGAAAGGTTCATTGACTCACAGTTGACAACTAATGGCAGAGTGTGCCTAGAAGCTGGGCCTCCCTACTGCCAGACAGAACTCCAGCATGCTGCCTTCTATAATCAGGTATCCTCAAGTGGGGTGTCTCGGAGGGTTCTGCCTTTGCCCCCATGGCTTGCTCCTTATGGACTGCTTTCCCCTCCCTCTCTCACTTCCTTGCCCTACCATCTCGCTGGTTAGCTCCTTCTGATCTTTCAAGATGACACTCCAATGACATCTTCTCTGGAAGCCTTCCCTTCCTCCCTCCCTCACCAGCCTACTTCCCAGCTTGCTCTGGTCCAGGGCTCTGGGTTTCTGTAGCACCCTTGTGTGCCTCTCACAGCACTCACAAGACTGAACTGTGACTGAGGACTTGATCTTCTGTCTCCCTCTCTAGCCTGCCACCTTTTTGATAGCAGGGATAAGACTTAATTGTCTCCAACACACTATTTGCTATGGAGTGGGTGCTCGAGAAATGCTTTGTGAGTGAATGAATAAGTGAATAAATAAGGAACCAGAGATCATAATTGAGGAGTAAAACTAGTCATACTGGTTGGACACCATGCTATTTTGTCTTAGCACCAAACACTTGTCCTGGCTGAGTAGAACCACAGCAGTCTAAAGATGGCAGAAATATCTCAGCTGCTCATATATACAGGTCCTACCCTCTGTTTTCATTGGCCCTTGTCAGGATATTAGTTTCCTATAGAGCAGACTCTGCAAGTATCCAAAGTGGCCGGTGCCGTAAGTCACAGCAAAGCAGAGACTTGGTTACAGTAGTGCCACAGCAAGCCTCTTGTATCTGCTCCCGCTTCCCATCAGAAAGGACCAATTTGTGCAAGACCATCATTTGTGCAAGACCTTCAGTGTGGTTGTGTCTTCCGAAGGTTGGTTTGGCTTCCTGGGGCCACAGTTAGAAGACAGAGCCACTCTCCATGACTCTTTATCTCTTCTAGTGAAATCTCAACAAGCCACGGCCCTATCATTTCAAGTGTAGCCAGGGTCATGACCTTTGCAGACAGAGTAACCAGCTAGAACTTGTTTTAAATGAAGCTATTATAGTAGTTTCCTATTGCCACTGTAACAAATAAACAACATACATTTATTATCTCACACTTCTGGAGGTGAGAAGTCATAAAGCCAGCATGACTGCGTTCCTTCAGGAGGCTCTAGAGGAGACTCTGTTTCCAACTTCCTCCAGAGGCGGCCTGCACTCTTTTACTCCTGGCTCCTTCCTCCATCTGCAAGTCAGCATGTAGAATCTTCAAGTTTCTCTCTCTCTGCCCTCTGCTTCTGCATCATGTCTACTTCTCTGACTCTGACCTGCCTGCTTCCCTTTCATGAGGACCTTTATGATTATGTTGGACCCACCTGGATAATCTGGGATAACCCCGTCTCAAGACACCTAACTTAATCCCCGCCACCCCTGCTTTGTTACATAGGTAACATATTCACAGGTTGTGGAGATTAGGACATAGACATCTTTTTTGGGTGGGAGGTATTATTCTGCCTACCACAGCCATTTACTTTGGATACTGTGATACAATTGAGGATTTGTTCATATGTGTTGCTTTATACCGCCCAAATTAAGAGAGAAATAAAAGAATAAAAATTCTAATGTGATATACCCTCTATCCATCCTGAACAATCACCATCACCTTCCCACCAAATATATCTATATCTACATATAAAAGTATAACATACGTCATATGCATGAGCGTAGAGTTGAGCTTTCACTTTTGAAGGCATGTGAGCAGTTTCTGCCAGGTTAAAGATGAAGAACGGTGTTTTCATCCTGGTGGTGGGGATAGGAACCTTCATTAAAATCATACAGTCAATTGCACATTCAGGGCTAAATCTTCCAGGCTTCTCCACTGATAAGGGATGTACAAAATCCTTTATTGTATTATTTTCAATTCTCATATTCATGGACATTTGCTCTGAACCAACAACAATCCCTCCACCCACCCACCAAGATGCTGCATTCACACTAATGACCAAATCTTTTAGAAAAAAAGTTTACACTTATCATTACTATTATACATTGTTCATCCTCCAAATGTATGTTATTGTTATGCAAGAGAAGCCAGGAAAAGGGAAATCTGCTGAGTTTGCCAACACATCCCTGAAGGTACCCATCACGAAGCTCATGCCATGTGTGCCCAGTTCTTCCAAGGTGGCCAGACCCTTAGACCCCATGAACTCATCCAGGTTGTATTCAGAATGCCAATTAAATCAATACTTGTGCAAATAATGACCTCTTTCTTCTTTTATGTGATTTCTTCCCCGCTTTCTCACATTCAATCACAGTGAATTGTGCAAACATATGGTATATCTTTGATCAGTTCCTTAAAGTAAGAATTTGTCCCTATGACTACAATGAAAACTTAAAATATGCTATTTTCCGACTTATTCAAAAATACTATTGTATACACTATAGTATATATATATATATATTTGCAATCATTATTCTGCAGCTGTATTTCTTGACCACTCTTTAAAAACCTCTTTAAACTTACGTAAGCTCTTTATATCATAACCGTTCTCAGTGCACAGTCCCTGGCTCAGACTGGACATCAATACATTTTTGCTGAAGGAAGCATTCCCTATGTACAAGATACTCCGTCTGCACTACTTAGGACTTTTACATTAATACTTATGCCAAAGTTTGTTAGTGTTATTTTGATTTAAAAAAAAAAGAAAAAAAACGACAGGAACCAAAAAAAGCGTTGCATCACTATGAAATGTTCCATACAGGACAGGATGACATCTCTCCTCTCTGAACTACAGGAAAGTATAGGCTCCATCAGATTAATGTTTCAATCTCCTTTAACATGTCTGTCTGCTCATTAGACTATGAGCTTCATGAGGGTAGGAACTGTGTCATATTCATATGTGTAGCTTCAATGCCTAGCCCAGTGCCTGGCCTCCAGTAAGTACTGAGTAAGTGCTTAACTAATTAACAGGCACATTACAAATGGAGGCGAGGTTGTAATGATTAATATCTACTCAATCGATTACACTCACTTTAGTTATGGCAAGAAAGCATAGGAGAGATGAGTGTTCCAGAGACAAACAGATGTGAACTTTGGACTCCATCACTAGCAGTAGTGTGCCCTTGGACAAGTAGCCTTTCCACATCCAGTTTGTTCTAAAATGGGGATCATAATAACCTCAGAGGTTATTGTGTGGATGAACTTAAATATTCATGTATAATGATTAGTACAGTGCCTCAAAAACATAATTGCTCATAAATGCTATTTTTATTATCACTACTCACCCCTACTCTCAAAATTAAAAGTGCCATAGGCTACTTCCCTGCCATATTAAAAATAGACTGCACACACAAAAATGTAGAATAGTCACCTCGCTTGCCACATTTCTTCATTGGCTACAGATTCCCAAGAAGATGGATCAAACCTGTAGTTACAAGAAAACAGTAATATCTTTCTGTCATCCACTTTTTTTTTTTTTTGAGACAGAATTTTGCTCTTGTTGCCCAGGCTGGAATGCAATGGTGCGATCTTGGCTCACTGCAACCTCTACCTCCTGGGTTCAAGTGATTCTCCTGCCCCCACCTCCCAAGTAGCTGGGATTACAGGCACCCACCACCACACCCAGCTAATTTTTGTATTTTTAGTAGAAATGGAGTTTCACCATGTTGGCTAGGCTGGTTTCAAACTCCTGACCTCAGGTGATCACCTGCTTCAGCCTCTCAAAATACTGGGATTATAGGTGTGAACCACCATGCCCAGCCATCATCCACATTTTTGCAATGGATACATCATAACTGTTTTATCATCTGACAAGGCCAATAAGATGAATCTTGAAATACTGACAGTGATCAAATTAATAAACTTGTTCTCCTAAAAAAGTTGAATTATAAGGAAGTTTGAGTTTTAATATCTTCTTAATCTGCATAATGGGCTCCCATGCCTCAAGAGAGCAAACAGAAGATTAATGGGAAGACATTGAAAGTATCTGGGGAGCCAGCCGTTCATAAGAACTATATGTTAGATGGCAACAGGGCAGAGGTGAGGTGTAGGTCACTCTATGGACAGAGATAAGAGCCAAAGAGCTGTGAAACAAGGGGATCAGCCTGAAGAGAGGCTGAAGAGAGTGATTTTCCTGGCCTGGAAAATCACTGCTGGAGCTTTGATGCTGCTCAAAGAACAATGGCCAAGCCATTTGATTTTTCTTTCTCTTAATTAAAAATTTTCTTACTATGTATATTTGATAGAATGGGGATAATGAGCAGAGTTATGTACGTGTACTAGTTGTCAGCTGTTCTGACTTTTTCTTATGACGGCCACAGAGTGTTTTGATCATCCATCTCTGGCTGTTACACAACGTGGTCTGTATTTGTGCATACTGACTTTTCAAAAAACCTTTACAGTATTTTAAAATATAATCTCGTCTGTTGCTCTTAAATTATAAGCAATAGGTTATATAATCTTTAAATTATAATTTTAAAAGTAGGTAGTGGAGGCACATTTCTTTAGATAGTGACTCTGCGTGTGTGTGAAATCAAGTAAAAGAATCACTACTCCATAGGAAGAGCAGCTTAGATAGTGACTCATTTTCTATATAGGAAACATTAAGCTCTATGTAGAAATGCTTAATGGAAAGCTAGTAATGCCCCAACAACATAACCAGATTGATGCAAAGAAACTGAAAACAAAGCTACTCAAAGCTGAGTCTTCCCTCACAGAGAAGTTATCTGCCATTCTTAAAGAAAAAAAAAATGACAAGTTTGTACATATGGAAACTATCATAAACAGAATGCCTTTTAAAGTTCAACTGCAGTTAATGAACCTCTTCTGCTTTTAGGGTAATGAGCTATAGGATGGTAGACGATGTGGCATTCAAAGACTTGGAAGTAGAAGGAGCCAGGCATCTAACCATCATGGTATCCACACAACCAGCACCCTCTTCCCTCCTCTCTCCCCATTGTTCTGTAAGTAGGAGAGCGAGAAGGACATGTTCTCTTTCTGTTGTTTTATGGTATTTTGTGGGTATCAAGTAACAATATTAACAATTAATAAAAAATAAAAAAAATTAGAAGGCATCTCAAAATGTAGTAGTTTTTTTGGGTATTCAAAACTGCTATGTTTATATGCATCAAAATGTAACTGCTGTTCATACCTTCCATATTCTTCGGTCCAGTTATAGATATTTTTTGTAAGTTTAATCCATTCCTCAGGGTTGAATACAATCTCCAAAGGAACTAATTTGTCACAAGACCCCCATGGCCAAAGTGAATAGTTCTTTTTCCAGGTTGGGTCGCCTTCATGAATTCCTATGCAAACAAATGTTTCTTTTCTGTTGGAAACAGAAAAATACATGATGTACTTAAAATTTAAAGTCTTAAATGTTAAGTAAATATAATTCATGAAAGATCATTTTTAGATTTTTTTCCCAGCATTTATTACCTATATGATTTTGGAAAAATTACTTAACTACCTATGTTTAGTCTTCTCACTTGTGAAAGAGGTATGGGAACTATCTTTCAGAACTGTTGAAGATTAATGAGATATCTAATATAATTAACAGTCTCAAAGCATAATAGAGGCTGGACACGGTGGTTCACACTTGTAATCCCAACACTTTGGGGCTGAGGTAGGAGAATCGCTTGAGGCCAGGGGTTTGAGACCAGCCTGGGCAACACAGCGAGACCCCCATCTCATGGGGGAAAAAAGGAAGCTTAAAACTCAGAAGTATGTCTCAAATAAGGACAAAAAAAGCTCCAAGAAAAGTCCCCCCATTTTTTGTAGCCCAAGAAGTAGAAAAGGGGACCAAGGTTTGGAGAGAGTGGAGGGAATCCCCCAGGTCTTTTTCTTTCTCTCCTTTCCCAGGTGCCAGGCAACACCGTGGCATTAGTGGAGGCGGCAGCATAGTGATAGTAGTGGTGGGTTGGCAGGCACCCAAAACTCTGAGGGAGGGGAACCCTTCTCTCTAAGCAGAGGCATTGTGGTTCCAAGAGAGTGGGGCAAATCTCCATTGCTTTTTCTCTCTCTCTGTCCTTCAGCCTGGCTCCAGATGCAGACACAGTCACAGGAAGGGCACAGCAGAAGAAAGAAATTAAAGCTCCAGCTTTCTGGCTAGAGAACCAAAAAGGAAGGCCCCGCAAGTTGGAAAGTAATGGGGTGACCACAGAAAGGAGAGAGATGCAGAGAGCAATGCCATAAAGTTGTATCCTCAGCTTATCTCTGAGCTGAGCATGCACAGGTCTGACCCTAAACAGAGTTTGTAAAATTAACCACAGGGCAGACCACCACCCAGGTTCCAGACTGGGTACCCGGTAGTGTTACCACAGGTAGCTAGTCAGGCATGAGCAGGGCAGGAGAGGGCTCTCTGCTGTCCTGCCCCAACCCCACCAGGAATTTCAGACAACCATCAGGTGATGGTCAGACAGTTGTCACACTGCTTCTCTAAAATAGTAACTGGTCACAGTCAGCACCAGGAAAAGGCAGTTTCCCAATAGATAGAAACACCTGAAACTGGTGATCAGCAGCTTCCCGAAAAGATCTCAGGAGTTGAATGAGTGGGCTCAAGCATGTGCACTAAGAGGCAAAACAGCAGAGTTTAACCAGTATATGACCTTCTAGGGCCATTCCACCAGTGAGGAAAGAACACAAGTGAGCATGCATACAACTCCAGTAAACACAGTGCACAGTCTCTCTCTCTTTTCTTTTCTTTTTTTTTTTTTTTTTTTTTGAGACAGAGTCTTGCTTTGTAGCCCAGGATGGAGTACAGTGGCACGATCTCAGCTCACTGCAACTTCTGCCTCCTAGGCTCAAGCAATCCTCCTGCCTCAGCCTCCAGAGTAGCTGGGATTACAGGCACGCACCACCATGCCTGGCTAAACTTTGTATTTTTAGTAGAGACAGGGTTTCGCCATGTTGGCCAGACAGGTCTTGAACCCTTGACCTCAGGTGATCCACCAGCCTCAGCCTCCCAAAGTGCTGGGATTACAGGTGGTGAGTCACCGCACCTGGCCCACACTGCACATTCTCACCTCCCAAGTGCTAGCAGGCTACTGCACATCTGGGCAGCCCACCCCCAGGGAAGAATCAGGGGAGAAGGGAACGCAAGACCCTAGAAGTATGCCAAAATATAAAACCCTGAGTCAAAGGTCAAATGGGGCACTTGTCTTTCAAGTCGCCTGCTTGGCCTTCTTCCAAGTGTAGTTTCCTTCCTTTCATTTCTGCTTTAGAGCTTTTGATAAACTTTTACTCCTGCTATAAAACGTGCCTTGGTCTCTCCTTCTGTCTTATTCCCCTCAGGTGAATTCTTTCTTCTGAGGTGGCAAGAATTGAGGTTGCTGCAGCCCTGTATGGGTTTGCCGCCAGTAACTCACACTTGCCGCTGGTAACAGTAGCACACACATGGGATTAATCCAAATAGCACTGCAAATGCTTTGGAAACAGAACCGGTACTGCAACCACAGTTCACAGAAGGCAGGCCAGAATTTGAAACCTGAGATTAACCTGGCCAAGGGCTTGCTAAACAAACAAACCAAAAAGTCATCATTCTCCTTGGGATTTAAATAAGACCCAAATATTCAAAATGTCCAGGATACAATCCAAAATTACTCGGCATATGAAGAACCAGAAAAATCTCAACTCATAAGGGAAAAAACAATCAATAGAAGTCAATTCTAAGATGACACAAATGCTAGAATTGTCAGTCAAAGACTTTAAAACAACTATTATCAGCATGCATCTAGAAGGAAGGGCAAATACTCTAGAAACAAAAGGAAAGATGGAGAAGCTCAACAAAAAAGTAAAATATATAAAAAGGAACCAAATGGCTTAATATAAGTTTGGCAAGACAGTATGTCAGGGTATTTGAAGAGAGAGAGAGAGAGAAAAAAAAGATACAATTTAAACAAAAAAAGAAAAACATTAAAAAAAGCACAGAGTTCAGGCATCTGTGGGACAATACCAAAAGGTCTAAATTCATTTCATCAGAGTCTCAGAAGGAGAAAAGAAAGACTGTGAAACAGGAAAAATTATTTAAAGACATAATGTATGAAAAGTTCCCAAATTTTGTGAAAGATACAACCTTACAGGTTGAAGAAATTTGGCGAACACCAAAGAAGTTAACTCAAAGAAATCCATGCTAAAATATATCATCATCAAACTGCTGAAAACTAAAGACAAATAAAAAGTCTTGAAAATGGCCAGAGAAAAGCAATAGATTTCACCTAGGGGAACAATTATTTGAATTACTGTGGATTTCTAATTAGAAGCTACACAGGCCAAAAAAATTAACTTACTTTTTTTTTTCTTTCTTTTTTTTTTTTTTTTTTTTTGAGATAGGGTTTTGCTCTGTTGCCTAGGCTGGAGTGCAGAGGCACAATCATAGCTCACTGCAGCCTCAAACTCCTGCATTCAAACAATCTTCCCATCTCAGCTGCCCAAGTAGTTGGGACCACAGGTGTGTGCCACCACGTCCAGCTAATTTTTTATTTTTATTTTTTTGTAGCGACAAGGTCTCCCTATGTAGTCAAGGTTGGTCTTGAACTCCTGGGCTCAAGCAATCCTGCCTCAGCCTCCCAAAGTGCTGGAATTATAGGCATGAGCCACTGTGCCCAGCCTAAAGCAACATTTTTAAAATGCTGAGGAAAACAGCATTATCAACCCAGAATCTATTTCCACAAATATCCTTCAAAAAGGAAGGTGAAATAAAGACATTTTCAGATAAAGGAAAACTAAGAGAATTCACTGCTAATAGTTTTGGTTTAAAAGAAATGCTTAAGGAATATCCTCAGAACGAAGGGAAATCATACAAGATGAAAATGTGGAATATCAGGATTGAAGAAAGAACAACAGATCTGGTAAGTATCTGATAAATATTGTAGACTTTTTTTTCTCTTAAGTTCTTTAATATATGTATGACAACTGAAATAAAAACGACCCTATCTGACATAATATATAACACAAAAAGTAAAAGACTTATATGGCAGTAAGGTTTCCACATTCTGCTTAAAGTGGTAAATTATTACTCCTAAGTAGACCATGAAAAGTTAAGCATGTATGCTGTAATCTCAACAGCAACCAGCTTCAAAAAAAAAAAAAAAAAAACACTAAACAACAAAAACAAAAACTTTACCAAGTGATATAGTAAAAAAGTCTCAATAAACATTTTTAAAAGAAATACAAAAAGTCAGCCAGGCGTGGTGGCTGACGCCTATAATCCTAGCACTTTGGGAGGCCAAGGCAGGTGGATCACTTGAGGTCAGGAGTTCAAGACCAGCCTGGCCAACATGGTGAAACCCTATCTCTACTAAAAATACAAAAATTAGCTGGGGGTGGTGGCACATGCCTGTAATCCCAGCTACTCAAGAGGCTGAGGCAGGAGAATCGCTAGAACCTAGGAGGCAGAGGTTGCAGTGAGCCAAGATTGTGCCACTGTACTCCTGCCTGGGTGACAGAGTAAGACTCCATCTCAAAAGAAAAAAGAAAAAGAAATACAAAAAGTCAATTAATCTAAAAAAAAGATAATAAAATAGTAGACATACATCTAAACATATCAATATTTATATTAAATGCAAATGGTGTAAACATAGCAATTAAAAAGAGATATCTGAGATAGTAAAATAAGGCTCAAATATATGCTATCTATAAAACACCCATTTTAAATATGATATAGGTTGGTTAGAAACAAAAGAATGAAAAAAGATAAGTCACAAAAACACGAATTAAGTTAAAACCAATAAAAAACCCCAGAAGATTTTTTTTCGTTTGTACAGACAGCGAGAAGTGCAAATACAATGCAATGAAGAAAGGATAATCTTTGTAGCAAAGAATGTAAGGACAATTTGACATCCAAACACAAAAACAAAACTATAGAACTCATAGAAGAAAACATGAGAAAATCTTTGTGATCTGGCATTAGGCAAAGAGTTCTTAGATATGATACCAAAAATATAATTCATAGGAGAAAAAAATTGGATTTGAGTTTCAAAGAAATAAAAAAGTTTTGCTCTGCAAAAGACACTTGTAAAAGACAAGCAACTGCGAGAAAATATTTACAAATTGCATATTTGACAGAGGTTGCGTACCTAGAATATATACAGAACTTTCAAAACTCAACAATAAGAAAACAAACAACTCAATCCCAACCCTATGCAGAAAACATACTCACACACAAACCTGTTTATGAATGTTTATAGCAGCCTTATTTATAAATGCCCCAAACTGGAAACAACCCAACTGTCCTTCAATGAGTAAATGGATAAACAAACAACAGTACATCCATACAATGAAATATTACTTAGAAACAAAAAGAATAAACTATTGATATATACAGCAACTAGGATGGTTCTCAAAGGCATTACACTAAGTGAAATATGCCAATATCAACAGGTTACATACTTTGATTCTATTTATATGACATTCAGGAAAAGGTAAAGCTATAATAATGAAGAACAGATCAGTGGTTGCCAGGGTCAGGCCTGAGGAGACAGTATGATTATACGGGAGCAGTACAAGAAAATTTATGGAATCATGGACTGCTCTGTGTCCTGACTGCTGTGGTGGTTACACAAATGTATACATGGGTTAAAATTCATAGAACTGTATACCACACCCCCTAAAAAGAAAAGTAAATATTACTGCATGTTAAAAATAAAATAATAGGTGCTCACTAAACATTAGCTAGCTTCCTTTCAGAGGTACGCATTTAGATAACTTTCATATGATGATGGTCCATCCCTTTGGGGGGAAAATATCTCTATCACATGCCTTTAAATAATGCATGTCCTTTGAGTTAGTAATTTTACTTCTGAGAATCTATACTAATAATTTAAAATTCTGCCCCTCCACAAAAAACCCTACATATACAAAAGCAGTTGTTGTAGGTATAATTTTATTATAGTTAAAATTAGATCATGTTAAATATCTCCTAATAGTTTTATTCGCTTATTATTTTTAAATTACAGTACATGTATTTACAGTTTGTAAAAACATAAGGAAATTGTTTTATGATAGTAAATATAAAAAACTGGACACTTATGCTTTCATCTTTGTAAAAAATATGCATTTTTTATATATGTGTTGTTTGAGTGAATAGGACCATGTTTTCCTCCAGTTTTTAAAAAAATTTCTCATTCTGTAACAAGCACATGAAACTTTTAAAATTAAAAACTTTTAAAAACTGATATTAAATAAGTCATATTTATGCAGCGATCTTTGTTAGTCAAAAACATTAACAAAACTTTATGGGGCAGAATGTTTATCATCATTGTATATTATAAGAGCAAAAGTCTAGTAACAGAGAGAATATCCCAAAAATAGAGTATTTGTTAAATTATTATGCATTTTATGAGAATATTAGCCAACAATGACAATAATATACATGGGGAACTGCTTATGATATAATGGTAGGTTAAAAAAATTGGACAGAAAATATATATATTTTTTTCTCAGCTATATATAATACAGTATGTATGAGTATGTGTATGTTTTAAAAATAAGTCATTTATGTTAAAGATGAGTGGAATCCAACAATATTTATCAAAATATTAACAGCAGCTGTCCTTGGGAGACAGATGATACTGATCATCTTTACACTTTTCTGTGTTGTTTAGAGTTTCCTCAAAGAGCATACGATACTTCCATCATATTGTTCTTGGAACATTTCGGACATGCAATTTTTATTAAATAAATGCTGAATGAATGTCCCCAAACAGAATTAATGGCTTCCTTATCCATGCTGCCAGAATACTTGGCATATGTTGTCAGTTAAATCATCTATCTATTCAGTAAACACCTATCGAGCATTTACTATGTCTGACACTTTACAAGGCATTGATAGTATAGAACTTATCCCACCAAATTATGGCTAGTTGTATTCACATCTATGTATGTATACAACTAGATTGTGTTCTATTTGGATTTGGAACTGAGTCCCATTCATCTTTCTACTGCCAGAGCCTAGTACAAGCTGTAACATAGCAGACATTCAGTAAATGCTTGTGGGATTGAATTCTCGAAAATTCACAAAAATGCCAACTTGGGGATGTTAATAGTTCCTAATATTTTATCTAGAATAGAATAATTAAATGTTACTCTCACAGCGCATTTATACTCATTATTTTCATTTACTCCATGAGCCACATAAACTTCAGGCTCTAAACACCCAAAATACCACATTATTATGTTCTTAGCAAGGGATAATTTTAACTTTGGGATTTACAAAGACATTCTGAAGTCTTCTTTGTAAGAAAAAATAAATCGTGAAATAAGTGTTTCTTCTTCAAGCTCTGGACAATCTCAAGCACTTCATGGCAGAAGAAATGTTCAACACTATACCATCGGGGGAATTATTTATTCTTGACCTAACTACACATAATTTTATGTTCTCAAGTATAGAATTCACAATTCTCATATTTTATCTCACCTAGCATAAACTGTAGGTGTTTTTCTTATTTATGAAAATGTCTTATCCTTTATAAAAATTCTTAAGCTATTTTTATATAGTGATTATTCCTGAAAACATTTGCTTTACACTTAAAAGGGGGCCATAGTGCTGATCAGGGGAACTATAATTGCTTGCCATCCACCTGCAATGATTCCAAGTAGGCAGGCACATCTCCAATTTCTGTGAATTGTACTAAGATCTTATTTGCTGTTCTTGCTAATCTGTCTGTATTTTTCCTTTATCCAAAACAATAACATTTATTTCTGCCTGGCCTCATTTATGCACAGATATTCAATTTAATTACAAAGATAATCTCGCCAGTGACAGGGAAATAGGTATAGAAAATTGGTCTTTTGGATGAGGCACAGCTGCTACAGAAACAATTTTAGAAAAGCTTAAGATTTTAGAAAAGCTATTATATAAAAAGAATGCTTACTGTTTATTTACTTCAAGAAAATGATAAAGATTAAATGTGACCATTCCACTAGGTAATATTCCTTCCACAGGATTCCACCGGTTCCCAGGAAAGTTGACACCTGGCAAGTGCTTTGCGATCTTGGGTAAATACCACTCGTAAGTCATCATCTGCCAGAAAAGTCACATGTCAGACTTTTAATATATTTCTTAAAAAGAATCAAGTTTATCAAGTAATGGCAAAAACCTAAATGACTTTTGTACCAACCTAATATATATATAATTGAAAAATATAAGCACAACTGAGAATGGGGTACTGATTACATTTTTAGTGACGTAAACCTTGGATTTTATTATGACTATCATCAGTCACATCAGTACCTTCTTCCAATTTACCTCCCGCATTTGACTCCCCAGAAGGACCTTCCCCCATTCTAATACCTAGAGCAGGGGTCCCCAAACTGGGCCACACAGCAGGGGCTAGCATTACTGCTCTGCTCTGCCTCCTGTCAGATCAGTGGCAGCATTAGATTTTCACAGGAGTGTGAACCTATTGTGAACTGCACATGTGAGGGACCTAAGCTGCATGCTACTTATGAGAATCTAATGCCTGATGATCTGAGGTGGAACAGTTTCATACCGACACCATTCCCCACCCCCACCCCGACCCCAACCCCCAGTCCATGGAAATATTGTGCTTCACGAAAACTGGTCCCTGGTGTAAAAACGGTTGGGGACCACTGACCTAGAGAATGTGTATTCAACTTTCAGAACCAGTGTAAATATCACTTCCTCTGATACCCTCCTCTGTCTCCATAGCCAGAATGGCATGCTCCTCTAGTGCTTTGTACTCACCTCTATTAGAGCCTGTTCCTCACCAGACTGTGAGCTCCTAGAGAAAAGACACTGTATTTTTTCATCTCTGTGTCTCTGCACCTAGCACACTGCCTGGCACAGAATAGTTCTCAAATTTATTATTATTATTATTTTGAGACAGTCTCACTCTGTTACCCAGGCTGGAGTGCAGTGGCATGATCTTAGCTCGCTGCAAGCTCCGCTTTCTGGGTTCAAGCAATTCTCCTACCTCAGCCTCCCGAGTAGCTGAGATTACAGGCACGTGCCACTACACCTGATTAATTTTTGTATTTTTAGTAGACACGGGGTTTCACCATGTTGGCCAGGCTGATGTCAAACTCCTGGCCTCAAGTGATCCACCCGCCTCGGCCTCCCAAAGTTCTGGGATTACAGGCGTGAGCCACCACGCCTGGACAGTTTTCAAATTATGTTTGCTGAAGTTGAAATGGCTTTGATGGCCAGACTAGACAACCTAGACAAAATAGCCATTATTTTATTTATTCAAAAAAACAAGTATGCTCATCTATAATGAATAAGATATAATCACTGCCCTGGAGAAGCTCAATCATGTAATAATCTAGGCCTCAAAGTTAAAAACTCTTTTGGCATTTCAAATTATCTGAATTAGTAGCCCTATACTAATTACATATCCTTACAAGTTTACACATTCTTTTGATTTAATATACTTATATTAGAAAAAATCATTTTACTTAATTCTATACTTAATACATACTTAACTCAATACTTTGATATGTATCCATTCCCTCTTTTTAAAGAAGAGACTCCCATTTACACCACCAAAGCTTTGTTATGTTTGGATATCATCATTTGACAAATTGTGCTTATGTTTTACTTGTCTTATGTAAGACATTACCTAGCAAATGACAAATTAATTTTAATCTAAGTCTAAACTGTAAATACTCAAAAAATACTTACTGAATTAGGCTTTATTACCCAATAGTTCCGGTTCTGGAGGATATTAATATTAATTACACACCCACTGTGTGCTATGGACTTTACTGTTCCTCATTTGGTTCTCACAATAACCTTGCTATGTGAGAATAACTGTATCAGACACTGTTGATTGCCCACTCAACAGTGAATACCTTCTTCTTTTTCACTAATGCAATCTTGATTTTATCAGGTAGCTCAGGCTGCAATGTTCTCAGTCTAGTCATTCTCCTTTCCTAATGAGCAGTTTAGGTGTGAGTATATGACTCGGTATTGGTCAGTGGGGCCTCAGTGGAGGTCTGCTGGGGGGCTTCTGGGGCACATGTTATGTCCAATAAATAGAGAGAGGGAGATACCCCAGAATTAGCACCATGCTTTGTTTTAGGTTGTGATGTTTGGAACTGGGCATCCATCCTATGACTGGGAGGGAAAAGTCAAGAGAATGGCAGAAAAACTGCCTCAGAAACTGACATCCCTGAACTGCTCATATTATCAATCCTAACATCACCCATCTCCAGACTACTTCTCATGTGAGGCTAAAAACTCAGTAATTTAAGTCAGGTATTCTGTTTCTTGCATTCAAGTGCACCCTAACTTATATAATGACGACTTACATTTCATAAATAAGGAAACAGAAGTTCTGAGAGGAAAAATCATTAGCCCCATGTCACATATCCAGGAAGTGACAGAATGAGGACTTGAGTTTAGGTCTAATTCACTTTCTAATCCACGCTTCTCAACTACAGGAGCTGACATCCTAAACAGTGTTTAAACTCATAGTGTGGAACCATGTTATTAACAAATAACATAGCTTTTGTCAGAAACTAGACTGAAGCTCAAATTAATCAACCAGCGTCCATGATATAAATGCAACTGCTTATAAAAATGTAAAATTGTATATTTACAAATGTTTATAAAGTTTTCTCCAAAAATTATAATTATTCATTAATTCAACAAAATGCATTAACTACTATGCCTAATAATTTGTTCAACTGAATTCATCGTATTATTCTTTTAAGATTAAGAATTTCTCTTTTCCTAATGACTGCTCTAAAAACACCAGACAGGTTTCTTCCCTTTTATGTATCTATGGCTTAAATAATAAATCTTACAGTACAAATAGTTCTTCAATGAAAAAAAAGTTTTCATAGCCCTCAAAATTTTCACAAGTCCTCTCTTAATGTATTTTTGCCATAGCATTAACAAAGTTTATATAAAAATTCTATAGCATAATTACAGTTAATAATTTCTATTTTGAGTGAAATGTTTACTTACCTACAGTATGATTTATTTCATATTCAATATAATTTATTTAATCCCTGGACCAATGAGCAAGGTAAATTTGAATGGCTGAGTTAGCTGAATTATAAAATAACAATTTTTTTTTTTTTTTTTTTGAGACGGAGTCTCGCTCTGCCGCCCAGGCTGGAGTGCAGTAGTGCAATCTTGGCTCACTGCAAGCTCCGCCTCCTGGGTTCACGCCATTCTCCTGCCTCAGCCTCCTGAGTAGCTGGGACTTTAGGCGTGTGCCACCACACCCGGCTAATTTTTTGTATTTTTAGTACAGATGGGGTTTCACCGTGTTAGCCAGGATGGTCTCGATCTCCTGACCTCGTGATCTGCCAGCCTCGGCCTCCCAAAGTGCTGGGATTACAGGCGTGAGCCACTGTGCCCGGCCTGAATGTAAAATAACAATTTAAAAATAGATTTACCATACAACAAACACTTTTATGGTTTGTCACATGAACTAGAGACCTAAAATATTAAGAATCTAACATGAAACACATTAATTCTTAAAACATTCAGTTTAAATGTTTTAAATGAGAAAGAAGCAACTAGTGTGACTTACGCTATTAGTTAAAATAAAAAAACAAGTATGCTCATATATATTCTACCTAACATGTAGAATGTCATATATATTCTACCTAACAGTGATCATGAAAACTGTACCCATCCACCATTTTAAAAAAGATGTTTTTTTCCAAAACATATGTTTTTAAATCATCACTATATTCTAAGTATATTTTTCATATACTTACTTCCTGATCCACTAATGAAATGTCAGGCCTCATCCCCTCACAGTAGTGCATGTAACGGAGAGAATTTCCTGGCAAATCTCCTCTGAGTAAGATAATTGCATCATGAGGCATAGAGGTGAGAAGGTTCTTTGCGAACTTATCGATCACATAGTTGGTCCTTTGGTCACAAACACTAAATAAAAGGATCCAAAAAAATTAAAATAGCAACACTTTGCTACAGTTTTAATAAGACTAGGCTTATTTTCTATGCCATTATTTTCCCATCATACAACCAACATTTAGTGTTTCAATATATTCTAAAATAATACGTATATTTGAAGAGAGAATATTATCATCTGATAAGCAGCTGCTAATTGTGCAATTGAAAAAAAATCAGTCTACTGCTTACTTCTGGAGTTTATAATCATTTCCACAAAAAGGGAATCAGTACACAAGAATAGGTCCTTTTTTCCCCCTAAGTGCAATCCAATTTTATTTTTAGAAAGTAAGATTTCTGATTCCACTTGGAGTTTAAGGCAATTTTATGTTCATTCCATTTACTTAAAGGAACTTTGAGAAAAGCAAAAGGAAATCTGCCCATTTCTGACTTGAATTTGTATGGCATTTGTATGATTTTCTTGCATGCAGAGGCTGATCCTTTCCACTTCTCCCCTGAATCACAGGCCTCCTGTGTTCCTTTCTGCCTTTGGAGATCAAGAAATCGCTAGGGAATGAGACCAATGAGAAGCAAGGGGAGGATGAGTTTCCTGAGTTGTTTACTTCTCTCCAGGCATTATTTGCTATTGCCAATAACTTCATTCTTTTCAAGAATGAAGTGAACTTTCTAACTTCAAAGAAAGACTGGCATGAATTCTGAGAGCATTCTATGAAAAAAGAAAAAGATGACAAAACAGTAATTAGTATCAAAAAATGAGACAAGCAATGTCCTTTCTGTTATTACCAAGTCCATTACATTTGATGGAGCTGAGAAACACAGCCTAAAGTTGAATACCTGGGGTATCACAAAGCAAATGAACACCTCTAGGAACAGAATATTATCCCTGCCTTTGTAATTGATGTAAAAATTACTGTTTCCTACCTGATTCCCTATGTTGCAGAGTGATAAGGCACATTTTGCCACCTAGCAAAAGTGCTATGTATTCCATTCCCCTGGGACAAATAAAAAAAATCAAAACAAGGTAAAAACACCTAGCCTATGCAAACATGTCTGGTGTCGAATCTGGACTGCCCTAATGGCCTGAGCCAGGAGATGACTGGGATAAGAAAAGGTTGGGAAATACACTGTGGGCTTGGTGCACTTTCTTGAGCTAGCGATGATGTTGTGTCCAGGAAATGCAGCCCCTTCTCTCAAGGCCTCCTGGTGGCCTTCCTAACACCAGCTCTACCCCAGTATTATAAAGAACAATGTTGTGGGTTTTTTTAACTTTTATTTTAGGTTCAGGGGTACATGTGTGGGTTTGTTATTTGTTATAAAGGTAAATTCATGTCACAGGGTTTGTTGTACAGATTATTTCGTCACCCAGGTACTAAGTCTGGTACACAATAGTTACTTTTTTCTGATCCTCTCCCTCCTCCCAGCCTCCACTCTCAAGTAGGCCTCAGTGTCTGGCTGTTCCCCCTCTTTGTATCCATGAGTTCTCATCATTTAGCTCCCACTTATAAGAGAGAAGATGCAGTATTAGGTTTTCTGTTCCTGTGTTAATTTGCTAAGGATAATGGCCTCCAGCTCCATCCATGTTCCTAAAAAGGACATGATCTCATTCTTTTTATGGCTGCCTAGTGTTCCATGGTGTATATGGACCACATTTTCTTTTTCCAATCTGCCACTGATGGGCATTTAGGTTGATTCCATGTCTTTGTTATTGTGAATAGCGCTGTAATAAACATTTGCATGCATGTGTCTTTATGGTAGAATGATTTATATTCCTTTGGGTATATACCCAGTAATAAGATTGCAGGGTTGAATGGTAAGAACATTGGTTTTTAAAGTTAAGTTAAAAGAGAAAATTTAATCCTTTAAAATAATACCAGTCCAATCTCACTATAGCAAAATTCCAAGGGACTCTCTCTTCCAATTCCATAATGTGTACTTGATATTGCTGGAAATAAATGAACTATAGTCTTAAGACTTAGAGGTCTTTTATGTTAGACTGAGATTTTTATTGTAATGGTTATTAAACAGATTTTGAAAAATACATGTAATACTAATAATATATGAGTTAAGAAACTTTAGAACTTAATTTAAAAATAATTAAGGTTGGTGTAGTAGCTCACACCTGTAATTCCAGCACTTTGGGAGGCTGAAGAGGGAGGCTTGCTTGAGACCAGGAGTTCAGGACCAGCCTAGGCAACATAGTGAGACCTTGTCTCTACAAAAAAAAAAAGAAAAAAGGCATGCTAATGATGGCATGTGTCCATAGTCCCAGCTACTAAGGAGGCTGAGGCAGAGGACTGCTTGAGCCCAGGAGTTCACGGCTGTAGTAAGCTACGATCATGCCACTGTACTCCAGCCTAGGGGACAGAATAAGACCTTGTCTCAAAAAAATTAGTATTTACTACTACAGAGTAAACTGGACATAAAGGGAAGCATAAAGTGAATTATTTTAGGGTAT
This sequence comes from Pongo pygmaeus, assembly GCF_028885625.2. Classification (NCBI taxonomy): domain Eukaryota; kingdom Metazoa; phylum Chordata; class Mammalia; order Primates; family Hominidae; genus Pongo; species Pongo pygmaeus. The sequence continues at coordinate 55,300,051 of NC_072388.2, read as the reverse complement.
ACAAAAAACCCTAAATCATTTTACTCTCCATCTAAGTGGTATTTTAGGTCATGGAATTGTACCTATACTAGGGATTCTAAAAGTATCTCTTGGGTTCTTTAGAGAAAAAGATACAAATAGTCTACATGCACCACCTAAACCCTTGTTTGCAAAGGCCTGAAACCATACATCGCCCATGCTAAGATTCTGGTTCAGGAGGTTTAACAACCCTAAAAGTTAAAGAACTACTGCATTCAACCAAGCTGTCTCACTTTGAGTCTTGAAAACCAGTAGAAGTTAACAATGAAATAAAGTGTTAGAATCTAAATATTCAGGTATCTCTGGCTTGACAGCTGCTTTTCATAAAAATAACCATGTGTTACCTGTAATTAGAATATATTTGGTAAACTACAAAAAGAGTTGCAGAAAGCCATTCCAGACACTGAAGCCCATTGCTATTCAGCACTCGGTTAGTCTCAGACACAACTGCAGCCAAACCAATGCCAGCGAGGACGGCCACTACTGCATTGCTCTGCATCCAGAATCGTTCCACCTGTGAAAGAGACATGCAACCAGTGGGTCCAGTTGACTATTTTATGCTATCAATCAGCTCCTCATATATTTTTTAAATACACTGCATGCACCTAGTTGTGTGTGCCTGTTGTCATTCAGGTTTTGTTAACTGATTTCCCCAATCCAAGCCCAGGTCATTTTATTTTTCTATTTTCAAACATTTTTCCTTCCCAGTTTGACAGGTGCATCTCCCTGTTTAGACCCACACATTCATTTCAATACTGTGGCCTTAGTCTTGAACTCCAGTAATATACAGCCTGAAGGAGTTAGAGAAATGCTTTTGCTTTACTCCTGATGTTTCCTTCCACATGGAGAAGCTCCACTGTCCTGGCCTCTCTCTGACCCCTCACATATTTCCTCTTGTAAGATGTAGGGACTGATCCGACTGGGGAGTTTGGGAGCTGGGACTGGGCCTGCAGCACCCTCCCTTTTCATCTCACTTTCTCCTGGAAGCGCGCCACCCACAGGAAGCACCTGTCCAGGGCCAGAATCTATCTCTGTGGCACCAGTGGGGTGGGGGAGAGATGGGAAGAGGCCTGACCTGCACAGCACTGCCTATGACTAGTGGGTAAATCTGTCTATTCTGGGATGCTGGAAAAGGAAGCCCCCTTGGCTACAGATATAAGCCGCATTTTCCAATCTCAGTATTATCAGTAATAAAAGTGATTCTCCCACCCATTGTACTGTATACCTTGTTTCTCAATTGATTCAGAACTCAGGTGATCAAGTAGGGTATTATTTATTAGGCTTCCTGAACACACACAAACGCAGACTTGGTTTCAGCTGTCAAAAAAGTGCTATTGACATTTACAGAGATTCTATTATAAGTAGAAGAAATACTCTAATCTCAGAGACTGCTGCCAAAGAAAACAGAAATATGGTTGCTCTTTTGCCTAGGCCTGGGACTGGGGAGGTAAGAAATAAGGAAATATGTTAAGTGCCCTCAATTACAATTCATATTTCTTTTGCTATTAAAAAAATTCCAGGAGAAATGCAGTTGTACCTATATTTGCAAGCACACACACAATGACTGACTTAAATCTACTTTACATTTACTTTTCTATTTAACAACTGTGTTAATTAAACACTGCATTCTTTTTATCCTAAAAAGAGGCCTTAGCTGTATTGACTCAATAATTTAACTTTGATTTACAAAAATGTATATAAAATTTTAACTATTCCTCAAGTAATTTGCTCTTCTACAAGATTTATGAAATGCAAATTTGCACATTCTTCACAAACTTTCTAGTCAAAAGATATATCTAAGTAAAACTTACCACACCCATGAAAAGTGGTTTTGAAATATCTAAATTTGCTCTCCAAGCAAAGAACAATGAATAAATGCAAAACATTCCAGTAAAAAGCCATACTAATGATGGATTCTGTCTGTCCCTACAAAAAATAATAAAAATATGTCTAAAATATTTAGATACATGAATGTCAAATATAATATCACAGGACTTTAAACTATTAGATCTATAAAAACTTTCCATTTTTAACTAGGAGCCAAGAGAGATTTCGGTTTTTAAAATCTGAGTTGAAACAAATAACCAAAATATAATAATAAATTTGAACTACAACTTGGGACTACACAGTAAAGGATATAAAGCTAACATTCACAGAGGAAATGCAAACTACTGATTTTGTTAAATTTCAGAAGTGATCAACTATAGGCAAAATAGAAATATTTTCATGCTTGAAATAATAAAGATTTAAGAACGATAAATCTCAATGTTGGTGTGAATGCAGTGGTATGACAATATATGTTAGTATAATCCTTCAGAAAAGTTAATTTGATAATGTCTGTATCAGAAGCCTTAAAAATATTAATAATCATTGACTCAGTTATTTGTCATGCAGGCATAAATCTTTAAGCAATAACCAGAAATGTAAATAAAGATTAATCCATAAAAATGCTTTGGTATTACTTATAATAGTGGAAAAAGTGGAAGCAATCTAAAGACCTCTCAATAGAAGAACAGTTAAATCAATTCTCCTGTGGTCACAGAATGTTCTATTACATACACATTTAAATGATTTTAAGTATTTTTATAGTATGAGAAAATGTTCACAATAAAATGTTTGTGTCAAGTAAACAAAACTATAAATGTACAAATATACATTTACATACAAATACATACATTCAACAGACTAGATCATAAATGAATACATTAATGGAGATTTACAGTGCTACATTTTTCAGGGTTTCTTTTGTCATCAGGGATCACTTTTATCATCAGAGGAATTTAAATAATTGCTTCTTTTTAAAATCAGCAATAATAATCGGTTATAGCAGAGTAAGGGATCAAACCTGAAGTTTAGGACATCGAATGACTGCCTACTTAGACGTAATATAATGCTCAATTTCTTGAAATCATTGATTTAGAATCAGAATAAAAGTAAGAAAGCAATACACATTTATCTTAATAGATAGCTAGGAGAGTCATTTATTTGGAGTATAAAATAATACGGGCAATGTCCTACAGTGACATACTGAAAACATTAATTCAATTCATAAACATAGAAAAATAACAGAAAAAGGAATTGTATTACTTACTTTCTTGCTAAACATATATTTGCACAAACTGCAAGGGCTTGGATGTTGAATGAGAGTTCGGTCCTCATATTTGTTACTTGAGAACTGCAAAAAACAACCTAACTTATTGTTGGCAGGAAAGAAATTTGATTAATTCCAAGTAAAATATTCCTTGTAGGATACCACTGATTATATACCGAACAATCATAAGGGCTGGGGTCAGATTTTAAAATTCTGTCTTTTAAAGTTGTAAGAAAAAGTGCAATAGAAAGACTTAAATAGTTCCAAGACGTTTTCCAGTGGTAACATTTGGTTATCAACTTATATAATTTGGAATAGGATAAGAACAAATAATTCTTCTGTATTTTTTATATTGGTATACTGTATAGAATATCCCCGACTGGTTTGGTAGGAAGCTGTTTGAAATGAGTTTTTGAACTTTTTTCTCTTGGTGGTGTAGACATGGCCTCCAATGATTTAGCAAATGATAACAAAATTAATTCAAATAGCTTTCTGGAGATCTAATATGAAGAAAATAAAGGCCATGAGAGAGAATTCTCAGCCATTCTTTTGTGGGTTATCTTTTTCCTTAAATGGTTTCCTTGCTTTCTATATTATTTGTTTTGGTTCAAAAAACATTTAAGCAATCTCAGAGAAATGTATTATTTTTTTTCCTACAAATAAACTAAATTCTTCCATTAACTCATATGCATTTTCAGGTGTTAAAATTTGAGTTCTAAAATAGCTTCTGCTCTAGCTGTCTCCAATTGTTAAAAAAGAAATGACTCTATACATCATCTCAAAGAACTTTCTTCTCCCTACTGGCAATTTTACTGGAGAAAATGTGATACCATAATTATAGGAACCATACAATGTGTATTTCACTAATGAAGACTCATCTACCATGAGAAGATATCCTTACTCATTTTCAAATACACTTGAAAAATTGATTCCAGCATGAGGCCCATTTCAAACCATTCTTCAAAAGGAATGAAGTCAGTCTCAAAATTAATTCTTGGAGATCTATTGCTTGAGTGTAAGCATTAAAAGATGGTCACTGCCTAAGGTTAGATTCAATAATTTCCTTGTATAGGATTGCAATTTAGAGATATGCATGGGGAAAAAAATTAATTTGCTTGACTGGAAAAGGGTAGATGATTAACTTCTATCATTTTGAAGGATTTTCTCATAAGTTAATTATGAGTTGCCTTTTTCAACATTCCTGCCCACCTGAAACAATTAAAGACTAGACATTCTCATTCAGGGAGTGCTAAGATTATGCCTTCATTCTACATGATGACTTGGTCCACACAGAAGTGTGGGTGTGAGTGGTCATCACTTTTGTCAAGTCTTTTTTCTGGGTATACAGCCTGCTATTATTTCAATGTAAAGGAGGCCTTTAAGGGTCCCAATAGATGACTTTTATGTGCAACTAATAAAAGTTAGACATATGGTCTAGGATTACTCTCGAGAGTTCTTTGGAGTTCATGTAGGGTTTGCTAAGGCAAAATATACCAGTTATCCTTAATGCTATAACAATCTCTGTAAGGTAGATAGAAAAGAGCAGGCAGTGAGTCCTTCTGCAAGGAGCAAAGCAGAATAAAATGAAAGCTCAGAGACATTGATATGACATTTGACTGTCTTTATCTTTATTTTTTTTATTTTTTGAGACAGAGTCTCACTCTGTTGCCCAGGCTGGAGTACAGTGGCATGATGATGGCTCACTGCAGCCTCGACCTCCTGGGCTCAAGCGATCCTCTCACCTCAGCCTCCTGATTAGCTGCAACTACAGGTGCATGCCACCATGCCTGTCTAATTTTTTTTCTTAATGTTTTGTAGGCTGGTTGTGTTAGCTCACTCCGGTAATCCCGGCACTTTGGGAGGCCAAGGCAGGTGGATCACTTGAGGTCAGGAGTTTGAGACCAGCCTGGCCAACATGGCGAGACCCTGTCTCTACTAAAAATACAAAAATCAGCTGGGCGTGGTAGCACACACCTGTAATCCCAGCTACTCAGCAGGCTGAGGTGGGAGGATCACTTGAACCCGGGAGGCAGAGGTTGCAGTGAGCAGACATCTCACCACTGCGCTACAGCCTGGGTGACAGGGCAAGACTCCATCTGAAAAAAAAATTTTTTTTTTTTTTTCCCCAGAGATGAGGTCTCACTATGTTGCCTAGGCTGGTCTCAAACTCCTGGGCTCAAGCAATCCTCCTACTTTGGCTTCCCAAAGTGCTGGGATTACAGGCATCAGCCACTGCACCCAGTGCCATCTTTATTTTTGAAAAGAAAACTGAGCTTCTTGTTACATTCCCTCAGCGAAAATGAGAAAGCCACAAAAGTCTCACACATAAAAAGAAATATTTAAAATCAATGTTGAGAACCATCAAAAGGTTATGTGAAAGTAACTGATGGCAGGGAGATATTTCCAAGATATAATGTAAAGTGAAAAACAGCAGGCTAATAAAACAGTATGTTTACTATGATCCTACTTTTAAAAAGAAATAAAAATCTTAAAAATATTAGAAAAATATAGTCATTAACAGATTAATAACAGTGGTTATCTCTGCATGTTGGATTTATAGGTAGTTTTAATTTTCTTATTTTTGCTTACCTGTATTTCCTAAGTTCTCTATTAAAGATTATGTACCTTTTTTGAAGTAGAAAAAAGAAGTTGTTTAAAAAGAAAGGAAGGAAGGATGGCTGGAAGAAAGCAAGCTAGTAAGTAAATTACACCAAAACTGTGAGAACTCATAAACTGCCTCACATATAAAGTTGAAATATTCTCCTCACAGTTTTTTTTCAAACAGCCCCAAGAGTTCCAAATTAGTAATTAGTTAGGACATCACTTTAGTGTTGTAGAAACCTATTTTCTTCCAAAATTTTGTATCACGTTGGTATGGATATCTTTCCACTTGTCTTAATCTGTAGGTTTTAAAGCAAATATTAACCCAGTTTTCAAAGAACACTATTAAATAATATAGATGAAAATATATTTGCTTAAGCCAGCTCTAATAAGGTTGGATGTTAAAAATATGTAAGCCAAAGATAGAGCTTATGGCAAGGATAGCCTAAAGAAGTCATAGGAGACATTACATAAATTAAGCTCTGAAATACTAAAAACCAAAATAACAAGAAAATAGTTGTTCAATTGAAGGTTGAAACATTTTAGTTCTATAAATGCTCTATATAGCATTCTAATATTCGCCGTTGTGTTTATTGCTCATTTTAAGCTCTATCTTATTGAAGGAGGTACTAAAAATATTTGACAGTACAGTCAGCCCTCTGTATCCATGGGTTCTGCCTCCATGGATTCAATTAACCTTAAATAAAAAAAAAAAAAATTGGGGAAAAAACTGTCTGTACAAACACATACAGATGTTTTTTCTTGTCATAATTCCCTAGACAATACAGCATAACAACTATTTACATAGCATTTATATTATACTAGGTATGATAAGTTATCTAGAGATGTTTAAAGTATACAAGATGATGTACATAGGTTATATACAAATATTATGCCATTTTATATCAGGACTTGAGCACCCATGGATTTTTATATCCTCAGGAGTTCCTGTAACCAATACCCCATGGATACTGAGGGACAACTATAAATACAAACAACTGTTAACTGCAGAGGTAAAAACTACTTCTCAGACATACTCTGTTACAAAGAGATGAACTCAGAAATCCCTAAAATCACTTAAAGGAACTAATAGAGAATTCATTTTAAAATAGTTTCAAATATTTCATACTCACAGCAATATTTCAGACATACTGGATCCAATTTCAGATTTGGCCTAAACACAAAAGACAAAAGTTTATCTGCACAAGCATTAAACTGACGCTTTATTAGGCTATTGTATTTTAATAATCTTGACTTAAAAGATTCGGGTTTTCTTAAAACAATTTTTTTATTTTAGGTTTCGGGGTACATGTACAGGTTTGTTACATAGGTAAATTGTGTGTCAAGGGAGTTTGGTGTACAGATTATTTCATCACCCAAGTAATAAGCATAGTACCCAATAGGTAGTTTTTTTAATCCATTCCCTCCTCCTACCCTCTGCCCTTAAGTACACGTGTCCATGTGTACTCAATGTTTAGCTCCCACTTATAAATGAGAACATATGGTATTTGGTTTTCTGTTCCTGCATTAGTTCGCTTAGGACATTAACTCATTCTTTTTTTATGGCTGTGTAGTATTCCATGGTGTATATGTACCACATTTTAAAAAATCCAGTCTACTGTTGATGGGCATTTAGGTTGATTCTATGTCTTTTCTATTGTGAATAGTGTTGTGATGAACATATGTGTGTATGTATCTTTATAGCAGAACAATTTATATCCCTTTGGGTATATAGCCAATAATGGGATTGCTGGGTTGAATGGTAATTCTGTTTCAAGTTCTTTCAGAAATCACCACATTGCTTTCCACAATGGCTGAACTAATTTACGCTCCCACCAGCAGTGTATAAGCATTCTCTTTTCTCCAAAACCTCACCAACATGTTTTTTGACTTTTTCATATAATAGCCATTCTGACTTGTGTGAGATGGTATTTCATTGTGGTTCCAATTTTCATTTCTCTAATGATTAGTGATATTGAGCACTTTTTCATATGCTTTTTGGCTGTGTGTATGTCTAAAAGATACAGGTTTTAAATGTACAATGTATCATTTCTCTTCACTCAAAAGTCTTTAGTTCAGAGTCTTATTGAATTTTTAAAGAGAAGTCAGTGAAAGCTAATTTGGACATCCTTTAGGAAGAATTTTAGAAGTAATAATTGGCAGGCTGGGTGCGGTGGCTCATGCCTGTAATCCCAGCACTATGGGAGGCCGAGGTGGGCGGTTCACGAGGTCAGGAGTTCAAGACCAGCCTGGCCAACATGGTGAAACCCCGTCTCTACTAAAAACACAAAAAATTAGCCAGGCATGGTGGTGCACGTTTGTAATCCCAGCTACTCAGGAGGCTGAGGCAGGAGAATCACTTGAACCCAGGGGGTGGAGGTTGCAGTGAGCTGAGATCGCGCCACTGCACTCCAGCCTGGGGGATAGAGTGAGACTCTGTCTCAAATAAAAAAAGAAAGAAAGAAAGAAAGAAAAGAATATTTGGCTAGAAATCAGTTAAACTATTCCAGCAAAAATGATTTACATGTTAATAAATTAATAACCTTTTTATACTTCCATTATAGACTTTCCTTAAGCTCTTTATGAGCACTTTGATTAAAATTCATTACAACTTGTTCATCTATAATTTCACAATTATCTATGAATTATATAAATTTGAAATCTAGAATGGTCTTCAGACAATATTTTTATGGAATAACCAAAATAAGTAAAGCAGAATATAAATGTAAAGTATCAAACTCTCTAAGTCAAAGTATTTTTTTATTATGAAACATCTCCTACATATAAAAAACATATATAATACATCTTTAAGGGTCAAAGAGCTTTTTAAAAATCTACAGATCCAACATTCATTTAAGAAACAAAACCTCACTGGCCGGGTGTGGTGGCTCACGCCTGTAATCCCAGCACTTTGAGAGGCCGAGGAGGGCAGATCACGAGGTCAGGAGATCGAGACCATCCTGCTAACACAGTGAAACCCCGTCTCTACTAAAAATACAAAAAAATTAGCCGGGCGTGGTGGTGGGCACCTGTAGTCCCAGCTGCTGGGGAGGCTGAGGCAGCAGAATGGCGTGAACCCGGGAGGCGGAGCTTGCAGCGAGCTGCGATCGCGCCACTGCACTCCAGCCTGGATGACAGAGCGAGACTCCATCTCAAACAAACAAACAAAATAAAAAAAAAAAATTTCTTTTTTTTTAAAAAGAAACAAAACCTAATCAATATCATAAAGTATCTCCCAAAGCCTTCAAAGACTTTTTCTTCCTTATCCCACAGTAGTAACTACTACCTTGAATTTGGTGTTAATTATTTCCCTATTTTTTATAAATATATAGTTCTACTACTTTTGTATGTACCCTTGAACAATAATTGTTTAGTTTCGCATGGTTTAGAGTTTTGTATAAGTGGTATTATATACTACATACTCTTCTGAGACTTGCCTTCTTAAGTAAGACACAAAAGCACAAACCAAGAAAGAAAAACCTGATATAACTGTCTATATGAAAACAAAAAATCTTCTGCTCATCCTTTCATTTTTCAGATAATCTTTACTGCAACTATATTTAATGTGTTCCCCAATATGTTTTAGGGAAAGCAAGGCCTTTTGAACTTCTTTGGAGCACACTGTTTCCATTTAGTGAACTCATGAGGCATTTACAGATATGTCTTGAGTTTTAAAAACTAGACACTAACATAAACACTGTTCATGAAATATGTAAAAAATAAATAAATAATAATAAGTGGTTTGGTCAAGGAAAATTTTTAAAATTGAGGATTTTTTTTTCCTCCGATCTTTTCCACATAGTTTTATTCACAGATCAAGTACCCATAGTGACTCACTGCTAACAAGACTGAAATGCTTCAACTGTAGGTGGAAGACTTTTTAATGACTGCTATCCTAAAAAGTATATTCAGGATATACAACTACATGATGTTAATTAAATTAAGTGATTCCGACTTTTCTCTAACATATATCAAAGGCCATATTCCAAGGGGCAAGTTTGTTACATAAATAACCAAAATAAACATTTGATCCACTGTCATTGATAAATATTGTTTTTTTTAATCAAGGCCCAGGCAGAGCACTGAAGTTGTGCCACTTGTTTCCTTAGAAGGGCTTTAAATCTGAATTTACCAGGCTGAAGGTTCCATATTCTTCCCTGAGAAAATGTGTCAAAAATCCTTGCAGTGTTGTCTGGTCTCCCCAGGTCCACCGGGCGTGATTAAGGTAAGATGAGATGGGAAGGTGGACATAGGGCAGCAAACCAGCAGAGAAGTACAGGCTCAACTTCAACAAAGAGCCCAGGGAGAGTTCCTGCATCAGAGCACATTGGGTGGTATAACAATGTTTATTTTAGTAGATTCATCCTGGAACTTCAAGAACATATCAAGGAAAACATCAAATATGTTTACTCAGAGCTGATCTCCCAATTTATATTAAGTCACCACAGAATACTATGTTAAACCTTCTGATTACTATGGATTACTAGAAAATTGCATCAGCCTCAACTCCTTTGCATGGCAGGTGAAAGCTGAGTGAAGCAAATAATATTAGCAAAGGCTCATGAGTATCATGTTTATTGCATCACTTACATTTAAAATCATGTCATGACAAGCAGCATTGCACAGCTAAGATAACCTGCTTGGAAGTGATTATGTGTTGTTTGGCTGATTTTGAACATGCCCAAAATACAATTCTAAGACCAATTCACTTCATCATCATCATCATTAGTAGACTTCGACTATATATATTACTATGATTATATGTTGACAATTACTTCTACAAGAGTTTTGAACATTTCACAGAAATGTTTGGCATAAATGAAACTAGCTTTTATATAAACTCCAAGCTCATCCAAATGCTTTTTTTCTCCTCAATTTACATATAGGATAGAATATTAAAGAAAATTAGTTGTTACAACAATGCTGCTTCATATACCTTATTTGGGAAAATATATTTCTCATTTGTAAAATACTTTTCTTAAAGGACAATATCGACAAAGTTTTATAAATATTAAATCCAAAATAATATGAATTCTGATATATTCAATCAATTCCTGTGTATCTGAACCAAGATTCAAATACTGCTTACTTTAGTAACTGGGAAAGGTGGTCTCTCACAAATATCGTATTTGGAAATTGCCAATTTTTCCTTTACAAAAAAGAGAAATTCATATGTGAGAATCAATATAAGAATCAAGGTTCACATTCATCAGAAGTAGAACAAGCAGTTGATTTATATTAGCATTTTCAAATAAACATTCTTAATTGAAAATGAAGTGTTTTATTACAGTACTGCTTTCATTTGAGATTTCTATAGCAGTAATGAGATGCATAAAAAATGATGGCATGAAAGGAGTGTAAGAAATAACTAATCTAACAACATGCCTTTGCTATTCTTAAAATTAGTTTTTAAAAAAGTAAATGCTTATTTTTGCACAGTTTCTGCATATTATAACGTTGAATTTAGAATGGTAAGATGAGTTGCTGCAGAATTTTCCTTTTGTGTGAGAAATAAACAGGGAGACAATTGCATGAGAGCTATTGCAGAGTTGGGGAATAAGTGGCTCCTAATCCTAACTGCACATTAAAATCACCTGGGGAGCTTCTTAAAAATACTGATGTCTGGGCCTCACCCCAGATCACTTATATCAGAATTATTTTGGGGTAGAAGAATCAAGTTGTAGCATGCATAAATAAATAAATATATATATATATATATACATACACACACACACCCCTATGTATGTATATATAGATATATACATATGTACCTACATTACTATATACATATGTACATCTGTGTATATATACACACAAACAAACACGGAATTTTTAAAAGCTTTTCAGATAAGTAAGCAGCCAGGGTTGAAACCAACTGACTCAGGACTTTCTGCTCTGTCTCCAATCACCTCCCAGTGAGATCCAACTACCCTGTTACTTCATTGGTAGGCCTTATTTTCTAGCCTCTGCTTTTTAACTAATGGGAAATTAAGAGTCACAGTTCTCACAATTTCATCACTCTCTGGTAGCTTACCTCAGTACAGGGAAAACAGGCCCTTAGTCCAGGCTCCAAAATTATCAACTCTGAATCCTCCATGTTTTACAGAAAGTATATGCCTCTCCTTTCAATCAACTAACATGAAATATGTGCTGAGAATGCACCCCTCTGATGTCTGTTCAGGTCAGAAGCCTGGCTAAGATGTCCGATACTAGAGGGAGATGTATCCATCCACCCCCACTGATTCACAACAGAAATATCTGGGCCTCTTTCTCGTATTCCATAGAAAAGCTTCACTGAGTTATATTTTGTATCTCCATTTTTAATCAAGGGTTTATATAATAAAAGACCATATAAAGAACTTGCTATATACACTATAAAACCACTGTCAAAAACACTGCCTGTTATGCTGTTTAATAAGATTTACATAAGGACTTACATGATTGACTTCACAAAATTCAGTGCCAAGGAAAAGTTCTTTCCTGTCAACTGCTATGTTTCCCTTTTACTTATTTTTTATTTATTTATTTATTTTTTTGGAGACGGGGTCTTGCTCTGTCACCCAGGCTGGAGTGCAGTGGCGCGATATCGGCTCACTGCAACCTCCGCCTCTCGGGTTCAAGTGATTCTCCTGCCCCAGCCTCCTGAGTAGCTGGGACTACAGGCGCACACTGCCAAGCCCAGCTACTTTTTTTTGTATTTTTAGTAGAGACAGACTTTCATCGTGTTGCCCAGGCTGGTCTCGAACTCCTGAGCTCAGGCAATCCGCCTGCCTTGGCCTCCCAAAGTGCTAGGATTACAGGCGTGAGCCACTGCACCCAGCCCCTTTTACTTACTTTTTAATCACATCACAAAAATTTTATAACCTCCGTGTTACCCTTTTTGCTTTACTGTTAAGAAGCTAAGAAGCAAAATGTGTTCAAGTATAGTAAATATAGTTATCTAAAGCTTTGGTATAATTATTTCCCTATTTCTAGATAATAATTTTATTTGTTTTATATGTTTTCTATTATAATTCTGATTATAGCTGGGTATAATGAACAAATAATAAAAGGATAAGTAAAGCTGAGTTTGTACACAAACAAACAATAAGGTAAAAAGACTCTAGTGCTGGCTTTGTATATAGACTATTTTAACCTCTGGGTACCTAAATCTCGCATTGCCTAATGAAGTAATTTTCCTATGTTGCTTTATATTGCCATTTTAATTAACAATCATTTTTTTTCTTGCAGAGAAAGAAGAAATAACAATAAATCATTTTTAATTCTAAGGAATCCATTTTGAGAAAACAATACTGTCACCAGAGATTTTATTATTTAGTTCACAATAGCAGTGACGTCTGTTTTGTTGAGAGCTGACTCTTCAGCACCTGGAGCAAGCATATGGCAGAGGGAAAGGACTTGGCACACAGTTAAATAAATGAAGTATGATGGCACACCACTCTGTGTTTTAGAATGTATAAAACGATAATTAAGAAAATTTGATATTGTTGCTTTAAGTCCTTTCAGCCTACTTTCACCGAGATGCTATTCAGAATCAGTCACAAAATTATGGAACAGGCCAGATGCCACTGCAATCAATACTGCATAATTTTTGTAAATCCTATTTTTTCAGTCAATATTGTTAGGCCCTAGGGTTATTTATGCTTTACATGAAATCCAAGAAAAATTAAAGCCTGAAATTTTCTCATGACAAAAACTTTATATTAGACGTAAGTAAAATATTGTACATTTTTATTTTTACAAAATTCAAAAACGTACCTTCTTTTTTAAAAGTTGAAAGAGAATCCAAGGTATTATGCACAAAACATAGAGTATTATTGTGTGCTGGTTACATAAACTAAGGCCACAGCAGAAAGCACCAATTTTAGCTATCTGAAAATAAATTTAATAAAAAATTAAGTAAAAAATTTACCTAAAACTCTAAAAACAATAATAAAGAGCCATTTTTATATTAAAACCAAGCATTTGTATCATAAGTTAGGTTAAAATCAACCTCTAAGATGCAAGCAATTGTTTTAATAATCATTAATATTTGTTACTATTATTTTTGTTAATATTTTCCAAGTTCATCAAATAATTGCAATTTGATCTTAAATAACTGTTTTCAAACCAACTTTTAGAAAATCCTGTATGATAAACAGATAAGTTGTAATAGTAATAGGGTATTGTGTAATGCTTATTCAAGTAAAATCTATAATTGAAATTCAGCAATTGTTTTTTCTCCTATTAAACAAATGAAATATAGCCTCTTTTATTTAGAAACCTGGTTATCTCTGGGTGGTGGTTTTGAGTTTTTCCAACATGTGTTAGTTTCATAACTGGCAAAGATTCTCTCCTTGACCAAACTGAAGTCAGGCTCCTCTGAACTCTTCCCAATTAGGTCCTGACTTTTGAGTTTCCATGTTCATCTCTGCATTGTCCAGTTTTAGCATCAATCCTGTCAAGTCAGTTTAGCCAGAACACTAATTCTCAATATCTGATCAAGTTCGTCATCCACTACCATTCCCTAGGTGATGTCTGATCACCCTGGCTTGCTTTCAGCAAGAATTCAGTCAAATCTCCCTTTACCGCTGATGTTTCCTCTCAGTAATTTTCCATACACTGACTCCCACCCTGCTCCTTGGCTATAAATTCCCACTTTTCCTTGTATTTGGAGTTGAGCCTGATTTCTTTCCCCTACTACAAAACCCCATTGCAGTTGTCCCTATACCTGAACCTGAATAGTGTGCCTTCTCACTCTTTAAAAAGAGTATTGAATAATTTTTTAACATAATCAGACATTTTTTAAGCCAAATGTCCTTTTAACCCCTCTAATAGCATCACAGGAAACCACATATAAACCATGACGGTCTTTTGTTTCTACACTCTTTAACAACACAAAGCTGCCTATACTAAGATGATTTGGCATTTCCCAATGTGTAGACTGTAAGTTCTTAGAAGATAGGGTTCTTTCACATGTCAAGTGATTTTGATGATAGTGTTTATCTTAAAATTCATTGTAATCTCTTCTGAACTACTTCATGGTTTACATTTGATACTCTTCTTTTAGTTAAGTAAATTACAAATTTGACCTTTTTTGGCAATTAAGGAGTGAGTCAATGCATCCTAATTTAAGGGGGCCAGTGTAGAGCTTGGCACCTTCTGATAATATACACAAACAAATGATGGTGAATTAACCAACAAGCCTATCTTTCCCACTGGACACACAGGGGATTTTATAATCCTCTAATTCTCCAAAAAACTTTTGAACTCTGAGGGAAGAAAAGTGCCATGTTTTATAAGGGCTATCCTGGTTCCATCCATAATAAAAAAGACTGAGATCATTTTCTCTCTCAACATGCTAGATTATCCCGACGGTAATCAGAATAGATAAAAGCTATTTAAGCCAATGTTAAAAAGAAATACATCTGTCTAAAACTTAAAACAAAAACTGATTTCACTTTGATCAAAATAGGTTACCTTTGATCTCTCCTTAGCAGTTGCTGCTTCCTCAAAATGTACAGTAAGAGCCATAAGCAGCCCCACAAACAGATTGTTTAAGCTAAAAACCTCTGCTGCAATGGACCACTGCCATGTTAGACGAGAAAATGAAAACACCCCCGCAGCAAGGATTCCTCCAGCAGATGAGCCAGAAAGCCTGCAAACACAGATAACATGAAATCTTCTTTCCCAACAAAAAGAACTAACTTTATTTCCCTTTTGGTAAACTGTACCAGCAGAAATTATGACAGTCACCCAGCACTACTCCAACACATCATATGGTTAATACATTACCTCATATAATAATTTCCTTCAACAAATTTTAATTAGGAAGTTCATATGTTAACCTATTAATGAACAAATAAACTAACCTATGGCTAGAATGAGGTTCAGTCCTCAGATATTAACTGCTAGGACTCACGCCAGTTCAGAAAACCTGAAGACACAGTAGCTAGAGAGAGAACAAACCTGTGTCATTTTCTTGCTCTATCCATGAAGAAGGATGGTCTAGTTAAGACCTAAATGTTTGATTGTAAAAATTAATGAAATGAAAAAATATTTATTCAGGAAAATGCATTCTCACTTCAGGTAGAATGTTTGGACCTAGGTACCTTCTATTTTCATCTCTCAGCATATGGCAAAGAATGTCTTGATCACAATATTTGATGATTTCAATATCTTATACAGTGCAGTTCTTACTTTGCAAGGGTTTTTTTCTTTAGACAATGTTAAAGTTAAAACTAATTTTTTTTCTAAAGAAGAAGACGGGAATGTGAATTTAAATAACACCAGAAGAATCAGATGCTACACTTAGAAACAAATTTCTCACCCACAAATGCCAACAAAACCCATACGATTTAAAACAATCAGGAATCTGGATCTCAGTTCAGAGATTTGATTTGAGACTGGTAGTGTGGTTGAATTTACTAGTGCATATCAAACCAAAACAACTTTCTATTTCCTTATTAATCTAAAACTATGAAAATGAAAGCTATTATGAAATGCCTATTTCTAATAGTGTTAGAAAATTCAGCAAGCATTACTGCGTCTAACAATTATCATATTCTATAGCTCCAAACCATTAATTTTCAACTATATCCTTTTGTATAAAAAGTTACAGGGTAGTTCTATGGCTTTAGTCAATCATTATTTTTAAATGATTAAATAAAAATCTCAATATCAGTAAACCTGTTTTTACTTTGAGTTTCTGTTTGCAATTTATTTCTGTTTTCTTTCTCTTAAAAAATCAGCAGTTTCCCGTTTCTTTCAGCTTCCCATTCTTCCAGTGATCCTGATTCAACATGTTATTTCTTTCTTCCAAATTACTTTCCTGTCTACTCATTCCTATTTGTATTTTTACTGCCTTACACTTATTTTAAGAGTTCCCTAATTTGTCTTCTGTTTTTCAATCTATTCTGCAATATAACATCATATCAAGTTTCCTAAAACATATTCTTTATGACTATCCAGCCCAAAAACTTAAGGACTCTTCGCTGCTTGAGGGATAAGTTCTAAATCAGTCAGCCTAGAATCCAGGCTTCCAATAAACTGGATCCCACTCATTCACTAACGATCAACATTATTCTCTCCACCAATTTAGTCAGGCTCATCAAAATTTCCTAATAAGACATGCCTATGCCTAGCACTATACCTTTGCTCATTCTGTACCCCGAATCTAAAGTCCTCCCTGCTCCTTTCTATTTATTTAAATCCTACTTCTTTCTCAAATGTTTCTCCAGTTCCTAGGTTTTTAGCCCATTCTGTACATCTATAGTATTTAATTGTCTGTAACAATTACTTTAACATTGTTTTTGAAATGTGAATTGGAGTTAAATATCATTTATATTGGAAGTATCTAGCCCCAAACACACAAAGGAAACTTACTGAACGAAAGAACAAATTAAAGTATTTCTAACATTTTTAAAGGAACTTCTATGTTTCATATGTCAATATTATTTAGGAAAGTCAGCATAAGATACAAGATTCCTTCCTCTATTTAAAACCGAAATTAGCATCCTTGGAGAAACGGCTGATTCTAGAGCCGGGGTAGCTCCAGCACAAAATTAGTCTGAAACATCTTGTGCCAGAAAGTAAAGAAGTGCTCAAAGAATGATGGGGGCATGACAGAAGGACACACGAGCCAGCTTAAAGAGGCTCCCACTGGGCAAATCTGGGATAATTTAAGCATCAAAAATAATTATAGTAATAGCTTGTAAATCACTTAATTCATAAGAAACCATGAATCTAGTGATGTAAATAAATAGGTGAGAAGGACATCATTGGCCTTTCCATAGAAAGTCACTAATAATTGTAGAAGAAATGATGGAATTAGAAATCACCATTTGGCAGCCATCTTAATAATAATCAATGAATACCAAAACTAGTGGGTAAAAGTTTTGGAGTAACAGAATATGTATAGTCTCAAGGTCTCCTATAAATAGATGAATTACCAAGGGAAAAATGGTAACTTTACAGTGGTGAAAACTGTCAGACACAATCTTAACCACAGGACCAAAATTAACAGTGTTAGTAATAGGACAAACATCATATGCTTCCCAATCTATTCTAGTGAAAAGAATACAGCATCATTTCTACAACATTCCTGCAGAAATGTGTTACCTGAAGCTAAGCAGGTTGACATTAAATATTAGAATTATGAACTACGTTAACTGCCTTTTCAAATATTTCATAAGGTTTTAAAAATTGAAGAATGTAAGGTAAAATTTTTGACTTCAATGATAACATTTATCTGGTTACCTTAGATTGTTACACAAAGTTAGGTACATGAGTATTTTACTGAAGACTAATCCCATATCAGCAAGGTCTATAATTTGAATTTTCTCTCTCTATCTCCCCACTAAGGTCAAGATGATTTTGCAATCCATGTACTGTTTCACCTGATTTTCCTTGGCATTAGAGAAATAACTTGTGAGACCGCTGAGTAAAACAGCAGAAGACAAGGTAACTGATTATGAAACCAGTAATGGAAATCAAATCTAAAATCTCAACCTTTTTAGCATCAGATGAACTTGCTGGGAAATCAAACTAAGTCTACGGGAATTTGCCTTGTAGTCCTAATGTAATGCACACAAAAGCGTAGTGGATCTTTCAATTTGTTTGTTTCCCAACAGCAGTGTATGAGAGTCTGATTTTTCCACATCCTAGTGAGCACTTACTATCTAGCTTTTTAATTCTAGCCATCCTAGTCAGTGTGAAGTGGCATCTCATTGAAGTTTGGATTTGCATTTTCCTAATGGCTAATGCTGCTGAGCATCTTTTTCTGTTTATTGGCCATTTGTATATCTCCCTTAAAGAAATGTCTATTCAGACGCTTTGCTCATTTCTTAAATTGGATTATTTGCTTTTTTATTATTGAATTGTAGAGTTCTTCCCAACTTCATTTTACTATGTTTCTTTTCGGCTAACCACACCTAGTGTCACCTGCTTGCAACCAAGAACCCTGACTGAAACACACTGTCTTCCCTCTTTAATATACTTCTCATTACTTTTTCAAGGAAAACTGTGTGAAGAAATTCTGAAAATAAAATGCTCCTGTTCTCCTAGTCTTGTGCAAAACAGAAGAGAGGAGGTATGCCTCTAAGAGCAGAAAGTCATGTGTACATCCATACACAGGATACACAGAATACGAAATGTTTTGGAGGACCCAGTATTCATGTTTTCATATAATAATCTATATGGGATAAGCCTGTATGAATTTCTTTGATTTCAATAGGATTTTTATAAGTCAAACTCTGAATGCTCCTTAAAATCTACATATTTCAACACACCACCTTTAAAAGTTTACTTTATGACAGTTAATACATGGGCTATTTACTGCTTATTTAAATGCTGACCAAATTGTCTACTGTATGTGACTAATCATCACCTCTTTTCATTTTGGAAGAAAAATTATCCAAATAATTTTTAAGACCCAAATGACTTTGGATTTTTGCAAAGAGGATGATAGACAATTTAAACAATAGATTCTAACATTCTCTAAAAAACTTGAGACGCTTGAACTACCATTTTGTATGGGCTTATGTTGGATTTAGTCCAAGTAACACATACATGTTTAATTGATTCTGTTTCCAAAGACAGGCTCAGCTAAGTCTTCCAAATCAGGAGCTTTTATGTTTTTGTTTTCCCTTCACACCTTATCCAGTTATGCAGCAACGAGAACATACTGAAGATCATGAGCCAGTTTATCAGAGCTACATGTATAAGACGACTCCTCTGCTAATACAATTTTTTTTAAAGTTTACCTTATGCTAAGACTCAGAATCAATCAACAGTTACTTGCCATGTAACATATACAAACTAGTGGATTAAGAAGTTGAAATAACTTGAAACATCTGTTATGGAAAAATTCCACAGCTCAAGAAGGATACACACAAGGCTTTGTAGGTAGCAATTAATGCTCAGCTGAGTTTGAAGACTACAGAGACTGTGGAGATGGAGCAGCAGTGTCAGTATACATGGCTGTGGATAGGTCTGCAGTAGCCTGACCCAGGCTTTATTATAATAATAAAATAAAGTATTATTTTATCCTGGAGAAGCTGGATGGAGCCATCTTTTGGGGCTTTACTAGGTCAAAGGGACAGGAGGGCAAAAGGACAGAAGGACAAGAGTGGGAGTTAAAGTAATGAATCATGGGGCCTAGACTGAATAGAAAAGGAAGTAAAGCCAGTAGGGAGCTAATGGAGGAGGTAAGAAGGATAAGCAAAGGGTTGTGGGTGCCAATTACACCGCAGACAGTGTGAGCCATCAATGAAATGAGTGAAATGAAAGCTAAAGTCATACCAGGGAGTGAAAAGTGGGTTGGGGAAGGGAACATCAAATTGTTAGTGGATGGAACAGACCAGTTAAGCAAGATTAGACTCTACTGTTGAAAGCAGCCAATGATGGAACAGTTTTAAAAAGCTGTTCTCAAAATCCCAAGATTTTCAATAAAACTAAGTATTTGTCCTGAAAGTCTGCCAGTAGTTGGTACATGTGCACTAGTAAGTCTGCAGGCTGAGTGCAATGTAGGAATACAGGTCTGTGGCCCCGTGCCATGGCTTCACATGCATGCTACTAAGGAGCCGTGACTCCCACGTCAGGACACAGCAAGTCATGTCTGTGATTTGTGCTGACACATCAAAGGATGATGCCAATAGTGATAAGGATGATGATCTTCTGAAGACTTTGAAAGTCTTCAGTTAATTCATTGATTCTATAAGAAGATAGTCTCATTATATTGCTCAAGTCACATTTCCTATGCATTATCTGAGCATGCTTCATTTCACCTTAGTGAGACAAAGATAAATGACTACAAAGCAGGTTGGCATCAGGGATGATTTCATGAAGACACATTTCAGGGTAAGGGCTAGGCTCAGGATCAGCCTCACATGTCCACATCTGCAGCCTCTACCTTTCTTCTCATTGTAGCCTTCTAGTGAAATTGCTCTTGCTGAGGTCTCCAGTAACAACAGGCTTTCTGGACCTCTCTGCTGTGTTGATCCCTGTTGATGACCACTCCCCTTGACACACTTTACTGAGTTGATGTCTGGGACTGCATATCCCCCTGGTTTTCCTTTTTTGGCTCTGGATCTTCCTTCTGTGTTTTTTTTCTGAATGTCTCCTCTTTTTCCATTAATTTCTTTAAAGCTGGTTATTTCCCCAGATTTCATTCTCAGACAATTGCTTTTCTCACTCTACACACTCTGGGTGGCTAGAGTCACTTTATCCACTATCTTGATTTCAACTGCTAACCACAAACTGAAAAAAACAGATCTGTTCCCAGCACTGCACTCTCCTGTACTGTGGGACTTAAATATCTCCAACCAACTATGGTACACCCCAATGCCAGTCCAACTCTGGATGTCCCAAAGAACCTCAATGTCAACATGTAAAAAATTAATTTCTCATTCTCTTTTCTAAAAATGGTTTCCTACTCCTGTATTCTCTATCTTAGTGACTTTCATTATCTACCTAGTTAATTAAGTTAAGAGACCTGGTAGTGATCATCAAAGCTTCTTTTCCCTCTCTCTCTCTCTCTCTCTGTCGAAAATAACACATCCTGCCAATTTCATTTCATAATAATTTTTAAAGCTAATCTTCCCTCCATCCATACCACCACCATCCCATTTTAGCTATTATCATCACCTCAGACTCAAACCAATCCAACAACATGGTAAGCCATCTGCCCCCAGTCCTATGCCCACCATTGCCAACAGAGTAAGAGATTCAAAACATCTGACCTCACATTTCTGACTCCAACCCTTTAATGACCTCTCCTTGAATGATAAAACATAATATAAGCCCCTCATCATGACATAAAAAACCTTTCATGATCTGGTCTTTTAACATAACACATCAAACTTTATGTTTCATCAACACTAAATGACTTGCAAGTCCCTATACTTAAAAGCTGTTTCTCCACTTCGGGGTTTCTTTGCAAATGAGGTTCTCTATACAGGTTGAGGATCCCTCATCTGAAATGCCTGGGACCAGAAGTGTTTCAAATTTTGGATTTTTTCAGATTTTGGAATATCTGAAGAACACATATCAGTTGAACATTTCTAATCAGAAAATCTGAAATCCAATATGCTCCAATGAGCACTTCCTTTGGGCATCATGTCAGTATTCAAAAAGTTGCAGATTTTGGAACATTCTAGATTTCGGATTTTTTGATTAGGGATGTTTAACCTGTATGTGGAACACTGTTTTGCCTTCACTTTGCTAAATCCCACGTAACTGTTTACAACTCAGTATAAGCATCGTCTTTTGCAAGTATTCCCTGAAATATTTTCTCTAAGACTAGGATACTTGCCCCTTCTCTAGGTTCTCATCCAATTAAATGCAATAAATAGGTATGAAATAGATATTTCTATATTTATTAAAAAAATACCCTGAGGAATATAAATTTTTAACTGTAACCTAATCAAAACACTATAAAGAAACCAGATTTTAAGAACTTAAAATCCTCTATATAATGTAATACAAAGTCAAAAAATTATTTTTGGACTATTGATAATATTGGATAACCTGTCAGCATATTGGTGTGCTGGAGTGCAACGGTGCGATCTCGGCTCGCCACAACCTCCGCCTCTCAGGTTCAAGCAATTCTCCTGCCTCAGCCTCCTGAGTAGCTGGGATTACAGGCATGCACCACCACGCCTGGCTAATTTTGTATTTTTAGTAGAGATGGGGTTTCTCCATGTTGAGGCTAGTCTCAAACTCCTGACCTCAGGTGATCCGCCCGCTTTGGCCTCCCAAAGTGCTGGGATTACAGGCGTGAGCCACCGCACCCGGCCTGATATATTTTTTAATTAAAAATATATCTCTCTATATATGTGTATGTGTATGTATATATACACACACACACACTCACATATATATGTGTGTGTGTCCCTAGAAAAACTATTTGATTTTTTGAAAAACTAGTTGTTTCCCATATATATATTATTTAAGACATACTTTACTTGTAGTTTTTAATGCCCTCCAAGTAGCAATGGTTTCTAATGACCTCAATGTAAGTCCAAACATTTTCAAATAATGTTTGATAAGATTACTTATGCCATTATTTGGAAAGAAATATTTTTTTAAACTGCAAAAAATTAAGACAAAAGATGTTTTGGTCTTGGGGTAAATTTTGTTTAAGAGCCATGTCCTTTATTATTGCTGTCTTTTACAATTATATAAATGGTGTCTTGGTAACAAATGCTATTAAGGGAAAAATTAAAGAATTCATTTTAAACTTGTTACATTGATTTTTTTTCTTAAATAAAATGATGTTTGTATGGATAGATCTTCCAGAAACCAAGGGATATTATTTTATCATTCTGTACCTTAATTCAAGTGTTTAAATATTCTTTTTGGCAAGGGTATAGAAGTAATAATTTATTTTTAAAAACTTTTTATTTTCATATTACTTTATTCCTTGTCTATAAAATAAGTATTTCAAAGAGAATAATACAATATAGACTGGGCGTGGTGGCTCATCCCTGTAATCCCAGCACTTTGCAAGGCTGAGGCAGA
The DNA here is from genome assembly GCF_028885625.2 of Pongo pygmaeus. Classification (NCBI taxonomy): domain Eukaryota; kingdom Metazoa; phylum Chordata; class Mammalia; order Primates; family Hominidae; genus Pongo; species Pongo pygmaeus. The sequence continues at coordinate 55,276,842 of NC_072388.2, read as the reverse complement.
GGATTGCTTGTGCTTGGGGGTTCATAACCAGCCTGGGCAACACAGTGAGATTTCATCTCTACTAAAAAATAAAAATAAATAAAAATTAGCTGGGCATGGTGCACATGCCTGTAGTCCCAGCTATGTGGGAGGCTGAAGCAGGAGGATGGCTTGAGCCCAGGAGGTTGAGGCTGCAGTGAGCTATGATAGCATCACTGTACTCTGGCCTGGGTGACAGAGTGATACCCTTGACTCCAAAAAAGAAAATAAAATAAAATATAGGTTCACAGTTACTCATATTGCCTTTCACACATTGATTTGTAAAGAAAGTTCCTTAATTTTCTCAAACTTTTGTGAAATTTCAAACAAAACACATCAAATTTCCCATTTTATATTTTATTGAGCCAAACAACAATGAACCCTCCATATCAATAAGACACTACATATTGGAGCTAGAAATAAAAAGTTAAATGTGCAGAAGGTTTTTTTTTACCTGTGCAGAAATTCAAATGAGGATGTGATGCTACAAAAATCATAACAACAAATATATCTGAAGGCATATCTAGTCTTACACTTGCTAAGAGAGATTACTGAGAAGCACTTTTATCATCTGTTTAGTATGAGTTTAAAAGAAAGCAATTTTCCTATGAGTTTACAGAATTCCTAGAGCTTCCAATTAATCCACTATCCTTTCTGATCACTGGGGCCTTTATTATCTTATGATCCTGGCCAATTATCATCGTTACCAATGAAGGGAACCTGTGAGTGAGTGATCAGACAAGTTAGTTGCAATCTCTTTTTGGGAATAACTCTAATCAGGAGACATACTCTATAAAAAAAATTTTTCCCCTGGAAAGACTACAACATATATTTAAAATTTTTTTGGCAGAGTTAAATTGTATAAGTAGAGCAAAACATTATTCATAAATCTTTTGCATACAATACTATTAAATGAATTGGCAGTCCAAATTTCTGATTTAAGTAATCTTTCTTTTAAAAATAAATGGAAGGAATGTCCAACCTGACATTATTTAAATAGGAGATTTAAATGAAATTGTTAATCTGAGCTCACAAAACAAGCTATCTTGTATAATCCATAAAGTCTAAAGTGCAGATGAACTGTAAATAAAACTACACCCAAAATAAGATAAACAATTGTCGTCTACCCGTAGAGTAAGTCTGATGATTTTTTTCAAATAAAAATGACATAATCAAAAACATGATTGTGTTTTCACTTGGCAATCCAGGAGACCTATTTTCAATTTCCATTTTATTCTTTTGAACAAATATGCTTATTATTTTTAAAAAGCAACTAAAGAGTTAATAACATGCTAAAGTAGAATCTTAAAATTAGCCCATTAAAGTGAAAAGACATTTTTTTCCCACTGAAATTGATTATTACTTCAACCAAACTAAAAGCAAAAGAGAAATTCAAATGAGGTTGTGAATAAATGAGAACTCTTTTCACCAGAACTCACAAATATATGGCTAATAGTTTAAACTATTTTCTATTTTAACTTGAGAACACTTTATGATAAATTAGATATGAGAAAAAAAATGTTTTCCATTCTCAATCTAATTCTTACAGAGCCCCAATAGAGCAAGGTCAAATGAGGTATTCCTTCAAATGAAATACATATTTTAATCATCTAATCTGACTTATAGAAAGATAAAAATCATATTAGGTCATATGAGGAAAAGATCACAATCTTCAAACACCACTATGATCATTTTAATAACACAACCCTTGTATTATAAAAGATACCTGTCAATACCAATAATCAAAATCAAGTTTTTACACTGTTAGAGAGGTAAACTTAATTCTAAGATCTCATAATAATGGGGGAAAGCACTGATATAGATTATTCAAAATATCAAACCCAAAAGTCATTGAAGTACATTTTGTTTTATATAAATAATTTTATACTTCATATAAAAATATACTTTACAGTATATTTGAAGTAGATAAATCTTCCTGATTGCTTTTTACTTAGGTTAACAATAAAACCATGTAGTTCACATTCCAAGAGAGCACAGTGTTTAGTCAACAAAAAAAGACACACCAAGAGTATGATAGATAGTATGGGAAACGCAGTCAAGTGTTTAAAATCTCACCCAGATCATGCAAATGACAGAAATTCTCCACTGGAGTAAGGATGATGTGATGCTATTAAGCATCAAATGTGAGCATCAGAATTCTCTGCTTAAAACATAACTGTCTTCTTTTTTTTGGTCCCCAAAATTCATGAGACCCAGATAAGATTCCTAAGAAAGGTACTGATTGCATAGTAGTTTTCTCACTGATGGAATACTATTCCTCTGTTGACACAATGGATAAATCACGAGGTTACAATTTACACCATTGACACAGGTTTGCTATTGATAAGGTATATTTTTCTTTCCACTACACAGTATTTGATTTTCATGTGTAGTCACATGTTTGTCTAACCCTTAATCAAAAGGCAAATAACAGAAACCTGAAATTCTTTCCGAACACACATTTGACATGCCTCATAAAATTCATGAATATATTTGTCTTCAGTGCTACTTGCATGCAAAGAACCCAACACAGAAGGTACACTGCCCTACGTCTATACTGAGTGTAGTGAGAATTCCTACTTGAAGTGGAATTTGACTGGGCAGGCCACAGTGCAGCATCTGAACGTTATTGCTTAATAAATTACTATTAGTGTCAATTCATAGTGACAACTAAAATAGTGCAGCTGACTACAGGGAAGAAGTATGATAAAGGAGGATAAAATGAACAGCAAATCTACCACCCTTATCCTTCCACGTTCTTATCTTTCTGGGTCCTAGTCATGAAAATGATTTAAAAGTTCCCTTCAGGCTCATTCATATAATCAACACCATGCATTTCTCTCTCCAGTCTACCTGGAGAATGGTCAAACTAGGGAGCTAAGTTACTGAAAACCTAAGTTCTGCTAAGCCTCCTTCTTTTGGTGGCAGCTCACCCAACATTCTTTTAACAAATATGTTCTGGGTATCTAACATGTGCCAGGTGAGAGAGCAGTAGAATATAATATATTGAGTGGAATATAATATAATGAGGCCACTGAGAGAGCAGTAGAATATAAATCTTTTCATTGTCAAGTTTAGACCTAAGAACATAAATCAATAATTTACGACAGGATATAAAAGGTACATCTGTGAAGCCATCACCACTGAACCTAAAAAAATTTAAAATATTTCCATCTTTAATGAATTTGCAAATAAGTCCTTTCTTCCACATTTTAGAAAAATTTACTGTCATTCCAGATAAAAACTTACTAAGGTTAGTTCTACTTCATGAGGTTTGATCAAAAGGAGAACTGTTTTACTCAGAATTTTCAGCTATATAAATATTGACTACCAGTACTCTAAAAGGAAAAGTATAAAGTATTAATCCTGATTCAAAACCACTACATAAAATTAGAGTAAAAAATTTAAAGCCTTCAAAAAGTTAAAAAGCACAACTGAAATGCAGGGAGTAAGGTTAGGAATAGCTCCCATAAATAAAAGGTAATCACACAATTTCCATTAGAATTAAGAGTTGTGCATTAGCTATTAAACGATAAAGCTATTTAAAGTTTAAAACAATTCATTTTATTATACTCCATCAAATTATTCCTGAATATGTGGAAGAAAACATTCAACTAGGCTTTATAGGAACAACTGCAATTTACTTCACGTTTTACTAAGTTTTCACAGTATGCCAGGTAACTTGCACAATGGTACAGCCTGGTTTAAAATAACTCCCCAATTACATATTTCAGTCAATTTTGCTTAAAATGTATAAAAACATATAAAACCTCAAGATTAGTTTGTTACTCAATCTTCAAAATGTATTTTGCATTCAGTAGCAAGACTGAAATTGGTCAAAAGGATATTCCATCAGAGTATTCTCAAAGGCACCGGCCAAGGCATATCATCACGCTAATTCCTTTTTAACTGAAAACTTAGAAGACGCTACGTAATTCTTACAATGTTAAGATACTAAAAGTATAGGAAGTCAATGTAAAACATCCAAATAACTAAAGTCAACAGAATGAGAGTATTAAACTACTTTCATCAGCAATACTAACCAACTTAATAAACAATACAGATTTAATATTAAGTAGTCTTATGCAAAGTTATGAAGTGTATCTTAATATCTCAATTCATTAAGACTATTTTCTATTTTTATGGCTTTGAAAAGCACCAAATCTATATGAGTTATGATCTATAATTTTATTTGTAATTTAAAGAAATATGTGCGTTTATTATTACAACCGTAATAACTGATGACTAGTTCCAGTGGCAAAATCTCGGCAGGAAACAGATTTAGCAATTTAAGTGTTTTATAAGTTTTTGTAATTGAGGAAACTTTTCATAATCTGACATTTGTTAAAACCACTTATTAGAAATTATGCAGCACAGTAGCTGTGCAAATATGAGCTAGCTTCACAATTATAAAGTCAGCCTATGTAGCCCTTTCCTATTGTATATAGTGGCATAAACCCCACGGCGGCCTATCAGCTAACTGGCAGGCAGGGGGCTGCTCTATTCAAAGTGAGAGATACAAGCTGCAGGGCAAAAACCTGGCAGCTCCCATCTGACCCCACAATCCCCTACTGGTGACAGCTCCAAGCTCCATGGCAAATTAGGCCTTCTCATATTACAATTGGAGAAGACAGATTCCATTAGCAGTATCTGAAATTGAGTGGAGAGCTGCACTGTTATCAGACTTGACTCATAAGCACTGCTATTAATCAGAGCTATGATAGCATTTATATATTTCAAGCTATCTGCTGCCGCTGTGATATTCTGCTACAAAGGGTTGATGGGACTTAGGAAAGTGAACAATAGAGCTTTCTGGGAAAAGCAGAGTAAATCAAGAAAGTCTATGACTTCCGCACATTCTGAAGGGATTGTGGTTTACATAAATTTTCTCCCAATTGGAGATTGAGCTCTTCCTCATCTTACACATGGGATTTAGTTGTCACTCAATGGTAACAGCTGTGAAAAGGTGAAGCGGCCCACCGCTCAGAATATTGCCTTCGCTTTTAAAGCAATTAACCCATGAACAGGAGGATACCTGGTGATATCAAAGGGATTAGGCCAGGCAGTGCATTATTAACATTTCCTTGAACTAATTCTAACTCTGACTAGCTGTCAGAAAAGACTCTACAGTCTTAAAAAAGAGTTTTTGCCCTGCTTTTTTTCCCTTCAAAATGAAGCGCTGCTATTTGAGCCTAATATGTCCCTCTACTTATAAGAAAATGCAAATGAACCAAGCTCTTAATATGCTTAAGCAGTCTAAGTCAATGCAATTTTAATACAAGTATGAGAGAAATATATGATCAATTAACCAGGGATCAAGACAGATATTCTCCTGAATGGAAATTAATGCTCCAGTACTTTCCATTCTTCTTCAACTACAAAAACTTGGTAACCATTTGTTACTTATGCATAGTTACTTCTGAAATTAGGAAGAGCTTCACATTATTCTCTATGGCAATAATCTAAAATACTCTTTGAGCTGGAAAATCCAAATGTCCCCTAGGCAAGAGATTCTGCATTCTCTAAGGTATGGCATTTTAATTTTCTATTCTTTATTGAATGGAATCTTAACTGAAGCTATAAGAATAGCAGACACAGTGCTCAGAATCAAGTCTTCGCCTTCTAAAATTTAATCAAATTAATTTTTAGCAGCAACACAATGTTTAAAAATATATAAGTTATAAAATTACAAAATCCATGAGTTAAATACTGGCACAAAACAATCTGCCAGAAGACATTTAAGGATTACTGAAATTGATCATACGTTCTTTGTAGTAAGCAAAGTTTCAATATACCTTTAATATTATTAATATTCCTATATTCTAGGTAATCTACTTGACATTAAGAGATCTGATGTCTTACTGCACAATATTAATGATGTTAGGAAGTATTTTTATGTGAGTTTCCTGAAACTACACCTTTTAGAAAAAATATTTGAAAAACTGCCTATTTAATGGTTAGTAACTTTGTATTACTTTCTTTAAAATAAGCACTGAATTTTGATTATAAAAATAAGAGCTTTACTTTCAATTCACATGAGTCTTCAACAAATATTGTGGAATGAATTCTATAGTTCCATTTGGCCAGTAATAGTTTGAAAAGGATAGGCTGACTCTCAGGCCTGTTGAGAATACATCCCCTGCACTGTAACTACCAAAATAAATGACACGACATATACCCTCCTCTGATATCATAAGCAATGTAAATCTTCCCTGAGGTAAAGAATTTTTATACAATGCTATCAACATGCTCCCTTCTCTTTTAGTGATACCGGAACATATGAAGGATGAGAATATAGATGTTTAATGATAGTGACTTCAGTACTCCTTCTTTATTCAGTAAATAAGACCTAGTTTGACATTTCCTAGAAAATAATTTTGAAATTCAAGCATTAAATAATGTTAAATGGTGTTCATGTTAATGATTTATATTACCTATAACTTTAAATTTTTATACTAATAGGATTCGTGAATTTCAAATAGAATAGGGCACTTTAAATACTATGCTATTAAATCTAAAAATCATTTACTTTAATAGCCTTAAAAAAGAAAACCCCAGTTCCCAGAAACCACTAACTATATTACAGCCTTAGAAACACAGATGTACACATTAATAAAATGACTACTATTTCATATAAATGAAATGTACTAGATTAAACTCCCCTAACATAATGCATGCTTAAAAATACTCCTTAAGGGGACAATATATAAATAAATACTTACAGAAACAACTGCCACAATCTTACTATTTTTAATTCAATAAACTACAGTGACACATATGGCTTTCAATGTGCTGTTTTACTCATATGCTTTCTACATTAGAGCAAAGCAAATATAAATGAGTTCTTGCCAACCATTAGGAAAGATTGACAAAAAATGCAGTGTTAATGACATCTTACAGCTTTTAAAAGCAAGAGAAAGATGCAAGAAAAGCAAAAATTACATAGTAATTGGAAACAACGAATAAATTGGTCTTTCAATCTAAGTCATGTTTACTGAAAAAAATGGAGCTTTTTACATCAACACATTTAAACATAAATTTGCTTTTGAAATAAAATCTTTGTTTAAAAGGTACAGAAGGTCTTTATGTCCACCCCAAGAGCTAAATATAGTGAATGCTATGTGAACAATTACCTGAAAAAAACGTAAACCTGTTAAAAGAATTAATTTACTGCACACCAGTCAGCACTAATCCTACATGTACAGTAATGGTCTCTCAAGTGATGGGGGAAAGAAAGAATAAAACTGTTTCCTGAATCAAAACCCTTCAATATTCAACAACAAAACAGAATGATGATTTGGTTTGTAAATGAATAAAGTAGTGAAATGTCTCCTAAACAAATTCTGATAAGGGAGTCAACCTGCAAAGAAACACATTTACTGTACACTGGGACAGGAAAAAAGCCATCACTGTAATGGTTGTACAAAAACTGCGTCCTGCTGTTGGGTTTATATTCACAGAAGAAAGGTTTTAAAGGTTAAGTTCAGGTCATACAGCAAATGAAATTGTAACAAGCCAGCTGACATTGTATAATGTCTTCTTCCACTCAATCAATAGGCTACTGTTAGTCCTATTACCATAGAGATGGCTTCTCCTTTTTGAAGGGTGTCTATTGTTTGACAAAACAGATTTGCCACTTGAACTAGGTTATTCCCAAATGACATGTACCTTGTCAATTATTTGTATTCAAAATAATGAAGTATTTTCATATTAAAATTATGTAAGAGATAATATTGTTAGATCCCTTTTCTGAAAGAAAGCAACTTTTCCAAAGCACATACTATATCATTAAAACCACTCAAATACCTAATTTAGTCATATTAAGAGATTGAATTTAAAGCACATGTCAGCAAGTATAAAATATATCATTAGCCATGCATATTAAAAGAAAAGCGTTATAGGCTAGTGTGCTAATCTAAACCATTATAATCAATCGTAATAATTAATAAAAGCTATTTTTAAAGAAAAGTACTGTCCAGAGCTATCCAGATTCTGTAAATTTTTAAGATTTTTATTTATGATTTTTACAGTGGTTCTCATATGGAATGGTATCAACAATTAATAATATTGAAAAACACAGAAAAGTTTTAGAAAATGAATCCCTTTACTTGCACAAAGAGCTATTTATAGCCACATAACATTTAAATATATGTATATGTTACATAAAAGATCTAAAATACAGACTATCAAAATGAATATATTAGTCTTCTTTAAATGTTTTTGTTCTAAAGTATCTTGTGAAAATTAATAATGTACTCATTCAATACAGAACAAGGAAGTTCCCGTTCAACCTAGATATTTAAAAACAAAAAACACTTTTTCTCTCAGTGGAAATACTGACAGATTCTTAATTACAAAAGACTCAGAAGGAACAATTCTAATAAAAATTATCCTAACCATTGAGAAAAAGAAAAATATTAATAGTACTAATGAATCTAAGCAGAAACATTATTTTAAATATTTCACAAAGACTAAAATAACAAATTTAGTAATATAACAATTTGGGAAAAGACCAACAGTTATAATACTTGAATCTGAAAGCTGTTTCACATACAGATCAAAAGTAAACTTCAGAGTTACAGTTATACTAACTTTTATCTTTCTATAAATAATTAAAAGAGAATTTAGAATTTAGCTAAAAGTCATTTGTGTTATGACTTTAACACAAATAAAAATATTGGTCTCCAAAAAAGACATTTGAAACTGTACCTATTCAAATTATATTTACCTACAGAAATCATTTGTTTTATAATAAGACATGCAAAAGTTTTTAGAAGAAGTGTTTTAATTTGGTTTTTCCTTTTGCAGAAAGTGTAATTTGTATTTTTCACTATAATCCTCTTAGGTACAGGATGCACTGAGTTAAGAATGAAGGAGACAGAAACATCAAAGACAAATGGGTTACCAGCATTCTAAACTAATGACCAATGTTTTAAAAGCAGGGTAGCCTTCCAAACTAAGAAAGTCTTCTATCAATGAATTACTTGGGATCTAATTTGCCTACCTTTCCTACAGCCATAACGGAGCAGAGTGAAACCTTACTAAAACCACATCCCAAATTGATTTCCTCAGTTAATATCCTCATTTCAAAAAGTATACAACATGTTCATATTTAGAATACAATATAATTAGATATTAGCCCTGCACCTGATAGGCAGCTGCCGGTCAGCAATACTGTGAGTAATTAAATGATATTTACCATTTACCAAAAGACGAACCTCATATTGTTGAATTAAACTCACCCATCTGCATCTTCATAAAATGACAAACCTCATTAGTTCTGCCTAATCAGAGAATTGTGATAATGAACTGGTGACACCTTCATTCCATTGTATGAAACAAAACCAACTGTGTAATCATTTGAGGGGTCAAATGCATATGAAATTATTATACATTAAGAAAGTGAAATCACATGTGTTAGGGAAACCAAGCAACAAAAGATTTTTTTAATGTATGTACTTGAGCCGTAAGAAATCTACATCTCCAACTGCTCAAAATTAATTTTAACTAATCAACTACTTTACCTGAAAACGGTGAAAAAAAGTAATGATGCAGCTACTGCTCCAAATAAGCCACAGAGAAGATTGACGCGGTAGGCAATTGAACCAAAAGGAAACAGTGTAATTGCCAGTTTAGCCACCAGCGTGAACAAAGGATAGCCAGGAGGATGGGCAACCTACGGAAAAATTAGCAACAGTTAGAAGGTTTTCATCTAGGAAAGGGAAGAGTCACACAGGCCTTAATTGAAAAGTAGCCCTTTTCTCAAGCAACTATAAAGATTAGGCACCAATGACTAAATGTTTGAATAGTGGTTTTCTATTGTAATCCTCTTGAGGCAATACAAATAAATATTTTCTTTAGTGGATTTGGCAGCGTCTATCACATGGTGCGTCACCCAGAGAAAGGGTGACATATTTCATTGTCAGTTCTTAAGCAGTTTGTTCTCTGGGTTCACAGTACATTAGGGTCATTTAAAAGGCTATTGAAAAAAAGCAGGTTCTGAAATATCTTATTGGTTAGAAAGTTGAAAGACCACACTGCTATCGGATTACCACCACGCTGACAGTCGTAAGGTCTTGCCTAAAGGGATCATGCACCATAATAAAGTTTATTAAATAATAAACTTATTAAAACTGTTAACCCGATTTATTTTATTCTCCACAGCTTATACAAAATTTGGGGTGATAATAAGGCAGCTACTGTATATATAGTAAAGGCTTTGCTTTATAATTTAGTTTAATTGGATTTAAAACTTAAAGTAAATTGTCACGTACTGTACTTATAAGTTACTAAAAACTGGGGTTTGAAAATAAATTAATCTACTTTACTCCATGCTTAATTAAACTTTCTTAATTCCTAAAACTGTTAATGAGAGCATTGATTAAACAATAAAACTAATACTTACTCCAAGCTCATGTGCGGCTGTGATCAGTTCCCCTGTGAAAAAATAATGTAAAACCAATAATTACTATTAGAGAATGACACTCCTCCAAAGTTTTCAAAATCCAAATGCTTGCATTGGGGTTTTGCATTAATTTGACTGGATAAAACTGTAAATCTGTAGAGATTTAACAGCATGAAATAGTCTAAGAATATTTTCTCCCTTAGGTCTTATTGAACAAACTATCTTTGATAGTCTTTAACAAGTGGTCAGTGGAAATATAGGTAAATTCTGGTCTTTAAAAAATTCTTATTTTGGCTCTTGAAAGTTGTATCCACTTGCAAATATACAAATACTGTTGGAGCATTAGTGTAATAGGCTTTATTATCCCTCAAGAAATTAGCACGAAAGTCTATAAAGATGCAACCTTATGGTAAGGTAAAATGTGCAGACATCTGAGGTTTGGACACTCCATAAAATGTCCCATACTACCCTAAAACTGGCATTTGGGTATCTTCTCCACATTAATTGCACTGGATATCTTTAAATGATTTCCAAGTGTTTATTAACTCCAGGTTATTTCGGTAAGGTCCTCTGTAAGACATTTTTTCAAACCATTAAATAATATTCTTTACATAGTCCTTTATAGTTCCTCACCATTAGTGACTATTTCTAAAATTATGATGCAGTAATTTGATGCCTATTTGTTAACCTTTTACATATTCAGAGCACAGGGACTATTTCTGACTCATCCCTGTACACTGTAGTACCATACAATGTAAGGAATCGATATTGATGAATGACTTATGAAAGTTACTAGTACCTATTAGGAAATGTACTACTGTCCACTTCCTATCTTTTCATAGATAGCAATACTCTGCTTTTAATTTCTGTCCCAGCTACAATTTAGACCTTTACTCTCTCTGGCCTGGACTACGGCAACAGACTTGACCAATCCTGCTTCAGTTCATCTTCATACTGAAATCACTTATAATCAACACCTGCCTTCCCCCATGCCCCTAAACACACACACACACACACACACACACACACACACACACAAAAGGCTGGATTGCATCCCTAGTCTAAAATTTCTCAGTGGCTGCTCTCTGCTTACTGAATGAAGTTCAGATTCCTCAGCATGACGTTCAAGCTTTCTATGGTTTCAAGGTCCCTTTTCTAGGCTTATATCCATGAAGCCTATGTTCCCTCCAGCCAAATCTGATTACCCACTGTTTCTCTGGAGTGGTCCTCTTTTGCACCTCTTCTCACTCATTTTCTCACCCTGGAATATTTTCCCTAGCATTCTCCCCCTAAATCCTTCAAGGCCAAGTTCAATTGCCACCTTCTCGGTAACCTTTCCTTAGACACCTGCTTCCCTAGCCTCCCCATCAGAATTAATCACTTCTTCCTCCTCCATAGAACCTGCTTGAGTCTATTTAGCACTTTAGATGGCCTTATATTCTGGTTGGTTTTCATTTCTCTCTCCCACTAAGTTTAAAAACATTATCCTATCCATTTCACGATCGTGCCAGGATACCACCACCTCTCCCCTCTGGCCACACACAAAGCATCAATTCAAGCCATACACACAGAGGTTAACAAAAAGACACATCACATTGTCATCCTTGCTACTAAGACACCCCAGTCTTAGGTGACTGCATCATGGAAGCCTTATAAGGGCACCTGGAGACAGATTAAGTCAATTACTTAAGGACATTTGTTAAGAGATATTCAAGAGCACCTTAGAAACCAGCACATTTTATACCCTAAACGCTTCTTTTTAAATAGTTTATGGTCTCACAATGTCTCAAAGAACTGTTCCCTTTGTTAACTACTGTAAAGGATATGATTTTAGTTTACTCCATAATGGATTAGCTCTTAAGTCTTTAGCTCCAAACTATTTTTGATTTTTTTGTTCTTGTAATCTTTTTGTGACAAAGCCACCATAAGTTCAAAATTTCAAAGGTCACTATTCATTCTCCTCCATTTAAAATGTATTCAGAATTACATTTAACATTAAGAAAAATAGGCTATTTTTCTCTAACTTCTTTTTACCCTGGAAAAGTCAGTGTGCTGTTATTATTTGCCAGAGTTCTGCTGCTATAAAGATAAATCTGGAATGTGACAAACTTTCATCAATTCTTATCAAATGTTAAACTAAAATCGAAATAGAAAAGATGTCCCCATTTAAAGTCTCTAAATGTAACCTTGATACAGATCTAAAGGGAAATACTACTCTTAAATTGATTGTGATAGAGAAGAGGAAGTGAATAGTAAAAAAACCTCGAGCTCCCGAGTTTCTCCCAACCCTTTACACGAAAGGTTCCTCAGAGTTGTGTCTACCTGCATCAGAATTAATCTGCTTTTTAAAAATGATGATTCCTTGCCCATACCTCCAAATTCCATAATCTACTAAGCCCCACTGGCACTGGGGGCTCAAGTGTCCCAGGTAATTCTGAAGTACGTTCCAGTCTGAGAACCACAGCTTTGCTGTCTGCAATACAAACTAATGGCAAGCCCAGAGTTGTCAGCAGATGCTTAACCTTTACAAAAACCAGCTCCCTTTATATCATACTTCTCAATATTAATTAGACTACACTGTCACACATCACATCTGTTAAAGACAGTATCTTTGAAATAAACTCACGTACAAACTAATTTAGTGAAGGCCAGACTCCTACCCCCTCCCCGAAAAGCCCCACGAGCACTCCGCCCATAAATGAACTATGTGTGTCAAGTGGTACAAAGAATAATTTTGGCAAGACCACACAATGTGATGAATCTATGGAGTAAAATGTAAGACTTATCAGGAAGAAGAATACATGCTTTATACTGGTTTTGAGATGTGTTCTGTTTATTGATGAAAATATAATTCATAAACATTCAAGAATAGTACATTCAACATGTAAACACAATTATCAAATATACGATAAAGCAAATTTTCTATATTGGCATATACTTGGAAAACAGTTTATCATTCCCAAAAATGAACATAAAAATATTAGAAGTAACCACTATTTAACATCAAACCAAACAAAATTAAAGCACCTAAAGTCTGGTAACTCAAGCTGAATACACAACTTTATTCTTTTGGGAAAAAATAAAATACAGTATTAATAAAGGCAAGGCAATAATCATGATTTTAAATAAATTTTAAATATCACTACATATGTGATGGTGGATTTAGAAAAGAATTTCATGAAATGTTTTGACGAAAAGTAGAGGTTAAGGGGGCATATTGTGAAGTCAACATACTTGGGTTCTTTTCCTGATTTCTCTACTCTGTGTGACTTTGGGCCTTAGTTTTCTCATTTATAAAAGGAAAATAATAATTGCACCTACTTCTAAGGGTAGCTGGTAGGGTTAAAACAACAACCCATATAAAGCACTTGGAACAGTGCCTGGCACATAGTAAGTGCCCAACAAACGTCAGTTATTATAAATCTCACTCCCATCCTTCACACTCAACCAACCATAAGTAGCTGTCAATCTTATTTTTTTACAAGTAACAGAACTACCTAACCTCTGAATAATGCTCTCCAGCACCAAAACTCTCACAACTATAAAGTTACTTCCATTATGAAATACCAATCTTGGTAACACGGTACAGAAACTCCCTACTACACGAATGAAACACTATCCCTACTTGTGCAACAGGACCTGAAAGAAAAAAGGTAACAATTGGAAGATGGAACATCAAGGATCTTCAATGTGGTAGGCAGCCCTAAATATGATCGCCACTAATCCCCAACTCCTGGTATTCTCACCTGTGTAATCCTTCCCCCTTGAATATGGGTTGGGTTTACTAACGAAGTTCCAGGAATAAAATGGAGAAGTGGTATATCACTTACAGTATTAGGTTACAAAATGACAGAGGTGTCGGATAGACAGGTGTCCTTCATCTTTTTCTTGACAGAAGTCAGTTAACTTATGGAGACCCACATAGCAAAGAACTAGATTGCGTTTCTCCCCAAATTGAGCCTTAAGAAGACCGCAGCCCCATCGCACACCATGACAGCAACCTTGTTCTGAGTACGAGCATCTAGCTTAAACGGCATCCAGATTCCTGATTTACAGAAACGGGAGATTAGATAAACGTTTGCTGTTTAAGCTGCTCAATTTGGGGATCACCGGTGATGCAGCAAAAACTGCTTCTTCAGTCCATAGGTTCACCACCTGAAATTACAGCACTATTCTGACACAATTACTGGCCATGATATGGCATTATTGAATCCAAAAACAAAACATGGATCTTGTTTCTTGCATCAAATACAAAACAATTAGTGTGATTTAAAGGGCCAATGAGTCATGCTTTTCTTTTTCACAGAAACAGCCGCACCTGGCTTCCACCTTTTTAAAAGTTCTCCTGCAAATATTCTGCATGGCTATCTCCTTCTCAATATTCAGGTTTCAACTAAACCACCACCTCTTCAGAGGTCTTTCCTGAATAGCCATTCGGAAGGACCCACTACTTACCCCCACTCTCAATCATATTTCCCTCCTACTTACTGTCTCCACAACTTATCACCAGTTAATATGCTGTTTATTCATTAACTTGTGTATTGTCTAACTGCACTGGAACACTCGCAATTATCTGTTCGCCAATACTGTTCTTTTGTTTGAAACATAATAAGGACTCGGTGACTAACATCTGTGGACTGAAAAAACACTGAAAGTAAATACTCAGGACCAGGAAAAAAGATCTGGGGAAGTGGAGAGGTCGATAAGCCCCACCAGGCGAAACCAACAATAAGCCCCATCTCGAAAGCCTGAGAACTAAAGAAACCACAACGACAGGAATGGAAACAGAAGTGGGCTCTGGAACACACAATAGAGCGCTGTGCACAGGCAGGCGGATGGAGGCCCAGAGCTGGCCAGACCGAATGCCAAGAGCAGGAGCCAGAAGCAGACCCTGCCCGTTCTGGGACCAGGGGAGAGGGACAGAAGGGGCAACCCTGCGAGTACTTTACCGGAGTCTCCCCCCGGTACCGAGGGGGGCAGGGTGAGGGTGAACACTGCGGCCACGGCAGCGAACACGGCCATGCCGCCGCGGATGCCCCCGGAGTGCCGCAGCCCCACTCCGACTGCCCGCCCCCGGGCCTGGCCCCTGCCGTCGCCATGGGGACTCATGGGCCAGTGGCGACCGAGGGAGGAGAACACGGCCGGCCCAAAAACCCGGTGCGACACGTAGCTCCCCAGACAAGAGACGAGCGGAGCTCGTGCGGCGGCCACGAAGGCTTCCGGGTCGAGCCTCCGCGGGTTGGACCGCACCTTTCTCCGCCTGAGCGCGGGGAGAAGAAAATGCCAGGCCTCCCTTGAGCCAGGCCCTGGGAGTTTTCCCGCAGTATACCACGCATTGGCGTTCACCTACTTATAATGTGATTTAAGGTTCCTAATCACCGGGAGAGCTTTCCCTTTAAAAAGCAAGCCCGGCCACAGGCCTACCGTCTCCATGGCTATTCCCCCTTTTATACTGACTTGGTTGGGTCTGACAGAGACCAAAGCAACGTCGAAAACCGCGAGCGAGGAAGGGCTGCTCCTGCCCCCTACGGTGCGGGGTGGAACTGCACAAAAGGGCCACGATCAGCCAGGAGCCGCTACCTGTGCTAAAACAAAGGGTGGTGTATTTACCGTATGTGCAAAGTAAGCCAATAAATACATTAATCGTAATTATGTATTTATTACGATTTACTACGTTACTATGACTAATTACAATAAGTCTGTGTGCTACTTATTAAATCACTGAGTAATTTTTAGAGAGATTAGAATATGCTAGTGCGTCTTTTTTTTTTTTTCATTCCATAGCATAATGAAAACTCTGTAGATGAGTCGGGAAATTTGAGTTCCTGTATTCATGCAGATAACTCAAACCATGATAAAGGTGTCTCCTATTTTAATGAAGAGGAGTGTTTTGCGGAGCTTTCAACACAACAAAGTGGAAAATGAAATTGAATCACCATATTTTACAATGAGCTGTAACGCAAAAAAACGAATCGGGGCTGTTAATAGGACAACCACATAACAGCGCAGTTAAGCTTGTTAAGCTTATGTTTTATTATTAAAGCAATTATCCTGGAGTGGGAGGGGAGGAGAGCAACCCACATAGAATATATCTCAAAGACACACTGAAAACCAGTGACAATCTCAAATGTGTTACACGCAATTTGATAGGGACACAGTGACTAAACTATAGAGTAACATATACCTACCTTGACGGTCATGGGGCCAGCACACCTTAGTCTTTTCCAGGTACTTATACAATTTCCAGCCTTTTCCAGGTAATTTCTCATTTGTACTGTGAGTTCCTGGAGAAGAGGGGCTGTGTGGTAGAGTGCTTCTAAAATGGCTTCCCAGATATCCCTGCCTCCTCACTCACTTCCTGTATAAGCTGCTCCCCTTATGTGTGAGCTTAACCTAAGGATTGGCTTCTATCAATACAATAAGGCAAAAGTGATGGGTGTCACTTTCAAGATTAGGTTATGAAAGACTAACTTTCATCTTGCTGGCACTCCCTCTTGTCCTCTCACTTGTTCTCTCTGATGAAGCCACCTACCATGGTGTAGGCTGCCCTGTGGAAAGGTCCACATGAGAAGAAACTGAGAGGGGCCTCTAGCCAACAGCTGGCAATAAACTGAGACCCTCAGTCCAACAACCTTAGAGGAACTGAATCTAGGCAATACCATGTGAGGGAGCTAGGAAGTGAGTCCTTCCCCGACATAAGCCTTGAGATAACTATAACTCCTGTCAAGACTTGGATTGCAGCCTGTGGATGACCCTGAAGCAGAGGACCTAACTAAACCTCATCCAGACTGCTGTCCTACACAAACTGCGAGATAATAAATGTTGTTTTAAGTTGATAAATGCAGGGTAATTTGTTAGTTATCAGCAATAGGTAACTAAGATAGGCTGTCTTCTATTTCTTTGCTGAAAGAACATGCCAATGAGTAACCCTGACTGGGTCAATCATATACTACTTCTTTCTTTTTTTATGCATTTCACTTTTGCTGACCAGTTTTATTTAAAATTTTTTATTTTGGAGGGGAATAATTATTTGTCCATGTTTGGGAGGTAGAGATCAGTGCTGGAAGTACAAATTTAGGAGTTGCTCGTGTAAGGATGATATAAATGGCTAACTTGATAAGGGGATAGTGTAGACAGAACAAGGTTGAGGTCTAATGTCAGCCCATATTTTCATTTAGGGAATGGCTGGAGAAGGGGAGAGAACAGTGTAAGAGAATGAGGCATCACCAGAAGCTGAAGAAGAAAAGTCGATGAAGTATATGTGGTCAGGATGTTACAGAGAGGTAAAGGACAATGAAGAGAGGCATGTCTAGATTTTGTGAAGCTCAAGTGTATAAAACTTGGAGAATTATATGTAAGCAAACTGATATAAAACTGCAGATACAGAATTAGGCACAAGATATTGGAAGACGCCTGGGCTAGAGAGGAACTGTGAGGCCTAAGCTTCATGAGCTTCATGGTTGTTTTCCTTTGAAGATTAAGGACTTCCAGTTCTGTTTGTGTCTGACTCTACCTCTCAGTAAGCATCTGACTATTCCTTCCTCCCCAGAATTATTTTCTTTTCTGGCCTTCATTGATAGCACACTCTTTGGTTTTCCTTTTATCAGTGGCCTCCCTGCCCTGGCTCTGCTTCTGTCAGTCCTCCAAATGCTGGAGTATTCCTGGGCTGTTCTAGACTTTTCTGTCTGTCTTCTTTCCCGAGATGATCATACCGAAGCTTTAAAGGGCAACTATGGGGCAATATTTCTCAAAATTTTACCTCCTCTGCTTCTCTTTTTTAGCGACCGATTATTTTTAAAAACCCAACTGCCCCTGACCTCTCCATTTCTATGTCTAAATAGCCTGTCAAACCTGATGGAATTTGTCTAATTTCCACCATATTTAAAATGATGCCTGGCACAAAATGGATGCTAAACAAATATTTATGTAATAAATGAATACATGAACAATCAGAGATCATTGATATACCCATTAGGGATTGTATTTAGCTACTAGTGACAGATCCTGCTACAGTGTCTTAAACATTAAAACAATCATTCTCTTATATAAAAGAAGTCAGAAGTCTGGAGGAAGTCAGTCTACCACTGGCTTGGCAACTCCCTGATTCCACTAGCGACAAAGCTGAAGTCCTCATATCTTTCTGCACCATCCCACTCAGCTTGCGTTCTCAAGGTCATCTATTGATCCAAGGTGGCTGCTAATGCTCCAGACATTACATCTGTTCTTGAGGAAGAAAAAGAAAGGATGGGAAGAGAAAGGCCTGCTCCAACTTTTTAAAAAAAGAGCGCTCAAACAGGCCCTTCCATGCTATTCCACAATTTTGCTACATCTAATTGGCCAAAATTGAATGACAGGTCACTCCTAGGGGCAAAGGATGCTGCGAAATGGACTTCTCAGCTGGACAGTTTGCCTAGAATTCTATTACAAAGGAAGAAGGGGAGAATGGATACTGAGGGGCAACTAGTGGGCTCTGCATGTTTGGATTTGGTGGCCTGGAGGTATTTGAACCTTGAAAGTTCAAGAGGTCAGCTTCAGTAGAGTAGTGGACATGGAAACAAGGTACTAGAGGGCTAAGAAGTGAGCAAATGGAAGCCATGAAAATAGAATACATTTGCAAAAAGTCTGGCAGTGAAGGGAAAGAGAGAAATAGCATGAAAATTCACAGGGATCGAAGTGTCAAATGAAGATTTTTCAATGTCTTGTTTTGTTTGTAACTCAAGGGAGTACTTGGAGAGAGATAGTGATGAAGTAAAGATGTACAGGTTATTGGAGAGGATGGGACTGAGGAGGACAGAAGAGAAGGGTTGAAGACAGAAAATGTTAGAGATAAAGAGAGAGACCTCATGATGTCTCTCTTTACACATGATGTGTAAACATGCAATGGTTGGGCTTGATCCTGAGGCAGACCAATAAGACATACAAGGAGTATTGATTTATTGTTTATGCTCTACATCATTCTATGATGGCTTAGAGTTAGCGACTATAATACAAACCATAAAGCAGAAAAATATGTAAATAATTTGGGATTCATCCAGAGAAACAGAACTAGTAGGAGATATGCATGATACAATTTATTGCAAGGAATTGTCTTATGTAATTGTGAGGGCTGGCTAAGTAACTCTGAAGCCCATAGCACAGGCCATCAGGAAGGGAAGACTGGAACTCTTGGGCATGGCAGAAAGCTGTTGAACACAGGTGGAAGTTTTTCTTCATCAGGGGACCCATATCCCTGCTCTTAAGGCCTTTCCACTGATTGAATCAGGCCTACCAGATTAACTATGATAATCTCACGGTTTTGAAGACAACGGAGGCTGGGCGTGGTGGCTCATGGCTGTAAACCAAGCACTTTGGGAGGCTAAGGTGGGAGAATCACTTGAGGCCAGGAGTTCGAGACCAGCCTGGCCAACATGGTGAAACCCCATCAATACTAAAAATACAAAAAAAAAAAAGGCACGTGTAGTGGTGTTTACCTGTAATTCCCGCTACCCAGAAGGCTGAGGCATGAGAATCACTTGAACCTGGGAGGCAGAGGCTGCAGTAAGCCAAGATCGCGCCACTGCACTCCAGCCTGGGTGACAGAGCAAGACTCTGCTTCGAGGAAAAAAAAAAAAAAAAAAGTCAACTGATTATGAACTTTAGTCATATCTACAAAATACCATCACAGCAACACCAAGATTCATGTTTGATTGAAAAACTGAGGAATGTAGCGAAGCCAAGTTGACACATTCAAAGAACATCACAGAGGCCAGGGAACACTGAATTAGATATAGAACATCAGATTGACAGAAGGTAAATACATAGATCCGTGGCCCTATGGTACCCTAAATTTGGCTCTGGGGTCTTCCTGGGATTTATGGCCAGCATCTAGCTTCTGTTGAAACCAAGGAAATGGCTCCTCATTATTGCTGAGCAGAGGTGGACATTCCACCTACCTGCCGGGCCTCTACTGCTGCCTCCCTGCTGCGAGGTAAAGGAGTGCCTCATCACTATTCCACTTGTGGTTTCCACTAGCACCACATGGTTATGGGGGTAGGGAGATGGCCTCCTTTTCCTTGGACAGTGGTGAAAGTCCTGACTCTCACTAGGCTCCCTCTGATACTACCCCCCAGAAGGGAGGGAGAGGGGGACCTCATTCTTTCTGGGCAGGGGTGGAAGTCTAAGATCCCCACATGGTCTCCACTGCCACCGTGGAGAAGAGGGGTCTCATTACCACCCAACCAGAATGAAAGTTCTGGCTTCTTCCTTTGCCTTCTTTGACATGACCCTGGTGGCGTGTGGAGGCACCTGGGGAGGGTAGAAGTCTAGGCTGCTCACTCAGCCTTCCTCATGGTTTATTCTTTGGTTTTGGCTACAGTAGAGTGATTGTTTTCTAAATGTATTTGTCTTGACCCTTTCTTGGTCTTTTAGCTAGAGGGACGAGGCTTTTTGTTGGGGCTTTTTTTTTGTCTGGGCCCATTGGCATCTCTGGGTTGCTAGCTTCTTTAGCAACCAATCTGTGATATAAGGGGGGAAAAGAAGTCCAGGGACCTCACCACTCTGTTGTTCTTCAGATTTCAGAGCTCCTGCCTCAGCTGCCTTTTTTTCTTCACATTTTGAAGTCTCATTATCTTTGTTTTATATATAATGTCCAGGGTGTTTAGTTGTACTTAGCAAGAAGAATTCAAAAAAATACCTATTTCATCTTTCTGAAAGCAAAAGTCACTCCTCTTTGTTTTATTCTTTCTGAGCATTCAGAGTAGCTTCACAGACATTAATGCACTAAAATTCACCTACAAATTACAATTTAGATGTCTAATTCCCCCAAACCCCACTTGATATAAAGTCAATGTCTTAATATTTCTAATATCAGCGAAATTTAAGGTTAGCAACTTTAGACTAGAAATTGGATGTCTAGAATACCACGCAGTAATCCATCTACAATAGGAAAATGCAAGAGATACAAATATCCCTGACAAATGCCTCAGAATAGTAATTTTAAACATATAAATGTATTAGTAACCAAAGGAATTTGAAATAAAAATAAACGAACGACATTTCCACCTTTCCAATTGTCAAAGGTATTTAATAGATATGGGGGATTGGTGATAAGGGAATTTGGTATAATATTTTAGAGGCCAATTTATCTATGTGTATCAAAAATTTGTAAATATATTCATATAATATGACCTAGAATTAATTGTAAGTAAATATTTGTATACATCTTTAACTTTACTAGTAATCAGAGAAATGCAAATGAAAACCACAATGAGATACTACACACCTACTAGGTTTGCAAAAATTGAAGTCTAACTATATATGATGTTGGCAAGTGTTTGGTACAATAGAAATGTTACCAGGAGTATAACCACTTGGAAACCACTTCCAACCACTTGGAAAACAGACATTTCTAGTAGAGTCAAAGGTGTTTAGAGTCTGCCACTCAGTAATTCCACTCCAGGTTTATACCCAGAGAAGCCAGGAGACACGTACAACATGTCCATAGCGATGTTGTTCATAATAGCCCCCATACAGGAACAGCCTCAAACATCTATCAATGGCAGAATAGAGAAATAAATCCTCTCGTATTCATACAATAAAACAGTATACAACAAAAAGAATGAACAAACTATAGCTAGCTACCATGGAAAAATCTGGGTGATTCTCACAAACAAAATATTGGGCAAAAGGAACAAGTTATGATAGAACACATGTGGAAAGATTCTAGTTATTTATTTACTTATTTGTTTATTTATTTATTTATTTTTGAGATGGAGTTTCACTCTTGTTCCCCAGACTGGAGTGCAATGGCGTGGTCTAGGCTCACTGCAGCCTCCATCTCCTGGGTTTAAGTGATTCTCCTGCCTCAGCCTCCCAAGTAGCTGGGCTTACAGGTGTGTGCCACAACACCTGGCTAATTTTTTGTATTTTTAGTACAGACAGGGGTTCACCATGTTGGCCAGGCTGGTCTCGAACTCCTGACCTCAGGTGATCCACCTGCCTCAGCCTCCCAAAGTGCTGGAATTACAGGTGTGAGCCATAGTGAAACTAAACTATATTGTTTAGATATGCACTGTGTATATATAATATTATATATGCTATATATGCACAACGTATATCTAAACAATAGGTATACATTGAAAAATTGTATACTATATCATATATATCTCTCTATATATCTCCATAGGGTTTAAAACTATAAAGAAAATAAAATCAAGATTGCAGGTGTTGGGTTAATAGTACCTCTGCAGGTAAGTAAGTGGGAGCTGTGATCAGAGAGGGGTACATATGGGCTTCGACGTACTGTCAATATTTCTGTTCTTGATTTGGGTGGTGGTCACATGGGTATATTCTTTATAATTATTCTTTAAACCATTTAAAAATGCTTTATGCACGTTTCTATCTATATATCACGTATTTTTCAAAATAGCTAGGAAGGAAGATTCTGGAGTTATCTAATGGACAGTATTGTAATGAATACTTTTCTTTCTTTCTTTCTCTTTTTTTCAGACAGGATCTTGCTCTGTCACGCAGGTTGGAATGTGGTGGTGTGATCATGGCTCACTGCAACCTCGGCCTCCCGAGGCTCAAGTGATCCTCCCACCTCAGCCTCCCCGGTAGCTGGGACTACAGACACGTGCCACCACACCCAGCTAAATTTTGTATTTTTTTGTAGAGACAGGATTTCGCCATGTTACCCAGGCTGGTCTTAAACTCCTGAACTCAAGCAATCCACTCACCTTAGCCCCCCAAAGGGCTGGGATTACAGACATGAGCCACCACGCCTGGCCTGTAATGAATACTAACCAGAATGTTACCCTGAGTTGACATGAAATAACTCATGAATTTTCCTACATCTTTTTAGTGCCATTTAATATAAGTGATTATGTGGAAGTGTTTTCTACTCAAGGAAAATAGATTTCAGCATGAAAGTAAATTTTCTTTCAATATTCCTTGTGGTAATCTAATGTAATCGAGTACTAAACTCTCTCCTAAAACCAATTTACTTTTCAGACATAAACTTTATCAATTCTGTTCCAGATCTTTGGCCAAAAAAGCAAAACAAACAAACAAACAAAAAAAACCCACTCAGTTTTATAGTCTGATATTTGTCAGTAATCTTCACAGTTTTAGTAAACCCATTTTTTTCTAAACAAAACTCTAAGACATCACATAAAAATAAATATTATTTAAAGGCACAAAAGTAAACAATTAGTAAGTTAAAATAACAACTATGAAAATTAGGAGTGAAGGTGAGGATAGTGGCAATGAACTCTGGCACTGGGGAGTCAATAAATAATGTCTTTTTTTTTTTTTTTGAGAGAGAGAGAGAGTCTCGCTTTGTCACCCAGGCTGTAGTGCAGTGGTGCCATCTTGGCTCACTGCAACCTCCGCCTCCTGGGTTCAAGTGATTCTCCTGTCTCAGCCTCCCGAGTAGCTGGGGTTACAGGTGCCCCCACCACGCCTGGCTAATTTTTGTGTTTTTAGTAGAGACGGGGTTTCACCATGTTGGCCAGGTTGGTCTCAAACTCTTGACCTCAGATGATCTACCTGCCTTGGCCTCCAAAGTGCTGGGATTACAGGTGTGAGCCACTGCACCCAGCCTAATAAATAATGCCTTATATTGATAAATCAAGAGATAAATAGCACTAGGGGCACCAGAGATCTACTGTTCAGGGAGGTAATCCTGAGTAGAACTAAAGTCATTAAAAGTTAAAAGTGGTTGCCCCTGAGAAAAGAGGACTAGTGGAGAAGCAAAGAAGGATGGGAGATATTGCTTACATTATAAATTGCTCTGTATTCCTACATGTTTTGCCATGTGCATTGTATTACTTTGATAAAGAGTAGTATGGCCAGGCACCAGTGGCTCATGCCCGTAATCCCAACACTTTTGAGAAGCTGAGGCAGGCAGATCATTTGAGGCCAGGAGTTCAAAACCAGCCTGGCCAACACAGTGAAATCCCATCTCCACTAAAAATATAAAAATTAGCTGGGCATGGTGGCGTGTGCTTGTAATCCCAGCTACTCAGGAGGCTGAGGCATGAGAATCACTTGAACCCGGGAGGTGGAGGTTGCAGTAAGCTGAGATTATACCTCTGCACTCCAGCCTGGGTGACAGAGTGAGACTCCATCTCAAAAAAAAAAAAAAAAAAAAAGAAAAAGAAAAAGAAAAAGAAAAAAAAAGAAGAGTAAAATATTTGGAAATAAGCAAATGAGAAGGAAAAAAGCCAAGCTACAGCTCTTTTGAATTAGACATTATAATGCACGTGAAGAACCTGAAACAGTAGGAGTTACAAAAATGTTTGCCCTAAATGAATTTTCTCCTGTTTAAATTACATTTAAAAATCCTCTTATTTAATCATTGTATTTTAATTTCTAAATATAATTTTTTCTACATTAGAGAAATTAAATGTTCATAAAGTATTTCAAAAATCTTTGTTCCAGTTACCTGTTATTATGTTAAACTATCCCCCTTGGTGGCATATAACAACCATTTATTATATCTTATAATTTTATGGGTCCAAAATGTATACAGGGCTCAGCTAGGAGATTCTTCTGTTTCATGTAGCATTGACTGGGGTTACTTGATGGTATTCAGATGGCAGATAGGCCAGTCCAGAAAGTCCAAAATGCCTTTATTACATGCCTGATGCCTTGGTAGGGATGGCTGGAATGCTGGGCTCAGCTGAGACTTTTGATCTGAATGGTCCCATGTGGCTTCTCCAACATTGCAGTCTCAGAGTAGTTGAACTAAGTTTTCAGAGACTTATAAGAGGCCTAGGCAGAAGCTGCAAGGTTTTTATGTCTTAGGCTTAGAAGGCACAGAATGTTGCTTCTGCTGTATTCTCCTGATCAGGCAAGTCAGTAAAGCCAGCCCAGATTGAAGGGGAGGGGAATTTGACTTTACCTCTCAAACATAAAGAATTTGCAGCTACCTTTGATCTATACATCCTCCAACAAGACCCGTGATACAAAAATAAAAAATATATGTGGGGCAAATATTTTTTTTCTGCCTGAAGGGGGAAAAAACCATATGTGAATCAGAATTGTGGGAAAATTCAAATCGTTAACTGAATATGCCATTTGGAAAATAAATATTGTTTGGCCTCAACACTGAAGAGTCTTCTAACAAATATTAAGGTAATACTGTTTCAAAATCTGATTCACTTAATATTTGAATTATTTAGTTAGAGTATAAAAGGTTTGTGTTATTTTCAAAATCTTTTTGTTCCATTTCAAGTTCAAAGAATAACGTTTTTACATTAAGTAAGAAAATGATAGTAAAATATATCTATCAGATAGAAAATGAATATTGAATGCTAGGACTGTGAATGTATTCAAGTACCTAGCACAGTACCTAGAACATAGTAAGTACTGGGAATAATTTGAAGATTGACTATAGAAGGGACACAGAGAGGATATCTAACCTTGCTAATTGCTTCCAGAAAAGATTACACCTAAACCCCCAACCCTAAGGAAAGTCTCTCCTAACCCAGACCCAAGATACAAACCAAATGACAAAGGAAATGTAAGAGGTATACAATTATAAACGGTAATGTAGAAGGTAATTATGGAACTTATAAAATATTAAGCATTTTCATAGTCATTCAGGGAGCAGTCTGTGTTCAAATCCTGGCTCTGCTAATGTCATTGTGATCTTGAAAGTTCTTAAATTAACTGGCCCCATATGACTCATCTGAAAAATGAGAATGATGACAGTGCTGTCCTCTTAAGTTTTGTGTGAAGATTAAGTAAAATAACAAAAAAGAACAGAACTTGGTACATTGTGAGTCACAATAAATATTAACTGTTATCTAACATTTAGAAGAAATTCTATAGGATATTATTTGAAAATAGGGCAAGTAAAAATGATACCTTTCTACTTCCATTTCAATGGTAACTAGCTAGAACTGAAAATAAATGAGACAAACTATCCATTTGTGACCAGGACGTGATCTGGGAAGCTTCGCGCTCCCTAGAGACTTAGTCAGCCTTGGATAAAAACTTCAGTTCCGTGGTCTGTGCAAGTCCATACTCCATCCCAATATTTCCAGGAAATCTTGCTGCCTTGTTCCACTCATCTCTAGCTCTTCAATTATTCTGCATAGCAGCTAGGTGTGGTGGCTCACGCCTGTAATCCCAGCACTTTGAGAGGCCGAGGTGGGTGGATCACAAGGTCAGGAGTTCAAGACCAGCCTGACCAACATGGTGAAACCTCGTCTCTACTGAAAATACAAAAATTAGCTGGGTATGATGTCATGTGCCTGTAATCCCAGCTACTCGGGAGGCTGAGGCAGGAGAATTGCTTGAACCAGGACCTGGGAGGCAGAGGCAGCAGTGAGCCAAGATCATGCCACTGCACTCCAGCCTGGGCTACAGAGCAACACTCTGTCTCAAAAAAAAAAAAAAAAATTATTCTGCATAGCTCAAACTCAGTCCTTTCTTCAGTTTCCAGAGAAACCCACTGGTTGCAAACAAGCTGATTTCTGAGAGAATGGAAAGAAGAGTGTGTTCAACCAACAACCATCTCCCCAGGTTCCTGCTCACTCTCCCCTGATTTCTCCTTTTCCCAAACTTGCCCTTGCAAACTCTTTCTTCTCCTCTCTTCTGCACAGCATGTTAGTTTACCTTAGCGTAAGCTATCTCTAAACTACCTTTGATGACCCAACATCATCAGGGTATTTAGTTAGTAGAATAAAGGATCTTCCATGTAACAGTATTTACATGCTCTGGATCACAGACGTAGTTAATGATCCAGTACTTGGCTCCTGCTCTAGTACCTGTTCTTCTATCTCATCTTTCCTGCATTGATGTCATCAAGATTTGAAGAAAAATAACCAAGGGATAGGTGTATAACATCTTGATGAGTTTAAAGTAGTTGATAAAATGAATAGTTTCATGCATATGCATACAAATGGCAATTCCACATATAATTAAAGTTTGCCTGCTATGGGCTATGCAGTGAGTGGTCTCTGTGCTTATAGCAATGGAGTTCCTGGATGGCGCTATTTGAACATCAATAATCCAAGACCCCAGTGGCCAATGTTGCTGTATGCTAATGCTCTCTCCTTCTCCTTGACCTGAAATTCTTATGATTCGAGTCATTCAACCACACTAAACACTAGAGTTGGAAATGTCTCCAGAAGTGTCAGTTTGCTTGTGATTATCTAATCTTGGAAGTTGGGAAAAAAAAAAAAAAGCATAATAGGTGTCAGACTGTATTTTAAGGATTTTCTGAGACTAATACTTTCCTACCCCTTTAGAAAAGAGCCACACTAATTGTTGGGATTTAGAAGAAGGCAAATATTGGCTCAAAAATGTTTCAAGAGTCAAAAGACAAGTTACTGTTTTCACAATCCATTGGAAGAGTGTCATAGTTAAATTTATCTTCCTAAGACAGATCATTTTTCATTTGCCTGGGTCTTAGGAGTGAATAAGTGAGGGAGAAACCCTTTACTTCCCACATAACAGACCCCAGTGGGAAACTGGCTTTTCTCTGAAAAATGGGAGTGCCAATAAGAATGGGAATGCAAATGGAGTAGAGAGAGGAAAATACTTCAGTAGGTCGGGGACCCACATACACCAAGGCTTCTGGGACTGGCATTATATCATTTATATTAGATGATGCCATAGATCCGTCCCTACTGTTTGCATCTTCCCACATGGGAAAAGTGACATGCCAACAGTTGAATCCTCGTCTTGGAAGGATATCAAGAGCAAGTCCATAGTAAACCAAAGATATGCTGAATTGAAGACTGTCTGAACATGCAAGACTTCTATCAGGCATTGGAAGGGGAATGGCAAACTGGGCAGGTAATGCCATTCCTAGTGTTTTATTTTTCCACAAACCCAATAAAAGGGCTTTGTTTCTCTGTGGTAATACCTCATGTTGAGTATGTTATTCTGTTGAACCATGAGGTTGGGCTCAGAACATCTGGAATAAGCAGATTATAAATCAGAGGAGGTAGTCCAGGGGACCATTTTGCAAATGTTACTAAGATTCAAATATACTACCCAAGGAACACATGAGAATTTTCTTCCCTGTGTACATGAACAAATACAGGTTTAATAGGTTTTAGAGACTTCATCTTGAAAAGCAATGTCTTAGACACAAGAGAAATACATAAAGCACACGTGTTCATAGAAGTGGGGGAAGGTCGCAAGAGCAGCAGGGGTGGGAACATGGAAGGAGCAGGCAGCATGCATGGGTTGCAGGAAACTGTCCTGAGCAAGAAGATGGTTCTCTCATCAGAAAGCCACTCTTGCTAGAACTCAGCAGCATGGAGTGCCTGGGCTAGCAGGAGCTATGCTCCTTTCACGACTGAAGGGTGATAGTTACGTTTATGGTCTTTGGAGTTAGACTTCGAGTTCAGATCCCATCTCCATCACTCACTAGTTGGGCAAGTTACTTCACTTACCTTATTTTCCCCCATCTATCAAATGGAGATATCATGAGAATTAAATAAAAATAATCTAGATTCAGAGTTTAGCACCCAGCTTGGCACAGAGTAAGCACTCAAGAAATGTGGGTTATTGTTATGATTATCCACTTTAAAAATACCAATTGAGTGTACTGTGTTCCAGGCTCTGTGCACTGGTAAAAAATTATAAGTATGGCATGCATTATTTCTGTACTCTCAGAGCTCACAGACCAGCGGGAGATACAATACGCAATCTGGCAATGACAGCATTGTATGAAAAAGGGGTATGATTGGGAAAATGCAGGGTGTTATGGGATCACAGGGGGCTTCAAAGAAGCTAAGACTTGAAGTAGAACAGGAGTTCACCAGGTGAGGGCTGCTGGGGGAAGAAGGAAAGGGTAGTGCACATGAAGACCTGGAGTTAAAGAGGAATGATGAACTGAAGCCAATAGGTCTGTGGGCCTTGTGTGCTGAGGACAGGGTAGGCAGTCAAGGGTGACATTGAGGGCATGGGTTGTGAGAGAACACATTATGCAGAGATGGTAACTCAGGTGGAGGAGACAGGAATTTTAATTCACACCACAAGGGCCCATTGACTTTATTTTATAAGGCAAATTTAATCTGTTTTCAATCCATGTCCCCCTTGGTTATCAGAATATTCACTCAGTCATTACTGGGGCTCCTTTCTTCTCCAGCCCCACCCCACCAGGCTCATATATGAGTCTTGGGAGCTTACACAGCCACAGCATTCTGGGCTTAATCTGCACAGTGGCCTATGCTGATGTGCTCATTGTCCACGTCCACATGGTCTCTTGAAAGCAGGTGCAAGCAACACCAGTGCCAAGTTTGAGCCTGCAGAGATTCTCCCCCCTAGATACCAAAGAGATAGCTCTCTGTGAATAGCACCATCCTAGTTCCCATTAATCCATTCCACCATCATCCTCCATCAGTCCTTCGTCTGAAGTGTTACTAACAAGTGACTTGGGGTCCCCATCTGATTGAAAACCTTTCAGAAACTGATCTCTTAACTCTGGAAATATCTCTCAGCCCTCTAGTTTGTCTACTTCTGTCTCTCTTAAACACCCAGCTCTTGAACCCTTCCTCTCCTTCTCTGGGACAAGCTAATATCCATGAGCCCAGATGTCACAAATAAAATCTGGGACAGGAGTTATCTTCATCCTGGTAACCTCTCCTTTCAGTTCTCTAACACAGACTCCAAGAAAACACAAAAATCTGACTACTTTCTTGGGATGGGCGAAGCAAAAATATCTAGAGCAGCAAAAATGACACTCAAAACAAAACTCATCTTGTCACATATTATTCTGGAACCTTTATCCTAAAACACATTAGGGAACATTTAAAGGGTTCTATGATTTGCATTTCAGAAAGTTCATTGTGGCTATAGAGTGGAGAAGAAGAGGTGGGTAACAGTAGAGGTGGGGAAAGTGATTAGAAATAACCATCCCAGTAATCTAGGTGAGAGCTGACTTTGGTCCCATCCAGGGTAATGCTAATGGAAATGAAGGAAAACAAAATTAAACACAGTATAATATTCATATTTAAATACAGATGCTTGCTCTTCCAGGCAATTTTCTGATTTACTAACTTTTTTTTATATCTGCCACTTCCTTATGAGCTCATTTTCCTTTTTTTCTGAAATATATCTTTTAGTAGTTTCTGAATCTCTGTGTATCTGAATCTTGTTTCTTCTTTATCTTGATTTTTGATTTTGAATGATTTAGCTGGGTATAGAATTTTAGATTCATTATTTTCCCCCTTGGTGCTTTTCTCTTTTCTTTTTTTTTTTTTTTTTTTTGAGACAGAGTCTTCTTCTGTCACCCAGACTGGAGGGCAGTGGTACCATCTTGGCTCACTGCAACCTCTGCCTCCTGGGTTCAAGTGATTCTCCTGCCTCAGCCTCCTGAGTAGCTGAGATTACAGGTGCCCACTACCACGCCCAGCTAAATTTTGTACTTTTAGTAGGGGCAGGGTTTCACCATGTTGGCCAGGGGGGTCTCGAACTCCTGACCTCAGATGATCCACCCACCTCAGCCTCCCAAAGTGCTGGGATTACAGGCGTGAGCCACCGGCCCCGGCCCCTTAGTGCTTTTTCTTCACTCTA
This sequence comes from Pongo pygmaeus, assembly GCF_028885625.2. Classification (NCBI taxonomy): domain Eukaryota; kingdom Metazoa; phylum Chordata; class Mammalia; order Primates; family Hominidae; genus Pongo; species Pongo pygmaeus. The sequence goes on along the minus strand of NC_072388.2, from coordinate 55,245,899 downwards.
TTTTCTTTTCCCCGTGGAATCTATTGATGAGAAATCTGTTATCAATCAAATTATCATTCCCTTAGCTATTTTGTCTTTTCTCTGTGGCAGCTTTTAGGATTTTTTTTCACTTTGTCTTTATTGTTTTAAGCTTTTTCTGTAATGTATCTGAGCATAGATCTTTTCTAGTTTATTCTGTTTGGTACTCATTTGTTCTTTTCAACTTGAAGATTCAAATCTTCTTTTAGTTTTAGAAAACTGTCAGCCATTATCTTTTCAAAGATTGTTTCTCTATCATACCATCTTTCCTTCTCTTCTGGAACTCTGGGCTTTTCCTTGTTTGTACATCTGCTATGTATTCCCTATTTCTTATCTCTCTGAGCTACATTTTGAGAGACTTAGTTCTTTCTTCCAATGTGCTTACTGCCTCTTCAGTTATAAACAGTTATAAACCAGCTAGCCTATCTAATGAATTTTTTTAGCAGTATAATAATCAACTGTATTTTTCACTTTCATGATTTCTAGTTTCTTCTTATTCTTCACTTTTCTAATTCTTACTTCATAATTGAATTATATGTTGTGCATATGAAATTGCACACTTTCTCATAACTTCCAATATTTGTTGTATTATTGCTATTTTCTTTTAAATGTCTTAAGGATTGCTCTATTGTATTTATTTCCTCAGATGTGAATTTTCCCATTTGTTAGATCTGTTGGTTCTATTTTATGCCATTAGACCTTCTTTGGCCTTAAGATTATTGCTTGCATGCATATTTTCTACTGTATTTTTTCCCACATTTACTCTGAGGTTATATAATGGTTGCTCCTACTTCAACACTAAAGGATGCACAAGTAGGTCTTAACAGCTCAGCCTGGGGTTCTCATCATAAGTAATATCGCATGGCAGGTCCCAAGTCCTGACCTCATTCTGTGACTCATCCTCTGTCCCTGGAAGTTTCATTTCCTCCCTCCATCCTTCCCTTCCTTCTCTCCTTCCTTTTTGTCCTTACTTTTTATTATAAGAAATGTTCAAACATACATAGAACTAGTGTGAATAGTATAATGAGCCTCTGGTATCTATTACCCAGCTTTAACACTTATCAGTATATGCCTAATCTTGTTTCATTTGTACCTCTCTCCTACTTTCTACCTCACTGGATTATTTTAAAGAAAATCCCAGACATCATATCATTTTATCCATGAATGTTTCAGTATGTATGTCTCAGAAATGTTGTCTTCTTTAAAAACACATAACCATAATACCATTATGACATGTAAAAATTAGTAAATTTTTTTTTTTTTTGAGACAGAGTTTCACTCTTGTCACCCAGGCTGGAGTGCAGTGGCACGATCTCGGCTCACTGCAACCTCTGCCTCCCAGGTTCAAGCAATTCTCCTGCCTCAGCCTCCTGAGTAGCTGGGATTACAGGCTCCCGCCACCATGCCCGGCTAATTTTTAGTATTTTTAGTGGAGACGGGGTTTTGCCATGTTGGGCAGGCTGGTCTTGAATTCCTGACCTCATGATCCACCCGCCTCAGCCTCCCAAAGTGCTGGGATTACAGGTATGAGCCACTGCGCCTGGCCAAATTAGTAATTTTTTAATATTACTAAGCTGTTGGTGTTAAATTTCCCTGATTATTTCATAAATATGTTTATAGCAGTTTTGTTTGCATTAAAGTTCATATAAGCTGCAGACATTGGCAGGGTGTGGTGGCTCACACCTGTAATCCCAGAACTTCGAGAGGCCAAGGTAGGAGGATCATTTGAGTCCAGGAGTTCAAGACCAACCTGGACACCGTAAGGAGACCCTGTCTCTACAAAAAAAATTTTAAAAATTAGCCAGGCATGGTAACGCAAGCCTGTGGTCCCAGCTACTTGGGAAGCTGAGATGGGAGGATTGCTTGAGTTCGGTAGGTTGAGGCTGCAGTGAGTCATAATCACACCACTGCACGCCAGCCTTTGTGACAAAGTGAGATCCTGTTGCCAAAAAAAAAAAAAAAAAAGATGCAGACATTGCCTTTGGCTCATATGTCTCTTAAGTCTTCTTTAATCTATAACATTTCTTCCTCCAGAATACAGGGATGAGAGAATATACAGAACAAGAGAAGAAACTACATTATTTATCCTGGACAATTTCCCACATTCTGGTTTTCGTTGATTGCATCCATGTGCTATCACTTAACATTTATGGATCTATTGCTTCAATAATGCTATGTAACAAAACACCACAAAACCTCAACTGCATACAACAATAAGGGTTTAGTACTGCTCATGCGTCTGGGGAAATTGGCAAGGTGACTTTGCTGATCTTGGCTAAACTTGCTTGCCTGTCTGAGGGGGTCAGCTGGCTAGCTCCCAGCTGGGAGAGGATGACCTTGGCTGGGAGGACTGGGGTGACTGAATTCTCTTCTATGTATCTCTCATCTTCCATTAAATTGGCACAACCATGTCCTTCTCATGGTGATGACAGAAGCCAGAACACAAAGATTGCTAGGGTTAGAGACACGGGGGTCAGCAAGGCCTCACATGAGGGATCTCTTTTTTTTTTTTCGAGACAGAGTCTTGCTCTGTCACCCAGGCTGGAGTGCAATGGTGCCATCTTGGCTCACTGCAACCTCCGCCTCCCGGGTTCAAGCAATTCTCAAGCAATTCTCCTGCCTCAGCCTCCCAAGTAGCTGGGACTACAGGTGTGTGCCACCACACCTGCCTAATTTTTGCATTTTTAGCAGAGACGGGGTTTCACCATATCGGCCAAGCTGTTCTCAAACTCCTGGGCTTGTGATCTGCCCGCCTCAGTCTCCCAAAGTGCTGGGATTACAGGCATGAGCTACTGCGCCCGTCCCCTAGGACCTCTTAGAAGATGGCTGAAACAGAAGGAACCCAGGTCCTGAGGGATATGGGTGACCGGAGAATGCAGTAAGTTGGAGTCTCAGAGAACACTGCAGAGTCCACCAATAATTGGACTGTAGGATAAAACAATAGTCACAACATATAAAGCAATAGTCCAGATTCTGTGTCCTTAATAAAAAGTGAATCAGAATCAGGATGAACACATGGCAGATTTTCTGTAGATTAATATTTATTGCATTCCTACTAATGCTAAGTACTTCATCAAACACATTACATAAATTATAGTATAGTGGATGAGACCATGAATTCTGAGCCTGCCTGGGTCTGAGACCTATCTCCACCGGTGAAATGAGTTAATAGACCCACAATGCTTAGAAAAATGCCCGCCGCAAAGTAAGCACTCAAAAATCTTAGCTGTTACACATGATCTCATTTGACATTCCCAGTAACCCTTTAAGATAGAAAAATATTGGCTGGGCGCGGTGGCTCACGCCTGTAATCCTAGCACTTTGGGAGGCCGAGGCAGGTGGATCACCTGAGGTCAGGAGTTCGAGACCAGCCTGGCCAACATGGTGAAACTCCATCTCTACTAAAAATACAAAAAGTAGCCAGGTATGGTGGTGAGTGCCTATAATCCCAGCTACTTGAGAGGCTGAGGCAGGAGAATCACTTGAACCAGGGAGGCAGAGGTTGCAGTGAGCTGAGATCATGCCACTGTATTCCAGGCTGGGCAACAAGAGCAAAACTCAGTCTCAAAAAAAAAAAAAAAAGAGAAAAATATTGTATTACCATTTACAGATGAGAAAAGGGAACCATAGACAGGTTAGCTGACATAGCCAAGTCACATAGCCAATGAGAAGCAGAGCAGGAATCCAAACCCAGGAATTTCATCTCAGGGCCCACATACCAATTACGATAGGATGCTATCTCATCTGTATCGCTTGACTTGGTATGAGTCCTGGAGTTAGTTTTTAAGTGTCCTTGTCTCGGGCTAGGATTGGCTCCAGAGCCTGAGTATGTGCATAAGAGGGGTGGTGGGGGTGGGGTTGGGGTAGGAGGAACTGAATTTATCCTCATAAGTGGCTTCAGATATAGGAATTAGTGAGCTACAGGGGCAGAACCCAAGCAGTCAGAACAGTGTTGGACTCCCAGTGGACGAGGGCCCCAAGGACACAGGAGGAGCAGAGGTGTGTGGCCAAGGCTGCAGGTGCAAAGCAACGTGTCCCAAAATCAGTCAGCAAGGAGCAAGGAGGGTGATGGTGGAGATGAGTTGAATTTGAGAGATTCTTCTTGAGGTATTTCTTTAAATAGAGTAAGAAGAGAGCCATGCCAATGAAAGACCAACTGTAGCCAGTTTTCTAACATAGTATTTCTTTTCTTTCTTTCTTTTCTTTTTTTTTTTTTTTTGAGATAGAGTCTCACTTTGTCTTCCAGGCTGGAGTGCAGTGGTGTGATCTCAGCTCACTGCAACCTCCACCTCCTGGGTTCAAGTGATTCTCCTGCCTCAGCTTCCCGAGTAGTTTGGATTACAGGTGTACGCCACCAGACCCAGCTAATTTTTGTATTTTTAGTAGAGATGGGGTTTCACCATGTGGCCAGACTGGACTTGAACTCCTGACCTCAAGTGATCTGCCCACCTCAGCCTCCCAAAATGCTGGGATTACAGGCATGAGCCACCACGCCCAGCCTTCTAATGCACTATTAATATTTCTGAAACATGGCTTATTATCAGAAACATCTGGTGGAGCTTTTCAAAAATGCCCATTCCTGGGTTTACCCTTGTAGATGCTAATTAGTAGTTCCAGATACAGCCTGAATAGCTGAACATTTCTAGAGCTTCCCAGGTGTTGATTAGCTTGGTCTGGGTCCCACTGATCTAAAGGTACAGCCCTTCGGGTTTTTTTAAATTTCGATTTTTATTTTAGATATAGGGGGTACATATGCAGATTTGTTACATGGGAATATTGCGTGATGCTGAGGTTTGGAGTACTGATTCTATCACCCGGGTAGTGAGCGTAGTACCCAGTACATAGTTTTTTAACCCACCCCACCCTCCACCCTCTAGTAATCCACAGTGTTTGTTGTTCCCACATTTATGTGTGTTCAATGTTCAGCTCCCACTTGTGAGAACATGCAACAACTCTTCATTTAACAGGTAAGGAAGCTGACACCAGGGAGGTTAAGCATCTCACCTGAGCCACACAGCTGGTTGATGGCAGAACTGAAACTGGGTTTTAGTCCAAAGTTCTTTCTATAATATACATTCCTGTCACTATATTCAACGGGTAAAGTGGCTTGGGGGAAAATACTCCCAAATATAAATGCATTTGTATTTTGATATAAGAGTATCAAATAGCATTCATCATCATAAACTATGAGCAACCATAATTATGCACAAATTCTATTTGACAAACTCTCTTTATAGCTCCTAGGGGTGTGGCTGTATCCCTAGGTGGGATATGAGTAGCTTATAAATTGGAACTTCTTTTTTTCATTTTTATACCTCCAACTTTTCCCACAGTACATTTAATATATGTCAGTTAAATAATAGTAATGACCAAAAAAGTCAATATATTATGATATGTTTGGTGGGGAAAATTCAATAGCGTGGTATGAAAACATATTTATACTTTTGCAAACCTCAGAATTTTTTTTTTCTTTTCAAGTCTGTCAAACATTTGCCATTTGAATTAGAGCTTGTTTGATAAGTGATATAAATCCATGAAGGAATAATATAATACTTCCTCCTTAAAGGAGGTTTTGACAAATATGATTGAGTAAACTAACTTCAGATGAATGGATCAGTTAATGCACTTAGCTTGACAAATTCTCTGCCTCAGTTGATAGCACTGATTTTCACTTTGGGGATGGCAGTATGCCACACTAAGCCTGGTGTCACATGTTACTTTCTTTTACAAAAGAGAAAACTGAGGCACAGAAAGTTTGCATAATCCTCCTAGATTACACCACTAACAAGTGGAGGAATTTGGAGCCTGTGCTTTTTCTATGCATAGTTTTATGCTGCTGCCCAGGTAAGAAGAAGAAGATTGCTGGGTTTGCTTTTGCTTTTGCTGCCCAAAGATGTCTGCAAGTCACACAAGCACAGAGGCAGAAGAAACTTCAAGAGAGTAAGAGGAGACTCAGGGTCAGTGAGAGTCAGTGTGGGAGCTTTGTTAACCACATAAGCCATCTTCATGGGTATTCTCAGAGGTTTCTGAGGTCCATAGAACCTGGCACTCCGGGGGCTCCTGGTCCTGACAGAACCCCAGGATAAGGAATAGGGCAGATTGTGCTCATTTGTCCCCAGAGGCTTAGAGCCCAGTAGGGGCTAGCTCTCCTAAGTCTCTGGAACAGAAGTTTTAAGGATTTGTTCAGGAGTCAGCGTGGGGTCTTCACACCAGAAGAATGATGACTTGATGTCCGTAGGGATGGGGCTCTTGTTAGAACTTGGAAGGGCCGCTCGTTACATGACTTGGCTTCAAGTTGTACCTGCATAGCAGGTGCACTGCTTTTGTTTAGATTCTACTTTTATTTGCGGTGGCTTTGAAAGGGGCTGGGTGGAGATTACTGGGAGGGGTGTTTCTAAATCTCCCAAGATACCTCTTTGTGTCCCCATTGTGCAAGAGACAGCTTCAACTGAAGGGCATTCACCACCATCTGAAAAGGAAGCTGGAATGCTGTCGACTCTGAATCTAACTTGATGTTCACAGGAATAGAGGATCATCAAGTACCACACAGGTGGTACTTGACATCTACAGGGGTCTCTTTAACCCATCTAGAGGCAAAGGAAGCCTGGCACCCTGGGCCATCTCAGATGACTCTCTGGGCTGTGGTCCCTCCGAAGCCAACCTGTTCAAGTTGGCACACAAAGCTTCCCTCTGAGCTGGGCCTCCGTCTGCCCAGGCAGACCCAGTCACATACTTTTGGGAAAGCAGTCTTGGGCAACCTTCTCTGGTCAGAAGGAGAATGTTAGACCCAGAGTGGTAGTCACTGAACCGTGAGCAGGAGTCTTAGACATCCAGGGAGACAAACGGTCCCAGCTGTAAGGACCCTGTTTTAGCCTTTGCTGGAGAAATTATGATTAATGTACTGGAAGATAAAGTTATCTGGGGTTTGAAGCTGTTTAAAGGTCCAGGAGCAAAAGGACGTTAGGTCACCAGAAGCATAAAAGGAACTGAAGGCCCACAGTACCAAGAGAGAATCTCAATGACCTGCCCTCTCCTAGGGAGAAAGGAAGATGGAAGTTAAGAATGAAGATGTTCTAATAGAGGGATGAAGGAGGAGGCACTGCTCAAATGTGCTAGAATCACAGTGATGAACACAGAGCAGTTCTCCAGCATAGCCAGCCACCACGGGGATCCTGCACTGTGCTCTTACCACTACCCCGGGCACCCAAGATCAAGTGCAGGGGCTTCTGCCAGGGATTTGAGACGAGGGCAGCAGACCCTCAAGCTAAGCCTTCTAATTCTAGAGAATGTACTGATATTGATGAAGGTCTGCCATGTAGATAGCGATTAGGTTGGTTTGTTTGTTTTGGTTTTTTAAAGATGGTGGAGATGAACAAAAATGAGAGACACATCCATCCTGGCTTGCAGACACCTTTCTGTCTTCGAAGGTGTTAATTCTGCCCAAGTAACCTCACCACACATTCATGTGCTGGGCCCACAGTGATGCTTATAAGTAAAGTGAAAGAGTTACTGCCTGAAAATGTAGCGTGTGGATGGAAGGGACATAGTATTTCTCACCACTGCACTGCAGCTGAGTAGAACAACTTCAAATACAAAATATAAACTCACTCAAAATATTGACATGCGTGAATGTTGAAGTTGTCTTCAGTTCCACCTTAATCAAATTGGCAAACATAATCCAGTCTTACTAAGACAATTAAAGGGACACTTCTATAATTAGATGGAAAGGTGTTTTTTTGTTTTGTTTTTTCTAGGGATTTCATCATCCACCTTGCCAACAATCTAAAGAAAAAAACATGCAGATCTTATGGCACTAGAGCATACCCTAGTGGTGGTGAAGAAAAGCAAACACTTCCAAACTGCTAACTGTATCCACTGCTGGGGAGTACTAGGTAAATACCTCTTGTTTGGGCAAAACGTTAGGTAGGCTTGCCTCATAAAACAGCAAAGAAAATGGATAGAGCATTGTGTGACAACTCCACGCCATATAATTCTCCCCTAAGAATAAGGCAAGTTCTGTTTTATCCAATGCTCAAAGCCAAAGGCAAACAAACAAGAATTATTAAAAATCTTAAAATAATCTAAAATAACATCCTACACCATGAGGTTTTAGGAAAGCTTTTGGGTTTTTTTTTCTTCTTCTTAAATCCGAGCCACATTTAGACTTTCCCCTTAGAGATTCTGTTTAAAGAAAGGAGAGGGAGCAGATAATAGATATAATACCTAAAGCAAACTCCCTTCAGCCATGACAGTGTTATTATAAACTTGAGTGAGTGCCATTATTTCAGATAAATAAAAACGATGGACCAGAACCAATTTTACATAAGAAAATATTGTTCAATTTGTTGCAAGCCATGGTGAAGACTCCTCTGGTCTGTCAAGTGATGGTTAATATAAATAAGAACATCTGTCCTTGTTAAAGATAGCACTCAAAAAAACAAACTTATACATTTAACCAAGTAACCTCATTGCCATATGCTGTGTGTGTCTCCAAACTGAGGGAAATATATTCCCACGGTTTTAAATGTAAATTATGCTCTTACGTTCAAACTAACATGAACTAAAAGAAAAATCCAACACCACCACACACATAAAAAATAAAAAAAAACTTTTTTTAAAGCCGGGAGCTTTGTGTTCTATTGTGTTTAGATTTAAAATATGGAACTATTTAGAAAGAATTAAAGAGATTATGTTTATTTGATTTCAAGTTATCTCAGCAAGAAACATATTTTTCATACCTCTTTGGAAGAACAGCAGGTCAAATGACACATTTGTGAGTGACTGTTTGAAATATTTCAGCCACGCTGCAGGGTCCACCTGACCTGGGCACCATAGATCGATGGAACAAAGGCTTATGTTTGAAAAGTTCCTTTAAGAGGGGAAAGGGGGACACGGGAAGCTGTCACAGCCTTGCTTTTTATTTTTATCCTATGACACTAATCAGTTTAATTATATTTCTAACCCATGACTTGGGATCATAATTAATTCTCCCAAATGCAAACATTATATTGCGTAATTCTGCAACTTTGCAAGAATCAACACAGTTTGTTTCAAAGTCACCCACATTCTTTGAACTCCAGAGTTTCCCAGTCTGCAAATTCAGTCCTCTCTTTGAGTAGGTTTTGTTTCTGGCTATGTTTAATAGCAAAGGTGAGTCTTTATTCTTAATGATAAAACAAGCTGCAGAACAGTTTCATTAAAGAGATCCAGGATCTGAAGAACCTATTCACTTTGTTACTTGACTAAACGAAAATCATACACTGACGTAAGGTTAAATGGGGCTGTGATTTCCTTATTAAACAGAACAATTAATATTACAAGTGTTTGAAGATCATGATTGAGAAGACTTCACTAAACGTTTCCAAGAGTAATTATTGCAAACAGAGAGAACACAAACCCTCTTTAGGGTGTAACTCAATATGAGGGCTTGTGAGTCAGATGTTGAGCCATTTAGAACTACAAATCTTTCTTTGTGACCTTATTAAAGAAATTCTCCCATCTCCATTTAAAGGGATAGATTGCCAAGGCCTAAACAAAATGCCAGAACCTAAAACGAAAATGCTTCTGACCTCGCTGCCACACCTGATACTTCCAATACAGATTTCCTCCGAGTGCCGCTTTCTTCAACTCCTTTGCCCCAGGCCTTCATAATCCAGAGAGAGAAAAATGAATTTCATTCCCAAATGCTAGAATTGCTGGTGCAGAACGTAACTAAATATCAGCAGCTGTGCCAGGGCACCTGGGGCCATATAAGGAAGCCTTACAAAAGACTTAGTTATGAACAAGGTCCCAGTTCTCTGCTCATCTTGGTTTTCTGTGCTTTAAGAAGAGCAGGGAGAATTGCAACTATGCCCTTAAAAAAAATGTGTGTGTTGAGGGAGGGGGGGTGAGTTCTAGTTCTCAAAAAAAAAAAAAAAAAAAAAGGATAAAACAGATGTTCCTACGGCAACAAAATGGGACCAAAGTAATGCTGCTACAGCTCATGACCATGACTTCTCAAACATTAATGTACAAATGCATCACACGGGGATCGCTGAAGATGCAGATTCTGAGTCAGTAGGTCTGGACGGGGCCTGAGAGTCTGCATTTCAAATAACTTCTAACATGATGTTGGTGCAGCTGGTCTAAGGGCCACATTTTAAATAAGGGGTTAGAGCAATTCACTGCATTTCACGTGATTAGCCTCCTACCCTATATTACTATTCCAAAGTAGTTTCATTTAATACTTGTCACTCAGTCAATCACCGAAGTCAGGATTTTCCTGAAGACGAGCACTGTGTACTCTATCTCTGCTATGTCCTTTAGCACCTAGCATAGCACCATTATAAGGATGAGAAAAAGGAAGTACCAGGTATCAGAGACAGACCGTTTCTGGAGGTATGGGCAGCGAAACTGAGGAAGGAGGCAGGTTCAATGGCAATTATGCAATCTTTGTGGAAAAGGTGTCATAGAGCCTCTCTTTACAATTCTTCACAGATATCTTTAACAAAGAGTGTCTGAGAAGAGTCTGTGATCTCTTTTTATCTCTCTTTCGGTGTTTGGAATGACGGTGTTGCCCTTCCAGGAGAGGAAACAGATTTAGCAGAAAAAGATTAGGTTTGGGGACTGGCAAATGGAATGCACTGTCTGTGACCTTGACTCAACCTTAAGATGATCATAGCCACTTGCAAGTTGATTTTAACGATTATAAAGGATCTGTATAAAGCACCCAACACAGTGGCTGGGGATAATAGTTGCTCAATAAATGTAAGTGCAATCAATTCTCCTTTATCAGGGCTTGCTGTAACCCAGGTGTTTTCAACCTTGGTAACTGCACATCAGAAACAGCTGGGGGACCTTTAAAAATTCCTGATGCCACCAGGCCATACCCTAGACTAATTACATTATATATCTCTGAAAGTGTGAATGGGGCGCTCTTAAAGCCCCCAGGTGGTTCTAACACCCAGTAGCTGAAGTTGAGACCACTGACCTAAGTGTAGTGAAGGAGCAGTCACTTCTTTGGGGCCTAGGAATAGGCACCGGCTAATTAGCCTCCCCTAGGGGTGGCAGTAGGAGAGGGAGGATGGTGAGAGGCTTCCCACCCTCATGCACATCCCCAAGGCAGGTCTTCTCTCTCCTCGCCCTGCAGGGGACAGCAATCTGCTGGTAATCAGTGCTAATCAGTTTCCTCCTAGTTACAGAGCTATCCTGGGGTCGTCAGGACAGTGCCATCCCTCCGGATATTTGAGCATAGATTACTTTGTGTTATTTGTGATTTGTGTTTATCTACCTTCTCCTTAACCAAGTATGATTACTTTATTATTACTACCCACATTTTCCAGGGGTTCACCAACCTGTGAAATTGAATGGGGTCACATGAATAAAACAGGCACTGGAAACACTCAGCTGATATTCAGCTCCTGGAGAGCTCACCCCACAAGTGTGTCTGTTTCCTGGGGTGTGCCTTGTGTGTTCTTGAACAAATCCAGTCAGTTGCCATGCTGATTCTATAACACTGTATCCATGAGATCAAACTATCTCATAGGATGGTGAACAATTAAAATAACATGCATAAAGTACACTAGCTTAGTGCGGGGAGCAAGGTTATGTTTTTAATAAATATTAGAGTTTTACAATTAACAGGTGGCACCTGCTGGGCTTGACCATCCCATCCACTGCCTTTGTCAGACACTACAATCCCTTCCTGATGCTATTTCTTCTCATCATATTGCTTCTGCACAGGGCTCCTGTCATCGTCTGGAGACCATGCTGTGGCAGCTGCATAAGAATTTGTGGCAAAGGAGGGCAGAGTCCCAACCTTTTGTGAGACTCATTACAGAGGTCCCCAGCAGTACAACTAGGGCCCTGAAGTTTCGCTGAGCTTTTACATCCTTCCTTTTTCCCCTCTAACCCAAGCCTAAGTGCCCACCCTGTACTCAGAATCATTCTGCCCATTATTCCTGAAATGTTGCTGCCAGATTATGCTCACTGGCCTGACTCCCCACTCCCTCTTAGGAGATACTTGGTGGGCTGCTGCACTAGGTCATTAGACACTGCTAGATGTAGCTGAGTCTCTGCAAGGAGCACAACTTGGGCCCAGGCTGGGGCATTGATACGCTTTCCTACAGTGAGGGGAGCAGGGCCTTTGAGAGGTACTGGTTTGCACGTGCCACCCACACCTTCATCCACTACCAATTGATGAACAATTTCTGTCATTTGGTAGGTGATGGATGCCAGACCCAGTTATGCCCTCATTAAATTGTGTTTGAGGAGAAACATGATTTATAGGAAGGAATAGTTAAACACGTTTAGCATTGCATTTAAATAAGGGCTATAAAGATATAGAGTATAACAGCTACAGAAAATCACAGAAGAAACAGATATTGGGAGTCAGCTTGGCATGGATTGGTCAGAAGAGACTTTCTAGATGAGACAGATCTAAGAAAATATTTGAAGTAAGAGCTGTGGTGTCCCAAGGGAGGGGAAAGGGTGGGAATGTCAGATCAGGGTGCAGGCAAAATAGAGGTACATTGTCTGGAGAGAATTTAAAAACAAAACCAACTAAAAGTCAGTTCGCTTTTTATTATCACCATACACCAGAAATTCTAGACAATAAAAGACCATTCTGGTAGTACTCGTTTATTGTTTTAGTAATTCTTAGCAAACACAATGAGTGGTGATTTAGACATACAATTAGAGAAATCAGTAAGCTATTTGACCTCCCCATTGCTCCTATCAAATAAATTAAGAATGTATTTTTAATCTCCCACCTCATGCCGTTGCTAAGAGTCTGGTACTTTCTGGAAAGTCCTTTTGGAAGTCCTTTCTGAAACATGCAGTGTTTGGTAAAGACCAAGTCATTTATTCCAATTTAGAATGAAAATAGGAAGTCAGAGAGAGGATTATGGTCATAAACAATATTTGGGGAATGGGCAGTGGGTCTAGAACCTTAGAATTCTACTTCAGTCATTGCGTTTATGGCCCCTTTATATAAAACCACTGTCCCAACCAAAAGAAGGCAGCCCATGGTTTTGTGGATGGCCAGGTTGTAGACTCCATGAGAGCAGGAAGTCTTTTCTTTACTCTGATCACTGATAGAGCTGTGGGGGCCAAGAGAGAGCTTTCCCTTTGGCCCTCTGAAAGTTTGCAGAAAAATCAACTCACAAAAGGCAGATTAGAGAAAAGGCATGCAAATTTCTTTAATGTGTGTACACAGGGGACTTCAGAATGAAGACTCAAGGATAACAGAGGAACTGTCCATTTTTATGCTTAGATTCAGCAAAGTCTGGACAATTGTGTCGAAATATGACTGGGCAGAAAGGGTAACATCTAATGCTAGCTATAGACTGAGCTGGGAAGCCCAGCAAGGCCTGTTTAGATTCTTCTTGGCTTCTCTGAGAATGCATTTCCTCCTTCTCTGGAATGGCAGTCTAATGACCTAAACAAGGTCAGTCAGATAATTTCTTTATGGCCAGTTGTTACATAGAAAGGCAGAGGGAAAGTTAGAGTAAGGCTTTTTTAGGTTTTATGGTTGGCTTTGGGGAAAGGGGGTTCTGGTTTCTACGACCTGCCTTGGGGGAGAAAGGAACTGAGGGATAAGAGAGCAAGAGAAGGTCAGAGAAAAATGTTTGCTTCTGAGGCTGCTTCTGAGTTTTTCACTTTGGCGTATTGTTATCTGAGCCCCAACATACCCAAAGCACCTGGATAAGTACTTGGCAAGAGGAGATGGTCAATACACATTTGTTGTGTCAGGGAAAAATCAATAGTTCAAGTGATCCAAATACAGGTTAAAGGCTTTATTCAACTGATGGGAATCTAGTTCTGAAGACCTAGAAAATCCCCAAGATGAAGCAGTGTTGGGGGTCTCAAAGATTGAGAAGAGTGGGGGCCTGTCCTTGTGGTCTGGTGGAGGTTGCAATTTTCTGTATCTCTAACTGCTGTACAATCTGCCTTTGGAACAGCTGGAGATTGCTCTGGGTTTTTTATGCCTCCTGCATGGGAGCACTGGAGCAATCTCATCCCAGTAACTGTCAGAACTGTTCTTTCAAGAGCTGTTTTTATAAGCCTCTGGGTTGTCTGTTAGTCAGGGTTCACGGAAGGGGAGGTAGCAAAAACAAGTAGAGGGTGGGGCAGGGGTGAGAAAAGAAAAAGGAAAAAGGAGGCAAGGGTTGAAGCCAGAAAAACCAAGGTCTGTTTTAATCCTTTTATAGTGAATGAATGAATGAACGAGCCCCTTGCCTTTCCCCTGCTGAGCCATGAATGGGAACCTGGAAGGTTGCTAGAAATATTTAAGACACATTAATTTTTTTGGATTCATACATGTAAAATCTGCTGCTGCTAAATGCCCCCTCAAGAGCTCTGGCCTCACACAGGAGACTCTCTACTGCTTTAGTTTCCAAAGCCTCTGTTTTAGCAGTCGTGGTAAATTAAAGTCAGATTCACCACAGGCATTTTAACGTCTCTTGAATGATGAGATCAGGACTTGGGGTCCTCACTGCACACTTCAAATGGATGGCCAAGAGGGAGCAAATCAGCCAAGTTCTCCCACGTTTTAAATGTGGTCTAATTCTGCGTTTGTATGCAACTTCGATGTGTTCTGGGGGCACAGCCTGCACTTCTGATCTGGACCCGTTGTCTTGGAAATGTATGTCCTGTTCATAAGAGATGCTGAGAAAGATGAAGTAAATAGATTAGGGCGAGGCCAGTACTCCAGAGAAAAGCACCTTAAAGGCAGTGCTGGTGCTATGTCAGCATTGTCATCTTTAATAGGAAAGGTGCTTCACGTAGGTTTCAAAGGTATTCAGTTTATAATTAGGACTGTGCTGAGGGAATTGGGGAGGAGAAGGAAGTAAGGCAAAATGCTATTTTACTTATTGAGAGAACTTAAAACCATACAGTTCTTTCCTTTTTCAAAATACTTGTTGAGCTGAATGAATCTTGATCAGTTGTCAATCTTCCATTTAGTGGTGCGGAAGTTGGCTTGCACCGGCTGGTGTGTGCCAACTGTGGGCATCCCACTTCACATTCATTCATGTTTGATTGGTAGTTTTAAGTCAGCCATAGTGGGAGTATTTGTGGACATTGACAAATGCTACAAATCAGGCTCCCCATCCCAGGAGCTGGTTTTTAGCAGCATACCTCTGCCCCAACTCATCTTTCATGAACCAGCCTGCTACCTATTTTCTCATAAAGCTTCAACTGACAACTCCAACCCAACAATGATTTCCTGCTTGACATGAGTTGAGAGCACTTACACCAGCTATTCCACTTATTTGACACTTAAGCAATTTACTGTGCCTTTGGTTATTGACATAGTGTTATCTTCTTAACAGACCACCATTTAATGTTTAATGATTCTTCATGTAAAGTGTAAGCTCCATGAGGACAGGGGCCATGTAGTATGCATCTATGTATAGACTCCCATGGGGTTTGACAGAATGAAAACAAATGGCAGGTGCTCACAATGATATGTGCTAAAGAAATGAGTTATCGCAGGGATCCTCAACTCCCTGGCCATGGACCTGTACTGATCCTTGGCCTGTTAGGAACTGGGCCACACAGAGGGACGTGAGCAGCATGTGAGGGAGCATTACCACCTGAGCTCCACCTCAGGGTCAGATCAACAGTGGCATTAGATTCTCTTAAGAGCATGAATCCTGTTGTGAACTGCACATGCGAGGGATCTAGGCTATGTGCTCCTTATGAGAATCTAACTAATGCCTATGATCTGATGCTGAACAGTTTCATCCCAAAACCATCCCCCCGACCCCTCAGCCTATGAAAATATTGTCTTCCACTAAACTGGTCCCTGGTGCCGAAAAGGCTGGAGACTGCTGAGTTATTGGGTAATTAATATATTAGGTGCTGGAAAACCTGGGCAATTGAATGGAAAGTGAGATATATTTTGAAATAAGTAAAACTGTGTTTTTGGAAAACAATTAAAATTAAACATATAGCCGTAGGTAATGCCACTTCCACCTTGTTGATCACTGAACTGGCTTACGGTTTTTGGAGGCTTTGGCATGCCTTTGTGCTAGTGCCAGCATTGCTTACTTGTGAAATCTGAAAATTGATGCGCGGTTTGCTTATGGCAAATGTCCTTCAACACTGCAGCCGGTCACAGGCAAAGACAATAAAGCAAAGAATGCCACAAGGTACCGTCTTTTTAATCTGCTGTCTTGCTAATCAATTTGTAAATGGCCATCAAATCTTTTCTCTGCTACTAATTGAAAAACGGATATAAATCATAATCTGTATTCCCTGCCTAACTTCACATACAGTGATGGTTTCTACTGAACATTTCTGGGGTCAAGATGTATCTTAATACCAAGAACTAAACTCCATACATAATGTACCAGTAATGGATACATGTGTTTTTAAATATTTGTTTTAATACTAATGTCAGATTACTTAGGCCCAATCCATTCTGTTGATTGGACCTAGTATAAGTGGAAGGATAAAGATTTCTATCCCTACATTAACACATTTTATGGGTTGCAAAGCCACTTTTTTGCCACTAAAACATAAGGTCATGAACTAATAGAATCCTCACTTTCTGAGGGTTTCATTTGGCTTAAAAAAAAAAAAAACAGTTTTAGAAAAATTAATCTGCAGAATAGGCTTGTAGAAGTAAATAAGTCATCTGAATTTTATAAAATTTTGCTCTCAAACCAGTATCTGTTCCTCAAAACATTTATGTTAAATGGGATAGAAGTAAATGTTGAGAAGCACTCTGCTCAAAGCTATTTACATAAATGTGCTGTCACAGATTATTGTTAAGCGACTTGAGGCAATTCTTCCCCCCACCCCAAAAAAGGCTAAAAGAAAAGACTTTTGGATCTCTTCATATCCTTTTCCCCCCCCCAAATAACTAAAATTCCTTATGGTCATTAGTAGTTTTATAATACTATGTGATTTGCTGTTACTGATTTCATCGTTCAGTTCATTTTTCCTTCTGTCATGTGAGTCTTTTCTATCCATCTGTTTTTACATCAGTAAATGACAGTCTTGTGGATTTAAAAAAAAATCAGGAAAACAATATAATTAGGACCCTGTTTTTAAAAGTAGGACCATTCCCTCCCCTCTGTCCAGGTCCTGCCAACTTCCTGCCTGACACCAAAGTTTTCTCCTCTTTTTTCTCCTCATTTCCAGTATTTTATTGTATTATACTAATTTCTTGTTTCTCCAGAATGGCCCATTTAGTCTTCCTTCGGGGCAAAATCAGATGAAGTGAGAGCTGGAGAATCAGGCCTGAGCAGAGTGACCTCACCCATTTCCTCACCTGTCCCTCTCTCTGCTGCTCAGGCTCCTGGCAGGTGATTTAGGACTCACAGTCCTGGACAAAGAGACGGAGTTTATCTCCCAAAGAAAATCCTGAACAGCTGTCTCTTTGCTTTGATGTATTTCCTCTGAATTGTGCCAGGATGAACATATTGCAAACTCTTTCCATCCTAAGTGGGAAAAGGCTACTGTAGGGGCATTACCAGAGCTGAAGCCAAAAGGCTACAAGTTTTAGGTGACCCCAGAAACTACTTGTCCATGCAGGAACTTAGTAAACACTGGGTTTTACTTTTCAAGAAAAAAGAAACTTTTTTTTTTCGAGACTAAGTCTCGCTCTGTCGCCCAGGCTGGAGTGCAGTGGCGCGATCTAGGCTCACTGCAAGCTCCGCCTCTCGGGTTCAAGTGATTCTCCTGCCTCAACCTCTGGAGTACCTGGGACTATAGGCGCCCGCCACCACGACCGGCTAATTTTTTGTATTTTTAGTAGAGACGGGGTTTCACCGTGTTAGCCAGGATGGTCTTGATCTGCTGACCTCGTGATCCGCCCACCTCGGCCTCCCAAAGTGCTGCGATTACAGGCGTGAGCCACCACGCCCAGCGAAAAAGGAAACTTTTTAAAATGCTATTTTCCCCAATTAAATCATGAAGATAAAAAGGCTTCCTATGATTTGTTCAAGGAACTTGGTATTGTTGTTTCTCTTTGAATTGTTAAGCAGCACAAGTTTTCTCTCCTCTTCCTAAAAAGCATCTCTTCTTGGTCCTTTGCTCTCCAGCCTCACTGCCCAGAGCATTTTCTTTCTTCTGTTCCTATGGGGCCATCTGTATCTCGTCTTATATTAAAAGCCACCCTCCATATACCACCTGAGGGGTCTTTCCAAAACAGAAATTTTGTTTTTTCACTCCTCAAAACTTTTCAACATTTAAGTCCTAGCTCCTCAAAATGGCAATCAACGGCCTGATCCCTTGAGAAAGTGAAAAGCAACTGCATTGATGCCCCAGCTGAACATAAACTATGTTCACAGCAAAAGGATCAGACAAGTTCCCTCCATGGCCCTGTCTGAAGCAGCAGAGACAAGGATACTCCGCAACCACAAAAGTGACTACAACCCTCCCCGCTCCCAGCTAACACAAAAGACTTTGCTATTGATGACGCTAGCCCCGCTTTAATTATTCTATCGCCTAAATCAAATTATTAAATACCCAATTACTGAATTGCCTCTGTTCTTGACGGCACTCAATCCAGAATGGGCCTGCACTTTTTTAAACCTTAGAACTACTCAGCAAAAGCACAAGTCCTATAATAAGCCCTTCCCAACTCCGTGTTACTGAGCTGCTCCACAAACTTTCTGCCGTTCACTCTCTCGATACAACACGCTAAATATTTTACCTTTTCAGCCTAGAAGTGGATTATTGGCAGTTTTGGTCTATTGGCTTTAATAAAATATCTTCTCTCCACAGTGCATGCTCTAGTCATACCAAGACCATGTAAGTTTCCCAGACATACACGTTTTGGCCCTACAGAAGTACCTTTGGTTTGTAGGACATTTTCTTCCTTTTTCTGCATAGAAAAATTTTAGTTTTCAAAACCCAATTCACATTTTAACTCACATGTGAATACATCCAAGAATTTACTCATAGAATTGGGTCAAGTTTCCACTGTCTCGTGTTAACTCTTAGCTGGAGCCTATAGCGTAGAGGCTTAATGCATATGGACATGGAAATCAGAGAAGACCTAATTCCTCCTGCCTTTGACAATGTACAACCTTGAGAAGCTCACTTATTACTCACATCTGGCAGAACTGGCAAATGCCATTTCCCTCCATCAATTCTACTCAATCATTACTACCCATTGACAATAAAGCAACTGCACACATATCACGATCCTGGGGCAGAGAGAAACATATCTTTTTCTTATTAAAAGTTTAATAGGACAATGCCTAAGACTGCTAAATAAACCATGTTTATTTCTTTTGCTTCTTTGCTTCTCTAGTTTATAAACTAGGACTTACCAACTTGATTTATTCTGGACCATGGTAGTAAAATATTTAGATAAATTGGCTCTTAAGAGAGAGAGGCAGTGGAGGATTGTCTGAGGATTAGGTCTAGCTCTCAAGCCTCAGACTCTGTCCTGACCACAGAGTGCTCTCCATCTGGAAATCTGTGATAATACCATCTTCCTCTAAGGGTTAATGGGATGAGACAGATGGAATTTCTCAATCAGTAGTTATCAACTGGCGATGTATACTAGAATCACCTGAAGAGTTTTAAAAACATACGTATGCCTGGGTCTCACCCCTCTGAATTCTGGAGTGAGGCCTAGGCACTGGCAATTTTTTAAAACTCCATAGATGATTCTAAAGCAACATCAAGAGTGAACACTGCTGATCTAGATAGAGGCAGAAAAGTTGCTATAAAAACATAAAGCATTTCCCAGTGCTAGGGAATGGGTAATAGAAGAAGCAAGGAAATCTGTTTCCAATAAATGATGATTGACAAATAATCAAGTTTTATGAAGACCCTGAGCACACCTTCACAAGGGCTGGACTCTCCCAAACAAAAAGGAAGTAAATGACGGATAGATTCACTGTGAAATTCAGGCTGTAGAAATTTAAAACATTAACAAATTTGGAAATGTATACTGTTGCACAGATCAGGGAATATTGAAATGAAATGGGGCCAGAAGCTAATTATATGGAAATATTTCTATTTGCACATTTCTCCAGAAGGCAAAGTAGAGATTGCAACCAATATATCTATACAAGTGACAAGAATATTAAGTTTTCTATCATTCCCTTAGTACACTACCTTTCTCAGCATGTATTCTGTCCTAGTTCTTGCAAAGGTGAGAATAATATCAAACTCATTAATTGTCTACATTTTAGAATATGATGTGACTTTAGTGGATGGTGTTAATTAAACTACAAAACAACTCTTGCTGTGGTGTGCATTCCAAGTTAGAGCAATTAATTCACTCACTTAAACTGATCAAGATTTAATTACCATCACTCTGTGCAATTACTCCATAATTAAAGTAATTTGGTTCATTCCACTTGCTGACAGTGTCATTGAACAGCCATTCACAGAAGCAAAAGAAGTGATAATTAACTTAAAGAATAGCTCAGGGCAGTTTTACCCAGACAAGTTCACTGTTAGTTATTCCTAAAATACCTAGAATGAGGTAAAGTGTGGAGAGAAAATCCTGGGAGAATTTTAAAACAAAAATAATAATAAAATAAACAACACTTTAGGGGGGGTTTTGTCTCCCCAAAATAAGGTCCCTAAAAGCTTATGAATTTCTTAGCAGTTTAAATGGTCGTGGTTGCCATCATTATAACCCAACCATAAATTAGTGTCATGGGCAAAATAAACAGAACTTGAAAAAAATTAAGCACTTAAATATTGGTTAGGGCTAATTACTGTGAGGGATTAGCGCCTATTTGCAGGTTGGTAGGTGTGGTACAAATATACTGGTACAAAAAGAACACTCAGAATCTTCAGAGAAGAACCGAATAGGTGTTTAAGAATTGCAAAACCCAAGTTTGGAAAAAGCTTTCGGAAACTGTGTGCACACACACACACAAATACACACATGCACATGGGCCACACTCATGAAGGCCATGGAAATGAGCAGTTGCCTGTGTTTACCTGTAGAATTATAGAATTTACCTGTACAGTAGTTAATCGGCTAGTTCCCCAACCAGCAAAATACAGAAAGATTAGCTTAGGAATTCTGGAATTCTTTTTTTTTTATTTTCCTTTTTTTTTGAGATGGGGCTGTTACCCAGGCTGGAGTGCAGAGGCACAATCTTGGTTCATTACAGCCTCGAACTCCTGGGCTCAAGCAAGCTTCCCACCTCAACCTCCAAAGTGGCTGGAACTATAATCCCACACCACCACACCAGGCTAATTTTAAAAAATCTTTTTGTAGAGATGGGGTCTCCTTACAGTGCCCAGGCTGGTCTTGAACTCCTGGGTTCAAGCCATCCTCCTGCCCTGGCCTCCCAAAGTGTTGGGATTATAGGAGTGAGCCACTGTGCCTGGCAGAGTTCTGGAATTCTGATAGAGCACTAATGAGAAATGCTAGAGCAGATCATAGGCTATGGATAGGAGTGGGTGGAGTAGATTTGCCTAGGATCACAGATCTAGAGAGTAAGAGAGCCAAGGCTGAAACTCTCATCTCCCCACATGGTGCACTCAGAGGCAAATTGTATTGAACTGAAGAGACTGAATTAAACGAGGTTTTGGGGGACAGGACCAGATAGAACCTAAAGTGGCCTTCATACTAAAGGGCCAAGCACAGATTATGGCAGCTCTGCTGGGACTTGGGAATAGTTCCTGACAGTCCTGCTTCTAAGGGAGCTACTCACAGAGGCAACAACCTTCCATTACACTCGGGGGAAAACAATAGCTTTTGAAGGGTGGGCCTCTAGCATCTACCTGCTGAGCATGCATGCATGCATGACACCTGGGGCAGCTTCTGCTGCTGAACTCTATGCATGGAGTTGGGGAGATGGGTAAGAGGCATCATATCCTCTGCCATTTTCTGAACATTACTTAGATGTAACTTGGAAATTTCCACCTTTAGCAATGTATCTTACGGAGCCTGTCAAAGATGCCAAGATTGAGGCCTCCTTTCAGGTGCAATTGACTTGGGTCCACACTGGCAGAATTGCCTTGGGAACCGAGCTCTTCCAGGGAAGCCCTGCCCACATCTGCATCATTACACTCATAAGAAAACCAGATGGCCCAAACATCTTTCTTCAAATACTGACAACAAGGAGGCCGCGGGGATTTGCCCAAGATACAGGTCTAGCTTGTGCCAGAGCTGGATCTGAAATTCCCATCTCAAGTCGGCCATCGATAAACCATAGAGTTTTTACTGGGCAATTACTAATATAAACTATAGCATGAATGGCTCTCTGTTAATCAAAGCATTATGTATTTCCCCATTCATGATATTTCCTTGTATACTTAGAAATTAACAGTGCATTGCTCAGCCCTTACTCTTTTTTCTTTCCCTCCATCTCATTTGAAAATATTAGAAGGGGCATGACTTAACATATTGTTCAAGGGATAAGACATATTTCCTCAGAGGATTTTTACTCACAAATTAGTCATCTATATATCATTAAAGGTATTTCCTGAATATACTGAAAAAGATTGTAATAATAATATACATAATGATAAAAAACATTTGTAAATAGTATAATCTCACAATGATCAGGACGATAGAATTTCATAGCTAGATGTGATTGTAGGAATCAGCCTAACAACATAATTCATATATAAGGATGTGGATGCCTAGGGAGGTTATGTGACTTGCCAAAGGCCAGGTGGTTAATAAATGGCAGATCTAGACCCAAATCTCCTCATTCTCGTCCAGAAAGCAGTGTAGAAGGTCACAACCTTTCTTAGCACGGATATTTCAATAGAACATAAGACTTTCTGAGTTTTCCAAGGAAATCCACCTAGGCTTCTGCAGGTAAGGGGTGCTATGGTGTTAAGGGCAGAGGCACTGGAGCCAGATCACCTGCTCTAGATCCCAGGCCCACCACTTACTGATCTCTCTGTACTTCAATTTTGCCACCTGTAAAAAGGGGATAATGACAGTACCTCCTTGTAGAATTATTGTTGGCTTAAATGAGTCAATTCAAGGAGAGGACTTAGAAGAGTGCCTCGCCCATCTAACTCAATGGCTATTACTATTCTTACCACACCTTAGCCATGAGAGCCTGTCTCAGCAGTTGTGTCCATCCTCTGTTCTGTTCAGCCTGTTGTTGGACCTCCAGCTCAATCCAATGTGGCTGTTTTCTAGCCCAGACACCTGAGCTTCTGAAGGGTCTGATACTTCTGGGTTGGAATGCACTATAGTAGGAAAACGGGCCAAACAGAATCCTGCCATCTTGAATTGGCTTACTCATAAAATCATTAATCCAGATCTGCAGACATAGCCAAAACCTCAGGCAGTTTTTTCCATTCTTACTGGAAAACTATTGTTGCTGTCTCTCCAGACTTCTCACCACCAATCTTATTTGCACCCTCTAGCTAATGAATTATCTCCATGGAATCCTGGTGGACTTTCCACCACAATTTACTTGAGTTTCAAATATCCTTTTCTATTGGGTACAAAGGCAAATTTCTCATTTAAATAAGTTGTTTTCATGTTTTAAAAGTACATGTGTGTCTGTGTGAATGTGTGCACACACACCAATGTGATACAGTGCACAAGTGGCACAGTGTGCAAGAGTGCTGAAGTAAGAATTTGAGAACTTATTTCTGATCCTGATTTATTCCCAAGTGGCTGTGTAATCTCGAGCAAGTCACTGGCCTCTCTGGTCCTTAGTTGAGTCAATTCTAAAGTGAGGAAGTTGGGTGAAAAGCCTTCTATATTAGGGTTCTCCAGAGAAACAGAACCTTGTTCTATATTCAGACCCTATTCTGAACCTTATTCACACCCTATTCAAACCCTGCGTGTGTGAATGTGTGTATACATAGCTTATATATGGAATTAGTTCATGCCATTATGGAGGCAGGGTGAGTCAACAGGTTGGAGACCCAGGAGAGCTGACATTGTAGTTCCAGTTCAAAGGCCAGGAGGCTCGAAACTCAGGAAGGGCCAATATTTTTAGTCCAAAGGCAGAAAAAAAGCCAATTTCTCAGTTCAAAGGCATTCAGGCAGGAAAAATTATCTCTTACTCAGGGGAGGGTCAGCGTTTTTGTCTATTCCGGCCTTCAATTGTTTGAATGAGTTCCACCCACATTGGAGAAGGCAACCTGCTTTACTCAGTCTACTGATTTAAATGTTAATCTCATTCCAAAAACACCCTCATAGAAACACCCAGAATAATGTCTGACCAAATATCTGGGCATCCTGTGATCCTGTGGTCTAGTCAAGTTGGCACATAAAATTAACCATCAGATCTTCTGGGATCCCTTCCAATTTAAACCCTTATTATATAAAATCCTACTTAACACTAGTGTACAGACAAAAATCTCTTCTGTAAGTGGAAGCAGTGCTGTCTCCATAGCTATTCCCTAAATGCAGGAAGCCTAACAACTGCTGTAAGAGAGGTGCACGTAAAGCGTAGTAGAACAGAAAAGAAGCCCATTGTTTGGACTGCGGCTCTCTTCACCAAATGTGTACACAGCTTAGCGGTAGGAAATATTCTCTTTGTCTTATAGTAGGCACTAAATAATAACTGCTTATTAAACTGAAAGATATAAAAAGAGGGATAATTGGATAGGCTGGGGAAAACAAACATTTCAAAATATTGAGCATAATATGAAATTAATCAGGTCAGCAGGATGAGAAGTCATATTGGGGAAAAAGTTAGAAAGTCTGGCTAGTAATGACCAGTCCAAATTGAGATACAGGCACACCTCAGAAATAACTGTGAGTTTGGGTCCAAACTACCACAGTGAAGCAAATATTGCAATAAAGGAAGTTGCACAAATTTTTCATTTCCTAATGCATATAAAAGTTATTTTTATACTATACTACAGTATATTAAGTATGCAATAGTATTATGTCTAAAAATGTACATAATTTTAAAATATTGCTACAAGAAACTAACAATCATCTGAACCTTCAGCAAGTCATAGTCTTTTCAGTTGGAGGGTCTTGCCTTGATGTTGATGGCTGATAACTGATCAGGGTGGTGGTTGCTGAAGGTGGGGCGGCTATGGCAATTTCTCAAAATAAGACAACAATGAAGTTAGCTACATCGATTGACTCTTCCTTTCATGCAAAATTTCTCTGTGGCATGTAGTACTGTTTGATAGCATTTTACCCACAGTAGAACTTCTTTCAAAATTGGAGTCAATCCTCTCAAACCCTGCTGCTGCTTTATGCTGATGCAATTAAGTTGATGTAATACTCTAAATCCTTTGTTGTCATTTCAACAATGCTCACAGCACCTTCACCAGGAGTAGATTTCATGTAAAGAAACCACTTTCTTTGTTCATCCATAACAAGCAACTTCTCATTCATTCAAGTTTGATTATGAGATTGCAGCAATTCAGTCACATCTTCAGGCTCTACTTCTAATTCTCTTGCTATTTCTACCACATCTGCAGTTACTTCCCTCACTGAACTCTGGAATCCCTCAAAGTCTCCAGGAGGGTTGGAATAAAATTCTTCCAAATGTCTGTTAATGTTGATATTTTGACCTTCTGCCATGTATCATGAATGTTCTTATTGGCATCTAGAATGGTGAATCCTTCCCAGAAGGCTTTCAATTTACTTTGCCCAGATCCGTCAGTGGAATCACTATAATGGCAACTATAGCCTTATAACAATGTATTTCTTAAATAATAAGACCTGCAAGTTAAAATTAGTCCTTGATTTATGGGCTACAGAATGGATGTTGTGTTAGCAGGCGTGAAAACCATATTCATCTCCTTGTACATCTCCATTAGAGCTCTTGGGTGACCAAGTGCAATGTCATCAATAAGCAGTAATATTCTGAAAATATTTTTTTTTTCTTTGCAGCAATTCTTAACAATGGGCCTAAAATATTCAATAAACCATGCTGTAAACAGATGTGCTGCCATCCAGGCTGTTGCCCCATTTATAGAGTACAAAAAAAGAGAGTTAGCATAATTCTTAAGGACCCTAGGATTTTCAGAATGGTAAGTAAGCATTGGTTTCTGCTTAAAGTCACCAGGTACATTAGCCCCTAACAAGAGAGTTAACTGTGAAGCCAGGCATTGACTTCTCTCTAGCTAGGAAAGTTCTCAAAGGTGTATTCCTCCAATAGAAGGATGTTTCATTTACATTAAAAATCTGTTCTTTAGTGTATCCACTTTTATTGATGATCTTAGCTAGATCTTCCTGGATAACACTGCAGCTTCTATGTCAGCATTTGTTTCACTTTGCACTTTAATATCATGTTTCTTTAAACCTCATAAACCAACCTCTGCTATCTTCCAACTTTTGTTCTGCAGCTTCCTCACTTTTTTTTTTTCTTTTTTGAGACATAGGCCCGCTCTGTTGCCCAGGCTGGAGTGCCGTGGCATCATCTCGGCTCACTGCAACCTCCGCCTCTGAAGTTCAAGCTATTCTCCTGCCTCAGCCCCCCTAGTAGCTGGGATTACAGGCACGTGCCACCATGCCTGACTAATTTTTATATTTTTAGTAAAGACAGGGGCTCATCATGTTGGCCAGGCTTGTCTTGAACTCCTGATCTCAGGTGATCCGCCCACCTCAGCCTACCAAAGTGCTGGGATTACAGGTGCGAGCCACCAGGCCCAGCCTTCCTCACCTCTTGTAGCCTTTGTAGAATTGAAGAGAGTTAGGACCCTGCTCTGAATTAGGCCTTGGCTTAAGGGAATGTTGTGGCTGGTTTGATCGTCTCTCCAGACCACTAAAACTTTCTCCATACCAACAATAAGGCTGTTTCACTTTCCTATCATTCAAGTCACTGGAGCGGCACTTTATTTTATTTTATATCTTTTTTGAGACAGAATCTCATATACTCTGTCACCCAGGCTGGAGTGCAGTGGCTCAGTTCACTGTGGTTCACTGCAGCCTCCGCCTCCTGGGTTCAAGTGATTCTCATGCCTCAACCTCCTGAGTAGCTGGGATATAGGCATGTGCCACCATGCCTAGCTAATTTTTTGTATTTTTAGTAGAGATGGGGGTTTCACCATGTTGGCCAGGCTGGTCTCGAACTCCTGACCTCAAGTGATCTGCCCACCTCGGCCTCCCAAAGTTCTGGGATTACAGGCATGAGCCACTGTGCCTAGACTGGAGTAGCACTTTTAATTTCCTTCAAGAACTTTTCCTTTGCATTTACAACTTGGCTAACTATTTGGTGCAAGAAGCCTAGCTTTCAGCTTATCTTGGCTTTTAACATGCCTTCCTCACTAAGCTTAATCATTTCTAACTTTTCATTTAAGAGATGTGTAACTCTTTCTTTCACTTAAACACTTAGAGGCCTTTATAGGATTATTAATTGGCCTAATTTCAATATTGCTGTGTCCCCAGGACAGGGAGGCCTGAGGAGAGGGAGAGAGACAAGGGAACGGCCATGAGTGGAGGAGTCAGAACACACACAACATGTATTGGTTAAGTTTCCATCTTACATGGGCACAGTTCCTGGTGCCCCCAGACAATTACAATAGTAACATCAAAGATCACTGATCACAGATCATTTTAACAGATTTAATAACAATGAAAAAGTTTAAAGTATTACAAGAATTACCAAAATGTGACACAGACATGAAGTGAGCACATGCTGTTGGAAAAATGGCGCTAATAGATTTGCTTGACACAGGGTTGCCACAAACCTTCCATTTGTAAAAAAAAAAAAATCTAGTATCTGTGAAGTGCGGTAAAGCAAAGCACAATAAAATGAAATATGCTTGTATTCTGTAAGTATAAAATACACACTGGAACAGAGACTTAATATTTAAAAAGAATGTAAAATACCTCAATAATTTAAAATTACTGATTATGTATCAAAACAAAATTATATTGGACATACTGGGTTAAATATAACCTTAAAATTAATTTTATCTGTTTCTTCTTACTTTTTAAATGTGGCTACTAGTAAATTTAAAACTATATATGTGCTTCAAATTGGATTTCTATTGAAAAGTGCTATTATAGAACTTTGACAAAAGTCTCTAACAAAGTAGAAGATGGTAAAAATTGTTAATGAGAAGATATGGAAATCCTGAAAGAGAATGATGTGGTTACTTGAGTACATATATATACATTTGAGGAAAAAGTTTTTAAGAGTTACTAAAAGTACAGGTGTGTAGAATGTCTTTCTGTTAAATACTCATGAAGAGTTCATGTCCACTCAAGGATGCCAAAAAAGAGCCTATGAAGAACATATAGAATGAATGTATCTTGTTAATGGACTATGAGGCATTGTGCTTGGCACACTGAGGTTCAAAAACTTTATCCATCTCTTTACATCTCATTGGCTGGAATTAGGTCATTCATCACAGCAAAGGATAATAGGATTATCCCAAGGACTCAGGGTAAAGAGTTCACCTTTCTTGAAATCAAGTCATCTCACCCATATACCTGAATGCAATTTGAGTTTGTAAGCAGGCAGTAAAGGTGACAATTGCTGTATGTAACAATCAGTGTGTGTCACGGTGTCCAGGTTAAAAGATAAGTATACTTCACAGGATTCAACCTGATAGATCCCTTAACAGAAATATCATTCAGAAAGAAGAGGCAATGGGCTCATTCACATTTGATCATCACCTTCCCAAAAGCTTCAAACACAGACATGAATTTTAGTCTTGCTAGCGTAGGGTTCCAACAATAGGTATTTCTTGCTTTTATTTTAAATGATTTCTTTTTCGTTTTTTTTTTTTTTTTTGAGACAGGGTCTCACTCTGTCATCCAGCCTGGAGTGCAGTGGCACGATCATGACTCACTGTAGCCTCAACCTCCCAGGTTCATGCAATCTTCCACTTCAGTCCCCCTGAGGATCTAGGACTACAGGCATGTGCCACCATGCCCAGCTAATTTATTGTTTGTAGAGATGGGGTTTTGTTATGTTGCCCAGGCTGGTCTCAAACACCCGGACTCAAGTGATTCACCTCTTTGGCCTCCCAAAGTGCTTGGATTATAGGCGTGAGCCACTGCTCCCAGCCCAATATGCATTTCATTTAGACTTAGGTAAGGACAAAAACTGGTATCAGATTGAAAAAATATACATAAACATGATCCTCTGTCAGTCTGTCTCTCTCTCTCTCTCTCTCTCTCTCACACACAATGCTACAACATGGGTATACCTTAGTACTTATTTTTTTACTGTAAGGGGGAAATGAGAGTGAGGAAGCTCAAGCCTCTTCTAAAATATAGGATTTTCTTGGATGGTGTATACTTATGTCTACATTTGTAAAGGCCTATAATAAACCATCATAAAGTTATGTCTTCCTCTGGTAACAGACTCAATTATGTCATCCCCTTGAGCATGGACCAAAGTACAGATTTATATCATTAAGCACTTGTACTAGGTATGTATTAGTCCATCTTTCTAACTCTTTTATGAGGGCACTTTAGAAAAATAGAAAAGAGAAGATTCCACTGAATTGCTTCTTGAAGCTTTCATGCACAAGAATGAGACACATTTAGTAATAGGTGGATGTGGACATAATTTATATGAACCTTGCACATTTAATACCATTAATTCTTCAAAACTAATAATATTAATTCATTCAAAAATGAGATTAAACCCGGGCACCCCTTGCAGCCATAATCCGTGACTGATGGCTCCGTGACGTCGGCAGCCCAGCACCGCCAGCAGAGCCCAGCAGAGCCCAGCAGAGCCCAGCACCGCCAGCAGAGCCCAGCAGAGCCCAGCAGAGCCATCAGTGCACGTGTGGCAAATTGCGATGCGAAGCCACCCGGGAGCTCCTGTCTTGAGTTAAAGCATCGTGGGGGAAGAAAAAAAGATTGCTTGTCTCTCTGCTCACCTTGAACGTTATATTTTAGCAGCCAAACTAATGATTTATATTTAATGCCAACAGGGAAGAGTTACACAATTATTTTTCTAAACAGTATTTAATGGAAATCAGCAGGTATAAAGAACCCAACCTGGCTCACAAAATGATGGTCACTGCAGATGAGTTTATTTCTGACCATGTAAATCAGGTATGGGCGTTGTTAAATGTAGCCGACCAAGAATAGTGTTATATGTTACACGATGTCACTCTGAAGGACACCCACTTGTCCCTTCTCTTGTTTCCCTCTCTTGCTCAGTTTGCAATGTATTAACACTCCTACCTACCTTCCTCTTGTCTTTTCTCTACTTTTGTTTTGTTTTTTAGAGATAGAGTCTTGCTCTGTCCCCCAGGCTGGAGTGCAATAGCGGTGATCTCGGCTTACTGCAACCTCCACCTCCTGGCTTCAAGTGATTATCCTGCCTCAGCCTCCCAAGTAGCTGGGATTACAGGTACGTGCCATCACATCTGGCTAATTTTTGTATTTTTAGCAGAGATGGGGTTTCACCATGTTGGCCAGGTGGGTCTCAAACTCCTGACCTCGAGTGATCCACCCACCTTGCGCCCAGCCCTTTTCTCTACTTTTATACATCCTATAAATATTTACTGACTGCCTAGTATGAGTGAGGGATCTACTGGAGCTGGGCCCAGGAAGATTACTAGAAAATGGCAGTGTTTCCCATGGAGGTGCTTTCCGGGGAGAGGTCATGGTACATGGAAAACAGCAGGCAGACAAACCAGAGTCAGGTAGCTCCAGTGTCTAGCTCCAGCTGGAATTAGAACAAGCTGCATGACCTTGACACGATTCAGCTTCTCTGAGCCTCACTTCTCTCTTCCATAAAATGAAGATCTCTACCCAAATGCTTATAACATTGTGGCAAGAATGAACTGAAAATATTCATACAACAATTAGTGCAATGCCTGGCAAATGGTTATTAGTTAATAAATAATAGCAAATGCTGTATTTATTATTATATAAAGTACTCAGCAAAGTACATGTTGTGAATTAGACACCCAATAAATATTTACTCCTTTCTTAGGAAGGGGTGAAGTGGGAGAAATTTGTTTTGGCACATTCTCTCTTCTGTACCCCTTTTCCTCCCTGGTGAAGCTTCTCCCCCCTATGCTTCCGTGTCTTCTGTATAAAGCACCTATTATCAGGGACATCAATCTAAAATTTTTCCAGGCTGAAAAAATGTGAGTAAATAACTGGCATGTGAAATGAAACTCTAAAAGTAGATGTGTGGCCACCAGTCTGTGGATAGAGAAGCCTTCTGCTTTTATTAGGTGCCAGACACTAGAGATATCAAAAAACCTCTGTCCTCTGACTCTAATTACTGGTGGGGTTGTGATATGGAAAAATAAGCAAAACCAAACCAAAAAAGACTTTTGGGGTTCAATATTCTGTAGTAGGCATTTACTAAATTATTTTTCCAATCAGAGATAGTTTTCTCTCTAAGATAAATTTCTGTGATAGTTGGAAAAATAAAAATAAATATATTTTAAAATATATAAATATATTACATTTACAATAATGGTAATATTTGCATATGTTGTGTAGGTACATAACATGGTTTTTCTCATTACATCCTTTAAAAATTCTGCGTAGTTAACTTGTTTGCATTTTACAATGTTCGTATGAGAAAACTGAGGCCTGAGAGGCTAAATAACGAATTGCTTATGCCGGGATTGATAGCTCCTTTGAAATGAATACAAAGATGGTATTCTTTACCCTACAGTGTTATGGAATCCTTTCTCACAAAGTTGGGCTTCAATAAACTATATAAAGTTAAATGCAATTTTTATTTTATGGGTTTCTAGGTGGACTTTTTCTTTACAGTTAGTTTTATCAGTAAAGCAAATCACACACATAAATCTGTTGGGAGCAGCTGATGACTCTGGGCTACCTCTGGCTTACATAGACTTCACCACTAGCATGGCTGGGTGAATGGATGTGTGCACAACAAGCGCACAAGAACCTGGGCAGCTTCCTCGTGTGTCCCACTGTTTGTTCTGCCCACAGGTGTCTGCCCAAGGCCTCATATCTGAAATGCATGCAGAAAACAGCACCGCGGAAGCAGGTTTTTGCTTTCATATTTTTAATTAAGTAATTAAGTTACTAAGCAATTAACTAGTTAATTAACTAATTAAATTCTCTAGGATCTTGTACCTTTTTTTTGACACTATTTATTATTGATTACGGCCTAGACCGTAGGAAGTTACATGTAATTTGTCTTTCAGAAGGCTAGATTCTTTTTAATTATGTTACCTATTTTGGTGTCTTGAATGAGAGAAATAAAAAACTCTACCTCGTTTGGGTTGCTCATAGCTCAAGGGATTGTGGCTGGCAATGTCTCCTGAGCTGAACGCCCAATTCTACAGCAGCCTTCAGGGTGCTTGGTAGGACTTAGTGAGGAATACAAGGGCCTACCTTTCAGGGGGTTACTAGCCTCCAGTAATCTTTCCCTCATGGACAACATACCTCATTGCAATGTGTGGTTTTCCTTTAATACGTTCAATTAAACCTCTCTCTCTTTCCTTGAGGTAGCGCCTAGGGGCAAGTGAAGTGGAGAGCAGCTTCCATAAAGGCACCGGGGTAGGAAGGTGCCAGGTTTGTTTGGAGTATGAGAAATAGTTTGGAAGGGGAATCAATGAGAAGATGTAGCTGAAGGTTAAAATGAAATGATAGATTGAGGCTTAATTATGTGTCTTGATTATCAGGCTAAGATATCTTGATATGAGGTAGCAGCAGGGAGCTGTTGGAGGTGTTTAAGACATAAAGTCATCAATGAGCTCTGAGTTTTGGATCACATAGGCAGCAGAGTGGAGGAGGGGGGGAATCCAGGGGGTCTGGAGGCAGAAAGAGCCACTGGAACTCGAGTCTGATAGATCACCTTAGACACAACAAAAACCTGGTTTAGAGATCACATAATGTTCATTGTGAGAAACAAACTCACCCATCCAAATCCAAAGAATGGACTCAGAGACCTGAGAATAGCGAAAGTGAGACTTTTAATGACGGTCTTGCAAGATCGAGTGTCTGATGGGCAGGCACACCCAGCACGGTTACAACAAGCAATTTATCCCCTAGTGTGCAGGTCCCTCACAGGTTCCGGTTTCTCATAGGCTGAGTACTGTGGGGTCACAGTCTTCCTGGACGTTGCCTATTGGTTGTTGGGTTGGGGCTTTAGGTGTTTTCTTTAGGGTTGCCTTGCTGCAACCTAGTCAGCTCAGGGGATTTTAAAGTATTTGACTTATGACCTAAGTAGCTGGGCAGGCTGATAAGAACAGACAAAAGCAAGCTATTTTGCTTGCTTTTTTGCTGGTAAATTTTTATCTTAGACTAAACTTCTTTGGTTCGGGTGAGGACAACTAAGGGTAGAGGGCCCCACAAGCAGTCCTTGGCTCTCCAAGCAGGGGCCTGGTATATCCTGTTTTTTCTGTAGTTTGCTGACATAAGCCGATTTAAGGCACTTTGTCTTGGAAATATGGACCACTATATACATTATTTCCTTCTTTCACAGAGAGGAAAGGACACACATTCAAAAGAGGTTTTGGTGGTGGAATGATTCAGGCGGGGGTAGAGAGACAGTCCACTGATTACTGCATATAGATTAAAGATCAAGAAGAAGGCTCAAGGATAGCCCAGAGTTTCTAGGCCAGATGTGACCATCAGATTTCATCTCAAATGCCAAGAGGATTCTGGGGTGGAGAACTGGCTGGGTGATCTTGCTGCAGGCACAGCAAGAGCAGTGGCAGCACACTGGCAAGGTATGTGTCACCCCATCCATGGAGCAGGCCTTTGTTTTTGAATCAAATTCATGTTAGTGCCAAATAATAATTTGATTGCTCACCATCAGCATGATTGCTGAAGACCAGAAGATGTGTAATAAGATAATACACATCACCTGCAAAGCTGACCTAAACCAGCATACATCAGCTGCAAAGCTGACCTAAAAAGTAAGCACCATGAGATACTAAAAATATTAACAAAAAAAGAAAAATTACGGAGAGCTACAACTAAACATTTTTGGACAATGTAAATGTAGGAGGGCTAGGAGACAAGCCCAAATTCTTCCAAACATGTTTGAAAAATTGACTATAAAACTCTCTTAAAAAAAGTATAGACACATGCTGATGTTTTGTTTCCTCACCTGGTGGGTGAGGAAGGGAATGCTGCCCTATGGTTCTGGAGAGAGCTGAATACATGACGCTGGACACTCAGTAGATGAGATTGACAGCAGTTATTAGTCCCATATACTCACACTCAAATACTTAGGGAGGAAGATGCTGCATGACAGCCCGGGCCATGCAGGGGTTGCACTCAGGAGCAAGGTGAACCAGCAGAGACTGTGGAAGGCTGGTGTTGTAGTAACAAGATGGGGAGATGACTCCTGGTTCTCACGGGAGGATGTAACTGGCTTGTTTGGATAATTCCACAGGCTGGCAGGGAAATGGCTCATTAGGTTGAGAACCAGGTGGGGAGTGGCTGCTCTGGCTGCCAGGGGAACTAGCTGGGTAGGGAGCCATTCCTACTTTTTTGGGAAAAGAGCAGAGGAAATTGCATTTAAGTTTTGGGAGTCCCCATGAATCTCAATGATGTCAAGACAGCACAGGACATTTTAATATGTTACCCACTGGCTACATGTGGCTGTTAAACTCATGAAATGTGGCTAGTCTGAACTGAGATATGCTGCAAGTATAAAATACACACCAGATTTTAAAGACCTAGTATGAAAAAAAGAATGTAAAAAATTTCACGACTTTTTAATCAATTACTTGTTGGAATGATATTTTAGGTATATTTTTCAGTTAAGAAAAATATATTATTGAAATTATTTTTACCTATATATTTTTGTTTAAAAACGTGACTATAGGAAGATTTAAAATTACACATATGGCTCATATTTATGGTCCGCATTATGTTTCTATTGGACAACAATGGCATTGACCTTCCTCTAGAAAAATGGGAAATTCAAAATATTCAGGAACAGTTGG
Organism: Pongo pygmaeus; assembly: GCF_028885625.2. Classification (NCBI taxonomy): domain Eukaryota; kingdom Metazoa; phylum Chordata; class Mammalia; order Primates; family Hominidae; genus Pongo; species Pongo pygmaeus. The sequence goes on along the minus strand of NC_072388.2, from coordinate 55,211,153 downwards.
TTAAAATCTTTTTTTTTTTTTTTTTGAGACAGAGTCTCGCTTTGTCGCCAGGCTAGAGTGCAATGGTGCGATCTCGGCTCACTGCAACCTCTGCCTCCTGGGAGAATTCAAGCAATTCTCCTGCCTCAGCTTCCCGAGTAGCTGGGACTACAGGCATGTACCACCATGCCCAGCTAATTTTTGTATTTTTAGTAGAGATGGGGTTTCACCATGTTGGCCAGGATGGTCTCTATCTCTTGACCTCATGATCCATCCACCTCAGCCTCCCAAAGTGCTGGGATTACAGGCGTGAGCCACTGCACCCAGCCGGTTAAAATCTTTGTAGCAGGAAAACCTCTACTTAACTGACCAAGAGAGCTCATTATAGCTACTTATTCTACTTATCACTCCTCAAACAGGCCCCTCACAAACAGGTGGAGTATTTTCTTGGTCCTGACTGAATCTCAGCCTTCATTTACTACATTCCAAATTGGCTTAATTGAAGTTCAGAAAAAGAGATTTCACTGTTAAGTTTTTGAACTGCGTTATGGCAAAGCACCAGAAGGGGCCTCAGGTAGGGCAGGTATCCCGGCAGGAATCCCGTCCCTTTCTTCTGTGATGTGCATGGCAGAAGATGCTCTAAATCTTACACAGGATAGAGCTCTAAGCCCCTATACCTTGACTATGCTGGCTAAAAATATCAGCAGGCTTCAAATAACATGAATTAACAGGTTAAATAAATGAACAACAAATGATTATTTTGTCTACTAAACTGAAGGCCAAATGCATATAACACTAAACAAAATGGAATTAGCACAATTTTACACACTCAATCTGACTAAAAAAGGAGTGACCAGGCATTGGGAAGCTCAGTGTTTGGAGGCAAAAACTGCGCATCCAAAGAATGTTTCTGTTTTCTCATTGAAATGCTCTATTAGATGCTAATTTTGCCGTTTGCTGGTGTGATAACCACTCAGGAATCAAATGCAGACATGGGATTTGGTTTCACTATAAACAAAGCAACAACTTGCTCTCCAGGTGTTAGAAACACTGAGCATGCATTAGCCATAAGCAGAGAAATCTCCTAAAGTCAGAGCATAGGGACACAGTTTTTAGATACTATTTATGGACCATCCTAAATAGGTAAGGGTCTATAAAGCTGAGCTCAGCCTGTTAGTTTCCACCCCAATATGGCCTTAACACCTTGCCCAGAAGACAGTGCCACCTCAAGGTAAGTTTGGGTCTGCTCTTTAAGTTTCCCCCCCAAAAAGACTCATTTTATTCTGAATAATAACAATAATTATATATTATTAATCATAATCTCCAATTATTACTGTGAGCCAAGCACCAGGCTAGGAGTTATACATATACCAACTAGGCTTTACAGCAAAGCTTCAAAGTTGGTAAAGATTAGATACACATTTCACACATGAGGAAAATGAAGTTCTGAGACATCATTAGCTTATCATCAGAAATGACTTTGGCTGAAAATAACAGAAAACCTGACAATTGGTGGCTTAAGGAAGTTGGCATTTATTTGGCTCATGCGACAAGAGCTCATGAGGAGGCCATCTAGGGTTGCTGTATTGGATCAAAGATCCCAGAGTCCCAGGCTCTTTGTGTCTTTCCACTCTGTGCTTCAGAGTATGTTGGGTTTTGTCCTTGGATTCATCATTGCCATATGGCTGCTACCCCTCTAGCAGGAAGAAGCAAAGACAGAGTGGCAAAGAAACCTGACAGCTTAGGCTGCTTCTCTTAATTAAAGCTTCCCCACAATCCCATCCAGCATCTCATTGGCCAGAACCTGTCTCATGGCTACTTGTTTGCAGGAAAGGCCAGGAACCAGTATTTTTATCTGGACAAAGAACCCAAAGCAGGATTATTTTAGCAAGAAGCAAAGGGAGAATGATTAGGCAAGTAACTATAGGATCTATCACTTTGGGATGGTTTCATCTTAAAGGCTTTGCAGCCTCCAAAGGACCCTATCTTATTAATCATATTCCCAGTGACTAGCACATAGTAGCCACCCAAGGCACCATGTTGAAATCCCACCAAATAGAGAAGTTTGAGTATCCTCCTATGTAAACACCTTCCTTGTAATTTCCTCTGGATGACAGCAAATGCTGCACAATTGGCTACCGTTCAGTTGCACACCATTAAAGTCTCCGCTTATGGATACTGAAAAAAAAAAAAAAAAAGGCAGGGATGCTAAGCCTTACTGCTTTGCTAAGTGGTTTTTAAAAGGTTTGGAGACCATTTACATGAAAAGATTTCTCCAACAGCTAGATACAGAAAACAATTCCAAGGCTACTCTTGTCTCTCTGTCTATCTAAGCTTTTACTAATATGTTTTTAGCCCCTAAGACCTGCCTCAAATCCTGCCTTTAAGCAGCAAGTTATTGGCACTAAGCTTCACATTTTTACTAAACTCACATTTTCTCCTTAGGAGACATGGATGCTGCTAGATACGGGATATTTTTGTAATTGGAAAACAAATGAGTGATTGGCATGAGCCTGTCTGTATACACATGTGGAGGAAAAGTTTTTTGAGGATGGCAGCTGATGAGGTAGACTGCAAATTGCAGAGCTAAGGAAGGAGCCAAGAAGACATCATAAACATGACTTTCTTCTAGGATAGCATCAGGATCCCTCATAAGGAAACCCTTGTGGAGTGAGATTTTCTAGGGAAGTCCCAATTTTCAATATTCTGTCCCGTTGCAGCCCAAATGTTTGATGATGTGTCTGAACTGTCATGTGTGAAATACTTGCCTTTAGCGATAAGCTTCTGGCAATCATTTTCTATTACAACAATTTAAACCTCCTTGGATTAAACTTCTGTGAGAGATTCTTAGTTTGGCCATTCCCTCTTCTCTATCTTTTCCTGTTGCTTTTCTGTTCTTTATAATAAGTTTCCAGGGTGAAACTCACATTTCTAGGCCAAGGCACTTGTGTATTTCAGACCACAGGGCTTGGTGTGCTCATGAGGCCAGTTTTTAAAATTGGGAAGCTGCTTGGAATTGCTAATGATTAACAAACACACACATGAAGTCCATTTTATCTGAAATAATTGCACCTGATTATAGATATACTCATCAAATGGATGTAGTGATAGCTTTACACTAAAATAAAATAAGCAAGAATTTGAAAAAGAATTGTCTTACTTTTTAAGTGTTTAAAACTTGCAGATACATTTGACTTTTATCATATAAATAGCAAACATTTAATTCAATGCTATAGGCTGCTTGGCTATTCACTAGGAATATCACAGCCATTATAGTAATATAATAGTTGTACTAATGTATGCCCACTGGCCAACTATATTCATTTTTGTGTTTGCTTCTGACCTCATCCAAATGATGTTATTTTAAATTGAAAGATGCCCACTGTTTTAGTTCACTCCTGCTGCTATAACAAAATACTTTAGACTGAGGAATTTATAAATAATAGAAATCAGTTTCTCACAGTTCTGGAGGCTGGAAAGTCCAAAATCAAGGTGCCAGCAGAGTCAGTGTCAGCTAAGAGCTCACTCCCTGCTTCCAACATGGTACCTTCTTACTGTGTTCTCAGATGTTCTCAGGTTGAAACAGATGGAACAGCAGGCAGCTTTTTTATGCCTCTTTTATAAGGGCATTTTCCCATTCACAAGGGCACTTCAGAATGGTCTCATCCCAAAACCCATGCTTACATCTTATGAATTAATCACTTCCCCAAAGGTCCCACCTCTTAATACTATTCCCTTGGGAATTAAGTTTGACTAGGAATTTTGGAGGGACAACACCATTCAAGCCATAGCACCTGCCTTGTCTTCATATAGGGCACAGGAATTGCCCTTTGACTTATTTTGTGATAAGCTAATACAATTTTGGTTTTGTTTTTATTTTGTTTCTTTCCCTTCCCCCCTTCCCAAAAGCTCTGGCATGAGGGAACTTTAACTAAAATCCGTATTTTAAAAGATACTACAGCGAGTGTGGCTTTTTTTTTTTTTTTCCAAGGGTCTGCTGAAAATTGCAACAGACAAGACTAAAAAGGGCAGGTAATCAGTGCTTTGTCTCATCTGCTGGTTTGTCAGTTCCAAATTTTCAGTCCAACAAACACCAGTTTGGGGTGCTTTTTTAAGCCAGTATATGGCTGATGGTTTCTGGAAACTCTCTCTAGTCAGAACCACACTATCTCAACACACCCTCATCCATAATCCTGGGGTGGGCTCAAAAGCGACTAGGCTGTGTGAAATGTTTTCATTTCCTATTGACTGGTTGTGTACTTCCCTTGTGTTAATCCCTTGTTAATGGACACTTTCTTTGAGCCAGCTGAGATCGGAGTTGTGTTGTCTTTGTGATTCTAGCAGATTTTATTACTTGGATATCTTTGTTTTCATTATTTTGAGATTTTGGGATTTTGTCTGTTTCATTGATATTGATTCTCTCAGTTAGAGATGGCCCAGCCTCCCACTGTTTCTGTTTGTGTTTGATCTACAAACGGTAGGAGGGAATCCTCAGGCTGCAAATGTTTTTGTTCTATGCTTCAACTGAGAAAGGCATGGTAAGAGCCATTAGCAGCTTTCTCAACTGAAAACAGATGAATGTGACTTTAACCTAGGTGGGGGACTTATATTTTGTCATGTAAACGACCTCAGGCCGTTGTTCTAGGACATTCATTTTACAGGGCAATGTGGAATTTTGAAGAGCCCTGACAATCACTTTCTGTGAAATCCAAAGAAAAATACAACTCCTTATTTTGGTTATTAACTGTGCCTCTTTCTAGCTGTGTGACTTTGGACAAGTCATTTTGCCCCTCTGAGTCTCAGTTTCCTTATCTCTAAAATGAAGATACCAGACCAGATGATCTTCAATCTCATTGATTAAGCCAGGGGAAGAAAGCAACAATTCCTTAGCTGCTACTGTACACTCAGGTATTTAAATATTTTATTTCAATGATGTATAGTTATTTGACTTAGTGACAACCCTGTGGGTAAGTACTATCATCCCATCGTGCAGGTGAAAGAACTGAGTTAAAACATAAGTCTGTGTTCTCGCTATATCCATCAATACTGAGATATAGTTCACTATATAACTGCTTCATATGGGGAAATGTACCTTCTCTCCTCATTAAGTTTATGAGCACCTAGAAAGGAAAGGCCACATCTGCCAGACACCTACCCCAGGCTTGGTCTTAAATAAGTGCTTGTTGAATTGAGTTACTTAGTAATTTATGGTATGTGATGATAAGATGCCCTTTTGGCAATGCCCCATGCAAATGGATGATGACCCTGCAAATATACTAGTTGTGTATGGTTGCATCCAGGTACCAGGCTGACTTCAGATGGCAATTACAAGAACTCTGACAGGCTTCTAGGTGTCTATTGTCTTGTCATCCAACTAATTGCCACAAAGATGCTTCTTTTCCCTCAGGATCCCTCTTCAGATAATGCACCTTTTCACTTATGTATCTGCTAAGAAAGGTTAAAAACTGACTTAAAAAAGAAGTAAACTTAAAAAAGTGTTTAAGTATCAGCAGTCAAGAGATTTAAAAAGCTGAAACATGGCAAAAATATTTTATAATTGCATAATTAAAGAACTAATCTGAATTGGCTGGAGTTTTATAATAGTTATAATAAGACTGCTATTTCAGAAGGAAGCATGCTTTTGAGCATCTTCCTTTATTATTAAGCAGCAGCCTGGGCTGGACAGCCCTGTCTTTGCAGAGAACCTGAACCTTTTTATTCAGAGGTAGAGGAACTGATGTTCAGGTCCAGGCTAAGAAAAGAGGACTTAGTAACTTGGATCCCTTTCAAACTGATACTGTTTACATTTTTGCTAACTATGTAGGAATGGCTGAAGGCTTAAGAAGGGAAGGCTGGAGAACACCAACTCCTGCTGACAATTCAGTTTTGGCCCCCAGCTTTTCATTTTGGCCCAGCAAAACAAAATTCCTGTGCTTAAGTGTTTGTGCTTCTTAGAAGACAATTTAGCAGTAGTTCATTGCCTTTCACAGCATGCCCTTTGGGGATGCTTATTTAAAGCTTCATACTTGGCTGGGTGCAGCAGCTCACACCAGTAATCCCAGCACTTTGGGAGGCTGAGGTGGGCAGATCACAAGGTCAAGAGATAGAGACCATCCTGGCCAACATGGTGAAACCCTGTCTCTACTAAAACTACAAAAATTAGCTGGGCGTGGTGGCATACGCCTGTAGTCCCAGCTATTTGGGAGGCTGAGGCAGGAGAATCATTTGAACCCGGGAGGCGGAGGTTGCAGTGAGCCGAGATCGTGCCACTGCACTCCAACCTGGTGACAAAGCAAGAATCTGTCTCAAAAAAAAAAGCTTCATACTTAGAGCTGTTTAATTAAGAATTCCTTCCAACCTGTTGCATATCTTTACCTGAAAAGGGGGTCTAGTTTTCTCCATCTCCTAACAGTTCTAGAGACACTTTGTCAGGGTCTTGAGCAGCTGCTTTGCTGAGCCACCCTTTAGTGCAGCTCAGGGCAGGATGATGTGGTTTGGTGCTCTTCTGCCCCCACCTACCCTTCCCTGGATGGACTTGTTAGGATGCTTGAAGACTCTACCATCAGAATTTCTCAGATGACGGTGTCCTAGAAGTCATTCTCAATCCTGAGGACACATCAGAATCCCTTGAGGAGTTAAAAAAGTCCTCAATGCCCAGGCTGTGCCCCAGGCTAATAAAATATCAGAATCTCTGGGGAGGTGGGATCAAGCCGGCATCAGTTTGAAAGCTTCCCCAGGTGATTCCAATGTGCAGCTAAGTTTGAGAACCGTGGCTTTGGAAGGACTCTGTTAAATTACAAGGCTGTTACCTGGAATTTGCAATATATTTATCTGTTACCACTTGTTGAAAATTATGGCTAATTCATCTGTTTTTCTGCAGAGGTCTGAAGAAATATATTTTTTCCTTTGTAAAAAGAGGAGTAGATTATTTAATAGATGGTGCTGGGAAAACTGGCCAGCCACATGTAGGAGGATGAAACTGGATCCCTATCTCTTTCCTTATAAAAAAAAAAAACTCAAGATGAGTCAAAGACTTAAATCTAAGACCTGAAACCATGAAAATTCTAGAAAATAACCTTGGAAAAACCCTTCTGGACATTGGCCTAGGCAAATAATTCATGACTAAAGCCCCAAAAGCAAATGGAATAAAAACAAAAATAAATAAATGGCACCTGATTAAACTAAAAATCTTCTGCACAGCAAAAGAAATAATCATCAGAGTAAACAGAAAACCCACAGAATGGGAAAAAATGTTTGCAAACTATGCATTTGACAAAGGACTAGTATCCAGAATCTACAAGGAACTCAAATCAGCAAGAAAAAAGGACAAATAGGCCAGATACAGTGGCTCACGCCTGTAATCCAAGCACTTTGGGAGGCCGAGACAGGTAAATCACCTGAGGTCAGGAGTTCGAGAACAGCAATGGGCAACATGGTGAAACCCCGCCTCTTCTAAAAATACAACAATTAGCCAGACATGGTGGTGTGCCCCTGTAATCCCAGCTACTCGGCAGGCTGAGGCAGGAGAACCAAAAAAAAAAAAAGGAAAGAAAGAAAGAAAAGAAAGGAAAGGAAAGAAAGGAAAGAGAAAATGAAACCAAATAATTCCATCAAAAAGTGGGCAAATGGCATGAATAGACATTTCTCAAAAGAAGATATACAAATGGCCCACAAACATGTAAAAATGCACAACATCACTAATGATTGGGGAAATGCAAATTCAAAACACAATAAGATACCACCTTACTTCTACAAGAATGACCATTATGTAAATGTCAAAAAACAATAGATGTTGGTGTGGATGTGGTAAAAAGGGAATGGGTATACATTGCTGGTGGGAATATAAATTAGTACAACCTCTATGGAAAACAGTATAGAGATTCCTTAAAGAACTAAAAGTAGATCTACCATTCAATCAAGCAATCCCACTATTAGATATCTACCCAAAAGAAAAGAAGTCATTACATGAAGACACATGCACATGTCTGTTTATTGAGCACAATTCATAATTGCAAAGATATGGAACCAACCTAAATGCCCATCGACCAATGAGTGGATTAAGAAAATACGGTATATATACGCCATGGAATACTACTCAGTCATAAAAAGGAACAAAATAATGTCTTTTGCAGCAACTTAGATGGAGCTGGAGGTCATTATTCTAAGTGAAGTAACTCATGAATGGAAAACCAAATACCGTATGTTCTCACTTACAGGTAGCAGCTAAGCTATGGGTATGAAAGGCATACAGAGTGATAAAATGGACTTTGGAGAGTTAGAAGGGGGAGGGTAAGAGGAGATGTGGGACAAAAAACTACATATTGGGTATAACATACACTACTTGGGTGCATTAGAATTTTAGAAGTCACCACTATATAATTGAATCATGTAACCAAAAACCACTTGTTCCCCAAAAGCTGTTGAAATAATATACGTATAACATATATAAATAACATAACACATACGTGTGTATGAAACATAATGTATTTGGTTTTCCATTCCTGAGTTACTTCACTTAGAATAATGACCTCCAGCTCCACCTAAGTTGGATATATATATATATATATATATATATATATATGTATGTGTATGTGCGTACACACACACACACACACACACATTCTTTTTTTTAAGAGCATACAGAGGAGCGTTAGAAGCCAGGGTGGAGGTAGCCACTTCAAGCCTTGAAGTTGTAGTGATGCCTGCTCTCTGAAGATGAATGTGTGGCTGACTCTGCCCTGTAGAAGCAACTACGGAAAAGCTGCCTTGTGGAGGGCAAGGACAGAAACAGGAGACTGGGACAAGGGGCAGAAGAGGGCTCTGAGTCAGAGTTTCCATCTAGAACCCTCACTGGAGAGCAGAGCCCTCAGCATGGCCCATATAATCCCAGCTTCCCCACGAGGATCTCAACCCTTCCTTTAACGGAAGAAGCTGCCCATTGTCCTATTTGGAGGCCTTTCCATTCCTCTGCCCTGCCCTGTCTGCATCATATTCTCCTCCAACATATTAACTTGGTCTTTCATTTATTAAACTTTTATTGAATATCTATAATATGCTAGGCTGTCTACTAGGTCCTATAGTGGTGGTTTCCTTACTAAAATGTGCATTAGAATTAGCTGCAAAATATGTTTACAAAAGTGTATTTCTACCCCAGTTCCCTATTAAAAATGAAGACTTCCAACACTCACTCTCGCACATTTGATTCAGTAGAGCTGGGTGTGGGTGGGAATCTGTGTTTTTAAACATGGCCCCCATACAATTCTGATGCAGGTGGTCTGAGAACTCCAATCTGAGATGCTGTTCCAGGAGTTATATATAGAGAAGAGTCAGATGGAGTCCTTGACCTCAAGGAGAAAGACAACAACACGTTGTAACAAAGAGCGGCAGGAGCCACAGTGCAGGATCAAAGCATGTGGTGCTCCAGCCTGGGAGCCAGTAGGAACTGGTCTAGCCCTTGCTCCACTCACCACTCTTGTACTCTCTCATCTTCACTAGAAATATGCCAAATAGACAAGTCACAGCCTTGACAGAGGGGTACCCTAATACTAGAGTAAGATCCATAGCACATGACTTGTTCCCCAACTAGTCACATCTGGGAAGTTTGGTGCTTGGTTTCTTCTGCCATATCCCTTCTTGTCTATCTGGAAAATTCCATCAACTGTATAACATTTAATTAAATATGTCACCCTCTGGGCAAAGTCTTGATCCTTCTAAAGCCCAGTTGGTATATCCCTTGGGCTCTCATGACAGTGTGTGCTTGCCTCTATTTGCTTGTCTCATGCTGTATGTCTCACTGTGGCCCCTAGATCAGGCAGTGCCTGTCAATCTCAGTATCACCAGTGCTTCACTGGGGGCAGGCATATGGCAGATGCTCAATCAGTCTTTATCGAATGGATTCCTAAAGGCAAGAAGAGGCAGCCAGTGAACTTCTTCACATAATAGGAACATCCTGAACAGTAAGAGTGCAATGAGAAGATACTTCTCTTTCTCTAGCATACCATGCATGATTTTCACCACACTCCAAGAATGGTGGGGAACAATGGAATATGAGCTTCCTGCTGTGAGGACCTCTGCATCCAGCAAGCTGATGAATGCCCTTTGTCCAGAGCTCACAGTCCCAAAGACATCTGGGGCAAAGGCAGAGTAAAGAATTCATGTATAACAGATAGAAATATCTCAGATAGTGCTTCCTGCATACAAGGCCCTACCCTAAGCACTTAAACTAGCAACTGACACATTGTCTCCGTTTAATGATGAGGGAACTGAGGTACAGAGCACTCAGTTAACTTACCCAAGAATGTAAGTGGCAGGACTGTGATTCAAACTCAGGCAGTCTGGCTCCAGAGCCCATGTTCTTAATCATTGTGCTCTAGTGGTTCTCTATAATACTGGAAAGTATTCATTTTACAGCAGAAGAAGTGGGGGAGAAGGTCATCATCATGCAAGACTCACTGATTTCATTGTATTAGGTTTTTGTATCACTCAAAATCATTTAATCCCATTTGCCAATCCAGTGCAGCCACGACTCATCATCGTCTTCAGGTATTTAATGCTACACCCAAATCTATATTAATTCACTAAGTTGGGACTTTTAGAATTCAACATTTTTGCTTACCTCTTCAATTGCAGCATGAGAAAGCAAATTGACCGTGCAGAATCCTTTCCATTACTTCATGTGATTTTATAAAATAAATTATTTTAGTTATTTAAGCTTAAATAATTTTCAGTGGTAATTGCTTAATGCTGTCCACCAAGCTTGTTTTTTCCTACTCCTTTCATTGCTTCAAGGTACTCATTGAAGAGGATTTAAAATTATTGCTTAGAATGCTCTTTCCCTTAACCAAGAGTAAAGGGCATTATATATCCAACAGACTAACTCACCTTTTCCACTTAACTTTTCAGAAAAGTTGCCCCGTGCTTAACATCTGCAAGCCGCAGAATAAAGGGAGAAGCTTAGATATTGATGATGTCTTTGGGAATCAATGCAAGAGAGCTCAGGGGAAACTGGCAGAGGCACAACACTGGAGGAAAAAGCCTTAGGAAAGTCAGAAAAGAGAAGTTTTTCCTAAATTAGCCATGGCTGGCAGTGGAATAGGGACAGGGGCAATGGAAAATACCTGGATGGGTGGCCTAATGCCAGAGCCTGCAGCAGACAGCTGCTCCCACCCACTGCCCAAACCGTGGGCATTCTCTTGCATCAACAACCAAAAATCAGAGATGGGAGCCTTTGCGTTTGTCAGGAATCGTGCACTAACGCTGATGAATTTCTTTTGTGATGAGTTAGGGAAGGAAGGAAGAAAGGAGAAAGAGGGAGGAAGAAAGGAAGGAGGAATACCCAACATAGAAAAAACAAACACCAGCACTCAAAGGTGGCAGAAAGAAATGGCAATCTGCCTAGATTCTACATTTAATCACTTGACTTCTATACTTTTTCAACAAATAGATGGCAATTTATATTACTTTCTTTTCATTTTTCGGATTGAAAAATAAGAGACCATTGATTTCTTGTCTAGAAAACTGGGAATAGAGTGGTAGGACACAGATGGTTTGGGACTCCCTTGAGAAGCACAGTAAGATAAAACTTGCCAAAGCTTTCTAAACTTGCCTCCTTGAAACAGACAAAACATTTCATGGCTGGTGGGAAGATGGTGGTGGTGACAGGAGCATAAGTACTTTACAAACAAAATTCTAGCACAGAAATTACAGGCTGAATCTCTCCAAGGATCCATCCACCCCAATATGTATGTAGTCTCATAATATCTTCAAGGGAAATTGGAAGGTATAAGTATAAAAGTTGCCTTCTCTAAAATTGTGCTCATAGATTAGGAATGCTTCCCTGGGACAAGAATGCTATTTACCTCCAATATTCTTTTTTTTTTTTTTTTTAGTAAAAAAAAATCCTAATTTTTAGCTAGACATGTCATCTAGTCAAAAGAATATGCTCTTCAATCTCCCCTGAAGTTAGGCATAGACAAATGATTACAGTCTGGCCAATGATGTATAAAAAGACATGTTGTGTGCACCTTTTGGGAAGTGCCCTCAAAGGGAGAGGGTGCACTCTTTTCTTGGACATGATGCCTGGGAATTGAGCAGCCACTGTGGAACACAACACAAATGATGGCAGGGCAGCAAGCTAGCATATCTAGTCCCTGATGACCATGGGGCGCTGTATCAGCCCTGGATTGCCTTCCCTTGACTTCTTTTATTTTTTTTAAAATAAATGTTATAGTGCATATTTGAGATTTACAACATGATGTTATGGTCTTGACTACTATTATGTGTGAAAGAAAAATACTTCCATCTCGTTTAAGCCTTTGTTTGTTTAGGCCATGCTATTGCATACAGCCGAAGCTGATCTTAATAGATACAGCTTCTTTTTGTAGTTCATTACAGTTCTGTTATCTATTAAGTTACTAAAATTTTTTAAGGCGAGAAAAGCTGCGACAGATTTTCTCAGAGACCTAGAACTTAGAAACTTGTTGATATTCAGATATAGCTAATAGCACCCCTTTTGTACAAAAACCTATAAAACAACAACAACAAAACACACTTAAATTGAATGGCCAAAGAAAAAAGGCATAAAAAATGAGAAAAAAGCCTAAATAAAAGAAGTTTCCTGAGGGGGAAAATGATTTGAGTTTTAAATTCTTCTTTCTTCTCTCAGAAGTTCTGTAAAACACAAACCCAGACTGATTTTCTGATGCTTGATAATAAACATGGCACATTAACTCACCTTCAGATTCTCAGCAATCGCTAGTGCTGGCACTAATTCTGTTATTTTATGACTTAAAAAACCAATTCAAGGCAGCAGCCATTTCCTATTTCACTAAGTGAATTGAAGCCCTCAGCTGGTGCATACCACACTATAAGATGTGTGAAAAACTGATATCCACAACATAAATCACCATTCCTTTCTCTCCTGAGACCAGGAACATGATCCAATATCTGCATAAGGGCTGTCAGAAACATACCAGTTCAGTGCAAGAAAAATAATTCAACACCACCTCCCAGACACAAAATGTTATTCTTTAAAACATTTTTTAAAAGCACTTTACATCTTTCTTCAAGCAGTTAACTAAAAGCAGTTAGCTAATTAACTGGCTAGTCCCTAACAGTGGACTCTTCAAAAGAAATCTAACACAATTGTCAATATCACTGACATTTCTTTAGAAAGATGATTTGTGTATAGGATATAATTTTCCAGCAAATAGTCCTGGGGTCAGTCAACAGGATCTGTGAAACCTGGTTTTCTCCTCTATAAGGCAAAGGGCATTTCATTCTGACCGTGAGTAAGTAGTTCTAGGGTTGGAAATAACAAGGGTGCTTTGGATGACTGTTGCCATTTTGTGAGAATAAAAGTAGACTTGGGCTTAGATCTGGCAGGAAGTTAAAAAAAAAAAAAATAGCAGCTAATGTTTGGTTTTAAATTTGTGCTTATCTATCTTTCTAGATCAGTCATAGTGAATATATGGCACTTTATTCACTGTGCTTCCCTTGAACGCCCCTGGGAAACATTGTTCATCTGGACTCCTGCTTACTGAGTCCAGATGTAATTTCAGGATACTTCTCAACACAGCATGCTAATTACCTACTACCAAGCGATTGGCTTTGACATGTAAATTAATAGTGGTTAGCTCTGCTCCGATGCTTGAAAGTTTGGTAAAAGTTATTTTATCCAGTGCAATTGAGTAGTGAGTCAAGGCCTTACTGTTGCATATGACTGCTGAAGCTCCAGTCATCACACTGGCTTAAAACAGGGCCATATTACCTCATGCATGATTTCCACTTTCAGTCTCTTTCAAGTGGAGTAAAAACCTAAAAGACACCTGTAAAGCAACCTAAGTTCAGAATCCTTTTGAAGTTTTTTATGATTTTCCCACAAGCTTTAACTTTAATTTGCCCATACCTAGTACATCTGCAATATTTTTTTAGGGCTCACCTTTATCAGGTTTTACAAAGGTATTCAACTCGGTTTTCATAAAAACAACTCTTTATCTTTGTGAGCTCACATTTCATCAGCTTATGTAATATTTAATAAAATTGCATAATTAAAATAACCAGGTGTGAACAGGTTTGGGAACTGTATTAGTCCATTCTCACACTGCTAATAAAGATATACCCAAGACTGGCTAATTTATAAAGGAAAGAGGTTTAATTGACTCACAGCTCAGCATGGCTCAGGAGGTCTCAGGAAACATACAATCATGGCGTAAGGGGAAGCAAACATGTCCTTCTTCACACAGTGGCAGCAAGGAGAAGTGCAGAGTGAAGGGGGGGGGGGGTGAGGGAGAAGGGAAAAGCCCCTTATAAAACCATCATATCTCGTGAGAACTCACTGACTATCACGAGAACAGCATGAGGGTAACTGCCCTCATGATTCAATTACCTCCCGCTGGGTTCCTCCCACGGCACATGGACATTATGGGAACTACAGTTCAAGATGAGATTTAGGTGGGGACACAGCCAAACCATATCAGAAACAATCCTAACTGAATCTCAGGAGGCATATAGCAAACCAGGGGGAGCAGAACGCATGAGCGTAGGCACTGGTGCTGAGCTTTCAGCTTGCCGGACCCTCAGTCGAAAATGTTCTACAGCTGGAAGGGAGTGTGGGTGGATCCTCTCAGTCAGTTAGATGTAGGTCAGCTGGAGATGCCACTGCCAGGCAGAAGCTGTTAATTCTCACTACAGATAATACAATGAGTTGTGAATGTGATGACATCATGAATGTAAGAATAAGCTTCATTGCTTTTTTTTGCTTTTTGTAAAATTGTGGTAAAATGTTTATCATAAAAGTTACAATTTTAACCCTTTTTGAGTGTGTGACCCAGTGGCATTAAGTACAGTCACATTGCTGTGTAATCATCACCACTATCCATCTCTAGAACTTTCTCATCATCCCAAAGTGATATTCTATCCCTCTTAAATGCTAACTCCCCATCCCCTCCTCCCACCAGCCCCTGGCAACCACCATTCTACTTTTTATCTCTATGAATTTGGTGATCCTGGGAACCTCATACAGGTGCAACATATATCTATCCTTTCGTGTCTGACTTATTTCACTGAGCATCGTGTCTTCAAGGTTTACTCATGTTGTCTCACTGGCTTTTAGATGGCTTTCCCTAGACACTTTCCTCCTCAGACCATACCATCAGAGCCCTGAGTCTGCCATACACTCACATGGTTGCCTTTTTTTGAGTTTGCCTTTCTTCCTTTAGCCTCCTGGACACTGGCAATCATCAGCCCCCCAAGTGTGAGTGAGTGCCAGTGCCTTTCTTGGAGCTGAAAGCCTTTCATGGTGGGCGTTTCATGAAGACCACCCCACAGGTCCCCAGACATGGTTTCTGGGCCTCATTTCGTCCTTCCCAAGGTTCCAGGATTTTCCAATGCCTATTAAATCTTCTGTAACAATCCATTCAAATACACAAGTTTGGCTATTCAAATTACTTTTTCCAAAAGTACTTTAAAATGCATTAAGTTATTAATTGCCTGCTGGCACTTTAATCAAATGGGAAAATTGACATAGCCAGAGGCATGTATTTTTGTGGAAAGAAAATTTATTTAAGAAGAAACAGCAGCTCTTACTGCTTAATTTAAACTGAGAAAACTGTGGAAAATCAACTGCTATGGAAAATTAATAAAACATTTCCAGCTGCAAACAGTGACTAATTGTACAAGATGAAGACTGCCCGGAATTAATAACTTGTAGTCTTCTGTGTGAAGAACCCCCCACCACTTCAATTTACTGGGAGATTAAATTACTTCTAAGTTTGCCATATTAAAACAGAACATGAATAAAATGTTAGTGAACGCACATCTATTATTTACTGTCTGTGATATGGATATAATTATTTCCAAACAACTACAATGTGACGTGACCAGTAATATTTAAATGACTCTTTTAGCAAGAGAATCTACTGCAACATTTTTTTGCATGAAGAAAAATATTCTTCTTTTACTTCTAAAGTAATAAAATGATGCATAGTGGAGTTCTACAAATGGTGTGTCTCTGTCCGCAGTGGACTGAAATGTGCTCAGTGTCTCAACTTATACTTTTTCTTCTCTGAATCAAGCATTGCTTTAGGGACGCATGTGCAGAAGGAAATCTTAGCTACTCCTTCATGAGCCGTGACCTTAAACGGAAGCTGATCCCACTGCCCACAGGAAACCAAGGTAGATGCTTAAAGGCTTCTCCTGGTGCCTGGTATGACCATGAGCACATGTGCCTAACAGGAGGTGTTTTAATGGGAGGCAGAAGGGAGGGCCAGACCTTTTTCCCAAAGAAATAGGATTCATACACAGGGGATATATATCATCACAAGCCCCCTCAGCCTTATGTCTCCAAGTTTGCTCAAGACATTGCATTGTCTCGTAGGCCCTGGTTTCCTTGGCAATAACATGAAGATTCAATAACATAAACAAATCGTGTTACTTTTCTGTCTTTGCTGCCAAGATGGGATTATTCTCTTGCCCAGGAGAGCCACCAGGAAGGTCTGTCCATTTTCCTAGTGCACTCAAACTCTCTGACACCCTGAGAAGCAAGACGTTATAAGAGGACATCCTTCAAGAAGGAAAGGTCTGTTCAAGAGTGAGACATAAGAAAAAGAAATTCAGAAAACTAAGAGCTCTGTTTGCTCAGGGTGATGGGATGTTTTAGGTTTGTTTAGTTTTTGTTTGTTTGCAGAATTTTAAGAATTAGAAAATAACTCCAGAAATCAAGAGGAAATGAGCTATTTTGATTGATGTGTTTGTGGAGGCCAGATATCAAAGATGGAGATTTTCTCAGCAGAGAGGCACGGCCTCCTTCGGCTGTTTATCCTTTAATGCACACACAGAGGGTACATTCAGCCTCTTGCTATTTGATATTGCTGGCAGGCAGGTCCGAGTATTGGCCTAGAGAGAATAAAAGGCATGTTGTTTAAAAATGCAGAGGCTTAACCTGAAGCATAACTGGTTTGGGGCTTACCACAGAAGTTATCTGGACATATCATTTGATTTCCAGGTTTTAAATGTAATTCTAAACAAGATCTGGCCACACAGCCTTCCACTGTGTGACACAGAGCGACTTTATCTGCCACCAAATGCCATTCAGGCTTAATGCTGTAGAAGTGAATTGTATAAATTGGGGCATTCTTTGAGGCCCTAAAGCATTAGTGCCTCTCAGAGGAGGAAAGATGAAGCCTGCTACCTCCTCCCCGTCACTCAGGGAAGAAACCTGTTAGGTTGTTCCTCTCTGTTTGGGTTCATTTTGGTTTTCCTTTTTTAGAAACACTTAAGGCTTGCTTTAGCGAGCTGAGCCTTATCCACAGGCCACATGGGCAGCTGCAGATACCGCTGGATTTGAGGAGTCTTTGGGAAGATTCCTTGACCTGGAAAGCCTCTCCTTCCTGCTGCAAATGCAAGACATCCTCGCAAAGTGAGAGACAGCGTGTCTTACATCTCATTTTGCAATAAGGCTCACAGTGCAAATACATAACAGGAAATGAAGTGATTTGGGCTTTGCTAGAGGTGGTGTCAAGCAGGATTTGAACTAACGATCAGTAGACCTTGAAGGGAAAAGGACAGTGGAAAAGGGCATTTGAAGAGAATGGGGACATAGATCCCAAGGTCAGAGTGCCTTGGTATAGATCAGCCCACATTGGTGAACCGACCCGTCCTCTCCCCTTCACACATCACTTCACATATAGAGTTTGTCCCAGCCTTGAATTGAAAGTAGACATTTTTAAAAATGCATCTTTCCTCTAAAGAGTATCTACTACACAGTGTTTCTCTCTGAACCCCCTTCAGTCACACCCTCTTATTCCTGTTGCTCCTTCAGAACTGCCTTTGTCAAGGTCATCATGACCTTCTAGTTGCCAAATCCAGTGGTCAACTCCAGGTGCTCCTGTTATTTGCCTGACATGAACATCTGATCCCAAACATTTGATCTTTCTTTCCTTCTTGAAACGCTTTCTGTACTGGCTACCAGGAGGCCGCACTCCTCTCATTTTCCTACTAGCTCCTGACCACTCCTTAGTCTACTTTTTTTTTCTTTTTGAGACAGAGTCTCGCTCTGTCGCCCAGGCTGGAGTGCAGTGACTTGATCTGGGCTCACTGCAAGCTTCGCTTCCTGGGTTCACGCCATTCTCCTGCCTCAGCCTCCTGAGTAGCTGGGACTACAGGTGCCCGCCACCTCGCCCGGCTAATTTTTTGTATTTTTAGTAGAGACGGGGTTTCACCGTGTTAGCCAGGATGGTCTTGATCTCCTGACCTCATGATCCGCCCGCCTTGGCCTCCCAAAGTGCTGGGATTACAGGCATGAGCCACCGCGCCTGGCCTTTCCTTAGTCTACTTTTAACCACCTCATGTACAATATATTATTTGCTTTTCATCCCTTTCTCCACAATGATAACGCAACCCTATATAGGTGGGGAGTTCTGTGTCTTGTTCATGCAATCCTCATATATGGTAAGAACTTATTAAATATTCATGCAATGTTGGAGGAATAAAATAGTTTAGAACACTCAGTTTAAAGCAATGTTGGAATGCTCCTTTTTACAAGGTATGTGAAATTAATACAGTGGAATTATATCTTGCATAGAGATTAGACTCTAAAGTTAGCTTTTAAGGAGTAATTCTCATACAGTCAAAAATGAGGCTTAAAAATCTCTTGAAAGGGGCCTTGCTGAATTCCAATTTACCAATTTCTGAATAAGCCCAACCTAGACAATCTCTTCTCCAGAATTGGAATAGGAATTGCTGTTTCTTCAGTTGAGTACCAGATGAAGTTGTCGGCTTGAATTAAGAACCATGATGTACAAAAATATCTACTTAAAACATCAGCCTCTCGCACTTGGTGTGGCAGCACTCACACTCTGGCCATCACAGGAAAGTAGGTTCCCTGCTTCAGTCTCCTGGTCACACGTACCCCAGGGCTTGTGTGCCATGAGTCGCATGGTTACAGAAAATACCTGGCATTCTCAAACTCACATTTCTCTCTGAGCTCTTGGAGTGAATTCACCTGTGTTCAATTGCACATATAGACAACTCCACTGTGTGAAGATTTGCCAGTGTCTCTTCACTATGGCTGGACACTAGAATCATCTATGGAACTGTAAAAAATATACAAGACCCCACTCCAGACTTACTCTATCAGAATCCCCCGGGATAAAGGCCAAGTCTCTATATGTTTATTTCTTAAAGTTTGATAACAGAGTTTGATGCATAGGGAGAATCGAGAGTCCCTGCTGGGGTATTTGATTCTGTTTTCATTTGATTTTAATGATTTCTTGGTCCGTCTTATGTCAGAGGGCATTCTTCTTTTAGAAAACGTAGTCCAAATTATTGCTCTATATTACTATGGGGTCCAGGTAGTGTATTTCTAGGCAAAATTAGAAAATAAGCATCTCCTGCCTGTTAGGGTCCTTGTCCGTGATGTCGCCTCACTCCTACCCCATCAGTGCTTGAATACTGCCCATGGGCAGGGAGAGTTCCCTAAACCAAAGCATACTTGAGAAGTTTTCTCTTGGGCAAAACACTATGGATATTTCCTTCCTCTGCCTCTCCTCCAATTTCAACTTACCTTTTCCATTCTCATTTAGCTAATCAGAAATTAGTCTCATAAGCCAACCCCGTTATGGGCTAAATTGTGCCCCTCTGCAAGCTCACAGGTTGAAGCCCTAACTCACAGTACCTTAGAATCAGACTGGATCTGGAGGTAGGGTCTTTAAAGAGGTGATTAAGTTAAAATGAGGCCATTAGGGTGGGCCCTGTTACAATATGTCTGGTGTCCTTATGAAAGGAAATTTGGACACGCAAAGAGACACCAGGAATGCACGTGCACAGAAAAAGACCTTGTGAGGTCACGGCAAGAAGGCAGCTACCTGCAAGCCAAGGAGAGAGACCACAGAAGAAACCAAACCAGCTGACACCTTGATCTTGGACTTCTAGCCTCCAGAACTGTCAGAAAATAAATTTCTGTCATTTAAGCCACTCAGCCTGTTGCATTCTGTTATGGTATCCCTAGCAACCTAGTACACCTGTCAAGATATTAACTACTGATAAGTCAAGTCTTAAGTACAGACTGTTCAACTTATGATTTTTTGACTTCATAATGGTTTAAAAGCCAAACTCATTCAGTGGGAGCTGTAGGTTCCCATACAACCCTTCTGCTTTTCACTTCAATATAGTATTTAAGAAATTGCATAAGATGTTCAACACTTTATTATAAAATAGGCTTTGCGTTGGATGATTTTGTCCATCTGTGAGTTAAAGTAAATATTCCAAGCACTTTTAAGGTAGGCTGGGCTAAGCTAGGATGTTCAGTAATTTAAGTGTATTAAATGCATTTTCCACTTCTGATATTTTCAACTTAGGATGAGTTTGTTGGTACTTAACCCCATTGTAAGTTGAGCATCTGTATTCGTCTCTATAAATTATATTAAGAGGAAAAAATATCAGACAGAGACTTTGGCCTCAAGAAGCTTGCCATGCATTGCCCCTGCAGGGGTACTTGCATTTTTATGGATTATTCTGGTTATTCTCCACTTGTCTTTCTAGAACCTCCCTCCATCCTACTCTGTCCTGCTCAGTGCCCCCAGAGGCTGAGTCCAGTGGACTGAATCACCTGGGTTCTCTTGTTCTCTAACTTCGAGTTTGGTTTGGCCAATGAAAAGCACTAACAAGAAATTGGAGGCAGATGAGAGAATTACGTTATTTATTTCAGCCCCTCTCCAAGAAGGGCCAGGTTTTGTCAAGGGTTGAGTTCCTCCCTGGCTACAGCTTTCTCTAGGTTCTGTTATTTCTATTCCCCCTCCTTGTCCCTCCAGGCCTATAGGTGGTCTTGGCTTCCTGCTACTCCTAGCCCTCAGGTACTCTCTCCTCTTGATTTTCTTAATCCTGCCCACACCTCTATAAATAATCTCTTATTTAAGCTTCTTTTGATTATACCTCTTTGAGGGTGCTGTGCTTCTTTTGTTAGAACACTGACTGATAGACAGATAGAGGAGTATGTGAGAAAAACCAGCACTTTGGTGTCAGATAGCCCTGAATGTAAACACCAACCTCATCTATGAATGGTTATGTAACTCTGAGCAAGTCCTTTTATTTCTCTGATCCTCAGTTTCCCCATTTATGTAATGGAATAATACCACTTTTCTCACAGGGCTGCTGTGAAAATTTAAATAAGATAATACATAGTGCCTAGCAAATATCAGGTGCTCAAAAATGGTATTATGGAAGTAGTTGTAGCAAAGTCATGTGCTGCATAGGAACATATCAGTCAGTGACACATTACATATATAGTGTTGGTCCCAGACAATTATAATGGAGTTGTCCTAATGAGTGTGACATTTTATGTCATTTATACTATAGTTTTACTGTATCTTTTCTATGTTTAGATACACAAATACTTACCATTGCATTGCAATTGCCTACAGTATTCAGCACAGTAACATGCTGTACAGGTTTGGAGCCTAGGGGCAATAGGCCATACCACATAGCCTAGGTGTGTAGGAGGCTATACCATCTAAGCTGGTGTAAGTACTCTCTATGATGTTCACACAATAATGAAATGACCTAACAGCACTTTTCTCCAAGTGCATCCCCGTTGTTAAGGGATACATGACTACAATTTTATAAGACACTCAGAAATATAAAGCTTAAGCCCAAAGGAATGACTTCTCTTGAGAAGGTTTCAAGTGCCATAGTAATTTCAAAGAGGAAATTGAGGCCCTGGCAGGTCCACTGTGGTGGGCAGAATTCTAACATGGCCCTCAAGTTTCCCAGCTCCTGGTATGCACACACACACACACACACACACACACACACACACACACACACACACACACACACACACACACACACACTTTCTCTCAGGTATTCTATCAGACACTCATACAGGTAGTATTATTTATTTATATATTTATTTATTTTTGAGATGGAGCCTCATGGTTCTCACTCTGTTGCCCAAGCCAGAGTGCAGTGGTGCAATCTCGGCTCACTGCAACCTCCACCTCTTGGGTTCAAGCGATTCTCCTGCCTCACCCTTGCAAGTAGCTGGGATTGCAGGCATTCACCACCACACCCTGCTAATTTTTGTATTTTTAGTAGAGATGGGGTTTTGCCACATTGGCCAGGCTGGTCTCGAACCCCTGACCTCAGGTGATCTGCCCACCTCGGCCTCCCAAAGTGCTAGAATTACAGGTGTGAGCCACCACAACTGGTCTAATATAGATATTATTTTAAAGGGATTTTGTAGATATAATTAAGGTTCCATATCACATGACTTAAAGAGAGGGGGATTATCCCGGTGGGCCTTAAGGAATCACCTGAACCCTTTAAAAGCAGAGCATTTTCTCTGATAGATCACAGAAGAGAAATACAGAGTTGTGTTCCAGCTGTCCTGGAAGACAGAAAATATCCATAGTGTGAACAACCTGTGGGGGGCCACATGGCAAGGAACTGTGGGCAGCTTCTAGTTGTTGAGAGTGGTCCCCAGCCATCAGCTAGCAGGCAAATGGAGACTTCAGTTCTGCAACTGCAAGGAGATGAATTCTTCCAACAATCAGTGAGCTTGGAGGGGACTCCAAGCCCTGGATAAGAGCTGCAGCCTTAGCTGACACTAAGATTTCTGCCCAGTGGACCCCGACCTTCAGAAACTATGAGATGACAAATTTGTTATGTTGTAAACCACTAAGTTTGTGGTAATTCATTTTACAGTAATAGAAAACTAATTCATTTCCCAACCACCATGCCAGCAAGTTTCTATTCTGACTATAAAGAAGATGCATTCTGGCCCCAACTCAGTCACAGAATTGCTCCATTCCCCAGTTTTCCCATCAGCAATTGAAACATCCCCGCCCCCGCCTACATTTCCAGCTCACTTATCTTGAATGTTCACCCTCCAGGAACAAAGTTTCAAACAACGTTAAATAATAACAACCACACATCAAGCTTCTGCCCATGCTGGGAAACAAAATAGTCTGCACAGCTATTGGCCAAAGGGATAAACAAGTGAAGAGAAACAACACAGAAGGATAGTTTCTGATTGCAAGTGAAATTTTTAGTAGGCTTGCTTAATTTCAAGAGTGACAATGGAGGACTTTGGAAAGTTTCACAGTTCAAGATTAGGAAAAGGAAGGCTTACCAGAAGGCACGTAAGTTCTTACCTGTGCTACCAGTACCTTGAAAGCCACTACACTCTCAGCTTAAAGATACACGTAGCACAAGGCCACCATGCAAAAACCTAAAATCTTAAAGAAACAATTGAAGAAGATAAAGTATGTAGGGAAACATTGTTTATGGGATAGAGGTGTGCCTTAAATAAAATGGAATTTGAATAACCATTTTGGTACAACAGCAAGCATTAGCCCTAAGAATCCAGTTTACTCTTTAAGAAAATTTAAAAATCTGTATCTGTCAGGGATCATAAGTTATAAGGAAAGAATTTTATTTTGGTGGCACTTATAAGGGGTTTGAAAACATGTGTCTCAAATGGGTTTTCATGATTTGGATAGATTTTTAAAAACTTTTTCTTATGAACATTTAAGGGAATCTAAATTCCTTTCTGAATCTTCATTGTTCCTCTCTTGTTCTGTGGAATACTGTGGAAACTGAGCTTTTCAATACAGTGCTAAGGTCTTTGTTCCATCGTGGGGCTAATTATTACCATAGGTCATTATAAGATAAGAAGCCACAAATACATGAGGAATAGCAAGGATCTAAGCAACTAATATAATGTACATGCTTGGATGGGGATATATTCTTGCAAAGATATCTTTACATTCCAGTAATTAAGTATGTCACATTAATTGCGTGGCCCTTTCACAAAAACTTGCAAAACAAACAAACCAAAAAAAAAAAACCCCCAAAAAAACCAAGAACTTTTCCTCTTGATATCAGATTAAAACTGATTGCATAATTACATTACCTGGATAATTAAATACAAATTTAGTGGCCTCAGAACTGTATGATACTGCGGTTTCATTTTCTAATAGAATTATCCCGCCTTTGGTATAGAATTCTTGCTAAGCAATGGAGATCTAATTACTTAGTGACATGACATTAACTCCTCAGGGACCTTTCTTTGGAATAAAGGCTTAGATTAAAAATGATGCACAGAGCTTCTTTCTCATTTCATTACTGGGATCCAAATCATAGGAATTAGAGATGTGAGAGATCTATTAGGCTTTTTCTCTCTTATCTAGCGGGCAAGGGAAAAGCGTTCATCAGACATTGTTCTTCTGGGCTTGGTTAGGTCCAATTTAGATAGCAAAGAACCATTTATTGATGTAATGTATTGCTGGGATGAGTCCCTCCACCAGCCCCTGAAAGACATGTCATTACTCTTACCTCACAGATCCTATGTAATGAGATCTGAGGACACACTTGTTTGTCAAGATCCAGGGTGTTAATATGGCAGCATTCCCAACAGAATGACAATTAATTAATATCAAAAATGATTTAAGGCAGAATTAAAACAGGAATATCATCATATAAGGGGCACCTTCAAATAACTCTATAGGATTTGAAGACCATCATCATTTGGTTTGATAAACAGACCTGGAAGCTCTTGCAGGTCAGAGCCCAAATCTTTTCATAGTTGTTGAAACTTACACTAGCTCTAACTCTCTTTGTGAAAGTGTTTTGATGAGGGCATGCAAAGAAACATCATCCATTGCCTCTACTAGAGGCAATGACCACGGAGAGCGTATGTTTTTCACATTTGTAGTATGTGTCAGGTTGTGGTGATAGCTTGTGTGTCTGTGGCCATCTGGAGGTCAGCTAGGAAGCTTTGCTGACCTTGGTTAGGCTTGCTCACATGCCTGGGGGTTAGGCTAGCTGCAGGCTGATCCAAGCTGGTGGGACTGGGGTGACTCAGCTCTGGTCCTATGGAAGGCTAGCCTCAGCACATCCCCATGTCGATGGCAGAAGTACAAGGGAGAGCAAAGGCAAAGCACAATTCCTCTTGAACCTCTGCTTGCATTCTCTCTACTAACATTGCATTAGCCAAAGCAAGTTATGGCATAGGGTGTTAACATACAGACTAACCTTCCCATGGTAGGAGAGCAAAGCTGCATGACAAAGGACATGGATACAGGGAGGGATAAAAAGTTGGAGACATAATTGCTATTTATTGCACAGCCTAACCAGCAACTTGAGATTTCCCTTTTATTTTATCTGGAAAACATCCTTTATTTATTGTTAAAGTGTCCGGAGGATGACCTTAGATCAAAGAGTAGGCTTATAAATGAGCCGTTAAATGAGATATGTAGAAAAATTATGTAGTATCTTTATTATCTCTGAGTTATCTAGTCAATTATTGAAATTGGTAGTTAGAAAGACCAATCTTGGTCTGGGTGCGGGGGCTCACGCCTGTAATCCCAGCACTTTGGGAGGCCAAGGCGGGCAGATCACCTGAGGTCAGGATTTCGAGACCAGCCTGACCAACATGGCAAAACCTCATCTCTACTAAAAAATACAAAAAAAGTAGCCGAGCATGGTGGTGCATACCTGTAATCCCAGCTACACAGGAGCCTGAGGCAGGAGAGTCACTTGAACCCAGGAGGTGGAGGCTGCAGTGAGCCGAGATTATGCCACTGCATTCCAGCCTGGGCCGCAGAACGAGACTCCAAAAAAAAAAAAAAGAAAGAAAGAAAGAAGACCAATCCTGGATATAACTTACATTACATCTTACTTTTCTATCTTTGTTAATCGGTAGCATTATTCCTTAGGAATAGCTGTCATAGTCCACTCAGGCTGCTAGAGGTGAAATTTGTTGGAGCTTTTTTCTCAGGCTCTGAATGCCTCTGTAGATGTGGGAGTCCACTTTACATTTATGTTTCTCTAAGCACCTTTATTCTCTCTGGTGGATGTGTATTTGCACAGATGGTTGATAGTCACTGATTTTTTGTAGAGCGTCTTTACAGCTTCTTTCATAGAGAATCATTTTAGTTCTGGAATTACAAGGTTGATCAATTACTCTAGCCTGTTATTGCATTAAATATTACAAGTAGTTAAAATACCAATATGCACAGATTTCTTTTCACTAAAACATGTTGAAACTACAAGTTTGGGTCTCCTCACACCCTTGTATATTTAATTCAGTCGTCCCCAAGTTGAAAGACTTGAATCATCTCAAGCCATGTTAAGGACTGGGATTGCTTAATGAACAGAAGTTACGGGCAGGCCAGTGACAGGATCTTTGTGAATAATCCTGATAGAATGTGCTGTTCTTGTTTTATAGTAATTATATTTAAACATCCCCCCAAACACATGGTCTCAGATAGTCCATTACCTGGGTTCAAGTTATATTATGACCTAAATCTTCTGTAATCACAGTCTGAACACCCTCATCTCCACTCAGGAAAATCACTAGACTACAATGTGGGAGGGGCAGCCGGCACCATATTCATGTTGTAAACGGTAATTCAGTTTCAATAAAACATTATGTCAACATTAATTTAATGTTGTTAATTTGAATTTTATTGGTTTTGCAATTTGTTTGTAATTAGTCCATTTACTTTGGTTTTGTAATTGAATAAGAACTGCAACATAAGGAGTACATAACTAGTTTTATGTTCATACATGTTAAAGTAATATTATTATAAATGTAATTGAAGTCAACATCTGGGAAACAGTGGGAATTTTTTTTTTTTTTAAAGGGGTTTGTATAGCACTAGAGTTTGAGAAACTGTGATGGCACATTCATATACCAGTCCTATTTCCATTTCCTGCCCAGAGAACTTCAGTATTTTAAAGGTAATTTGAGTACAATAATTAATAAACACATAGATGTATGTATTTATATTCAAGTAAAATATATATGTAGGTATATATACATATGCAGGAGAGCTGAAAAATGCTTTGAACTCCTCAGAGATACATTATGTTTACATATGCATTATTATAATAAAAGTTATTACATTGTATCTAAGTATATATACATTGTATCAGGGTATTAACAATAAAACCCAATGTGGCTAATCCTGACCCAGGACCATAAGTCTATGCAGTAAGCTATACTAATGGAATGGAGTTATTTTTCACTCATTAGAATAACTTGCTTTTTGTTTGCATTTCTCTCTTTCAGATTTTCAAACCAAATGCAAGTACCGGGATGAAGCACGCAGTCTGTCTGCTCTGATGGAGGGAACTAAACAGCATTCCCTGTTTCCCCTGAGTATTGTCACTGCTCTACATCTGTGTGATGGGAACCTGGGAGGTGCTCAAACGAGTGTCATTTGATGGGGAGATGCCTGGTGCCAAGTCTTGAAAAACAAACAAGAAAAAATCTCACTCTGATCCTCTTAACCTGAAGTTCTTACCCTGGAGAGGACTCTGGGAGCTGGGGTGTGGAGGGTGGAGGGGGTGGGAGAGAGGAGAAGGAGAAAAAGGCCTCTCCGTGTAAGAGGAGAGCAAATTGAAAGTCACCGAGGGGTGTGCCTCAAGGCAGTTTGTAAATCCACTTCCTTTGTCATAACAAGAACAAATCCCACCTTTGAAGTTTTTCCTTCTTGTTACAAGGGGAATGTCTTTTGTTTAATCCATTTTAGCCTTTAATACCTGACCTGGATCAATCCTGTTGGTTAGATTACACAGCATTCATGCTGATTTTAAACTGGCCTGGGGGTGGGGGGTGGGACAGGTTCTGTCTCATTGGTGTGAGAATCTCAAGAATAATCAACATGTATACCTAGTCCATTTTTACTTTGAATAACAAACTGTCCTTTTATATTTAAATGCATAATTACAATGAGCATTATTAAACAGATTTTGGTGTGTTCTATTAGTGGTGTATTTTGAATGGTCCCTTAAAAACTAATTCTTTTTCATTTATTCACAGTAGGGTAAGAGACTGATTTTCATCCACAGTAGGTGGATCATGTCTTCAATTAAAAATCAAGAACCACTTTTTCTCTGAGGCTCCACAGCAAATGTGAGTGTAAGTACAAATTTTTCCAGCAGTAGGAGACACTTAACTTCTCAACCCCAAGCCTGAGCATCATCTCTTTTTCACAGGGATCTGATCGTTGGACAAGAAAGAGAAAACAAGAGAAAACAAAAACAAAAACAAAAAAACAAAACAACAAAAAAAACCCAAAAACTTGTTTCTAAAATTCAACCCCATTCCTCAATCTCTGAAAGAGTTTTCAGTTCCATTTCTTTCAAGAATTGTCAAAGCAGGTGACGAGCAAAGGTGAGGATCCCTCTGCGTAAACCTCAAAAGGACCATTTGTTAATTAGGTATCTTTCTAGGCAAGTGGCTATTAACTGATTCTTAACAATACTCATTGTTTCTCAAATCCCTTCAGCTTGCCTGAGTGCTAAGAAACCTTCCCAGAAAACCAAATGGATGGCTAAGCAGGGAGGAGGAGAGATGGAGCAGGCTGAAATTATCAGCAGGACTTTCCACTTACCTTTTGTCCCAAAGGAACACAAACTTCATGACTTCTCCTCACCAGCCAGTTGTGTCTTTGAAAAAGCTAACTGCATAGGAATGACCATAAAATGTCCCAGTGAATAGGGCAGGAAATGTACATTTGATACTTGTGCAAAAAAGAAAATAATGTGCCATCAGCCAAACTGCAAGACAGGTTGGCTGCTGGCTTCTTCGTTTTGGCTTGTGTTTGCTCTATAAGGCTCCCCAAGCTTTGCAAGGGCAGGAGCCATGATTATTCATCTCTCCAGCCGCAAATCACATCACAGAGCTTGGGGCTTTGTAAAGTCTCAAAATAGGTTTATGATGATGAATTGACATTAAGAGTACATTGGGTGCTCCTCCCAATAAAGGTGAAACTATCTTAGCTTTGTCATTAATAATCACACCAAGTAAAGGATGTAGAACATGCCACTTTTCCTCTTTAACAATCAGGAGAGAGAAGTATTATTTAAGTTACGGTATTTGAGAATTGAAATTACTTATTGATGTTGTCAGAGGCGTTTGAAACAGAGTGACTCCATCTTGAATAGGGGTTGGGTAAAATAAGGCTGAGACCTACTGGGCTGCATTCCCAGGAGGTTAAGGCATTCTTAGTCGTAGGGTGAGATACGAGGTCAGCACAAAGTACAGGTCACAAAGACCTTGCTGATAAAAGGATGTGGTAAAGAAGCTGGCCAAAACCACCAAAACCAAATGGGAATGAAAGTGACCCCTGGTCATCCTCACTGCTCATTATACACAAATTATAATACGTTAGCATGCTAAAAGTCACTCTACCAGCTCTATGACAGTTTACAAATGCCATGACAATCTGGAAGTTACCCTATATGGTTTTAAAGGAGGAGGAACCCTTAGTTCCAGGAATCGTCCACCTCTTTCCGAAAAACTCATGAATAATCCACCCCTTGTTTTGCATATAATCAAGACATTACCATAAAAATAGCTAACCAGGCCTGGCGTTGTGGCTCATGCCTGTAATCCCAGCACTTTGGGAGGCTGAGGTGGGCGAATTACTTGAGGCCAGGAGTTTGAGACCAGCCTGGCTAAAATGGCGAAACTCCGTCTCTACTAAAAATACAAAAATTTAGTCGGGCATGGTGGTACACGCCTGTAATCCCAGCCACTCAGGAGGCTGAGGCAAGAGAATGGCTTGAACCCCACAGGCGGAGGTTGCTGCAAGCCGAGATCACGCCACTGCACTCCAGCCTGGGCGACAGAGCAAGACTCTGTCTCAAAAAAAAAAAAAAAAAAAAAAGCCAACCAGCATCCATGAGGGGAGCAGCCATTCTTTTATTCCTTTATTTTCTTAATAAACTTGCTTTCACTTTACAATATGGACTCACCCAGAATTCATTCTTGCACCAAGAACCCTCTCTTGAAGTCGGGATTTGGACCCCTTTTGGGTAACAATGTTATATTAATTCATTTATTCCCATGGTGCTTTTTCATCTCTGTCTTTCACACTGGCAGTTGGAACATAATATTGCTGGCAGGAGATAGGAAATACATGAAGTGATCCTGAGAGATGATGGAGTTCAGGACACACTACCCCAAAATATGGCACTTTGACATTTGAGAAAACAGCAAAAGCAGGAAGGCTTCTCTGACCTTCTCCTGTCCTTCTCCCTTGAGGCAGAAACAGGCCATAAAATAATTCTCTGATTTTCCTGTAAAGTAGGAATAAGACCCTCATTCCAGAGGTCCTCGCTATACCTGGAAGAAAGGATTGGAAATACAGAGACACAGACATGAATCTGAAAAAACAGGCATTGCCATGTTCCACCAGTTAATGTGACCATTAGATCACATCTTTTGTCCTCCAATCAAACTTCTACATGTTCTTAAAAATACAGTTTCCCCTGTTTCTTTGGGTCTTCATTTCTGAAGGTCTTACATTACTGAGTCATGTAAAACTGATAACAAATAAATGTGTTATGCTTTTCTTTTGTTAATCTGTCTTTTGTTCTAAGGGTCTCAACCATGAACCTTGTGATGGGTAAGGAAAAGATATTACTTTTGTGTTTTGTTTTGTTTTTTTGAGATGGAGTCTCGTTCTGTCACCCAGGCTGGAGTGCAGTGACGCAATCTCAGCTCACTGCAACCGCCGCCTCCCGGGTTCAAGAGATTCTCCCACCTCAGTCTCCCGAGTAGCTGCGATTACAGGCACATGCCACCACGCCTGGCTAATTTTTGTATTTTTAGTAGAAACTGGGTTTCACCATGTTGGCCAGGCTTGTCTCGAACTCTTGACCTCAGATGATCTGCCCGCCTCAGCCTCCCAAAGTGCTGGGATTACAGGCATAAGCCAGTGCCCAGCCTCCAAGATAATTAATTTTTATCCCCTACAGAGACAAAGCAGAACATCTTAGCCCACTCTTTTAATCATATGAATTAGATTTCAAAGTTGCCAATTTATCTTAATATAAAAATAAACGCAGGTACAGAAATTGATAAGCTGATTCTAAAATTCATAGGAAAAGCAAAGAACTCAGAATAGCCAAAACTTTCTAGAAAAGAACAAAGAGGACTCACACCTTCCCGAGTTCAAAACTTGCTACAAAGTTGCAGTAATTAAGACTGTGTGGTGCTGGCATAAGGCTAAGCAGATTGTGATGGTCAGTTCTATGTGTCAGCTTTGCTAGGAAATAGTCTCCTGTTACTCAATCAAACACTAATCTAGGTATTGCCTTGAAGGTATTTTGTAAATGTGACAAAATCTAAATCAGTTTACTTTAAGTAAGGAAGATTATCCTAGATAATCTGGGTGGGCCTGAATCAATCAGTTGAAAGGACTTACGAACAGAACTGAGGCTTCCCTGGAGAAGAGGAAATTCCACTTGTGGACTGAAGCTTCAGCTTGTGCCTGAGAGTTTCAGCCTGCCCTTCTTCACAATTTTAGGCTTGTCACAATTGTATAAGCCAATTCCTTGCAATAAACCTTGTTCTCTTTCTTCCTTCCTGTATATATGTATGTGTACGTGTGTGTGTGTGTGTGTGTGTGTGTGTAAGTAATTGATTCTCTTTCCCTGACTAATAAGTAGTCAGCAGAATAGAATTGAGAGTAGAGTCCAAGAACAAACTCTTACATTCTTATATTTATGGTCAGTTGATTTTTGACAAGGGTGCTAAAATAATTCAATGAAGAAAGAAAGAATAGTCTTTTCAACAAATAATGCTAGGACAACTGGACATCCACATGCAAAAGAATGAAGTTGTACCCCTACTTCACGCCAAATACAAAAATTATTAATATGTCAAAATGGATCAAAGACCTAAATGTAAAAGCTAAAACCATTAGTCTTAGGAAAAACAGGTGTAAATGTTTGTGACTTGAAATTAGGCAATGGTTTCTTAGATATGACCTGGAAAGTACAAGCAACAGAAGAAAAAAATAGATAATAGGATTTCATCAAAGTTAATTTTTAAAATTTTAATCTTCAAGAAATCGTCAAGAAAGTGAAAAGCACAACCCACAAAATGGGAGAAAATATTTTCAAATTATATGTTAATAAACATAGTAGACTTTTATTAGGTCTACTACCAGAATATATAAAGAATGATTACAACTCAACAATAAAAGGACAAATAACCCAATTTAAAAATGGGCAAAAGATTTGAATAGACATTTCTCCAAAAAAGATATTCAAATTTTGGAGAAATGTCTATTCAAATATTTGTCAATTTTTAATCATTCTATATATATTTGGGTAGTAGACCTTGTTAATACACAATTTGAAAATACTCAAAATTTTTAGTCATTAGAGAAATGCAAATCAAAACCTCAGTAAAATAGCAGCTAATATCTACTAGGTAGTTAAAATCAAAAGTCAGACAATAGTAAGTTTTGATAAAGATGTGGAGAAATTGGAACCCTCATACATTGCTGGTGAAAATACAAAATATAGCAGTCACTTTGAAAACTGTCTGGCAGTTCCTCAAAAGGTTGAGTAATTCTGCTACAAGCTGTATATCCAAGAGGAATGAAAACATATGTCCTCACAAAAACTTACACACAAATGTGCATAGTAGTGTTATTCATAAAAGCCAAATAGTGGAAACAATATAAATATTTATCAACGGATGAATGGATAAACAAAACGTGGCATAGCCATATGACGGAGTACTATTCAGCCACAAAAAGGAATGAGGTAGTGATACATGCTACAATAAGGATAACCTTGAAATCAGGCTAAGTGATAGAAGACAGACACAAAAGGCCACAAGTTGTATAATTCCATTTATACGAAATATCCAGGATAGGCAAATCCATAGGAAGAGAAAGTAAATTAGTGGTTTTAGAACCTGAGGGGGAGAGGAGAATGGGGATTAATAGCTAATCGGTATGGGATTTCTTCTTGGAGTGATGAAAAACTTACAGAATTAGATAGCAATAATGGTCACACAAGCCAGAATATATTAAAATGCACTGAAATATATACTTTATAGGGTAAATTTTATAGTGTGTAAATTATATCCCAATAAAAGAATAAATAGGTGATAAGTTAGAAATTCTTTCAGATACATTATAGAACACATATGACCTTACTATAAGTAGGTCTTCGTGCTTACAACAAGATTGACATGCAAAACACACAGCGTTTCCAAGCTGATATTCTGTGACGTTTCCTAGAGGCGACGGATTTCATTATCACGAGGTTGTGGGATATGGAGCTGTCTACGTATGTGCGTGATATGGAGCTAAGAAATTTCCCAACTTCATCTGTGTAACGTGGTTCATTTTGATTCTAGGGTAGTGAAATCACCTGCAAATAAGGAAACTTTGACTTGATCAAACCGTGTAATTAAAGATCCAAGACGCAGTCACTAATCATAATGCTGTTTTGAGCAACCACCATGTGCCAAACACTTTACATATGTTATGTCATTTCATATTCAACATACTCCTATGAAGTTACTGTTATTGCCATATTTCACAAATGAGCAAACTGAAGTTTAATAAGGTTAGTTAACAGGCTAACTTGTGTTGCTCTTTAGTAGAATGTGATAATGGCAGAGTCAAATCTCCAAAGCTTAGGCTCTCCCGATGAAACATTGCCTTCCCAGAGATGGCCCACGAGTGAGGGTGATCTCACTTGTACATTTGGGGAGCTGAGGTAGGCAAACAAATGGAGCTGGGGTAAATAAGGGACTGGCTATACAGGAAGCCAGCACACCCAGGTAGAAACGCCAGGCAGAAGCATCTTCACTTTGAGACAGGGCACCTCTTCCTTGAGAAGTGTGTCCTTTCACAATCCCCAAATAATGAAGTTTTCTCTGTGTGTGTTTTATCCGGAAATACTATTTCTTAAGGAATTATAGCATGCAGCAAAACTCGCTGAGGTTCTCATTGATTCAGTTGGTGTTTATTAAGTGACTACTATGTGCCTGGCTCTGTGCCCAGTCTTGGGGACATAAACATGAATATGACATATATGAATAAGACTCCTCAAGGAGGCCAATCTAGTGGTGAGCAAAGACAAGAAACAGATGGCTACAATTCAGTGTGATACATGCCAACACAGTTTGTCATGAGGCCAGGGATGGGCATGCCTAACACTGAGAGGTAGAGCCAGGACAGGCTCATGAAGATGAGTTCAGTAGAAGCCTGAGGATGAGCAGAAATTCACTAGGAACATAGCCCTGGGTATAAGGAGAAGTTAGTTCAGAAGAGAAAGGGAGAAAGGGAGGGGGAGAAAGGCATGCACAGCAAGGGGAACACCTGCAAACAGTGATGGAGCCCATTGTGTTTCCATCCCACACCACCTGAAGACCACATTTCACAAGCCAGCAAGTCTGGGATGGCAAGGGGTTGTGACAGACACTGTGAGTTGTCTACCCAATAACTCCCTTCCCTTCTTGTTAACGGAATCCTAATTTTGTTTGTGATAACAAACAGCCCACCCTTGGAGATGAACCATGGCTGGTCATGTCAATCCTTTTGCTCTTAGACGACACTCATTTTCCTAGCCTCCCTTAGAGCTGGGGGTGATCAGATGACCCAGTTCTGGTCCATGAAATGTAATGGGAAAAGTTTCTCCTTTCCTGAAAGAAGGAGCAGAATGGCTGGCACCACCCCTTTCCCATTCTTCTTGCCTCGACCTTAAACGTGATACCTGAAATAATACCATGAAACAACAAACAAAAACTGAAATCCAACTTGCTGAGAATGAAGGGCAGAAAAGACATAAATAACCTATGTCCTTGATGCATGATAGAGCAGTTGTTATAACCAGAAAATCCTCCTGCAAAGGACTTCTTGTCATACAATAATCTCCCATTTTCAAGCCATCATTGCTGGACATGCTGTAAGTAGTGATCAAAAGCATTTGTACATGATAGAGAGAACTTCCAGCTAAAAACAGAGAAGTAGTCCTCTCCCTATCCCTTCTTTAAAATTCCTCTATCAACAGCTTTTCTCAGTTTGGTGCATAGGTTTCATTCTTGACTGACCAGCTCTGTGGGTGTCTTTCCTAATATCCATTCATTCCCAACTCTGGGGAGTCACAAAAAGAATGATGTCATTTTGCCCTGGCATATTCAGGATAATGCCGTGTCCATGGCAGCCATTATGTTGTATGAGGTCCCTGGAGCCACGACAGATAGTAAATGGCTGTGGTGGAGATGGCACATGATCCTGGGGCCATGCACATGTCAGGCTGCAATTACCAGAAAGATTTCAGCTTTTGCTCCTGGCAGAGGACCTTGTTTATATTTGTCATTGGCACCATTGCTTCCATCACTGGGCCAAAAGCTTATTAGCCACTGGAAGTTGGCAGAGGTGCATGGACCAGAGCAGCTGACTGTGACATGAGGAACTGATATTCTTGCAGTCTTAACAGTGTCTCCACTGCAGCTTTCTACTGGCCAAATTTGTGAGGACCCACCTGTAACAAGGGGCAACTGGCTATCTTTAGTCATCTGCATCAAATCCATCTGCAGCCTGAAAGACAAAAATAACTCAATCCTAGACTTGGATAGATTCGGTTAGTTTTTTCTTTCATGCTCTATGTAAGAAAAACCCACAAAGAAAGCAGCCAAAAATGACTTTTACCCCTGAGTTGAGGTCACCTAGATTTTATTCATCAGTGAAAGCTCTGAGAAACGACAAAGCCTTGTGAAAAT
The DNA here is from genome assembly GCF_028885625.2 of Pongo pygmaeus. Taxonomy (NCBI): domain Eukaryota; kingdom Metazoa; phylum Chordata; class Mammalia; order Primates; family Hominidae; genus Pongo; species Pongo pygmaeus. The sequence goes on along the minus strand of NC_072388.2, from coordinate 55,175,632 downwards.
ACACACAGTTGTCCCTCAGTATCCACTGGGGATTAGTTCCAAGATCCCTGCAGATACCAAAATTCAGGGATGCTCTAAGTCCCTTATATAAAACGGCACAGTATTCGCACATAACTTTTACATCATCTCTAGATTACTTATAACACCTAATATAATGTAAATGCTATGTAAATAGTTGTACTGTATTTTTATTTGCAGTATTTTTTATTGTTGTTTTGTTATTTTTAAAAAACATTTTCAACCCATAGTTGGTTTGAATTTGCAGATGTGGAACCTGCAAACGGAGAGATGACTGTATACTTTCCCCTGTGAATAATAGGGACTTACTTAATGTAAGATCATCATCTTTAGGAAATCGTGGGCTCAGTAAGGGCAGAAGCAAGGTTTTTTATTTTAGCACATCCCCACAGGACCTAATTTGATGCTCCCTCTTTGTAACTGCATCTTGTGCTGTTTTCCTCACTCTCTCACTCATCTCTCTTGCCTGTCTCATCTCCACCTCTTGCATTTTTTCTTCTCTGGGAGGCTCCATGTCCTTTTACATGGAGATTAATTTAGTTTACCTGGACTTCTGCAATTCTGCATCTCTACCTATTACCCTCTAAGCACAGCAAAGGCTGGCTAACCAAGTAGTGCAAATAAGGTTTCTCCTTAAAAGATGAGGGAAGGAAAAGGTTATATTTGTACCTATATCCATATAATGTCCATAAATCATAATATCAACACATTTATTCTCCCACTTAAAAACCCTCTGTACTCTCTTTGCTTACCAAGTAAGCTCCCTTCCCTTCCCCTGATTTTCAAGGTCTTCTGTGACCAAGACCAATCTTCCTGAAAAAAAGGTTTCCCAATATTGGCACTAGTGACATTTGGGGCTGGATAAGTTTTGTTGTGGCAAGCCATCCTGTGCATTGTAGGCTATTTAGCAGTATCCCTGGCTTCTACTCACCCGAAGTCAATAACATACCCTCACCTAGTTATGACAACCAAAAATGTCTCCAGACATTGCCAAACGTCCCCTGGGTGGCAAAATCTCTCCTGATTGAGAACCACTACTTTAAAGCCTTATCACCTGCTACTTCCCATACTAGGCCTGTACTCTATCGGACACACTCAGAGTGATCTTGCCTTCATACTTTCGCTTATTCCCTTTCTCTGGTTTGCGATGCCCTCCCTTTCACCACCCAACTCCAACCACCTAAAATCCTACTCAGTCTTTTATGGCCAGTCTTTACTCCATGAAATATTACCTAATTTCCTGTTAATCAAAGCTTTAAACATTTGTCCGTGGAATTCTCAATAACATTTTGTTGATACCTCTCATAACTTTAATTCTGCATCATTTCCATTTGACTCCATGAGTATAGTAACTATTTTGTAGGTGTTCAACAAATGAATGTTTGCTAATGCACATATGTATGTGTGTCTTTGTGCTTGAAAATTGGAACACGGGTGTAGGAGATAATGTTCTTTCTCCTCTGTGAAGGAGGCCAGAAGGGAGTCATTCTCATGCTTTTTGCATCCTTCTTCCTGAGTTGCTGGTAATCTATTGTACTAGATCCGAGGATTCAATAGACCCTGCCGTACTCAACAAAATTTAAGGAAATAAGCAAAAGCTGATCTTATTTCCTTCTGTGATATGGTTTGGATTTGTATCCCCACCCAAACCTCATGTTGAATTGTAATCCCCAATGTTAGAAGAGAGGCGGATGGGAGGTGGTTGGATCATGGGGGCGGATTTCCCCCTCACTTTTCTTGTAATAGTGAGTTCTCATGAGATCTGGTTGTTTTAAAGTGTGTAGCGCCTCCCCCCAACCTCTCCCTTCCTCCTGGCCACATAAAAAGAGCCTACTTCCCCTCCCGCTTCTGCCATGATTGTGAGTCTTCTGAGGCCTCCCCAGCCATGCTTCCTGTATAGCCTGTGGAACTATGAGCCAATTAAACTTATTTTCTTTATAAATTACCCAGTCTCAGGTATTTCTCCATAGCAGTGCAAGAACAGACTAATACATCCCCCAAAACCCATAGTGGGTGCCCTAAACCATTCTCATTGTTCCTAAGTGCTGAGAAAAGTTGAGGCCACTCTGCTACTCCAGCAAAGCCCTGGAAATGCAAAGGTCCCAGCCTCATCTGAACAATCAAGATCCCATGGCCATAGGCACTCACACTGAGAAGACTTTCTGCCACAGTAAGTCATGTCAGCAACATTAAAAACAAATTTAAGATGTTTCTAGGGAGGCTCAAACTTTTCCTTTAAAACTCACTTGTCATCTCTGGCGACAGGACAGCTAGAAACTCATAGATTCCAGGAGAGCTTTCCAGCTGTCATGGTAACTGACCCGATGTGGTGCTGGAACTGTCCTCATAGCTAAAGCTAAGCAACCATTACAGTGGTCCTTCACTGGATGGGGGTGAACCCAGGAAATTCATTTGGAGTATTTCTCCACTGCCATCTTGAGGTCACTGGGAATAGTGCATCCTCCTTCCTCTTGTCATTGAACAGACATCGGCCTGAGGGATTTGCATGCTCTCTCTGCCTCCCATGACAGGTGCTGCAGCAGGCTCAAGAAACAGCATTGCCCTTATCACTGGAGCTTAGTCACTCTCGCTGTTCTTACCACGAGGCAGACCTGTCAGCAGAAACATGGATGTCTTAGCTCTCGATGACATATCCTAGACACACCATGCTGCTTACTTTAAAAGAAAAGCTTAGGAAAGAAACGGAATTATAAAAATAAAAAAAAGAAAATCTCTTTCAGAATCCCTACTCCCATGAGATGTCCAGGGTTCGAACTTTTAAAAGCAAAAACAAGAATAGTGGCCAAGAAATACATTTTTGTGTATGTGTGTAAAAGATGGATAAAATAAGGCATTGTTTAATTTCCTTCTGACTTCCCAAACAATTTCATATCATGGACATGAATGCTTTCTCATTTTATAGGAGTTTTTTTTTTAACCTGAATAATACAAAGTCTATTTAAAACTATTTTACCACTTATAACCCTGGAAAAAACTTCTTTTTCCTGGGTGGTGCCTGGTGGTTAGTTTGAAAATCTAGTGGCTCCTTTTCAGAGTGTTTTTCTTAAATAAATGTCTGTCACATTAATGATTAAAATCAATTAAGTTCAATCATACACCTGAATCTAGCTAGAAGAGAATACTTCAAATGTTCCTAGCATAAAGAAAGAATAAATATTTAAAGTGATGGATATCTCAATTACCCTGATTTGATCTTCACACATTATAAGAATGTATCAAGTTATCACTTGTACCCTCGAAATATGTACACCTAATATATATAAATTTAAAAAATCTATTAAGTTCCTTTTGGAAGAAAGGGACACCGATTTCCTCATTCTAATTAGGTGATGTATTGCCCTCTAGTGGCGTGATATGCTAAATAGTGATATAAATCCAATGCAGGATGAATTTGCCTCCATTCATTCAGTGGCTTATTGAACAGCTACTCTGTGCCATGTACAGCTCTGGGCTCTTCCCAGATACAGCAGCAAAGAAGATAAGCCAGTGTCTTCACTTCAAGGAGCATATATTCTAATGGGGGGGATACAGAAAATTAAAACTTAAATAAGAAAAATCTTAGTGATATATGCCCCGTAGAAAATTAAAATAGAGTTATATGGAAGAAAGTGATTGAGTAGATACTTTAGATTGAGCCATCTAGAATGTCCTCCCTATGAAGATGATATTTACCCTTAGATGTGAATGCCAATATAGCTAGCCAAGATGAAGATCAGCAGAAGGAACATTTTAGGCAGAAGAAACAGCTAGAGCAAGAAGTTTAAGACAGAAATGAGAGGTGTTCAAGGAACAGAAAGATGGTCAGAGCGGCTGAAGCTTGGTAGATGGGAGAATGGCATAAGATGAGTTTGGAAAGGGCAGATGATGGCCAGATCATACAGGGCCTTGGAAAACCAAAGAGAAGTAAGTTGAAGATATCAAGCAGGGGAATTACACAATTTGATTCACATTCTTTAAAAACTCTGGTTACTATGTGGAGAACAAATCCTGTGTGGAGAACAGAGGAGGCTGCTATAGTAATCCTCCAAGAGAAATGATGGGGGCTCGGTCCAGCATGACATTGATGGGAATGAAGATGGTTGACACATTTAGAAATGTTTTAAAGGTAGTATCAATGGGATTTGTTCATGGCTTGGTATAGGTAGTGAGGGAAAGAGAGGACTTGAGAATGACACCTTGATTTTTAATTCACTAACAGAATGGAAGAAAATGATATATACCAAGATGAGAAATATTGCTTGAGGGTTGTGTTTGGGAAGCAAATCAGGTCATGGCCTTCATAATTAGGATACAAAATACAGAACAACTTTTTTTTTTTTTCTTTTTTTGAGATGGAGTCTCGCTCTGTCACCAGGCTGGAGTGCAGTGGCGTAATCTCAGCTCACTGCAACCTCCCCTCCCTAGCTCAAGCGATTCCCCTGCCTCAGCCTCCCAAGTAGCTGGGACTACAGGCGCCCACCACCACGCCCAGCTAATTTTTTTTTTTGTATTTTAGTAGAGACGGGCTTTCACCATGTTGGCCAGGATGGTCTCGATCTCCTGACTCACGATCTGCCTGCCTCGGCCTCCCAAAGTGCTGGCATTATGGGCATGAGCCACCGAGCCCGGCCAGAACAACCTTTTAAAGAATGTGTTAAACAACGATGATGAGCCAATAAATATAAATATTCACATTTCAAGGGGTCCAAGAGAGCCATAGAGTTTATCAAAGGAAATCAGGAAGAAGAGCTCTCAGATTGCAGTATGAGGCACCCTGAACAACCAAGAAAGAGAATTTAGCACCATGGAAATCAGAGCCAGTGGCTTCGAAACCTTCTAGAGTTGCTTATCTCCCAGTTTCTTCTCTGTATTTTGGGAACTGACATTATATACCATGAGAGAAGGTTGCAAGAGTCACAGGACATTAGAAGTGAAAAATCTTGGAGGAAAAATGAGCCCAACTCCCCTTAAACCCTTCTTTTCCAAATAAAGTGGTGGAGCTCAGAGCTCAGGGAGTAGAAGGGACACCAGCATTCATGGCCCTCCTGCAATACACCAGACACAATATGAAGAACATCACATGCCTTACCCCATCATGTCTTTGAAGAATCTTGCAAAGTGTGCATAAATTTCCATTTCTAGCCAAGAAAACACAGGCTCTGGGAAGCCCAAGGCCCTACAAATGGCTACTGGAAGAGATGGGACGAGAACTCTCATGTTCCAGTGCTCTACAATCCATGCAATGCCATGCTAAAGAAGATTTTTGAAAATGTGAGGAGAGAAATGAAACTAATTCAGGTAAATCTTTTTAGAGTTTAATATTCTATCCTTTCACCTACACATGTTGGGGCAAGCCAGATTGCGATGCTTCTATGAAGCAGCCAAGCAAATTTTCCCAGCTAAATTTGGGGATGATGATGATGATGATGTAGCTGCCATTCACTAAGTACTTTCTATGTTCTAGTGTTTCAAATACACTCATTTGCTTAAAGACAACAAATCTGCAATCTACCATCTCTATTTTCTAGATGAAACTAAGACATAGGTTAAATTATTTGCCCAAGGTCATATCACTACTCTACTCAGTGAAAAACCTTGATGTGGACTCAGGCATATCTTCTTTCTCTGCCCGTGTAGCCCCTTTAACAGCTTCTCTTCTCTGGAGTCGTAGTGCCATGGCCCACACAGGCATGTCCTCATTTGCAGCCCTGGGGATACAAAGAGTGGGACCATAGCTGGGGTGACCTTTGGGCCACCATTAAGTACCAAACATAGTATGAAATCCTATCTAACACTGTACTCTGAACCACAGGACAAGTGAGAAGAGGAAAGAAAAGCAAATGTGAGCCAGCCATGTGATCCCATGGCTACCCTAAGGGCCTATTAATATGATTCAGAGATGCCTGAGTAACTGACTCTTGTTGCAGTTCCCTAGTTCAGGAGTGAAACGAGACAGTGTTTGCCCTGAGAGACCAAGAACTGAGTGAACGCCTGAGTATGTCATACCATGCTGTGCTCTGTAATCATGTTGTTTATGGCAGAACCCCAAGATTATCAGATGCATCAGTCCCAGATGAATATATAGCACTGGCATATAGCCAGACTAATTAATATGTAGAACTCTCTAATCTCATAAAATTGAAGGAGGACAGTCTTTCTGTGATGCTCAGTTACAAGGGTATTTTTAGCCCACTCTCCTTTGTGAGGATTGGAGAATTTGAAAACTTATATCTCTGCCTGCCCTAGATAACTCTATTACTTATCCTGACTGCAATATTGTTTGGCTTAATCACTTGAAGTCTGAGTCATTGGTCTCTCCATCAACCCAAATTTGCTGTCGACATTTGTCCATATAGTCACCTTGCAGATTAGGGATGGCAGGGAGAAGGTGGAGATTTAACGACTTTATTCCAGACCTATCATAGATGAAGGGACCAAGATAGTGTTGCAGTGTTGGGTTGATCAGCTGAGTACCTGTGGTGTGAGATAGCTAAGGGCTTCAGATATGTAACAAGAAGAACCATGACCTTGGGTCTGGTCCACTAATTTAAAATAGAGAATTTTTTTCCCCCAAATGAGTGTGAAACTGGCCATGCCTTGGCTATTGTTTATTGCTCTGGTGAAAATAATTGAGCCAATAGAGGGAGCTAAAGTTGTATAAATGGGACTTCTGGATATAGAGTGTTATTGCAAAGAAATTCCCAAATACTTGAAAGGTGTATTTCAGGGAATTTGGGGATGCAGTGAAAAAGAGGCAAAAGATCAATAAAAACATTGCTAACAAGAGAGCTGTTGGTAACTGGTGATCACTCCAATATCTAAACGTGTAATTGGAGTGGATATCATGAATGAAAGGAAAACTTCTTGGCATGACTATTATCTAGGTGACTAGGATACAAAAATAAGCTCTTTTCTCTCTTTTAATTGGCTATGTTAAAAGAGAATCTCTAGATTTATCAAACCTTTGTATTTATCAAGGCTGAGAGGTGTGATAAATTCAAAATAGTGCAAGCTCTCAGGAAACAACAGGAAGTAGAACTTTTAATTAAAGAAACAGTGAATGTGTGGGTATTAATAAACACTAATCTTTTTCACATTAGCTCAGCTTGGCCAAGAAAATGTTAGATGGGACCTATTGATTTACCTTGGACTGAGTTCCACAATTGTGTAAAAAAAGTTCAGCAAGCTGGGAAAGAATGGGATTTAGTGATTGAACTTGATATTGCCTTGATAATGCCTCCTTTTCCACCCCTAAGAGAGAGAACCAGCAGGGACCATTTACTTTTACATGCAACATAATACACTTTTATTACGTTATCTTAGGACTATATTAATTACTCTATTTATGATAATAATTAAGAAGTAATCTGACCATGATAACTGCTTTGGATTGAATGTTGGTGTCCCTCCAGAATCCATATGTTAGAACTTAACCCCCAAGGTGATAATAGTAATAGGTGTGGCCTTTAGGAGGTGATTAGGTCCTGGGGACTCCACCATCATAGATAGGATTAGAACCCTTATAAAAGGGCTTAAGAGAGTGAGTTTACCCCTTTCAGCCCTTCTACCATGTGAACAAGATGGCAACAAGGCGCCATCTTGGAAACAGAGTTTGGGTCCTTACCAGACACTAAATCTGCTGGTCCCTTGATCTTGTACTTTCCAGACCACAGATTGTGAGCAATAAATTTCTATTGTTTATAAATTATTCAGCATAAGGTATTTTGTTATAACAGCCCTAATGGATGAAGACAGCAACCATCATCTGTTTTTTCATAATAACTTTTTATTTTGAAATAGTTTAAGACCAACCGTGTTTTTGAAATTGGTGATAAGTGAGAAGAACTTTGTTACCTGTAGAAGGGGACAGAAAACACGACCTCATCTTGTTGGCTGGTAAATATACCTAAATATAAGGGCTAGTACAAGTCTCAAGCATGTCTTAGCATATGCTGGGCTAAAGATTCACAGGATAGTTCACTGACACAAAAACAATTGGATGAGAACATTTTTAATTTCCCCATGAAATGGAAGCGAATGGGCTGACAGAATTATTTGGATGTTTGAGTCCATTTGTACTGCTATAACAAAATATCACAGACTGGGTAATTTATAACGGATAGAAATTTATGTCTCTCTGTTTTGGAGGCTGGGAAGTCCAAGATTCGGTGCCAGTATTTGATGTATGGTGAGAGGCTTGCTGCTGAGTCCTCACATGGTGGAGGGGCAAAAAGGGCCTAAGTCAGTTTCCTCCAGCTTTTTTGTAAAGTACTAATCCATTTATGAGGGAGAAGCCCTCATGACTTAATCAATGCTGTGGTGTCAGTGTGTCACCCCAAATTCATGTGGTGGAAACTTAATCCCCAATGTAACAGTGTTCGGTGGTGGGGCCTTTTGGAAGGTGTTTAGCTTATGAGGGCTCTACTCTCACGAATGGATTAATACCACCATGAAATGGTCTTGCAGGAGAAGTGCGCTCCCTTTTTGCCCTTCCATCTTCTGCCATGAAAGGATGCCACAAGAAGGATCCATCAGATGCTGGTGCCTTGATCTTCGACTGCTCAGCCTCCAGAAGAGTGAGAAATAAATTCCTGTTTTTTGTTAATTACCCAGCCTTAGGTATTCTGTTAGAGCAGCACGAAATTGACTAAGACATTTCCCAAAAGGCTGCACCTCTTCCTACCGCCATGACAGAGATTAAGTTTCAATATCAGTTTTGGAGGGGACACCCTCAAACCACCGCATTGGATGTTGGAGAAGTCATCCCATACCTGGGTGTACTTTGGGTATTTGTTTTGTCAAATGTCATATTAAAAACCCTGCTTTTAAGTAAGGAGAAAAACAGAAGATGCCACTGGTCCTTATAAGCTTATTGATCCTGTAATTTTGGTAGTTTGCATAATAGAAACCTTTTAGATTCAAGACTCTGCAGAAACCAGGAGGGGTGTTAGTCATGGGACTTTAGAACTTGAAGCTTACCTAATGCAGCTTCCTGTCATTCCACTTTTGAAAGCATTTTCTGCTTGTGATTACTGGTTAAGATGCCATGTTCCTATAAAAGAACATTAAATAATTCTAAGACTAGAAATTCCAAAACTGTCCTTGGTAACATTTGACAGATTTTTTAGATACTGGAGGAGTAGCTCAAAAAAGGTTAGTAATAAGATAGAAAAGGTATATTAAAGAATATTAGAATTATTATAGATATTTATATAGATATAATATAAATATTATAGAAATCGAATATAGAAATATTAAAAGAAATTAGCCGGGAGTGCTGGCGGGTGCCTGTAGTCCCAGCTACTCGGGAGGCTGAGGCAGGAGAATGGCATGAACCCGCTAGGCGGAGCTTGCAGTGAGCCGAGATTGTGCCACTGCACTCCAGCCTGGGCGACAGAGAGAGACTCCGTCTCAAAAAAAAAAAAAAAAAAAAAAAAAGAATATACAAAAGGAAGTGAGCTCATAGTGGACCATGGGATCCATAGCTGGGAGCTGCAGCCCTGGAGCCAAAACTGTCCTCACCATCAGGTTTGCTTCTGGCAACAGGGATTTGTGAATATATGAGAAAATGAATCCAAGAGAGCATGGCCAAGGCCAAGTTTAGTTTACTAAGCACAGTGCTCAATTAGCTGAGACGCGTTATGGAAGTCTGTGACTGTCCTCTCAGCCCATGCGCTAAGTAGAAAGTCTTCTGGTTGACTCTATACTTTCCAACACAAAAACACCTCTATTTGGCAAGTGCTAAAAATACCTCAATGTAGGAGCAAGATTTATGAAACAGCTATAGGCTTTCTGACTTAAAATATGAATTGTTCATGTTGACACCTGTTTGTTATATGTAGATGAGAAAGGCGGTGGTAACAGAAACATCGAGGCAGCTCTATTTATCTGTTGGTGAGATTTTAAAGGTGGTAACTGGGGTCTACAAGATGAGTGGATCCTGGAGACCACAAGCTATGAAACACTGGGTTCAATCATTATACATGATACAATCTTTGACTCCATCGAAAACTGCCTATGTCTGTCAGGATTTCTCAGCTAGACAAATCAATATCAAAAGACAAATCTACCTTTGTTAAAGGGACAGAGCCCAAAGGGGTATGGGCCATTATATACTGGCAGATTGACTGTGTTGAACTTTTACCTACAGCACCAGGTAGTTTTAGGTTCTATTGATTGGTATTGACACTTCATTTTCTGGTTTAAACTTCATCCATCCTGAATCTGAGGCTTTAAATTTATCAGTTTATGAGAATCTGAGGCTTTGAATTTTGAGTTTAGGATTAATGAACTGGAAATACAAACTTTCAGTAATTCTGACCATCAATTGATATATCAGCAATAAGATAATACATCCTATAAAATGAAGATGGCAGGAGTGAGCCAAAAAATATAACACAATGTAGTCTTTTCATGTTCATATCCCTCCCAAAGTAATAATGTGACTGAAAATTAGAATGGATAATTGAAGCAATTGTGATACAAAGTCATGACAGGGACATGATGGACTAACTGGCTTTGCAGGCAAGGGGAGCATCTAATACTAAACACACCGGGCTGCAAAAGTGGGTCATGGGTTGAACTTATTTCTAAAGTATGAGATCAAGAATGAGGCAATAGGAAACGATGGCTTGGTTCATACCTACCATTCCATATGTTTCTCTTGGGCAATCCATAACCAAGCCCTAATAATCTGGAAGGGTTTTGTGGTACCCTCACAGTATGCCACCATGTACTGTTGGACTTATTCTTGCTACTGCTGTAACTATGACTACTGATAATAATAATAAGAGCAAACACTTAGATAGTGCTTATCATATACCTGGCACTATTCTAAGCATTTTTCACCTCAATATATGTCAAACATGGGATTAATTAACTGATCTGAAAGTCACTGATTTTCAGAGAAAGTTGACTACTTTCTCAGAGATAATAAAGCAAATATCTCTAAACAATTTTTTAAAAGGGGAGAGAGGGAAGGAATAAGAAAGGGAGGAAAAAGTGGAGTATCAGTAAGGTATTAGTCAAGATGTTTGGATTACACATTATAAAAATTTCAACTAAAGGCAGCTTAGGTAAGATACAAAATGTGCTGGCTCATGTAACTAGAAAGGGAAAGGGCAAGTCATTTTCCTGGAGGACAGCTTCCCAGATCCTGCTTAGGGTCCTGTGACACTGACAGCAGAGAGGAATGCCTCTGAATAAAAGCAGGTGGAGCCATTCAAAATGCCCACAGGTCTATCCCTAGGAGCTCCACCCCAATTCCTCTGCAGATGAGACTGCAAAGCACAAACTCAGGTACTCCTCAGGAGCTACCCACAAAGAGATATAAGGATACCTCTCTTATTTCCTTGAGAGTAGGGAAAGCTGCAGAGTGCCTAGAAAGTTCAGAGCAGGCTCCAGGTAGAGAGAGGGCCTACAAGCATGAGGGGAGCCGGTGTTGTTTTGTTACACAACTGCAGAGGGCACCATTTCTTTATATTCTTTGTGAATGACACTCCTGGGTGTTCAAAGGAGTGGCTCTGCAACAGCCATGGCAGAAGCCAGTGGAGAGTGACTATGGACACAGCAATAACCAGAAATCTTTAACTGTTCCCTAAGAAGCCGATGACATCCTGGCTTTCTGCAAGGGAACAGAACAAAATGTGGGAAGGGGTTGCCATTTGGAGACCTAGCAATCTTAATGGAAGTGAGAAGGTAGGTGGAATCAGTATCTATTATAATCAGTAGCTGTGGTCCTATTTGCTCCCCACCCTTCAAGTTGGGCCAGGGGAACTGAAGGTTATATTCCTTTTCTGAGTCCTTGGGAATAGAAATCCTAACATGAGTGAAGGTGACCAATCTTGGAATTGATGCTATCGACAGAGGAGAATAGAGAGCCAAAAAGTGCACTCTGCAAGGTTGATAGTACTCACAACATAACCACGACATAGACATTCCTAAGAAAACAAATGAAAAAGCAGTAGAGCAGATCATAAACTTCCCCGTGCAGCAAGTGTTTTTATCATTATAATAAAATAATAATAATAATTATTATTATTATTATTAGCATATTCTTTCATTTTTATTTTGTTTTAGGGCTGTAGTCAGATGACATACCAAGACCACAATGAGTGCCATTAGGCAGGCTCCAGCCCTGTGTCAGCAAAGCATTTTGGTGATTAATGTTCTTGGCTCTGAGGAAATAGCACTATTTCTCTAAATTCAGATTTTTTTTTGGCATAAAATTTTGGAAACTAGGTTTAAAATTCTCCATAATGACCATCTTGTCTATTCTCAGGCTAGTCACAGAATTCATAGCTAATCTAAGATTAATTTTAAAACCAGGGAGCAACAGCAGAGGGCATCCACTCCGAGCCTTTTATTCTTTCATCTTTCTTTCCTTCCTTCCTCCATCCCTCCCTTCCTTCCTTTCTTCTTTCTAATGAATTCACTAATATATTTTATTTTAAATTGCACTTTGATTATAAAAGTAGTATATATTAATATTTAAAAATTGGAAACAGAAAATTTAAACTAAATGCCTCACAATCTTCCACCCAAAGACAAATACTGTCAACTACAGACTGTCCCCGACTTAGGAGGGTTTAAGATTTTTCACGATACGATTGTGCGCAAGTGACCCACATTCAGTAGAAACCATACTTCAGTACAGAAATCAATACATTACATGGGATACACAGCACTTTCTTATAAAATAGGCTTTGTGTTATATGATTTTTTCCAACTGTAGGCTAATATAAGTGTTCTGAACATATTTAAGGTAGGTGAGCCTAAGCTATGATGTTCAGTAGGTTAAGGTGTATCAAATGCATTTTTGACTTGCCGTATTTTCAACTTATATGGGTTTATCAGGATGTAACTCCACGGTAATTGGAGGGGAACCTATGTTTTTATATTCATTATAAGAATTGATATGACTCTCTTTTTTGTTCTTTCCCCAAATCTGACTTCTTCACCATGAGACAATGCTCCTAAACTGTTGATTAGACACAGGGCTATTCACTCTCTGGGGGAAGGGGTCAGAAAGAGCTACCCCAAAGATCTTGGGAAATTGACATGTCAGAATATACCTCCATTATTTTTAAATGGGAAAATTGAGCTCCAGTCATTTGCCAAAAGCCAATGACTCTATCAGGACTCCTCCAATGTAATAGCTAATTGCTTCAAAATTCACTGTGCTCCTTTTCAAGTGTGAAGTCCATGCTGTAGTCCAAAAATGGACAGAATATGTCATGTGGTAAGATGTCAGCAAGATCTCCACAATTTTCTCTTTTGATGCGTTACGTCTCATCACACACAAAGTGTGAAGACACTTCCTAAATTAGACAAGTAAAAATTTATATCAAGAAAAATATTGTCTTATCCCATATAATGAATAAGTGGTAGGTAAGTATGGTTCAATATGTGTCTACTGATATTAATAATGTCCAGTTGAGTTGAAATATGTAGGAAAGTCTTTGAGGGAAGGAAATATTTTCATGACTCTAAATGGTCTTTTGCTTGTCATATTTAGTTTGGATGTCCAACAGAGATTAACTCTTTATGTGGATGTGATGGTAGATTTCACTTTTAAATCAAACAATAAGCAAAAAAAAAAAAAAAAAAAAAAAAAAAACCATACAGGAATGGAGGCAAAAGCTTCCAAAGTCCAAACAAATGCCATGTAAACATTCTATGGTCTACTTTTACTTTTAGATGGTAGATCATGTATTGAGAATTTACATGAGTTAGCATCAGAAGGTATCACAAGCCCATTGTACGCTATCTTTCCTAAGTTTCACAATATGTGGGAAATTAACATTTGGGTTGCCATTTTTTAAATTAAAAGTATGATGGCTTTTTGCTGACCCAGATGATCCCTTGTCTACTTTCATCAAAGGCACAGGGTGAGAGAGTAGAGATTTTACTATATTGACTATTTCTCCAAAAAGGCCTCACCTAGCATTGGCCTGCTCATCAGGATGGGTTAGCTCCTTGCTAAATGTTAACTGCGGACCAGCAGAATTGACATCAGCTTCATCAGAGGAGCTTGTAAGAAATGCAGAACCTCATGGCACACTCCAGACTTATTGAATCAGAATCTACATTTTAACATGTTCTCCATGTGATTTATACGAACATTAATACATTAATGTTTGAGAAGCACTGGGTTAATTGATGATTAAGAAATATAGTGCATCTGTTTGCCCTACTCTCCATCTGTTGCCCAAAACACACACACACACACACACACACACACACACACACACACACACAGACACACACTCTTCGGGTTTAAAATTAAAGAGCAGACTGATCAAAATCATGCAAAATCATGGATTTGCAGGCTTTAACTGCTGAATGCAATAATAAAAATCATGTAGTCACAACACTTCAAATGGCAGAGATTAGTAAACATCTCCCACTATTCATTCTCCCCTTCTGCCCTGTAGTAATAGAACTCTCCAAGGCTTAGCTGAGCACATCACACAACAAGACAGTGCATTTCCCTAGCTCCTTTACAGTTAAGAATGGCCATGCTATTAAATTTGAATCAATGAGATATGAGCACAAGAGACACATTCAACTTCCAGTCAGTTCCTCAGCAAAGTAGCAGCTTTTCACAAGCTTTCCTTTTTCTGATGGCTGGGAAGCAGCAACAGCTACAGTAGATACCTTGGGCCCAGAGATAAAAGTCATGTACTGAGAATGACAGAGCTACTAGCCATCCCAGATCAATAGATGACCTTCTATAACAGAGCAGCCCAACTATCCCAGAATGCCAGATCAGCCTGGGACATGGAAGAGAAATTAAGCTCTCTCTCATCTTACCCATTGAAGTCACTGTGATTTTAAGTCTCTTAATGGCAGCTTAGCCTTTGTGCCCTGATTGATAACTTCACAAGTGAGGAACTGAGGCCCAGAAACTGTGTGACTTATGGTGAAAATATCACTTCCAAATGTAATAAGACAGTGGAAGATATTTAAAGATTTTTAGGCCAGGCACTGTGACTCACACCTTTAATCCCAGCACTTTGGAAGGCCAAGGAAGAAGGATCACTTGGGGCCAGAAGTTCAGGACTAGCCTAGGCAACATAGAAAGACCCCCCTCCATTGCTGCAAAAAATAACAAATTAGCCAGGCATGGTGGTGCATGCCTGTACTCTCAGCTACTTGGGAGGCCAAGGCAGGAGGATTTCTTGAGCCCAGGAGGTCAAGGCTGCAGTGAACTATGATCACGCCACTACACTCCAGCCTGGGTAACAGAACGAGAACTTGCCTTACGTAAATAAATAAATAAAATTAAAGATTTTTAAAAATGTATACTCAATTTTATAATGAAGACATTTTAAATGTTTTGAGGCCAGATGTGATAGAGCACTTTGGCTTTCTTGACTAAGTTTCTTGGCTTGGAGGTTTTCTCTTAGCTACCTCTGAGGGATATGCATACTTGTTTATCACACAGCAGCTACTTGGATGAATGAATAAACAAAAGGATAAAGTGAACTCTTGTTTTTACTAAACCACCAGGGTTAAAAAAAATTTTTTTGGCTTCTGCTTATTTTGAAGAATGTAATCTTAAAGTGCATCTTAAGTTGACCACTTGACCCATCTGCCACCATGAAACAAAGCGACAACCAATAAAGGGTTTCAAATAGGCACAGTTTTCATAGTTTTTTGCATTTTCCTTTCGAGTAGATACGTGGGTGGGGGGGGTGTAGTTATAGATCTATGTGTTTGCACTGGATTAGGACTAGAGTTCAGCGTTATTTTTTTCCTCTTTGGTTTGTGGTCATGCCTTAATAGTCATTAAACCAAAGTCATAAAGACGGTTGAAGATACAGGACACAGTATTGCCAACATGAGGATAGTTTATTGGCTCCATGGTTTAGTCACTTTTGAATTCAGATAGTGTTTGACCAGCAGACTTCTTAACAGATTTTCTAGAATCCTATTTCTATCCTTACAAGTTAAATTGTCACCTGCTATACAAAGATCTACACCTAGTTACCCAGTTATATTTATCCAATGATAAAAAAACAAAATGTGACTATATGAGATCATTTTAAAATAAAAAAGTAATGAAACACTAAACAATCACTCCAAGTTGTCTGTAACCATAGTAATTCATCATAGGGTTGCCCCACAAGGAAGGATTGCATGCATAGACGTTTAAGCAATATGTAGACTTATAACTTTTGTTTTTCTGTTTGCTAATAGTGCCTGTAACTGAAACAATGAATTATAATATTGACAGGGACTCAATGAATCCAATACAAAGTTGTCTAAAACTATCAAAATGATATAAATTTAATGTAAACAAAATCACTTAAAATATTTTAAACACATGATAAAAGTCTGTAAACAATTCATATCTCTAGTTTAATTTTTGCATTAATAAGTCATATTCCCAAATCCAATTAAAGTCTTCTGTTTACACAGTGGTTCTCAATCTTGGCTGCATATTAAAATCACCCAGGGAGTGTTAAAAATCCCAAAGTTTAGGCCAAACTCAAGAAATTCCATCAGGATCTCTAGGGTGTGGGACCTCAACATCAGTATTTTCACCTTTGGTTGTAGTAGGGATGTTGATTGGGTCAACAGGTGTAAACTATTAACCAAGGGTGACAGATGTTCATTCAGAATAAAGGGACACCAGATGTTCACCAGGCATTGCTTTCCAAGAGCTATTATTTTCCATCTGAAACACATTTGCCTTCATCAGCTATTTCATGTCTCTTTCACCAAAGTCACCAAGAGGATTTAGTGCACTCGAAGTAGAGGGGCCTTTTTTTTTTTTTTTTTTTTTGAGGGCTTTTCTGAAAAGCTAAACCTGAGAGAAATGAATAGTTTCTTATCCTCTACATAGAACTCCCATTTAGCTCATTGACCTGCAGAAAGGTTTTAAAATAGCCAGGTGATGTTTTAAGCGGGTGCCTTGTATCCTATGTTAGTCTTCCCAAATGACCAATCCAATCCAGCCGGTTTTCCAATTTCTCCTTGAGCTCAGACATTTTATCCCTAATCTGTCAGCACAGGAAATTGCGAGCAGGTATTTTATTTCATGCAAGAGCCAGGAAAAACACAGAGGTGGTGTGGCTCACTGCTTTGAATATGTGTTCAATGGGACTGGAAAATTTTCCCTAAAACAAAATTGTTCTATCTCTGGTGAGCAAGGCTACCCCACACTGAGGACCAAAGATAGCATCCAATCCTCAATATGCTTCTGTGTGAAAATGAAAATGAGCAATATTTTTAGTAAAATTAGTAAAAAGTACATGCGATATAGCTTCTAAATATAAAATCATCCACATAGCTGTTCAACTGCTTTGTTTAGTTTTCTCAGTCATATATGGCAGAGCAAACTACAAAACATCATTTTCCTTGACATGCCCATCCAGAACCAATTGTTTAAAACTGGATGTTTAAATTTGGGCATTTAGAATTATTAAATCACCATGAGCTGAACTGTAGTGAATTGTAAAGAAAGGTAAGAACGTGGCTAATCAAAGTCCTCTTCAATTCAATAGGTATTTGCTGACAACCTAATATATACTAGGCATGTGTGTGGAATGAAAGGGTTTCTCTTTCAGCTGCAGCATTTCCCTATTATGCTCAAAGGGCTAATTTCAAACTGATGATGAACCTCTTTGTTTCACGGTTTTTGTTTTCATGAGTTATCCAACAATTTCACTTTCCTGAAACCAGATTCTGCTACAGACGCCCCTCAAAGACTCCAAGGTATATCTGTTCTTTTAAACAGGTCTATGTATTGCTCAAATACCTATCAGACTTGTCCTCATGGGACAATCCAAATTTTTCAACTCTCTGGCTTTCTTTGTTTAAAGAAGTTAACATTGCCACGATTCTTGGTTGTTATATTCTATTATCTAGCTTACGACATACAAAGACTTCCTGGAGTTACAGCTATTTCAAAGAGGTCATATTTTCAATTTTGTAAATTTTCCAAATGAATATAATTTAAAATATTTAGTTTAAAAAGATGCTAGCTCTCTGAGAACCTGTCATAATTTTCCCAGTATAGCCTTAACACAAAATATGTTAGAGTAAAATAAAATCTCTTTAAATCTTTCATTTCAGAAAACAACCTTCAATGCAGTCAATAAGCATTTATTGAGTACTGTGGGAGATCCTAAGATTGAAATACAATTTCTTCCAACTAGGGCCTTATAATTTTAATGGAGAACCAAAATATAAAGATATGTATGTATGTGTGTATATGTGTGTGTGTGTGTGTGGGTATATACATATATACATATTTTTTTCTTTTTTGAGACAGAGTCTTACTTTGTTACCCAGGCTGGAGTGCAGTGGTGTGATCTCGGCTCACTGCAACCTCCATCTCCACCTCCTGGGCTCAGGTACTCCTCCCACCTCAGCCTCTCAAGTAGCTGGGATTACAGACATGCGCCACCACGTCTGGCTAATTTTTGTATTTTTTGTAGACAACTATTAGCATGCTTTTGCCATGTTAGCCAAGCTGGTCCTGAACTCCTGGCCTCAAGTGATCTGCCTGCTTTGGCCTCCCAAACTGCTGGGATTACAGGCATTAGTCACCATTCCCGGCCTGTATTTATATATTTTAAAGGATTAAGATAGCAATGAAAAGTAATTTTAATGGGCTTTCCAGGGAAGGGGAGGGTGAGAGGAAAGAAGAGAGGAGAGAGAGAGACAAAGTTTGGGGTAGGTGTCCACAAGCATGGAGAAACTTAGAGTCTTCTTGAAGTCATCTACTTTGCAGAGGAAGGGACTTAATAATGATAATGTTAATAATAACAATAATAACTAATGTCTATTTGGTGTCTGTACACTGCAAGTCCTGATATTAAATTGTTGTTCACTTACTGTTCACTTAGAATATTCACATAAAAAATATTTATTAAGCTTTACCATGGTGCTGGGATACAGAAGAAAGAGTGGATAGAAGATAGATATGCAAATAAAGAAAGAAAGAAACATATAATAGAAGTAGGCACTGAGTGTGGCCATGTATTTCCTCTTAACTGGCAATACGTTCTTGCATTTTTAGGCAAAGCTAGAACTCATTGATACTCAGAGGCTGTAATGAGAATTTCTATGGAATGTGGCTTTCATCCCTGCAGTATTAACTTTGGTCAAAAGATGGCAGCAAAGTTCAGCTAGCTCTTCGGAAATCCCTTCTCAAAAGTGAGGTGAGAAGGGACTAACTATTCACATCTTTTACAGGTTAATAGGCAAGTTGGGGAAAGGTTGTCTTGCCGCCTACACATGAAATTGTTTTCGAATTGTATATCACAATATTTATTAAACATTAAAATATCACAAGTTCAATGTAAGCCAGGTTATAATATTCAAATTATATTTATTCATTCACTTGTTAATCTACAAATGTAAATATTCATTAATTTCCCAAATGTTTTAGTACCTGCTAGGCAGTAGCACTACACTGAGAGCTGATGATACTTGTCGACCAGAATATACACAGTTCCAGCTCTCATTGAACATAGGGCCTAGAGTGGGAATGATATTAAAAAGATAAATATAGAAATGAACTTGTAATTATTCATAGAATGTAATTACCTGTGGTAATTATATTGTATTTTTTTCAGTTTCCTAGTACTTGAGAGCAACAGAAAATACTCAAGCATTTATTTTTCAATTGCTTGACTAATTATTCAGGTGCCTAGAACAGGGTCTGGCACAAAGTAGGTGCTTAGTAAAGAGCTGTTAAGTGAGTGAAGGAGCGTAATTACAAATCTGAGATACACGTGTCCAGAACATAGCTTGAGACAAGTTTCTAATGAAGGAACGTGGCCTGCGTCTGGGAAAGTGATGTAGGTCTGAAGGATGAGTAGGAAGTAACTAGATGGCTGTGTATGTGTGTGGATTGGAGGGGGGGAGTCTGTAGGCATAGAGTAGACCACGAGTAAAGGCCCTGTGATGATGGTGGTTGTGAGGTAGGGAGGGGGCGGAGACGAGGTATGGGAACATGACTTGCTACAGGGAACTAAAAGACCCATGCAGCCTCCGCACAGGGAGTCAGGGGGTTGAACAGTGATGCATAACATAGACTTTGGTGTAAAGAATGAGTAGGAGAGGGAAGGGAGTGGATTTGGGTAGAACAGGTGGGAAGCTGTGGCAGTCCAGGTGACAGATGGTGGTAGCTTAGACTAGGGGGTGGGCTAATGGAGTGGGAAGTTGTCAAAGTCACCCGATGGGAGCACATGGTGATATATAGACTACAGAGTGTGAGGGAGAGAGGAGCTCCAAGGATTACTGACTTGTGCAATGGGGTGTGGTAGAAAGGAAATTCTGGAGGAAAACCAATTTGGGGGAGGAGGGAAGATCCTAAGTTCTCTCTGAAACATTCTGAGAATTTGAGACATCCTAGTAGAAATATTAAGTCCATAATTAGATTGAAGGGACAGAACACAGAGAGGTCTGGGGTAGAAATTGACTTGGGAGCCATTGGCATGTAGATGACATTTGAAAAGAAAATGTCATCTTCATTTGAATCCACATATGAAGAGAGTATAGGGAAAGAAATGGGGACTAAGACTAGCTTTGGGGAACTCACATTGGGTGCCTGGTGGAGAAGGACGGCTGCAAACAAAACAGAAGTAGCCAGAGAAGAAAAGAGGAGAGCCAGGAAAGAGTGTCTGAGTGCAATGGACAGAACTCTGGATGCAGGAAGACCTTTCTCATGTTCTGAGAAAGGTCGGCATCTCCATCCTCCACCACAGTCCTTCCATCCAGCCTGTTCATTCATCCATTTAACTGGCCCTTGCTAGCTCCAACACAAATGTCCTTGGCTCTTGGTAGAGCCAGTCCCAGGAAGATAATGTATTTTGAGCCACCAAAACTATAGATCATGGCAAATAGAGAGCAAAGAATAATGGCATGGACATCAACAATAATTTGTTAGGGAAAAATTGATGGAAGGATTTATTTACAGTTCCAAAGCAAAAGACCACTGGACTAAGAGTTAGGAAGCCAGAGGTCCAATCTGAGCTCTCCCACTGGCCTGCTGTGCCAGTTTAGGGATTTCTCTGACTATGCTTCATTTCAGTGTTATCATCATTAAATTCAGGGCAGGAGACTGTGGTGGGTGGGTGGGAAAAGAGAAGGAAGAAAGTAAGAGAAAATAATACACACTCTGCATACATAATAAGCTCCTTATAAAGATCTTATGAGATCAAGTGTCTAAAAGTGCCTTGGAAGACATATAACATCAAATACTTTTCTATATGATAAAAGAATTTTAAAAATACTCTCATAAAAATAGAACCATGCAATTGATAAATCTGGAGAGTTTCCAGGCATTTATTCCTAAAAAGCTGTGTGAATGCCTTTTATCTCTTTCTATCCTGCTGCTAGCACCATATCCTTTTCTAACCAAATGTGAAAAAAATGAAATAAAGAAAAAAACTTCTAAAATCTGTTATTGATGCATGGAAAAGGATACACATAGATTTTTAACAATATAGATTCAGGACCACCCAAGCTAATGGATTCCAGACCAGACAGCAAAAACAAAAGGATTACCACTAAACCCTCCAATCTGTTTTAAAAGCTGGGGAGGATAAGTGATGGGAAGATGGCTGGCTAGAGGTACCAGGCACCAGACCCTCCAACCAAGAAGGACCAAAACAGCAAGAAGGTAACCATACCTCGAACAGAACTTCAAGAGAGAACCCCGGAATTGAGCAAGAAAGTGACAGAGCACTTCTGAGGCTTTTAAGGAGAGGGGAGCAAAGTATCCTGAAGCCAAGAGAAATTCCCAATGGCAGGCGAAAGATAAGTGAGAGATCCAAAGTGGTCCACATTCCCACAGTGAACTCTGCAATCCTGGCTATGGGAAAGCCCTTAGGCCCCTGTGGGCCCTGAGACTGGTATGGGAGCTGCTTGGAGGCCACATAACGGCATTGTTCTGGAGGGGAATTTTGTGCTGGGTCCCAATCCCCCTCCCCTACCCAAGCAGTTGCAGCACAATAATATTTTGAGAGCCCAGCCCTCACCAGACTCCATCCTGTCCTTGCTGCCCACAGCCCCTGCATCTCCATATTCCCAGTGCCACAGTGGGATCTCTCATGTCCACCTGAGAGCTAAAGTACTGCAACTGTGGTGAGTCCCAGTAGCACAGCTCTGTACCCAGCAGCCTGGTCAACACAGTGTCCTACCCCCCAGAGAACGGGTGCAGTGCACCAGGGAGGCTGCCCCTGGGACCAAGGGAGCCAAAGTGTGTGCTCCCCAGAGACTGAGAGCCTCCTGCCCTAGGCTGCAGTATTGACACCAACCCTAGCCCCTCCAGGAGCAGGGCCACCACACTTCTGCACAAGCTGTCATGATGCCTGGGGATTGGCCCGCCCCAGCTACTACCGCCAGCACCCATGCACATGCCTTCTGGGGTCCCTGGGGATAGGCTCACCTGCTGCCGGTACTGGAGCTTGCACACACTGTCCAGGGACAGGCCCATCCTACCCGCTGCTGCACCCCTGGACCATGCTCACCCAGCCTGCTGCTGCCACTGCCAGCTCCCATCCGGGGACCTGGTGACTGGTCTGCTCAGTCTGCTGCCACCACTGCTGGCACCCATGTGAGTGACCCAGGGGCCTGAAGATTGGCCCCCGACTGCTACTGCCACTGCTGAGACCATATGCACGTCTCCCAGGTGCCTGAGAACACGCCTTCCCAGCCCACCACTGCCATCACCTGCACCTCAGCAAGCCGCCTGGAGGCACAAGGACGTGCCTGCCTGGACCTGCCACTGCCAGTGCCAGCATACACCTCCCAGGCCTCCAAGGACTGGCACACCAGGCCTGCCACTGCCACCACTGGTTCCTAAAGACTAGCCCACATGTCATCCCCATCCCCAGCAAAGCTTTGCCTCAGGCTCCACTGCAGCCTAAACCACTGAGAAAATCACGGAAGCCACTGAGGCTGATTACAGCCAAAGAAATCATACAGAGACTATAGTATTGCACCCACCCAGAATCAAAGCCAAAGCACCCTGGCTGAACAACCTTGTAGAAAGCTCTTTCCCTATGAAAGCCTATCCGTAAAATTGGGAGCAGTGCTGTCACACCAGATGTGCAGGTATCACCCTAAGGAAACAAGAAGCATGAAAAAGCAAGAAAACATGACACCTCCAAAGGAACACAATAATTCTCTAGCAGCAGATCTTACAGAGAAGGAAATCTATGAAATCCTTGAAAAAGAATTCCAAATATTGATATTAAAGAAACTCTATGAGCTATGATAAACACTAGATATGAGAGAAGGAGCTTCAGTGGCTGACTAGAGGCACCAAGCACTGGCTTCCTCCACAAAGAAGAAATAAAACGGCAAGTAAGTAATTACTCTCTTAACAGAGCATCTGAGAGAGAATCTTGGAATTCAACAGAGAAGTGACAGGACACACCTAAGGCAAGGAAGGAGGGGAAAGGGAGGCAGTCTGCTCTGCTAGGATCAGCTAGGAGCCCAAGAATGAGGAACCTATGGTGAGGAAAGGGTAGAAGGGATCCTCAGTGGTCCACCTCACTACTGCCAACTCCTGCAATCCTAGTCGAAGAAGAGCCCCACTCCACCCTCACGGATCCCAACACTAACACGGAGCTAGCTGCCTGCAGACGGGGCTATGGCATTGGTCCAGAAAGGGAGCTCACGCTGGCTCCCACACACCACCCAAGACCTAAGCAAAAAAAGCATAGTGCCATTTTGAGAGCCCAGCCCTCACCAGACTACATCCTGCCCTGGGGACCAAGAGGCTTGCACCTCCCCATCCCTGGAGTTCCATTAACACCCCATGCCTGCAGCAGCTGCTGTTGCTGGCTGCTGCAATGGGGACTAAAGTGAAAGCCACTGATAGCAACCTCAGCACCCCTGGCAGTGGGGCTGTCACACATTTGCAAGTGCCCTGAGGACAGAGTCCCCCATGGGCAGCCATTGCTGCCAAGTGCCTAAGCAAGTCCCACTGGCAGTGACCCCATGCCACCTTGGTTAAATTTGCTTTTGTTGCTTGTGTTTTTGAGATCTTAGCTATAAAATCTTTGCCTAGACCAATGTCCTAAAGTGGGTCTGCTGTTTTCTACTAGAAGTTTTATCATTTGGGATCTTACATTTAAGTCTTTAATCCATCTTGAATTGATTTTTGTGTATGATGAAAGATAGGGGTCCAGTTTCATTTTTCTGTATATGGCTACCCAATTTCCCCAGCACCATTTACTGAAGAGACTGTCCTTTCCCCAGTCCATGGTCTTGGTGCTTTTGTCAAAAATCAGTTGACTATAAATATGTGGGTTTATTTCTGGGGTCTCTATTCTGTTCCATTGAACTATGTGTCTGTTTTTATACCAATACCCTGCTGTTTGGGTTACTATAGCTTTCTAATATATTTTAAAGTCAGGTTGTTGGATGCTTCCAGCTTTGTTCTACTTGCTCAAGATTGTTTTGGTTATTCAGACTCTTTATTGGTTCCATATGAATTTTAGGATTCTTTTCCCTATTTCTGTGAAAAATGACATTGGTATTTTGATTTGAATAGCATTGAATCTGTAGACTGCTTTAGGTAGTGTGGTCATTTTAAGATCACTTCTGATCCATGAGCATGGAATGTCTTTCCATTTGTCTGTGTCCTCTTCAATTTCCTTCATCAATGTTTTGTGGTTTTCCTAATGCTGAAGTCTTTCACCTTGTTGATTAAATTTATTTCTATGTATTTTCTTTATTGTAGTTCTTGTAAATGGGATTGACTTCTTGATTTCTTTTTCAGCTAGTTTTTTATTGGTGTATAGACATGCTACTGATTTTAGTATGTTGCTTTTGTATCCTGCAAATTTGCAGAATTTATTTATCAGATCTAGAGTTTTTGGTAGCATCATTAGGTTTTCTAGATGTAAGAGTATATTAACAGCAAAGAAGAACACTTTGACCTCCCCTTTTCCAATTTGAATGCCTTTTAATTCTTTCTCTTGCTTGATTGCTCTGGCTAGGACGTTCAGTACTATGTTGAACAGGAGGGATAAAACTGGGCATCCTTGTCTTGTTTCAGTTCTTAGACGGAAGGCTTTCAGCTTTTCCTCATGCAGTATGATTTAGCTGTGGGTTTGTCTCAAATGTCTTTTATTACATTGATATATGTTCTTTCTATGCTTGGTTAAGAGTTTTTATCATGGAAGGATGTTGAAATTTATCAAATGCTTTTCCTGTGTCTATTGAGATGATCATATGGTTTTTATCCTGCATTCTGTTGATAGGATGTATCACATTTATTGGTTTGCATATGTTGAGACATCCTTGTATCTCTGGAAAAAATCCCACTTGATTATAGTGTATTATATTTTTGATATGCTGTTGGATCATTTACTAGTATTTTGTTGAGGAAATTTTTGCATCTATACTTATCAGGGATATTGACCCATAATTTTTGTTGTTGTTGTTGTTGTTGTTGCATCCTTGACTGATTTGGTATCAGGGTAATGATGATCTTGTAGAATGAGTTAGGGAGAATACCTTTTCATTTTTTTGAAATACTTCCAGGAGAATTGGTATTAGGTCTTTTTTGTAAGTTTGGTAGAATTAGGCAGTAAAGCCATCCAATCCTGGGCTTTTCTTTGTTTGCAGACATTTTATCACTCATTCAATCTCATACTTATTACTGGCCTGTTCAAGTTTTCTATTTCTTCCTGAATTTTAGTAGGCTGTATATGTCCAGGAATGTATCCATTTTTCTGTAGGCTTTCCAGTTTATTAGTGTATAGTTGTTCATAATAATCTCTGATGATCTTTTGTATTTCTTTGGTATCAGTTGTAATGTTTCCTTTTTCATTTCTGATTTCATTTATGTGGATTTTCTCTTTTTTCTCTTAGTTTGTTTAGCTACTTGTTTGTGAATTTTATTTTTTTTCCAAAAAACAATGTTTCATTGATCCTTTGTGTTATTATTTTAGTCTCTGTTTTTTCAGTTCTGCTCTGGTCTTTATTATTTCTTTCTATTAATTTTGAATTTGGCTTGTTCTCACTTTTCTAGTTTGTTGAGGTGTATTGTTTGATGGTTTCTTTGAAATCTATTTTTTATATAGGGGTTTATTGCTATAAACTTCACTCTTAGCACTGCTTTTGTTGTATCCCTTAGGTTCAGTTATGTTGTATTTTGATCTTCATTTGTTTCAAGAAATTCTTTAATTTCCTCCTTAATTTCTTTCTTGATCCAGTGGTGATTCTGGAGCATGTTGTTTAATATCCATGTATTTGTATGGTTTCCACAGCTCCTCTTATTATTGATTTTTTTCTAGTTTTATTCCATTGTGATCTGAGAAGATACTTGATATTATTTCAATTTTTAAAAATCTGTTGAGATTTGTTTTGTGTCCTAACATATGGTTTATCATGGAAAATGTTTCATGTGTTGGTGAGAAGAATGTGTATTCTGCAGCTATCGGATGAAATGTTCTATAAATGTCTGTAAGGTCTATTTGGTTTAAGTGCAGGTTAAATCCAATGTTTCTTTAATTTTCTGTCTAGATTATCTGTCTCACGCTGAGAGTGGGGTGTTGAAGTTCCCAACTATTATTATATTGGAGTCTATCTGTCCCTTTAGATCTACTAATATTTGCTTTATATATCTGGGTGTTCTGGTGTTGAGTGCATGTATATTTAGAATTCTTATATACTCTTGTTGAACTGATCCCTTTAGCACTGAATAATGACATTCTTCATCTCTTTCTACTATTTTTGTCTTAAAGTCTGTTTTATCTGATATAAGTATAGCTACTCCTGTTTGCTTTTGGTTTCCATTTGCATGGCATGTTCTTTTCATACATTTACTTTTAGTCTATATGTATCTTTACAGGTGAGGTGAGTTTCTTGTAGGCAGCATGTAGTTGGGTCATGTTATTATTATTATTTTTTAATCTGTTTGGTCAGTCTATATCTTTTAAATGGAAAGTTTAATCTGTTTACTTTCAAGGTTATTATTGATATGTGAGAGCTTATTCCTGTTGTCATTTTATTAATTTTTGTCTGGTTATTTTCTATATCCTTTCCCTTCCTTCTTATTTTTCATTGTAGTTTGGTGCCTCTAGTCAGCCATCTTGAAGAATCCTCCACTGTATCTCGTTTTATCTTAGTAATTTGGTATTCTTTTTCTTAAAGATCAGCTCCTCAAAATCTGCACTACTCATGCTCTGAATTAGCAAGAACATGCTAGACTTGCAAATTACTGAGACAGTCGTAGGTTTAATAGTTTCCATCTACTTTTCATAACTATCTCACTTCAGATTGTAAAGGTTTATTTAGGTAACCTGGATCCCCCAGTTCTCTAGAATCCTGTGATCTTTTAATTAAGAAAAATGAACTGAGTTCCCCTTTCATATAAATGTAGGGAATCCAGCATGCTTCCCCATTTCTCAGGTTTCTTGGGAGTAGGGTAGAGGGGTAGAAGGGTGACTTTTTCCAGTCCCCTCTCAGGCTGAACTCGTCCTCCTGGCTTCCATGCAGATCTTGGTCTGGCCATCTCAGCTTTTGTGGCTGCTGTCCCCTCTTCTCACCACTTCTCATGTGTGAACTCCATTCCCCAAATTAACATTTACACAAGACTCTTGCTTAAGGTAACAGATTTCTACTGAAAGGCTGAAGGGACTGAGGTAATTATGGAGCAGCAGGAAAAAATTCAAAATTAAATATTCAATATGAGTTTTCCTCAAGATTATTCACTCCATGGAAGGATCTGCCTCTGTAGTTTTAGGGCGTTCTTCCAATGCAAACATCGCTCTTCTCTCACATTTTCTAAGTCCCTCAGGGACCCCAAACATCCTCCCTTTAGAGAAGCTAAGGGAAAATTCTCCAATCCTTTTTACTTTATTACACAGACCAATTTATCTCTTTTCATTTTAATATTCTTTTCCCAGGTTATGCCCATGCAACTTTGCCTTGCATGACCAGAATGAGCCACTAAATAATGAATTTCATCATGACGCTTGAAGGTGGAAGGAGTATTGATTGCTCCTCTCCCCACTTTTAAATATAAAAAGTTTCTTTCCATTCTATTCAAACTTGAATTATTAATAGGACTCTAGTATTTAAGACCATACAGCATCACTCACATCTTTTTGGGTTTGTGTTCATAACTCTTAGTCAGCAAACTGGCCTTTTGCATTCTGGCTAACTTAGAAAAGTCATCTTAGACAGGACAATGTCTTTTCACTGTTTCCTCTTGCCATGCATCTCCTCCCACCCCATCCATCTTTTCCTCTGATAGTGAATTTAGAATGTCTCAGTTCAAAGCTTAGGAAAGTTGTAGGCAATTTTAAACCCATCTGGGCTTTGAGTATGTTGAAAAACAAGCAACATTTTTGTTTCACAGAAACTCATTTTTTGACTTCTTACATTGACTGAGAAAACTGACTTCTAATCAGCATTATCAGTTGACCATTTGTGACTTGTGTTTGGGGGCTTTGAGAAGCCGATTAGTATTGAAGTATAATTTTCACAAGGTTAAAGACATGACTCATGCAAAAACAAAGTCAGTATACACTAAAGAGCTGCTTATTTCATTAATGAGAGACCCAGTAGGATAGTAAAACTGGTTCAAAGGAATGTGAGAGAAACAGATGTATTTGTAGTCACTGAAAGAAGTAACACTAGAATTAATTATTAAATTACACACAAAATTGGTTAATGTCATACAGGACAATAAAACTTAGACCTTTGGGTTGTAATCCTTTTTACCAGGCAGAAATCATTTCTGTCTCTATGGGCAAAATTCCTTTGTATTGCTATAAGAATCATTTGCAATGCTCTAAGTTTATTACAAATTAATATTGACTAATCAATCATAAAAGGTCAAAGGTGGATATCATATTGTTACCCACATAATGGGTGGATTTGATCTCTTGGTGGCATCAACCCAGTGACCACAAGCAAGAAAGATTTAGCAAGGGGATTTTGTTACTTGTAACAAGTAAGGAGAACACAGGAGATAATTCCCAAAGCAGTGCCTCTCTGAGCCAGGAACTGGGTCAGGTTTTATAAGCATAGGGTAATGAGGCATAATCTGATTGGATCTTGCAATGAGGTGATGCCAGGAGGCATGATGTGACTGGATCCTGTCATGGGGTGACACCATAACTCTATCTGATTGGATCCTGGATCCCGCCATGTGGTGTCCACTTCTAAATTCAGTTCCTGCTCTTCTGTCGGGGTACTTAGGGTCCCCCTGTGATTGCAGGATTGGTTCATCTGGGCATGCTCAGGTCACGTGGTCTGAGGGTCCATGACAACTGAACAACAACTCACAACTTTGTTATATAGAAGTTGAATCAGACTGGTCTGGTGCAGCTACAATATCCCTAGAGAATCAGGCAATCCTTAGATGTGTCTATTAGACATTGCTCCAGTGTGACGTAGAAAAGGTATGTAGCCATCCTTTTCTCTATTTCCAAGTTTTGAATTTTTTTCTTACTTTTAGAAGAACAACTGTGTTTTTCTCTCAACTTCTCTAGGTATACCAGTCAAATGTTTTGCTCAATCATGATTTCTATAATAAAGTCTATTACCTTAGAGAACATACTTAATGTACTTCTGAATTTTAACCCTTCCCTACCCCCTCAAAATACTCTCTTATTTAGAGTAACCTATTAATGGGTTAGGTGCATTTACTTTACTTCTTATAATAAGATATTTATATACATAGAGAAAAGGGAATAATGCTGACCATGATTTCTGCAGCATGACATGTAACATGACTGGACACTGGGCTAAAGGCATCATAATTATGCTTTAATCAGAGATACATAGACTCACTTATTTTCTCTCCATTAATTTTGACATATTCAACTAAAGCTATAAAATCATAAGAATAGTTGACACTTAGTTCTTTCAAGTGATAGGCATTACTTTAAATGTGTTAAAGGGAGGAAGGTATAAAACATATCAGGAGAAGGAGAAGGCAGTCTCCTGACTGCCCATCTTCTGATGGTCTGTTGAGCACTATACAGCAAATCCACAGTCCTGAATTAGCAAATGACTTCTACACTTGTGCATGTGAGCTGTGCCCACTTCTGTGACTGCCCAAATGCTT
Source organism: Pongo pygmaeus (assembly GCF_028885625.2). Classification (NCBI taxonomy): domain Eukaryota; kingdom Metazoa; phylum Chordata; class Mammalia; order Primates; family Hominidae; genus Pongo; species Pongo pygmaeus. The sequence goes on along the minus strand of NC_072388.2, from coordinate 55,145,553 downwards.
CCCAGCAGACCCCCCATGGATACTGCTCTGTGATATGAATGGGATGTTTCTACCAGTTCCTACTTATTAGCACTACAGGAAAGAGATTTTTGTGAGATAAGGAAACATAGGCAAGAGTTAGCTGTGCTTTGGAAACATTTATGTAACAAATAACCTAAGTCTTCATCTGCAGCCTCCTAGCTCTGTGCCAGTGTTCCAAATTCCAGCCCTAATCCTACAGAATTCCCACTGCTCTCCTTTGGCTGAGCTATTGTGGAAATTCTTTCTGCAGCTGTTGAGGAGGCCAATCAGAGTCAGAGAAAAGATGGCACTGAGCTACTGCATATCCAGTACATAATATCCACAATCACTGAGAGTAAGTAGAATAGGAAAAATCTGAAATCTACTGATAATCCCTAACCTTGAATATTGATTAGGTTGTAAGAAACCTCACAAACCAATAGGACTGTGGATTGGACCAGTAATCAGCAATGTTTATAAATTTAAATTTATTCTCCTTTTATTTCCCTTACCTATTCTTGTTGAGGAACAATATGGGAAAAAGGCCAAAGAGTAATTGGGAGAAGGGAGGAACAGTAAATACCACTGAGTTTTATAAAATTGCATGATGTGTCTATTTATATGATGTGAAATACACTGGCATCATGCAGGAAACACTGCTTTTATTTTTTATTTATTTATTTTTTGAGACAGAGTCCCACTCTGTCACCAGGCTGCAGTGCAGTGGCGTGATCTCAGCTCACTGCAACCCCCACCTCCCAGGTTCCAGTGATTCTCCTGCCTCAGTCTCTCCAGTAGCTGGGATTACAGGCACACGCCACCACACCCAGCTAATTTTTGTGTTTTTAGTAGAGACGAGGTTTCACCATGTTGGCCAGGATGACCTCGATCTCTTGACCTCGTGATCTGCGCACCTCAGCCTCCCAAAGTGCTGGGATTACAGGTGTGAGCCACCGCACCCAGCCGAAACACTGCTTTTTTGTGTTTTTAAAATTGTGGTAAAATATACATAAAATTTACCATTTTAACCATTAGGTGTACAGTTCGATGTACAACATCATTTACAATAATGTGCAACCAGTAGCACCAAACATCTCCAGAACTCTTTCATCATCCTAAACAAAAACTCTGTACCCATTAAACAATAACTCTTTATTTCCCCTTCCCTCAGTCCTTGTCCACTATTTTTCTTTCTGCCACTATGAATATGTGTATTACAGGTATCTCCTAGAATCGTACAATATTTGTCTTGCGGTGTCTGGCTTATTTCACTTAGCTTAATGTTTTCAAAGTTCAACACTGCTTTTTTTTTTTAAACAAAATTACTTTCAATACTTATTTTTGATTCTTGTAGAAAGAACAACTTAATAGTATCTTGTGATATGATTTAATATACCTCAAACTCAAAATCCCCAGTTTTGCCTTATAAAACAGCTGGCAGCTGGACTCCGATTACTTTTTTATTTTAAGTTAGCTATTGGCTCTGTAAAATATGAATGGGAAAAAAAGTAGTAATAACCTTCACCAAGTGATTCATCTCAGCTGAGTATGACTTGCAATTCAATAATGAAATGAAATCTGCCCCTTGTACCTAGACTGAAAAAGACCAGCAACAATATGTTCTGTTCATTGCTCCTTCCTGCAAGCCATGGAGAGACGGGACCATGACTGATGCCACTTGTTAGAGGATAATGAAATGCAACTGGTGTCCAGTAGACCTAGCAGAAATACTCCTAGGCACAAGAAAAATATGCCCAGATGGTATTCTCCATTTTTCAAACTAAAACAGCTAACTGCCTCTCCACTTTGTGCCCAGAATGCTGCCTCTTTTAGAGAGAGGTTCAAGCACTGAGTTCTGTGTTCAATGAACCAGGGTACATACTAACCAGCCAATCAGAGCTGCTTTCATCCCAGCTCTGCCTTCATGACACAGTGCCTTAGATACTAATGGGGGGGAGGGGAATGAATGAATCAGAACAATATAATGAGAAAATAAAATCAAATATGATTACAGTGACCCCCAACCTAGTTTCTCTTAGCTGTACTCCAATTACATTCAGTAGCTCCCAGGTGTACAGCAAAAACTGTAACAAAATAGTAAATTCTTCTTTAGGATAAGACTCTCATAAGCCTCTCCAGTTGTATCCAAACTCATGCCATCAAATGAAAGCCTCAAATTGTGCGATATTTAAAACACAAATACACATGCAAGACCAAAATGAGATACAGTGAAAAGCATAAATTAGCAGCAGCTGCAGCCCAATTAGGCAAAGATTTCCACGAGGGAAAGCTTACTTGTAATTTACCTAAACAAAGCCTTTCTTTTTGTTGAGATTTGCTGCTTATTATTTTTTCTTATTAAAATGACTACAAAGAGTAACCAAGAGCATCGTTATATCAGGAAAAAAATTCTTCCAATCTAAAGAATTTTTTGAAAGGATATTTTTAGTTGCATGTTTGTGTTTGTAACATTTAAAAAAATTGACAATTTTTAAAAATCAAAGACACACATGCACAGTTAAATGTGTCAAAGCTTATGATAAAACACAGTAATTTCAAGCTCAATTTAGTCATTTCACAATGTATACAATATCTCAAAACAACATTGTTGTACACAACAAATATATATATTTGTAAATTAAAAAATAAATTTAAAAAACCCCAGTAATTTCTGGCTCCATTCCTCATCACCTTCTCAGAGGTCACAATTTTCAAATCTTTTACCTATTTCTTCTGGTATCTCTATATCTCTAGATAATATGCTTCTACTGTGATTTCAGGATTTATGCATTTTTTCTGTATCTGTTCTACTGTGATTTCAGGATTTATGCATTTTTTCTGTATCTGTTGACTTCCTATGATAAAGATTTACCACTACCAGTCTCCCTTTCCTACACAATTCCAAATATAATTACAGCTATGAGAGGGGGTGGGTGAGGATGAAGACAGTATGTGGTCATGCTCTACCACATATTGTGAAGTGCATGCATATATACAATATAAACATGTATTATTATGTATTATATAAATAAAATTATAATTTGTTTTATATAAATTAATAGAATATTTTATTATATATAAATATATAATATAAATAAAGTATTATTTTATTCCTGGTGTATATATGTATTTAGTTGAATGGGGATAATCCTGGTACCTATTTTATCTATTTATTTTGTGTGCATTTTTTAAAAATTATACTTTAAGTTCTAGGGTACATGTGCACAACATGTACCTTTGTTACATATGTATACATGTGCCATGTTGGGGTGCTGCACCCATTAATTCATCATTTACATTAGGTATATCTCCTAATGCTATCCCTCCCCCCTCCCCACAACCCACAACAGGCCCCAGTGTGTGATGTTCCCCACCCTGTGTCCAAGTATTCTCATTGTTCAATTCCCACCTATGAGTGAGAACATGTGGTGTTTGGTTTTCTGTCCTTGCGATAGTTTGCTCAGAATGATGGTTTCCAGCTTCATCCATGTCCCTACAAAGGACATGAACTCATCCTTTTTTATGTCTGCACAGTATTCCATGGTGTATATGTGCCACGTTTTCTTAATCTAGTCTATCATTGATGGACATTTGGGTTGGTTCCAAGTCTTTGCTATTGTGAATAGTGCTGCAATAAACATACATGTGCATGTGTCTTTATAGCAGCATGATTTATATTCCTTTGGGTATATACCCAGTAATGGGATGACTGGGTCAAATGGTATTTCTAGTTCTAGATTCTTGAGGAATTGCCACACTGTCTTCCACAATGGTTGAACTAGTTTACAGTCCCACCAACAGTGTAAAAGTGTTCCTATTTCTCCACATCCTCTCCAGCACCTGTTGTTTCTTGACTTTTTAATGGTCGTCATTCTATCTGGTGTGAGATGGTATCTCACTGTGGTTTTGATTTGCATTTCTCTGATGGCCAGTGATGAGGAGCATTTTTTCACGTCTTTGTTGGCTGCATAAATGTCTTTTAATAAGTGTCTGTTCATATCCTTTGCCCACTTTTTGATGGGGTTGATTTTTTCTTATAAATTTGTTTAAGTTCTTTGTAGATTCTGGATATTAGCCCTTTGTCAGATGGGTAGATTGTAAAAATTTTCTCCCATTCTGTAGGTTGCCTGTTCACTCTGATGGTAGTTTCTTTGCTGTGCAGAAGCTCTTTAGTTTAATTAGATCCCATTTGTCAATTTTGGCTTTTGTTGCCATTGCTTTTGGTGTTTTAGTCATGAAGTCCTTGCCCATGCCTATGGCCTGAACGGTATTGCCTAGGTTTTCTTCCAGGGTTTTTGTGGTTTTAGGTCTAACATTTAAGTTTTTAATCCATCTTGAATTAATTTTTGTATAAGGTGTAAGGAAGGGATCCAGTTTCAGCTTTCTACACATGGCTAGCCAGTTTTCCCAGCACCATTTATTAAATAGGGAATCCTTTCCCCATTTGTTTTTGTCAGGTTTGTCAAAGATCAGATGGTTGTAGATGTGTGGTATTATTGATGAGGGCTCTGTTCTGTTTCATTGGTCTATATCTCTCTTTTGGTACCAGTACCATGCTGTGTTGGTTACTGTAGCCTTGCAGTATAGTTTGAAGTCAGAGAGCGTGATGCCTCCAGCTTTGTTCTTTTGGCTTAGGATTGTCTTGGCAATGTGGGCTCTTTTTTGGTTCCATATGAACTTTAAAGTAGTTTTTTCCAATTCTGTGAAGAAAGTCATTGGTAGCTTGATGGGGATGGCATTGAATCTGTAAATTACCTTGGGCAGTATGGCCATTTTCACAATATTGATTTTTCCTATCCATGAGCATGGAATGTTCTTCCATTTGTTTGTGTCCTTTTTTATTTCGTTGAGCAGAGGTTTGTAGTTCTCCTTGAAGAGGTCCTTCACATCCCTTGTAAGTTGGATTCCTAGGTATTTTATTCTCTTTGAAGCAATTGTGAATGGGAGTTCACTCATTATTTGGTTGTTTGTCTGTTATTGGTGTATACGAATGCTTGTGATTTTTGCATATTGATTTTGTATCCTGAGACCTTGCTGAAGTTGCTTATCAGCTTAAGGAGATTTTGGGCTGAGACGATGGGGTTTTCTAGATATACAATCATGTCATCTGCAAACAGGGACAATTTGACTTCCTCTTTTCCTAATTGAATACCCTTTATTTCTTTCTCCTGCCTGATTGCCCTGGCCAGAACTTCCAACACTATGTTGAATAGGAGTGGTGAAAGAGGGCATCCCTGTCTTGTGCCCGTTTTCAAAGGGAATGCTTCCAGTTTTTGCCCATTCAGTATGATATTGGCTGTGGGTTTGTCATAAGTAGCTCTTATTATTTTGAGATACGTCCCATCAATACCTAGTTTATTGAGAGTTTTTAGCATGAAGGGCTGTTGAATTTTGTCAAAGGCTTTTTCTGCATCTATTGAGATAATCATGTGCTTTTTGTCTTTGGTTCTGTCGATATGCTGGATTACATTTATTGATTTGCATATGTTGAACCAGCCTTGCATCCCAGGGATGAAGCCAACTTGATCATGGTGGATAAACTTTTTGATGTGCTGCCGGATTTGGTTTACCAGTATTTTATTGAGGATTTTTGCATCAATGTTCATCAGGGATATTGGTCTAAAATTCTCTATTTTTGTTGTGTCTCTGTCAGGCTTTGGTATCAGGATGATGCTGGCCTCATAAAATGAGTTAGGGAGGATTCCCTCTTTTTCTATTGATTGGAATAGTTTCAGAAGGAATGGTACCAGCTTCTCTTTGTACCTCTGGTAGAATTCAACTGTGAATCTGTCTGGTCCTGGACTTTTTTTGGTTGGTAGGCTCTTAATTATTGCCTCAATTTCAGAGCCTGTTATTGGTCTATTCAGAGAGTCAACTTCTTTCTGGTTTAGTCTGGGGAGGTTGTATGTGTCCAGGAATTTATTCATTTCTTCTAGATTTTCTAGTTTATTTGCATAGAGGTGTTCTCTGATGGTGTTTTGTATTTCTGTGAGATTGGTGGTAATATCCCCTTTATCATTTTTAATTGCATCTATTTGATTCTTCTCTTTTCTTCCTTATTAGTCTTGCTAGCAGTCTATCAATTTTGTTGAACTTTTCAAAAAACTAGCTCCTGGATTCATTGATTTTTTAAAGGGTTTTTTTCTGTCTCTATCTACTTCAGTTCTGCTCTGATCTTAGTCATTTACTGCCTTTTGCTAACTTTTGAATGTGTTTGCTCTTGCTTCTCTAGTTCTTTTAATTGTGATGTTAGGGTGTCAATTTTAGATCTTTCCCACTTTCTCCTGTGGGCATTTAGTACTATAAATTCCCCTCTACATACTGCTTTAAATGTGTCCCAGAGATTCTGGTATGTTGTGTCTTTGTTCTCATTGGTTTCAAAGAACATCTTTATTTCTGCTTTCATTTCATTATGTACCCAGTAGTCATTCAGGAGCAGGTTGTTCAGTTTCCATGTAGCTGAGTGGTGTTCTAGTTTGATTGCACTGCGAACTGAGAGACAGTTTGTTATAATTTCTGTTCTTTTACATTTGCTGAGGAGAGCTTTACTTCCAACTATGTGGTCAATTTTGGAATAAGTGTGATGTGGTGCTGAGAAGAATGTATATTCTGTTGATTTGGGGTGGAGAGTTCTGTAGATGTCTATTAGGTCCGCTTGGTGCAGAGCTGAGTTCAAGTCCTGGATATCCTTGTTAACTTTCTGTCTCGATCTGTCTAATGTTGACAGTGGGGTGTTAAAGTCTCCCATTATTATTGTGTGGGAGTCTAAGTCTCTTTGTAGGTCTCTAATGACTTGCTTTATGAATCTGGGTGCTCCTGTATTGGGTGCATATATATTTAGGATAGTTAGATCTTCTTGTTGAATTGATCCCTTTACCATTATGTAATGGCCTTCTTTGTCTCTTCTGATCTTTGTTGGTTTAAAGTCTGTTTTATCAGAGACTAGGATTGCAATCCCTGTTTTTTGTTTTGTTTTGTTTTCCATTTGCTTGGTAGATCTTCCTCCATCCCTTTATTTTGAGCCTATCTGTGTCTCTGCACATGAGATGGGTCTCCTGAACACAGCACACTGATGGGTCTTGACTCTTTATCCAATTTGCCAGTCTGTGTCTTTTAATTGGAGCATTTAGCCCATTTACATCTAAGGTTAATATTGTTATGTGTGAATTTGATCCTGTCATTATGATGTTAGCTGGTTATTTTGCTCATTAGTTGATGCAGTTTCTTCCTAGCATCAATGGTCTTTACAATTTGGCATGTTTTTGCAGTGGCTGGTACCAGTTGTTCCTTTCCATGTTTAGTGCTTCCTTCAGGAGCTCTTGTAAGGCAGGCCTGGTGGTGACAAACTCTCTCAGCATTTGCTTGTCTGTAAAGGATTTTATTTCTCCTTCACTTATGCAGCTTACTTTGGTTGGATATGAAATTCTGGGTTGAAAATTCTTTTATTTAAGAATGTTGAATATTGGCTCCCACTCTCTTCTGGGAGATCCGCTGTTAGTCTGATGGGCTTCCCTTTGTGGGTAACCTGACCTTTCTCTCTGGTTGCCCTAAATATTTTTTTCCTTCAACTTTGGTGAATCTGACAATTATGTCTTGGAGTTGCTTTTCTCGAGGAGTATCTTCGTGGTATTATCTGTACTTCCTGAATTTGAATGTTGGCCTGCCTTGCTAGGTTGGGGAAGTTCTTCTGGATAATATCCTGAAGACTGTTTTCCAACTTGATGCCATTCTCCCCGTCACTTTCAGGTACACCAATCAGATGCAGATTTGGTCTTTTCACATAGTCCCATATTTCTTGGAGGCTTTGTTCCTTTCTTTTTACTCTCTTTTCTCTAAACTTCTCTTCTTGCTTCATTTCATTCATTTGATCTTCAATCACTGATACTCTTTCTTCCACTTGATCAAATTGGCTACTGAAACTTCTGCATGCATCACGTAGTTCTCGTGCCATGGTTTTCAGCTCCATCAGGTCATTTAAGGTCTTCTCTACGCTGTTTATTCTAGTTAGCCATTCATCTAATCTTTTTTCAAGGTTTTTAGCTTCTTTGTGATGGGTTTGAACATCCTCCTTTAGCTTGGAGAAGTTTGTTATTACCGATCGTCTGAAGCCTTCTCTCAACTTGTCAAAGTCATTCTCCATCCAGCTTTGTTCTGTTGCTGGTGAGGAGCAGTGTTCCTTTGGGGAAGAAGAGGCACTCTGATTTTTACAATTTTCAGCTTTTCTGCTCTGGTTTCTCCCCATCTTTGTGGTTTTATCTACCTTTGGTCTTTGATGATGGTGATGTACAGATGGGGTTTTGGTGTGGATGTCTTTTCTGTTTGTTAGTTTTCCTTCTAACAGTGAGGACCCTCAGCTGCAGGTCTGTTGGAATTTGCTGGAGGTCCACTCCAGACCCTGTCTGCTGGGGTATCACCAGCAGAGGCTGCAGAACAGCAAATATTGCAGAACAGCAAATGTTGCTGCCTGATCCTTCCTCTGGAAGCTTTGTCTCAGAGGGGCACCCAGCTGTATGAGGTGTCAGTCGGCCCCTACTGGGAGGTGTCTCCCAGTTAGGCAACTCGGGGGTCAGGGACCCACTTGAGGAGGCAGTCTGTCCGTTCTCAGATCTCAAACTCTGTGCTGGGAGAATCATTGCTCTCTTCAAAGCTGTCAGACAGGGACGTTTAAGTCTGCAGAAGTTTCTGCTGCCTTTTGTTCAGCTATTCCCTGTCCTCAGAGGTGGAGTCTACAGAGGCAGGCAGGCCTCCTTGAGCTAAGGTGGGCTTCATCCAGTTTGAGCTTCCTGGCCACTTTGTTTACCTACTCAAGCCTCAGCAATGGCGGACGCCCCTCACCCAGCCTCGCTGCCACCTTGCAGTTTGATCTCAGACTGCTGTGCTAGCATTGAGCAAGGCTCCATGGGTGTGGGACCCTCCAAGCCAGGCATGGGATATAATCTCCTGGTGTGCTGTTTGCTAAGACCATCGGAAAAGCACAGTATCAGGGTGGGAGTGTCCCAATTTTCCAGGTACCATCTGTCATGGCTTCCCTTGGCTTGGAAAGGGAATCCCCCCACCCCTTGCGCTTCCCAGGTGAGGCGATGCCCCACCCTGCTTCGGCTCACACTCTATAGACTGCACCCATTGTCTGACACGCCCCAGTGAGATGAACACAGTACCTCAGTTGGAAATGCAGAAATCACCCGTCTTCTGCATCGCTCATGCTGGGAGCTGTAGCCCCTGGCACCTATTTTATAGGATTGCTGTGAGGGTCAAATGAGTGAATAGATATAAAGTGTTTAGAACCATGCCTGGCACAATGCAAGTACTACCTAGGAGCTTGCTATTAAAATAAAATAATTTTAACATAATTATGTATATTTATATAAAAATTTACATAATAAAATAATAGCAAGCTCCTCCATAGTGCTTGCTTTGTGCCAGGCATGGTTCTAAGCACTTTACGTCTATTCACTCATTTGACCTTCATAGTAATCCTATAAAATAGGTACCAGGATTATCCCCATTTTACAGATGAGAAAACTAAGGCACAGAGAGGTTAAGTAATTAGGAGATGTTGCAGGTCACTCAGCCTCTAAATTGGATCTAAGATATAGATGCCATAGCTCTTTGAAAAGTTAAAAGCAACAGACATGGGCCAAGGGAGATAATGACAATCTGGATGGTGACAATGGTGATAATGCTTGGTCAGTACAGACACGCATATGCAAGTAAGAACCAGAGCAAGAGGGGTAGACAAAAGCCAGTCCAAGTTCTCTGGGGGCATTATACCTATGCAATTGTGGGTCCCACTTTAAGAAAAAGTTCAAAATTACATACCAAAATGAATATTTATTTAGAGAGAGAAAAGAAATCACAAGTTAAAAATCTAAAATTGTGTCAAATGCAATAAACACTACAACATAATAAATCAACAGCCTGACATACCTCTCAAATTCTCTCTTTCCCATCTTATTGGCCGCATATTCTTTAATCACCTCTTCATAGATCAACAATCGTATAGTATCATCTGCTAAAGAGAGCCTAGAAAACAAATTTATTCTTTCCTCTAGTGCAGTAGATTAGAATGTGTTTGTAATATTAACAGCCTAACACTTTATTTCAGTTTTAAAGTTTGTTACTAAAAATAGTGTGTGAATTTTAGGATGGATTTTGAGTTTGTGAAAATCCTGAATACACAGATCTTTTGTAATGAGCTGATGATTTCAGGGCATTTCCAGGTTTGCCGTGTTGTGCCTGCTCTTCTGTACTCTTTGAATTAATAGCATTCATAAACCAGAGTCTAGGAAGGAACCCAAAGGGTGTAGCCCTCCAGGTTTCCAGCTCTGAGGGCACAGATCCCCAGGCTACCAGCCTCTGACCTCTAATGCCCAGGCCCCTCTGGCCTTCACTTCACAGCTCTGAAGGTTGCAGCTGTGTTTCTGGTAACAGAATCTGCTGGTCTCCAGGAAGTGGCACCCAGCTCCCAAGAGCAGTTCAGGTTTCATCTCCCAGGTTGAAGACTGAAGTGCAGCGACGTGATGGCCCTGTGATCCAGGCCAATGTTGGCAGCGCTGGCCATGGCACTGGCGGGGTAGGAGGCCCAGGCAGGCCCTGGAGTTAAAGCCGTGATTTATTCCAGGAAGGAGGCCAGGGCTTGATGGGCAAAGACTGAGCCGAATATGCTAATAAGAAGACTTGCTAGACTGTGCATGAGCTGAAAGGCAGCTAGGCATTTCATCGTTCAAGTCAAACATCTGAGACATTCCAGCAGTCAAGACAAATCTTCAGTTGAACAACTTTCATTACAAGCCATGGAAAGAGCAAAGTGGATTTGGGAGAGAGCACTAGATTAGCAGTCAGGAGATCTGGGTTTCACTGCCTGTATTAGGCTGCAGCCAGCAAGCCATTTAATTTTCAGCCCGTAATTCCTCTCAGTAAATGGAAATGCTGAAATGGATCACCAGCTCAGTCCTTTTCAGGACCCTGGACTAGCCAGACAAGTGTGAATGGGAATCCCCACCCCTCATATCCTAACCACCCAAACAGGCAATTAGCTGAGACGAAGCACAGTCCTTGCCACTTTTCCTAGGTTCATTGTAGAGCACCCTGGGAATTCCATGAGAGGGCACCATAAACTATTCTTTAAGAGTAGAGTATTTTCTATTGCCATCCTGAAGTTTTAGAAGTTGTACAAAGTCATGAAAACCTTGGAGCCTGAAATGTCAAAAAGAAAAGAGGAGGTATGGAAGAATTTACAAGCACCCTCTTTTAGTTTGAGGCTTGTGGAGTGTATTCTCAATGATGAAGGTGGAAATAAAATGTTTTCTAAATAGAGCTTTTAAATGTTTCCAAATGTTCTTCTCCTTCTCTCCTTTTTCTTTTTTCAAAATATTAATGTATCATATAAAAATGCTTGTCACTCCCTAAGTTGTGTTTATTTAAGCATCTTAAAATAACTTGTAGGCTTTCCTAGCTAGAATATTAGTAAATAAGCTCTTAAGCTACTGCTTCTCCAATCAGTAGAAAAAATGTTTTAATGATGCATAGTGGTATGGCATAAAATGTTAGAATATACACCCCTGATGCAGTAAAGAAATTTCTAAAATTTAGTCACTGGTGTACAAATCTGTTCAAGGAAAACTTTGACTTTCAAGAACAGCATCATGAATGCTCTGGTGTCAATTGGTTTTAAAAATGAGTGTGCAGCACTTCTTTTTTTCTGACCAATAATTTTTCTTGTTTTAAAAATCATTATTGTTATCTCTGATAATTAAGAAATAGATGGCCATAATAAAGATTACAAAGTGTATGCCATAAAACCATGAAAGTTCTGATAATCCCAGAAATAAACACTGTTTGGTTTATATTCATCCAGATATTTTTTCAAAGCATGCTATTACAGATCTTCACAGTATACATAAATTGAAATAAGAACATACATAATGCTATTTTCACATTGCCTTTTTGTTTTCTTTAACTTGAATCTTAGTAATGGACATCTATCTATGTCAATGTATGTGCAGTTGCTTCTCTGTTTTACACTACCCTAGTATCCTATTGTATGGCACTATCATGATTGTTTAATCTGCTTTTGATACGCATTTGGGTTATTTCCAATGTTTCTAAATGGCAGCAGTAATGAGTAAAATACTTGTTTCATAATCTTTGTGCACATCTGCAAGTGTTTCTGCAAGATAAATTACTAAAAGGGGAATTGCTGGGACAGGTACTATGCATCTCTTAATTTTGACACACACTGCCTGTCTTCTAAAACAATCAAGCCAATTTATACCCCCATCATTATTACATAAATTAGCCTGCCTTTTCCTCTTACATTTTTGCAAACACTTGTACCCACTAACTTTTAAAGCTTTACCAATCTGATTAACAAAGAAAGATAACTTATTTAAATTTCTTACATCTGGATTTATTGTTACATAAGATGTAAAGATATTATGGAAGTGATCACTAATAATAAACTTACAAATAAGTAAATAAATAAAGCAGTAATAAAAAGTTTAGTTCAGTAGTTTTTAAAGCTTTCTCTAAGTTTCTTAAGCTTTAAGTTTAGACATCGAAATAATAGACATAATAATAGACAAATAAATAACAATACGGATTACCAACAGAGTGGTTTCATAATTTAAGCAGCATGCTCCTTCTTCAGTTTTCTGGGCTTAGGAAGTTGGATGTGTGTGTTCTGGTTCCTGTAAACTTCCTGACTTTTTACCCTTTCCCTCAGTCTCCCCAGCTCCCCAAATGAAGTCCATACATGAGTAGGCAGCTATAAAAATGATTTGCGTATATAAATAGGTTGCTGTTACTTTCTTCTAAAGATTAAGTTGTCTAGCTTCAGTTCATAGGGCTTTCAGAAAAGCATGGCTTCATTTTTAGTGATTTCAAGTTAGGAAAACTGTGGGGGTGGGGCAGGGAGGAAAGAAAGAAGGAAAAATTTGAAAACATTATTTTGGAGATTAATAGCCAGAAAACAATTTATAATTCAGTCCAAATTATAGAAAATAATAAAAATTAAAAAATATTGGGCAACACTATAATCTAATAACAGGTGTACTGTAGTTTATTCTGAAATATAATTTTTGTCTCTCCAATTCCTCTATTTTATTAAAGACAACATCATAGTAGGACCAATTTATTTGTAAAATAAATTTTAGTCTTATTATAATTGGCTTGATTATTTGCATAAAAGGCAGCAAGAATAATCATTTGCCATACGGTCTTTTCTTTTTAAAGAAAATTTAGCTTTGCTGGAATGTTTTCTATAAGGAATATAATATTATACATTTTTTTAAAGTCTCAAGCCCAGCCAAGAATATATCTGTGCCTGCAGATATCTGTATAAATTGGGTGAATTCTTCTCCTTTTGAGATTTCAAGAAAACTTGGGGTTCCTTGACATGTCAGAAGGTGACATTCTTTATTTACCACAGGTCAGGACCCTGTAAAGGTCAAGGTATAAGGCCAGTTTTCCCAAGCGGCTCTTATCAGCTGTATATTTTTACAAGGCAATCTGAAAATACATCATTCCAGCCAAAGCCTTGGTAAAATAACCAGTGTCTCTAGTTATGCCATGTTATAAAAGAAAACAAATTCTTATTGAGCTTATGTGAAGAACTGTGTGACCATAATTAAGAATACTTACAAATAGCTTCCAAATTTTGGAAAAATTAGGTAGAGAGAAAGGAATTATATTTTAAATTTTGCTCACTAGAGTATACTTTACGCAATTGTTAAAAGTTATAAACAGCTTAAAGAAAGGAAAGTTTCCTTGACTGTGAAAAACAAAACAAAAAGAATCAGAAAATGTTTTAAACAAAAAGTCATAAAAGATTATGTCAGTCTTCTATTAGTTCAGTCCATGCGATTAACTCCTTCTCTGCTTATTCAGCAAATCTCATGAATATATCAGTACTCCATGAGAATCCTGGAAGTTTTTCTCTCTATTTTAATAGCACAATCTCTAAATTTATCAGAAACTTATATAATCTTAGAGTTGATTATAATCCACTCTATAAAAGGATCAAAGTAAAATAACAATTGTGGGTGGCAAAAGGCTTAGACCAGCCATGATTAAAGACACAACTAATGAGGGTATAAGGGATCATGGTGGACAGGAGGCAGGACTAGATTGCAGCTCTGGACAGAGCAGCATGCAGAGGCTTGCATTATGAATTTTTAGCTCCAGATCAAGTGCAAGAACAAACCAGCAATCCGGAGAGGACCCACAGACCCTCTGAAGGAAGTGCAGTGCTCACGCAGGACCCAGGAGACACCCCAAATACTGAGTGCCCCAGCTGCGGAAGTGGGAAAGGGAGACTCTCCTCTCCTGAATACACACCCCCACTGGAGAAGGTGAAGGTCTGTTTGCAGGAGAAGTTTCTGACTTTCCCTGGAGCTGAGTCAAGTTAGAGAGCTGAGCGAAATACAGGGGTAGAGGAAGCAGCAGAAAGGCCCTGGGAGCTCACTGGGTCCCTAAGCAGCCCATTCCTTCCAGGCACCACAGGGATCCATCAGGAGGGTGGCCAGAGGAGCAGGGGGTAAAACTCCACAGGGAGAAGGAATTCTCTAGCTGAACTTTGTAGCAATTTGAACGAGGCAAGAAGCTTCCTGGGCAGAACTTGGGGGTGGAATCAGGCATCTACCCTTCAGAGGCAGAGGAAGAACTAAAGCCCTTTTCTCTCACAGCTGGGAGGCAGAGAGCCTCAGGCAAGTTTTCAAGCCTATTGCCCACTGCCTGGAAACAGACTTGGGGCTACTGGGGGAGGCATGGTGGGAGTAAGACCGGTCTTTCCGTTTGCATGGGAGCTGGGTGAGGCCTGTGACTGCTGGCTTTCCTCTACTTTCCTGACAACCTGCATGACTTAGAAGAGGCAGCCATAATCCTCCTAGGTACACAACTCCAGTGACCTGGGAATCGTATCTCCATCCCCCATAGCAGCCACAGCAAGACCCACCCAGGGAGAGTCTGAGCTCAGACATGCCTAGCCCCACCCCCACTTGATGATCCTTCCATATCTGCACTTGTAGTGGAAGACAAAGGGCATATAATCTTGGGGGTTCTAGGCCCCTGCCCTCTGCCAGTCCCTCACCACACTACTACAGCTGATGCTTTCTGGAAAGTGCCACCTCCTGGCAGGAGGCCAACCAGCACAAAAATAGAGCATTAAACCACCAAAGCTAAGGACCCTCATGGAGTCCATTGCACCCTCCATCACTTCCACCAGAACAGGCGCTGGTATCCATGACTGAGAGACCCACAGATGGTTCACATCACAGGACTCTGTGCAGTCAACCCCCAGTACCAGCCTGGAGCTGGGCAGACTTGCTGGGTTGGCTAGACCCAGAAGAGAGACAACAATCATTGCAGTTTGGCTCACAGGAAGCCACATCCATAGAGAAAGGGGGAGAGTACTACATCAAGGGAACACCCCGTGGGACAAAAGAATCTGAACAACAGCCCTCAGCCCTAGACCTTCCCTCTGACAGAGCCTACCCAAATGAGAAGGAACCAGAAAAGCAACCCTGATAATATGACAAAACAAGCCTCTTCAACATCCCCAAAAAATCACACTAGTTCACCAGCAATGGATCCACACAAGAAGAAATCCCTGACTTATCCGAAAAAGAATTCAGGAGGTTAGTTATTAAGCTCATCAGGGAGGGACCAGAGAAAGGCAAAGCCCAATGCAAGGAAATCCAAAAATTGATATAAAAAGTGAAGGGAAAAATATTCATGGAAATAGATAGCTTAAAGAAAAAACAATAAAAAATTCAGGAAACTTTGGACACACTTTTAGAAATGTGAAATGCTCTGGAAAGTCTCAGCAATAGAATTGAACAAGTAGAAGAAAGAAATTTAGAGCTCAAAGACAAGGTCTTCAAATTAACCCAATCCAACAAAGACAAAGAAAAAAGAATAAGAAAATATGAACAAAGCCTCTAAGAAGTCTGGGATTATGTTAAATGACAAAACCTAAGAATAATTTGTGTACCTGAGGAAGAAGAGAATTCTAAAAGCCTGGAAAACATATTTGGGGGAATAATCAAGGAAAACTTCTCTGCCCATTAAAGACACCTAGACATCCAAATACAAGAAGCACAAAGAACACCTGGGAAATTCATCGCAAAAATATCTTCACCTAGGCAGATTGTCATCAGGTTGCCCAAAGTCAAGACAAAGGAAAGAATGTTAAGAGCTGTGAGACAGAAGCACCAGGTAACCTACAAAGGAAAATCTGTCAGATTAACAGCAGATTTCTCAGCAAAAACCCTACAAGTTAAAAGGGATTGGGGACCTATCTTCAGCCTCCTCAAACAAAACAATTATCAGCCAACAATTTTGTATCCAGTGAAACTAAGCATCGTAGATGAAAGAAAGATACAGTCATTTTCAGACAAAGAAATGCTGAGAGAATTCATCATTACCAAGGTACCACTACAAGAACTGCTAAAAGAAGCTCTAAATCTTGAAACAAATCCTGGAAACACATCAAAATAGGACCTCTTTAAAGCATAAATCACACAGGATCTATAAAACAAAAATACAAGTTAAAAAGCAAACACAAAACAACAACAAAAAACACAAAGCACACAGGCAACAAAGAGCATGATGAAAGCAATGGCACCTCACATTTCAATATTAACATTGAATGTAAATGGCCTAAATGCTCCACTTAAAAGATACAGAACTGTAGAATGAGTAAGAAGTCACCAACCAACTATCTGCTGCCTTCAGGAGACTCACGTAACACATAAGGACTCACATAAACTTAAAGTAAAGGGGTGGAAAAAGGCATTTCATGCAAATGGACAGCAAAAGCAAGCAGGGGTAGCTATTCTTATATCAGACAAAATAAACTTTAAAGCAACAGTGGTTAAAAGAGACAAAGAGGGACAGCATATAACGGTAAAAGGCCTTGTTCAACAGGAAAATATCACAATCCTAAATATATATGCACTCAATGCTAGAGCTCCCAAATTTATAAAACAATTACTAATAGTCCTAAGAAATGAGATCGATAGCAACACAATAATAGTGGGGAACTTCAATACTCCACACTGACAGCACTAGACAGGTCATAAAGACAGAAAGTCAACAAAGAAACAATGGATTTCAACTATACCTTGGAACAAATGGACTTAGCAGATATATACAGAACATTTCATCCAACAACTGCAGAATACACATTCTATTCAACAGCTCATGGAACGCTCCAAGATAGACCATATGATAGGCCGTAAAATGAGCCTCAATAAATTTAAGAAAATTGAAATTATACCAAGCACTCTCTCGGACCACAGTGGAATAAAACTGGAAATCAACTCCAAAACGAACCTTCAAAACCAGGCAAATACATGGAAATCAAATAACCTGCTCCTGAATGAGCGTTGGGTCAAAAACAAAATCAAAATGGAAATTAAAAAACTTTTTGAACTGAATGACAATAACGACACAACCTATCAAAACCTCTGGGATACATCAAAGGTGGTGCTAAGAGGAAAGTTCATAGCCCTAAACGCCTACATCAAAAAGTCTGAAAGAGCACAGACAATATAAGGTCACATGTCAAGGAACTAGAGAAACAACAATAAACCAAACCCAAACCCAGCAGAAGAAAGGAAATAACCAAGATCAGAGCATAACGAAATGAAATTGAAACAAAAAAATAAAAAAGATAAATGAAACAAAAAGCTAGTTCCTAGAAAAGACAAATAAAATTGATAGACCGTTGGCAAGATTAACCAGGAAAAAAGAGAGCAAATCGAAATACCCTCATTAAGAAATGAAACAGGGGATATTAGAACTGACACCACTGAAATACAAAAGATCATTCAAGGCTACTGTGAACACTTTTACACACAAACTGGAAAACCTAGAAGAGATGGATAAATTCCTGGAAAAATACAACCCTCCTAGCTTAAATCAGGAAGAATTAGATACCCTGAACAGACCAATAACAAGCAGTGAGATTGAAATGGTAATTAAAAAATTACCAACCAAAAAATTCCAGGACCAGATGGATTCACAGCAGAATTCTACCAGACATTCAAAGAAGAATTGGTACTAATCCTCTTGACACTATTCCACAAGACAGAGAAAGAAGAAACCCTCCATAATTCATTCTATGAAGCCAGCATCACCCTAATACCAAAACCAGGAAAGGACATAACCAAAAAGGAAAACTACAGACTGATATCCTTGATGAACATAGACGCTAAAATCCTTAACAAAATACTAGCTAACTGAATTCAACGACATATCAAAAGGATAAGCCACCTCGATCGAGTGGGTTTTATACCAGGGATGCAGGGATGATTTAACATACATGAGTCAATAAATGTGATACACCACATAAACAGGAATAAAAATAAAAATCACAAGATCATCTTAATAGATGCAGAAAAAGCAGCAGACAAAATCCAGCATCGCTTTATGATTAAAACTCTCAGTAAAATCGGCATTCAAGGGACATACCTTAATGTAATAAAAGCCATCTATGACAAACCCACAGCCAACATAATGCCAAATGGGGAAAAGTTGAAAGCATTCCCTCTGAGAACTGGAACAAGACAAGGATGCCCATTCTCACCGCTCTTCTTCAACATGGTACTGGAAGTCCTAGCCAGAGTGATCAGACCAGAGAAAGAAATAAGGGCATCCAAATTGGTAAAGAGGAAGTCAAACTGTCACTGTTTGCTGACGATATGATTGTTTACCTTGAAACCCTAAAGACTCCTCTAGAAAGCTCCTAGAACTGATAAAAGAATTCAGCAAAGTTTCCGGATACAAGATTAATGTACACAAATCAGTAGCTCTTCTATATACCAACAGTGACCAGGTAGATAATCAAATCAGGAACTCAACCCCTTTTACAATAGCTGGAAAAAAAATAAAATAAAATACTTAGGAATATACCTAACAAAGGAGTTGAAAGACCTCTACAAAGACAACTACAAAACACTGCTGAAAGGAATCATAGATGACACAAACAAATGGAAACACATCCCATACTCATGGATGGGTAGAATCAACATTGTGAAAAGGACCACACTGCCAAAAGCAATCTACAAATTCCATGCAATCCCTGTCAAACTATCACCATCATTCTTCACAGAATTAGAAAAAACAATTCTAAAATTCTTATGGAACCAAAAAAGAGCTCACATAGCCAAAGCAAGAGTATGCAAAAAGGACAAATCTGGAGGCATCACACTACCTGATTTCAAATTATACTATAAGGCCATAGTCACCAAAACAGCATGGTATTAGTATAAAAATAGGCACGTAGACCAATGGAACAGAATAGAGAACCCAGGAATAAACCCAAATACTTATAGCCCACTGATCTTCGACAAGGCAAACAAAAACATAAAATGGGCAAAGGACACCCTTTTCAACAAATGGTGCTGTGATAATTGGCTAGCCACCTGTAAGAGAATTAAACTGGATCTGCATTTCTCACTTTATACAAAAATCAACTCAAGATGGATTAAGGACTTAAACCTAAGACCTGAAACTATAAAAATTCTAGAAGGTAATATTGGAAAAAGCCTTCTAGACATTGGCTTAGGCAAGGATTTCATGACCAAGAACCCAAAAACAAATGCAATAAAAACAAAGATAAATAGCTGGGACCCATTTAAACTAAGGAGCTTTTGCACAGTAAAAGGAACAGTCTGCAGAGTAAAAAGACAACCCACAGAGTGGGAGAAAATCTCCACAATCTATACATCTGACAAAGGACTAATATCAAGAATCTACAACAAACTCAAACAAATCAGTAACAAAAAAACAAATTATCCCACCAAAAAGTGGGCTAAGGACATGAATAGACAATTCTCAAAAGAAGATATACAAATGGCCAACAATCATATAAAAAATGCTCAACATCGCTAATGATCAGGGAAATGCACATCAAAACCACAATGCGATACTACCTTACTCCTGCAAGAATGGCCATAATCAAAAATCAGTAGATGTTGGCATGGATGCAGTGAACAAGGAACACTTCTACACTGCTGGTGGAAATGTAAACTAGTACAGCCACTATGGAAAACAGTGTGGAGATTCCTTAAAGAACTAAAAGTAGAACTATCATTTGATCCAGCAATTCCACTACTGGGTATCTACCCAGAGGAAAATAAGTCATTATTCAAAAAAGATACTTGCACACACATGTTTATAGCAGCAAAATCGTGGAACTAACACAAATGCCCATTAACCAACAAGTAGATAAAGAAACTGTGGTGTGTGTGTATATATACATGATATATGATGGAATACTACATAGCCATAAAAGGAATGAATTAACCGTGTTTGCAGTGACTTGGTTGAGATTGGAGATTATTATTCTAAGTGATGTAACTCAGGAATGGAAAATCAAACATTGTATGTTCTCACTGATATGTGGGAGCTAAGCTATGAGGACGCAAAGGTATAAGAATGATACAATGGAATTTGGGGACTTGGGGGGAAGGGTGGGAGGGGAGTGAGAGATAAAAGACTACAAATATGGTGCAGTGTATACTGCTAGGGTGAGGGGTGCACCAAAATCTCACAAATCACTGCTAAAGAACTACACATGTAACCAAATACCACCTGTACCCCAATACCCCAATAACTTATGGAAAAATAAAAATAATAAAAAACAATACACGATTAACAAGGAAATTTGGTTACTTCTGTGGCATAAAACAATTTACATAACAATCATAATTACTACTGATAAGATATACTAAGACATATTAGAATCACAAGATCTCATAAAATTTTGGAACACTTACTAATAATATAGTTATATAAACCTAATCTAAAGAAGGTTAACACCATTTCATACTTGACAATGCTTCCTGCATGATTTCTGTATACCAAATGAGCCAAATACGTCCCTTTTGGACTTCAGGGACCTTATATCAAAAAATTAATGAGGTCAAAAAGGCAAAATTTAGAATTTGATTTTGGAAAGTTTATCAAATATCAAAAGTTTAAAATACCTAATTATCACTAAATAGGGTCACAGGTCATTGTAAAATAAGTCATTCATTTAACCAAAGTAATAACTCAAAGATTTCAAAAAAGGCAAGAGTCTTTATTCTTTGAAAGAAACTTACTTTCCAAACAATAAGCCCTAATAAAGAGAGAATGAGGCTAATTAAATCTCTCTCAAATCTTATAAATAAATCTATTAAATTTTAATCATCTTGACCACAAGATGCAATTTCTATAAACCTTTTTATAACCTTTTGTAATTGTTTTTATTAAAGAGTAAGTTAATGCTCCAAGAAAACCTTGTTAATCTGACATAGGGGCCCAGATGCTGGTCTTACATCAGTGTGCCTTTGTTATTAATGTTTAATTTATAGAGAAATTGGGGAGGAGCCAAGATGGCCGAATAGGAACAGATCCGGTCTACAGCTCCCAGCGCGAGCGACGCAGAAGACGGGTGATTTCTGCATTTCCATCTGAGGTACCGTGTTCATCTCACTAGGGAGTGCCAGACAGTGGGCGCAGGTCAGTGGGTGAGCGCACCGTGCGCCAGCCGAAGCAGGGGCGAGGCATTGCCTCACTCGGGAAGCGCAAGGGGTCAGGGAGTTCTCCTTCCAGGGGTGACAGACGGCACCTGGAAAATCGGGCCACTCCCACCCAAATACTGTGCTTTTCCGACGGGCTTAGGAAACGGTGCCCCAGGAGAGTATAGCCCGCACCTGGCTCAGAGGGTCCTACGCCCACGGAGTCTCGCTGATTGCTAGCACAGCAGTCTGAGATCAAACAGCAAGTCGGCAGCGAGGCTGGGGGAGGGGCGCCCGCCATTGCCCAGGCTCGCTTAGGTAAACAAAGCAGCCTGGAAGCTTGAACTGGGTGGAGCCCACCACAGCTCAAGGAGGCCTGCCTGCCTCTGTAGGCTGCACCTCTGGGGGCAGGGCACAGACAAACAAAAAGACAGCAGTAACCTCTGCAGACTTAAATGTCCCTGTCTGACAGCTTTGAGGAGAGCAGTGGTTCTCCCAGCACGCAGCTGGAGATCTGAGAACGGGCTGACTGCCTCCTCAAGTGGGTCCCTGACCCCTGACCCCCGAGCAGCCTAACTGGGAGGCACCCCCCAGCAGGGGCAGACTGACACCTCACACGGCCGGCCAGGTACTCCAACAGACCTGCAGCTGAGGGTTCTGTCTGTTAGAAGGAAAACTAACAGAAAGGACATCCACACCAAAAACCCATCTGTACATCACCATCATCAAAGACCAAAAGTAGATAAAACCACAAAGATGGGGAAAAAACAGAGCAGAAAAACTGGAAACTCTAAAAACCAGAGTACCTCTCCTCCTCCAAAGGAACGCAGTTCCTCACCAGCAACGGAACAAAGCTGGACGGAGAATGACTTTGACAAGCTGAGAGAAGAAGGCTTCAGACGATCAAATTACTCCGAGCTACGGGAGGATATTCAAACCAAAGGCAAAGAAGTTGAAAACTTTGAAAAACATTTAGAAGAATGTATAACTAGAATAACCAATACAGAGAAGTGCTTAAAGGAGCTGATGGAGCTGAAAACCAAGGCTCGAGAACTACGTGAAGAATGCAGAAGCCTCAGGAGCCGATGCGATCAAATGGAAGAAAGGGTATCAGCCCTGGAAGATGAAATGAACGAAATGAAGCGAGAAGGGAAGTTTAGAGAAAAAAGAATAAAAAGAAACGAGCAAAGCCTCCAAGAAATGTGGGACTATGTGAAAAGACCAAATCTACGTCTGATTGGTGTACCTGAAAGTGACGGGGAGAATAGAAACAAGTTGGAAAACACTCTGCAGGATATTATCCAGGAGAACTTCCCCAATCTAGCAAGGCAGGCCAACATTCAGATTCAGGAAATACAGAGAACGCCACAAAGATACTCCTCGAGAAGAGCAACTCCAAGACACATAATTGTCAGATTCACCAAAGTTGAAATGAAGGAAAAAATGTTAAGGGCAGCCAGAGAGAAAGGTCGGGTTACCATCAAAGGGAAGCCCATCAGACTAACAGCGGATCTCTCGGCAGAAACCCTACAAGCCAGAAGAGAGTGGGGGCCAATATTCAACATTCTTAAATAAAAGAATTTTCAACCCAGAATTTCATATCCTGCCAAACTAAGCTTCATAAGTGAAGGAGAAATAAAATACTTTACAGACAAGCAAATGCTGAGAGATTTTGTCACCACCAGGCCTGCCCTAAAAGAGCTCCTGAAGGAAGCGCTAAACATGGAAAGGCACAACCGGTACCAGCCACTGCAAAATCATACCGAAATGTAAAGACCATCGAGACTAGGAAGAGACTGCATCAACTAACGAGCAAAATATCCAGCTAACATCATAATGACAGGATCAAATTCACACATAACAATATTAACTTTAAATGTAAATGGGGTAAATGCTCCAATTAAAAGACACAGACTGGCAAATTGGATAAAGACTCAAGACCCATCAGTGTGCTGTATTCAGGAAACCCATCTCACGTGCAGAGACACACATAGGCTCAAAATAAAAGGATGGAGGAAGATCTACCAAGCAAATGGAAAACAAAAAAAGGCAGGGGTTGCAATCCTAGTCTCTGATAAAACAGACTTTAAACCAACAAAGATCAAAAGAGACAAAGAAGGCCATTACATAATGGTAAAGGGATTAATTCAACAAGAAGAGCTAACTAACCTAAATATATATGCACCCAATACAGGAGCACCCAGATTCATAAAGCAAGTCCTGAGTGACCTACAAAGAGACTTAGACTCCCACACATTAATAATGGGAGACTTTGACACCCCACTGTCAACATTAGACAGATCAACAAGACAGAAAGTCAACAAGGATACCCAGGAATTGAACTCAGCTCTGCACCAAGCGGACCTAATAGACATCTACAGAACTCTCCACCCTAAATCAACAGAATATACATTTTTTTCAGCACCACACCACACCTATTCCAAAATTGACCATATACTTGGAAGTAAAGCTCTCCTCAATAAATGTAAAAGAACAGAAATTATAACAAACTGTCTCTCAGATCACAGTGCAATCAAGCTAGAACTCAGGATTAAGAATCTCACTCAAAACCGCTCAACTACGTGGAAACTGAACAACCTGCTCCTGAATGACTACTGGGTACATAACGAAATGAAGGCAGAAATAAAGATGTTCTTTGAAACCAACGAGAACCAAGACACAACATACCAGAATCTCTGGGATGCATTCAAAGCAGTGTGTAGAGGGAAATTTATAGCACTAAATGCCCACAAGAGAAAGCAGGAAAGATCCAAAATTGACACCCTAACATCACAATTAAAAGAACTAGAAAAGCAAGAGCAAACACATTCAAAAGCTAGCAGAAGGCAAGAAATAACTAAAATCAGAGCAGAACTGAAGGAAATAGAGACACAAAAAACCCTTCAAAAAATCAATGAATCCAGGAGCTGGTTTTTTGAAAGGATCAACAAAATTGATAGACCGCTAGCAAGATTAATAAAGAAAAAAAGAGAGAAGAATCAAATAGATGCAATAAAAAATGATAAAGGGGATATCACCACCGATCCCACAGAAATACAAACTACCATCAGAGAATATTACAAACACCTCTATGCAAATAAACTAGAAAATCTAGAAGAAATGGATAAATTCCTCAACACATACACCCTCCCAAGACTAAACCAGGAAGAAGTTGAATCTCTGAATAGACCAATAACAGGAGCTGAAATTGTGGCAATAATCAATAGCTTACCAACCAAAAAAAGTCCAGGACCAGATGGGTTCACAGCCGAATTCTACCAGAGGTACAAGGATGAGCTGGTACCATTCCTTCTGAAACTATTCCAATCAATAGAAAAAGAGGGAATCCTCCCTAACTCATTTTATGAGGCCAGCATCATCCTGATACCAAAGCCTGGCAGAGACACAACAAAAAAAGAGAATTTTAGACCAATATCCTTGATGAACATTGATGCAAAAATCCTCAATAAAATACTGGCAAACAGAATCCAGCAGCACATCAAAAAGCTTATCCACCATGATCAAGTGGGCTTCATCCCTGGGATGCAAGGCTGGTTCAATATACGCAAATCAATAAATGTAATCCAGCATATAAACAGAACCAAAGACAAAAACCACATGATTATCTCAACAGATGCAGAAAAGGCCTTTGACAAAATTCAACAACCCTTCATGCTAAAAACTCTCAATAAATTAGGAATTGATGGGACGTATCTCAAAATAATGAGAGCTATTTATGACAAACCCACAGCCAATATCATACTGAATGGGCAAAAACTGGAAGCATTCCCTTTGAAAACTGGCACAAGACAGGGATGCCCTCTCTCACCACTTCTATTCAACATAGTGTTGGAAGTTCTGGCCAGGGCAATTAGGCAGGAGAAGGAAATCAAGGGTATTCAATTAGGAAAAGAGGAAGTCAAATTGTCCCTGTTTGCAGATGACATGATAGTATATCTAGAAAACCCCATTGTCTCAGCCCAAAATCTCCTTAAGCTGATAAGCAACTTCAGCAAAGTCTCAGGATACAAAATCAATGTGCAAAAATCTGAAGCATTCTTATACGTCAATAACAGACAGACAGAGAGCCAAATCATGAGTGAACTCCCATTCACAATTGCTTCAAAGAGAATAAAATACCTAGGAATCCAACTTACAAGGGATGTGAAAGACCTCTTCAAGGAGAACTACAAACCACTGCTCAAGGAAATAAAAGAGGATACAAACAAATGGAAGAACATTCCATGCTCATGGGTAGGAAGAATCAATATCATGAAAATGGCCATCCTTCCCAAGGTAATTTACAGATTCAATGCCATCCCCATCAAGCTACCAATGACTTTCTTCACAGAATTGGAAAAGACTACTTTAAAGTTCATATGGAACCAAAAAAGAGCCCGCATTGCCAAGTCAATCCTAAGCCAAAAGAACAAAGCTGGAGGCATCACACTACCTGACTTCAAACTATACTACAAGGCTACAGTAACCAAAACAGCATGGTACTGGTACCAAAACAGAGATATAGATCAATGGAACAGAACAGAGCCGTCAGAAATAATGCCACATATCTACAAGTATCTGATCTTTGACAAACCTGACAAAAACAAGAAATGGGGAAAGGATTCCCTATTTAATAAATGGTGCTGGGAAAACTGGCTAGCCATATGTAGAAAGCTGAAACTGGATCCCTTCCTTACACCTTATACAAAAATCAATTCAAGATGGATTAAAGACTTAAATGTTAGACCTGAAACCATAAAAACCCTAGAAGAAAACCTAGGCATTACCATTCAGGACATAGGCATGGGCAAGGACTTCATGTCTAAAACACCAAAAGCAATGGCAACAAAAGCCAAAATTGACAAATGGGATCTAATTAAACTAAAGAGCTTCTGCACAGCAAAAGAAACTACCATCAGAGTGAACAGGCAACCTACAAAATGGGAGAAAATTTTCGCAACCTACTCATCTGACAAAGGGCTAATATCCAGAATCTACAATGAACTCCAACAAATGTACAAGAAAAAAACAAACAACCCCATCAAAAAGTGGGCGAAGGACATGAACAGACACTTCTCAAAAGAAGACATTTATGCAGCCAAAAAACACATGAAAAAATGCTCACCATCACTGGCCATCAGAGAAATGCAAATCAAAACCACAATGAGATACCATCTCACACCAGTTAGAATGGCAATCATTAAAAAGTCAGGAAACAACAGGTGCTGGAGAGGATGTGGAGAAATAGGAACACTTTTACACTGTTGGTGGGATTGTAAACTAGTTCAACCCTTGTGGAAGTCAGTGTGGCGATTCCTCAGGGATCTAGAACTAGAAATTCCATTCGACCCAGCCATCCCATTACTGGGTATATACCCAAAGGACTATAAATCATGCTGCTATAAAGACACATGCACACGTATGTTTATTGCCACATTATTCACAATAGCAAAGACTTGGAACCAACCCAAATGTCCAATAATGATAGACTGGATTAAGAAAATGTGGCACATATACACCATGGAATTCTATGCAGCCATAAAAAATGATGAGTTCATGTCCTTTGTAGGGACATGGATGAAATTGGAAATCATCATTCTCAGTAAACTATCGCAAGAACAAAAAACCAAACACCGCATATTCTCACTCATAGGTGGGAATTGAACAATGAGAACACATGGACACAGGAAGGGGAACATCACACTTCGGGGACTGTTGTGGGGTGGGGGGAGGGGGGAGGGATAGCATTGAGAGATATACCTAATGCTAGATGATGAGTTGGTGGGTGCAGCGCACTAGCATGGCACATGTATACATATGTAACTTACCTGCACATTGCACACATGTACCATAAAACCTAAAGTATAATAATAATAATAATAATAATAATAATAATAATAATAAAAAACATGGGAACATAGGAACTATATGACATTTAAAAAAAAAAAAATCTAGAGCACATCACTATTTTGGATTTTATCACTACGTAGGATTTTTAAAAATCCAGTCCCAGCTACTTGGGAGGCTGAAGTGGGAGAATCACTTGAACCCGGGTGGTTGAGGCTTCAGTGAGCCATAATTGTGCCACTGCACTCTAGCCTTGATGACAGAGTGAGACCCTGTCTAAAAAAAAAAGAAAAAAATCAGATCTGGTACTATCACAGGGCTCTAAAACCTCATAAAGCCCTCAGTGGCAAAGAGAAGATGAAGATATTTGAGCCATTTTGGGGATCTAGCTACTCTGTGTTTGAATATCATCTCATTACCTGGGCCAGGCACTGTTCCATGCCACGTAATCCTTACCACAAGCCACTGAGGTTGATTCTCTATTTTCAAATTAGAAACATGTGGCCCAGCAAGACGAAGTAATTTTACCAAAGTCCCCCAATTAGTGAGCAGCGTGCACACAGCAGTCCCAGGTCTGTGTGACCCTGAAGCTCATGTTCTTTGCAACCTGGCACCGTCTAGGTGCAACAAAGCTAAACCTGGATAAGCTTCATGCAGACGGCACATTAGTGCTTGTCCATTATGCACACTGAGGACATGAGCATGTCACCCAAAAATATCAGTTAGAGTTTCCCAGTTTGAGATTCTCCCTAACAATACCGAAAAGCATCCTTGTGCTTTCTTCATTCATTGCACAAACAGGAAGTACTTGTTCTGCGTCAGGCACTGCTATAGGCTCCAGGACAGAGCCATGAGCAGTGCAGGACCCTGCCTTTATTGTGTACCTTTCCACGGGGAATAAATAAATACTGAAAATAAATTTTAGGAAGAATTTGTTGGTAGAACTTGTAACAAACTATGAGCAATTATTACTTAAATTGGGCCATGTTCCCCTGAAGTAAAAATGCTAATGCTAATGTAAGCATAAATGAATGTAGCAAACTATAAATAAAACACACACACACACACACACACACAAAATTTATAGAGAAATTCTGAACTAATTTTATTTCTCAAAATTGACCCTTACAATCTCATGTTCCCACCTCTTCTGCAATAGTCCTTGGACTTACAGGGGTTAGTTTTAATTTCTGACCCTGTGTCTCATAAATTTGGTTTATTTTGATTGTCATCTTCTCTTGGATCTGAGGATGAGATTTCAACTGCTGTCAGTGTTTAAGATTTAGCAGGACTTGTGTGTCCCTTTTAGACCCAGGAGTCAAAGCCCTATAACTTAACAACACAAAGACTTTAAAAGCAATACAGAAAATTACATGGATGTAATAAACTTAACTTTTTAACTTCAGCTTTTCTAGGCAAATAAAAAAACTTAATAACAACGATGTAGAAATTATTTCAATGAAATATAAAATCTGTTTGTTAAGTCAGTTACCACAAGGCAAACAAACAAACAAAAGACCTTCTGCAATGTGATTGCTTTTCCCTACGGGGAGTCCATTTAGATAGGCTGCAAGTTAAAATTAATGAAAATGGCTTGAATTACTTAGACATAGGAAGAGTGTGTCCTGTGTTCTAAGTGAAAGTTTTCTATTTTATATAAGAATTTAAAGCCACGAGCACAGGATGTTATATTGGAAAAAAACATTTCCTTTAGACCTTTAAGATAAAACATTTTTAGCATCAGTCCACAACATCAGTTAGAATCTGAAGGAAAAAAGCTACAGGAGCTGACAAAAATACTGAAGAAGAGAGTTATTATATCAGGCCTTCTTGATCGGGGGAGAAAGCTGAAAACAGTGAGACACAATAAAAATTAAACTTTTGGGTTAAAAATTAAAATCTTTTGTAATTTTATGAAGAGTAAATCAATACCTTAAGAAAATTTTGTTGTTCTAACCCATTCTTTAGTGTATTTTTAATATGAAAGCCCAAACTCTAGAAAGACTATTGTAAGTAATTTAATTATAACCAGCTTGATTACATAAAGTGTTTTTTCTATAAATTGTCTTTTTACAAACCTTATTATGACTTACCCAAACCATTTATGACACCCTTGGACTTCCTGTTTTATCCTAAACATCCCTCTTTCTTAAATAACCAATTATTTTGTTTTAAGACAAAAATTTTACCACACAATTCCTTCTCATGTAAAATTATTTTCCTTTTAACCTTTCTTACCAAAAGTATCACTTTGTACTTATCTTTCTTTACATCTTTCTTATTTACTGGTTCATTTTACCTTGTTTTATAAATAACCTTTAAATAACCTTTGAATTAGACAAATGATTTCCTTTTAATAAGAACATATTGTTTTTTAGAAAAATATTTTCCTGTAATTGTTTTAAAAAGCTAGGTGACCCAAACATTTAATGAATATCTATGATTTAATTTGACTGTAGATTCTAAATTATTATATATACATTTGTTTTACAACCATTTATTGTTATATTAACCTAATTACATTTTTTAAAAATTAATTTACCTAGATTACTTATGAAAACTGTGATTGTCATCATTTAAAGTTATTTTCTTGTTAACCATTTTTTATAGTCTGTCAATTTCAGTTGCTAACCTAAGTAAGAAACTTAAGGTTAAGTAAATGTGGCTTTTTTTTCAGTAAGACAGGATTTAGCTATTTTTTATTAAATTGATAATATTGCATACCTATTTACCAAAAAATTACAGGATAATCTTCTTTTGGGCTTCATTTAGAGCTTTATAACCCTCATGTCAAATCTTGACATCTGATAATATTTAGCACAGAGAAATATAAAACTGCTTGGCTAATAAGTGAAAAAAATAATATATGTTGACAATTCTGAATCCATTCTAATTTTATTTTACCAATTAATTAAGAGCCAGCTTATTGATTAAAAATTTACTTAAATAACTTGAACTTGAAAAGTATTTGGGCTTATTTACTTAATTTATGAATATTCCTTTATTTTTAAGCTAATTTGGTACCTTATGGCCATAACACATAACAAAACACATATACGTACATTTAAACACACCTAAGCACACATGCACACTTACTCATACAAATAAAGATTCCATAGCTTTTACTTTGGAACTGTAGCCATGAGATATCAATACAAATTTACAAGTTTACAAAAAAAAAAATGCTTGGATGCAAACAGTGGTTTTTATCTCAACACAAGTAGAAAGGCCTTCTAAACTAGAAAAGTTACATTTAAACAAAAACCACAATCTCTGTTTTTTTTTTTTTCACAAACTTTACCAAAACACATCTTACTCTCCCACTATTCTAACTCTTAGTAACCTTAATTCCTAGTGAAAAACGTAGGATCACTTAATTGATCACAACACGAGGGGGTGTAGCAGAGGTGGGAATGGTTAATGGGTACAAAAAAATAGAAAGAATGAATAAGACCTAGTATTTGATAGCACAACAGGGTGACTATAGTCAAAATAAATTAACTGTTCATTTAAAAATAACTAAAAGAATATAATTGGTTTATAACACAAAGAATAAATGCTTGAGGAATGGATACCCCATTTTCCATGATATGATTATTACACAATGCATGCCTGTACCAAAATATCACATGAATATATGTGTATACCTACCATGTACCCAAAAAAATTAAAATAAAAAAGTAACATGACTTTAAGATTTTAAATTACTGGGGAGAATTTTGAAACTAAATATACCAAATTAATCTTACCAAAAAATACTGAAGTCATGTGAACTGAAAAGCCTCTGAGTTAGCTTCTATTAGTCTGATAAACGCTTACTTTTTAAAAGCCAATTAATGAGAGCTCTTTCTTCTAATTGGTAGTGAAATATTATTTCTATGTGACTTTATAAACATACAGACATAACAAGCTCAGACAGAGGGGAATTTTACAGATTTAAAATTTTTCATTTACCTGTTTTCAAAAATTTTCTCTTCCCTACTTTAGACTATTAATCTCTTGATTATCTGTTCCATGTCCTAAACAATAGTCAACTAGGCAACTCTAAATTTTCATCTCCAAAGACATGACTTAAGCGAAGCAAGGTAGAAAATTCAAAGTCACAGACACAAGTCTAAACAAATGCAAGGTCTGTTACGTAAACTTTAAGCTATTTTCTTCCCCCTAAATTTCCTAGTGGTTTAGGTGCAGAGACAGAGATGCCCTTACAAAATGGAGATTTCCTTTAAAGATATACATTTCCCTTACAAAGAGTTTTATTAAAGTGACTTAGTTTGATAGGTGTGGTTTCAATTTAGCTTGATTAGATTACTGGCTTTAGGGTGGAGCCCTTTAGGAAACAGGATCAAGAAAGCATGTACAATTTTCTAATCTAAGCATGCAAAAAACTAGTAGCCTCCTGTAGTAATGACTATTTTCTGTAAACTGTCCTCAACTTCCCCTAACATTGTAGCTCTTATCTATTACACATGCCAAGGTCAAATCCTCTCACAGTACTAGGTAATCTCAGGTGCCCCCAAAAGCCAAAGAGGTCAGGTAACACCATGCAAAAAAGCAGAGCTTTAGATCTGAGAAGAATATGTCCATGATTCTAGAAACTCCCCAAAGAAAGCAGAACATCCAAAAAAGGGAAGAATGGTGCCTTTATTCTCAATTCTTTAAGGGGCTTGAGTCTTTAGAAGCCCTCTCTAGATTTTTTTCACTTGGTACTGAAGATGGCAAACGGGAAGGAAGAATAGGGTGGGAAAAAAATAATGAAAAAATTTAAAATAATAATGGAAAAAAATGAAAGAACAATTTTTTCTAAGAAAGGAAGGCCAGGCATGGTGGCTCATGTCTGTCATCCCAGCACTTTGGGAGGCCGAGGTGGGTGGATTACTTGAGGTCAGGAGATTGAGACCAGCTTGACCAACATGGTGAAACCCCATCTCTACTAAAAATACGAAAATTAGCCGGGTGTGGTGGCATTCACCTGCAGTCCAAGCTACTTGGGTGGCTGAGGCAGGAGAATTGTCTGAACACAGGAAGCAGAGGCTGCAGTGATCCAAGATCATACCACCGCACTCCAGCCTGGGTGATATAGCAAGATTCCATCCAAAAAAAAAAAAAAGAGAGAAGGAAAAGTGGAAAGAAAAGAAGAAAGAAAGAGAGAGAGAAGGGAGGGAGGGAAGGGAAAGGAAAGGAAGGAAAGGAAGAAAGGAAGGAAGGAAGGAAGGAAGGAAGAAAGAGAACAGAGAAATCAACTGTATGGGTTCGTTTTTTGTTTTGTTTTGTTTTTAGTTTTTTTTTTTTTTTTTTTTTTTTTTTTTTTTTTTTTTTTTTTTGCAGCTGCAAGGAATTTTACCCAGAGGCCTTGCTCCCCCTAATTTGGAATTCTCATTAAGATTTGACCAAGTCAGGTAGAGTTGATCAAATCTGATGGGAGAAAGATGGAACAAACAACCAAAAAACCCAAAAATACAATTATTGAGTGATTTAATGGTAAGGAGAAATTAAGAACAGCTGGTTGTCAACCTTAACTTTTAGTCATTGCAGAGAATTTTCAAGATAAAAACCCCAATTCGGCTACTTACCTAAGATTGGTGCCCAGGCTCGAGACTGCTCTCTACCATCTTAGAAACAGGAAAAAACTCAAACTTGCCTTCCCTATTGGAAGCGAGCTGAAACACCAGAAAGGAATTGCTTGCCCTTTATCATCATAGAGGCAGGAAAACTCACCTTTCTTGTTGGAAGTGAGTAAACCTCCAGAAAAGGAGTTGTGGAGCAAAGTAAACCTTAGATCTCAACCAAACTTTGGGAGATCAGGGATTCTCTGGAGGGGGCACCTCCCGGACATCAGCAAATTGTCCTGTTGGTTTGAGCAATAAAGATACCCCAAGCTGTTATCAAGCACCACTGGGAGATTTGTCAAAGGTCAGGGCCACCTCCACTCAGAGTCCCTTCATGGTTGACAATTTGTAAAACAAAAAGTATATGAAACAGGTATCAATCAATTTAGAAGTTTATTTTGCCAAGGTTAAGGACATGGCCAGGAGAAAGAAAACAACACAGAATCACAGAAACAGTCTGTGGTCTGTGCCTTTCTCCAAAAGTGAATTTGAGGGTTTCAATATTTAAAGGGGAAAAGTGGGGTGGAGGAGTAAGAGGGAGGGTATGGGCATCCACACATTGCAAGGGAAAAGGAGCAGGTAGGGGAATAATCAATTATGCATTTGTCTCATGCTGAGTAGTCGGCACTTTATATCAGATAAGGTGAACATACCTGCGGAGATAGTTAACCTTTTATCTGCTTAGGAACAAAAGGAAGGGCAGCTTCTTGTATGACTCAGCTTTCATCTTAATTTTTTCCTTTTGGCATAGTGAATCAGGGTCCTGAGTTTTTATTTTCCTTTCACACTGTGTTATAGGAGTTTTGCATTTTACATTTGGCCAGATATTGCAAAATCGTTTTTGAAAGAAGTTGTACCAATTCACACTCTCAGTGGTGTATACAGGGCTTTTCCTCACTCTATCAAAGGAAGCTTTTTAAAAATTAGCAATCCTACAATTACCATGCATGATACAACTGTACTGAGGAAATGGATTTTAAATAAAAGATGCAAATTACATAAATTGAAAGCTGTTTGGACCCCTCAAAAGGGAGTCAAGTCAAGCCCATTGATATGAGTTTCCCTTTATGGTGATACACCATTTGTCTGCATTTACACAAAGACCTTTGTGAACCACCCCAACTTTGGCAATTTTACCCAAAATCACCATCTCTGATGGAGGTGATGGTCCCAACAACACTTACGTGCCCATACCAAAACTGCTTTGTAGCACATTTCCATTCTAAAGCTTGAGCTTAACCCCAAGTTATTAACAGAATCATCTTGTGTTGCCCCTGAATTATCCACTGTTCTAACTAAGCCACTGATTGCCTAAAGAGAAAATATCATATTCGATGAGTTCATGTCCTTTGTAGGGACATGGGTGACGCTGGAAACCATCGTTCTTAGCAAACTATCGCAAGGACAAAAAACCAAACACCGCATGTTCTCACTCATAGGTGGGAATTGAACAATGAGAACACATGGACACAGGAAGGGGAACATCACACACCGGAGCCTGTTGTGGGGTGAAGGGAGGGGGGAAGGGGGAGGGGGGAAGGGGGAGGGGGGAGGGATAGCATTAGGAGATATACCTAACGCTAAATGATGAGTTAATGGGTGCAGCACACCAACATGGCACATGTATACATATGTAACCTGCACGTTGTGCACATGTACCCTAAAACTTAAAGTATAATTAAAAAAAAAGAAAATATCATATTCACTGCCACTAATCATAATGCTATCTTTGGATTATATAACTTCTCCAGCAAAGCGCTCACAACACTTTACTATATCTTATCTTGTTTAATTGCACAGCAGCTTGCTGAGGTGGGAAAGGTGTTGTTGAGACTCTGTAGAGATATAAGGAGAGGTCTTGATATCTTCTATAGCAGCCATCAAAGCAAGATCCTGTGGCAATGTCCCAGAATAAATCAAGATGGAGCCAAAGAAACTAAGTGATGAAACTCTTAAAAAATATATATTAAATGATATTTCTTTTTTAGTCTCTTTTGGATTTCCTCAGAATCGTAGGTGACCTTTAAAAATGCAGCATCAGGGCAAAAGTGGGCTACTGAGATGCTAGACCTCTTTCCAGTGGGTGTTAGTGAGGCTGGCAGATGGTTCCAGGCTCCCATTTGGCTCATCATAAATCTAGACAGAGCTGAGGGCACAGGTGCCCACCGTCTTTTAACCTATGAATAAAGGAATCACAAAGTTGGGTGAGGATGGCTAGGGAGGGAGAGCAGGTAGCAGTGGGAAAGACAAATTTGGCAGTTTTAACCCTGTCACCAGCTGGGCAGGTACATGATTCCAGTGTGTTAAAGCAGGCTCTTTGAAGTATTTGTGGTGGTAAATTTTCATTAGGATTCTTTAGAGTTCACAGGCTCAATTCAGGTAGCGCAGTGGTTGTTTGGGTGAGAAACCCCACAGGTCTGACACGGACTTTCTACTGTTTACAGGACAGTAATATATGCAGTGAGAGGCTTGGTTTTAATTCCAGAGAATAACAGAAAACTTCCTGTTGGCTTTTCTGGGATCTTCTGTCAGAAAACTGCCTTTGAAAGGACCCTGTCAACCCACCTGGATGTCCCAGAGCTGTGCCAGCCAGGGAATCCTCAGAGCCCCAATCTGCCCTGAGGCAACCTTTCCCTAGTGGAACCAACCCCGATATAAGAGCCCCACTGAGTGGGTTCTGAAGTTTTTGTACCCTCCAAGGCCTGCCCAGCCTGAAACAGCGTGACACTTTCAATACAATCCAAACTCCTTAAGCTTCCCCAGGTCTCCAAGAGAGGGACAGGAAAAAGGAAGAGGGAGAGAGTCCTTTCTGTGTCTTGAGCTATGCTAGGAGTATATATAATATTCATAACTTTAAACATGGTAGACACTGGTTTAGCCATTTTGCAAAGGGGGAACTTGAGGATCAGAGAGGTTAAATAACTTGCTCAGAGTCACAGAGCTCCATAGTGTCTATATAGACATGTGTTATTTTTTTCCTGCCCAGCATCCCTTTATCCTTAAGTAACAGCACCATCTTTCCTGAAGTTGAATGAGATCGATTCCTTCCCTCTCCCACCCCAAACTCCCCGCAAGAGTATACATGTGACTTAGGATTGACCAATCAGCAGCTTCACCAAGACCTGTGTTATAACTCTTGGCAGAGACCCTCTTCTTCCTCCATTCATCATGTGAGTCTGGAGCTGCTGAGGAAGCACTGTCCTCAGAATGAGGCCAATGGAGAAATCACTGGAGCAGAAAGAGAGAAGGAAATAGATTTCCAATGATGTCTTTTGAGTACCTGGATGTAGCTGTTCCTGAAGGCAAAACACATGCCTGGATTTGTCAGCTTAATTAGTTTAGACAATGAGTCCTTACTTTTACTATTTTGGTTAATGCACTAAAAAGCTGTAATTTGAACCTAGCTTTGTCTGACTCCAAAGCCAGTGTTCTTTTGACTCTACAGAACAGCTTCCCCACAAACTTAGCATTCACTGAGCCTGTATTTCCCTAAGGCCGGGCCTCACAAGTCCAAGTTGCAGGCTTCAGGGTGGAGAACAAATCACAATGCACCCATGAAGTTGAGGACACTTGTAGGATTGGTCCATTGCAAAAATCTCCCCTCCCCAACAGACACACACTCTCACATATACATATTTCTCTGAGGTTGGTGGGAAAGAAGCTTCCTATGGTATCTGGGCCCATTCATACTCTGGAGTCTTGGACTGTGTTGTAACGTATTGAAGCTGTGGTGGGTGATGAGGTCCCTTGGCTGAGATCTGTCCAGTTGTGCATGTATGCTGGGATACTAAGCACTCCCAGGCAGATGGCAGGGCACCAGCAGTTTTCACAGTGTTCCCGGGAAAACATTGCTGGGTAATTGTTTAGTCAGCTTGGGCTGCCATAACAAAATAGTAGAGATTGCATGGCTTGAAGAACAAAAATTTATTTTCTCACAGTTCTGGAGATTGGAAGTCCAAGACCAAGGTGCCAGAAGGGTGGGTTTCATTCTGAGACCTCTTCTCTTTGCAGGTGGCCACCATCTCACTGTATGCTCATATGACCTCTTCTTGCACACTCGGAGAGTAAACGAGCTCTCTGGTGTCTCTTAAGGACACGAATCCTATTAGATCAGAGCGCCATCCTACAGCCTCATTTAACCTTAATTACTTCTGTAAAGTCTCTGTCTCCAAATACAGTCACATCGGGAGTCAGGGCTTCAACATATGAGTTTTGGGCAACTGGGAGGGACACAAACATTCAGTCTACAACAGAGATGCGCTGGAAACTTTTAGTCACAGGAGATGTGGAGAAAATTCAGAAAGAATATTCAGGGGAGTCTTCGGGCAGTTGAGGCTGCTTCACAGAGCTTAGGCTTAGGTAGTTTGCAGCGACGAAGATAGATATTTTCTGGACCCGTGCTTCTTTGCTGTCTCATGACAGGACACACGTTGGGTTTTCCTCTTTTGTTTTGCTGGCAATGTATATTGGTGCCTCCTGGTTTCAAGATAAATTCATGTGTTAAGGTTTGTGGTATCCCAACTGGGAAAGCTAAATTAGTTAATTGAAAAATGAAAAATAGGAAAATTAAACCAGCAATTTCTCCAAACATATTGGGTCAATTTAAAACCCAGGTTAACATTGATTTATTGTTTTAATAAGATTCCTGTATAAGGAAAAATGACTGGTCTACAACATAAATAAATTTGGGAATGTGTTTATTTGGCTGCAATATCCAGGAGCAACAGGGCAAATGACTCCTTAAGTTTTTGCATTTTTTTCTTATCTTTAAAACCCCTGGGCCATTAATTCTTAGTTATTCTTAGTCAAGACCAATGTCCACAAAATAATGCAAATATTCTGAGCTCCCCCTTCACCAAAAATGACCCATGAAGCCATCTCAGAGCCCAGATGAGGGTATGGGGCAGACACTGCCCTGAAGCTCTCCAGCCAGGACAGTGCCACGGCTGGAAGAGAAACCCTGCTCAGAAGAGGCCAAGTGAGAGGACAGCTGGACCTGCCCTCAAGCCCAGCTCCAG
This sequence comes from Pongo pygmaeus, assembly GCF_028885625.2. Lineage (NCBI taxonomy): Eukaryota > Metazoa > Chordata > Mammalia > Primates > Hominidae > Pongo > Pongo pygmaeus. The sequence continues at coordinate 55,107,570 of NC_072388.2, read as the reverse complement.
CCCCAGCAGGGCTCACCTGTCAGTACAAGGTGTCCCCATAGGGGGCTGAGGCTCCAGGAAACAGTGGCACTGCTTCCCCCTTTATGAGTCTAGTCCATTTCAAGTTCAGAGAGCTTGGTCAGCTTCCCTTGGCCTCTCAGGCTGATCCTCATGCAGGGGCTTTGGGACTTCTCATTGAACATCCTGGAAGAGGTGGCCATGGGAAGCTATGTGCACTTCCATCTGATGACAAGGCCCAAGGAAAAGCATTCAAAACTCATAGCCAAGTTCCAGACATTGCAAGGCTAACCCACAGCCTCAAAAATCACGAGGTCAACCTAGACTTCGACAACACAGAAGCCAGAGACATAAAGGGCATCTCCAGGGCCTCACAAAGATGGCAAAGACAATGCCCAGGTCCCTAGGCTCTCAGGAATTGACCTCTGGGAAGTAACAGACTTTATCTAGAAGGCAGTGAGCATAAATAGTGGATTTAACTGCTCCAAATGTTATATTTCTTGAGCTGCATGATAGATTCGTAGGTATTGGTTTGGTTTTCCTTATCCCTTGAATGTCTTAAAAACTGCATAATACATTTAAAAAATAAGGTAACATTTAAAAAGAGAAGGTATTGAAGAAGGACAGTAGGAATATCTTTTGAAACTCAATATGCTTAATTAAGTTGAGGGAGAACTGAAGAGTTACGTGTTCATGAGTTCGGAGGAGAGACTTCCCATTCTGGGGCTACAATGTTTCAAGTCTTTGCTGAGTGTGAAAGAAATCAAATTTATCAGCTATTGAGTTGAATCCTAAAATAATAGCAACAGACCATTCTTCTTGTTTGGACCCAATGGAATAGAAAATCCACAAGTTTTGTCTTTCTGCATGAAGAGTGCACCTAACCCTTTCAATGCTCATTTTCATGTAGCTTTCATACACAGACCAGAGAAGAGATAAACAGCCTTTTGCCTTTCACCATGGAGGAGGAAATCCAGATACATCACAGGAGGAGGCTGAGCACACCCTGGGAAGGAACAGGAGGGCTAAGGTTAGAAATGAAGGCATTTTACTCCACAAACCCTCACTCCCCCCAAAGAAAGGCTTTACTCACTGCCCTGCCAGCATGTATCAGATGTTAGATAAAATTAATTGGGAATGGACATTGTTATTGATTTGTATTTGTTGGTGTTTTAGAACATTACATTATCAACAAATGGTAGAGGTAAAAAGGCTGAGGTGTAATGAGGGTTGGAAATGTTTAATGGAAAGACATCACCTCTATCGTGAGGCATTGCTCACATGAACAAGCCCACAAAATTGATTTCCACGGAAAATGCTTTAGATGAAAATCCAAGGAAAACTTTGACAATTACCACAACTGTTATCTTTTGGGGAATGTTTATGCATATGTACATATGTTTGTGTTTTTAATTGAACTATAGCTTACATTTGATAATAAGGAGGTGTATTAGTTTGTTTTCATGCTGCTGATAAAGACATACCCTAAACTGGGTAATTTATACAGTTAAAAGGGCTTATTGGACTTGCAGTTCCACGTGGCTGGGGAAGCCTCACAATCATAGCAAGAAGGCAAGGAGGAGCAAGTCATGTCTTACATGGATGGGAGCAGGCAAACAGAGAGCTTGTGCAGGAAAACTCCCCCTAATCATAACCATCAGATCTCGTGAGACTCACTATCATGAGAACAGCACAGGAAAGGCCTGCACCCATGATTCAATTACCTCCCACCAAGTCCCTCCCACAACACATGGGAATACAAGATGAGATTTGGGTAGGGACACAGCCAAACCATATCAGGAGGCCTATGTGAAACAGGTAAAGCTGAAAGGCCTTGTTACATATGGTAAGCATGTACTTCAAATAATAAGTTACATGTGGGTTCATTCATTGCTCCACTGTAAGTGATAAATTCAATGTGATTAGGTTGATTAAAGAGTTACTAGTTGGCTGGGCATGGTGCCTCACACCTATAATACCAGCACTTTGGGAGGACGAGGTGGGCAGATCACAAGGTCAGGAGATTGAGACGATCCTGGCTAACACGGTGAAACCCCATCTCTACTAAAAATACAAAAAAAATTAGCTGGGCATGGTGGCAGGTGCCTGTAGTCCCAGCTACTCGGGAGGCTGAGGCAGGAGAATGGCGTGAACCCGGGAAGCGGAGCTTGCATTGAGCCGAGATCACGCCACTGCACTCCAGCCTGGGTGACAGAGCGAGACTCCATCTCAAAAAAAAAAAAAAAAAAAAAAAAAGAGTTACTAGTTGAGTTAATAAATTGAAACAAAATGAAAATATTGTTATATAAGAAGACTCATTTGAAGGGTTAGAAAGAATACAGTGGACCTGTTTGATAAAATGCACAGCACTAATGCCCACCTGGAGAATTGTATCACTGACATGTTAACAAGAAAACCTTCAAAACTGTAGTGTAATGAGGTGGGAAAGAAGGTTCCAGCTCAGGAGTCAGGGAGATTTGCGTGGAGCTTGGATCCACCTTTTACCAGATGTGTGTGACCCTGGGCACCAGGCTGCTTGTCTATAAGATGGGAGTAATAAATACTCACCCAGGTGGTGGTCGCAAGGGAAAATGAAGCCATGTTTATAAAACTCCAAGCTTGGGGGAGGCACATAGTAGGCACTCAGTCATAGTAGTCTCTTTTTCCACCTTGGGAAGAGATGCTTTTATCTAAAGGTGTCATTTTCTCAGGAGAAGGGAGCCTAGGTTTTAACCAGTTAGAGCAATAGCGAGAGAAACAAAGGAACTGGATTTTGTCAATATTTTCTCCCCATGGCTCCAAAACCCTCTATAAGACACTTCGAGTTCTTGATTACAGATTTCAGCTGCCAATATGCACGGGTGTAGCATATCCAGTTGTTAAATATTGAAATGCTTCCTTACTGGCTGCTAAGTTGCCTCTGCATCCAGTCCCTGTACAACCACCCCAGCCACCTTGGAACCCCTCACCTTCCCTTGATCCAGCAACCAAAGAGTTAATACCTGCTCCTTAGGGTAGTGGGGAGAAGACTGTGCTTCAGGACACCCAGGCCCTACTGGTTTCTAAGTACTTGAATTATCACCTCTGTTTCTAACCAGCTCTCTTCATTTACCTTTTCTTTAGCTGCCATCTCGTTTGTGGGAGAGCAGCAAACTTGAAATCACACTCCCCTTGGGAGGCCCCTGGACTAGAGCCGCCTGACCTAGCAAGTGTCTTGTCTACTTAATTTCCCTCCTTTGCTTCAGCTGCCATGAGGTCACTTTTCCTTGTAATGTAATATGAACCAAAAGGATATAACTGAAGTCCCAGCCTACAGGGTGGCTTTGTTTGTTTTGAAGATTTCAGAACCATGAAAGAAGGGATTTTAACAGTGTGGTTTCCTGTGGGTGGGCCTGATCTAAACACTGATCTTTTCCCAAGGGCACAGACTTGGAAGGAGCTCACAGAGGTGCTCCTGGACCCAGCCCATGCACACACAAAACTGGGCAAGTTTGGCCCCGGTTTCTCTCCAGTGGTGCCCCAGCCTGTGAACCACCCCTTCTCTAGGGTGTTGAGTTATTGTAAAAAGGTCCATGAATCCATATTCACCACAAGCACTTTCTTTATTCATCTCACTGGTATCTACAGAGTACTTCAGTGTCCCCGTCCTTGCTGATTTTCAAATGTAATTCAATACCGTGTGATTAATAAAATAAAACTTAATCCAAATCTTACTGAACTCAGGTGCTTTTTATCACATATTTTAAAAATCAACAGATACTAAAAGAACAACTACTATCATGTGGGAATGGTATAAAATTTGACATTAATAAGAGGTCCTCCTCCTAGAAAAGTTGGACAGCGTTGTGGCTCATTATGGAGGTGAGAAGAAGGTACATAATTTAATGACTAGTATAAGGGTAAAGAGACATCAGAATATCAATCCACCACTCTTCTGCCTGGGAGGTCATTATTCCAGTCAATGGGGTGTTCCTGGTTCTGCATAACTGCAAAGTAAAGAGGAATATCAGGATAATTCTGGAATCTGAAACCTCAGGGAAGTGTGCTTACATCTAAATAGGACTTTTACAAGCAAGATCAGTCATAGCTGATGGTATGTCACCCCCTCTGGAAGCACAGAGATCTGAAGAGGGCTGGAGGCCAGTGCAATTAGATTTGCATCTTCTCTTCCCTCCCTCCTCAGCCCTCTGCCCTCCTGTCCTTCCTCCTCTGGCTGGTCTTCAGAAAAGTGTTGGCAGGTAGCTTCCAGCTGGGATAGCTGCCAGGTTTCTAGATGGAGGAGCTATGCTGCAGCTGTGTTGGCAGGGAAAGAAATGGAGGAGCCAGGGTAAATGAATTAAGTCCTGATTATCCATGGTTAAGCTATAGGACATTGCTAACACATGGGGGCAGCTGCTGGCTGCATCACATCAGCTGATAGAAGTATAGTGTTGCAAACAGAATGAAATATAACAGTGACCAAAATAAAGAGAATCACCATCCTACAGCAATGTAGGGAGGGGTAACCTTTTAAACAAAACCCCAATGCAATTTTTTTTAAATCCGCTATTTTTTATTATTTGCTGAGGATGTTGTAATACACCTTCAATCAAGCTGCACTATTTTGAGTAGCCATCTTATAATCTTTCTCATCTAACCCCAAATTGGCAGTACTCTAGGGAGTAGCCAGTTTCCAAGGGCAATATGTCAGGTCTCTATAGAATGAAATAAATGGAGAATTGGCAAAGTGAAGGTGACAAGGGGAATGTAGTCATCTGTGTCTCAGATCCAAAACACATTACTCTTTTCTCAAGAAATGGGATAAGTCATGACTAAGCAACATAGTGGTGGAGGCATGCAAGGGCCGGCTCTCCAACAGAGCCTCCTCCAAATGTTTAAGACTCCTCAGGAGTTCACTTCTGATTTATTGAAGTGATGAAAATATTAAGAATCTTTAAAATTGCTTTTGCTTCAGTACTATTGCAGTAGGCAGAATAGTGTCCTCCTCCCCAAAACATCTATGTCCTGCTCCCTGGCACTCATGCACAGGTTACCGTACATGGCAAAAGACTTTGCAGATGTGATTAAGGATTTTTTATTTTTTGAGATGGAGTCTCACTCTTGTCACCCAGGCTGCAGTGCAATGGCGCGGTCTCAGCTCACTGTCTCTGCCTCCTGGGTTCAAGCGATTCTCCTGCCTCAGCCTCCTGAGTAGCTGGGATTACAGGTGCCTGCCATCACACCTGGCTAACTTTTTGTATGTTTAGTAGAGACGGGGTTTCACCATGTTGGCCAGGCTCCAGGCTAGTCTCTAACTCCTGACCTCAGGTGATCCACCTACCTCGGCCTCCCAAAGTGTTGGGATTACAGGTGTGAGCCACCACGCTTGGCTATGATTAAGGATCTTGACATGGGGAGATTATCCTGGATTGTCTGGGGTGGGCACGATGTAATCACAATGGTGTTTATAAGTGAAAGAGGATGGCAGGTCAATCATTGTCAGTGATATGATGTGAGAGAGACTTGACTGGCCATTGCTGGCTGGCAAGACAGAGGAAGGCGCCACAAGCCAAGGAATGCAGAAAGCTTCTAGAAGATATAAAAGGCAAGAAAACAGGTTATCTCCTAGAGCCTCCAGAAGGAACACAGCCCTATTGATACCTTGACAACAGCCTAGTGAGACCCATTTTGGGCTTTTGACCATTGGCACTATAAGATAATACACGTATATTGTCTTAGGCCATGAAACTGGTGGTAACGTTACAGCAGCAACAGGAAACTAATCCAATCACAATCACATCATGTCAGATTTGTAGCTGAAAAGTACTGAATTGCAGTTAGGATTAAAAACCGTCTATTCCATTTAGAAATTTCTCTGACAATATTTATTAAACAAATATCTACAAAATATTTCAACTTTCATAGAACTGAATTTTCTCGGTTCCTTTTCTCAAGGGGGAGGTGAGTGTCAAACTCTAATTATATTCTATAGTTGGGTAAACATGGAGCAACGGGTTTTTGTAAAACCTAAGGCACATAAAAATATGTAACAGACAGAAATGGATCTTTAGGTCTCGCATGGATCACTCCAGTGAGAACTCAACTGCTGTGCCTCAACAGTTTTGGAAATAAATGCATGTCTAGATAAAACTATTTTTCCCATATCCAGTTTCTGAGATACATTAGAAATTCAGCCTTCAGAAGTAGTTAGTACATTACTTAAACTAATATCCCCAAGAACTTAAATTCAGTATTATACTGGCAGAAAATGGAGACATGAAACTTAATTCTTATGGCTTTCACAAGAGGAGAAGAAAGACAGACAGCTTTTACTTGAATTGTTCAAGTTAAGCCACTATTTTCCAAGGTGCATTTCAATGGCCTTTTTTTGGACCACGTGTGCATTTCATGTAAAGTGATCTCTGACTTTAAAAGGTTCTGGAGTGGGAAATATATATAAGAATCATTGGCCTGACAGCATAGCATAATAACCCAGCCTGGTGTCTAACTGCACAATACAACCCTAGGTAAGATTGCTGGGAGCATATCTTCAAGCTCTATACCTATTGGAATTTATTTGTATGTCAATTGTGGATCAGCTGCAAGTAACCCAAGGCCCTCAGTAGTGCACTGTTAAGGAAATGAAAACAAGCTGGAATTGGTAGGGACCAGGACCAGACAGAAGATCCAGCTATAGCATTGCTTCTGAAGAAGATGACCAGTCCCCCAAAAGTAATGGGTTGGGAACATGGGAAGTGTGGGTTCACTCCAGTATGGCACTATTATTATTCAGGTAGATTCAAGTAGTAAGTATTCAAGTCTAACTGATGGTTGGTATCTCTGAATGAAGGAAGTACCCCTTAGCGCATGGGTAGTAGCTGCACCTTCCAAGAAGGAATGTAATCCACATCCATCATGTGGATTGAAGCAGAACAGCTTAAAGCTAGGGTAGGAGGAAATGGGGGTAAAAACATATGTAGCTCTACAGGGAGAAACAGTTAAGCAGACTGTCATGGTGTTGAACTAGGGGGCAGTTCCAGGCCAAGGAGGAAAGAGGAGTTGATGAGGCAGGGCAAAATCTCTGTGCTATATGGATTACACACTAAGAGAGTTACTCAAGAGACCAGCAGTTCCTTAAGCAGCAACCAAGCTTCAGATAGCTTAATTCTATATCTCATGCATGATGGGTAAGGAACCCTGGATAAACTTCTCAGCTTGGTTCTGATCGGCTTGGGGACTGGCTGTGGCTGGTCCTTTCAGTTGAAAATCATCAGTCCTTGTAGACAGGCAGAGCCAACGGCAGCGTGAGAGTGGCATTTCCAACAGTGTTGGCTTCATCCAAGTGGATCATGATATTTTTCAGTAAGAAGCTGTGAGAATTTGAATTTTGCATTCCTTCTCCAATCTTAAAGCTGCTCTGTTCCCATCTCATGGACATTTAACTTTGCAATTCACTTAAGTGAGGCTGAAATTTAAAATGGAAAAGTTAAAAGAAGTCTCCACAACATTTAATCCGCAGGCCTGGCCCTGCATTTGCTTAGCCCAAAAGAGTAAGGCAGAGCATGAGAGATGAACCTGAGGGCTTGGGAGCAAGGAAGGTAGGAAGCAAAGCAAACTCTGAAGTGAATCAGAGCGCATGTAAAGCACAAAGTTAAGAAAGGTCTAGAAGAGCCGATGAACCATCACTGTTCAGGGATCTCTGAAGACTCCCAAAGAAAACCCAGCAGTGCAGAGGAGGCCAGTGGAAACTCAGACTTGAGGCCATTAAAGTCCCAGCTCTTCTGAGACATTAAGCAGCCACCTTCCCCACTAACAGCACACACTTTTGCAGGCAGGGAGGCAGGGGAGCCGGTTGAGCGAAGCAGCCAACTTCTGGTGTCATTAGGGTGGAGAGAAGTTTTGGTTCACTTGAAAGGTTTTAGGTTTCAGACCTGATACATTCCTAAACACAAGGAGGGCAAATTGCACACTTTAATTTACAAAGGCAAAATGCACTGGAGTAGAAGTCTGCAGGAGGATTTCCTCATGGATCCCACTCCATGGGGGCTTGCAGGAGGATGGTGGAAGAACATTTGCAAAGAGCTTGGACTTCACAGCGATGCAGCTGATTAGCAATCTTCTTGTTAACTTCCGACTGATCTGTTTCATAGATTATCTTTTCTGTCCCTTCCCACCACTCCTTAATACAGTCCTGATATGCCAGTGGTGGGAGGTGGGGTCAGAAGAAAGAGGGAGGTAGGTGTAGAACTGGACGATCTCATTGTCAGAGTGTGAGTGGCCCTGGTGACCCACCAGGACAAAGGACCGACCTTGGACTTTGAGGACAGACAGGGCCTATGGCCCATGTAAGACCTGGCCACTGAATTATTAAGGGACAGGTCAAAAAATAGTTTCTTCCCTTTTTTAGTTTCCCTTTTGGCTGAGCTTGCATTACCCCACCTGTCAGACTAATAGTGGTATGGAGCTTTGTAAATAAAAACACCAGTTATGAAAACACCTGCAGCGATGATCTGAGGTGGCATTTCCAGGAAACAGAATGTGAGATGGAGATTGCATGCAGGTAGTTTATCAGGGAATGCCACCCACAGGGAAGTGAAGGAGGCCAGAATGGGCAGTGGGAGAAACTCAGCAGTGATGTAATCACAAGCAAAGGTCTCAGCTTATTCCACTGGGAGCTCTGAGGTTGGGCTGGCTTTGCAGAGTTGTCCTGAATTGGAGTGAGGGGACAGGTCTTAACACTCCTGCGTGGTCACTCATTGAATGTGGGCTGCCCAGGAGAGAAGGATGTGACCCTGGTCCGGGTGGCTTTCTTCAGGCCTGTCCTGGAAAGGCACTTGGATGAGGACAGTCAGCCTCCAACACGGGGAGTGAAGCCTCAGGTTTGCAGGCTACAATCTGGGTGGTGTGCCACTGTGTTCTCTGCAGCCCTCCCGTGCACTGCCCCCATTTTCTGGCTTCAAACACTGCATTCTGGAAGCAGTTCCCCCAAGATACTGAGGGATCTTTTTTCCTGGAAGACACTTTTTTTTTTCAGACGGAGTCTTGCTCTATCGCCCAGGCTGGAGTGCAGTGGCGCGATCTCGGCTCACTGCAAGCTCCGCCTCCTGGGTTCACGCCATTCTTCTGCCTCAGCCTCCCAAGTAGCTGGTACTACAGGCACCCGCCACCACGCCCAGCTAATTTTTTGTATTTTTAGTAGAGACGGGGTTTCACCGTGTTAGCCAGGATGGTCTCGATCTCCTGACCTCGTTATCCGCCCACCTTGGCCTCCCAAAGTGCTGGGATTACAGGAGTGAGCCACCGTACCTGGCTGGAAGACACTTTTAAGACAAAAGTTAGTGGTATGAACTACAACTCTTGCCACAGCAGCTGATCTTGGGGTATAACTGGTTCTTATCATTCTCCTTCTTTACTATCCATTCTAGATCCCCCTCATCTTCTCTAGCTAGTGCCTTAATGGTTTAGATGCTTTACGTGGGGAGTGGTCGATACTCTCATCCCCGAGTAGCTTAGGTGCCTGGTCACTATGTACCTCTTGAGCCATGGATGCTGCTCTTGTTCTTTTCCCATCAAAGTGGGGCAAGAGAGTCAGGAGGCATCCAAGCAGATCACCTGGTGCCACTCATATGTTTTCCAGCTCTCCTTCCTTCTGATGATCAGGGTCAGTTACTCCAGCTAGAATGGTGACTCCTCTCTTTGCCTGGCATATGAAGCTTGCCGCAACCAGGTGGAAGCCAAAGTCTGAGGTTTAGTGGGCTACTTGCTATGTCCTGTGGTGGATGCATTTCCATTCTGGGAACCAGTACCTCTGAACAACAAAACCCAGAGTTGTGAAGCCAAAAACCACAAATTCTCCAAGAAAGTCACTGGGAGTGACAGAAAGCAGGGCCACTCCTACTTCCACTTCTCGGTCCCCAGAACCCTTCAATCTATCTAATGGTTTGCATGCAGGTAGTTTACTGGGGAGTGCTCTCAGTATCATACTTGTGGGGATATGAAGGACTCAGAACTGCGCAGTTGGAGAAGGACCATGATACAGTCACAAAACACTTCAGTGAGTCCCACAGGGAACTTTGGGGCTGGGTGACCCTGCAGAGATATCCTGAATTGGGATGAGCAGGCCAGACCTTTACACTTCTGCATTGCCATTTAATGGCTGTTGATTTAGGGCATATCCTGCATCCTGGAGGGTGACACCCCATCTGCATTGGGTATCCTCTCCCTCTGGGGCCCCTCTTCCTCTGACTTCCTTATCCTCAATCTTCTCATCTTTCTCCTTCTAGGCCCCTGACCAACCAGCCAAGTATTTATCATTGTCTGTAAAGATTCCAACCTCAGGCCGGGCACGGTGGCTCACGCCTGTAATCCCAGCACTTTGGGAGGCCGAGGTGGGTGGATCACGAGGACAAGAGCTCAAGACCAGTTTGGCCAACATACTGAAACCCTGTCTCTACTAAAAATACACAAAAAATTAGCCAGATGTGGTGGTGTGTGCCTGTAGTCCCAGGTACTCAGGAGGCTGAGGCAGGAGAATTGCGTGAACCTGGGAGGCGGAGGTTGCAGTGAGCCAAGAACGTGCCACTGCACTCCAGCCTGGGCGACACAACGAGACTCCGTCTCAAAAAAAAAAAAGATTCCAACCTCAGATGACTATTCTTTTCACCCAAAATAGATAGACAGGTGAGTCACCCAAAGCTGTGCCCATTGTGAGGCTTTCCAGCTTACACCTACATGCTGAGCTGAGCCACCCATGTACCAAATTTGACCTTTACTCTCCATTGTCAGGTGGTCATAACAGAATCCCCCGTGTGGCTGAGGGAGAAGCACCAGTTTCTCAGTGGATGCCACAGGGATCTGGGCCACCTGCTTGTGCAGCTTACTTACACCCTGTGGCCCTTTTTGTGCCAATTCTCAGATACACCACTTCCACCTTACTTTATGACAAAGGGTGTGAGAGTTAACATAGTCCTGGGAAAAGATCACACATGTATTCTTTTGTCTGTCCAAAGTGATCACGAACTATTTCTGATCTTCCTTTCTCACTAGAACAAAAAACCCCCACATCATCCATATTAAAAGCCACATACTGTGTGTCAAGACCAAGTCGATCATTGTAGCAAAGATGTCACATGTTGACAAAATCTGTAAAATTGTGGCTACTATTTGGTTGAGTTTACAGTAATTCACTGTTTCACTCTTCAAGATCTGTCTGCCTTTTGTGGGGGGGCAGACTGGCTCATTAGTCGGGACATGATGGGGACCACTCCCCTCCTCCCCCCGCATCCTTTTAGGTCTTTAAAAATTGTACTAGTCTTTGACATTCATTGCCCCTTGGTTGTTGTGATGGTTAATTTTGGGTGACGATTGGATTAAAGGATATCCAGATAGCTGGTAAAGCATTATTTCTGGGTATGCTTGTAAGGATGTTTCTGGAAGAGGTTGGCATTTGAATTGGTGAACTAAGGAAGATCTACCCTCACTCAATGGGGATGACACCATCCAATTGGCTGAGGACCCAGATAGGACAAAAAGGCAGAGGAAAGGTGAATTATTTCTCCCTCTTCTGGAGCTGGGACATCCTCCTTCTCTTGGCCTTGGATATCAGAATCCCTGGTTCTCTGGCCTTTGTACTCCAGAACTTCTACCAGTAGCCCTCAGGTTCACAGGCCTTTGGTCTCTAACAGAATTACACCATTGGCTTTTCTGGTTCTGAGGCCTCCAGACTTGGATGGAGCCACGATGCTGGCTTCCCTGGTTTTCTAGCTTACAGAAGGCACATCATGGACATCTCAGCCTCCATAATCATGTGAGCCAATTCCCCTGATAAATTGCCTCTCACATATCTATGTGTACATACTATTGGTTCTCTCTCTGAAGAACTCTAATACAGTTGTGAAGTTGTTTTCTATTTACTCTCTGGGCCAGTGAGGTGAGGAGATGGTTTTCATTCAGTCTTCCTTGCATTAATAGCTCTTACCCCACAGCTAAGGAGCTAACATGGGTGTTTTGTCAATCACTGATTACATCTGTTCCAATTATACATTCCAGGGCTGAGAAAGAGACAATTATACATTCCAGGGCTGAGAAAGAGACTTCCTGATGGATCTGTGCACCAGCAGACACCCTAAGAGACGGACCTGACCAGCACCTCACTTACTATCTGGCCTCCATGTGTCTACACTTTAACAGGCGGTCTAGACGACACTTCAGCTCCCCAGGTATCAATATCAGCTTAGACTCTGTTTCCAACTGTCTCTGAAATATTTGGGTATTCCCTTTTTCCCAGTGTATGAGTACACAAGTTCTGGAGGAAGCATATTCCAAGGACTTTCTGGCCTTAAATAGCATATCCACTCCAACATGCCTGCTTCTCTGAGTGCTTTGGTCCTGTCTCTGGCATTTTCCATGGTAGTTCTGACACTTCCACTTCATATAGTATGAGCCATCTATTTCTCCAAGTTCCAAGATACATCATAGCAGCATTTAGATTGTTTTCTTGGGGTTCTTGTCAGGGTGTTATATTCTGTATCATGGGAGAGGATTCTCCTATCCCTAAACTCTCCCTTGTCCAACTTTATTTTCTGTCTAGGATCCAGAACTCGCAGGATCCAGTCCTACGGGTAGTATCCTGGCTTTTGCCAGTACATGTTAGTTAGGTCCTGCAGCCCCTTCCTAGTGTAGCCTTTTCCTTTTCGAGCAGACCCACTGCTTCCCCAAACAAGTCAAGGTATGACTCAACTCTATTCATATGCCTGTTGATCAAGAGGGAAGCTGTGAGTGGATTTGGGGGAGGAGGAGCATGTTGCCTTGTAAAACAGAGACCTCTGTGACATCTTCAGGCAAGGGAGGAGCATTAGCCTTTAACGAAGAGCAGTGGGACCCAACTGTGGTCCCAGAGGGTTCAGAAGAATCTGGAAATTCCCATGTTTCTAGTACACCAACCCAGATATACCTATCCCAGGGCTCAAGGTCCCACTCCGGGCCTTAGCATAGCAGACCTGTCAGGGCTAAGAATGCAACCCTCTCTGGAGCTCTGCTACTTTCTTGATTAAGCCCTTGGCCGTCCTTCAGTTTACCAGCTCTCCAACTGCAGGAGATGAGTCTCTGTATATGCTGCTTTCACTTTTAGCGTTTACTTTGTGATTTATCACTCTTTGTACCAACTGTTGCAGGTTTGGACCCCTGAGAAACAAAATCTGAGACAGATTTGCCCATAAAAAGCTTATTAGGAAGTGCAACTGCTCTGAGGACCATCTCTTTGGGACAGTGAAGGAAGCTTATTAGGAAGTGCAACTGCTCTGGGGACCAACTCTTTGGGACAGTGAAGGAAGCTTATTAGGAAGTGGAACTGCTCTGGGGACCATCTCTTTGGGACAGTGAAGGAAGCTTATTAGGAAGTGCAACTGCTCTGGGGACCATCTCTGTGGGACAGTGAAGGAAGCTTATTAGGAAGTGCAACTGCTCTGGGGACCATCTCTGTGGGACAGTGAAGGAAGCTTATTAGGAAGTGCAACTGCTCTGGGGACCATCTCTGTGGGACAGTGAAGGAAGCAGAGTTGGACCAAGGGAGAAGATGAACTACGATGCTACCACAACAGAGGCCTCACCGATCCCATGGTGAGCTCTGGAGCCAGGATGGCCCTGCAGGGTGGTCTCAAGTTGGGATGAGTGGGGCAGGCACCCAGTAAGGGTTGCCCCTTGGAAGGAAGTGTAACCTTGGTCAAGGTGACTGGCTCTCTTTAACCCAGAACAAGTCCCAAACAAGGACTCAGTCAAGAGTTGTCAGCCTTGGGGAGAGGAGATGAGTGCTTGAGGCTGCTGGGAGGATCTAGACAGAGAATCATGACATTGTCTACAACAACCTACCTAACACATATGGAGTTTTACAAACCTTAACTGCATAACAAGTCATCGTTTTCAGATTCTCAGGTAAAATTTAGGTGAAATACATCTTTGTAAGTCTCAATTACACAGCATCTTAAGTTTTCTAGGGGTCTTAGGTTTCAAAACAAACCAAGATCTTTTTTTTTTCCTTTTTAACATAGACAACAAAAGGGGTCCATGTGGCATTTGGAGTAGACAATCCCAGTGATGGTCCTGCAAATGGTCCCAGAATTTCAACCCTCCTGTCTACCCTTCCTTTGCTACTTGGAGCTGAAAGCCACAGCCAAACTCTAAGCAACTCAACATGCTAATAGCCCTGTGGTATACATACATGTGTTCTCTGAGCCATACTTTCATGGTCCTGAGCCACCCATAGCCACCCACTATCTGCATTGGGTCTGTAGACAACACACTGATTCCCTCTGGTGCAAAGAAAGAGCATAATAAGCACGGCCCATTCCTTAGCAAGGAAAAGCAGTTGAATTCGGTGCAATGAAGACAAATTGGCCATAAACTCTGCAAGCCACGGAGGTTATTTCAGTTACTAAATGATTAAAGTCTCTAATCTCTGGAGCGGTGATAAAGAACACCGGAGAAGGGGGCTGGGTTTTTGATGCCTGGGGAAGGTGCAAAAACATCTCTTTTGAGACCATGCCAGAGGAAGCCCACCCCATAAAAGAACCACAGATAAGTAAGACATCATTAATAAATCAATGACAGGAAAATGAAAATGGAAGCAGATGAATCAGCCAGCGGATCAGGTTGTAGATGAAAAATAGCACATCTGTTGCTGCTGTCGGTGCATTAACAAATAAGTCTGCTGGATCAGATGGTCTTTCACGCTAATACTTGGAATAATGAAGCTTCAAGAGCGATTAAACCATAAATCAATTTTAAATGTATCTTGTAACTCCCCCAAACAACAGGAGGCATATTTTTCCTTGCTTGAATTCTTTTTGGCAGGCATCGGAGGGTGCAGGGATAAAAAAACGCTGCCTCATTTTGGCTCTGCTGTGAGGTACAGGCACACAGCTAATTTAGTGTTTAGCCTCACGATTTGATTCTTACCAGCTAAAGGCACTGAGCTGTGCTTCATCGATATGTTAAATCCAAGCCAATGCATTTCAGCCTGAGCAGTACCCACCTGTCTTCTTGTCCAAGACAGCTCGGTTCTAGTGCCTGTTCCTCCTCATGCAGCTATTGATTTACATTTTATTTTGTTATTTTTGAAGACTTCAGCAAAATTAGCAATTGAGGTGGTGAATGAAGTATTTTTCTTCTTTGAAGCATAATTCCTCCTTTTCTTCTATACTGAAAAAAAAGTTGCTTCTCTCTAATGGCAGAGTGGCCTGGTTTTAGGACATTAAGGATGGACATGAGTGGTTAATTTGGCAAATTCTACATCCATGTCCAAGAGGAAGAGATGTGCTCTCAACATAATTTTTTACTTAAAACTGTTGGGACAATAAGGAAAGAAAAAAGGGAAAGGTTCAGGCTAAGAGAGGCAGACAAGGCCTGAAAGGACATAGGGTCACAGATCAGAAAAGGAAATCAAGTTTTGCTCCAAAATTTCTCTGAAAAGCAGAAAATCCTGTGAAATGACCAATAAATGAGTTCTTACTGAATAAGACAAATGGGGGAAGAAACAGGAAGAAAGAAGGAAAAAGAAAGATATGTAAGAAGATGAGTAGAAATGGTGACAGGAGAACCCAGGATGAGGCAGAGGGAAACCAGGCCATATTTCCTCTCAGCGCAAGGCCTTTGCTCCACATTACACCTCCTAACCAGCCCGGGGACAGCTGCACTCCAAGGAAGCAAACTGTTCCCTTCTTCTTCTTCTCCTTGAAACACAATGGCTCTTTCAGGAAACAAACAAATAAAAGCTAGGAAGAAACTATTTTGTTTACTTTGTCACAGAAAACAGGCTACCCTTGGGTCAGCAGATAGGGTATTCTGAGTTCATTTAGAACAGCCAGCAACACCCATGTTTGGTGAGATGATGCCAAAAAATTATACCAAGTGGAAACTTTTATGTTAATTAACGAGTGACAATCAAATAAAACGATCAAGGCTCATACAAACATTTCCAGAAATAAGCACAAAGTTAGTCACAGGCTGTTTTTTTTTTTTAATCATTGTAGGATCTGACAATATAAACTTTTCATATTAGATATTACCTATATACAATTAGAATCCAAACCAGTTGGAAGATTGCATGGCCACCTGATAACTTCAAATGAAGATATCTAGAAAATTTAGGGACAAGTGATATCCTATAAACCAAGGTTTCTCAAACTTTTATGTGCCTACAACTATCTGAGGATCTTGTAGAAATTCAGATTCTGGGGAAACATTTCTGGAATGGTAGAGTAATGACCTCCAAAAATAGACTTTTCCATAAGAAGCAATAAACACCCTGGCAAAAAAAGTCAAAATCAATTTTTTTCAGAATTATGGAAATTAGCCAAAGGTATACAACACTCTGAGGTGCATTTCTTCAAGAAAAGCAGCTGAATATTGGTAAAAACAGCAAGCTTTGTGACATTCTAGCTTGCCCTATCCCCATTCCCTTCTCCGCAGTTTCATAATAGTCTCAAAAGTGAACAGCCTTACAGCCATAGTAGCTGTAAAAACAGCAGCCTAGCAGTTACTGAAGGAAGAAGAATGGGTTTGGAGCTTAAGTCTAAAGACACTCAAGATTCAAAAACAAATAAGTGAAAGGAAGGAAGAAGATCTGCTATGCAAACAGTAACATAAAAACAGCTGGAGTGGCTATAATATTAATAGAAAAATCGACTTTAAGACCATTGTTACTAGAGATAAAAAGAACATTTTATAATCATAAAATGACCATTCCATCAGGAAAACATAACAATTACAAACATGTATGTCCCCAATAACAGAGGCCCAAAATACATGAATGATTAATAGAATTGAGGAAGAATTAGATTCAGCAGTAATAGTTGTAAATTTCAATATCCCACTTTTAATAGGGATAGGCTGACAAGGCAGAAGATCAACAAGGTAATGGAAGACTTGAACAACACTATAAAACAGCTAAACATAACGGAAATCTATAGGACACTTCACCAAACAACAGAACACACGTTGCATTAAGCAAACACTCAGCATTCCCCAAAATAGAACACATTAGGCTATAGAAAGAAGTCTCAATAACGTTAAAGAGATGAAAATCATACAATCTTCTATGACACAATGGAATGAAATTAGAAATCAGTAATGGAAAGAAATTTCAGGAATTCACAAACGTGAAAATTAAAAGACACACTTCTAAATAACCAATGAGTTAAAGAAGGAATCACAAGGGAAAGGAAATAATACATTGAGATGAATAAAAGAAAAGCACAACATATCAAAACTTATGGAAGACTACTTGCCTTAGTCCATTTTGGTTGCTATAACACAATACCACAAATTGGGTAGATTTTAAGCAACAGAAATTTATTTCTTACAGTTCTGGAGCCAAAACAATCTTGAAAAAAAAAATAGGAGGATTCATACTTCCCAATTTTGAAACCTATGACAAAGCTCCAATAATTAAGACATTATGGTACTGGCATGAAGATAGACTTATAGATCATTGAAATAGAATTGAAAGTCCACAAAGAAGCTGTTAATTAATGGCCAACTGAATTGTGACCAAAGTGTCAGAGCAATTCAATGAGGGGACGAACAATCTTTTCAACAAATGGCGCTAGAACAACTGGATAGCCACATGCAAAAGAAAGAAGTTGGTCCCTTTCCTCATGCCATATATAAAAACGAACTCAAAATAGATCAAAGACAAAAATGGAAATACTAAAACTACAAAAGTTTTTTTTAACTATTAGTTTCAGGGGTACATGTATAGATTGTTATATAGGTAAATTGCATATCACGGGCACTTGGTGTACAGATTATCTCATCACCCAGGTAATATGCATAGTATCTGATATGTATACCCTCACCCTCCTCCCACCCTTCATCCTCAAGTAGGCTCCAGTGTCTGTCATTCCCTTGTTTGTGTCCCTGTGTACTCAATATTTAGCTCCTATTTATAAGTGAGAGCATACAGTATTTGGTTTTCTGCTCCTGCATTAGTTAGCTTAGGACAATGGCCACCAGCTTCATCCATGTTGCTGCAAAGGATATGATCTTGTTCTTTTTAATGGCTGCATAGGCTTCCATACTGTCTATATACCACATTTTCTTTAAGTCTACTGCTGATAGGCCATTAGGTTGATTCTATGTCTTCACTATTGTGAATTGTGCTGTGATGAACATGCATGTGTATGTGTCTTTAGAGTAGAAAAATTTATATTCATTCCTTTGGGTATACACCCAATAATGGGATTGCTGGAATGAATGATAGTTTTAAGTTTGAGAAATCACCAAACTGCTTTCCACAATGGCTGAACTAATTTACATTCCCACCAGCAGTGTAGAAGTGTTTCCTTTTTTTTCTGCAACCTTGACAGCATCTGTTGACTTTTTAATAATCGCTGTCCTGATTGGTGTGAGACGGTAGGTATCTCATTGTGGTTTTGATTTGCATTCCTTTCATGATTAGTAATGTTGAGCATATTTTAATATGCTTGTTGCTTTTGTGTATGTCTTTTGAAAAGTGTTTGTTCGTGTCCTTTGCCCACTTTTTAAAGGGATTGTTTTTGGCTTGTTTAAATTCCTTATAGATTCTGGATATTTGACGTTTGTCAGGAGCACAGTTTGCACATATTTTCTTCCATTCTGTAGGCTGCCTTTTTGCTCTGTTAATAGTTTCTCTTGCCTTGCAGAAACCCTTTAGTTTAGTCCCATTTGTCAATTTTTGTTTTTGTTGCAATTGCTTTTGGCATCTTTGTCATGCAATCTTTGGCAGGGCCCTTTACAGAATAGTATTTCCTAGGTTGCCTTTCAAGGTTTTTATAGTTTTAGGTTTTACATTTAAATTATTAATCCATCTGAAGCTGATTTTTGTATATGATGTAAGGAAGGGGTCCATTTTCAATCTTCTGCATATGGCTAGCCAGTTATCTCAGCACCACTTGTTGAATAGGGAGTTCTTTCCCCATTGTTATTGACTTTGTTGATGATCAGATGGTTGTAGGTGTGGCATTCTTTCTTGGCTATTATGTTACATTGGTTTGTGTCTATTTATGTACCAGCACCACGCTGTTTTGGCTACGGTAGCCTTGTAGTATAGTCTAAAGTCAGGTAGTGTGACACCTCTTTGTTCTTTTTGCTTAGTATTGCTGTGGCTATTCATGCTCTGTTTTGCTTTCATGTAAGTTTTAAAATAGTTTTCTAATTCTGTGAAGAATGCCATTGGTAGATTGATAGAAATAGCATTGAATCTAAATTGGTTTGGGCAGTATGGCCATTTTAACATTATTGATTCTTCCTATCCATGAGCATGAAGTGTTTTTCCATTTGTTTGTGTCAAATCTGATGGTTTGAGCAGAGTTTTGTGATTTTTCATGGTAGAGGTCTTTCACCTCCCTGTTTGGCTGTATTCCTAGGTATTTTACTCTTTTTTGTGGCTATTGTGAATTGGATCACGTTATTGGTTTGGCTCTCACCTTGGACATTGTTGGTGTATAGAAATGCTGCTGATTTTTATACACTAATTTTATATCTTGAAGCTTTGCTGAAGTTGTTTAATCAGATGTAGGAGCTTTTGGGCAGAGACTATGGGATTTTCTAGTTATATAATTATATCATATGCAAACAGAGACAGTTTGACTTCCTCTCTTCCTATTTGGATGCTTTCTTTCTCTTGCCTGATTGCTCTGGCTAGGACTTCCAGTACCATGTTGAATAGGAGTGATGAGAGTGGGCATGTTCTTGTCTTGTTCTCAAGGGGAATGCTTCCAGCTTTTGTCCATTCAGTATAACGTTGGCTGTGGGTTTTTTGTAGATGGCTTTAATTATTTTGAGGTATGCTCCTTCAGTGCCTAGTTTATTAAGGATTTTTAACATAAAGGGATGTTCAATTTTATCAAAAGTCTTTTCTGCATCTATTAAGATGATTATGTGGTTTTCGTTTTTAGTTCTTTTTATGTGATGGATCACATTTATTGATTTGCATATGTTGAACCAAACTCGCACCCCAGGGATAAAGCCTACTTGATCATGGTGGATTAGATTTTTGACGTGCTGCTGGATTCAGTTTACCAGTATTTTGTTGAGGGTTTTGGCATCTATGTTCATCAACAATATTGGCCTGAAGTTTCCTTTATTTGTTGTGACTCTGCCAGGTTTTGGTATCAGGATGATGCTAGCTTCAGAGAATGAGTTAGGAAGGAGTCACTTCTCCTCAATTTTTTGGAAAAGTTTCAGTAGGAATGGTACCAGTTATTCTTTATTTGGTAAAATTTGGCCATGAATCCATGTGGTCCTGGGCTTTTTCTGGTTGGTGGGCTTTTTATTACTAATTTGACCTCAGAACTCCTTATTGGTTTGTTCAGAGATTCAATTTCTTCCCAATTTAATCTTGGGAGGTTCTATGTTTCCAATAATTTATCCATTTCTTCTAGGTTTTATAGCTTGTGTGCACAGAGGTATTCATAGTCATCTGAAGATTTTTTGTATTTCTGTAGGGTCAGTGGCAATGTCCCCTTTGTATTTCTGATTGTGTTTATTTAGATCTTCTCTTTTTTCTTTATTAGTCTAGCCAGAAGTCTGTAAATCTTATTTATTCTTTCAGAAAACTAACTCTTGGATTTGTCAATCTTTTATGTCTCAATTTCCTTCAGTTCAGCTCTAATTTTGATTATTTCTTGTCTTCTGCTAGCTTTGGGGTTGGTTTGCTCTTGTTTTCCTAGTTTCTCTTAGTGTGATGTTAGGTTGCTAATTTGAGATTTTTTTTTTTTTTTTTTCTGGAGACAGGGTCTTACTCTGTCATCCAGGCTGGAGTGCAGTGGCATGATCTCAGCTCACTGCAACCTCTGCTTCCTGGAATCAAGTAATCCTCCCACCTCAACCTCCCAAGTAGCTGGGAATACAGGCACGAGCCACTGTGCCCAGCTAATATTTTGTAGAGATGGGGTTTCACTATGTTGCCCAGGCTGGTCTTGAACTCCTGGGCTCAAAGCAATCCACCTGCCTTGGTCTCCCAAAGTGTCGGGATTATAGGTGTGAGCCACCGCATCTGGCCCTCTAACTTTTCACCATAAATTCCCCCTTTTAACACTACTTTAGCTATGTCCTGAGATTATGGTATGTTTTATCTTTGTTCTCATTACTTTCAATTTCTTGATTTCTGCCGTAGTTTCATTGCTTTCCCAAAAGTCATCCAGGAGCAGGTTGTTTAACTTCCATGTAATTGTATGGCTTAAGAGTGATTTTCTTAGTATTAATTTCTATTTCTATTGCACTGTAGTGTAAGGGTATGGTTGGTATGATTTTTTTTTTTAATTTGCTGAGAATTGTTTTATGGCTGCTTGTTGTTTTGTTGATTTTAGAGTATGTACCATATGCAGATGAGAAAAATCTATATTTTTGGGGGTGCGGGTGGAGAGTTCTGTAGATGTCTGTTAGGTTCTGATATGGTTTGGGTCTGTGTCCCCACCCAAATCTCATTTCAAATTATATTGCCCAATGTTGGAGGTGGAGCCTGGTAGGAGATGATTGGATGATCATGGGGGTGGGTTTCCCCTTTGGTACTATTCTCATGACAGTGTGTGAGTTACCATGAGATCTAGTTGTTTAGAAGTGTAGTGCACTGCACTCAACTCTTCCTCCTGCTCTGGCTGTGTAAGACATGCCTGCATCCCTTTTGCCTTTTGCCACAAGTTTCCTGTGGCCTACCCAGCCATGATTCCTGTACAGCTTGCAGAACCATGAGTCAATTAAACCTCTTTTCTATATAAATTACCCAGTCTCAGGTATTTCTTCATAGCAGTGTGAGAATGGACTAATAAAGGTCCCAAATATCTTTGTGAGTTTTCTGCCTCAGTGATCTGTCTAATATTGTCAGTAGGGTGTTAAAATCTCCCACTATTATTGTGTAGTTATCTAAGCCTCTTCGCTGGTCTCTAAGAACTTGCTTTATCAATCTGGTTTCCCCCTTGTTGGATGGATATATATTTAGGATAGTTAGGTATTTTTGTTGAATTGAACCCTTTACTGTTATGTAATACCCTTCTTTGTCTTTTTCAATCATTGTTGGCTTAAAGTCTGTTTTGTCTGAAATCACAACATCAATCCCTGTTATTTTCTGTTTTCCATTTGCTTGGTAGATTTCTCTCTGTTCCTTTATTCTGAGCCTATGGTTATCATGAGTGTGAGATAGGTCTCTTAAGGCATCATACAGTTAGGTATCACCTTTTTATCAAACTTTCCACTCTGTCTTTTAAGTGGGATATTTAGCCCATTTACATTCAAGGTTAATAATTTAGGTTTGGCTGTGTCCCCACCCAAATCTCATCTTTAACTATAGCTCCTACCATTCCCACATGTGTGGGAGGGACCCAGTGGAAGAAAATCTTCACAAACTATGCATGCAACAAAGGACCAATATAGAATCTACAAGGAACTCAAACAAATCAGCAAGAAAGAAACCAAATAATCCCATCAATGAGTGGGCTAAGGACATGAATAGGCAATTCTAAAAAAAAAGATATACAAGGCTGGACCATGGCAGCTCATACCTGTAATCCCAGCAGTTTGGGAGGCCAATGTGGGTGGAACACTTGAGGCCAGGAGTTCGAGATGAGCCTGGCCAACATGGTGAAACCCTGTTTTAACTAAAAAATACAAAACTTAGCCAGGTATGGTGGTGCATGCCTGTAATCCCAGTTACTCAGGAGGCTGAGGCATGAGAATCACTTGAACCTTGGAGACGGAGGTTGCAGTGAGCCAAGATGCACCACTGCACTCTAGCCTGGGTGACATAGTAAGATTCTGTCTCAAAAAAAAAAAAAAAAAAGGAAGATATACAAATGGCCAACAAATACATTAAAAAATGTTCAACATCACTAATTATCAGGGAAATGCAAATCAAAACTACAACGCAATATCACCTTACTCCTGCAAAAATGGCCATAATTTAAAAATAAAAAAATAATAGACTTTGGCATGGATGTGGTGAAAAGGGAACACTTTTACACTGCTGGTAGGAATGTAAGCTAGTACAACCACTATAGCAAACAGTGTGGATATTACTTACATAACTAAAAGTAGATCTACCATTTGATCCAGCAATCCCACTACTGGCTATCTACCTGGAGGAAAAGATGTCATTATATGAAAAAAGACACTTGCACATGCATGTTTATATCAGGACAATTTGCAACTGCAAAAATATGGAACCAACCCAAATGCCCATCAATCAATGAGTGGATAAAGAAAATGTAGTACATATACACTATGGACTGCTACCAAGCCATAAAAAGGAATGAAGTAATGACATTCACAGCAATCTGGATGGAATTGGAGACCATTATTCCTAAGCGAAGTAACTCAGGAATGAAAAACCAAGCATCACATGTTCTCACTTATAAGTGGGAGCTAAGCTATGAGGATACAAAGGCATAAGAATGATACAAATGGACTTTGGAGACTCAAGAGGAAGGGTGGGAGGGGGCAAATGATAAAAGACCACACATTGGGTACAGTGTACACTGCTCAGGTGATGAGTGCACCAAAATCTCAGAAACCACCAGTAAAGAAGTCATCCATGTAATCAAGTACCACTTGTTCTCCCAAAACCTACTGAAATAATAATTAAAAAAGAAAGTGAAAAGACAATAGCAAAGACATAGAATCAACCCAGGTACCCATCAACAGTGGATTAGATAAAGAAAATGTGGTACTTATACACCATGGAATACTACACAGCCGTAAAAGAACAAAATCATGTCCTTTGCCAAGACATGGATGTAGCTAGAGGCCATTATCCTAAGCAAATCCTAAGTAACAGAAAACCAAATACCTTATGTTCACACTTGAAAGTGGGAGCTAAGCATTGGATACACATGGACACAAAGATGAGAATAGACACTGGAGACTCCAAAAGCGGGAAGGGAAGGAAGGAGGAAGGGAAGGGCTGAAAAACTACCTATTGGGTACCATGTTCACTACTTGGGTGACGGGATCATTAGAAGCCCAGCCTCAGTGTCATGCATCTAACTCACGTAACAAGCCTGCACATGTACCCCCAAATCTAAAATTTAAAACAGAAAGTGAAAAGATAATGCATAGAATGGAAGGGAATATTTGAAGATCATATATCCATGATCTATCAGGAACGCTTACAATGCAATAATAAAGAGACATAACTCAAAATTGGGCAAAGTACTTGAATAGACATTTCTCCAAAGAAGATATAGAAATGGCTAATAAGCACAAGTAAAGATAGTCAACATCATTAGCCATTAGTGAAATGCAAATAAAATATACAATGAGATACCATCTCATACCCACTAAAATGGCTATCCTAAAAAAGATAATAACAAGTGTTGGTAAGAATGTGGAGAAATTGGCCAGCACGATGGCTCACGCTTGTAATTCTAGCACTTTGGGAGGCCGAGGTGGGCAGATCATGAGGTCAGGAGATCAAGACCATCCTGCCCAACATGGTGAAACCTCGCCTCTATTACAAGTACAAAAATTAGCCGGGCATGGTGGAGCATGCCTGTAGTCCCAGCTACTTGGGAGCCTGAGGCAGGAGAATCACTTGAACCCAGGAGGCGGAGGTTGCAGTGAGCTGAGATCATGCCACTGCACTCCAGCCTGGCAACACAGTGAGACGTCATCTAAAAAAAAGAAAAAAAAAAAGTGGAGAAATTGGGAATACAAAATGGTGAAGGCACTTTGGAAAACAGTTTGGCAGTCCCTCAAATGGTTAAACCTAGAGTTACCATATAACCCCACAACTCTACTCCTAGGTATATGTATATACCCAGGAAAAATAAAAACATATATTCACACAAAAGTTTGTAGATAAATGTTCAGAGCACCATTACTTATAATAGCCAAAAATTTGAAATAACTTAAGTGTCCATCAATGGATGAATGGATAAATGTTAAAATATGTTATATCCACACAATGGAATATTATTTAGTCATAAAAAAGAATGAAGTACTGATTCATACTATGACATAAATGAACCATGAAGACATGCACTAAGTGAATGAAACCAATTAGAAAGACACATATTGTATTATTTCATTTATGTGAAATGACCAGGATAGGCAAATCCATGGAGACAGAAAGTAAATTAGTGGTTGCCTAGGGCTGAAGTAGATTTGGAGAGACGTGGAGAAGGACTGCTATTGGGTGTAGAGTTTCTTTTTCAGGTGATGAAGATGTTCTAAAAGTGATTGTATTATTGGCTCTACACCTCTGTGAATATACTAAATGTGTTTGAATTGTATACTTTAAATGAGTGGCTTTAAACTTTAAATTTGTTTTAATTTAACAAATTTAAACAATTTAACAATTTGTTAAACTTTAAATTTGTTCCTGTGAATTATATTTCAATATAAAGCTGTAATCTGGGGGGAGAAAACACCACTACCTAACTCCCTCATACAATGAGAGAAAGAATAAAGAGAGGATGGGAAATGTAGTCTCCAATGACTGGCATATTCCTAGTTCTATTACTAAAAGAAAGAAAGCAGGATGGATATTTGTGCACTTAGACTCTGCCACACATCCCATCTCCACCACATCCTGCTCTCTGACATAGCCTTCATGTGTGCAGATCAGGGCAGAAATTCCCCAGACATCCATCCTATGCTACTCTGGCAGCCAATGTGACTATTTCCCTGCAGGCCCTTCTCCCATCTACTGCAAGTCACCTACCAGGCAGTTTACCTACTTTTCCGTGATACAGTCTTGTTTACTCAAAATGGAAAGGACATGTCCTGACTTAGCGTGATGTCTCCTTTAGCCTATACCTAATGTCCTGGCCTATACAAAGTAAAGCCTATTCCCTTCTGAGGTAAATACTTCTTTGAAAGAGAAATTTACTCCAAGTTTTTGAGGGCTTAAGTTAGATGCCCTGTGGATAAATTTCCCTGGTATCAAACTCTCTGTTTCATGTCATCCTTTACCACACACTTTTTTTTTTTTTTTTTTTTTTTTAAATCAAAACAGGGTTTCACTCTGTTGCCAAAGGCAGGAGTGCAGTGGCATGATCTCAGCTCACTGCAACCTCCGCCTCCTGGGCTCAAGCGATCTTCCTGCCTCAGCCTCCCAAGTAGCCAAGACTATGGGCACATGCCACCACACCCAGCTAACTTTTGTATTTTTATAGAGACAGGGTTTCGCCATGTTGCCCAGACTGGTCTTGAACTCCTGAGCTCAAAGGATCAACCCACCTCAGCCTCCCAAATTGTTGGGATTACAGCCATGAGCCACCATGCCTGGCCACCACACACGTTCAATGACCTTCTACTTTAGGGTGAATTCTTTAGAATTCTTTAGCATCCTAAAGGGATTGAGAAGGCCTCCAGCTTAATAGGTCAGGGGCCTTTACCATTTTATCACCCATAGGGCCCGAGAGGTCTCTGTGCAGGAAGGCTTAAAATCCCTTCCTTCCAATGGTGAGTCCCACTGTATTCTTCGCTACATTTATAAAAGGAAATTTAGTAAGTGTCAGATAAGTGTTTGTTGATCTATTGATTCAGCCTCACCATAGAACTGAGAAAATTCAGTCTAAAAAGAAGTAAAATCATGCTTAAAGCTTGCACTACAGGGTAGTGTAGGAGGGTTCACCAGGATGCCTCAGTTTTCCCATTTGTTCAATGAAGATGCTATTTTTGAAGTGTGTGAGCATCTCCAGATAAATGCTAATAACTGAGAAAATGGATTCAGCATCTGACTGTCTGAAAGTGGAAGGAGTTGACAGAAAAGCCTTCCTTCTCTATAGTCAGGCTTCTCTGTAACACGGGAGAGAGGCTGTTTTTCAGCAAGCTCCAGGAAAGAACACAGGGAACTAAGCTGAGAAGGGTAAGTTCATGACTCAACAGACATCCTTTTCTGTACTTTTGCTTTATCTTCTTACTTAAGCAAAGTTGAAATTGTTTCCTTGCTGAGCTTGTTTTTCCAAAGTATTAGCTAATGTGGTAATTGGGATACATTTGTTCCTGTTAAATTCAGGATTTCAAGAAGCAGCTGAATTTAAACTAACCTAAGTGGGATATATAAAGATCTTTAGTGTTCTTTAATCCAGACCATTATTAAACTTCCTGGAATATGGAAAGAAAAAACAAAAGAATTAAATAAACTCACATTGTGTTGTAAAGTCCATTTGCATTGCACATACCAGCAGATCATGCTTGGGTGGGTTTTTTAATTTCTTGACTTATTTCCTTTACTAATGACCTCTGTACTCATTAGAAGGTATTAGCACATTACAAAGATATTATGAAGCACCAATGGGTGTACATTTGTCCCATATTTAATTTTATTCCTGAGAGTAATGCTCAGGTTTTCCTTCATGCTGGTTTTCTTTTCAGCACACTCTGGTATTTTGCAAATAAAACAATCATGGCTAGCTTCACAGGAGTACAACATATGCAATCACACAAGGCCCCATGTTTAGAAAGTCCCCAGACTTGGAAGGATCACATACTTGTCTTAATGTTCTGCTGTCATTTTTGTTAGTTTATTCCCAAAGAAATTCATTTCTTTGGAGAGCCATTCTCTCTGTGGTTTTAGATTGACATAAGTGATTCCATTTTGGTACTGATACCCTTCACATCGTCTTGAGATTCTCAATAATTTTGAACAAGGGGCCACATACTCATTTTGCACTTGGTCCTGAAAATTTTGTAGCTGGTACTAACCACAATACTTGGAATTTCAGATCTCACCTCTGATCATTATTAGCTGTGTGACCTTGGACAGGTTTCTGAACCTCTCTCAACTTCACTTTCCTCAAACTTTAAATTTGAAAGAACAACATCTGTCTCAGAATTGTTGTAAGAATTAGCATTCAAATAAGATAGAAAATACACTGGTGTCTAGCACATGGTTCTAGTAACTAACTCTTATTAATTCCACACTCTGTGCCAGGCACCGTGTGTGCTGTTTACACAGATCAGCTCATTAATTCCTTGCACCTGTGGCTGATGATCAGCAAATACACCATTTGCACTTAGAGGATTTTTATAGCCAGTGTCCATTTCTCACTGGTCCAGCCTCCATTCTGGTTGGTGTCCATGGTGATTATGGTTATCATCACTACTTCTCTCAATGCTCTGTGCAGCTGGTAGTATTTTATAAATGAAAGAATTGAGGCACAAACATATTAAGTAACTTGCCCAAGATCACACAGCTTATAAGTAGACACTCCTTAACTATTAATGGCATAAACTCTAGTAAACAGCAGAGAGAGGTGAGATCTTTTAACTTGAAGTTTAATGTTCTTTCCTTCTGTCTCCAATTTTTTACCCCCAAGGAGTTAATAGTTGAGTAAGAGTGATGTTACATATAAATCTGGCTACTGCACAAAGCTGTGTGCTCCTACCTGTTCAGCCTCACCTGCCAAACACATGCTCTCCAAGCTGCTTGCAGTTGCCCTCTCAGGCTTCCAGGTCTTTGATTAAATTGTTTCCTCATCTAAAGGTTCTTCCCTAATTCCCAGTCCTTAGCACTTCCTACCTAATTTCTCACTTTCTTTTAAGAATCAACTTAAGTGGCTCACCCCTGAAGAAGTCCTCTCCTCTGAGCACTCTTAGAATTTTATGCATAGTTTTATCATAATGCGTCTCACATAAATTCTAATGCTGGTCTTCTTGTCTGCCTTCCCCCAGGCCTGAAAGATCATTGATGAGCAAAGATACATATTGCTCATCCGGGTGTCACCAGCACTTAGGAAAGTGTACCTGACACATAGCTACTATTCAGTACATAATGAATGAAAGGTGGTACCATTTTCCAAGGAATATCAGATGCTTTAATTCAAAGCGGGGAGAGATGAACTCAATGGATTGACACAGCCTTCATAGAGGAAGTGGTCTGCATATTAGGTTTTGAAGGACAGGGAAGACTAAAATAATAGGATTGAGGATAGAGGCAGAAAATCCACTCAGACAGAAGGAACAGCTTGCGCAAAAGTGGGAATATGGAAGGGTTAAGACAAAGCTTGTTTAGAAAACAACAGGTAGATCATTTGGCCTGGAACATTGTATTCTTATTGAGCAAGGGATCCCCAAACCAAATGCTTCTTGGAACCAGGCCTTATAGCACAATAAATAAATAAAACATGGCCCCATGTGGTACAATAGAAGGGGAAGGGATTGTGGCAAACTGAAAAACACATGCCCTACTGTGAAGGAATTAGTTACTGCTTCTCCATGACCAATAATCATGTAAGGATCTTTCAATTTTTCCAGATAACATGAAAATCCAGATTCTACATGTGTGAAATATCGATTTTTTTTTTTACTTTTTATTTTTAAACAATTTTAGACTTGTAGAAAAACTGGGAAAATACTGCAGAAAGTTCATGTATACTCTCCACCCAGCTTTCCCTAATACTGTCAACTTTCATACCCATAGTATAATTCTCAGAACTATGAGTTAACATTGCTATAAAGGATTAAACTGCAGTGCTTATTCAAATTTCATCAGTTTTCCCCTAAGGTTCTTTTTCTATTCCAGGATTCAGTCCAGGATCCCACATTGCTTTTAGTGTTGTATTTCTTTTTTTTGTTTTGTTTTCTTTCCTGACAGAGTCTCACTCCATTGCCCAGGCTGGAGTGCAGTGGCATGATCTCAGCTCACTGCAACCTCTGCCTTCTGGGTTCAAGTGATCCCCCTGCTTCAGCCTCCTGAGTAGCTGGGACTACAGACGCCCACCACCATGCCCAGCTAATTTTTGTATTTTTAGTAGAGACAAGGTTACACTGTGTTGGCCGGGCTGGTCTCGAACTCCTGACCTCAGCATCCGCCCACCTCGGCCTCCCAAAGTGCCAGGATTACAGGCGTGAGCCACCATGCCCAGCCTAATTGTTGTATTTCTTTAGTTTCAGTCTTTCCTTGTCTTTC
This sequence comes from Pongo pygmaeus, assembly GCF_028885625.2. Taxonomy (NCBI): domain Eukaryota; kingdom Metazoa; phylum Chordata; class Mammalia; order Primates; family Hominidae; genus Pongo; species Pongo pygmaeus. The sequence goes on along the minus strand of NC_072388.2, from coordinate 55,077,710 downwards.
ATGACTTTAACATTTTATTTTTTTTTTAATTTTTTTTATTATACTTTAAGTTTTAGGGTACATGTGCACAACGTGCAGGTTTGTTACATATGTATACATGTGCCATGCTGGTGTGCTGCACCCATTAACTCGTCATTTAACGTTAGGTGTATCTCCTAATGCTGCCCCTACCCCCTACCCCCACCCCACAACAGGCCCCAGTGTGTGATGTTCCCCTTCCTGTGTCCATGTGTTCTCATTGTTCGATTCCCACCTATGAGTGAGAACATGCGGTGTTTGGTTTTTTGTCCTTGTGATAGTTTGCTGAGAATGATGGTTTCCAGCTTCATCCATGTCCCTACAAAGGACATGAACTCATCATTTTTTATGGCTGCATAGTATTCCATGGTGTATATGTGCCACATTTTCTTAATCCAGTCTATCATTGTTGGACATTTGGGTTGGTTCCAAGTCTTTGCTATTGTGAATAGTGCTGCAATAAACACACATGTGCATGTGTCTTTATAGCAGCATGATTTATAATCCTTTGGGTATATACCCAGTAATGGGATGGCTGGGTCAAATGGTATTTCTAGTTCTAGATCCCTGAGGAATCGCCACACTGACTTCCACAATGGTTGAACTAGTTTACAGTCCCACCAACAGTGTAAAAGTGTTCCTATTTCTCCACATCCTCTCCAGCACCTGTTGTTTCCTGACTTATTAATGATGGCCATTCTAACTGATGTGAGATGGTATCTCATTGTGGTTTTGATTTGCATTTCTCTGATGGCCAGTGATGGTGAGCATTTTTTCATGTGTCTTTTGGCTGCATAAATGTCTTCTTTTGAGAAGTGTGTGTTCATATCCTTCACCCACTTGTTGATGTGGTTGTTTGTTTTTTTCTTGTAAATTTGTTTGAGTTCATTGTAGATTCTGGATATCAGCCCATTGTCAGATGAGTAGATTGCAAAAATTTTCTCCCATTCTGTAGGTTGTCTATTCACTCTGATGGTAGTTGCTTTTGCTGTACAGAAGCTCTTTAGTTTAATTAGATCCCATTTGTCAATTTTGGCTTTGTTGCCATTGCTTTTGGTGTTTTAGTCATGAAGTCCTTGCCCATGCCTATCTCCTGAATGGTATTGCCTAGGTTTTCTTCTAGGGTTTTTATGGCCCAAGGTAATTTATAGATTCAATACCATCCCCATCAAGCTACCAATGACTTTCTTCACAGAATTGGAAAAAACTACTTTAAAGTTCATATGGAACCAAAAAAGAGCCCACATTGCCAAGTCAATCCTAAGCCAAAAGAACAAAGCTGGAGGCATCACGCTACCTGACTTCAAACTATACTACAAGGCTACAGCAACCAAAACAGCATGGTACTGGTACCAAAATAGAGATATAGACCAATGGAACAGAACAGAGCCCTCAGAAATAATGCCACATATCTACAACTATCTGATCTTTGACAAACCTGAGAAAAACAACAAATGGGGAAAGGATTCCCTATTTAATAAATGGTGCTGGGAAAACTGGCTAGCTGTATGTAGAAAGCTGAAACTGGATCCCTTCCTTACACCTTATACAAAAATTAATTCAAGATGGATTAAAGACTTAAATGTTAGACTTTAACATTTTAGATGACTACTTGTCAATTATTTTGTAGACTGTCTCTATTTTCTCATGATTAAGTTGAGATTTTTGCATTTTTTTGCAAAAATACCCCAAAAATGATGCTGTGCCCATCTCAGTGCATCATATTGGGGGTACATGATATCAATATGTCCTATCAGTGGTGATGCTTACTTTGATCATTCAGTTAAGGTGGTGTCTGCCATGTTTTTCCACTGTAAAGTTTTCATTTGTTTTTCTTAATTGACCAATAGTTTGGGGACAATACTTTGAAGCTACAAGTATCCTGTTTCTTCTTAAACTTTAGTCCTCTGATTTTAACATCCGTCAGTGGATCTTGCCTACAATGATTACTGTTTAATGTAATGTCTGCCTAGTGGTGATGTTGTATTTCCTGCATTCATTCTACATTTATTAATTAGAATTCCTCTGTAAGGAAAAGCTGTCCTATCCCTTTCCCCTATTTATTTATTCATTCAATTATTTATATTAGTATGGATATTTATTTTATTTTATGGGTTACAATCCATTATTATTGTTATTTGGTTGCTCAAATTGTTCTCGATTTGCCCATTGGGAGTGCCTTCCGATTGGCTTGGCTGTGATGTGCTTTTGTCATGCCCCTTCCTATTTTGAGCACTTCCTTATTTTCTGAGATGGCAACATGTTTCAGGCTCATCTTCTGCTTTCCTTGACCTAGCCCTGGAATCAGCAACTTCTCCAAGAAGCTCTGGCTCCTCTTATTGGAAAAGAAACATCTTGGATTTAAAATATAAAAAATGAACTCAAACCTAAAAATATATTGTGGCTGCATATTTGGGTCATATAGTTTTTCACGTTGGAACCTCTGATACAGGAGATCACAGAGATAGCAGGAAAGGTCAGAAGGTCGATTCTCTGCTTTGAATTGCTAAATATGTGTTCTAAACATGTAGCGGAAACAATAGCCTTGAAGGAAGAGATTTTTTCATTACTCAAGCCAGAGCCAAATTTCTGGCCCAGACAATAGATTTTTTTTTTTAATTAATAAGTTTTGTTTTTTACAGCAGTTTTAGGTTCACAGCAAAATCAAGCAGAAAGTATAGAGTTCCCACATAGGTCCTATCCCAACTTACACAGAACCTCCTCCACTACCGGCATCCCCCACCAGAGTGGTACAATGGATGAACTTACATTGACATATAATTGTCAACCAAAGTCCACAGTTTTCATTAAGGCTCACTCCTGGTGTTGTATGTTCTAAGGGTTTTGATAGATGTATAAAGACATGTATCCACCGTTTTGGTATCATACAGAGTAGTTTCACTGCCCGAAAATCCCTCTGTGCTCTGTCTATTCACTCCTCCCTCCCCACAACCTCTGCCAGCCACTAATCTTTTTACTGTCTCCATAGTTTTGTCTTTTCTAGAATGTCATATATTGTAATTAGAATCAAACAGTATGTGGCCTGTATTGCTAAATGACTTCTGTCATTTAGCAATATGCATTTAAATTCCTCCATGTCATTTCATGGCTTGATAGCTCATTTCCTTCTAGAGGTAAATAATATTCCATTGTCTAGATATACTACAGTTTATCCATTCACCTACTTAAGGATGTTTTGGTTGCTTTTAAGTTTTAACAATTATAAGTAAAGCTACTATAAACATCTGTGTGCAGATTTTTGTGTGGACATAATTTTTCAATTCGTTTGGGTAAATACTAAGGAGTATAATTGTCGGATCATATGGTACGGCTATGTTTAGTTTTGTAAGAAACTACCAAACTGTCTTCCAAATTGGCTGTACCAGTTTGCATTTCCACTAGCAATAAATGGGAGTTTCTGTTGTCTTGTCTCACCAGCATTTGGTGTTATCAGTGTTTTGCATTTTGGCCATTTTAGTAGGTTTGCAGTCATATCTCAATGTTGTTCTAATTTGTATTTCTCTGATGAGATATGATGTAGAACATCTTTTCATATGCTTATTTGCCATATGTATACCTTTTTTGGTGAGATCTCTGTTTAGGTCTTTTGCCCATTTTTTTTTTTTTTTTTTTTTTGAGATGGAGTCGCACTCTGTCACCCAGGCTGGAGTGCAGTGGCGCTATTTCAGCTCACTGCAACCTCTGCCTCCTAGATTCGAGCGGTTCTCCTGCCTCAGCCTCCCAAGTAGCAGGGACTACAGGTGCATCCCACCATGCCTGGCTAATTTATGTATTTTTAATACAGACAGGGTTTCACCATATTGGCCAGGCTGGTCTCGAACTCCTGACCTCAACTGATCCACTTGCCTTGGCCTCCCAAAGTGCTGGGATTACAGGCATGAGCCACGGTGCCCAGCCTTGCCCATTTTTAATTGGGTTGTTTGTTTTCTTATTCTTAATTGGGTTGTTTGTTGAGCTTGAAGGGTTTTTAGTATATTTTGGATAATAGTCCTTTATCAGACGTCTCTTTTGCAAATATTTTCTCCCAGTCTGTGGCTTGTCTTCTCATTCCCTTGACATTGTCCTTCTCAGAGGAGAAGTTTTTAATTTTAATGAAGCTCAGCTTATCAATGATTTCTTTCATGTATCATGCCTGTAGTTTTGTATTTTAAAAGTCATCTCCATACCCAAGGTCAATTAGGTTTTCTTTTATGGTATCTTGTAGGAATTTTATTGTTTTGTGTTTTATATGTAAGTCGATGATCCATTTTTACTTAATTTTTGTGAAGAGTGTAAGGGCTTTATCTAGATGGGTCTTTTTTATTTTATTTTATTTTTATGGTTTTTTTTTTTGCATGCAGATATTCCAGTTGTTCTAGCACCATTTGTTGAAAAAACAAAACAAAACATGAAAAAAAAGCACCATATTTTCTCCATTGAATTGCCTTTGCTACTTTGTCAAAAATCAGGTGACCAACCATGCAGGTCCGTTTCTGGGCTCTCTATTCTGTTTCATTTGTCTCTTTGTTTTTCCACCAGATGCCACACTGCCTTGATTACTGTAGCTTTACAGTAAGACAATAGATTTTTAAGAATACAGTACTCACCTGGCTGGTTCTCTTAAAGACAGTCCAGACAGCATGGTACAGCAACAATACAGGAGAGATGATGTGGCCAAAGAAGGCTTTCACATTTGTCTAACTCTCCTGCACACACATAGGAGGGAAGTTTGCCTTACTTCTGGATATATCAAGGGAGTGATACAAAGGGGCCCAGTGGATCTGAAGGAGCTTTTGGTTGAGATGAGGGATACACAGAGTGTATGGACATGCTAACCTGATACCAAAGAGGAAACAAAGACACTGGGCTATGACCAAAGGCCATGAGGTGTGATGTCCAAAGACCAGATGGTGCAAGCAATATCTCAGTGAATGCCAGTCCATACTGAAGGCCAACTCCTCCTTCCCATTGCTAGAAGCTTTAGCCTTCCCTGCAACTTAGAATATCTGTGGAGAAAGTGGGGGAGGGGACCTAAATACACCAAGTTTGTAAAGTTACAAAAAAATACAGAAAATACTGACATGTTTTAACACACTTGTTAGCTTGGGTTTTGTTTGTTTGTTTGTTTGTTTTTAAGACGGAGTCTTGCTCTGTCACCCAGGCTGGAATGCAGTGGCGTGATCTTGGCTCACTGCAAGCTCCGCATCCTGGGTTCACGCCATTCTCCTGCCTCAGCCTCCTGAGTAGCTGGGACTACAGGTGCCCAGCACCACGCCTGGCTAACTTTTTGTATTTTTAGTAGAGACGGGGTTTCACCGTGTTAGCCAGGATGGTCTCGATCTCCTGACCTCGTGATCCGCTTGCCTCAGCCTCCCAAAGTAGCTTGGGTTTTAAAAGTCTCACCTAGGCCGGGTGCAGTGGCTCACGCCTATAATCCTAGCACTTTGGGAGGCTGAGGTGAGTGGACCACGTGAGGTCAGGAGTTCGAAACCAGCCTGGCCAACATAGTGAAACCCCATCTCTACTAAAAATACAAAAATTAGCCCAGCATGGTAGCACGTGCCTGTAATCCCAGCTACTCGGGAGGCTGAGGCAGGAGAATGGCTTGAACCTAGGAGGTGGATGTTGCAGGGAGCCAAGATCATGCCATTGCACTGCAGCCTAGGCAATAGAGTGAGACTCAGTCTCAAAAAAAAGAAGTCTTACCTGCCGTAAAATTATGAAGCTAACTTAATGCTCATCTATCAAACTTATACTAAATGAGGTTACTTGTATGTCTGAGTTCAGACTTCTAAGAGCATGAAAGGCAGCAGAGTTCTCTTGAAGGGCAGTAGAGCCTCCTTTTTGTTTTTTGTTTTGCACATTCTAGTTGTGCTAACCAAGAGAGATGTACCCCCACCCTACTCCAGGTAATCTTATTAAAACATTCGCTCTAATTGTGTTGGGTAATGGCTCATTAGATAAGAACATTTGGATACTAGAAGTCCACATCATCTAAGGTCAAGCCTCCAATGAAAGGAACATGGAGGTGATGCAGTTATACTGATTTCTGAGCAGATGGCTGTTTTCTAGAGGGAAATGGTGCATAAAACACACAAATAATGAAAGACTTGAGAGAGTAATTCTTCATGGCAGTCATGACTATAAAATCAACACAAAGAGACTAATTCACAGAATTGGTACAATGTTTAAAAGCACTAGGGAAAATTAGAGATACTTGCAGCCCTGATGGGGCATTCTGCCTGGACTTGGAGGTGTAAGGGCATAGGATGGGGTGCAGGTATACACGTTTCTATATGTAGTACATACGAATCTCAGTTCACAAACCCAGGTGTGGAGAATTAATACTTACAATGACCCCCTTTTCTTCCAGGCAATAGAAATTTAATTTCAGTCATTTCCAGGTACCTGCCTTTCCCCTGTGATTGCATCTTAGTTTGAGGATTACACAGTGCTAGTAAATGAAGGTTAGGAATGTAGGGCATCTCATCTAAGTTGGCTGCACTCTTCACTAGCATAGCTACTTAGATGGGACAGGGACACCTGCTGGTCATTGCCAAGTCATCCCTTGTATCAGACCATACCATAGTAACTCTGGATCTGGTTTTGAGTGGCGATACCTTGATGTCTCCATGCCATTCTGGGACCACAGAAAACTTGGTGGGACCATCCACAGCCATGTGTCACTTCCTTGGTACCCTTGGGTACACAAGTATAATTCTACTGTCCCAGTACCCCAACCTCACCATTCACAGGTCTACTCTGAGACATTTTCAAACTTATCTACCAGGGCAGAGTAGACAGCTTTCCTTACTTGGGGGTCTTGCCTCCTTTCTAGAGTCTACCAGAGAAGGTAAACACAGGTTTCTTCCGTACTACAATCCCAAAACATATCTGGAGTTCCTGTTGTGGAACATTCTTCCTGATACCTACCAGGAAGAGAGCTGGGTGCAGGCTTTTTCACCCACGACTCATTACCATCTAAGACAGGGGTGTTCAATCTTTTGGCTTCCTTCAGCTACATTGGAAGAAAGCAAATTGTTTTGGGCCATACATACAATACACTAACACTAACAACAGCTGATGAGCTAAAAAAATTGCAAAAAATCTCATAAAGTTTTAAGAAAGTTTATGAATTTGTGTTGGGTGACATTCAAACCCATCTTGGGCTGCATGTAACCTGCAGGCTGCAGGTTGAACAAGCTTGATCTAAGCTCTCCTTTCTTCTGTTTTCAGAGAAAGAACAAGCTTTCTCTGTTTTCCTGGTTGGTTGATGAAGGGAGCTTGGGGCACACTTTGGCCTAAAGGAGGGAGAGCTGTGTGGATTCAGGAAGCTTCTTTTTTATTATTCATCACTTATTCTCCCACATCTATTGTAAACACTCCAGTTCTGTTCTCCTGAGGCCAAGACTTTAAAAACTAAAAAGCGAAATTAATTGACTCATTTTGTGTTATTTGCTTTCTTCCCAGTTATTTCTTTCCTTAGGTAGTGATGCCTACATAGAGAGAAGGATCACGGGTTACAAGAGGGGTGAAAAACTATACATATATTCTAGCCACATATACACTACTCTGTTTCCCCAGCGTCATGATCCCTGCCAAGGTCAGCTACAGTCCACAATGTACACTACAAAAAAATCAAACAATGTGGACTTAGCAGCTGGATTAACGGTGGTGTCAGCTCAGGAGACCTCACCTTTGATTCTTTGGTTCATTCTCTGTTCTTAGTCTTCTTCAAGGGCCCCAGTTGTTGTATTTTAGAAACTAGGACTTCATCAATCAGAGATCATGCTAAAATGAGTCCAGCCCTTTTCTTGTCTCCTCTCACTTTGCCTCTTCTCCTTTCTCTTTTTCTTCCTGCCTCTCCATTTTAATTTCTCTACTCTGCTCTGTCTTTCCTCTCCAAAGGCAAATCAAAGGACATGATTCCAGGACTTTTGCAGGAGATTCTCATTTGCTTTGTTGGTGAAATTATTGTTCTGTCTGTCATCTGTGGCCCCAGCATCATACCCAGTTAGTGCCTCTTTTCACCTTTGATACTGTCCAGATTTGAGTGATGAACTATGTGGCCACTCTAGTCATTACAGACCAGCTCATCCTTAAAAATATTTGACCTCAGTTGAAAACTATTTAGATGTCATAACAATTTAAACAAATATGGACATACTGTTAGGGCATGCTGAAAAAAGTCAGGCTTCAGGAGATGGAGCAAGACGGCTGAATAGAGCCCTCCAGCAATGGTCTCTGCAACAGGAACAGCAAATTCAACAACTATCCACACAAAAAATCACCTTCATAAGAACAAAAATTAGGGGAGTGATCATAGTACCTGGATTTAACATCATATTAAGAAAAGAGATACAGAAGAGGGTAAGAAAGACAGTCTTGAATCACTTATGTCACCCCCCAACCCCCCACCCATCCTCCAGCAGTGGCCATGTGTCATGGAGAGAAAATCTGTGCACTTGGGGAGGGACTATGCAGTGATTGTGGGACTTTGCATTGGATCTCACTCTTGCCCAATCACAGTGGAAAACAAAACAAGGAAAAATTCAGCCAGCACCCACAGAGGGAACATTTAGATGAGCCCTAGCCAGAGGGGAATTGTCCATCCCAGCAGACAGAAACTGAACTCTGGCAAGCTCCACCACCATAGGCTAAAGTACTCTAGGATCCTAAATAAACTTGAAAGGCACTCTAGGCCACAAGGACTGTAATTCCTGGGCAAATCCTGGTGCTATGCTGGGCTCAGAGCCACTGGACTTGGGGTGCACACAACCTAGTGAGACACCAGCTGGGAGGGCTAACAGAGTGCTTGCATAACCCCTTCCCCAACCCCAGGCAGTGCAGCTCACAACTCCTTCCTTATACTTGAGGATAGAAGAGGGGAAAGTAAAGAGGACTTTGTCTTGCAACTTGGATACCAGCCTAGCCACAGTAGAACAGGGCACCAGGCAGAGTCATGAGGCCCCCAATCCAGGCCCTAGCTCCTGGATGACATTTCTAGACACATCCTGGGCAAGAGGGGAGCCCACTGCCCTGAATGAGAGACCTAGGCCTGGCAGCATTTACCACAAGCTGACTGAAGAGCCCTTGGGACTTGAATGAATATCAGTAGTAGCCAGGCAGTACTTACCACATGCCTAGCCAGTAGTGGCCACAAGGAAAAACTCCTCTGCTTGAGGAAAAGGGAGGGAAGACTGGGAAACACTTTGTTTTGTAGCTTGGGTGCCGGCTCAGCGGCAGTAAAATACAGCACAAGGTAGCTTCTGAAAGTTCCCAACTCCAGGCCTTGGTTCTGGGATGGCATCTCTGGACCCTCCTGGGGCTGGGGGGATCTTGCCATCCTAAGCGAAGAACACAAGCCTAGCTGGATTCACCACCTGCTGGTTGTAGAACCCTTGGACCTTGAATGAACATAGGCTGTAGCCAGGCAGTGGTCACCAAGGGCCTTAGGTGAGTCACAGTGCTGTGCTGGTTACAGGTCTGACCCAGTGCAATCCCAGTGACGGTGTTTGCATCACCCCTCCCCCAGCTCCAGGCAGCTCAGCGTAGAGAAAGAGAGATTCCATTCATTTGGGGGAAAGTAAGAGAAAAATATCTCTGCCTGGTAACCCAGGGATTTCTCTCACATCTTACCCAAGACCACCAAGGCAGTAGTACCTCTATGAGTCTGCAAGAGCCACAGCATTATTGGGCTTGGGATAACCCCTAATCCAGATATGACTCTAGTGACCAAAAACTTAGATCATAACACCCAAGTCTCTTTGAATACTTGGAAAGCCTTCCCCAGAAGGACAGGCATGAACATGTCTGCAAAGACTACAATAAATACCTAACTCTTCACTGCCTAGATGTGGATAAATATCCACAAGCATCAAGACCATCCAGGAAAACATAACCTAATCAAATAAACTATATAAGGCATCAGGGGATCAATCTCTGATAGACAGAGACATGTGACTTTTCAGATATGGAATCCAAAGTAGCTGTTTTGAGGATGCTCAATGAAATTCAAGATAATACAGAGAAATAATTCAGAGTTCTAGTAGATAAATATAACAAAGAGATTGATGTAATAAAAAGAATCAAGAAGAAATCCTGAAGCTCAAAAATGCAATTGATTTACTGAAAAAAGCATCAGAGTCCCTTAATAGCAGACTTGATCAGGCAGAAGAATTAGTAAGCTTGAAGATAAGTTATTTGAAAATACATGGTCAGAGGAGACAAAAGAAAACAGAATGAAAAAGAATAAAGTATGTCAGAAGATCTAGAAAATAGCCTCAAAAGGACAAATCTAAGAGTTATTGGCCTTAAACAGGAGGTAGAGAGAGAGATAGTGTGGAAATTGTATTCAAAGAGATAATAACAGAACTTTTCAATACTAGAGAAAGATATCAATATTCAAGTACAAGAAGGTTATAGAACACCAAAGCAGATTTAACCCCCAAAAGACTATATCAAGACATTTAATAATCAAACTCCCAAAGGTCAAGGATGAAGAAAGAATCTTGCTACTTTTAGCAAGAGAAAAGAAACAAATCACACACAAAGGAACTCCAATACATCTGTCAGTAGACTTATCAGTGGAAACCTTACACACAAGGAGAGAGTGGAATGGCATATTTAAGGTGCTGAAGGAAAAAAACTTTTACCCTAGAGTGGTATAACCAGTGAAAATATCTTTCAGGCATGAAGGAGAAATAAAGACTTTCCCAGATTAACAAAAGCTGAGGGATTTCATCAGCTCCAGGTCTGTCCTACAATAAATGCTAAAGGGAGTTATTCAACCTGAAAGGAAAGGCCATTAATGAGCAATAAGAAGTCATCTGAAGCTACAAAACTCACTAGTAACACTAAGTACATAGACAAACACACATTATAACGCTGTAATTTTGATGTGTAAACTACTCATATCTTAAATAGAAAGACAAAAAAATGAACCTATCAAAAATAATGACTACAACAACTTTTCAAAACAGACAGTATAATAAAGATATAAACAGAAACAACAAAAAGTTAAAAAGTTGCGGGGTGAAGTTAAAGTGTCAAGTTTTTGTTGGTGTTTTCTTTGCTTGTTTGTAAGTTTGTTGGTTTATGTAATCAGTGTTGTCAGTCTAAAACAATGGATTATACAATATTATTCCCAAGCATCAAATAAAATAAACACAACAGATACACAAAATATAGAAAGCAAGAATTTAAAACATACCACCAGAGGAAATTACCCTCACTAAAGGAAGACAGAAGGGAAGGGAAAAAAAAGGAAAAGACCACAAAACAACTAGAAAACAAAAGCAAAGTGGGAGAAGTAAGTTCTTAGGTAATAATAACATTGAATGTAAATGGACTAAACTCTCCAATCAAAAGACAGAGAGTGGCTGAACAGATAAAAAAAACAAGACCCAGTGATCTGCTGCCTATAAGAAATACAATTCACCTATAAAGACACATGTCAACAGAAAACAAAGGGATGGAAAAAAAATATTTCATGCCAATGGAAACCAAAAAAATAAAAACAAAAAGAAAACAGCAGGAGAAGCTGTATCAGACAAAATAGATTTCAAAACAAAAACTATAAAAGGAGACAAAGAAGGTAATTATACAATGATAAAGGGGTCAATTCAGCAAGAGGATATCACAATTATAAATACATATGCATCAAACACTGGAGCACTCAGATATACAAAGCAAATACTGTTAGAGCTAAAGAAAGAGACAAACCAATACAATAATAGCTGGAAACTTAAACTCTCCACTTTCAACATTGGACAGATTATCCAGACATAAAAATCAACAAACATTGGACTTACTCTGCTCTATAGAACAAATAGACCTAATAGATATTTTCAGAACATTTCATCCAATGGCTGTAGAATACACATTCTTTTCCTCAGCACATAGACCCTTCTCAAAGATAGACCATATATTAGGTCACAAAAGAAGTCTTAAAACAGCCAATAAAATAAAAATAACATTAAGGATCTTCTCCGACCACAGTGGAATAAAACTAGAAATCAATAATATGAGGAATTTTTGAGACTATATGAACACATGGAAATTAAATAATATGTTCCTGAATGACTGTTGGGTCAATGAAGAAATTAAGAAATTGAAAATCTTCTTGAAACAAGTGAAAATAAAGACACAACATATCAAAACCTATGGGATACACTGAAAACAGTACCAAGAGGAAAGCTTATAGCAATAAGTACCTATATTAAAAAAGAAGAAAAACTTCAAATAACCTAATGATACAACTTAAAGTACTAGGAAAGCAAGAACAAACCAAACCCAACATTAGTGCAAGGGAAGAAACAATAAAGATTAGAGCAGAAGTAAGTAAAATTGAAATGAAGAAAACAATACAGAAGATTAAAGTATTAGTCCATTCTCACATTGCTACAAAGACATAACTGAGACTGGGTAATTTAAAAAGAAAAAAGAGATTTAACTGATTCACAGTTGTGCATGGCTGGGAAGGCCTCAGGAAACTGACATTCATGGTGGAAGAGGAAGCAAACACGTCCTTCTTCACATGGTAGCAGGAGACAGAGGGATACCAGCAGGGGAATCGCCAGATGCTTATAAAACCATCAGATCTCATTAGAACTCACTATCACAAGAACAGGATGGAGGGAACAGCCCCCATGATTCAATTACCTCCCACTGGGCCCCTCCCATGACACATGGGGATTATGAGAGTTACAATTCAAGACGAGATTTGGGTGGGAACACAACCAAATCATATCAATCAATGAAACAATACGTTGGTTTTTTGAAAAGATAAAGAAAATCAACAAACCTTTGGCCACCATAAGAAAAAAAGAAAAAAGACCTAAATAAATAAAATCAGATGAAAAAGGAGACATTAAAACCAAAACACAGAAATTGAAAGGATCATTAGAGACTACTATGAGCAACTGTATGTCAATAGGTGGGAAACCCTAAATAAAGTAAATAAATTCCTAGAAACATGCAACCTACCTAGATTGAACTACGAAGAAACCTAAAATCTGAACAGACCAAAAACAAGTAATGAGCCTGAAGCCATAATAAAAAATCTCTTAGCAAAGCAAATCCCAGGACCTGATGGCTTCACTGCTCAGTTTTAACAAACATTTAAAGAAAAACTAATACCATCTGTACTCAAACTATTTCAAAAAATAGAAGAGTAGGGAATACTTCCAAACTCATTCTATGAGGTCAATATTACCCTAATATCAAAACCAAAGAAAGTACACCAAAAAAAAAGGAAAGAAAGAAAACTACTAGCCAATACTCCCCATGAACATTGACATAAAAGTTCTCAACAAAGTACTAAGAAACTGAATTCAACAGGAAACTGAATTTAATAACACATTAAAAAAATTATTCATCATAACTAAGTAGGATTTATCCCATGAATGCAAGAATGGTTCAACATATGCAAATCAATCAATGTGATACATTGTATCAACAAAATGAAAGACAAAAACCATATGATCATTTCAATTGATGCTGAAAAAACATTTGATAAAATTAGTATTTCTTCATGATAAAAACACTCAAAAAATTGGGTATAGAAGGAAAATACTCCAACAGAATAAAAGCCATATGTGACACACCCACAGCTAGTAGTATCATATTAAAGGGGGCAAAACTAAAAACCTTTCTTCTAAGATCTGGAACATGACAAGGATGCCCAATTTCACCACTGCAATTCACCATAGTACTGAAGTCCTAGCTAGAGCAATCAGACAAGAAAAAGAAATAAACGTCCTTCAAATTGGAAAGAAAGAAGTCAAATTAACCTTGTTTGCCTATAATATGATCTTGTATTTAGGAAAACCTAAAGATTCCACCAAAAAACTATTAGAACTGATTAACAAATTCAGTGAAGTTGCAGGATACAAAGTCAGTAGCATTTCTATATGCCAACAGCTAACAAGCTAAAAAAGAAATCAAGAATGTAATCCTAATTACAATAGCTACAAATAAAATAAAATACCTAGGAATAAATTTAACTAAAGAAGCGAAAAATCTCTATAATGAAAACTATAAAACATTGATATGATAGACTGAAGAAGACACAAAAAATAAAAGATATTTCATGTTCATGGTTTGGAAAAATTAATATTGTAAAAATGTCCATACTACCCAAAGCAATCTATAGATTCAATGCAATCTCTATCAAATTACCAATGACATTCTTCACAGAAATGGAAAACACACAAAAGACTCAGAATCACCAAAGCTATCCTGAGCAAACAGAACAAAACTGGAGGAATCACATTATCTAACTTCAAATTATACTACAGAGCTACAGTTACCAAAACAGCATGGTACTGGCATAAAAACAAATATATATATAGACCATGGAACAAAATAGATAACTCAGAAATAAATTTATACATTTATAGTGAAATCATTTTCAACAAAAGTGCCAATAACATACACTGGAGAAGGGACAGTCTCTTCAATGAACGATGCTGGGAAAACTGGATATCCGCATGCAGAAGAATGAAACTGGTCCCCTATCTCTTGTCATATGCAAAAATCAAACCAAAATGGATTAAAGACTTAAATCTAAGACCTCAAACTATAAAACTACTACAAGAAAACATTGGTGAAACTCTCTAGTACATTGAACTGGGCAAATATTTCTTGAGTAATATCCCACAAGCAAAGGCAGCCAAAGCAAAAACGGATGAATGAGATCACATTATGTTAAAAAGCTTCCACACAGTGAAGGAAACAATTAACAAAGTGAAGAGATAACCTACAGAATGACAGAAAATATTTGAAAACTACCCATCCAACAAGGGATTAATAACCAGAATATATAAAGAGCTCAAAATACTCAATAAGAAACCATCTAATAATATGATTAGGAAATGGACAAAAGATCTGAACAGAAATTTCTCAGAAGAAGGCATACAAAAGGCAAACAGGTATATGAAAAGGTGCTCAACATCATTTATCATCAGAGAAATGCAAATCAAAAACAATGAGAAATCATGTCACCCCAGTTAAAATGCCTTTTATGCAAAAGACAGGCAATAATGAATGCTGGTGAGGAGGTGAAAAAAAGGGAACACTTGTACACTATTGGTAATGTAAATAAGTACAACCACTGGAGAACAGTTTGGAGGTTGCTCAAAAAACTAAAACTAGAGATACCATATGATCTAGCAATTCCACTGCTAGGTATACACCCAAAAGAAGGGAAATCAGTATATTGAAGAGATATCTACACTCCCATGTTTATTGCAGTACTTTTCACAATAGCCAAGATTTAGAAGCAACCTGTGTCCATAAACAGATGAATGGATAAAGAAAATGTGGAACATATGCACAATGGAGTGCTATTCAACCATAAAAACTAATGACATCCTGTCATTTGCAGCAACATGGATGGAACTGGAGGCCATTATGCTAGGTGGAATATGCCAGTCACTGAAAAGACAAACCGCATATTCTCACTTATTTGTGAAGGCTAAAAATTAAAACAATTGAACTCATTCTACTCTCTTGGAGAGAGAGAGAGAGAGGGAGAGAAGAATAATGGCCACCAGAGGCTTGGAAGGATATGAGGAGGAAGGAGAAGAGGAGATGGTTGATGGGAAAAAATATATAGTTAGAATAAATAAGACCTAGTATTTGATAGCACAACATCGTGACTACGGTCAACAATAATTTATTATACATTTAAAAATAAGTAAAAGAGTATAATTGGATTGTTTATAACACAAAGAGAGGATAAATGCTTGAGGTGATGGATACCCCATTTACCCTGATGTGATTATGCATTGTATACCTGTATCAAAATATCTCATGTATTCCATAAATATATACACTTACTATGTACCCACTATTAAAAAGGAAAAGTCGGGCTTCAAATAGAGCTAATAATACACAGTGTGAGATGGTCAGACAGAAGGCTGGGTTAAGTCCCATTGGAGCCTGCAGGGTTAAGTCAGAGTTGGGAAGCCTTGGTTGTCCGACCTTGGTGGGAGTATCAGCTATCAGTTGACTCGTCCTTCAAGTCCTGCTCTGAGGTGTGTGGATCTCTCTGGGAGTACTGGAGGGTGGAGATGGGATTAGGGGAGGAGCAGAACAAAATGTTGGAGTGCCTTCCAGTCTACAGCCTTGACAAATGTCAGGCTATCCAGAAATGAAGCTGGAACAGAAATATGGAGATTAAGAGAGATCCTGGCCAAGGAGCTGTATCTTCCCAGTTCAGAGGGTGGGGATCTTTAAATCCGACTTTTCCCTTATCTTAAAGAGCTTCCTCTACATCATTGGGTAAGCTTTGAGAAGACATCTTCATGAAAATGAAAACTCTTTATGTAGCTTCAATAATTTATGAATTAAGAACTATTCTCTAATCACCATAAGTTATCTTTACAAAAGAGGGGAACAACAACAAATACATGTAAAAAAAACTGGATCTTTCATCTAACACATGTGAATAATAATAATAATAATCAATAGCCCTTAATTGAAAATCACAGATTTGAAACAAAATTACAGCAAAATCTAGAATCCATACTTATGTAGCAGATACACCTTTCCAGTTATGTTTAGCTTAAACTATTTGGGAGATAGCAGTTTGTCAGGGTTCTGAGCACTGGAGAATTTGAGCTTGGAATAAAAAAATTACATTAGAAAAATCCACAAAGTGAATAATTAAGAATTTGCTATACCTTAAGTTCATTATTCTTCAGGTTAAGGGCTATACAGACTATATAATAAAAGAAATTATTAATAATATTAAAGCCATTGAGGACATTTTCACAGTTATATTAAAAGCAGAGGCTGGATTAGTATAGGGGAGTTATTTTGTCTTCTGACACCATTTCTTCTCCTGGTCCAGTGAAATGTCTTTTGAAGAACAGAGTAAATGTCTTTTGAAGAACAGAGTAAAGAGTACATGTAGCCTACTACCAATGTTAAAGTGATTAGTGTGGCTCTCTCAGGGCTATCCAACCTGGATTAGGCGAGACCCAAACTAAGTCACAGTCAAATGACCAACCAGAGCCAACCTGCCACCAGAACAATAAAGGCTTCTATAATCTCATCAAAATGTTCTTCTTTTTATAGGGATTAAAGAAGAAAGAAGAAAGGAGAAGAAGAAGAGGAGGAGGAGGAGGCAAAGGTGATCTTAGCTAGAAATGGAAAGAAAAAAAAAGAAGCTCAGAAGAAAGAAACTATGATAGTGGCTCTTAAACTTTTAGCATAAAAATATGGACAAGCGTAAGAATTACTGAGGCCCAAGTCAAAAAGGCTCATTCCTGGGCTCTACTTGCAGAGATTCTGATTCAGGATTAGAATCTTGACCCAGGAATCTGGGTCTGATACAAGTGCTGTACTGGTTTTGGTGATTGGATGCCAAATGAAAAATCATGTGGCTTGGGGCTGGAAGGGAGAGGAGGAGATGATGAAACCTCAGGCCTTCTTAGCCAAAGCTTTGATAGCTCTGTACTACCAGACAGCTGGGCATGTCAGGGTTGAAGAAACAGTATCTATCTTAAACAATTCAGTGGTTTTGTGACTAAATGGGAAGGCTCTTTGGTATTGTTCACCCAGAGCTTTTTTGGGAAGGAAAAGAACAGCTCATGACCACAGCTTGGGGTCTGCATCCCCAGAACAGCATCATTCCCACCAGGACTGAGAACTGAGATATTACTCTCCTCCAACAAACATCAAAAGGCTCTGCTGAGCCTGAGCCCTCCATTAAATTAGTCTTGCCTCCTGCTCCTATATTTTTCCCATGTGAGCCTAATTCATTATCTAGTCCTTTTTTAACAGAGGATTTTATAATTCAGAGCAGAGTGGAAGATCTCTTTGGGAGCAGAGGCAGTACTATTTTGGGATCCTATTTATTTTATAATTTTGCATGTAAAGAGCAGGCAGCCAGAAACACACATGATCTATTTTTTTTCCTCTATGTTCTTTCCTCCCAACAGAGTTCACATTAAAGCTACAGAAATACTATTTTTTAAATCCCCAAGTGGTGGGCACAGCTAACAGGCAATGGAAAATGGCATAAACACTCCTCAACCACCAATACATCCACAGGCCACATGGCATGTACACCTCACAACACACACTCTCCCACCCTCAAACTGTTTCATGTTTCTTTAAAAAATGTACGTTTTTTTCTCTCACACACTTTCTCATGTTCTCTCACTCCCAACTTTGTAATGAAGCCCACTTTTTATTTAGTCAGGATCTTAAGGATCTTACCACAGATGATCAGGTTTAATCATACAAGATGCCCCTAGTGAAGGATCTCTACAATAAAAGGTCTTGACATAAACAAAAATGAAGCAAGCTTCAGATTAGTCAGCCCCACTCTGCAGATGGTCTTTGTGGGCTTAATGAAAGTAGGTTCAGTCTGAAGACCTTGGATATACAAATTGACTAAACAAACATCAATTTGTCTACCAAAGTGCCTCTGAATCACAAATGAGTAAAATCGAGTTGTCTTGGAATCTGAGTTATTTGGCTTTAAACTTGGCTGGCAGTACCATTAACTATTGATCTGTTAATTTACAATGGTTTAGAACAAGACTTTGATGGAAGGTACTAGAGCTTTGACCATAAAGTCAATAAGTCTTTTATAAAACAACCTTACCCATGTATTATACATACACCCATCGGCGAGACTTCATTTGGGGCATTTCTCAGTTGGGCTTGAATTCACTGACTATTCATAATATTGAAAACCTCCTATTAAGCCCAAGCCATTTAAATTTCTACTTATCTGACCATTATACATTACCTTAATACTGATGACTCAGTACTCTGTGCCTCTCTGATGTACTAATAAAAAGGGAGGGTGAATCATTTTCATATGTTCCCTTTTCTAGGAAATGAATCAGAGACTCTTGCTGCAATGCCTGTGTTCAAAGTTTATTTCAAAACCAGAGTAATTGAAAAACATTTCTCTATTTGGAAAATCTAATGAAAACATTCTTATGCTAGAATGGAAACACAGGTAAGCTTAATGGGGCAAGGGATGGGAGGACCCAAGTGACTTGAAACTGGGAACGCCAGGAAAAAGCAGAGAGAAATGCTTTATGTGTCCTGGGCAGCAGATCCTTAGCAGGTATTTGTTCTTGCTCAATCCTTCCTTCATTTTCAGTCTTACTTTTCTTTTGCCCACCAGACTTCTTGTCTCCTTGTTGAGAGAATGCCATCCAGGGTCTAGCTTTTTATAAGCAAACAGCCCTGAAAGACTGACTTCCATCATTACCATATTTTGGATGGAAGCTGATTTCACTGGGCTGAAGACATTTTGCAAGTTGGAGGAGTATTTGCATGACAAGCAACAGGAGTTTTTGGACATCTGGAGGCTTAGTTCCAACGTGACCTTAACTGTGCCCTCGATGCCACATTCATCTGCTCAGTCTAGTCTGCAAATGATCCTCTTCTGCAGACCACTGATCTTTGAAAAATCTTTTCAGATAGTTTATGAAATAACAATGCAGGGGGAGGAGCCAAGATGGCCAAATAGGAACAGATCCGGTCTACAGCTCCCAGCGCGAGCGACGCAGAAGACGGGTGATTTCTGCATTTCCATCTGAGGTACCGTGTTCATCTCACTAGGGAGTGCCAGACAGTGGGCGCAGGTCAGTGGGTGAGCGCACCGTGCGCCAGCCGAAGCAGGGGCGAGGCATTGCCTCACTCGGGAAGCGCAAGGGGTCAGGGAGTTCCCTTTCCAGGGGTGACAGACGGCACCTGGAAAATCGGGCCACTCCCACCCGAATACTGTGCTTTTCCGACGGGCTTAGGAAACGGTGCCCCAGGAGAGTATAGCCCGCACCTGGCTCAGAGGGTCCTACGCCCACGGAGTCTCGCTGATTGCTAGCACAGCAGTCTGAGATCAAACAGCAAGTCGGCAGCGAGGCTGGGGGAGGGGCGCCCGCCATTGCCCAGGCTCGCTTAGGTAAACAAAGCAGCCTGGAAGCTTGAACTGGGTGGAGCCCACCACAGCTCAAGGAGGCCTGCCTGCCTCTGTAGGCTCCACCTCTGGGGGCAGGGCACAGACAAACAAAAAGACAGCAGTAACCTCTGCAGACTTAAATGTCCCTGTCTGACAGCTTTGAGGAGAGCAGTGGTTCTCCCAGCACGCAGCTGGAGATCTGAGAACGGGCTGACTGCCTCCTCAAGTGGGTCCCTGACCCCTGATCCCCGAGCAGCCTAACTGGGAGGCACCCCCCAGCAGGGGCAGACTGACACCTCACACTGCCGGCCAGGTACTCCAACAGACCTGCAGCTGAGGGTCCTGTCTGTTAGAAGGAAAACTAACAGAAAGGACATCCACACCAAAAACCCATCTGTACATTACCATCATCAAAGACCAAAAGTAGATAAAACCACAAAGATGGGGAAAAAACAGAGCAGAAAAACTGGAAACTCTAAAAACCAGAGTACCTCTCCTCCTCCAAAGAAACGCAGTTCCTCACCAGCAACGGAAAAAAGCTGGACGGAGAATGACTTTGACGAGCTGAGAGAAGAAGGCTTCAGACGATCAAATTACTCCGACCTACGGGAGGATATTCAAACCAAAGGCAAAGAAGTTGAAAACTTTGAAAAAAATTTAGATGAATGTATAACTAGAATAACCAATACAGAGAAGTGCTTAAAGGAGCTGATGGAGCTGAAAACCAAGGCTCGAGAACTACGTGAAGAATGCAGAAGCCTCAGGAGCCGATGCGATCAAATGGAAGAAAGGGTATCAGCCCTGGAAGATGAAATGAATGAAATGAAGCGAGAAGGGAAGTTTAGAGAAAAAAGAATAAAAAGAAACGAGCAAAGCCTCCAAGAAATGTGGGACTATGTGAAAAGACCAAATCTACGTCTGATTGGTGTGCCTGAAAGTGACGGGGAGAATGGAAACAAGTTGGAAAACACTCTGCAGGATATTATCCAGGAGAACTTCCCCAATCTAGCAAGGCAGGCCAACATTCAGATTCAGGAAATACAGAAAACGCCACAAAGATACTCCTCGAGAAGAGCAACTCCAAGACACATAATTGTCAGATTCACCAAAGTTGAAATGAAGGAAAAAATGTTAAGGGCAGCCAGAGAGAAAACTCGGGTTACCATCAAAAGGAAGCCCATCAGACTAACAGCAGATCTCTTGGCAGAAACCCTACAAGCCAGAAGAGAGTGGGGGCCAATATTCAACATTCTTAAATAAAAGAATTTTCAACCCAGAATTTCATATCCTGCCAAACTAAGCTTCATAAGTGAAGGAGAAATAAAATACTTTACAGACAAGCAATTGCTGAGAGATTTTGTCACCACCAGGCCTGCCCTAAAAGAGCTCCTGAAGGAAGCGCTAAACATGGAAAGGCACAACCGGTACCAGCCACTGCAAAATCATACCGAAATGTAAAGACCATCGAGACTAGGAAGAGACTGCATCAACTAACGAGCAAAATAACCAGCTAACATCATAATGACAGGATCAAATTCACATATAACAATATTAACTTTAAATGTAAATGGACTAAATGCTCCAATTAAAAGACACAGACTGGCAAATTGGATAAAGACTCAAGACCCATCAGTGTGCTGTATTCAGGAAACCCATCTCACATGCAGAGACACACATAGGCTCAAAATAAAAGGATGGAGGAAGATCTACCAAGCAAATGGAAAACAAAAAAAGGCACGGGTTGCAATCCTAGTCTCTGATAAAACAGACTTTAAACCAACAAAGATCAAAAGAGACAAAGAAGGCCATTACATAATGGTAAAGGGATTAATTCAACAAGAAGAGCTAACTATCCTAAATATATATGCACCCAATACAGGAGCACCCAGATTCATAAAGCAAGTCCTGAGTGACCTACAAAGAGACTTAGACTCCCACACATTAATAATGGGAGACTTTAACACCCCACTGTCAACATTAGACAGATCAACGAGACAGAAAGTCAACAAGGATACCCAGGAATTGAACTCAGCTCTGCACCAAGCGGACCTAATAGACATCTACAGAACTCTCCACCCCAAATCAACAGAATATACATTTTTTTCAGCACCACACCACACCTATTCCAAAATTGACCATATACTTGGAAGTGAAGCTCTCCTCAATAAATGTAAAAAGAACAGAAATTATAACAAACTATCTCTCAGATCACAGTGCAATCAAGCTAGAACTCAGGATTAAGAATCTCACTCAAAACCGCTCAACTACGTGGAAACTGAACAACCTGCTCCTGAATGACTACTGGGTACATAACGAAATGAAGGCAGAAATAAAGATGTTCTTTGAAACCAACGAGAACCAAGACACAACATACCAGAATCTCTGGGATGCATTCAAAGCAGTGTGTAGAGGGAAATTTATAGCACTAAATGCCCACAAGAGAAAGCAGGAAAGATCCAAAATTGACACCCTAACATCACAATTAAAAGAACTAGAAAAGCAAGAGCAAACACATTCAAAAGCTAGCAGAAGGCAAGAAATAACTAAAATCAGAGCAGAACTGAAGGAAATAGAGACACAAAAAACCCTTCAAAAAATAAATGAATCCAGGAGCTGGTTTTTTGAAAGTATCAACAAAATTGATAGACCGCTAGCAAGATTAATAAAGAAAAACAGAGAGAAGAATCAAATAGATGCAACAAAAAATGACAAAGGGGATATCACCACCGATCCCACAGAAATACAAACTACCATCAGAGAATATTACAAACACCTCTACGCAAATAAACTAGAAAATCTAGAAGAAATGGATAAATTCCTCAACACATACACCCTCCCAAGACTAAACCAGGAAGAAGTTGAATCTCTGAATAGACCAATAACAGGAGCTGAAATTATGGCAATAATCAATAGCTTACCAACCAAAAAAAGTCCAGGACCAGATGGGTTCACAGCCGAATTCTACCAGAGGTATAAGGAGGAGCTGGTACCATTCCTTCTGAAACTATTCCAATCAAAAAAAAAAAAAATAGAAAAACTATTCCAATCAATAGAAAAACTATTCCAATCAAAAGAAACTATTCCCTAACTCATTTTATGAGGCCAGCATCATCCTGATACCAAAGCCTGGCAGAGACACAACAAAAAAAGAGAATTTTAGACCAATATCCTTGATGAACATTGATGCAAAAATCCTCAATAAAATACTGGCAAACAGAATCCAGCAGCACATCAAAAAGCTTATCCACCATGATCAAGTGGGCTTCATCCCTAGGATGCAAGGCTGGTTCAATATACGCAAATCAATAAATGTAATCCAGCATATAAGCAGAACCAAAGACAAAAACCACATGATTATCTCAACAGATGCAGAAAAGGCCTTTGACAAAATTCAACAACCCTTCATGCTAAAAACTCTCAATAAATTAGGTATTGATGGGACGTATCTCAAAATAATAAGAGCTATTTATGACAAACCCACAGCCAATATCATACTGAATGGGCAAAAACTGGAAGCATTCCCTTTGAAAACTGGCACAAGACAGGGATGCCCTCTCTCACCACTTCTATTCAACATAGTGTTGGAAGTTCTGGCCAAGGCAATTAGGCAGGAGAAGGAAATCAAGGGTATTCAATTAGGAAAAGAGGAAGTCAAATTGTCCCTGTTTGCAGATGACATGATAGTATATCTAGAAAACCCCATTGTCTCAGCCCAAAATCTCCTTAAGTTGATAAGCAACTTCAGCAAAGTCTCAGGATACAAAATCAATGTACAAAAATCACAAGCATTCTTATACATCAATAACAGACAAACAGAGAGCCAAATCATGAGTGAACTCCCATTCACAATTGCTTCAAAGAGAATAAAATACCTAGGAATCCAACTTACAAGGGATGTGAAGGACCTCTTCAAGGAGAACTACAAACCACTGCTCAAGGAAATAAAAGAGGATACAAACAAATGGAAGAACATTCCATGCTCATGGGTAGGAAGAATCAATATCATGAAAATGGCCATCCTTCCCAAGGTAACTTACAGATTCAATGCCATCCCCATCAAGTTACCAATGACTTTCTTCACAGAATTGGAAAAAACTACTTTAAAGTTCATATGGAACCAAAAAAGAGCCCGCATCGCCAAGTCAATCCTAAGCCAAAAGAACAAAGCTGGAGGCATCACGCTACCTGACTTCAAACTATACTACAAGGCTACAGTAACCAAAACAGCATGGTACTGGTACCAAAACAGAGACATAGATCAATGGAACAGAACAGAGCCCTCAGAAATAATGCCACGTATCTACAACTATCTGATCTTTGACAAACCTGACAAAAACAAGAAATGGGGAAAGGATTCCCTATTTAATAAATGGTGCTGGGAAAACTGGCTAGCCATATGTAGAAAGCTGAAACTGGATCCCTTCCTTACACCTTATACAAAAATCAATTCAAGATGGATTAAAGACTTAAATGTTAGACCTAAAACCATAAAAACCCTAGAAGAAAACCTAGGCATTACCATTCAGGACATAGGCATGGGCAAGGACTTCATGTCTAAAACACCAAAAGCAATGGCAACAAAAGCCAAAATTGACAAATGGGATCTAATTAAACTAAAGAGCTTCTGCACAGCAAAGGAAACTACCATCAGAGTGAACAGGCAACCTACAAAATGGGAGAAAATTTTCGCAACCTACTCATCTGACAAAGGGCTAATATCCAGAATCTACAATGAACTCCGACAAATTTACAAGAAAAAAACAAACAACCCCATCAAAAAGTGGGTGAAGGACATGAACAGACACTTCTTAAAAGAAGACATTTATGCAGCCAAAAAACACATGAAAAAATGCTCACCATCACTGGCCATCAGAGAAATGCAAATCAAAACCACAATGAGATACCATCTCACACCAGTTAGAATGGCAATCATTAAAAATTCAGGAAACAACAGGTGCTGGAGAGGATGTGGAGAAATAGGAACACTTTTACACTGTTGGTGGGACTGTAAACTGGTTCAACCCTTGTGGAAGTCAGTGTGGGGATTCCTCCGGGATCTAGAACTAGAAATTCCATTTGACCCAGCCATCCCATTACTGGGTATATACCCAAAGGACTGTAAATCATGCTGCTATAAAGACACATGCACACGTATGTTTATTGCGGCATTATTCACAATAGCAAAGACTTGGAACCAACCCAAATGTCCAACAATGATAGACTGGATTAAGAAAATGTGGCACATATACACCATGGAATACTATGCAGCCATAAAAAATGATGAGTTCACGTCCTCTGTAGGGACATGGATGAAATTGGAAATCATCATTCTCAGTAAACTATTGCAAGAACAAAAAACCAAACACCGCATATTCTCACTCATAGGTGGGAATTGAACAATGAGAACACATGGACACAGGAAGGGGAACATCACACTTCGGGGACTGTTGTGGGGTGGGGGGAGGGGGGAGGGATAGCATTGGGAGATATACCTAATGCTAGATGATGAGTTGGTGGGTGCAGCGCACCAGCATGGCACATGTATACATATGTAACTTACCTGCACGTTGCGCACATGTACCATAGAGCCTAAAGTATAATAATAATAATAATAATAATAAAAAGAAAAAAAAAGAATGCATACAAATCTACAAATCTAATGATAACTAGGTAAATTATTTCTCCTAATTTTATTGCTCTGTTACAATCTGTCTATATTTGTTAAATCCTCATTCTTTCCCAGGTTAATACCTGGCAAACCAATCAGATATGAAAACATTTGAGTGAATAATAAAACTTTTAAATAAAAAAAAAAGAAAGAAATAACAATGCAAATTATTAACAAACATATGAATAATAAGCACGTGCTCTCATCAGTAATTAAAGAACAGCAGGTTGAATCAAAATTAAGATGTGTGTGTGTGTGTGTTTGAATTAATTTGAGAAAGATCTTTAATAATTACAATGCTAGTGTTCCAGTTAGAATGCTTAGGCTGCAATATCAACACCCAAAGCAAACTTCTAAAACAGTATGTATAATATATTATTTCACATACAAAGAAGTCCCAAGGAAGGACAGCTCCTGAGTTGGTTTAGGGTTCAACAGCATTATCAGTCTCTCATCCTCCACTGGTTTTATTCTCAGGCTGTCATGGTTCAAGGTGTATGTGGATACGCAACAATGTTCTACACACAAAAGGAGACTGTTCTGGTCTATTTTTAAGAATGAAAAACATTTACCTAGTAAACGTCACAGTTCATCTCATTAGCCCGAACTGGGTCACATGCCCATCTCTAAACCAATCTCTGGAGAGAGAAATGAGATTAGCAAATTTGGCTTAGACTGAGAAGGATTTATTCTCAGAGGAAGCATGGACATCTGAAGAAATCAAGCCTCTAGTAACAGGGAAAAGGGGGAAATAATGACTCTTGGGTAGGCAACCTGTGGTGTCTGCTGTGGCTGCCAAGGATATAGTGAAACGGGCCACATGCAGCTGGTAGACATCCTGGAAAGTAATTTGGCACTATATACTAGGATACTTAAAAGCATCCATACACACTGACAAAGTAATTTGACTTCCAGAAATAAAGCCCATGGAGGGTGAGCCTAAGTGTAGATAAAGCTTTGTGCTCAGAGGAGTTCATTGTAGCACTTTTATAAGGGAAAGAAGGAAAGAAAGAAGGAAGGAAGGAAGGAGAAACATGGGGAAGGAAGGAAGGAGAAAGAGGGGGGAAGGAAGGAAGGAGAGAGAGAGAGGGGGAAGGAAGGAAGGAGAAAGGGGGGGAAGGAAGGAGAAAGAGAGAGGGGGAAGGAAGGAAGGAAAGAGAAAGAGAGGGGGAAGGAAGGAGAAAGAGAGGGGGAAGGAAGGAAGGAGAAAGAGAGGGGGAAGGAAGGAAGGAGAAAGAGAGGGGGAAGGAAGGAAGGAGAAAGAGAGGGGGAAGGAAGGAAGGAGAAAGAGAGGGGGAAGGAAGGAGAAAGAGAGGGGGAAGGAAGGAAGGAGAAAGAGAAGGGGAAAGAAAGAAGGCAGGAAGGAAGACAGAGGGAGGTAAAGAGAAAGAGAAGGAAGAGATGGAGAAGGAAGGAGGAAGAAGGGAGGGAGGGAGGAAGGAAGGAGAAAGAGAGAGGGGGAAAGAAAGGCAGGAAGGAAGAGGGAAGAATGGAGGTAAAGAGAAAGAAAGAAGGAAGAGATGGAGAGAGGGAAAGAAAAGGAAGGAAGGATGGACGGACTTAAGGATCTAATAATAAGGAGTTACATAATTACAGTACATCTGTTTAACTACTCTTTGGTATGTTATTTTTAATATATATTTTTTTAGAGACAGGGTTTCACTATGTTGCCCAGGTTGGACTTGAACCCCTAGGCTTATGTGATCCTCCCATGCAGCTGGGACTACAGCTGTGTGCCACTGCACGTGGCTTCTCTAGCATTTTAAAATGATGTTTACAAAGAGTTTTTAAGAACGTAGCAAAATGCTCATATTATAGTGTTCAGCAAGAAAAGCAGGATGTAAAATTATATATATATATAACTCTATGTAAAATATTAATAGCAACTATCTTCTCAACATCCACCATGAGCTGGGAACTTATACACTGTCTCTAACCTTGACAACAACTCTGAAATGTAGGTATTCTTATGTCTGGTTTGCAAATGAGGCAACTAAGGCTAAAAGATGTTCAGTAGGTTTCCAGAGGCACTCAGATATCAAATAGTAGAACAAGGATTTGAGTCTGGGCCTCTCTGGCTGTTTGGAACACAGTCTCACAGTTTAGGAGCAAACTTCCTTCTTTCCCTTTTGTTCTGTTCTCCCTTCTCTGCAGCTGATGGATATGATGAATAAAATATCCTCAAGTTCAGCTACATGAACATGTCATGTTTAGGAAGTATAAACATTCACAAATATTTAGTGAAGTGCAATTGAATAAGGACAATGGGAAATTAGAGGGGCCAGGGGTGGGGCAAACAGATAGAAAAGTGAGAAGGAGGAAAGATAGGTGACTGGAGTGATTACTGAGAACTCAGAAGAGACTCTCTGATGTCCCTTTCAGCTGAACCAGTTCTCCAAGTGCCTCATTCAGTACATAGGCCTCGTGGTCAAGGACGATCCACACCAATTCGCCAAGACCCTCTCTCAGGACTCAGATGCTTATTTAGATGTTGAAGCCCAGCCTAATTCACATGCTAATCAGAAATTTCTTCTATCAGGGCCTACCTGATCAAGAGGGGTGGGTGCATATATGATCGCAGGAATAAAGGTAGTGATGGATACACCTGTGAAAGAAGGGGGTGGACAGTCAATACATTGGAAATCACATATTATTTCATACAATAAAATTCACAGGCCCAAGATAAAGGTACACTTGCAACTAATAAGTGAAAAAATATTGAATTAAGGAGAAAGTAAAAGGAATGACAATCCTCTGGACATCTTCTTCTGTGGTTTTTCACTTCAGTGCTACCTCTGCTATTAAGAACCCAGTTATGCACATTGGCTGAAGACATAATCGGTTGCTGCAGAATTTAAATACAGACATACTTTGTTTTCATATTTATTCTGTGACCAAGAGAATTCTCATTCAGGCCTCAGCCTTGTGTGTTTGCTACCATTTCCACATGGGAGGTGAAAGCCCTGCTGTCACGGTGCTAGGGTTATGGAATAATTAATATCCACAGGTACCCTGGCTCCCTTGTTTGTATAAGAAATGGAAGAATAAAACAACCATGCAAGAATAATGAGTATCACAGCTAATTTTGGAAAGCCCATTAAAATAACAAATCAGCAATGTCTTCAACAAAAATCACTGGAGATAAGAATCATACAGAGGACTGCTTCTTTTGCAAGAAACAATACATACTTTGCAAAGTATACATTTTTAACGCTGAGGTTTTTAAAAACTGATTTAATCTTTCATTTAATATTTTCAGGTTTATTTACTATGCCTGATATTTCATATCTGGCAATACATTAAATACAGGAAGAGAAGAAATTCTCGTGTGGCCAAATCATCCACTTGGACATTTTTACATGCTTTGTCTGTGCAAGCTTCCCAGTCAGCCCTGAGCAGGCAGCATGCCACCCTGGTAACCTAACTCCTTTGCTTGAAATCCTTTATCTTCATAGCCTTCCCAGACAACACAAGAAGCAGCCCAACAGCTCCAGGGTTTCCTACTAAAAGCCCAAGGAAAAATTATTTGGTGCTTAGGCAAGCAAGATTACTTCTGGCTCCAAACTCTAGGGGGTCTCCCTTATTCTTGCTCTTGAAAGGAGCTTTCTCTGGGCTGGTGAAGGTCATTGCTAGGAGGAGACCTAGGGCTAGGGGCTTGCTGAGGCAAAATGGTAACCAGAAGAGCTGGAACAGAAAGAACCAAGAAGAAAGGCAAACCAGGTTTGAGGAACTTGCCAAAGGAGAAGGTGTGAGACCAGATCCACCTTCAGATCCAAGGGGGCACATTTAGGGCCAGGAGCAGAAAACAAGGCTAAGAGATCAAGAGTCACTGCATAGTGGGAGGGGCCAAGAAGACCAATTAGAAGCAGCTACGGTCTGTGGCACTCAGGAGAGGAATGAAAGGAGTGAGTGAATTCAACACCTTCAGCTGAAATATCCAGGTTCTCACACTGGGACTGACAAGGCAAATAACTCTACCCACAGAGAACGAAGAAAAGCAGGGTGGGGTGATGGCCCATCCAGGAGTGGCATGGAGCCAAAGGAATCTTCATCCCCAGCCAAGGGAAGCGGTGAGTGATTGTGCAACCCTGTCTGGGAAATCATGCTTCTCCCGTGGATATTCACAACCTGTGGATCAGGAGATCCCCTTATGAGCCCACTCCCCCAGGGCCTTGGGTCCAATACACAGAGTTGTGGAGTCTCAGCAGAGCAGCTGCTCAGGCACACACAGAGACCCAGGAGTTTTATATACTCTGGCCCCAGGTTCCTCAGCAAGGTGGGAGATCCATATGTGGATATAATTAGGAAGGGGGCTGAATCCAGAGAGCCAAGCAGCATCGTTCTGCAGGCCCTACTTCCATGGCACCTCACAAGTTAAGACCCACCGACTTGGAATTCCAGCCAGCCAATGGCAACAGGCTGGAGTCTGCCTGAGATGGGACTGAGATCCCAGGGGAAGGGGTGGCCACCATCTCTGTAGTTTGGTAGCCTCAGTCATTCCAGCCTGCCGGCTCTAGAGAATAAAAATGGTCTGGAAGAAGGGCACCCCACGGTGCAGCACAGATGCCTTGCCAGATTGTGGCCAGACTGTTTCTTTAAGTGGGACCCCAATCCATTCCTCCTCACAAGGCAGGACCTCCCTGTGTGGGCTTCAGCCACTCCAGCAAGGGTTCTACAGACAGAGCTCTGATCTCTCCCTAAGATGGAGCTCTTTGGGGGAGGGGCGGCTGCCATCTCTATACTTTGGTCAACTCAGTCATACCAGCCCATTGGCTCTGGAGAAGACAAACAGTCTTGATGAAGAAGGGTCCCCCCAGTGCGGCACATTTGCTCTACCAAAAAGCAGCTGAATTGCCTCTTTAGGGCAGGTCCCCGATCCCATTTCTCCTGACTGGGTGAGACCTCCCAACAGTGGTCTTCAGACACCTCTTATAAGAGTGTTTGGACTGGCAACAAGTCAGTAATCTCCAGGGATGGAGCTTTCAGAGGAAGGAGCAGGCTACCATCTTTGCTGTTTTGCAGCCTTCACTAGTGATACCTTTAGGTATGGGATAAACCAAGGCAATTAGGATCTGGAACAGACCACAGCAAACCACAGCAGCCCTATGGAAGTGTGGCCTGACTGTTAAAAGAAAATCAAACAGAAAACAACAACAACATCAACAACAAAGACCCCATAAAAACCCCATTCAAAGGTCAGCAACCTCAAAGATCAAAGGTAGATAAGCCCACAAAGATGAGAAAGAATCAACTCAAAAATGCTGAAAACTCAAAAAACCAGACTGCCTTTTCTCCTCCAAATTACTGTAATATCTTTTCAGCAAGGACACAAAATTGGGCTGAGGCTGAGATAGCTGAATTGACAGAAGTAGGCTTCAGAAAGTGAGTAATAATGAACTACTCTGAGCTAAAGGAGCATGTTATAACCCAGTGCAAAGAAGCTAAGAACCACGATAAAACAATACAGGAGGTGATAACCAGAATAGCCAGTTTAGAGAGGAACATAACTGACCTGTTGGAGCTGAAAAACACAATACGAGAACTACACAATGCAATCACAAATGTCAATAGCAGAATAGACCAAATAGAGGAAAGAATCTCAGATCTTGAAGACTATCTTTCTGAAATAAGAAAGGCGGACAAAAATAGAGAAAAGAGAATAAAGAGGAATGACCAAAGCCTCTGAGAAATAGGGAATTGTGTAAAAAGATTGAATCAATGACTGATTAGAATACCTGAAAGAGACAGGGAGAATGGAACCAAGTTGAAAACATACTTTAGGATACCATCCAGGGGAACTTCCCCAACCTAGCAAGACAGACCAACATTCAAACTCCAGAAATGCAGAGAATACCAGTAAGATACTCCATGAGAAGATCCACCCCAAGACACATAAACATCAGATTTTCCAAGGTCAAAATAAAAGAATAAACATTAAGGGCAGCCAGAGAGAAAGGCCAGGTCATCTAGAAAGGGAAGCCATCAAACTAACAGTGCACATCTCAGCAGAAACCCTACAAAGCCAGAAGAGATTGGGGGCCAATATTCAACATTTTTATTTTTTTAGACAGAGCCTCACTCTGTCACCTGAGCTAGAGTGCAGTGGCATGATCTCAGCTCAGTGCAACTTTTGCCTCCTGGGTTCAAACAATTCTTGTGCCTCAGCCTCTTGAGTAGCTGGGACTACAGGTGCACACTGCCACTCCCAGCTAATTTGTGTATTTTTAGTAGAGACAGGGTTTCACCATGTTGGCTAGGCTGGTCTCGAACTTCTGACCTCAGGTGATCCTCCCCACTGCCACCCCCACCTCCCAAAGTGCTGAGATTACAGGCATGAGCCACTATGCCCGGCCTCAACATTCTTAAAGAAAATAACTTCCAACCCAGAATTTCATATCTGGCCAAGCTAAGCCTTAAAAGCAAAGGAGAAATAAGATCATTTTCAGACAAGCAAATGCTGCAGGAACTCATCACCACCAGGCCTGCCTTGCAAGAGCTCCTGAAGGAAGCACTAAATATGCAAAGGAAAAACCATTACCAGCTACTACAAAAACACACTACAAACCACAGACCAGTGACACTATAAAGCAACCAAATAAACAAGTCTGAAAAATAACCAGATAGCATCATGATGACAGGATCAAATTCACACATAAAAATACTAACCTTAAATGTAAACGGGCTAAATGATCCAATTAAAAGACACAGAATGGCAAGCTGGATAAAGAGCCAGGACCCATTAGTATGCTGTCTTCAAGAGACCCATCTCATGTGCAAAGACACACATAGGCTCAAAATAAGGAGATGGAGAAAAATTTATCAAGCAAATGGAAAACAGAAAAAGCAGAGGTTGCCATTCTAGTTTCTGAAAAAACAGTTTAAACCAGCAAAGAGCAAAAAAGACAAAGAAGGACTTTACGCAATGGTAAAGAGTTCAATTAAATAAGAAGACTTAACTATCCTAAATATATATGCACCCAAGACAGGAGCACCCAGATTCATAAAGCAAGTTCTTAGAGACCTACAAAGAGACTTAGACTCCCACACAATAATAGTGGGAGACTTTAACACCCCACTGACAATATTAGACAGATCATTGAGACAGAAAATTAACAAAGATATTCAGGACCTGAACTCAGCTCTGAATTAAGTGGACCTGACAGATATCTACAGAACTCTCCACGCAAAAACAATAGAATATACTTTCTTCTCATCACCACATGACACTTACTCAAAAATTGATCACATAATTGGAAGTAAAACACTTCTCAGCAAATGCAAAAGAACTGAATTAATAACAGGCTCCCAGAATACAGTGCAATCAAATTAGAACTCAAGATTAAGAAATTCACTCAAAACCACACAACTATATGGAAATTGAACAACTGGCATCTGAACGACCCTTGGGTAAATAATAAAATCAAGGCAGAAATCAAGAAGTTACTTGAAACTAATGAGAACAAAGAGACAATATACCAGAATCTCCGGGACATAGCTAAAGCAGTGTTAAGAGGAAAATTTACAGAACTAAATGCCCACATCAAAAAGCTAGAAAGATCAAGTTAACAACCTAACATCTCACCTAGAAGAAACAGAGAAACAAGAGCAAACAGACTCCAAAGCTAGCAAAAGACAAGAAATAACCAAGATCAGAGCTGAACTGAAGGAGATAAAGACATGAAAAACCCTTTAAAAAATGAATCCAGGAGCTGTTTTTTTTTGAAAAAATTAATAAAATAGATTGCTAGCTAGACTAATAAAGGAGAAAAGAGACAAGAATCAAACACAATCAGAAATGATAAGAGGTATATCACCACTGACCCCACAGAAATACAAACAACCATCAGATAGTAGTATAAATACCTGTATGCCCATAAACTAGAAGAAAAGGATAAATTCCTGGACACATACACCCTCCTGAGATGGAACCAGGAAGAAATTGAATCGCTGAATAGACCAATAATGAATTCTGAAATTGAGGCAGTAATAAATAGTTTGCCAACCAAAAAACAAAATAAAACAAAACAACAAAAAGGCCCAGGATGGACAGATTCATAGCAGAATTCTACCAAAGATACAAAGAAGAGCTGGTACCATTTCTACTAAAACTATTCCAAAAAATTGGAAAGGAGAGACTCTTCCCTAACTTATTCTATGAGGCCAGCATCATCCTGATACCAAAACCTGGAAGAGATATAACAAAAAAACAAAACTTCAGGTCAATATCCCTGGATGAACATGGATACAAAAATTCTCAGTAAAATACTGGCAAACTGAATCCAGCAGCACATCAAAAAGCTTACCCACCACAGTCAAGTTGGCCTCACCTCCAGGATGCAAGGTTGGTTCAACATGTGCAAATCAGTAAATTCGATTTATCACATAAATAGAACTAAAGACAAAAAATGCATAATTATCTCAATAGATACAGAAAAGACCTTCAATAAAATTCAACATCACTTCATGTTAAAAACTCTCAATAAATTAGGTATAGAAAGAACATACCTCAAAATAATAAGAGCCATTTATGACAAACCCACTGGAAGCATTTCCCCTTGAAAAATCAGCACAAGACAAGGATACCCTCTTCTCATCACTCCTATTCAACATAGTATTAGAAGTTCTGGCCAGGCCAATCAGGCAAGAGAAAGAAATAAAGAGTATTCAAATAGGAAGAAAGGAAGTGAGACTGTTTGCAGATAACATGATCCTATATCTAGAAAACTGCATTATCTCAGCCTAAAAGCTTCTTAAGCTGATAATCAACTTCAGCAACATCTCAGGATACAAAATCATTATGCAAAAATCACTAACATTCCTATACACCAACAATAGGTGAGCAGAGGGCCAAATCATGAATGAATTCCCATTCACAATTGTTACAATAATAATAAAATACGTAGGAATACAGATAACAAGAGAAGTGAAAGACTTCTTCAAGCAGAACTACAAACCACTGCTCAAAGAAATCAGAGAGGACATAAACAAATGGAAAAACATTCCATACTCACAGATAGGAAGAATCAGTATTGTGAAAATGGCCATACTGCCCAAAGTAATTTATAGATTCAATGCTTTCCCATTAAATTAACCCTGACAGTCTTCACAGAATTAGAAAAAAAAAACTATTTAGAAATTCATATGGAACCAAGAAAAGCCTGAATAGCCAAGACAATCCTCAGCAAAAAGAACAAAGCTGGAAGCATCATGCTACCTGACTTCAAACTACTGCAAGGCTAGAGTAACAAAAACAGCATGGTACTGGTACAACAACATACATAGACCGATGGAAGAGAATAAATAACTCAGAAATAAGACCACACACCTACTACAACCATCTGATCGCCAACAAACCTGATAAAAACAAGCAATGGGGAAAATATTCCCTATGTAATAAGTGATGCTGGGAGAACTGTCTAGCCAAATGCAGAAAATTGAAACTGGACCCCTTCTTTACACCACATACAATAATTAACTCAAGATAGATTAAAGACTTAAATGTAAAACCCAAAACTATAAAAACCATAGAAGAAAATCTAGGCAATACCATTCAGGACATAGGCATGGGCAAATATTTCATGATAAAAATGCCAAAAGCAATTGCAATGAAAGCAAAAATTGACAAATGAAATCTAATTAAAGTGCTTCTGCACAGCAAAAGAAAATATAATCAGAGTGCACAGACAACCTACAGAATGGGAGAAAATTTTTGCAATCTATCCATCTGACAAAGGGCTAATATCCAGAGTCTACAGGGAACTTAAATTTACAAGAAAAAAACAAACAACCCCATTAAAAAGTGGGCAAAGGACATGAACAGACACTTCTCAAAAGAAGACATATATGAGGCTGACAAACATGAAAAAAAGCTCAACATCACTGATCATTAGAGAAATGCAAATCAAAACCATAATGAGATACCATCTCATGCCAGTCAGAATGGCATTAAAAGTCAAGAAACAACAGATGCTGGGGAGGTTGTGGAGAAAAAGAAACACTTTTACACTGATGGTGGGAATGAAAATTAGTTCAACCATTGTGGAAGACAGTGTGGCAATTCCTCAAAGACCTAGAGGTAGAAACACCATTTGACCCAGCAATCCCATCATTGAATATATATCCAAAGGAATACAAGTCATTCTATTATAAAGATACATGCATGTGTATGTTCATTAAAGCACTATTCATGATAGCAAAGATATGGAATCAACTCAAATGCCCATCAATGATAGACTGGATAAAGAAAATGTGGTACATATACACCATGGAATATTATGCAGCCATAAAAAGGAATGAGATCATGTCTTTTTCAGGGACATGGATGGAGTTGGAAGCCATTATCCTCACAAACTAATGCAGGAACAGAAAACCAAACATGGCATGTTCTCACTTATAAGTGGGCGCTGAATGATGAGAAGAACATGGATACACGAGAGGGAATAACACACACTTGAGTCCTGTTGCTGGCAGGAGGGAGAGCATCAGGGAAACAGCCAATGGATGCTGGGCTTAATACCTAGGTGACGGGATTATCTGTGCAGCAGACCACCATGGCACATGTTTACCTATGCAACAAGCCTGCATATCCTGCACATATACCCCTGAACTGAAAAGCTGAAGAAAAAAAAAGAAGAAAGAGCTGAAATATAAAACAAAAAAGTCACTAGGTAGTCATGTCACAGGGATACAGCAGGAGTGGTGGG
Source organism: Pongo pygmaeus (assembly GCF_028885625.2). Classification (NCBI taxonomy): domain Eukaryota; kingdom Metazoa; phylum Chordata; class Mammalia; order Primates; family Hominidae; genus Pongo; species Pongo pygmaeus. The sequence continues at coordinate 55,041,388 of NC_072388.2, read as the reverse complement.
AAAAGGTAGGAATTAATAAAAAAGATTCAGAACTGCGTTCTCTAATGCTCGTATCATATGCCAGCTATGCAGAGGTTGGGAAAATCCAGCTAATTTAAAAGCCCAGTGCCCTGAAAAAAGACCTTTAAAACCACATGCAAATAGCCTAGTGCTAGTACTCAGCACAGATAATGTTCCAGAGAAGACTGAAATTGGCTGCTCTCATCCAGAAGTTGTCGTCTTTGTCCTTATAGTTTTTGTCTCCCTGAGGTAGCCCTGAAATAGAAATGTGTGGGTAAATGAGCTTTGGTAACAGAAGACTGCAGTGCACAGTGCATTCAGGGCCTGAGCTGAATAAGTGTTCTGTCAACTTTTGCCTATGTAAGTTGTCAGAAGCAGTGACATCTTTGACATTTCCACCTCAGAATGGTGTATTACCATAAAATGACTGCCACTCCTGATGAGCCGTTGGCTGGGAGGTAAATGGAAGTATCAGGTATGGAATCTGAGAGCCACGGCCATTCCTCAAAGGGTACAGACCAGAGGGATCCCCTCATTATTTCTATCCCTGTGGGATCTGTTGTAAAGGAGCAGGGACAGCTGCCTTGACAACATACAGGGTTAAAAGATACATAACAAAGAAGGCAGGAAGGTTGGGAGGCAGGGAAGCAGGGACCAGTTGAGCCAGCCTCAGCTCTTTATCGAAATGATTTGGAACCTGAGGAATCTACACACAATTCTTCCTGATGTTTTCAGGCCTTGTTTCAGGAGAGCACTGAGCACCGTGTCACTTCTTGTCCTCTAATAACCCTATAGAGGCAAGGGTTTGCTTCATAGAGTTCAGATCTGGACCTCTCTTTACATCAGGAATGGGGAGCTTTTGGGACATGACTCTTAACAGTCATGTGTTGACCTCTTACTAGTTCCAAAGAGCTGCCTGCAAATCCCAATCTGCTACAGGAGGATTGTTTAAAATCAACTTTTAACTTTAATATTAGGTTTACAGAAAAGTTGTTAAGATAGTACAGGGAGTTCCCCTATACCTCATACCCAGTTTCACCCATTGTTAATATCTTACATTATTAGCATAAAATAAACTAATGAGCCAATATTGATACATTATTATTAACTAAAGTCCACATTTGCTTCAAATGTCTGTAGTTTTCATCTAATGTCCTTTTTCTAGTCTAAGATTCCTTCCAGGATACCACATTACATTTACTTACCACATCTGCAAGTAGAATCTTAAATTTAAAAAAAAGTGTGAAATCACTTAAGCGTTTTTTGTTCTACACTCCTACCTGGAATAAACACCTTACTCACCCATAAAGGAGAAATTATTTCTAAGATGCCTTTAGGCAACAACCTATATTCCTAAATTAAATAATTTGAAACAATTTCAAATTTTCCTCTTACTACACGTAGGCAAGTCAGGTCTCAGAAGGAGAGTAAGGAAAGCCTCCAGTGAGAAACAGCAGATTTTCTGTATCTCTGTTTGTTTTATAAATACCTCATTGTTACTTTTCAGCCCCTCTTGTTTCCTTCCCTTCCCACCCAGGTGCTCCATAAGAATATCTTGGGTTTGTTTCAAATTCATGATTTGAGATGCTGCTTTCCAGGTTTCAAATTTCAAGAGGTTCAAAGGTTAGAAGTTATCCCTCATCTGAAGAAACATGAAATTCCACAACAGGCATGATTTTCCCAAATACATAATGAATGGCCAAATAAGCAAACAATGAGGTCTGAAGAGAAGGAGTTAACAAAGATCACTAAATCAAAATGTCTACAGAGCACTGTGCCTGGTCTCAGGAAGTGTTTATCTGGGGAAATTGAAGACTGCTTTCATCAGAACACTTTTCTTTCATATTAGATGTGTTAAAGCAAACTAAATATGGTCTGAGAAGGACTCTGTACTTCTATATTTGAGTCCTTGTGGATGAACTGTAACCTGGCTAAATAAGCAGACAAAATTGAGAACCTAACTTAGTGGGATGCATCTGTAACAATAGCTAAGTCTTGGCCAATCCCAGCAGCTGTACTTCAACCAGTCATACACTGCTAAGTGTTCAAACTGTGTTTAAATAAGGCATACACTGAGTTGTGACCAATCCAGCTGTTCTGTACCTCACTTCCAATTTCTGTATGTCACTTCCCCTTTTTGTCTACAACTATCTTCCACCACATGGCTGTGCAGGAGTCCGTGAATCTACTGTGATTCTGGGGGCTGCCCGATTCACAAATCGTTCATTGCTCGATTAAACTCCTTTAAATTTAATTCTGCTGAAGTTTTTCTTTAATCAGATGGCAGAGTTTTAGAAAACATAAAATAAACATTAGAAATACCTTGAACCTATGCTTCAACTGTACATTGTCAGTGAAGAGAAATAAAATAGATGAATACTTTAAATTACGAAATAAATTTAATGGTGGATACAAACGAATATGAATACATCTTCAAAAGAAAAATAATTATTGATGCAACACAAAAAAATAAACCAAGAAATGAAGAATCAGGGGAATTGTTTCATTCCCTTCTCATAGTGGATGCTTCACCAAGGAACAAATGTGTGATAAGATACAATTTATTATGATGAGAGTGGTCCTTGACTTCCCATCTTCTCTGATCTTTCTAAAAGATGCCTGCCATTACCATTTCAATTTTCCTCTCTCCATTCCCTCCCTTGAGGAGAGTTTATCTCTGCCAGACAAGTTCTTCTGGCACTTTTGATGTTGGATCAAAAAATAGATGTTGTATCAGAAATAGATTAGAGAGACAGAAGGAGCATTGTAAGGGCCTCTGGAAAGATGTGTAGGGACTACACACAAGTGGAGAGCTGAACAAGAGGGGAGACAGTGAAAGCTTCATGGGCTGAGATAAAGGTAATGTTTTGGTTTCAATTTTTCCAGTGAGGCCTTGGGTAACCGACAGATGGAAAGTGAAGAAAGGGTACTTAAGGTTGTTGCTTCAATCCTCTTTGATTTCCTTTAAGAGATTCAAGGAAACAATATAAATTTTTCTTGGGCAGGGCTTCCTTAAATGTGCCTGTCATAGGTTGCAACTGACTGGGGCCAGCATTGTGGGCAGTAAAAGAATTTACCAAGACAGTAGTGAGTTAAAGAAAGCAGGTTTTTCAGCAGAGGGGCTTGAGTGTTAGAAGGAAAATTAACAAACAGAAAGGAATAGCATCAACATCAACAAAAAGGATGTCCACACAAAAACCCCATCTGAAGGTCACCAACACCAAAGGCCAAAGGTAGATAAACACAAGACGATGAGGAAAAACCAGCACAAAAGGCTGAAAATTCCAAAAACCAGAATGCCTTTTCTCTCCAAAGGATCACAACTCCTTGCCAGCAAAGGAACAAAACTGGACGGAGAATGAGTTTGATGAATTGAAAGAAGTGGGCTTCGGAAGGTGGGTAATAACTCCTCTGAGCTCAAGGAGCATGTTCTAACACAATGCAAGAAAGCTAAGAACCTTGAAAAAAGGTTAGAGGAATTGCTAACTAGAATAATCAGTTTAGAGAAGAACATAAATGACCTGATGGAGCTCAAAAACACAGTACAAGAATGTCGTGAAGCATACACAAGTATCAATAGCTGAATCAATCAAGTAGAAGAAAGGATATCAGAGATTGAAGATCAACTTAATGAAATAAAGCATGAAGACAAGATTAGAGAAAAAAGAATGAAAAGGAACAAACAAAGCCTCAACGAAATATGGGATTCTGTGAAAAGACCAAATCTATGTTTGATTGGTGTACCTGAAAGTGACGGGGAGAATGGAACCAAGTTGGAAAACACTCTTTAGGATATTATCCAGGAGAACTTCCCCAACCTAGCAAGACAGGCCAACATTCAAATTCAGGAAATACAAAGAACACCACAAAGATACTCCTCAAGAAGAGCAACCCCAAGACACATAATCGTCAGATTCAACAAGGTAGAAATGAAGGAAAAAATGTTAAGCGCAGCCAGATAGGAAGGTCGAATTACCCAAAAAGGGAATCCCATCAGACTAACAGTGGATCTCTCTTCAGAAATGCTACAATCCAGGACAGAGTGGGGGCCAATAGTCAACATTCTTAAACAATTTTCAACCCAGAATTTCATATCCAGCCACACTAAGCTACACAAAAGGAGAAATAAAATCCTTTACAGAAAAGCAAATGCTGAGAGATTTTCGTCACAACCAAGCCTGGCTTACAAGAGCTCCTGAATGAAGCACTAAATATAGAAAGGGAAAACCGGTACCAGCCACTGCAAAAACATACCAAATTGTAAAGACCATCAACACTATGAAGAAACTGCATCAATTAGTGGGCAAAATAACCAGCTAGCATCATAATGACAGGATCAAATCCACACATAACAATATTAACCTTAAATGTAAATGGACTCAGTGCCCCAACTAAAAGACACACACTGGCAAATTGCATAAAGAGTCAAAACCCATCAGTGTGCTGTATTCAGGAAACCCATCTCACATGCAAAGACATACATGGGCTCAAAATAAAGGGATGGAGAAATATTTGCCAAGCAAATGGAAAGCAAAAAAAAAAAAAAAAAAAAATTGGGGGTTGCAACCCTAGTCTCTGATAAAACAGGCTTTAAACCAACAAAGATCCAAAAAGACAAAGAAGGGCATTACATAATGGTAAAGGGATCAATTCAACAAGAAGAGCTAACTATCCTAAATATATATGCACCCAATACAGGAGCACCCAGATTCATAAAGGAAGTTCTTAGAGACCTACAAAGAGACTTAGACTCCAACACAATAGTAGTGGGAGACTAACACCCCACTGTCAATATTAGATCAACAAGACAGAAAATTAACAAGGAGATTCAGGACTTGAACTTAGCTCTGGACCAAGTGGACCTAATAGACATCTGCAGAACTCTCTACCCCAAATCAAGAGAATATACATTCTTCTCAGCACCACATCACACTTATTCGAAAATTGATCACATAATTGGAAGTAAAACACTCATCAGAAAATGCAAAAGAAAAAAATGGAAATCATAACAGTCTCTCAGACCACAGTGCAATCAAATTAGAACTCAGGATTAAGAAACTCACCCAAAACCACACAATTACATGGAAACTGAACAACCTGCTCTTGAATGACTACTGGGTAAATAATGAAATTAAGGCAGAAATAAATAGTTCTTTGAAACCAATGGGAACAAAGACATAACATACCAGAATCTCTGGGACACAGCTGAAGCATGTTTTTAGAGGGAAATTTATAGCCCTAAATGCCCACAGGAGAAAATGGGAAAGATCTAAAATCAACACCCCAACATCACAATTAAAAGAAGTAGAGAAGCAAGGGCAAACAAATTCAAAAGCTAGCAGAAAACAAGAAATAAGTAAGATCAGAGCAGAACTGAAGTAGATAGAGACATGAGAAACCCTACAAAAAAAATCAATGAATCCAGGAGCTGTTTTTTGGAAAGATTAACAAAATAGATAGACCTCTAGCAAGACTAATAATGAAGGAAAGAGAGAAGAATCAAATAGACACAATAAAAAATGATAAAGGGGACATCACCACTGATCCCACAGAAATACAAACTACCATCAGAGAATACTATAAACACCTCTATGAAAATATACTAGAAAATCTAGAAGAAATGGATAAATTCCTGGACACACACACCCTCCCAAGACTAAACCAGGATGAAGTTGAATCCCTGAATAGACCAATAACAAGTTCTGAAATTGAGGCAGAAATTAATAGCCTGCCAACCAAAAAAAGCCCAGGACCAGACAGATTCACAGACAAATTCTACCAGAGGTACAAAGAGGGGCTGGTACCATTCCTTCTGAAACTATTCCAAACAAGAGAAAAAGAGGGACTCCTCCCCAACTCATTTTATGAGGCCAGCATCATTCTGATACCAAAACCTGGCAGAGACAAAACAAAAACAGAAAATTTTAAGCCAATATCCCTGATGAACATTGATGTGAAAATTCTCAATACAGTGTTGGCAAACCAAATCCAGCAGCACATAAAAAAGCTTATCCACCATGATCAAATCAACTTCATTCCTGGGATGCAAAGCTGGTTCAACATACACAAAATCAATAAACGTAATCCATCACATAAACAGAACCAATGACAAAAACCACATGATTATCTCAATAGATGCAGAAAAGGCCTTCAATAAAATTCAACACCCCTTCATGCTAAAAACACTCAATAAGCTAGGTATTGATGGAACTTATCTCAAAACAATAAGAGCTACTTATGACAAACCCACAGCCAATATCATACTGAATGAGCAAAAGCTGGAAGCATTCCTTTCGAAAACCAGCACAAGACAAGGATGCCCTCTCTCACCAGTCCTATTCAACACAGTGTTGGAAGTTCTGGCCAGGGAAATCAGGCAAGATAAAGAAATAAAGGGTATTCAAATAGGAAGAGGGGAAGTCAAATTGTCTCTGTTTGCAGATAATATGATTGCATATTTAGAAAACCCCATCATCTCAGCCCAAAATCTCCTTGAGCTGACAAGCAACTTCAGCAAAGTCTCAGGATACAAAATCAATGTGCAAAAATCACAAGCATTCCTATACACCAATAATAGACAGAGAGCCAAATCATGAGTGAACTCCCATTCACAATTGCTACAAAGAGAATAAAATACCTAGGAATACAACTTACAAGGGATATGAAGGACCTCTTCAAGGAGAACTACAAACCACTGCTCAAGGAAATAAGAGAGGACACAAACAAATGGAAAAACATTCCACGCTCATGAACAGGAAGATGCAATATCATGAAAATGACCATACTGCTCAAAGTAATTTATAGATTCAATGCTATCCCCATCAAGCTACCTTTGACTTTCTTCACAGAATTAGAAAAAACTACCTTAAATTTCATATGGAACCAAATAAAGAGCCCAGATAGCCAAGACAATCCTAAGCAAAAAGAACAAAGCTGGAAGCATCATGCTACCTGACTTCAAACTATACTACAAGGCTACAGTAACCAAAACAGCATAGTACTGGTACCAAAACAGATATATAGACCAATGGAACAGAACAGAGGCCTCAGAAATAACGCCACACATCTGCAACCATTTGATCTTTTACAAACCTGATAAAAACAAGTAATGGGAAAGGATTCCCTATTTAATAAATGGTGTCAGGAAAACTGGCTAGCCATATGCAGAAAACTGAAACTAGACCCCCCTCTTTACACCTTTTACAAAAATTAACTCAAGATGGATTAAATACTTAAACATAAGACCTAAAACCATAAAAACCCTAGAAGAAAACCTAGGCAATACTATTCAGGACATAGGCATGGGCAAAGACTTCATGACTAAAACACCAAAAGCAATGGCAAAAAAAAAGCCAAAATTGACAAATGGGATCTAATTAAACTAAAGAGCTTTTGCACAGCAAAAGAAACTATCATCAGAGTGAACAGGCAACCTACAGAACGGGTGAAAAATTTTACAATCTATCCATCTGACAAAGGGTTAATATCCAGAATCTACAAGGAACTTAAACAAATTTACAAGAAAAAACAACCCCATCAAAAAGTGGACAAAGGATATGAACAGACACTTCTCAAATGAAGACATTTATGTGGCCAACAAATGTATGAAAAAAAAGCTCATCATCACTGGTCATTAGAGAAATGCAAATCAAAACCACAATGAGATACCATCTCACACAAGTTAGAATGGCGATCATTAAAAAGTCAGGAAACAACAGATGCTGGAGAGGATGTGGAGAAATAGCAATGCTTTTACACTGTTGGTGGGGTGTGGCGATTCCTCAAGGATCTAGAACCAGCAATACCATTTGACCCAGCAATCCATTTATTGGTTATATACCCAAAGGAATATAAATCATTCTACTATAAAGACACATGCACATGTATGTTTATTGCAGCACTATTCACAATAGCAAAGACTTGGAACCAACGCAAATGCCCATCAGTGATAGACTGGATAAAGAAAATGTGGCACATATACACCATGGAATACTATGCAGCCATAAAAAAGGATTAGTTCATGTCCTTTGCAAGGACATGGATGAAGCTGGAAACCATAATTCTCAGCAAACTAACACAGGAACAGAAAACCAAACACCGCATGTTCTCGCTCATAAGTGGGAATTGAACAATGAGAACACATGGACACAGGGAGGGGAACATCACACACCGGGGCCTGTCGGGGGCTGGGGGGCTAGGGGAGCGATAGCATTAGGAGAAATACCTAATGTAGGTGACAGGTTTATGGGTGCAGCACACAACCATGGCACATGTATACCTATGTGTAACAAAGCTGCACATTCTGCATATGTATCCCAGAACTTAAAGTATAATAATAATAAAAAAGAAAGCAGGTTTACTTAGAGAGAAACTATGTTGCAAGGAAGCAACAGGCAGCATGGCAGAAAAAGGACTGTCTGCCAAGAGGCAGGGGCTGGAGGGAAATTTTACATGGTGGTGGTGCTGGGGCTATGTGCAGGAGCAGGATGTGTCAGTAGGTTGTTTGTGGTTAGCCATCTCTCAGAACAGTTGCTGACAATCCCCACCTGGGGCCCCTTCCTTGACACTGCTTACTTATCAGGACTCCAGGGTGCCTTGGCTCTGAGACTGGACCACATGGGTCATAGCTTAATGGGGTCATAAATCTAACTTTGTAAGACTTTATCGGGTTCCAAATACTGACAAACTAATCTTAGTCATTTGAATCTCTGAGCCTGTTTTCTCATTTGTAAAATGGAGAAAATAGATAGGATTGACATTTCTGAATTATGTTCTATAGAAACATAATAAACATTATCTAGAAAAGTTATCCTAAGTAAAAATTTGAAAACAATGGGTTTAACATATTTAGACTAGCCTGTTACCACAAAGGGGTCTGAGAGAAGCCTTTGAAATTTAGCCAATGTGACTTGGGAATTTCGGTTAATGTTCTCCAGACTTGCTTGACTGTGGAATGCTTTTTCCATAACATCTCTCTGCTCAGTGTGTTTCAGATTATACTTTGGATAAATGCTGGACTAGATATTCTTTGTTTTTTCCTCCCTAATTCTAAAATACATGATGTTATGAAAAATCATGTCCATCAATCTAAGACATCATATAATTGATCAGTTAAGAAAATCCATTTCCCAAGAAGAAAAGGGTCCCAAGAAGAGGGATTGGTGTTTCCTAAGTAATTAAGCTTCATGAAGAATATGGCAGAAAAGAGGGCCTGGAAGGACAAGGAGGCAGGAAGGGCTGTGGAGGACTCTGTCAGGAGGAATGTCAATAACTCTTCCAGGGTTTTCAAATTTACTTACATTTGGAGTGGCCAGAATGCTTGTTTGTGTGTGTTATTTTTTACCTTAGTTGTGAGCATAGGGGACCTGTATGTCTTCTTGGGGTGGCGGTTATCAGAGAAAGGAAGACTGTGTCTGATAGATTCAGAAGTTCTGCCACCAAGACTTTCACCCACAGAATAACACATGATGAGCAATGAATGAGACATCATTTAACATACTGCAAAAGCAGCACAGAGGATTGAAAGCTCTCAAAACAGAGAGGTGAAGCCCCACGCCTTCTCACTGGGGGCAGCTGGGGGTACTTTCTTCACACCTTGAAAATCCACCACAGGTATGTGGAGATCCAAGAATATCAGTAATTTCTAGAGACCAGAAACAAAACTTTACAGGATGACCAATGTAAACTGATTGTAGTGGCATTTAGTGACATTTATTTCCTGTGAGCCACAACAGCTCCATATTGGCAGATCTACACAACTGGAGTTATACAGAGAAACAAAAGCAAATCAGGGCAGAAGCTGACATGCAATTCCTACTGGAGTTTCTTCCCTTCTTTAGAGGTTGGTTAGTGGACACCCCACAGGAAGAGAGGAGCCACAGCCAGGATGGCTGTCATGGAGTAATTTTCACCTACTGAAATATTAATATTTCTTATCTAAAGTAATTTTTTTTTTTTTTTGAGACCGAGTCTTGCTCTGTCACCCATGCTGGAGTGCAGTGGCGTGATCTTGGCTCACCGCAACCTCTGCCTCACGGGTTCAAGCGATTCTCCTGCCTCAGCCTCTCAAGTAGCTACAATTGTACTATATAGTTTCTCACTTGTAAAGTCTGGCCAGATAATCAGACACAATTACTCTCTTCATTTGCTCAGTGGAGAGACCGCTTTGCTAGCATGCGGAGGGCCTCACTGAACCTAACAGCACATCAGATACAGGCCACCCTCATGTGCTGCCTTGCACACACATACCCCTAAAGCGGGTCAGCAATTCCATAACAACATTAAAACAGCAACTGGGCCCCATGGCCGAGAGGCACCCAACCAGATTGCAGTGCTATTTTTATCCCTTGAGCTGAGCGTATTGATGGAATGGAGAATTACTTTTGTGATTAAACGTGGCCAAAAACCTAGCAAGTGTTAATCTCTGGAAATCTGTTACAAATTGGATGGCAAGCACCAGCAAACTGCTATTTTTTAAGTCTAAAAATAGTTCTTGGTTCTCTTGTAAGTAATGCAGCAGGAAGACAAGAAATTTTAATCGGTCAGAGTGGTTTGTTTTTTACAGTCAATTCCTGAATATAATAGCAGGGATGGGTCTCTGGAGCCCCAAGTGAGAGGAGTCCAGTGCTGAGAGGATGGGCAGATGCCCTGGAGAGCCTGCATGTACATCTCTTAGCTGTTCTGGCCTAGATAACACAGCTCTAGAACCAGAAATACTCCAACTCGACATTTTGGGGGCATTTATGTGATTGCACTGGGAGTAGGGTCATACATGGGCAAAATCAGAGTGGTGGATTCACTGACTGGGTACCAGTTTGAACCAGTGATGAATGCTTTGGCCATATAAAGTTAGTATTGGCTCCATTTCCTCTAGCTGTGTCCCTTTGGAAATCTGGTCCTGTTTGTTCTGTCATGGAAGTGGAGTTTCCAGTTGGGGTTCATGCGGAGGTGGCTGGTGCCAAACCAGCTAAGGCATAGCACCTCTGGACCTGGTGGTACAGCACGATTCTTCAGTCATACAAACCCAGCCCTTCATGAACACTTTTCAGAACACTCCCTCCACGGCTCAGTCCCACATTGTCTAGTATTCATTCCCTGTCCCCTTTAAGGAGCCCAGCTACACTTTGGCTCAGCTTCCTCTTGCTTGGGTGGAGACCCTAGACCCTCTCATTTCCAGTGATGTTCTTAACCCTCCCACTTTTAACCTTACCCAGTGTGCCTGTTCCATATCCCAGGGCCTCTGTTCTATTTCTCCATCACACTCCAGTTCTGTGCCTGTGGCAGCCTCATGGGCTGGGGCAGAAACTTTGCCAGACTCCTCTCCCTGTAGCTTGCCCCCATCTCCTCTTTCCATCTCCCAACAGAAATCCGGCTTCAATCTGCATAGTCTCCTGAGACCTAAGGATGAGAACCTTCACTAGCTAGACACTTCTGATGCCAGGCCCACCCTATCAGATCATACTTGTGAGAAAGCATTATCTTTCCAGGATAGCACAGTGGTTAAAAGCACGGGATAGACATTTATCCTGTCTTTCCTGTATTGAATGTATTTTAGGGGGTCTAACTAGTTGACAAGGGTAAGTTGTTCATATGGAATTCTAGCTAATAAATGCATAAAGAATAGTGGAATTAGAAAATTAGCACTTTGGAACACCCAGTGAAACAAGGGGTCTATTCTAGGCAATCATCAGTGACTGCTCAAAGCATTAGGTAAAATTTTGATGGGGAATTTTATAAAGGATGGATCAACTTGACAACCTGATTTGACTAATCCACCTTAAAGGTATTAATGGAAAGACAGCCAGATATTATGAGCCTTCTAAAGGGATTCAATGGAAATTTCATAGCCCCGTCATGAGGTAACCTTTTAAAAACCTAAATCTGAATCTAATCAAGTCTTCAGATGCAAATATTAGTTTAGAAACTTATGGGGGATAGAGGAATATGTTAAATGACATTGTGTGGACTCAGACAAATAAAGATCTTGAGATTCCGCCATACAATAAATAAGCCAGTATTCAACAAAAAAAAAGAAGAGTTACCATTTTATGAGGTCAGCATCATCCTGATACCAAAGCCAGGCAGAGACACAACCTAAAAAGAGAATTTTGGACCAATAACCTTGATGAACATCAGTGCAAAAATCCTCAATAAAATACTGGCAAACCAAATCCAGCAGCACATCAAAAAGCTCATCCACCATGATCAAGTGGGCTTCATCCCTGGGATGCAAGGCTGGTCCAACATACACAAATCAATAAATGTAATCCAACATATAAACAGAACCAAAGACAAAAACTACGTGATTATCTCAATAGCTGCAGAAAAGGCCTTTGACAAAATTCAACAACCCTTCATGCTAAAAACTCTCAATAAATTAGGTATTGATGGGTCGTATCTCAAAATAATAAGAGCTATCTATGACAAACCCACAGCCAACATCATACTGAATGGGCAAAAACTGGAAGCATTCCCTTTGAAAATGGGCACAAGACAGGGATGCCCCCTCTTCACCACTCCTATTCAACATAGTGTTGGAAGTTCTGGCCAGGGAAATCAGGCAGCAGAAGGAAATAAAGGGTATTTTATTAGGAAGTCAAATTGTCCTGTTTGCAGATGACATGATTGTATATCTAGAAAACCCCATCGTCTCAGCCCAAAATCTCCTCAAGCTGATAAGCAACTTCAGCAAAGTCTCAGGATACAAAATCAACGTACAAAAATCACAAGCATTCTTATACACCAATAACAGACAAACAGAGAGCCAAATCATGAGTGAACTCCCATTCACAATTGCTTCAAAGAGAATAAAGTACCTAGGAATCCAACTTACAAGGGATGTGAAGGACCTCTTCAAGGAGAACTACAAACCACTGCTCAATGAAATAAAAGAGGATACAAACAAATTGAAGAACATTCCATGCTCATGGGTAGGAAGAATCAATATCGTGAAAATGGCCATAGTGCCCAAGGTAGTTTATAGATTCAATGCCATCCCCATCAAGCTACCAATGACTTTCTTCACAGAATTGGAAAAAACTGAAGTTTATATGGAACCAAAAAAAGAGCCCACATCGCCAAGTCAATCCTAAGCCAAAAGAACGAAGCTAGAGGCATCATGCTACCTGACTTCAAACTATACTACAAGGCTACAGTAACCAAAACAGCATGGTACTGGTACCAAAACAGAGATATAGACCAATGGAACAGAACAGAGCCCTCAGAAATAATGCCACGTATCTACAACTATCTGATCTTTGACAAACCTGACAAAAACAAGCAATGGGGAAAGGATTCCCTATTTAATAAATGGTGCTGGGAAAACTGGCTAGCCATATGGAGAAAGCTGAAACTGGATCCCTTCCTTACACCTTATACAAAAATTAGTTCAAGATGGATTAAAGACTTACATGTTAGACCTAAAACCATAAAAACCCTAGAAGAAAACCTAGGCAATACCATTCAGGAGACAGGCATGGGCAAGGACTTCATGTCTAAAACACCAAAAGCAATGGCAACAAAAGCCAAAATTGACAAATGGGATCTCATTAAACTAAAGAGCTTCTGCACAGCAAAAGAAACTACCATCAGAGTGAACAGGCAACCTACAGAATGGGAGAAAATTTTTGCAACCTACTCATCTGACAAAGGGCTAATATCCAGAATCTAAAATGAACTCCAACAAATTTACAAGAAAAAAACAAACAACCCCATCAAAAAGTGGGTGAAGGATATGAACAGACACTTCTCAAAAGAAGACCTTTATGCAGCCAAAAAACACATGAAAAAATGCTCACCATCACTGACCATCAGAGAAATGCAAATCAAAACCACAATGAGATACCGTCTCACACCAGTTAGAATGGCAATCATTAAAAATTCAGGAAACAACAGGTGCTGGAGAGGATGTGGAGAAATAGGAACACTTTTACACTGTTGGTGGGACTGTAAACTAGTTCAACCATTGTGGAAGTCAGTGTGGCGATTCCTCAGGGATCTAGAACTAGACATACCATTTGACCCAGCCATCCCATTACTGGGTAGATACTCAAAGGATTATAAATCATGCTGCTATAAAGACACATGCACACGTATGTCTATAGCGGCACTATTCACAATAGCAAAGACTTGGAACCAACCTAAATGTCCAAAAATAGACTGGATTAAGAAAATGTGGCACATATGCACCATGGAATCGTATGCAGCCATAAAAAATGATGAGTTCATGTCCTTTGTAGGGACATGGATGAAACTGGAAACCATCATTCTCAGCAAACTATCACAAGGACAAAAAACCAAACACCGCATGTGTCTCACTCATAGGGGGGAATTGAGCAATGAGAACACATGGACACAGGAAGGGGAACATCACACTCTGGGGACTGTTGTGGGGTGGGGGGCAGAGGGAGAGATGGCATTAGGAGATATACCTAATGTTAAATGACGAGTTAATGGGTGCAGCACACCAACATGGCACATGTATACATATGTAACAAACCTGCACGTTGTGCACACGTACCCTAAAACAAAGTATAATAATAATAAAATTTTTTTAAAAAAGGAAGAGTTACCTGTTATAAATATTTTTAAAAATCAAGACCATACCAACCAAAAGAAACACATGGGTGAAAGTGCTTTGTAAATGGCCAAGTTGTTATACATTAGCTATTATTATTATAATGATTGCTCTACATCTTAGTCCCAGATCCTTAAGTCAAAGATATTCATTGTTAAGATAGGCTTCAGAAACTATCCACTTGATTTTCTAAACCTTGTGTCTCGAACATTTAAAGAAGCGTAGACAGAATGTGAGGAAAACACAATTTTCTAATGAATAGGAGAAAGCTATGACAAACAGCCTAAATCATCAAGCAATGGCAAAACCAAAAGTCTAATCAGACATCAGTATCTTATTCTGAAACCTGCATACACTTTTTAGAAACCTTCTGATTGCAGAAAGCTTTGGCATGGTCACTTAAACACACTCATGTACTCACTTTAAACAGTATGATAATGTTTCTATATGCCCATATATACATTGACAAAATTTGTTAATATTTGTTTGTATATATATATATATACACCTTATAGCCATGAATAAATAACAATCCTTTTAATTTTTCTCTCCCCCAGGTAAAATCTTATAAAGTAAAACATTGACTATTGGACACTCATGTGAAATAAATTCATCTGGATACATGAGGAATTCCAAATTAATCACAATTTGACCTTTACAATTATCGGTTTTAGGTTTTGCTTTTGTGGATGGTAACCTTTCTGAAATGTGCTTCTCTCTTCTCTGCATCTTAAAAGAAGAATACCAAACAATTCCTTGACCTGAGGCTTGTCATTATGAACATGGTAATACAAGGGTGTAATATAAGCCTTTGGAGTTCATTCAAGGTATTTAAGGTGTTGACTATTTTCCAATCCATGAAATGACCTCAGCTGACTGTTCTTTGAATCCTTTTTTGCTGTTGTTGCATGAAATCAATATCTTTTCTATTGTTCAGCAGTATTTCATCTTATGGATATACCACAATTCATTTATCAATATTTAAAAAATGTGTATATGCTACAAACATACAATTCATTGCTAATATTTTTTGCTTTAGACTAGGGGTTAGCAAAAGATGGCCTGCCGCTCTACAAGTCACAACCAACTACTGCCTGATTTTGCATGGCTCATGAGCTTCAGAATAGCTTTTACATTTATCAACTGTTGGAAAATCAAGAGCAGAATAAACACCCCTATGTAATATGTCCATGTAACAAAATTTCACTTATACTCCCTAAGTCAATTCGTTTAAAAAGTAGAATACATTGTGGCACATAAAAATTATATGAATTCTTATTTCTACATTTTACAGTTTTTCTTTCTACTCTCTGTGTTTCAGCTTGCCTCTGCAGTAGCTACTTGGTCATCCCTTCTAATTGCTGCTCCCAATCTGTTTTATCACCAGATAATCAAGCTCATTGATTTGCAGGCAAAATAAGAGTAAAGAGAGTCTGCTGAACACCAAAAGATTCTTTTGTAGGTAAAGCGCGTGACCTTTAGTACCTGGGCTTTGTGAACAGTATTTTGCGGCTAAGAGGTGTTTTCTGTTGCCTTTCAGGTTCTTAGTTATGTTTCACATAAGTGAATGAGGCTGCCTAAAAAATGATGGTTCAGAAATACAAGATAAAAAAATGTAACCTTGCAGTGTACTTGAGTTGAGGCTTCCATTAACTCCTTTTAGGGAAAAAGAATTTAGTGCCATGAAAAACTGAATCTTGCTTTTCTTAAATTCAGAATGAACCTCTGTACCATCATTATGCTGAGACCCCAAACTCTGATTACAAATTACCCTTTTAAAGCAAAAATAACGAATTTAATATCCTCCTCAGATCCTATTTGAATAAATTTACTGTGTATACTGGTCCCCTTGAAAGTGGAAGGTTACAAAGACTATATGTACAGTTCCTTCACATACAAATTCCTGGCAGTACTATGAGCATTTAATACTCACAAATGATTTTCTGATTAAAGATAATTTTTTTTCAGCCCAATTGGAGCAATACTTGGATACAGTTAGGGTAGGCCTGTGATTTTTATGAAATGCCTGGTTAAAGTGTATTGTTCTAACCCTCTCACCTGTATGAACCTCACCCCCACAATCTCTCCCTTCCTTTTTGCCTGAATCAACACAGGTCCCTAATATCACACCAAATAATGTCCCCAGCCCCAACCTCTTTCATTTAGATCTTGGGTATCCTCAGCTTATTCAGATTAGATAAATAGTAAGTGCTTGGAGATAGCAACCAGAACTCTTCAGGTCCTCTCCATAATACCTACTAGTGATTTCTGTAATATCAGAGTTTAGTGCTTTTCCCAATTACAATGGGCTTACCTCACTCCTTGCAATTGGAAGTGGAATGTCTGTGATTTCAGTAAGTGCACAGAGCAATGGACGTGTGGTTTAAGAGCACAAGCTAGGTAATCCTAGGCTTTTCTGAGGATTCAGCAGCCTAAATGCATAGAGAATCATGAGAGCATTACTGCAGGAACAAAGCATTTCCAACTAAAATGCAATGTCCATTAGCACATCCTCACAGCACTCTCTCCTCTTCACAAGGCTGGGAAATCACAGGAGGAAGCTGAGCTGATTTGATGAGACTAAAATCCCTTTTAATTATGATGAATAACCTAGCTGCTATTATTATTTGAGCCAAACAAATGTATAATTGCCACTATTCAGAAGTTCTTTCTCTTAAAATGACAAATATCTTATGACAACAAACTGTTCCTGAGATGGAAAAACAAAAATTCTCAAAATATATCTTCTGCATTGTTGGTTTGCCTCTGAGATACTCTGCTTTTATTCACATTTTAATAAAGTATCAGTGGTGGTGGGTTACAGGAGTAGGAAATAGTAAAGTTTTCTGTTTTCAGGATCAGGAATATTCCCATTATTTTCATTTTGAAAACAATTTGCAGGCTCCCAGTTACCTGTTCTGGGAATCACAAAAAGTTAACTGAATTTGCTGTAAAAATTTACAGAAAATTAGAACTGGTAGAATTGTTTGAGGGATTAGTGTTATCTCATTCAGAGTGCCTTGGTTAATGAGCTCAAGGCAAAAGTTCAACCCCAGTGAAACCCATAGGTCATAGTCCTGACCTACTCATCCTAAAAACATAGGTAAGGCTGGTGGACCAGTCTTACAAGTACCCTTGTATATTAAAGGCTAACCAGTCTACATTTGCATGAGCCAACTTTAGATGGAGAACAAGAGACAATAAAGCATAGTGGTTAAGTACACTGGACTTAAAATCTAATAAACCTAGATTCAAATCCAGCTCCACCACTAAATAGTTGGTTCATTTTTGGCATGGTACTTATTCTCTTTGAGCCTTATTTGCTTCATCTATAAATTGGAAGTGGTAATAGTACACAAAAGTTTAAGGCTAAATAAGCATTCTAGGTATTTTAAGCAGAAAGGGATTTAATACAGGGAAGTGGTGTTTAAAAACTTGTTGGAAAGACTGGAGCAGTGCAAGTCAGGGGAGCCACCAATAGGCCATATACTTCAATGGCATATCATCATTACTGAATTCCATAGGCCCTGAAGCTGCTGTTGCTGCAGCCACAGCTGCCTCTTCTTCCCACAAAGCTGGTGACTAACACCATATTGTGGAATTCTCTGTAGCAAACACTCACATTCCTCTGACCTTACTTGCTAGCAAGGATGTAGCCACGACCTCACTTTTATCTTCCAAATCTTGGGCCATTGCCTCTCACAGGTAGCATCCAGAACCCCAGCTTTAAGGGAATCTAGCTTTTATAATAGATTTCCAACACCAGCAATGTAGGAATGTGCATGGAAAGAGATGACATGGCAACAGACAAAATCACACATGACACCTACCTCATTGACTTGCTGTAAGGATTATATGAGATTATTCGGGTAAAACACTTAGCACAGTGTCTGGAATATAGTAAGCACTCAATATTTATGTGGTCATTTACATAGTTGTTATGTTACTGAAACTATGGCATCCCTTGTGCATTAAATGCAACTTACTCACACAGTTCTCCTTGGGCAGCCGGATCTCTCCCTCCTTGAACAACTTTTTCAACATTAATTCCTGTATGTCTAAGGCCCTGTATCAAGGCCATCTCATTTTCCTTTGGCTACCAATCTGCCCCAGGCTTTTCTCAATTCCAAGTTTTATCCCATCTTTATCTGTCCACATACCATTACCTGGCAAAATGTATCTCTTATAAATTCTTAGCAGTTAAGCAAACAAACAAAGAAAAAATGATTTTTTTTTTCTTTGAGGGCAAAGAGGGCTTCATCTTCAAACATTCCCAGGGCAAGAGGAAGTATTTACCTTCCATCTACCTAAAGCAGAAAAGAAAAGGGAGAAGGCTGGGCATGGCAGCTCATACCTGTAATCCTAGCACTTTCGGTGGCCAGGGTAGGTGGATTGCTTGAGCGCAAGAGTTCGAGACCAACCTGGGCAATATGGTGAAACCCCATCTCTACACAAAATAAAAAATTAGCTTGATGTGGTAGCGCACACCTGTAGTCCCAGCCACTTGGGAGGCTGAGATGGGAGAATCACCTGAGCCCAGGAGTAGAGGCGACAGCAGTGAGTCATGATGATCACACCACTGCACTCTAGCCTAGGTGATGGACTGAGACCCTATCTCAAAAAATAAAGAAGAAATAAATAAAAGGGAGAAAAAAATACTTATGCCAATTGAAGCAGGCTGAAAGGTCCTATCCTGATAAGTAGTTACATATAGTCAGGTCTCAAGTAGGAAGTATTTCTAAGATTCTGAAGTCAGAAGTGTAACTATGTTCCCCCCAATCTAAGATGTTAAAAGCCCCAAGATCATCAAGAGTTTAGGTGACATCTCCCAATTCAAGATGGAAAACTGAGCATATAGATTTACTGCTTTCTTTCACAAAATTCTATCAAAGAGGTAGCAAAATTTAACAGAAAAGAAAAGCTGTGGTAGTATTGAAAACAGAGTGCTGCCATGGTCTGAATGTGTCTCCCCAAAATTCATAGGTTGAAACTTAATCCCCAATGTGATAGTATTAAGAGTTGGGGCCTTTAGGAGGTGATTAAGTCATGAGGGCAGACCCCTCATGAATGGGATTGGTCACCTTATAAAACAGGCATGAGGGAGCTGTTCACCCTTTCTGCCTCCTTCCACTATGGGAAGACACAGAAGGCAGCATCTTTGATAAACATCTATTCACCACACATTGAATCTGCTTGTGCCTTGGACTTCTCAGGATCCAGAACTCTGAGAAATAAATTTCTGTTTATAAATTACCTAGTCCATGGTATTCTGTTACAGCAGCCTAGACAAACTAAGACCCATGCCATTAGCAGCTCAGAGATTTTTGATGAATTTCCTGAGGGGAAAGAAAATAGGAATCGGGTAGATAGATAAACTGGAGCTGCTGAGAAGAGATTTGGAATATTTACAGAAAGAAGCCTTGGCAGGGAAGAGAGTTATTCTCCTGGCAGGCTCTGAACTAGGAGAGCCAAGTCAGGGAATGTTCTTTCTACTTCTTGGCATCTGTCCTCCTCCTCCTCCTCCTCCCTACCTGGCCAAAATAAAGACCTGCAGGAGGGAATAGTAAATAGAATGGGAGTTCTGCTTGGAAAGGGATCACTGAAAGGAGCAGAGCAGATCTTGAGGGAACTCCAGAGAAAGAAAAGGAAAGGAAGCGCTACCTAGAGGGAAGTACAGCGAAGAACTTCCCACACCACTAACACAAGAGTAAATACGCTGTATCTTGGCAATTGTGGAGGTGTTCTCTACTTATGCCCCCTAAAAGAAGGCCATACATTGACACAATCTCTTCACTTTCATGGAAGCCAGAGTCAGCCCAGTGACTTGCATGAGAAGCCAGAGAACAGATAAAGAGAGGATCCCTATATCCTAACATTGCCCTTCACACATAAATGTGAACAGTTAAAGATTATTAGACATTTGAGGAAAACCAAGAACATGGATTAACAGGAAATATTAAGATTTGTAAAAGGCAGAACGTTTATTCTGAAGAAAACAGAGATACTATCAGATACAGAAAAAAGTTTGAAAATTCAAGTTAGTATGCTTCTTAGTGTTGAGAGAATTCTGCCTCCATAAAACAAGAACATGCTGCTATGAAAAAGGAGCAATGATAGAATAAGAAATATTCTTAGAAATTAAGAATATCTTACTAAAATAAAATAGTATGTTAGAAAGTTTAGAAGAATATCACTCAGAACACAGTAAATATACAAAGAAATGTAAAATATGAGAGAAAACATGAAAACATGATGTTAATCTAGGAACTTCAACACCATGAATGAGAGTTTAAGAATGATGCAACAGAAAAAAATTAGGAGTGATAATTATTTTAAAAACTAAGGCAAAAAAATTTCCCTGAGTTGAAGGTTTTTGAGAATTTTATACTAGCTGAAACACTAACAGATTACACTGAAACAGGGCAGAAAGAGGATGAAATGCAAGAAGGTTGTCAGATTCTCAGGATTCTACAGGCAGAGGACAGGCTGATTAAACTACTCAGTTGCAAACTCTACTACCCTTTTATGAAAAAGGAAGAATGACTCAGACAGTGGAGCTGAGGGTCCAGAAAGTGGAACCTGGAGCCCCACAGGATTATGTGCAGGCCTTGAAACCTAATGGAGTTTGCCCTGCTGGATTTTGAAATTGCTTGGACCAGTAATTTCTTCCTTCCCCTTTTTCCCTTTTAAATGAGAATGTCTATAACTGTTATTCTATACTTGTCCCACTACTAATTTTGGGAAGAGATAACTTGTTTCTTGAGTTTTACAGGTTCACAGATGGAGATGAACTTCACCACAAGAAGAGTCATGCTCAGAGTCTCACTCATACCTGATTTAGATGACTTAGATGAAATTGAGGGGCTTTTAGGCTGATGAGACTTGATTTTAGACTTTGAGTTGATGCTGTAATGGGTTGAGACTTTTGAAGATATTAGGATGGGGTGTATGTATTTTTCATGTGGGTTGGATATGAATTTAGAAGGCCAAGGACAGACTGTGCTAGACAGAATAATGGCTCCTCAAAAAAGTTCACATCCTTACCCCTGGAATTTGCCTTACATGGTAAAGGGATTTAGAAGATTCAGCAGGGATCTTGAGATGGGGATATTACCCTGGATTATCCAGGTAATCTAATCACAAGGGTCTCTATAAGAAGAAAGTAGAAAGGTCAGAGAGAAAAGGCAATGTGATAACAGAGTCAGTAAGAGAGAGACTTGAAGAGGCTATGCTGCTGGCTTTGAAGGTGGAGGAAAGGGCCACAAGCTAAGAAATGCAGGCAGCCTCTAGAAGCCAGAAACAGCAAGGAAATGGATTCTTCCAAAAAGCCTTAAGAAGACACGGAGCCCTGTTGACTCATTTTGGACTTTTGACTTCCACAGCTGCAGGATAATAAATGTGTGTTATCTTAAGCCATTAAATTTGGGGTTGTTATAGCAACAATAGGAAACTAATAAAGAGACCAAAATCTTCAAAAATAACCTATTCAGTATCAGGCCAGATAAGTGGAGGTCAGTCAAGGCCGGGAGAAGGAGGGAGATCACTGAAATACATCATTGCAATATTTTAAAAACATTAAGGAGAGTGACTAGACCCTAAACTTTTTGAAAAAAAATTCTTTTAGACAGAGTCTCACTCTGTCACCTAGGCTAGAGTGCAATAGCACTATCTTGGCTCACTGCAACCTCCACCTCCAGGTTCAAGCAATTCTCCCACCTCAGTCTCCTGAGTAGCTGGGACTACAAGCATGTGCCACCATGCCTAGCTAATTTTTTGTATTTTTAGTAGAGATGGGGTTTCACCACATTGGCCAGGCTGGTCTTGAACTCCTGACCTCAAGTGATCCGCCCACCTTGGCCTCTCAAAGTGCTGGGATTATAGGTGTGAGCCACCAGGCCTGGCCTAGACCCTAAACTTAAAGGGTAGTGGGAAAGAATATGGAAAAAGTAAGTTTCAGCAACATTAAATACTAATAGACAATGGAGCAATTCCTTCAGAAGTCTGAGATAAATTTATTTTGCTTTTAATCTATAATGCTATACATAGTCAAACTCTTAGCTCACCATAAGGACAGAACAAAGATATTTTCGGACATGTAAAGATACAGAAAATTTACCCGCCTATACCTCTCTTGTATCATCATTTTTTTAGGGAGTTACTTAAGGATATGCTCCAGTATACAAGGATGTAAAGCAAGAAAAAGGTAGATATAGGATCCAGAAAACAGTGGCTTCAATTCAGGAAAGTAGCTCAGAGAAGTTCCAGGATAAGAGCTGGGCAGGTGGCTTTGGGGAGCAGCCAGAACAGGTAAGGTTCTAGAGAGAGAGGACTAGCGCTGGGGGGAGGAAGGGATTCCATGAACTATATACGATTACAAAGAAATTGGAAGTCCCTTATACTGTGAAAAGGGCACAGAATAGATGAATAGGGATGATAAGGAAAAAAAAAAAAAAGAAAGAAAGCATTTAAAGAATTTAGGATACATTAAAGGTGATACGAATTATCGCCCAAATGAAAGTAACCTGGAAGTCAGTGAGCTTCAGAAAAAATAAAATTGATTCCAAGCAAGAGAGAGCCCAAAGAAGAAGAAGCTGGAAGATAACAGAAATACAATGATGAGTGAATATGATTCTTTTTCCAGCAACTAAAAAAGAAGGCAATTGGAAACTCCCAAACAAGACAATAGCCACCTATAAGAAAGGTGTGGTTCAATTATGAAGCAAAGGTTGCTATGACATGATGGATGGTGACCAACTGGTGAACTGTAAGAAAGAAAAATCAATTTTATCACTTTCCTTTTAAGTCATGACATTGGAGTCAGAGAGAAAAAAATGTAATCATTTCTTTTTGGCTCTAACGGAAAAATTTATATAACATAAACTGTAAATACTTTTTTTTTGAGATAGAGTCTTGCTCTGTCACCCAGGCTGGAGTGTAGTGGCAGGATCTTGGCTCACTGCCAGCTCCACCTCCTGGGTTCACGCCATTCTCCTGCCTCAGCCTCCCAAGTAGCTGGGACCACAGGCGCCCGCCACCACACCCGGCTAATTTTTTGTATTTTTAGTACTGATGGGGTTTCATCATGTTAGCCAGGATGGTCTCGATCTCCTGACCTTGTGATCTGCCCGCTTCAGCTTCCCAAAGTGCTGGGATTACAGGTGTGCGCCACTGTGCCCAGCCAACTGTAAATACTTTTAACTCGTTTTCATTTTTTAAAAAT
Organism: Pongo pygmaeus; assembly: GCF_028885625.2. Taxonomy (NCBI): domain Eukaryota; kingdom Metazoa; phylum Chordata; class Mammalia; order Primates; family Hominidae; genus Pongo; species Pongo pygmaeus. The sequence continues at coordinate 55,017,593 of NC_072388.2, read as the reverse complement.
GAACCTATGGAGAAAGTGTGAAAGACAACTATGGCTTCAGAACAAATATCAGTGTTGCCAAGATTACTGTTTCCTCCCTACCAAATGAAATCAGTAATCAGTGGACATAATCAGCTTGGGTTTCGGGGTTATATTGTATGAAAAATAACATTTCTTTAAACATTAGAATTACACTCAACAGTTGTTCTCAGACTTAAGCTTGCATCAGAATCACCTGGAGGGCTTGTTAAATCACAGATTGCTGGTCTCACCCCAGAGTTTCTGGTTCAGTGGGTCTGGGGTGGGGCCCAAGAATTTGCTTAAGTTTTCAGGTGATACAGGTTGAGTGTCTCTTATCCAAAAAGCCTGGGAACACTTGAGTTTCAGATTTTTGATTTTTTTTGGAATTTGGAATATTTGCATATATTATACATAATGAAGATATCTTGGGGATAGGACCCAAGTCTAAATACACATACACACACACACACACACACACACACATACCCCTTATACACATAGCTTACATTTAATTTTATATAATATTTTAAATAATTTTGTGTATGAAACAACGTTTGTGTACGTTGAACCATCAGAAAGAAAAAGGCGTCACTATCTCAGCCACCCATGTGGAAAATCTGGTATCTAGCATCACCATCATCTCTGACTCTGAATTTATATGCTACTAATAAGCATTTTCAAAAAGTTTTGGATTTTTGAAGCATTTTGGATTTTGGATTTTCAGATTAGGGATGCTCAACCTGTACTAATTTGAGGGCGATACTCACAAATATGAGGCAGAGTGGTGGTGGTGAATGAGACCAAATGAGCACTGATCATACTTCCCATCCCAGCTCACTTATTCGGCAAAATGCAGGTGCAGCTGAAATCATCATTCACACTATTTAAGAGTTCTGCCTCCCCCACACCCCCTCGGCCTGTCTTCCGCCTGTCCCCGTTTTCTCTCTCACTTCTTCCTCATACCCACTTTCCTCTTCTTTTGTGGCCAGATGAAGTTAGCTAATACGTATGAGCTAAGAGCACACATATTGCAACTGCACTCTATCTTCATATTATAAAGCGAGGAGTCAAGATAATTTACCTATCACTAATAGGATTAAAAATAAGAAGTTTAGTCATATTATTTGTAGTGAAAAAAGTAACATAGAGAGGACTTTACAAGAGCAACGTAACTGTGTTGTGAGAAAGGAAGGGAGTAATGTAAGTGAACTAAGAACTCATCTGTCATAGGAGGAAGAGTCAGCAGCTGTATTAGTCCGTTTTCACATTGCTGTAAAGAAATACCCAAGACTGTGTAATTTATAAAGGAAAGAGGTTTAATTGACTCACGGTTCCGCATGGCTGGGAAGGCCTCAGGAAACTCACAATCATGGTGGAAGGCGAAGAGGAAGTAAGGATCTTCTTCACATGGTATCAGGAGAGAGAACTGCAAGCAGGGGAAATGCCAGACACTTATAAAACCATCAGATCTCGTGAGAACTCACTATCAAAAGAAGAGCACGGGGAAAACCGCCCCCATGATCCAATCACCTCTCTTCCTTGACACATGGGGATTACAGATCCCTTCCTCAACATGTGGGTATTACAATTCCAGATGAGATTTGGGTGGGGACACCCAGCCAAACCATACCAGCAGCATACACTTAATATTTGCAGACATGGAAGAAACCACTTGAAGAACCAGAATCTGGAATATTAAAGAGGGAGCTCAGGGCTGGGCAGAGGTGAGGTAAAGATCGAGTCTTTAAGTAACTGCCCTGGGCAGCAGCACTAGCAGGCCTAGGGATAGAACAAGGTGGAGGAAACCTTGTTTCTCATATTGTAAACTTCAGTCCCTTGTGAATTTATTTTGTAATGCTATTACTTCTATAATAACCAAATAACACATGTTTTTAAATTTTTATTTTAAAATTTAAATAAGTCAGTTAGATGAACCCAGTGATGTGAGCTTTTATTCCTAGGACCCTGAAGGGCTGAAACAATAACTCGCCAAGGGCTGATAACAGCATTTTTGCTGCTTTCCCAGTGGAAGCCCCAATCACCAGTTCCTGTTCATTTGACCTCTTGTTTCTCAAATTGGAGGAAAGGCCCCCTTCGCACAAACACCCATTCACCTGCATCCAAGACGCCTTCAATCTTGGATGGCCTGACGTGTAAAAGGCTCTTCGCCTTTCTGAACACCCCCAGAAGTAGACTTGTCCTTTTAGTTTCACTGTCCCCTGCGTTTCAGAAACCTTAAACAAGTACTGCAGAGATCAGACTGGGAGATACCTGAGAAAAATTACCCTGCATCCCAGTTCATTATGACCTTGTGGCTCATAACAAGATTCGGTCACTTTAATTCCTTTACTGGATAGTAAATTTCCTGACCATTAAGTTACATGATTAATTGTCATTTACCCCCAGTTCTCAACTTCAAAAAGTAATTAAGCCCCAGAGATGTTGTATGGGTATCCAAAATGCATTACAAATTTCCAAACAAACAAGATTAATGCCAGCCCAGCAATGCTGACTCCCAGGCCTACATTTGTCTTAATGACTGTTATTCCTCAAGGCAGTAATGAGTCTTGCCACTGGGCACTAGACTGTTGGCCACCTGAGCCTCATACTTTTTTGCAACATGCAGTTAAGGCCTTGGCATTCATTCAAGCCCCAGCCTTGAATCATCCGTCTGAAATTCAGACCTGGGCTAGGGGCGGCGGCTCACACCTGGAATCCCAGCCCTTTGGGAGGCCGAGGCGGGTGGATCACTTGAGGTCAGGGGTTTGAGACCAGCCTGGCCAACATAGCAAAACCCCATCTCTGCTAGAAATACAAAAGTTAGCTGGGCGTGGTGACATGTGCCTATAGTCCCAGCTACTTGTGGGGCTGAGGTAGGAGAATTACTTGAACCCAGGAGGCAGAGGTTGCAGTGAGCTGAGATTGTGTCATTGCACTCCAGCCTGGGTGACAGAGTAAGACCTTGTCTAAAAAAAAAAAAAAAAAACCTGAAAGGTTCTGCTCCGGGAGACTGGGATCTGGAATTGCAGTGCTGATGTCATGCCCAGCATCACTCGCTTGGCAGGACACACTGGCTAAGCGCTCCGACTCTGGACAGACAGCTCTGAGTTTAATTTCTTGCCTGTCATTTTTGAGCTATGAGTTTTTGGGCAAGTCACACAGTCTCCTTGAAACTCACTTCCCCCATCTGTAAAATGGAGAGACTGCCGATAGCATCTATTTCATGAATCCTGTATGAGGACTAAATAGAATGATGTTTATATATGCATATAAGGTGCCTGAAATACATTCATTGACGGTTAGCTTTTAATATCAACCATGCCATTTTTCTTGTTAGAATTGACATCTCAATTAATTAGATTTATTAAATTGTCTAGGAGAGAGAAGTCAAAGCATAAACTACTACTAGAAATAGGAAGAGTTAAGCCCAAAAACTGATCCCTTCCACAAGGAAAGCACCTCAGTGCAGATGGTTTGGAAAGAGCTCTTTGACATTTGGCTCACCCTCAGGTTTCCTGTTCATAATCACAGGCGACTTCACATGGGTTGTAACAAGGACATCCTAAATGAAAAGTGAGAATGACCATCTCTAACAAAAGCCGGAGGAGCTCGCTCACTGCGATGAAGGCCCTGTGATGGGTTAACCATCCTGGGGGCAGAGCAAAGCAGTGTGACAGCTTCCCAAGAAGCTATTTTTATCTTGTGTTTTGAGCATCTGACTCAAGCTGGGTAAAAGGGTTCATTTTCTCACTTGGAAAGTTTTCAAAACACCAAAGGATTTGGTCAAGAGGGAAATATACTCACTCCAGCCAAATCTTTTTCCGTGGTCAAAAAAAAAAAAAAAAAAAAGGCCAGCAAAAATTTAATCATAAATCTGCTTCTGGCAATATATGGACCCATTCAGGGGAAGTTGTCATTTGTTTATCAGTAGCAGACAGCAGCTTCCTGCAACCAACAGCAGCTGTCACCCTGCAAAAGGACATCTTTTCATTTTCATGAAGAGTAGTGAAAATTTTAAGGCAAAGCAAATGACAAAATATTTGACTGCATTTATCTGCCTTTTGGCTATTTTTACCCCTGTACCATGCAAACGCCTTACAGGGTTTCCTGACAACATCTTACTTTTTATTCTAGTCCTGCTTAGCAGCCAAGGCATAGTGTTGCCATATACATTTTACAGATGGTGAAAGCTGAAACCCTGAAACTTCAGTAACATGAACATGGTGGGGCCAGAACTGGAAACCACTCCATGGTTGATTTGAAACTACCCCAAGTCCCAAGGGAGACACAATGGTCATCAGGGAAATGGGAACGAATACCAGTTCTGTGTCAACTTGGAGCAGGGCAAAGTGGTGACCTAGGAAAACATACAGTCTAACTGCTGATTTCTTCCCCAATGAAGAACTTGAGGTCTATAACACAGCATCATATGTTTGCAGTGTAAGAATTCTGTTTTCTCAGCTAAGAATGAAGTATGAGATCACATGTTTATTGCTGCCGTTTACTTCCCACAATTCCTTTTTACATATTCATATTCTGGGTATTTTTTTTCTACATACCTCTGCTAGACTATGTAGTTCTCTTCTCATCCAGAGTTACCCTAGTTATTTTGCTAAAGTACCTGATCCCATTCATTCACTCACAGATCTTGCACTGAATGCCTGCCATGGGACCTAGGGCTGGGAACCTGGGGACACAAAGATGAATGAGTCTCAGTTCCTAACGTCAAGGGGGTCAGAGGCTACCAGGGAAAACCGACATGTAAAAATGTAGGTAAATCTGTAAAGAAACGTCCTGGGAACCACAGAAGTAATTGTCTCTGATGGGTGAGGAAAGGTTTTCTTTTCTCCTTGATAACCTCTCCTGCGTGCCTCTGGTTGCTTCACTTTGGCATCTCATCTCTGCCCTGCCCACTCTGCCCAGTCCCCCTTGGGTATTGACATTTCTGCTAATATCTCCCTCTCTGCACTTCAGATCAGACCTCCAACCCCTAAAGTTATGATTCAAGGTCACAGAGGACAGGTTTGTGTATATAGTACTAATTTTTTTAAATGTCTTAGCCACGAGCAGTTATTTTGTAGAGTAAATCAATGCTAATTCTTTAGAGCAAAGCAACATTAAAGTCTTTTTCTTTTTTCTTTTTTTTCCTGAAGCACATTCTGAAGATTATAATCTACAAAGAGTATTAAAATAGGAAAGGATCCCTGGGTCTAGCTTGGTACTAATTTTTATTCATCTTGATTTATAGAGTGGGTAGGTGAGGCAATGTCCTCCTCATCTCTGGACTGGGGATACACTGGCAGCTCCATCCATCAGGCAAGCTGTCAGAGCACAACGCTTCACAGAAGCTGTTAAACAAAGGTCCAAATGGCTAACACTTCTAGGAGATGAAAAAGAAGAAGTTAACCTTAGTGCCCAGTGAAAAGTATTTTGCTCATCCAGTAGAGAAATGGATGTAGCAGTAAAGTCTTTAGACAAAGGTATTAGAATTTAAAGACAAATTCCAAATACATGCCTGGATTTCTGCTGCCTTTATGATTCTGGAAGCAATTCCTGGTTAAAATGTATTGATAAATAATCAGCCAGCAATGTTGATCTCACTGAAACTAGGATCCATCTTCATTAGCAAATTTAAGGATCACTTATGTCTATAAATATAGGGCAGAAGAAATAGAGGGGATGTAATCCAAAGTCCACAGTTATGCCTGTCCGCCAAGGAGCTGGATTGCAGCTGGTGGTCTTTAACAATTAGGGGCATGAGAAGGACAATGATCATTTACACAATGACATTAATAGTGTAGTTGGTGACCATTTTATGGTATCTTGAAGAATTTTAGGCACATACAAAACATCCAAAGGACATATTTTAGCTGCTAGGTTTAGTATATTTTCTTTCTTTCCTTTCAACACCTTCAACGCCTTTCAACAGTTTTAGATCCCTCTGAGTTTTAGATCATCCAAGTTCCTCAAGGACAGAGAGAGGTTCCATTAGAGCATGACAGACTCATAGAATGACCTCTTTTGAAGTTTAGGTCACACAGACAGCAAAAGTATCTCCAGTGGTCTCAGAGATCCTGGCCATGGCTTGGGGCCTGGAGAATAGCTTCGAGAATGGGGACCTATGCAAGAAGGCCCTCAGCCGGCAGATGGCACTACAGTGTTTGGCAATCTGAACTTCGTGGGTGCTCTTTAATAAGGGCCTTTTCTCATCATTCTACTCAAAGTGTTGTAATTCCCTCTGATTGTCTTCTCTGCCCTCATTTGACTTTGCTGAGTCATTCCATGCTGTGTCATGAAACTCTGTGCTGCTGCAGGAGACTCAAAAGAAGCTCTAAACACTTTGTGGCTGTCAGGATAACTCAACATGGGGGGCAGACTGCCATGCCAAGAACCCCAGTGAGGGTGGCTGAGGAGAGGGTCTATTTACAGGGGGTAGTGCGAACCCGAGGGTGATGAGGGAGACATAGCTTCAGGTGGCTCTAAGTCTCTCAAAGCATTTGAAGACTCCACTCTAAGCGAACCCTCCCCCTCCCCACCTCTCTCTCTCTCACTCCCCACTCCCCTGCACTGACCCAAAGGCTCCAGGTATCCATATTGCATGGTCAAGTGCATTCTCCCACAGGAAATGCTCTAGATGCAGGCCAACCTCATAAGCCCCACATAGAAGGCAGATTTCTATCTCCTAGTTGTGCCTGTCTCATTTTGCCTGGAGAAAGAAGGGGATCACAGAGGGGTGGATCACACGCTCCACAAAGGCAAATGTTCTCCCCTAAAGAGAACCTCTTTGCTCCCACTGTTGGAGTTGGTGTCAAGGTGGAGTGGGGATGGGAAAGGATATATTTTTACAATCCTCTCCTAATTTCTAAGGAGGAAGGATCCCAAAGAAGATCCCCTAGTTGCTGAAGGAAGATGACGGTGTTAAATTGATTCAGGTGGGTGGATGCAAATTGGAAGGGGGAGGACACCTAAATTATTCTTCATAATCAGAGGAGGAAAGACATCGAGAGAAAAACTGGTGGGAAGCAGGGAGGACAAGAGAGAAGGGGACAACTAAGGTGGAGATTTTGATGAAGTGTTGTGTGGTGCAGTGTTTGATATATTCTCTTCTCCGTCTTTCCAGAAACAGCCTGGAAAACTGACATTACCAAATAGTGCTTTACAAGTTCTATTGAGGTGGGGGAAAATGAAATTTGAGGAGGGGTTCAGTCTTGGGGAAGTGTTTGTGCATGATCAAAAGGCAGGAGCAAGAACTGCCCGATGTGCTACACCTGAACTGAGCAACGTGACATAATTAGTGAAGAGTGAGGGACAGCACTCCACTTGGGTCTACTATTGCTATGGCCAAGGTCATTTTGGAGTGTCAGGGCCACTTTCCAGGTGAGTTATGGGGAGAGACCACAAAGAACCTGGAGAGATAGCATGTTTCATCCACCTCTGCTACTCTGCCAGTGATCTGAGAACAAAAGGCCCTCCCAGCCTAAAAGCAGGAATTTAGTGGGGCTCAGTGGAAGTGTTTGTTTTGATAAGAAGCTGCTTTAAAGCCACCATATGTTTGGTTTGATGGTGACACATGGCTGTAAGTGCAACCTGGGCCCAGATACTAGCTTAGTCAGTGGTTCTCTACGTGTAGGCCCTGGTCCATCAACAACGATGTCACTTGGGAACTTGACAGAAATGTCAACCCTCAGACGCCAACCAAGTCTGCCGAACCAGACACTTGAGAGGTAGGGCCCAGTGATGTTGTTAAACAAGTCCCCTTGGTGATCCTGATACATCCTGACATTTGAGAATAACTGGATTATGCAACAATTCTCAATGTTTGGTATCTGAACCCCCAGTAGGGCTTGTCAAACACAGAATCTCAAAATCTCTAGCACAGACACCAGAGATTTTGGCTGTGTAAGCCTGGGGTGAGCTTGGCACCCTTTGTTTAATAAGCTCTGCAGTAATTCTTGTCCCTGTCTAAGTTTGGGAACCACTAGAGCAACAGATTAAGAAGAAACTGAGTCCATATCCTGAAATTATGAGCTAATGTGGCTGGCAAGTTGAACAACTTATTGAAACAATAGAGACCTTCCAGGATAAGTAAAGGAGCTTAATTAATGTTCCCAATTAATACAGGATGTCCTGCAGCTCAGGGAGAGGAAGCTTTGGAGATTATACTCAGGGAAGAATTCTTCATCTTTAAGCTCAAAGCTTGACCTCAGAGAATTCAAGCAGTTATGGAATAAATGGGGCCCCAGGGAGTGACCCAGAGACTAATTCTTACCTCACAGGGCAGCAGCCGTGGCCCCAAGTGTCCAATGCAGATAGGGCAGGGCATCCCGCTTCTCCAGGCAGGATCTAGAGTTCAAGAGTAGTCCTTAGAATCACCCAGGAGTTAGGAGGTTGGCACAAATGCAGATTCCGGTTGCTGAGCCCCTCTCAGGCCTGCTGAATCCATTTGTAGGATTCGTGACCAAGAATCTAAATTCCTACTGTGTGCCTTAGCTGTCTGTCATGCACATTCCAATTTGAGAACCATTGATCACTGAGTGTGGTTAGCATCACTTACACTTTGGTGAAAGGCAAGGACTGTCCATGCAGTTCCAGGGTCAAAAGCTGGTGGGCCAGGCGCAGTGGCTCACGCCTGTAATCCCAGCACTTTGGGAGGCTGAGGTGGGTGGATCATGAGGTCAGGAGCTCAAGACCAGCCTGACTAACATGGTGAAACCCTGTCTCTACTAAAAATACAAAAATTAGCCGGGTGTGGTGGCACGTACCTGTAATCCCAGCTACTCAGGAGCTTGAGGCAGGAGAATCACTTGAACCCAGGAGGTGGAGGTTGCAGTGAGCCGAGATTGTGCCACTGCACTCCAGCCTGGGCAACAGAGCAAGGCTCTGCCTCAAAAAACAAAACAAAACAAAACAAAAAAACAAACAAACAAAAGCCTGTGGCCTGGAGGGAGAAGCAGGGAAGATCCATCTCTCACATTTCCACCTTGGGAAGGGCAGAGGGTCCTTGGTTGTGGGTGAGGCCACTTAAAAATTAGTTTCCATGTGTAGGCAAAACACGTAATACTTGAGATATGCACTATGTAGTATTTAGATATATTAAGTTTAATATAGCTCCATGGTAAGAGTGCTTGTCTTCTATTTAAAATATTCCCAAGAGTGATGGGAAAGTAAGAAAATGCCTAGCCAGCAATATACCACACAATTTCCTAGGGAAATTGCTTTGATACAGCTATAAATATAAGATTTCCCATAATATTTAATTTTCTCATTTCTTGTTTATTTTGTAATCCCATTTTCCTTAGCGTGTCCAGTTGAAAAATTCCTTAAGTAATAATTAAAAAGAAGTGAGCAGGTGCATGTTTTGGAGACGGTAAGGAAGGGGTGCAGTTAGGAAGGCTGGAAAGTCTGTGTTCCATTCTGCGGGGGAGCGTGCAAGAGGAAGAGAAGCCCAGGCCGAGGGGTCAGGAGGGGTTACCAGGGAAAGGAGGGTGGCCCAATCCCTGAAGCCTCCAGAAGTGGCCAACAGGAGAATGCGTCCAAGTGTCCTGTTAGTATTTTCACGGAGTCCCTCTCAAAAATTGAACTGCCCACTCATCAATTTGAATGTTTTTCACCAGTTAACCCAGTCCAACAATAGGTTTTGGAGTACACATGCCTGTGATTTAGAAGTAACCAGACACATTACATCTTTCCCTAAATATTTGCATGTCTACTTCTACAGCATAGACTTGTAGTATCTTTAAAACCCTTTTCTCCCAAGTGCAGCCTCATTAGAAGTCAACTGGCCTTCTGACTAGCATTTCAGACTCTGATTATTATACCGAAATCCATTAAACACATAAAGTCTCTTATTGGAACCTTCAATTAAACCTCAAGTCTCATAAAAGAGAATGAAGTGATTATAGGTAAGTGATCTAATACTATGCGAAGTGTTGGGAATGATAATGCTGGGAATGAATGCGGTGCCTTTTGCCCAAGGAGCTAAAATTAACAAAATCTAATTTTTCCCAATTCAAAATGATATAGAAAGGAAAATGTAAATAAAATGACTCAGAGTAAGTTCAATATAATGCTAACTTTCATTCAAGGTAAACCCATGGGTTAGTTAGAACTAAACAAGTTAACTGTTCCTGGTGAGCCCCAGGGATTGGCTCACTTTCCCTCCCTAATACCCCTTTCTGACTCCGTAACTTGTTCTTTTTAGCCCAAGAGGGCCTTTTGTTCTCAGATCACTGGCAGAGTAGCAGAAGTGGTTGAAAGACGCCATCTCTCCGGGTTCTTTGTGGCCTCTTCCTATAACTCACCTGGAGAGTGGCCCTGACACTTTAAAATGACCTTGGTCATAACAATAATAGACCCAAGTGGAGTGCTGTCCTTCACTCTTTGCTAATTATGTCATGTTGTCCAGTTCAGGCTTAGCACATCATCTCCTAAACTTTGTCTAGTGGGGTAGGTTTTGAATCTTTTTTGTTAATTATCTGACCTTGCATATGCCCAAGTTTTTCTCCTGTGAAGTGGGAATAAGTGTGACTGCCTAACCTAACCCCTGGATATATTGGGTGTAAACGTTTTATGCAATACCACAGAATCATCATCATAATCACAGTAGAAACCAAGGTGTGGCTGTTCCTTCATTTTTAGGTTTCTAGAGTTTGTGGTGCATTCAGGGGAATCAACACTGTACTACACTGGCCAGTATCCATGTACAGTAGGGCAATGGTTCTCACACTAAACTATGCCTGAGGACCAACTGGGGATCCTGTTAAAATACAGATTCTTAGGACCTGCCCCCAGAGATTTTAGTTCAATGATTTTGGATTGGGCTCAAGAAATTCATTCATCCAGCAATTACGTGCAGACATTGTTAAAGGCACTAGGGTGATGGAAGTGAACAAAGAGACAAAAGTCCTTTCATGGTCTATCTGCATTTGTAACAGACCTCCAGGTGATGCTGAGGCCATTAGCTGTACTCTCCCAAGGGCCACACCTTGGCAGCAGCACATATCAACTAGTGACAAGATCTCTCTGCTATGCCAATGGAAATTCCATCACATTTCCAAACTCTGATTCTCCTTCTTTTCCACTGGGACCTACTTCTTGGCCATTATCTTCAGGAATTAGTTCTTATATTCAGGAACAATGGTTTACTGGGGTCCTTCTCAGCAAGTTCATTTACTCCCTAGCTTTTTTATTCCAGTATCACACATTATTAGCACTGGGTTCCCGAAGGACCTCCTTAGTATCAGAGTCTTTAAGAAGGCTCAGGAAACATCACTTGTTCCAGAGACTTTGGTAACAGGAATCATCATCAAGAAGATGTCTGGATTTGACTTTCAAGGATCAGAAGACAATTAACTTGATGAGTTCTGACCTAAACCACAAGCTTACCCTTAAGGAAAATTAGCCTTATACTGAACTTACTCCAAGTCATTTCATTTACATTTTCCTTTCTATACCGTTTTGAGTTGGGAAAAATTCACTTTTGTTAACGGCCCACACATCCTGTGGAATGAAGCCTTCATTCTAAAATGCAGTTGATTAATTTCACTAAGTCCTTTGATGCATCAATACTAAAGATTTGTTGGAAACTTAGCTGACCTGGACCAACACAGCAAATGAAGTATAGCTTCACAAGGGCATTGGCTTATTATTATTTTTTTAAAACACTTTTTACGTGCAATATCTACCTTAAAAAAGATGTATTAGTAAACAGAGCTGAATCATAAAAAATTCTTTTCACTCCAGCAAACCTCAAGTACCCAAAGCTGACAACAGATGACTCAGTGAGTAAAATAAAGGTAGAACAAGGCAACAAGGACAAGTAAGACTTCAAGTGAGTGAAGGAAATGAAGAACTACAAAAATACCTAATAGATTACAGGTTTATTGAAAAATGTATCTAGGGAGATTGCTTAAGTTATATTTCATGTAGTCCATATTTTGTTTATTTATGTCCTGCCTCCTTCCTAAAAAGGATTGGAAGCTGCTCATTTATTCTCTGTATCTGGTGTGAGATAACATTTTAAAGAAAAGATTACTGTTTCATTCTTCATCTCCTTCCTCACAAGTTCTCCAACCATTAAAAAAGTTCAAACAGGATAAGAAAACGACATTACTTCTCTTATGATAAGTTTTCCCATATCCAGAAAAATCTGCCATTTTAATAACTATTTTTTATCAATCTTAGAGATCCTCCCAGCTCCCAAAAAACTGGGTCTGTATATAAACATTATGTTTGTAGTTGATGGCAGTGAAATTGCACAACGAAGGGTCTTGCTTTATTTCTAATTTTAAAAGTATATGTGAAACTTTAAAAAAGCAGTCTCCACTTTTTGAAAACAAGCTTCCTTTTCCATGCCCTTCTAGGCCTTGGCCTCGTGCATACACATTTTACATACATGCACCGCTTGTATGCAATTGTTTCACTTAACATTGTATTGTAGGCATTTTCCCCACATTGTTATGCATTTTAACTTTGAAAATTTAAATTGCCATTTTTAATGGCTACATAATTGTCCATAGAGTTGCTGTATCATTAGAATACAGGAAAAGGAAGGGAGATATTTGAGCAGATGGCCATGACACAGTTCAGGAAATGAGTCACATCACTGTTGTTTACAGTGTGCTGGAGCACTTCATATTCCAGGGAGAGAGGTCTGGTCCTGTAGAGCTGATTACTGTGAGGGCTTATTTATCTGAAATGCATAAGATGGAAGCTGTCCTGGTCTCAAATTTGTTTTGAAGCCACTCTTTATTCATTTCCTGTATTAATATCCTTCAAGGGACAATATGTTCTGCAGAAACCAGAGTGAACACCTGAAATGAAACAACTGGTCACCCCTGCATTCTGCACAGTGGCTGGGCTGGTAGGTGTGAGGGCTGGGGGCCTCCCGATGCCCCAGTTCTCTCTCTGTCTCTCTCACACACACACATCACCACCACCAGCACTTCAGTGGAGTTACAGTGCACAAGGCATATAGAATATGAGGCAGCAGCAGAGTGTAGTGGCCACGAGCATGTAGTCTGGAACCAGACCTTGACACTCGTGTTCTTGCACCTTAGCCTTCAGCATCTGTAAAAATGAGGTAATAATAATCACTTAAAGTCTTACTTGTCCTTGTTGCTTTGTTCTACCTTTATTTTACTCGCTGAGTCTTTTGTTGTCGGCTTTGGGCACTCGAGGTTTGCTGGAGTGAAATTGATTTTTTATAATTCAGCTGTTTACTAACAGATATTTTTAAAGGTAGATATTGCACATAAAAAGTGGTTTAAAAAAGAGGATAGTAATATCCTCATCCTATGGAGTGAGGATAACGCTCACTCCATAGGGTTATGGTGGGGATTGAATAAGGTAATATCCATAAACATAAAGAATAGAATTTGGCACACGGTAAGCGCCATGTCAGTGCTTATTATTATATTATCTTGCCACTTCTTTCTTTTTTTTTTTTCTGAGATGGAGTCTCACCCTGTCACCCAGGCTGGTGTGCAGTGGTGTGATGTTAGCTCACTGCAACCTCCACCTCCCGGGTTCAAGCAATTCTCCTGCCTCAGTCTCCCAAGTAGCTGGGACTACAGGCATGCGCCACCACGCCTGGCTAATTTTTGTATTTTTAGTAGAGATGGGGTTTCACCATGTTGGCCAGGCTGGTCTCGAACTCCTGACCTCAAGTGATCCACTCACCTCAGTCTCCCAAAGTGCTGGGATTACAGGCGTGAGAAACTGCAGTTGGCCTCCACTCACTTTTAAGGACAGCAGAGCAGAGGTCCAACTGCCAGGACAATAACTGGGCATCATCACCCCTTTGATAATAGGAAAGAATAAACTTCCCTGTGACATCCTGACCACTTCTATCTGTGTCCCATAGAGAGAAAAATGACACTTATTTTACAAAAATTTTAACCCAGGGACAACATGTGAGACCCTGTGTGTACATTTTAAGCCCACAACTAAAGAACCACTCCTGGAAGTTTAAGCCTTGGTTTCGACTTCAAGCACATAGTGTGAGTGACACTATTTAGTTAGTACAAGATTCTCTCACCACCATTACTGGCTACCATTTATTCATCACCTACCACCTGCCAGGACTGTCTCTTTCATATAAGTACATCTAGCCCTCACAACAACCTTATAAGGTAGGTATTATTATTATTCTTATTATTCCCATTTTATATTTAATAGATGTGGGAACTTGGGGCCAGAAAGATAAGGTGATTTGCCTAAAGCCAAGTGGACTCAGAATTAGAATTTAAATTCAGGTCTGGTTAACTCTCAAGTCTATTCTTTTCCCACTGCGCCCACTCCTGTTTACTGTGGTCTTTGTACAAAGAGGACTTGAGCCTTGGGGGCTTGCACTGACGATTAAGTAAACTGGCTAATGCCTACAGCTGCTGTGCTGAACTGTTCAGTGCTTCCCACACGTGTCCTGGGCTCCATGCCAGCCCTACAAACCCCCCTGCCTACCCACACCCACACCCGCTCTTCAGACTCAGCATCTATGCTCCTGACCCTGGCCTGGGTTGGATCCTCCACCCTGCTCATGAAAAGAGTAGTGTGAAATTGACATCGAGACAATCAGATAAAGCTGGCTGGTTCTGGTCCTACCTGTCGGGTACCTCCTCCTCTGTTCCCACGTCTGGCGACCTTCTGTTTCACCTCAACTCCTCTGTCCACTCTTTACCCACTTCCTACTGAGTAGGCGTTGAGGTTATACAGGAGGTGATGGAGACCCTCGTCTCTTTTCCCTTCCCCCCTACCTGGCACGGGGCACGAGAATCCCTAATTACACTCCTGGAAGTGAGGGGGCGCACACCTCCCTCCGGATGGAGAAGAGTGAACTGAGAGAGGTGCAGAGGCCTCACTCATGCTGAGCTGCTTTTTGGAACATCAGGCAGAAGGGGCTCACACTCCAAACCCACACTGAGATCACAGCGTCATCGTGAACTGATGTTAGGAGTTCCATTGCCCCACGCCTCCCTGGCCCTCAAAGATTCAGATGTTGCAACCCTATCTCCCCATACATCAGAATGTGACCTTATTTGGGAACAGGGCAGATGTAATTGGTTAAGACAAGGTCATAGTGGAGTGGCCTTTAATTCAATCTGACTTGTGTCCTTATAAAAAAGGGCAAATGGGCCGGGCACGGTGGCTCACGCCTGTAATCCCAGCACTTGGTGAGGCCGAGATGGGCGGATCACAAGGTCAGGAGATCGAGATAATCCTGGCTAACACTGTGAAATCCCGTCTCTACTAAAAATACAAAAAGTTAGCCGGATGTGGTGGTGGGCACCTGTAATCCCAGCCACTCGGGAGACTGAGGCAGGAGAACGGTGTGAACCCGGGAGGTGGAGCTTGCAGTGAGTGCAGATCGCTCCACTGCACTCCAGCCTGGACGACAGAGCAAAACTCGGTCTCAAAAAAAGAAAAAAAGAAAAGGGCAAATGGACACAGACATGCTCACAGAATGCCTTCATGTGAAGATGAAAGATCTAGATGATGCATCTACAAGGCAAGGGATATCCGACTGCTAGCAAGCCACCAGAAGCCAGGAGAGGACATGAGACAGATGCCTCCTCATGGCTCTCAGAAGGAGCCAACCCTGTTGACGCCTTGAGTTGAATTTCTAGCCTCCAGAACTGGGAGAGAATAGCTTTCAGTTGTGTGAGCCACCCAGTTTGTGGTATTTGTTACGGCGACCCTAGGAAACTGCTAAGCTGGAGAGACGCTCAAAGGAGTCATGAAAGTGTCTCAGCTCTGGGGTGAGGTAGGGAGAAAATTGAGTCAAGGTTGTGGGAGTGGCTTCTGGATGGGCTGAGGGAGCCTGGTTCATGGACAGGCCCCAATCCCTAGCTGAGGTTCTTCAGAGAGAATTCAAGACCAGAAACAGCTCACCCTCATCAAATGCCCAATGCCACGGGCAGTCTCTGGTGCCTGCCTGGGGACATGGGAAAAAGCAAGATTTTAAGCCTGGCTCACCTTCATGGTAAGGAGTCATTACAGCTTTCATGGCCCTTAGGCACTTTGGTTTTTCTGGGCTTCTTCCTGCATTTAAAAAAATAATTAAAATATTTTATGACTTCATTGGTGTAAAGACAAGTATAATGTATGCTGGAGCAATCACTATATATTTGCTATGATTATATTCATTTTTCTTCTGATTTTAAAAGAAGCTAAAATTGAAACATTTTTTGTGGACCCCTGAAAGTGGTGTGGGCTCAGCCGCTGCACCTACTGTGCCTATGGGATAAGTTGGCCCCACCCCACAGATAAAATGAGAGAACCATCAGGGATGCAAAAAAAAAAAAGACCTTTTCTGGATGGTACTGACACCAAGAAACTGAGTCTTAAAAAGGACTCCGAGCGAGTGTGTTATATTAAGCTCTTTCTCCATCCTTTAAAAGCTATGCAATTGCTACGCGGCTTGCATATCTGGTGTCAAAAGATCCATAGTTGCCTTTCATTTTTCCTTTACCTCAGGATGAATCAAAAAAATAAATACTTCCAGGTATCGATAGAGAACCTTGCTACATATTGGCCGTCACCACCTGCAAGCGTGTGACCACAAATCCATACCCCTTCTGCTAGGGCAGCTGTTGTACACTGTCAGAACTCTACATAAAACATCGCCCTATGTACTATATTATTGGCCTTCCTGATTTACTGTATATACAGTCTGCAAGTTAAATACCAACACAAGCACCCGAAAATATATTCTCTTGCAGCCCCTGTCTGAAAACTGCATTGCCCAAATAATGTCTGCTCATTCATCATTTACTTCCCAATATCTGAGTGTCATTCTCTGAAATACATCCCTACAGCAGTGCCCTGTGAAACACCAGCCCAGAGAATCGGAAGCGGAATCTCCAGCTTCAAGGCCCAGACATTTAAAAAGGGAGACTGTTTCAAAAATGAGACTAAGCAATTCAAACCGTTGGTATCTGGCTTCCCTTTAAGGGACCTTTACTGGCTTCCCTTAATGTAATATTGGAATCCTTCTTCCTTTTATGCACATCTCCTAGCATTAGGAGCAGTGATAACAAATTGAATACATAAACCCACATAAATGGTTCTCCCTAGAATTCATTAAGAAGTGTTCTTATTTACACAGAATTCCAATTGATGTCTGTGAGGGATCCAGGAGCACAGATTTCTACCTAGTGACAATCCACTGGAACACACAAATCCAGACGTAAAACTGATTCCCATGTGATATAGTTTGGATGTGTGTCCCTGCCCAAATCTCATGTTGAATTGTAATCCCCAGTGTTGGAGGTGGGATGTGGTGGAAGGTAACTGGATCTTGGGGGTGGGTTTCTCATGAATGGTTTAGCGCCATCCCCCTTGGTGCTGTCCTTGCAACAGTGAGTGAATTCTTGTGAGATCTGGTAGTTTAAAAGTGTGTGGCACCTCCCCACTTCTCTCTCTTGCTGCTCCAGCTATATGACATGCCACCTCCCCCTTCACCTTCGCCATGATTTTAAGTTTCCTAAGGCCTCCCCAGAAGCTGAGCAGATACCAGCATCATGCTTCCTGTACAGCCTGCTGAACCACGAGCCAATTAAACCTCTTTTTAAAATAAATTACCCAATCTCAGGTATTTCTTTATAGCAATGCAAAACAGACTAATATACCATGTTACAGGTTATCAATACGAGAATAGGAAGAGTGTAGCGGACATGTACTTGTTTCATAGACTGATCTAGGTTTGATTATCAGCTTTACAACAACTAGACAGACATTTTTGAGCCCCTGATCCCTCATCTAATAAATGAAGTCAATGCCAATGCAGGACAAGGTTGACTGGGAATTCAACCTCCATCCCCTCCTTTCTAACAGAACCCTAATTTTGTTTAGGTAACTACTCATTCAGGGCTGGCTTCATGGACAAGTGACAGGGCCACAAGCTCAGAAGGGCCCTGTGCTTGGGGAAATGCTCTGCTATCACCATCTTGAAATGCTTAATAATTTTATCTTAGAACTTCTGGTTTGCAAGTAAAGTCTGATGGGACAACACAGCACACAGTGAGCAGATAAGATAAACATAATATGCACATCTGCTATCTTAGCCATCCCATTTGCTACCTCTGTAACATACTTACCTTCTACTTGCTTTCACTCTTGCTGGACTCTCATCACTGTGGCTTCACTGGAATTCGATGATCATGTTCTGTATCAACATGTCTGCAATTGAGTAGGTTAGGGGTACTGACAGCCCCGGGTGGCTATACTTTCCATTCCAATCATAACTTGCTTGGACACAGAAAGAAGGCACTGGCATTCTAAGAAACACAAATGATCAAGGAAGCTTTTCATAGCCTTTCTTACTCATGTTACATCTTTGTGTTAGTCAAACACTTATGCTGAAAATGATGGAAGGGAAAGATAAGGCAATCCATGGTTCTTTTATTTCTTTAGGTCCTTCCTTATTCACAATGAGTAGCAATGTAGAGAATGTTAGCAGAATGTGCACATATCAAGAAATGAAACAAAAATAGTTGAATTGGTTGTGTGCAGTATTTCCCTGCTTGGTAAGAATGAAATACTGTGCATGTATGAGCTACAAACTATGAATTACTTTATTTCACTTATTCACATAGGAATTAAGTTCCCTTATATATGCCAATCACAACCCTGGCTCCAAGCATGGGAATGATAGCACCAGGGGTAACTTCATCCCACTTGCTGGTGATTGGTCCAGGACAGGCATGCCACTCAATCAGACCAATGAGAAGCTTGCTAGGGACTCCTGAGAAAGTTCTGTCTTCTGCTTCCAGAACCGACTCTCTTTATTCCATCTTTCTATAAAGTGAGGATGAAGCCAACATGCAGAGGAGGGTAGAGTCACAAATTCATTGACAAAAAAAAAAAAAAACCTATTAGAAGAATTTGAGGAAAAATAGAACTAAAGCTTCCAGTCTAAGCAACCTAAACACTGGTCTCCTGCTGTGACTTCCAGGAATGTGAACCAACTATTTCATTGTTACTAAATCCAGTTTAAGATGGATTTTCTGTAACTTGATGCTGAAAGCATATTGATAAATGTTTGTTGACTGAGTGGATGAATGTGTACAGCATTATAATCCCTGACATTGGACTGGCCATGACAAACTTTATGAGTCTTAAAGGAGGAGTCAATGTGACAGCTGAAGAACAAGGAAGAAGGCAGTGCAGGAAGGAAGCGGCACTCTGGTGTGCGCAGGGGTGAGAGGCTGACAAACATTAGGGGTCAGAAAGGAACATGGTCTGGAGATGCAAACGGTTCATGCAGGGAGAGCAGGGACCATGGAGTGGCTGCCCTGGATTTTCAAGCGTCTGGGATTTTCTCAAGGTCGCCGGCGTGGTTAGTTGTAGGGGAACCCTATGCTATGTGTAGTACTTGGAGTGGGCCGGGCGCGGTGGCTCATGCCTGTAATCCCAGCACTTTGGGAGGCTGAGGCGGGTGGATCACGCAGTCAGGAGATCGAGATCATCCTGGCTAACACGGTGAAACCCCATCTCTACTAAAAATACAAAAAAATTAGCCGGGCACTGTGGCGGGCGCCTGTAGTCCCAGCTACTCGGGAGGCTGAGGCAGGAGAATGGCATGAACCCAGGAGGTGGAGTTTGCAGTGAGCCGAGATGGCGCCACTGCACTCCAGGCTGGGCGACAGAGCGAGACTCCGTCTCAAAAAAAAAAAAAAAAGGGCTTGGAGTAGTGAAGAGATCTGCAGCCGCACAGCCACGATAAGATCTTAGGAACTACCTCCTTATTTATGCAAAGGTGCTTTACTGAAATATTAATAGCTCAGTTTCGGTTTGAAACCGAACTCTGCCTCTCACTAATGGTGTAACCTAAGCAAGTTACTTTATCATTCTGTGTCTTGGTTCCCTGAAAAGGAAAATGAAGAAGATATGAGCAGTACTTACCATCTCCTTTTCCATGAGGATAGTGAGGTCATCCAGTGTTTGGCACCTGGCAGGAGTTGCATGGATGTTGGTTATTATTATGTCTTTTGATTGCTTTACATGGTTCCTTGCAGGGGGAGATTTTTTTTTTTGTTGGGAGTCCACCATTCCTACACCCTTCCCTCATCTTTTAATGTCTGGAGACTGCTGTCTGCAATTGTAAACCACTCTTTCACCTTCCTGATGCCCACATTACATGTAGCTTATTTTTGCGTTACTGATATTCAAGCTGAAGGAGGAGGATGAAGAAGCTCTTGGGACCAAATTCAACACCAGCCAGTCAGCCTCCCTGACTATCCCCAACAGAGACTGGAGTGGCTCGATTCTACAACTTACAGTTTGTAGAGGAAAAGCTAAAATCCACACAAGAAATATTTCTGTGGCTGATTTCAGCTGATTTATAAGAATTTTTTAAGTAAATAAAGCATATTTTCACCATTTTCAACATATCGTAGAATACTGTCCATCTTGGTGATCTGTTTCCCCAGGCCACGTTTGGCAACATTTGGTATTACCTCCCACAGACTCTTGCACTTCCTTGGCCACAGGAATCAGATATGACCCTGTTAGGGACAGCACGTTTTCTTTAGTTTATTCATTCATATTCATTTAATGCTTATTACATGCCAGGTACCATTTGGTGAGCTGCCTTACACAGTTATCTGCATTTTATATATTATGCATGATATAACGGATGATCTTACACATACGTACTTCTGCATTTCAAATAGCTCAAAGTAAACTACAGAGGGAATATGCAACTTAAACCACAAACTACTCTTAAAAAACTTTCCTTCAAAACTCCAACCAAGAATTGGATAGTTTGTAATTGCACTGATTTCTGGCCCCTGGATTAGTCTAATCTTTCTGAAGTGGATATAGAAATATAATTCCATTCAGCACATCGTTACCACCAATATTTATAGCTTGCTTTTAAAAAGTAAACAAATTGGAGAAACTAGAAAAATTCTCAACCAAGTCCCCAAATTTCCATGAATCTTTATATTAATGTAATAAAAGACATAAAAGTTCTTGGCTGTGGTTTAATACTAGAAGATGATTCAGATGTAGAACATCTGACAAAGATTTTAAAAATTCTTTTTTAATGAATATGCAGATTAAGCAAGCTCAGCTTAGAATAACAAAATCACATATGTTGTCAATTATTTGAAACACACAGCACAAACAGCCAATAAACACAGGTAGAACCCCTCAGTGTTGTTGGTAAGATTATGGGGGGTGGGGAGAGATTACTTACAGCTGTTATGTTAATTAAGGATAAAATGGCTCCATCTGCTACTCCATCTCTCCGTCGAGCTACCTACCCTTTTTGCTGCTTGGTTCTAAGTTGACACTGAGCTAGGGAGCTGACACCTAAGTCCCTGGCCTCAGTTGGTTTCCACGTTGAATAGAACTTGGAGAGGAAGGTATGGCAGGATGAGTCACAGACTCTCATCTGAACACATCTCCATCACTCTTAGGCCTGAGATGGGGGTGGGTGGCATGGCAGGCTTGCCTTCCCCCATGCAGATGTAGCTGTGGTTATGGGTAAAAAATCTGTGGAGTCATCTTGCTTTATTTTTCCACATAACTTGCATGTAGCACTAACCCCATTAGTACACAGTGTAGCCACCAATAGTCAGCTTTGGTTGCAAGATCCTAGGAGAGTGAAGTTTGGGATTTTTATCCACTGTCTTTCTTAGGGCCCAAATCAGAGACACTTTCTGCTAACTGCTGAGACATAGATTAGACCACAGACTAAATATATTTTATAAAAAACAGGGGGCTTCTCATGCATTCAGCCTTTACATATGAGCAAGTGACACTTTGTAACTTTCTCTATCAGCTCATGTTCCCTAATTTTGGTAAAAATCATTCTGTCCAAGATGAAGGCGAGCATAAGAGTAAGGAAGATTTAAAATGCATTATATTCATTACCAGGCTTAAAGCCGTTAGTATGTATCAAAAGTCTTTAATAAAATAAACATCCCATTGCTTTAAAAAGTCAGTGAAAAATCATATTATCCTCCCTTTTGTTTTTTCTACTCTCTTTTCTGGAGGAACTAAGGAGCAATGAAATATCAAGAAAGTAGTTAAATTTCAAGAGGAAAGATTCGTTGAGCACCTGTCATGTGGTGCGCACAGTCCTTTATGCGCAGAGTGCCCCATTGTCTCCCTCACAGAGTCCACAAACCTCCCCTTGCTCTCAACTAGAGACCAGGAGAATTATTGTTCTTTCTAGCCCTATGATGGAATTGGCAATCCCTTCTTGAATCCTTCCACCCCCCTCCCCGATACCATGTCCCCCTACGCGACACAATCCTTGAAAAAAGTGGCACATAACTGCAAGCCTCATCCCACACAGAAAACAAGGAGAACAACCATTGACAACTAAGTGTTTCTCTAAAGAGGCAGCAGGGCTCAGGGGCAGAAAAGGGTCAGGTGGCGGGGCCTGTTTTATCAGAAGAAAAAGACCAAAGTCATGAATAGATGTTCTTTGAGATGAAACTGGGTTAGCGACTCTAAGAAAAAATATTAAGGTTTATGTCAGCTGCAAGCTCTCTTAGGAGTGGAGAATGGTCTGAGACTGGGATGCCCCAGTTTATCTAATTCTTTGGACCCATCATTATCTTCCTCCAGAGATTACGACACTCAAGAAGAGGAAAATATCAGCAAAGACTGGTTGAAGCGCTGAGGCATTACTCAAATTGCAAAGTGGAGGAAAATGTTGAGTTACTCTTCTCTTCTTTTGGGGAGGGGTAGAGCTTTCTGAGGGAAGGGGCTAGGCTGTTTGTGAGGCATCAGGGGTGGAGGAGGTGCTAGGAGCCAGCGAGCAGAGAGGGATGGCGGGACATACCCCCAGGAAAACAGGTGTCACAGGTATTTGTGTTTAGGTGGTTCTTCCTATTCATGCTGCAGGAAGAAGGCTAAGTGGATTGTTGGTTGTTTCAACTTTTATTTCTCCCAGACTCTAATGCCCCTCTCAGAATCACCTGATCTTTCAGTAAAAAGCCCTTCCTTCCCACCATGCCATCTATGCCGTCCATAATGTGCGTGTCCATTCCAAACCATTTTTGGGTGAAGGGCATTGAAACAGATGCCAGTGGCTGTGGAGAGCACCAGAAATAAACTTGAGAAGCTCAAGACAGGGTGATACAACTTCTTTATTGCTTCTGTAGGTTAGTGAAGATTCCCCTAATAATGGTATACACAATCTAAGTTATATTCACCTTAACCACCAAATAAGATTGCAACCCAACAGGCTTTGAAATTCTTCTTCCTACATTTCTTTGAAACAGAAATCTCTTTAAAATCATCCAAACATAATAGTGAGAGGGCATGTGGAACACTTAGATCCAGGGCTCACAGCAGAAGTAGTCAAGAATAAGATAAACAGTGTGATGAGGATCATGCAGGCCCAGCGCGTTGAGGAGCCCAAGATGCTGAAGCCTTTGTATTGGGAATCATTGTAAAAATGCAAACAATGATGACGAAACTCACTGACTGGTTACAAAGTGCCAGGCACTGTTCTAACTGCTGTCCATGTAATAACTCATTTAATAAACAAATATTTTTGCAAATCAAGTGCAAAGAGAATAGAAGAGGTCTATTCGTTGTCCCTAATTTCCCTTGCAAGGCATACTAAACATTCAAATGAGCTTCTTCCTTGGTATAATTTATTATTTGCTAATCACTGATGGCATCCTGAGACAACCAGAAAGAGCCAGCCTCAGACACCAACATAGCAAGGCCAACTCTATTAGATTCTACTAATAATGAAGTTCCCATCCCAGGTTCCCAGGATCACAGCCTATTGCAGAAGTGAGTAGCAGTCTCTCAGTGGTATAGATTTGAAATAGGTTGAAATAATGTTCTGTTGTTTGAGCAACATAAATGGAAGCAGCATTGCTAAATAAGCTATCTTTTAATCAAAACCAATTTAACTACGTTTTTCTGTTTATAATTCATTAACTTTAAAAACATGGTATTATACAAAACATAGAAGTCATGAATTAAAATCCCTACAATCAAATTAGACTCTGCATGTCTGGGATATTTAAAAGACAATGTATAGGGGTTGCCATTGTAACTCATCAAGTGGTAATTCTGTACCTTTCTGAGTGAAAACCTAGAAAGGAGAAGACAAGCAATTTGGGGAGATACCAGCACCAGAAATTGAGTTCATCTGTGACTTAAGCTCTCTGTGATTTTGTTTACCAGCTATTCACCATGTGGGTGAAAAATAGTAAAAAGACAAAAAGACTCACATTTCAAGGCTCCCTAAAATTGCCAATTCCACTCTATAGCTGATTCTCAGCACAGGAGGAAATGGGACTAGAATGCTGGGAGATGACACTATCATCAAACAGTGAGCTCCAAGGAGAAGCATAATTGTTACTTCTCAATGGCAGAAGGCAGATGCTTCCCCCAGGGAAAGGATTCTGTTTAATCCTTAGGTTAGAGCCCAGCTTCAACTCAGTGTCACAGGTGAATTACCACCCTCCAACCCTGAGGGGCGACAAGAACCATACTCACGCACTGACGCATGCTCCCCCTTCGGCACCTCTGTATATTCAGAGGTCCTGCATGGGACGCCGAGAACTCACACCCTTCCAGGGCTGCTGGAGATCATATGACTGATCATCAACTTTGATTTTGACCCATTTGTCAACAATGACACAATTGATGAAAACTTTTTCGGCTTTTTTGTAACTCTTTGCTTTCTCTCTCACCTTATTTAGACAGCATTGAATCTAGGTTCTCTAAGTCATCCCCACTCTCACACCTGTCCCGGTTTCTCTGTTTAAAATATTTGTATGAAAACCAATAGATTATAAAATCTACTTCCTAAGCAGGTAAGTTGCCTAATACGGTCAGGAAATGCGAATGACCATAATAATCGTGAAGACATTATTAGTGGCAGGGATTTATGTCACTTAGCTTTTAAAATTCCAAAAGATGAGGAATAATAGAATCAATTGCATGGGTGTTGTCAACGGTGCTGTTATGTTATTTTCAGTGGAGGCAACTTTTCCCCTGCCCGGGAACATTGGTGGTTGGGGGTCTTATGAAAAGTCAGTGACGGCAGAGTTGTGACAAAGTGAGGGCCAGAGAAGGGTTCTCTTTTTAGATGATGTGTAAGTGTGATGAATATGTTTAGAAAGTAGATACAGATAACATATTAGCAAACAAAGTAAATAATTAATGTTTTAGTTATCTAGACAATTCCAGTGTTTACTGGAGTTACACTGGATTCTATTTCACTTATTAGGAATTTACTTAACTTCCTAACTTTGCACTGGAGAATTATTTATGAAGCAACTAATGAGGCCTGGATAGGGATATCAATGCTAAATCAACTGGCCATGCTTGAATCAAAGGGTTCTACCTGGGAGCAGTCTACTTTTCAACACAAACCAACAGCTATGTGCTGATAAGCCACAGTGGTAATAAAAGTGGTTCTGTTCTACAAATGGCATATGTTGCCTTCTACAACAAGGCATGATAATGTGCCTTTTCATGCCAGGCACCTTCCCTGAATGGATCAGTTTCCATCTTAGTTTCTACAAAATTACCTCTAATCCTGTCAGACCACATTAATCAGAGGAAAGCCTTCACTGAAATTAGCATGCTATAGAAAGTGTTAATGGCTACACAACATTGTGAATGTACTTAATGGCACTGAATTCTACACTTAAAAAAGGCCGTAATCATAAACTTCATGTTACATATATCTTATCATAGTAAAAATGCTATTATCAAGGTTTTTTATAAGAGTGATATGGTAGAGGGTGTTAGGCTGTTCTCACATTGCTACAAAGAAATACCTGAGACTGGGTAATTTATAAAGAAAACAGGTTTAATTGGCTCCCAGTTCTGCAGCCTATACAGGAAGCATGATGATGGCATCTGCTTGGCTTCTCGGAAGCCTCAGGAGACTTACAATCATGGCAGAAGGTGAAGGGGGAGCAGGCATGTCACATGGTCAGAGCAGAAACAAGAGAGGGAGGGGGGAGGTGCCACACACTTTCAAACAATCACATTTCATGAGGACTCACTCTACTGCAAGGACAGCACCAAGGGGATGGTGCTAAACCATTCATAAGAAACCCACCCCCATGATCCAATCACCTCCCACCAGACCCCACCTCCAATACTGGGGATTACAATTCAACATGAGATTTGGGCAGGGACACACATCCAAACTATATCAGGGTGCTAGGGAGGGGAAGTGGGAAAGAAGGGTAAGAGAGCACTGAAAGGGAGGAAAGGAGGGAGAGGGAGAGGAAGAGAGAGAGGGGGGTGGAGCAAGTGAGGGAGGGAGAGAGAAAAAAAGATATTGACTGATGAGAATGAGCCTCAGAGTACGGCAGAAGTTTTTAGGTAGACGAAAGTGTGAAGTGTTGCAGTAGACATTTGTGGTGCTTGGCTGCCTGGCATCTGAACACCCTTTCTACTCTGGAGGAATCTCAAGATGAAGCTGAGGGTGGCATTTGGGGAATAAACTGACTGAGGCAGATCTAAGAGAATGCATATGCCTAGGATGCTACCTCTTGAGGGAGGGACTAAGATGCAGGTTAAGCCAGCTGTGGATGGCTCTGTTGTGTCATTTCCTCTGGTTCTTGCCCTTTTTCCTGTTTTTTTTTTGTTTTTTGTTTTTTTCCCAGGTCTCATGTTAATTCTGCAATAAAATCCTTCTGGTAACTTTTTTTTCAACCTAAGTTACTCTGTGTTAGTTTCTGTGGTTTGCAACGTTCATACAAACAGAAAACAAATAATTACTCCCACACTGTCAAATAATACTTGAAATCAAGTTCAAAATAAAAATTCGACTGTGTGGTTTTTTTTTTTTTTTAACAAAATGAGAATCTTAGCTGAATTGGTAGCCACAAATCTTCCTCTGTTGTGGCAAAACCATTTGATCTTGCCCATTTTCAGTCAAACAGGGGCTTGGGTAATTAGGAAATAGTTTTCTATTCTATCACAAAATCCAAATCCCCTGGAAGATTAGAAGGACTGATTCCATGCTCTCTCTCTTTTTGTTATGGCTTCTTCAAAGGTTGCAGTAGGAATTCCCAAACAAGAGTCTGTCTTTTCCCTAAGAGCCTTACTAATGAGATGCCAGCAGCAGGGACATTATCTAGTGGACCCTGGGCTATTCCTCCAGAGTGAGACAAGAAAGAGCTGACTAGGACCCAGGCTCCAAACCACAGAACCCCATGCTGAGAAGCAACCTCATTCCCACTTGGGAGGGCAGGTGAGGGGGTGGTTTTTCTCCTAGCATAAAGTCTTCATCTCTTTCTTTGAGTTTATCAACCTTGATACTCAAGACAGTTCTGAAGAAATTGTGGAGCCCTGGTATGGTTTGGTTGTGTCCCCACCCAAATCTCATCTTGAATTCCCACATGTGGGAGGGACATGGTGGGAGGTAACTGAATCATGGGGGTAGGTCTTTCCTGTGCTGTTCTCGTGACAATGAATAAGTCTGAAGAGATCCAATGGCTTTATAAGATGGAGTTTCCCTCCACAAGCTCTCTCTCTCTTTGCCTGCTGCCATCCATGTAAGACGTGACTTGCTCCTCTTTGCCTTCTGCCATGGTTGTGAGGCTTCTCCAGCCATGTAGAACTGTAAGTCCCTTAAACTTCTTTTTCTTCCCAGTCTCGGGTATGTCTTTATCAGCAACGTGAAAACGGACTAATACAAGCCCAGAAGCGCCCAAACCCAAAATGTCTGTGTAGCAGCAGCATCTCTTGCTGTGGGTTGACCAATGGGGTGTTTCTGTTGACTTCTTCTTCACCTCCTCTCCTTTTTCCCTGATGATTTGCCCACAGGTGTCAGAAATAAGCTGTGTACCAAAGCTTATTTACATCCTAACTCTAAGACAAACTATGCTTTTAAAAAAGCTACATTATCTCTGAGGATTTCAACCAAAAGGCTGAAATCAGAATCCCAGAAGCCTGTATTGGAATCATTTGGGGTGGGTTTATTTTCTCCTAAATGATGAACATTCACCACCCTTGTCCTCTAGATGTGCACATACCCCCATTAGGATAAGCACTCACTTTTCATTAAGGTGACCAGGGCAATGTGCAGCAGGTTTTTTTCAGGATGAACAGTTCCTGGCGGGGATTTTCACCCAGTGTTTCCTGCTCCACATCTGCATGGTATCCATCGGGCACATGGTGGAAACCAGAATCTGGATTCATCCTGGCTCTGCCCCTTAAGCACCAGGCTGCTTGACAGCACCCCAGTTTGCACTTGCATTTGGAGAATTGTAAGGACTGGGGAGAAAACAGGGTGAGAACATGTCGGGCAATGCAAAGCACTCTAGAAACATTCATTTCCCAGTGTCATGAGTTCTAGTTGTATGGGGTGTGAGTGCTAATGCTCTCAAAGGACCGCTCTGGAAAAGAAATGAGGCTGAATGTTAAACAGTGACAAGTGCATTATGCCGTGCTTCAATTAAAAAAAAAGGTCTTATTTTTCTTGCTATAGAAAAAAAAATGGAAATTGAGAACATGAGTGACTTATAGGTGAGCTGGTTCCTCTCTGAGAAGTTCAAAAATGTGTACCAAGGTAGAAATCATCATAACTTTGTTAACAGAGGTGTCCATTTTCTTTCCAAGAGGTATTAGGAGCACTGGGGATTTATATTTGATTTCCTTACTTTATTTTCTCTCTGCCAATTATTCTAATGGAGAAAATACATGGTTATCAGAGAGAAAGAGGAATGAAAGGCAATGTTACTATGGAACAGGCTATTACCAAGCCAAGGTTATGATTATGATAATGGAGAGAAGTTGCATTTAGGAAGATATATAGTGATGTCTGACCAAAGTGAAAAAAATAAATAAACAGATTCTGTTATGGACTTGGCATTATCTTTTGTAGAGATGGCACACTATTTTCAATTGCAATTTTATGAGGTTTTTAGAAACTAAAATAACAACTAAAATAATTACATTAATGCCTACATAGACATGTTTGTGTTGTTTGATATTCTTGAAATATTTTAAGTACTTTGCATAATCCGATTAAGTAACATGAACACAAAACTCTATAGCTAAAGGCCAGTGTGATCCCAGGAGAGACCAGCATTAGCAAACAAATTAATTCCCAAGTAAACCAGAAAGGAGTTAAGGCTTTGATCTAAGACTTACTATTTCCAAACCATCTTCAAGTTGAATTACAGATATATCTCCTGAAGTGAATCACTGGAAACCAGGGCATACATGGCACCCCATTCATTCCTTCTATGACCCCATTGAAGGAGGCAAGTTGTGTGAGTGTGGCGAGACGCAACGCTCCATTTTGAAACACTTTGCCAATTTCCCCCCTTCATGACCTTGGGTAAATGACTTCAGCACTTTTGAGCAGGGTGCTGCCTTTCCTACACTATAAAAAGGCTGTTATGTCTATCGATCATGCAGAGGTGCCATGAGGCTTAATTTATTAGTTAATGTTTGTGTTACACTCTGCAGCTCTTACATGGAAGGTGTTATAGAAATGCAAAGCAGCAATATATTACCTAAACATCTGCCTCCTCAAATAGCTCTCCAGAAAGTTTTCATTGCTTCAGCACAAGTGATTTCGTTCAAAATGTATAATTTTGTCCAGGTCTTTCTTGGCCCATAAATTGGTTCTCCCTCTTTTCACAGCATAGAGTCTCTGTGCAGAGCACACTTTCCATCTTGTCCCCGAAATGTTCACTGTGGATGCTCTCCCTTGTGTGTGCATTGCAATTACTGACAGTTTCCTTTTCCTCATCACATTTGCCCTCTTCATTCTTTACTCCAAAAAGCTATTATAATTTAACTCTTCTTTATATGCTTAATTTCATACATGGACATGTTACATCTCACCCAAGAGCATGATGTTTTAAAATTAGGCATTAAAAACAAAAGAAATCACTTAAGAATTTTCTTGAAAATAAAATAAGACAGTGCAAAAATAGAATGTCCAACTCTGAACATGTTTTGATGAGATGAAATTAACTGCTAAATTGCTAAAAATTGCATTGGAGATTATTTCTGGTAATGTTAATATTGCCCATAATTTTGTTAAAAGTAAGTTCTTCATTAAAGAACTCTATAGCAAATGGGTATTACGTACATGGAAATTCCAGAGTTCCAATATCTATTTGCGTGGGATTTAGATAACTTCTTTTCCAAACATGATTAGAGAGACAGAATAATAAATTATGCCAACATATTGTATTCAAAGGCTTTCTTCTTTCCACATTTTTACTTTCACTTCAGTTTTGAGACTATTTTTTTATTTGCATATTATTCTTCAGCCCTACTGTTTTTGGTTATGGGAGTATCTTAAAATGTACCTGGGATTTGACTGATTGATTGATTGAGAGATGGGTTCTCACTCTGTTGCCCAGGCTGGAGTGCAGTGGCATAAACATGGTTCGCTTGCAGCCTCAACCTCCTGGGCTCAAGCAATCCTTCCTCCTTGGCCTCCCAAATTTTTGGTATTACAGGTATAAGCCACTGCACCCAGCCCTGGGATTTGTCTTAATCAGGTATGGTTGTAATTGCCCAGGCAGTTTCTTCTTGCCCACTGCCCAGAAAAGCCAACGCACTGAGTGCAGCAAGAGTGTTCACAGCAAGGAAAAATTTAATTATTGCAGGCCAGCCAAATGGCATGATGGGAGATAATTCTCAAATCTGCCTCCCTGAGAATTTGGGGACTAGGGTTTTTCAAGGCTAGTTTAGCAAGCAAGGGACCAGGAAATGGGGAATATTTGTTGGCTGGGTTGGAGATGAAATCATAGGGGGTCGACACTGTCTTGTGCTGAGTTAGTTCCTGGGTGTGGGTTACTGGTCTGGGTGGTGCCAGTTGGTTCATAGAGAATTCAAGATCTGAAACATATCTCAAACACCAGTCTTTGGTTTTACAATAGCAATGTTCTCCATAGGGGCAACTGGTGAAGTTATAAATTTTGTGGCTACATAACTCCTGAGTAGTAAGCAATTTTTAAAAAGCAAGTTATAAAACAATGACTGGTTAGGGTTTATGCCTACATCTTAGCAGAATTCAGGCTCCTATCACAATTGTAACCTTGTGGACTTTCATTAGTTTTAAAAAGGTGATTTTGGTCCCCGAGTAAGGTGGGGGTTAGTTTCAGGAAGGAACTGCTATCATCTTTGTCTTAAAGTTAAATTATAAACAAAATTCCTCCCATAGTTAGCTTAGAATGAGCAAAGGCTTAGCTTGTGAAGTTAGAAGCAAGATGGAGTCAGTTATGTTAGATTTCTCTCACTCATAATTTTGCAAAGACAGTTTCATGACAGATACAGAGACAACTGTCTTCGAAAGAAGAGTTTATTACTTACAGGTGCCAAGAGGAGAGGCATGCCATATTATGTCAGGCCTCAGGGGAAGTACCCAGGTCAGTCAGGAGGCAGAAGGAATGAGGGAAAAGCCTGGTCTAGAGCCTTACTGTGGTTTCCATGGGAGAGAAAGGGTGAGGCAGGGAAGGCAAGTTTGTGCAAGCTTAGAATTGGATAGTTTGGATAATGTGGGCAGGCTCTGGCCATAGGGGTGGTCTCTAGTTGTCTGATGCCCGGCCTTGGGTGATTTGGCAGCGGAAATACTGGCTTGGTGTATTACAGCGAGATAAAGGTGGTGGTTGGGGATATGGGCTTTGGATTGGTGGGGTTCTATACAAAAGGTGTGCTCACAGGCAAGCTGTCTGCTATCTCTAAGAATTAGCTAACCCCTGGAGGGGCAGTTCCTCCCCAGGTCCACACAGCCCCCACAGTGTCAAAGCATCATAAAATATGGAAAAAAAGAACATGATTAATACAGGGGGATCGTCTCTGAAATTTTCCAAGCAAATCTTTAAACTAAGTTTGGCTATATAATTCTCTCTTTTTATTTAGTGATAAAATAAATGCTTTATAAGGAAAAAAGTTGTGAAAAGAATCATGAAAATTGCTACCATTGATAAACACTTACTACGCCTAGCAATTGATGAAACAGCACATATATGACCTCAATTGAAGTATTAAACTACAAAAGAAAGCTAAATGAAAAAGAAAAGCTTAAATTACCTCCTGCCCTTATTTATTTGTTGTTTGCGAGAGGCAGATCCAGGCGGCTTGGAAAGAGGTAAATCAGCATTTTCTTCTTTCTAGACAGAGCTGAGTCAGCCTCCCAGCACTCATGTGTGGTGTTGTGAGGCTGCTCAGTTAGGAGCATAACCTGCCACACTGGGCAGTTAACTGGCCAATTTGAATGAGTTCTGGCATTGTTTGGCAGCTCAGCTCTGACAGTGACTCTAACAGAAAATCCCTCCATATATGTCCCCAGTTTGTGGGTAAGCATTCTTAAACTGGCACTATGCAGGGAGTTACTACCTGGCCTATGTACCACCACATCCCAAACCATATTGATGGCAGGTATCATTTTGTCTAAGCAAGGACGCAACCTCAGAAACTCTCAACAGAGTGTTCTAGGAAATTCACATCCAATTTTCATAGGTTGGCATAATAGATGAAACATATTTATTTGCCATCTGATGTGGTTTTGCTGTCTCCCCACCCAAATCTCACCTTGAATTGTAGCTCCCAAAATTCTCACATGTCGTGGGAGGGACCTGGTGGGAGGTAATTGAATCACATTGACAGATCTTTCCCATGCTGTTCTCATGACAGTGAATAAATCTCACGAGATCTGATGGTTTTATAAAAGGGAGTTCCCCTGCACCCGCTCTCCTGTCTGCTGCAATGTAAGATGTGTCCTTGCTCCTCCTTTGCCTTCCACCATGATTGTGAGGCCTCCCCAGCCATGTGGAACTGCGAGTCTATTAAACCTCTTTTTTCTTTATAAATTACTCAGTCTTGGGTGTGTCTTTATTAGCAGCATAAGAACAAACTAATACACCATCTCTATACAGAAGAATGAAGACTCTATCTCTATACATAATTATAACTACTTTTTAGAGTGTTGTAGATCAAAAGATAATCAGTTACTATTCATTGACTAAACAAAATCAGACATAATTTGATGTTTATATGTTTATAATGGATAGTTGTCCATGAAATGGGATAAATATGAAATGAGACATTCAAAAATGAAATGTCTCATGAAATGTACACTCCTGCTGATGAACTCAAGCCTTTTCCCAGTTAGCTTCAGATGGGCATCTATTGCTTTGGACTGCACAACATCATCCCCTAGTGCCACTTTCCTCTAATACAGGACCACTCATTCCCATGGGTACCCAATTCCATAGCTGTGGTGTGCTTTGATTGGAACTGCTGTTGCCAACCTTGCCTCACTCCAACCTCCCCACCCCCCAGCCCAAGCTGTACAGGGGTAGGCACCTGGTCCAGCTAGGTAACAATATCCCTCCATCCATGGTGAATGCTTCTAGGCTGAGCCAATCACAGCTCTTCCCATCAGGGGAGACCATTTCTGCAGGAGATGCAAGGCTAGGAGGGTGATAGGGTTTCACTCTGTGTCCCCACTCAAATCTCATACTGAATTGTAATCCCTAATGTTGGAGGTGGGGCCTGGTGGGAGGTGACTGGATCATGGGGGTGGTTTCTGATGGTTTAGTACCATCCCCTTAGTGCTGTTTCGTGACAGAGTTCTCCTGAGATCTGGTTGTTTGAAAGAGGGTAGCAACTCCCCCTCCGCCTTCCTCCTGCTCTGGCCATGTGAAGACCATGCCTACTTTCCCTTCCCCTCCTGCCATGATTATGTTTCCTGAGGCCTCCCCATAAGCAGAAGCCTGTATAGCTTGCAGAACCGTGAGCTAATTAAACCTCTTTTCTTTATAAATTACCCAGTCTCAGGTATGTCTTTATAGCAGTGTAAGACCAACTAATATATAGGTATTAGTTGGGTATAAGCAAGGGGCTGGTGGTGGTCACCTTTCCTGTCATGTGAAAGACTGCAGGTATAATTATGTGAGCACAGTCAAGAGACAAAGGGAGAGAGACAGTGACAGTGATGGGGACAGAGCCTAAGCCCTTGGATTCAGCTGTTCCTGAAATCAGAGGCACACCGAACTTCCCAGTCCCAAGAGGCAATAAGTTCCTTTTGTGTCCCCTTAGGCTAGTTCAGAAATTGAATTTCTGAATTTGCAGCCAGCAGAGTTCTAATTAATACAAAGACATGTTAGAAAAACCAAAGGGATATTTTTTACTGTCTTTATAGTGCTATTTTGTGGTGTTCTAACTGTTGCACAGGTGTTTGTTATTGAAGAGATACATGCTCTATATAAAAGACAACATTTACTGAGTGCTTACTACTGCTAGGCATTATTCTAAGTACTTTCCAAACAGTGAATAAATTAATTCTCATAAAATCATTTGCAGTGGGTATTACTAGCACTGTTATACAGATGCAGAAACTGGGACAGTAAAACAGTAAAGAAACTTGTCCTAGGTCACAAAGCCTGCAAGTGGCAGAGCTGGGATTTGAACCTAGGCAGACTGGCTTGAGTCTGTGCTCTTAGCCACTATGCTAATACTTACAACTTGCTTTTGTCCTAGTTTTATATTTCATAGTTACATCTAATAACAAAAGAGAACAAGGCACCATATACCTTCTCCTTTCCATGCCTTGAATGCTGGCCTCTAGCTGCTGTTCTTCCAAGGTGAGAAAGAGACCTAGTTATACTTTATAGAGAATTTGAGAATCATGGTCCTTTAGACTTGGGAACATTTTGGAAGAAACACTGTCCATAAGCCTCACCTAAATTGGCACAACTGAAAATGCCCATCTTTTCCTAAGTCTATTGAACG
Organism: Pongo pygmaeus; assembly: GCF_028885625.2. Taxonomy (NCBI): domain Eukaryota; kingdom Metazoa; phylum Chordata; class Mammalia; order Primates; family Hominidae; genus Pongo; species Pongo pygmaeus. Next base: position 54,982,883 of record NC_072388.2, on the reverse strand, counting down.
ATGTTATTCAACCAGTGATAAATGAACCCCAAGATACATAGGTGAACTGCAGTATATAACATAGAATAAATATATCTGAGAAAGCCAAATGTTGTGAGATGGGAAAGGGTATTCCTGCTGCTCAGGAATTAGAGTTGAAAGCAGAAAATCTGCTTTGCTTAACTGGGTAAAGTCACAGCATTTACATTTCTTGTTGATAGCTAGTGAAGATTCTCCTTGAAGCTCAAGTTCTTGCTGCCCTCTGTCCCGGTCCCCTGTAGAATTGTCAAATCCCGCTTTTGCACTTAGTTACTTGATTACCTGCTGAAATCCTGAAATTGCCACAGCTGTTGCCATTTCAGCTCCTTGAATTTATGAGCACCAATGCATTTCCCTTACATCTGCTTTGGCTGTTGCTTTTGAAAGGAGCGATCACACAAGGAGGGATAGAGGAAGAGGCCCAGATAGTTCTGTGGCACTGAAGGCAGCTAAGAAAAGAAGGAACTCTTGACTTTGCGATTAGAATAGTAGCAACTGAGAACATTAAATGTGTTTATCTTTCTTCTGAGGAATGCCAAGTATTTTTAAAAAGAGAACCCTGACTCATCGTGCAGAAGCACAAGGACACACACTAAAAATAGTGGCGTGGTTTCTAACATTGAGATGCTCCGCAGCGGGTGACGAGAGGTTTGCTTCTTAAATAGACAGGTAACCTACGGAGAGCATATGACGATCTTCTCTCCAAAGGAGTCTGTCAACTCTGTGGGATCTTCCTTTCAGATGACTGATAGGTAACAGCAGGGTGGAGGTCGGGAAGGGGAGGCCAATGGATATGGAGGTGGTACTGTTTCCATAAGCATTTCTCTTCTTTCCTTAATGGAATCGACATGCACTCTGGCTTCCGCAACGTCCTAGATTAAAGTGGCTTTAAGCCAAGAAGTAAGCCAGTCAGACACCCTTTACACATCCTCAGTTCTATGTGGGCTTTGGTCTGGGACCAACTATTCTCCCTGATTGATCTGTGCCCTGCCACGGCCTCAGAGAAAAACTGATTCCTGCGTGCTCACTAAGGACAGTAGGATGCTTCTGGACAGTCAGATATTTGGGACCTTGATATTCCCCACAGTTGAGTCCACTGGTTCTTTACGCACAGATGACCAGCACTGACCGAAGCTTCTCAGAGTGAAACTGAGCATCTTTCCGGGTGCCTGCACCGCCAAAGCTGAGACTATCCCTCCGTTTCCACGCACAATGGCGCCTTCAGAAAGCAGGGAGAGGATGTACCTCCCTGCCAAAATCAATCCTGGTCAACTCCAAGTGAGTCTATAAGCCTTACTAAAATAAAGCTGATTTAACAAATAATGGCTTAACACTTGGAATCACTAAATGCTATGCTTTAATGTGTTTGTAAGAAAATCTCACCATTTGATGTTAAAAGGAGGAACAAGATGAATTTTGACACACATTTGTCAAATCTCAAGGAACATTAACTTTCTGAGCAGAGAAGACCTTTTTAGAGCCCACAAATGGAAACTGGATAAAGTCCTTTAGACTTATGAAAAGCTACATGCTTGAACACAGCTCCTGCCCTGTGGTTTCAAATACAGGCTTAGGACTTCTGCCTCTGAATAGGATGTCAGGCAGCAGACTGATGCTCTCACCAAAAATAACTAGAAAGGCCACATAAAATAAAATTAAATTTAAAACTCTGTTAAAAGACATAAGAGAACTGCTGATGCACAGGTGACTATCAAGGCCACAGTTTGAAGAGAGTAGAATCACAGAGGGGTGAGCTGTTGATCTGTCCATCTGCAACTTCTTTTATTCTGGGACATTTGCAGAGTCTAGATGTAGAGTAAGAATCCGCTACTGGAGCAGAGAAATCAGCAGAGCTCTAGACAGCCTTGGAGGGTTCAAAAGACAACGTTGAAAATTTACGAGGCCAAGATCCTGGTGAGCGGCAGAAAACTGACCCTGGTTTTCTCTTCAAGAGGTTAAGAGAGCAAAAGGCTAAAAGATTAACAGAGCAAAAGGCTAAAAGATTAACAGAGCAAAAGGCTAAGCGGAAAGACTGAAAAGAGAGTGAAGTTTTTGGCAGGGTCACCATGCTTGGGGAACAAGAATTATGGTTCAGGACCCACAAGGGGAAGGGCCCTGGTGAATAAACCAGGGTCTTGGCTGAGGCCTTAGGAGCCTAGATTTCACTCAGCTCAGTGAAAGTTGATTATCCCCTTCTCAGCTTGCCTAACAAAGGAAGGTGTACTCCCCTTTGGTGAAGAATAACATCTGGAGCCTCCACACTTTTCCTTTTAATGGATAATGCGCAGCATTCAATCAAAACTTTTGGGGGTCCCAGCAGCATGCCTGGTAATCGCTGTGATGACAGTTTTCTAATATTTAATTTGATATTAAGTGCCTATCTAATTCATAGAACTTGGGCTTCCTGGAAGCATGGTTACCACAGGCAGTCTGGGAAACAGTGCCAAGGTGTGTGAGTCTGTGTCTGTGTGTATAACACTGGCTTTCATACAGGAGCTGCTCATTAAATCAACATGGCCACAATTCACAGGGATAAGCTGCAAGCCAATCATTTGTCAAAGATAATTCTCATTCGGTTTCATACCAAGGAGTGAGGAAGATATTTTTTTTTTTAACGGTGAAAACCCCACAAAACAAAAAGAACAACAAAAGAGAAGAAGAAAGAAGCCGCCTCTCATCCTCCAAATACAAGTCAGTATTCCTTCTGTGTTCTCTTGTAGCATGGTGCTTCATTTTACTTCTCTGTATTCTTCCCAAGCTGCAAATTTACTAGGGCCACGGACTATATCTACCGCAGTCACACAAGTCTCCTCCAGTGGCTGGTGCAGTGCCTGGAGTACAATGGGGGGCTTAATAAATATTTTTTATAGAATTAATGAAGGAAATAAATAAAAGCAAACCGAATGTCAAACTTACTTTGGGAAAACAGTCACAATACAGTCGTGATCCGCAGCTGGGTGCACAAAAGCCCAACGTGAACTACAGTAGAAAGTCTCTTATCTGATGTAGTTAGAAAGGTAGTTATCTAGGCCAGGAACAGTGGTTCACACCTGTAATCCCAGCACTTTGGGAGGCTAAGGTGAGGATCCCTTGGGACCAGCAGTTCAAGACCAGCCTGGGCAACACAGTGAGACCCTATCTCTAAAAAAAAAAAAAAGTTAGTTGGGTATGGTGGTGTACACTCATAGACCTAAGTACTCAGGAGGCTGAGGTGGGAGGATCATGTAAGCTCAGGAGTTTGAGGCTGCAGTGAGCTAGGATCGCGCCACTGTACTGTAGCCTGGGTAACAGAGGGCGCCCATGTCTCAAAAAACAAAACCAAAAAAAATTTTCTTAAAAAGGAAAGGTAGTTTTTCAGTTCATTGAAGGTAATTTATAGCAGGGAACTTATAAAAAATACACACTTATTTTGCATTTTACCCTTCACACCTCATTTCAACTTAAACACAAATGCACATTTGTATACTAATATCTTGACAGTGTGCCAAAGCCTTTTGAGTATAGGTCTGTTTACAAAAGAGCCAAGTGATCCTTCTTGATGATCTTTCTTGAATGAACCACATTCACAATGAATCATTTCCAATTTAAGCTTTTTTAAAGTGGAGTGAGAACCAAAAGGCACTAGGGACAATCTGAGCAAAAACGTCACAAAGCCCATAGACTTCCCAATATTTTCCAGTTTTCTTTCCCATACTTGAAACCTTTTTTTTAAAAGCAACTTGCTTAAAGTCCTCTCAAAGTATTCAGCTTAATTTTCAAAGGCAAAGCAACTCTTTGATACTCATATTTTTGAGATTATGTGACATTTAGTTATCTAATATTAACAGTATGACTGATAAGTTTGGGGACAACTATAACTGAATCCTGGTAAGCATACAACTCAACTGACAGGAGCAGAAGTATGCGCGTTAGGGGAAGGTAGTAAATTACTAGATGGGAGCATGGGCATGCCATGGGCATTCATTAGTATGTTTCATAGAGGAGTGGTCAATCCCGTAAGAAAGCAAAGTAGAGGTCATATAAGAGAGCTTATAGAGAAAGTGTTATTCAGGACAAGGAGCAGCTTCCATTAGCAAAGGGTAAGTATTCCAGAGTATTTAAATATATGATAGTTTAACTATTAATTAAGTTAAACTGCCTTAACATATTAACATTTTATAGTAAAGAATGGAAAATACATACATCGCCATTACATGTACATATATAGTAATACATATATAGTCAAATATTTAATTGCTTTTAAATTAATATAATTAACATAAATTATATTTATACCATATTCAAAACAGTCTTTTTGAAATATTTTAAATTTTCCTTTGCTATCTTCTATCAATTTAGGATGAAAAAGGGGGGTTTGATAGGTAGCTAATCCTGTTTGAATTATCAGAAGCTCCAAATTAATGGATTACAAATTGCATGTGTAATAGATGGTACAGCAGGCCACTTTTAGACAACAGGCTCCTGGAGAATAGAGCTAGCACTCCATGAATATGCTGTACACAAGACTCTACCAATATTAGTTCTCCATAAATCTCATTTTTTCTTTTCTTTCTAAAAATTCAGACATGTAATAAGAATGTGGCTCAGGTTTATCCACCTACACTTATATGCTGTGCCAAGATATCATGCTATAGATATTTTTGCACTTACTCTATTAGATAAGTATTAACGAGTATTAATGAAAACGGATATACTTGTTAGGTATTGCAAATAATTCAACTTTAAAAACATTTTCTATTACTTCTCTTTCAAGCTTCTTGCTTGGACTAAAGAGTATTAAGATTGCAGGTGAGCTATGAATCATTTTCTCCAACAAACACACAAACACACAAAAACAGATGAGACTGATATAAGATTATAACTATTTCCTCTAACACTAGACATTATTTTTTTTTCTCATTACACAATTTTACCCATTTAAGCTTACAAAGCTTAACTATTGCTGCAATATTGCTTTTCTCTACTTGCATGTTAGGAATCTATGAGATTTTACTTGATTTTTTTCAAAAGTGTTGTGCACATATATAACAATTTGCAAACCATTGATTTGGTCCAATTTTATTATCTCCCAGAGTAAAAAACAGACAGGGATTAAGTAACTTGCAAAAGATCACACAATTAATTAGAGGCCACACAATCAACAGAAACTGACACTTACGTCAATGATCTTCCCATTGATCACACTGGCTTTGTGTTTTCTAATTTCAGCCATGTTGATTCAGACTAAACTAGTCATTGAAATCTTCATTTTCTGAAGCAGTTTTCATCCTAAAGACTCATGAATGTTAAGCAGAGAATCAAATCCATTAAAAGATCTAACTACCATCAATTGGTTCAGATAAATAAGGAGTTTTCATCTAATGGAAATGTTGATGGAAGGCAGAAACTTGAAATTTGGCTAGTTTATTGGGTTTCATTGCACAAATTATGGCAATTTAAATGAGTTTTTATTCTTACCCTATATAAGAACCTAACAAAAGAACTGGTAAAACTTTTGGATGCTTTCCATCAGCAGCCTGGGGTAATAATCCAGCTTGGCATCCATCCAATCCAGTAAGTGAATTATTCCAAATAAATAAACTAATTCTAATAACAGAATAGGGCTTCAAGATTATAAAAATAAATATATTTAAAATTGAGAAACATCTACCAACTGAAAGGGTGGTGCATTAATTGTCAATAGTCTTATACTGCGTTTTCAAATATGTAGTCACAAGTATATTTGCTATGTCTTTCTTTTCATAAAATAAAGTTATTCCATGGTCATCAGTAATACCATATTAAGCTGTTTTAAGTCATAGAGGCTGTGATGCAGAGTTTTGCATAAGGAGTAACAGTATTTTTCTTTGAAGATTAGGGTTTAGAACCACATGAATAGCAATAACTAACATTGGGTTCATGCTTATCTGTTTTCATTTAAAATAAATTTTGAGAATGTATGGCAATAGCTCCACAATAGCTAAATTCTATCAATTTTAGCATTCACCAAGAATTCAAAATACTTTATATGGGGAGAAAAAAGAAAGTCTGCAGTCAAATGAATTTGGGATATAGTAGATTATTTTTCAGAGTTATAAGATTATAAGACTTTTTTTTGCAGAGAATTTCTGGGACTCAATATTTAAAGAAAACACTTTGGGTAATGTTACTGCAAGGGAATAAATATAAGCAACTATCATTTAGCGAGCACTTACTATATACCCATAGTGCCTGTATTATGTTGATTTGACCACATCTCTAAGGAGTAGAAACACTATCATCACCTCTATTTTATAGATAAGGAAATACTTGAACTCAATGAATCCAAACAGCAGAACATTTCCAGAATGTATACAGAAATCAAACTCTGAAATTAAAAAAAGTCCCTTTCCCAGTTTTATTATGAATACATCACCAGATGATAGGAACCCAAAGCCTGTGAAATATGCCCTGATGACACCCAGTTTGCTTACCCACATCAAGTTTCTATCAGGTTAATGACAATTTTGAAAATTCAGCAAGCTTCCCGCACTATGTACAAAAAAAAATCTCATCCTTAACACTGAACTCTTTCAAACCAGTTTGAAAATTTCTGGAGGTTGTTCTCCTGTAGAGTGGAAATGGTTAAAGGCATGAACTAAAAACCAATGGCAAAGGATGGAGAATGCAAGTTTAGAAAAGAGGCAAAGGAGATAAGAGAGTCAGATCCATTCACCTAAGAGAAAATGGTAGCTAGACTCACGGGGCAGGAAGGGCCCTTGTTTGGCTAGGCCATCCATTCCCATCTCCACATGGGGCCACATGCCTCCAGTTCCCAGGAAACCGCACTGGATGTGCCAAAACCAATGAGCACAATGGGAATTCAGTAACTTGCACAACAGAGGCATACAGTCAATACAATCATTTAGCTGAAGAAGAATTTATCGAAGTATAGAACATGGATCACCTGTAACATCATCTAGATTGTCTGTCCAAAGTGAAAATTCATGGAGAGAAACCTAGAAAACTACATCAGCCTCTGTAGACGCAGCTAAGGAATATGCATTTTAAGCAAACCTCAGGAAATTCTGATGTAAGCTCAAGTTCAAACCTGAAATTAGGCAAGAAAGAATTCATTATACTTCCTTTAACTAACAAGAATAACCTTGGTATTCTTCAACTAGAACCTGTTTAGAAGACAAAAGAAGGAAGTGATGCTTAAGAATGGTCCATTTGGGCACTCCAATGCACGTCCCATAATTAGCAGTGGGTGTTCTGGGTGGCACAACAGCTTGAAAACAGTTTGTTCAGGCTTACAGCTCCGCAGCCATAAGAAGCATGGCCTCATTTTGCAAGCCTCAGACACATTCCTGCTACCGATATCCAATTTAAAATTCTTATTTTAAGTTTAGAAAGACAGAGTCATGCACCACATAACAATGCCTCAGTCAGTAATGGACTGCATATATGATGGTGGGCCCATAAGATCCTGATGGAGCTGAAGAACTCCTGTTTTTACAGCTAACCTGTTATACAGTAGGAGTATATTCTAAAATAACTATAAAAAGTACAATAACATAGTTATTATCAAATATGTACTGTACTAATTGCATGTGCTATACTTTTATATCAGTGCAGTGGGCTTGTGTACACTAGCATCACCACAAATACATGAGTAATGCACTGTCTCCAAAAAAAGAAAAAAAAATCTTAGGTAGATCCTTCAGAATATGAGTTGTCTGGTGTTTTTTTTTTTTTTGGAAGACTTATGTGTATGTTCTCTTTTTTTTAAACAGGTGGTGTTTGGTTACATGATTTTCACTTTATTTAATGGCAAGTAAAAGTGTAAGGAAATTGAGCTATGTTGTCACATTGTGGAAAACATCTCAAGGCAGCAAGAAATTGGATAATCCTGAATATTTTTACCTGAAGGACTAAGTAAAGATCATAGCATGGTGGTTTCTAAGACACAAACTCTTCATAATCTAACATCTCTGAATTTAGGATGTATGCTTTCTTTTAATTAAGTTTTATTGAGACATAATTCACACACTATAAAACTCATCCTTTTAAGTGTATAATTCAGTGGGTTTTGGCCCATTCACATATTCACATAGTTGTATAACCATCACCACTAAGTTTAGAACATTTTCATCTTCCCCCAGATAAGCCTCATGTCTACTGGTAATCACTCCTTATTCCACTTTCCTTAACTCCTGGCAACCATGAATCTACTCTGTGTCTCTGTGGATTTGCCTATTTCTTACATACAATATGATACATACAATATGTTGGCTTTTTCAACTTAACATGTTTCCAAAATTCATCTATGTTGTATGTATCAATATCAGTACTTCATTTTTATTGTCAAATAATATTTCATTGTATGGATATACCATGTTTTGTCTGTCCATTCTTCAGCTGATGGACATTTATTTCCACTTTTTGGCTATTACCAATAATGCTGCTATGAACGTTCATGTACCTATTTTTGTGTGAACATGTTTTCAATTCTGTGTATATACCTAGCAATGGAATTGCTGGAGCACATGGTAACTGTACACACATTTTACCTCTTGAGGAATGCCAAACTATTTTTTCCAAAGCAGCTGCATCATTTTACAATCCCACCAACAATTTATGAGTGTATTTCAACATCCATGCCAACATTCATTATTGTCTTTTTGACTTTAGCCATCCTAGTGGGTATAACGTGGTATTGTGTGGTTTTAACATGCACTTCCCTGATGGCTAATTGTCGAGCCATGTTTTTATGTGCTTACTGGCCGTTTCATACATTCTTTGAAAAATGTTCTGAAAAGTTATAAACTTTTGACCGTCTTTTAATGAGATTGCATTTTGATGAGTTGTAAGAGCCTGTTACATATTTTGGACCCAAGTTCCTTATCAAATATATAATCCCCAAATATTTTCTATTTTGTGAGTTGTCTTTTTACTCTCTTGACAGCGTCCTTCCATGCACAAAACTTTTAATTTTGATGAAACCCAACGTTATATATTTTTTCTATTTTTTTCTTGAGACGGAGTTTCGCTCCTCGCCCATGCTGGAGTGCATGGTGCGGTCTCGGCTCACTGCAACCTCTGCCTCCAAGGTTCAAGCGATTCTCCAGCCTCAGCTTCCCAAGCAGCTGGAATTACAGGCGCCCACCACCACGCCCAATTTTTGTATTTTTAGCAGAGACAGGGTTTCACCATGCTGGCCAGGCTGGTCTTGAACTCCTGACCTCAAGTGATCTGCCTGCTATGGCCTCCCAAAGTGCTGGGATTACAAGCGTGAGCCACTGTGCCTGGCCTTTTTTCTTTTGCTGCTTGTGTTTTTATGTTTGATATGTCAAAAATCACTGACTAATCTAAGGTTACAAAGGTTTACATTATGTTTTCAAAGGTTTACATTATGTTTTCTTCTAAGAGTTCTATAGTTGTAGCTCTTTGACCCATTTTGAGTTAATGTTTGTACGCTGTGTGAGGTGTATTCCTTGCCCAATGGAATGTATCTTACAATTATAACCGGTTGTGATTTTCTATAACACATCTCACAATTCATGGCATCTTAGATTTGACAAAGTATGGAACACTTATCCCCTGAAATAAAAGCCTATATAAATGTGCATTTTTTTTCTGGAAATGAAAAATCTGTTTCTCTCAATAATACTAAGACTCTTTGAATATCAATGTGATGAGAACAAAATCTGTCATAAATATATATATTTTCTTATGATAGATATATTAGTTTAAGGTTTCAAGTAAGGCTTGAAGGCTTACACACAATCCTTATTATGTTGTTAAAAGTGAATGAAGACTGTCACAAAAGCAGCAATATGGCTGAAATGATCATGACAAAAATCCATTAATTCTACAAGTCAGGTTAAATTCCCCTGGAAGTTAAGTTTATTTGACAGTGATGTAACGTCACAAGAAATAGTAATATAGGCACCAAGGAAATTTCTTTAATTAAAAAATGCAGGGGATTTTCAGAATCCAGGTTTAAATATGTATTGTGCAGAATATAAAACAATTAATAAACTCAACAGTTGGAGATTAACTTGGAAGTTAGAGAAATGAAAAAAATCAGTTCTACTCGTATCAACCTACTAAATGTCCTGATGAACTCAGTGACAACCACAGACTCTGAAGACAATGGCTCACAAACAGACTGATATCCATTTAATAGTTTTTGAAGATTTTTTTCCTGTAAAATGGCTTGTATTTCCACAGGTACAACAGTGAAGAAATAAACTTTTCAATTTGACATGAAATATAAAACAACAATTTTACAAATATATTCATAAAATTTAACTGCTCATAACGCAATACATGGTAAATGTGACCATCCCCTTAACTTCTAGACTATTTAATACAGAGGAGCAATCTGTCATCTCAGCTAAAAAGAAACATCTTTCCTTTCATTGAGTTTATTTTTGTTTGTTTAGAAACATGTTTAGAAACTGTCAAGCAAAACTGGAAAATACTTATTTTCCTTATCTTCCTCTAGGGATTCTTCATGAGGGCAAAGACTTATTTGAAAGGATGTAAGTTATACTAAAAAGAAAATACTGAACCTTTTTTTGTGTTACTGCTTCAATAATGCTTAGATTATTTTAAAAAGATGCTGAAGTCGTCTCATTGGTCGCACAGAAGGAGGAGCATCATACCCTAAGCCGCAAAGGCTAAACTACTGGGATAGAAGATTGACAGTAAAGGGATGGAGATGGATTTGGCTTAAAATCAAAGTCCTGTGGTTTGTCTATCAGAAATTCCACTGTTATGAGGCAAAGCTGCAAGAAGATAGTTTTTACCCAGCATTAACAATGGTGTAATCACACACCCTTTCAAGCACATCCAAAGAACAGAATGGCTTTAAAAAAGAAAAGAAGTGAAACAAAACCATAGAACTGCAGGTAACAATTCTATAACCTATATTACACTTCAATTAAGCAGAAAACTCTCATAAGTGCCCACACAATACTGAGCTCCCAAATAACAGAGGTTTGAGTTTTTCCATGAAAAAAAAAAAGACATTGAAGCTTTATGAAGAAAAGAGTTCTCAAGTTTCCCAATACAGTAAATGTAATAACTTAAAATAATTTCCCTATTGGTACTGGAAAATAAATTCTACTACAATCATGTTTATGCCAGTTTCTGGCATATTTCTGCATCCAGATTCATTAGTCTCCTTAATGGAGCCCATCATTTTTCCAATGGCTTTCTCCTTTCTTTAAACCCTAACCCTGAAATTCTATAACCAGTTATATCACGTGGCTTCCCTGAGGCACAAAGGTACCAAAGTCTATAATTAACTATCAAGGAATGATAAATATGCTATTTATATTAACAGATTTTAATTCTTTCGGGCCACAGTTGGGGGAAAAAAATCCAGAAACCTTAATACTCTGCAGGGTGAACTGTAGCCCTTTTTGCTAAAAGCTGAACCAAATAAGGGAAATGTTGAGAGTTGCAGCATGCATGACCCGGCAGCACCGATTATTAATAAAAAATTCCGGACTAGAAAAATACTCAGAGTTGTACTCCATCCACTCTGAATCATTTTTTTTTTGTACTAAACGACATAAACAACTGAAAAATATTTCAATGGGAATACATCACTGGGACTTTTACTTCTGGAAAGCTACTTACAAAAGGCATTACAGTCAGGCCAAGACAACTAATTGGTCTGCAATTTCCTTGTGTATACACATGGGGGAGTGGGGCTAGTCCTTTAAAGTGATGGCAAGACATAAAAAAAGAAGTGACCTTGGAGAAATTACTTTTCTGAATTGCATTTCTCCACCTTGGTGAGCTACAGAGTTCTTTATTTTCACAAACTAACTCAACAGTGAAAAAAAAAAATCTCCTTAGTCAAAATTACAAAGGGATCTTCCTACAAGTGGCCAAGAAGAGCCTGGTGTCCTTTTTGCTGACTTGCCACCTCTCTGCAGTTCCATAGGCAGGGTGGGCGGGACCTCACTTTGGAAGCCAAAGGAAAAGATGTGGAGCCCATGGAGGGCGGTTCACTGTTACCCCTTCCAAGAGCTTGGAAATTATTTCCCAAATTTCAACTTATATTTAAGCTGAATTTACTAAAAGTCAGAAACTTTTAGTTAGACATATGCCCAACTATGGGATATGTCCAACTTGGAAGGTAACTTCATTTTGGGGGATATGTCACGTTGCAGAATGACTAGACTTATAAACAGGACTTGAAATGGAAAATTATGATATACCTAACTCTCTGGAAAAATATCTTTTTTCTTGGTAGGTAAAATCTGGCCTTTCTGGATGCAAGACCATTTAGCTTACAAGATGGTTTTAGGGCATCAAGAATCCTTCAACCACTTTCTAGGCATACAGCAAGAAAAGAGAACGAGTGCCTCCTTTGTCATTCTTTGGGACCCAAAGAATTACAGGCTGAAAAGACATACTCTATCAGCGAAAGCTAATCATCAGAGACTCTGGCTAAATCAAAAGGCATTCAATATATTATTCTAGGCAAGTCCATTTTTTTCTTTCATTTTCTGTCTGCAGGTAGAGTAAGCTATACAGAATAGAGCAAGCTATCTATAAGAGGACTGTTGTCAGATTTTCACATCATTTAAAATTTACCCAAACAAAACCAAAACCAAAAATGTCTCATCCTAAACAATGATCTCCATTGAAAAATAAAGCTATATTAAAACTGAGAGGCTGAACTTTAAACATATTACGTCAAATTAAGCAGCAGCAATCAAGAGTAATATATCGTATCACTTTAAGGAAAAGGGTATTCAAATAGGTTAGAACGACTGAAAATAGGCAAAATATTTGCCAGTAGGCAAAATATGAAAAAACCAATTCAAGTACGGATATAGTACATTAGAATCATATAAATTACGTATATGTACAAAGGTTAAAAAAAAGTCACCCAAATCTGCAATGGTCAAATTAAGAGAACATTAGTTTAAATAAATACTTATTTTATCTCAGCCAGCTTCTACCAGTCTCATGTCCTAAAGGATCTTTACCTTCTAGAAGCAGTGATACGATCGGTGCCAAGCATCCAAGAATTATTAATCAAAATGAAATGAAAGTAACAGGAATGGTGGAGCTCCTATGAAATTCTCATTTAATTATTCCTCAGCAAACACTCATTTGCTCTCTCAAAAGCAGGAATTTTGAATTATCTCTGCAGACGTACCACTTGGTGTTGTGTATATCTAATGATCCCACTTAAATTTAGTTTGATTTGCAAACATTTTCAAAACTTACTGGGCTCCTTAAGCTGCAAGGGAAGGTGACAGATGGTGAAAAGTGAGTGCACAAAAATGACTATATCATTGTGATTGGTTGCTTTCAGACTCACAGAATTTGGCTTTCTTAACAAAGGAGAAAAAAAAAACCCAAGCTTTATGGAACCCCAAGTGGTTTTAAAAAGTAAAAGCTTATTTTTAACCATTCTTAAATCTTAATTCAGTCAGCAAATAAACGTGGTAGTATAGTATCCAGACCATGTCTACTACTGTAATTACCCTCAGTTAATGAGTTTTTAAGAGCTGATGTATTTTAATCAACCAAACAGTTCTGGCCGTGCAAGATGAGTTTCGGGGCAGATCATATCAGGCAGAAATAACAAAAGACAGGCTAAAAAGTTATGGAAAATTGTTTGTGAAGTCCCATGTATTTGATGAATGAGTATCTAAAGTAAATTCCACCGAAGTTAAAAAAAAAAAAGCCCACAAGATATGAATATTCTCTCCCCCAACAAGTCAGAAAAATAAATCAGAAAAAGCTCCAGATTTCAAAACCACCTGTGCCTAAGGCCATCTGTCCACCAGTCACACTGTACAGAGCTGCCCCTCTGCTGTCTGGTCAGGTTTGAGCCACGATCAAGTATTTCTAGACACTGTGCGCCCTTCGCGTAACACCTACACCACACTGCACTGAAGTGAACTTCGTGAGCCCACACTTTTGAATAAATTTCTTCTACATCTGTAAAATATGATTTAAAGTCTTGTCCAAGATTACAAAAAAAAACTTGGTTAAAAACCCAAGGTTAAAAATAGAAGCATAGCATTTTAAATCCAATTATTACAAAGATATTATGGTTTAATCAAGCAGACTTCAATGACGATGCTGCTGTTTTGAGCATGCAACACACCACTGGTATCTGTTACACTCCTGCCATGTTTCATCACCATGTCCCCTCTCTTTATTTCCAGCCCCGTCACCCTCCCTTAATAAACAACATTACAAAAAGGTAAAATCTAGAGTTAGTGGTAAAATCTTCACAGTAACCTGTTAATAAAGTCATAGATGGCTGTCAAGGGCGTCAGTCAACTGGACCTTGGAAAATTAATTTGATGCAGTTTTGCTCCCCAACCAGCTGTGTAGCACAGAAAGGGCAAGCAGCGTGAAATGCATGAGTTCCATGAGGCAACGGGATCTGAGACCAGTATTTTGCAGACTTCTCCGAGCACACGTGTCCACAGGGAGTGAAAGCATGAGTTGGCGGTCCTGCGTCTACATAAAATCCTGCCTCACAGCCAAGCCAGAGAGGCACATAGGGGCCCACAGTCCTGCACATGGGACACTCCCTCTCGTTGGCCTCCGTGTCACTCCGATGGCCCCAGTTGTGGTACCCGTGCACGTGGCCACAACTGAGATATGCCCAGGGCTGCTTCTCCTCCACCACCTCTTTCCTGTTGATGCTGGGGAAGGCCAGGGTGTTGAGCCCCACAGGACACTGAGGCCGGGCAGCGTTAATCTCCTGCCGGAGGGCTTCTATGTGCTTCTGAGTTGGAGTATGAAAAAGCCCATCTGCTGTTCTCCAGAGGAGAGTGGCCCCACACAGGTCAATGAGGGAGCCGTCCTGCAGGACGTTGGTCTCACTTTCCACCTACAACAAGTTTGAGACACATGCCTTTTAAAAGCAAAATCAAGCAAATCACTCCAAGATTCTTTCCTCTCAAAACAAGCAAAAAAATATTTGAAGATAACACAGGGAGGCAATTTATCCCACAAAAACAGAACTAGGGGAGTAACCTATCCTCCCCGAGCCTCAGCTTCCTCATCTGATCACTGGATATGATACATATATGCCATATGTACAAAGCCCTGAGCACAGTATGTATACCTAGCTTTACATGTTCAATTACTGTAGTGGTTATTTTAATGAACTTCACAAATCTCCCAAGATTTTCTTTTTAACTCCTTAAGTCAGTAACACAATGACTCACTGATCCCATAGGACGAGAGATGTCCTACCAGTCCATCCAGTGGAGACTCATCCTCATCTTGACGACAGCCAATCCAGAAGATCTTGCTGGGGGCCTGCAGTCATTACAGCAGGGTCCAAAACACTCCTGGTGACCCTTAGCTTCCTCCACCTTGAATCTATCTTTCATCATTCATTTTTTAAGGTTTGAAGCTGAACAGTTCAACATGAGCCTTCATTTTTAGAAGGAGGCCTGTGCTATGCACTAAGTGCTTATAAGACTGATTAACAGCTGACAAGAAGCAGCTAGGCATGGTCAGCAAGAATCTGACCGCTGCCTCCACATGCCAGATGCATGCTAAGCCTTGGGGGTACCAAAGGCCAATAAAACCTCTTCCCCATCCTGCTGAGACTTGCTCTTCATTAGTAGAAGGCAGACATGCCCAGAGCTCGGAGTGCATGAAGGCCAGTAAAGCACTGTGCAAGGCCACAAATTTATAGCAGCCAGGAGTGTGGACTCTGGGTTTGAACCCTGGCTCTCCCACTTATTAGCTGTATGACGTTGGGCAGATTACTTAAGCTCCTCGTGCCTCAGTTTCCCCTTGTTTAAACTTTAGAAAAGGTGGTTGTGTTAGATAAGTAAATGCAAAGAGTTCTTAGAGAACACTGTCTGGTACGCAGTCAACACTACGTAAATACCTGCTACTATTACTCTGATGATGACAGATGGTCAGAAATGGTTTCTAAAAGGTTTTTTTTCTTTAACAGAGATTTGAGAAAGATGTCAGGCCTCAGTAGGGAGGATAGTAGGAAGGCACAGCAGGGAGAGGGAGGAGAGGCCAAATGGCATATGCACCGAGGGAGCAACAGGGAGTTTGATGAGGCTGTGCAGCCAGGCTGAACAAGGATGGACGCAGTTCAGGGCACTGGGTGGGCGGGACGAGAGACTCAGGCGGGAGAGGTAGGCTGGCATCCATGCCCAGAGGGAGTTGGTAGGGGGTTTAGGTAACTATAAAAGAACTGATTTACCTTTCAAAAAGGTCACTTCTAGAACTTTGGAGGGTGGGTTGGAGGGGTAAAATGAGCTGTGAAGGAGGCACCTGGTGCTCTCTCTGGGTAGAGAGGGTGAGTACACCTCAACAAAGACAGTCTCAGTGGCAAGAGACAGAGGCACAGGGACTAGAGAGAAAGAAATTAGACTCGATGGCACTCAGCTCTTGATCTGAGCAAGAGCCTGTTACGTGCCTGGTTGTCTGGGTAGAACAGTGCTTTCCACAGACAGAAACACAGGAGAAATGGCAGATGAGGGAGCAAACCTGATTTCACCACTTAGCAGCTCTGTGTTCTTGAGTCAACGACTTAACCTCTCTGGGCCTGGCTTCCACATCCATTAAGCTGGAATAATGCTAATACATGTCTTATAGGATTGTTGTGAGAACTAAATAAGTTCAACAGCAAAAGCCAGGCCAGTTCTGGGTGTGCGGAATGTGAGGGTGTGCAGAGTATCGGTGGTGGTAATGCATACAAGGCACGTGTGATACAGCGTGGAGACAGATCAGGCTCGCAGAAACATATCTGGGATGTTATCCGCACCTAGGTGAAGCTGTGGGAATGGACGCCACTGCCCAGGCAGGGTCCCAGGGAGGGCAGAGAGGACTGAGGACAGAGCCAGGAGCTGGGGTGGAGGAGAAGAACCATATAAGGGAAAGACAGAGGTATGGGAAGCACCAGAAATTTTGTCAATCTTTGGTCCAAAGGACTTTGGTGGCTCTCTGCTGCCCTTGGGGTACAGCCCAAGCTTCTTAACACATTAAAAGGTCACTCCCAATGCAGTCACTCGACTTCTCCCGCTGTAGCTCTTCCCTTCCTAACTGGAAACCAGGACTGCCCTGCGATGAGCTGCAAGGAGCTGGAGTCCATGAGCGCACTACCTTGGACTGCCCACAGGCAGGTGCAAGAGCAACCTCTGCCTAGAATACTCCACTCCAGTACACCCAGCTCCAGCTGAGCCCTGGGCTGGCAAACTCCTACTTGTCATCCAGGTCTCACCCGGATGTCACTTTGCCCTGGACATTTTCCTTGTCATGAAGAAATCAGCCCTTCCCAAGTATTAGTTTTTAGAAAAAATTAAGGTCCCAACAAACGATAAATGTTAATACTGTACAGGACATACACTGTGACTCCTTTCAGACAGCCTGAAGTTTGCTGATGCTCCTTCCCCGCCCCACCACCATACTGAGCATCCCGTGGTCTCCTCTCCTCTAACTGGTGTCGTGAGGCTCCTGCCCTTGCTGACCACAGGCAATTCTCAGAGGAGGCCTCACTGCAGGATAAAACTGTTGCTAAAGGATCACCCTGATGTGGTAAGAAGCTGAGGTGTGGTGGTGGCCTAGCCTCTGGCTGTGGAACAACCCCCCTTTCCTCCTGCAGGGCAGTTCTTGGTAAACAACAAAGTCTTATCATAAATCTGGGGTGTATGGTTTTTTATTTTCCACATAACCTTGACTCCCACATCTGGGGTAGGTGGCCTGTGGAGGGAAAGTACCTTCGGTGCCTTCTCATGACTGTGCTCATCACACAGTATCTGCTGATCTGCTGCCTAGTCTGTGACCTCCTCCAGACCACGCAATTTGAGGGCAGAGCGTGGACTTGGTGTTTTCTGCCATATCCCCAGTTTGCAACCCCTGCTTAGTAATAACAACCAGCCAGTTATGGGGCATTACTGTGTCCAGCACTGTTCCAATCCTTTCCAGCTACGGAATTTATTTAGTTCTCACAACAGTCCTATTAGACATGTATTAATATTATTCCAGTTTAGGAGATGTGGAAGCCAGGCACAGAGAGGTTACGTCATCGATTCAATACCACAGAACTAAGTGGTGAAACCAGGACTTGAACCTGGTGGCCTGATTTAGCAATCATTAGTAGGCATGAATTCAGATTTTATTTTTTAAATTCTACCACAAAAGAAAAGCTATGAACAGGCACAGGAATTGACAGTATTGTGGAAGCAAGAGACGTCTGGCCTCTACCATGGCAACTAATGGCCCCTACATAGCAACTATCTAAGCCCAGGGTAGTGAATTCAACCCCCCATTCACCACTTCTTATTAGCAAGTGACTTAACCTTTTAAAGCCCAGGTTTCCTCATCTGTAGATGGACACAATAACAACACTGACTTCATGGGTTATTTTAAGCAACATTGGAAAGTCAATTAATGTAAAGCATCTGCTAGAGCCTGAACATAGTTACTCTATGGTTATTTTTATAATTTCACCTAAAATTAGGTAGGCAATCAACTTAACTGAATTTACTTAATTTTATACAAAGCCAGTTTAGTTTAATAAAATACTTCATATATAATTTAATACTCAAGACCCTCCTAGAGTAATATTATAAATGTTACCATATGTTATCATTAACTAGCTAAAAAAGTAGGGCACAATTCAAACTCCATTCATCTATTTATTCAGGGAGCTAAAGGCCTGAAAAGACATTACCCCCACATTTAATTAATTTTGTTGATTAGTACACAGTTCTGAGGTTCCATCATTTGCTGTAATAATGAAAAACAATGGTGATTTCTTGTTACACATACATTAGTATATTGATTCATATCAAATGCTGAGTATGATATTAATATATAATCTTCCACCAGCACTAGCTCCACAATGTAACTACTATTGTTTTAACAAATATTTTAGACTTTTAGCAGCTCACTTTATTTCTCATATTTCTGTATTAGACTGCAAATGACAAGTACTGCCAGAGACTGTCTCCAAAATCTAATCTCCAGATAAACATAATTTATATCAAACGCTACCAGCAACATGTACAGGACCAATGAGTCATGAATTGAAACAGAAGTTCAAAGAGTCAGTAAGCTTTCCTCAAAGACAGACAAAAATTGTTCTCCAGAGGTTAACAAGAGGAGATTGCAGGAAGGATGTATCCGTTCAGTGTCCCATAAGCCCAAGATCAGGCTGATAGAAGCCTTTGTAACTGGCCAGGTTAATCAGATGCTATCAAATAGGACAGCACAATTTTACATAGTTCTAAGTGTCGCTTATAGGGACTAACTTCAAAAATAGCATGTATATTTAATACAACCCATTAATACAAGCCATTTTTGGAGTTCGTTCTTTTCAGTCGCACTGTAAAATTCTCCGGCACACATAGCAGCCTGAGAAGGGTCACTACACAATAACCAGAGTGGACGAGAAACTCATCCTGTGATATGCCCTCCTGGACAAAGGCGTTCCCCATAGACTCCAGCGTATGCTTTATACTCACCCAGGGAGGCAAATGCTCAGGTGTAAATCATCCCTGGCTCCCCACAACATGGTACTGAGTAGAAACCATCCCTGGCTCCCCACAACATGGTACTGAGTAGTATTAGGTGTCCAGGCTCTCCAACAGGGAGACCTGAGTTTGAATCCCACCGGCTACCACCTGCTAACTCTGTGACACTGGGCAATCTTTAACTTCACGCCACATCTTCCTCATCCATGAAATGGGGATGACTCTACTTCCCTAAGAGGGCTGTTGTGCAGATGAAGTGAGCTGATGTCGGAAATCTTAACGCAGAGCCTGCACCCAGCAATCATTTACTGACTTCTTACTCTTGTTGTTATAATGATGAATAACCAGTTTGGCCAATCTAGGTCAGTTTTGTATAAAACTAGCCAGTGATCAGAAACAAAAGATTATTTAGAAAAACTGCTTTCACATTTCCATCTTTGTTTACAATTTCTTGAAAACATTCATATAAAATTTATTGAATTTGCTTTTTTTAGAAAATGCTTCTCATATTTATTCAGCCATGATGCACGGTAAGACACATAAGCTGTGCCTCTAGCTGAAAAATGGTGTAAAATAGAAATAAAAATAACCATTCCCTAAACACAAACATCCAGTAGAGAACAGCAAATGAGGTTAGCGAAACAGCCCCCAACTTCTTTTTCCATCTTAGACATTTTTGGTGATGATCTTTCTCTCTGACAAGTGCTAGGTCAAATCCTCTATTCCGTATAGATTTTATTCTGTGGGAGTTTTGAAGAACTCCTTCTTTTCTAGCTTCTAGAAAAAGACATTTGTTTTCTCTCGTTCTAGCTTCTACCTAGCAAATTAAGCAAAAGTACAGGAATGGACAGCTTACTAAAAATCAGTGGCTGTGCTACATGGCTATGGCAAGATCAGAAACCCAAAGTTCTACATTTAAGGTATTATAATTATTCTCCAAGAAAGAATGGGTTTAAAAAAACTGCTTTAGGGCATGGGGATAAGTGGTGATATTTATAGGAAAATATTAACATGCCAGGTCAATGCAGTATATAAATCATTTCAAGTAAAAAGGTGTTAACTATGATTTTGGTGGACAGTACAGAGAATTCTGCCTTAATATATAGGAATTCAAAGGGAAAACCAGCTGACTTATTTTTTACTTTCAGAAAGTCTAGTAAATAATTCCTTAATGCATAATTTTTACTAATTGTTTTTGGACTGCTCAAACGTTTTCCAAATCAATAAAGTTTTACACTAAAAATAAGTTTATTCTCCTTCAAGTGAATTTAAGTAGATTTTTCTGGTGAGGTATATAATAAAAGATAATGCTCTTCAGGTGGTAAGGAGCAAAACACAATTTACTCCCACTACGGGAAAAGTTGAACGCCTGAAGGAGATAAGGCCATTTCCCTCTTGATTTCAGCGGCTTGTGGCATTCTGCTTCTCCTGAGTTATGGTACATGGCGCTTGGACCTGCACAAAGGTTCTGAACGTCAGGGGAGGAAAATGACAGCCTTCGAGTTAGGCTTGAGTAGTTTGGTACTTCACGCTTGCAGAGTGAAGCACACTCACCAGCTTTCCTCGTTGCTGGGCCGACCTGGTTTCTCGCAAGGTGTACACATCTCCACAGACAGAGATCTCGCGCCAGACCCCGGGCTGGGACTCCTCGGTGAAGCCCCCTCGTGGATGCATCACCAGGACGCCATTAGTAGTGAGCCCATCCATGTGGCCGTCGGGGTTTTTCCACTTTGCTGCCTTTTCCTGGAGAGAACACAGCAGAACAGAAAAAGTAGGTTAAGATGATGTTGAAATGGAAAGGATTCTGGAATTTCTTTAATACATTGCGTAGAGGCAGAGGGGAGGAAGGTGATGAATTTTCAGTTTCTATTTAAAGCTAATAATCACAAGGATGACATATGCAATCATTTCGACAATATAAAAGAAGTGCTGAATGGATGAATGACTTATCACTGGACACATATTATAGTTCTCAAGAACTTGCAAAAAATGGATGCCTGGGCTTCTCCCTCTAAGATTCTTTTTACCCTCCCCACAACCCCATGAGATTCCAGGAATCTGGTGTTTTCTCTTTTCAGTTATACTTATGCCATGCTCTTATCCTGTTATCTAAAAGTACTTTCTATGTACTCACTGTCAGGATAGAGAAGAAAGGATAGTCATAAAGAAAGACTTTTTATTAAAGCCAGAAAATTCCAAAAATGTTAAGCCAACAAGTTGGGGTCATTATGTTTTCCTAACAATCACTGTTTAAATTCTCAAAGGTAGATGGCACATGTAGCTTGACATGACAACAGGACAGACACTCTTGGGTGCTTGTGCCACAGCTCTTCCCCTCAGCTTTCTTGGTGACAGAGCTCAGCTACTGTTCATGTGGCTGGGGCGGAGGTTGGGGGGTGGTAGGGAATCCTGATTAACCCAACATGACACTCCCAGCCCTCTTCCCAATAGCTGGTTTACAGGTGGGCACAGCACATGACTGGGCTCTGACTGATGACACATGATATCTTCTGGGAGGCTTCCGAGAAAGGTGTCTGTGCTCTAAGAAGAGGCAAGGAAGAAACAGTGCTTCTGCCACCCTCTTCTCTGGCTGGAAGTTGTCATGTGGCAGGAGACATCTGGAAGTGCAGGAGCCAGCTCTCACCCACAAGAAGACCTCCCAGGAAGAGGCTGCTGCACCACGGGAGGCAGAAGGCAAGACAGAGAGAACCCGGTGCCCTGGATGTCACAGAACCACTGAACCACCAACCCTGGAGCTGGCCTTCATCGGCACTTCTTATGTGGGAATAGTACATTTTCATTGATTTTAGACCATTTTGAGTGGGTTCTTTTTTTCCTGCAAAAATATCCTAATTCAAAAGGAAACTATGTTAAACCTGGATATTCACTAAAACTTCTGGGGTTCATTTACAAGGAAACCCTATAAGGGCAGGGATTCAAGTCTGTGTTGTTCTCTGTAATCCCATATCTAAAACACCCAGTATGGAACATAGCAAACACTCATAAAACATTTTTGAATGAGTGAATCACTAACATTTTCCTCTAAGCCCTAATGATCTAAATTTGGCCCATTTATTTTTCTCTCTGAAATAAACCTCTTCGTTGCCGTAAATACATTATGGACAATGTTATAGGCATACTTTAAAAAAAGTACTTACTGTAAATATCACAATATAAAAAATATAATGAATAACAAGTAATGCTTACTAATGTTCAGATTTTTAATAACAAGTTTCTCAAACTGGCCACCTGAAAACTAAAATCTCAAAATCTCACCAGAGGCAACATACAAAGCCAATATTTTTTTTTTGCTCCAATTAAATGTTCCATATCATAATCACAAGCATTTTTCTAGAAATCATGTACTTCTTGACAGTACTTACTCCAAGAAATATGTTTTTGGAAGAGTCAAATCCGGCGGCGAATATCCGTGCTGTGTAAGGCTCATTCCTGTCACACACGATCCTGCAGGCGAACCTGGATATGGTGCTCTGTGTGATCTGGGCTTCGTCCGTGTTCTGGCTGCCAGAAATCGTGTCTGTGACAACGAAGTCGATAGGGCTTTCTGTTGATCTGCCCACCTAAATAAATCAAATGTACTCGTGATTCACTTGGAAAATAGCACGGTGCCATATTTTATTCACATGGAAAAAGCATTCAGGATTCCTTTAATATTCACTATCCTTGTTCTGAGGGTTAGAATTTAATGCAAGATTTTCATTCGTGCTCCTTTTCCTATTTAACTAGGGAAGATATTAGGGTAACCAAATATTAGAGATACCTATTTTTAATCTTATTGTATTGTGGTAAGAATATAATATGAGATGTATCCTCTGAAATATTTGAGCACATAATGCAGTCATTGTTGACTACAGGCAGAGTGGTGCACAGCAACTCTCTAGAACTTATTCATCTTGCTTAACTCACTTTATGCCACTCACTAGTTCATGAGATTTTAAGTATTGAGAAAAAGCTCAATTAAGAGGACAGGAGCAGATCTTTGGCCACTCATCAGATTTTATCTCTTGGATTAATGTTCTCTCCCAACAACTGTAATTCTGATTCTGAAGTTGCCAGTGGGAGGAATGCAGAGGCCTGTGATGTATGCACATAAAGTTCCCAAAAGTCAATTTCCAAGGCATTTTTATTCTGGTCTCAAAGTTCTATCTACAAACTAGGCAATGTAATACATTCTTCACATCCAAATGAAGAAAGTAGAAAAAAAATCTTGTATCACTTAGCTCAGCTTGCTTCCTGGAACAATATTACATTTCTTTTGTAAATCTCATATATACGTTCTCATGCACAGACTCTCTCTCTAAAACCAACAGACCACAGACATCTATTTTCTTTTGTTTTTTTATAACCCTTAATTTCTTGTCCTAATGAAATGTGCCTGGAATGAACTAAACTGCTGGTTTCATTGAAACTTAGCAATTTGAACAGATGCATATTGCCTAGATATATGCATTTCAGGTTTTGAAAACACGTAACTTGTTAAAAAATGCAATGTAAAATCTAAATTAGATGTATTATAAAATCATATAATTCAGCTTTCTAAAGTTGCAAAATCTCCTCTCCGCTAGATTCATTTAAAAACTGGGTAACTTGGAAACTCTACTGATTCAGACTGCTTTAATTTTGTTAAACATTTTTAAACAAGAAAATTAGAAAAGTAATGAAGACTTATTGCAAAATATTTAACAAATAGAGAAAAGTATAAAGGTGAAAACAAAGCCAACTTCAAACTTAGGCATAAACCTGTCCTGAGCCTCTATTCCAATGAAGTTTAGGAGTAAAATGATACTCCTAAAAGTGATAAATTCTAGAATTTCCCAGTCATCTCACCAAACCTGGAGCCTCATAGCGACAGTCACTGTCACAAGATTTGTCCGTCTCCATGGAAGAGGGCAATGACTTTTCAAGCTCTGTTATAAGTTCAAAGCCAAAACCACTCTGCTGGTTTGAATGTTTCATAACTGTTCCTTCTTGTGTACAGAAATTACTCTTTTCTAGAAGGGCCACATTCTGAGTTCATCCAAATGTATTAAATTAATGTCTTGATGAAGTAATTGAAATTGACTGTAAAAAGAGGAAATTTTATTCTAACTGGAACAGCCTGCTAGGATCAATGATTTTAAGTCATGACACTTATCTTGATTGGTCATACACATGATTTATCAGTTCGCTTCCACTTAAATCTAACCTCTAGAGTGCTGGTAAAATTTTATACTTTATGACACAAGCCTCATGTTGCTTTTTCCAGGAAAACAAAACAACAACAACAAAAAAAACAAAACTAAGTCACTTTCCTGCTGAAAAATCACTCAATGTGGAAAACTTGGCAGCCTGCCCTTTCTTTTGACTACTGGATCAACACTACATTATTTTAAAGGCAGTCATGCACACAAGCCAAGATGCTTTTGAATTTCATCTGATATTCATATAGCACGCAAGCCAGGGTGCTTCTGAATTTCATGTGATATTCACAGAATGCCGGTAGTCATATAACTAGCTACAGTGAGAACTTTGCTCCATTCAGTATGTTAAATTTTACATATATAAGAAAAGTTTGGGTTTGCCTGGATGTCAGCTGAAGCCAGGACAGGTAAGATGGTATCAGAGCATCTAGAAGGGCCTCCCCTTTTTCTCACCTCCCTCAACCAATTCCTCCCATCTCCCTGCATCAATCACTTTATTTTCTGACTTCCCTCCTGGGATAAGGATGAAATATTGTTGCTCCCATCTAAAAGCAATCTTTCCATTGACACTTGGTATTCCAATATTCTCCCTTTCCCAAGGATTTTGCTCCTAATATTATCTCCTCTCTTTCCTGAGTCACCAATTTCTCCTTTTATACTGGATCATGCCATCAGCTTTCACACACATTCTGGAGCTTCTCAAACTCTGTGGTTAAAGGACCAGTATTGTTGCTGTTGTTGTTTTAAATTTTAACCCATCACTGATGCCTTTTAAACATACAATAAAAATGAGTACTTGAGAAATGATCATCTGCTTGGATGTTTCCGCAATGCCAAACTGTCATAAAGGTTTCCTCTCAACTTGTATGCTTATCTCATTCTGTATTTTAACAAACATTTCACTGCTGGGCAGAGGGAGTGCAGTTTGAGTAGCCCTGCTCTGGACTAGTCTCCCACCTTTAAAAACGCTTTCCTTCACCTGCAAGCAAGCCCCAGGCTCCAGCCCTGTTTCTCTGATTCACTTAACAGCAAGACTTCTTGGAAAACCTGTCATTAGTTATCTCCTCCATCTCCTCACCCATATCTTTAGCTTCCTTCTTCTTCAACCCACTCCAACTGAGCTTCCTTCCCCACAACTCTACTGAAACCACTCATGCTAAGATTCCAAAAATCAATATATTGCTAAATCCAGGGCTTACGCTGAGCCAGCATATCCCGGTCCATCTCTACCTGGTACTAAAATAATGAAACTTTCAAGCCAGTTGGTAAATAGTCCCCCTTTCCCTTTTCTTTCTGTTCTCTCCCTAGATAGTATCACCAAATCCCACCTATCAGCTGAAAGTCTTAATCTCTCCCCTGAGCTTCAGACCAGCACACCCAA
The DNA here is from genome assembly GCF_028885625.2 of Pongo pygmaeus. Classification (NCBI taxonomy): domain Eukaryota; kingdom Metazoa; phylum Chordata; class Mammalia; order Primates; family Hominidae; genus Pongo; species Pongo pygmaeus. The sequence continues at coordinate 54,956,814 of NC_072388.2, read as the reverse complement.
CCTCCACTTGTGTGTTTGATAAATATCTCAAATGTAATATATGCCAAACAGAACTTGGATCCCCCTTCACCCTGGGGCTTCCCTATATCAATGACTGACTGACATCCAATTTGCTCAAGCAAAAAGTCAAAACCCAAGAATAACCTGATTCTTCAGTTTCCTCCATGTCCACATTAGCCCTGTGTAAACACTGTCAGCTGTACCTCCAAACACATCTCAATCCCTCTACTTTTCCCATTTTGGTTCTGGTTACCATTATCTCTTACTTGGGTTCTATCACCTTAGCCTCCAAACTGGTCTCCCTGTTTTCATACTTGCCACCTAGATTCTTTTCCATAGAGTAGTTTGAGAAATCGTACAAAAACATAAATCAGATTATACCTCTCTCCTGCTTAAAATCCTCCAACAGCTTCCCAAAATTCCTAGAATAAATCTCAAACTCAACCTGCCTGAAGGTCCTACCTGTCTCAGCCTCTACCTGCCCTTCCAAGTCCATCTGAGTTCATTGCTGTCCTTCTCCACTGTGATCTTGACTTGGAGCCTTTGTACTCACTGTTTCCTCTGCCCAGAGGGTTTGCTTATTTGTGGTTTGCCTCCTCCAGATGTAGGCTCCTTGACAGGAGAGTCTTAGTTATCTCTCCCCAGTCACCAAAGGAGTTTCTGACACAGCAGATGGTCAAGAGGTGAAACTAATAATTGGAAGATTATGACAGGGAGGCTGAATCCTATGAGATACACACATACCTGCACATGCATGCTCATGTACAATGGTTGTAGAAATACCTACTAGAAAATGTAGATATTCTTTAACATTTTCCTCTTAACTTAATAGATACTACTTAAATGTTATCATCTAAAACCACAGTAAATCACCTAAATTGAAAACCAAACCAAACCAAACCAAACCAAACAAAAAAACCAAAACCCAAAAATGTTAGGCCTTGTAGCACCACGTTCGAAGCCTGTGAAACTGTGAAATCTGAGAGAAAGGACTCCTGAACACTGGCTGCAGGACCCAGTCAGTCTCCTGGCCCCTAAGGTCAGAAGGCACTTGGCACCGCACTTTACTCTAGGGACATTGTAAAGACAATGCACCCCTCTAATTCCTTCCATGAACTATTTTCTCTTTTATGTTTCACTTTCTTGTTAGACTTTTCTTTCTTTCCTTATTTACGCCTACTCCAGAAAATAATGACCAAGATCTTACTCTGATTATATTAACTAACACTTTCTCATACCTTCAATTCAGATCTAGCTTTGATTTTTCTCCTCAGGCAATAATATTTCTGAGTTCTGAGTCTACTAACTGACTCCAACAGTGGGAAATGCAGCATAAAGCCCTTTCTTGGTTCTTTCTGATATTCTGCCTTTAAATACTCAATGAACCCTAGAAATCATTTTAATGGGAATCACTAAAACGAACAAACTCTCCACACTGAGGTCCATACTTCAGAACTATGAGTGCTGTAGTGCTTTTTGCTCGGTGATTTTTGTCAGTAGTAGGCTTTGGAAATATAAACTTGTTAAAAGGAGGAAAAAATGGAAACAAGCCTGTCTTTTCAAGGTCTTATGAGAGTTGCTTAGTTCTCTGCTTAAAATGATCTGCCACAGATCCTTCTAACAGGTCCAGTTAGTCTGTGAATGTAATGTGTTATATTTCCTTAAGAAACATGTGAATTCTTACTTGGCTTACCATACTTTATTTAAAGAGGCTGAGCTGGTACTATTCAGAGAATGAAGAGCTCAGTGACCTAAATCTTAGCTCTGCCCCCAATGCCTCTTCTGGCCTTAGTTTACATTACTTTTCCTTTCAAAGACCCAGATTTCTCAGCTTTCAAATTAAGAGGTTGGTACAAATCGGTATTCTCAGAATGTGGTTCATGAACCCCAGAGGGTCCCTGAGACCCTGCCATGGGGTCTAGGTACATGAGGCCAAAATTACCTTCATAATAATACAAAGATGTTAACTGCCTTTTCCACTGTGCTGGTCTCTACATTGATGGTGCTAGAACAATGGTGGGTAAAGCTGCTGGTGCTTTGGCATGATTGAAAGCAGTGGCACCAAACTGTATTAACAGTCATTGTATTTTTCATTGCTGTGAATCTGCAGTTAAAAATTATGAATTTTATTAAAACTTGAGTCTTTTGATATTCTGTATGACAAAATAGGAAGTATGCATAAAGTACTTAGAAGTTAGTAACAGAAAGCTGAAAAAGTCCAACTAAATCTTTAATTCATTCTGCAGAGATGAGAGGGAAGAAAGTGAGCATGTGAGTCAAATGTGACTGTTCAACAGTACGGAATACACTATGTGACACATATGTCACTAAAGAATATCTATGAAACTGAAAAATTCCGAAGAAACAAGATTCTTCTTAAAGGAATTTAATGTCTCCCACTTTGAGAGTACCTGACTTACCTATAACAGGTATCATCACAGTAGTTTTTGAATTTAAATGGTAAAAAAGTATCACCGACAATTGTGAAATAGGCTTTATTCACTTTTTTAGTATTAAGAATTCTCTTTCTGTAAAAAAAATCTTTAAAATCTTCACTGCTACTATAAGTAGTTAAGAAAAACATAAATTGAAAATAATTTTAATGAGTATTAAAAATATATAATAATAAAGTTCCATAAAAATATCAACAGGGAAGAATATGCATATACTTATGTAGGAAGATATTTTCCTTAACAGAATAAGAAGACATTTATAAGATTATACAATGGAATGGCATGGAGAGTAAAACCACAGTTAGTATTTTGCCCAAACATGATAAATCTTATTTTTGAGTTCAAACTGGCACTTTAATAACTATTTTTATAAGTATCACTATATATTTTATCTAAGATTATTTAGCTTTTTAAATATCTAATACATATGCATAGTTCCAAAAATCGAGAAGTGTAAAATATCTTCCTGTATACCACCTGTTCAGTCCCCTTCCCCACAAAGGCAACTGCTACATTCATGTCTTGTTAATCATTTTGGAGATTTTTTAATGCATATAAGCATTATTTAAACCATTTTACAATATTAAATTAACATTTAATACTGTAATATTTCATATTAATAACATTTTATTTAGTAATATTTTAAATTAATTGAATATATATTACCATTATGACTCAATATACTCAATAATATTAATATTTAACTAATTTAATATGTTTGGAGCTCTTTCTGTGGCTATACATACAGTTTTTCTTTGTTCTGTTTTATACCCTTGGAGGGCTCCACTGTATAGCTGTACCCAAATTTATTGAACTGGTCCACTACTGAAGAACATTTAGGTTGTTTCCAATCTTTTCCTATTAAGCAATGCTTTGAGCAATAACTCTGTACAAATGGCATTTTGCATGTAGGTAAGGATATCTCTGGGGTAAGTCTCTAGAAAGAAGAACTTTATAAAGAGAAGAGCTGAGTCAAACTATGTAAACATTTTGTATTTTTCATAGCTATTTTCAAATTGCTACCCCATAAATGCTATACCAATTTATAGAATGTAGGATAGCGTCTGTTTTCCCCACATCTTTGACAAAACCTTTTGGATTTCTGCCAATCTGACAAGTGAAAAGTGGTATCTCTATGTGGTTTTAATTCACATTTTTCTTTTTGTAGATGAGGTTGAGCATATTTTCTTATTTTTAAGAGTTACTTAGTTTCCTTTTTTGGTGAACTGTCTGTGAAATCCTTTGCTCATTTGTCTATCTGATTGTAGGTATTTTAAAAAAGAGATTTCCAGCAGTACCTTGTATATTTGTGACATTAACCTTTTGTGATACAAATTGTAAATATTTCCCCAATTTGTAATTTGCCTTTGGCTCTTATTATCAGTCTGAGGTGCTGAAGTTCAGGACTACTACAAATACATTTAAAAACCACATAAAATGTTCTTTCTTTCTCAATAAAAAGTACTGAATTAGGTGATCCAGATTAGGCCTGCACTTCACAATGTTATAGAAAATGGAAAAAGAGCTGGGGCATTTCTTTCTAGTCCCATCTCTCTTCCATACCTATGTTTATGTGTGTGCATATAAAAATAAAGCATGAAGTGGACATATGCCTTTTTTCACTTATTTTATTGTATTTCCCATTTAATAATCATGTAATGGCTGCATGATATTTTGCATTTAAATGCACCATACTGTAAATCATTCTTACCTACTCCTGGAAGTGTAGGTTTATTTTTAGTTTTTTACTAGTATATACAACACTACAATGAACAACTTTTTGGTTAAATCTTTGTTCACAGTCCTTAATTATTTATGTATAAAAATGACTAAAGTTAGAATTACTGGGTCAATTGGTCTGAGCGCTGAAATTCATGGCAGTACTGCAATGTTGCCCTATAGAAATGTTGCACCAATTCACAGTCCCACCAGGGGGACCAATTTCATACAATGCTTTACAGTGCTGTATTATTTAATATTTTCCAATTAATAGGTAATAAAGAGTATTTTATTATTAATTCATTTGGTATTTTAAAAATTATTTAATATATTTATTGGCCATTTATATTTCTTCTTCTGAGAATTATATGTTTTGTTCTTTGTCCATTTTTGAAAGCATGGGAAAAGTGATAACCATATAGTAGGTATCAATCCTTTGTCTACTTGATTTGTTGCCCTAATTATCTCTAGTTCGACTTCTAATTTTTGTGACATTTAAAAAGAAGTGAAAATGCGTAGGGTAAATCTATTTCTTCATTTACTATTGATCCTTCCCTATTCCAAGAATATGAATTCTCCTAAGTTTTTTTCTAGAACTTTTTGTTCCTTCAGTTTTATATTTAAATGTTTATTCTCTAGAATTTACTTTAGCAGAGTATGATGTTAGTGTCTATCATACTCTTTTTATATTTGTTTCGACACCATTTATGTAATAATTTAACTCTCCATATGGAAATGCAAAGCCTCATCAATTCCAACTTATGCTTGCTTTTTTCTGTTATTAGTCTAAATTTTAATTGTTTGTTGTTTTAAAGTACTAAATCTGGAATATATTCATTAATTCTCTTCTTTTTAAATTCATTAACTGACGAATGTTTTTTTCCTTCCTTCTGCTTTCTTTTGATGTACTTCTAGACTTTGTATTATATACCACTAAAACTATGCCTAAACCCATCCTGTACTTTCTTAATTGCTGTCCTTTATCAAAAAAGAACTTTTGAGATAAATGTTTAGTCCCTTGATTTTCTTTCTTTCTCTCTCTTTCCTTCCTCTTAATAATGAAAGCACGTAAGGCATTTTCTTCCGAGTAAGATGATGGCCTCATCTTGTCAGTTTTGCTACATGATATTCCCACAGTTATTTCTCAAAAGACCTATAAACATAGTTTGGATGTCCCTTTCATTCAAATGTTACTTAGAAAGTATTCTGAAAATGTTGGCTTTTAAAAGTGGTTAGCTTTTAAAAATTTTACTCTTGCTTAATTAATGTCTATTTTTATTGCACTGAGGTCTGAGAATGTAGCCTTTATAATTTCCTTCTACAATTAAAGAATTAAGTTTTTTTCTTAATCTTTCAACAACCAAACAGGAATAATTTTTATATTATCTTCAACTCTTTCCCCCTGGACACTGGGCTGGAAGATCTGATTACATATAAAAAATAGAGAATTAAAGGAAAATGTGCTAAAATTTCTATTAAAAAAGAAAAATATTACCTGAAACATATCCGTATCTTTATCATGTGTGTACTCCACCACCACAGTCTGATTCCTTGACAAAGTGTAGGATATACTGTGTTGACCTTTGCAGCTGATAGCCTAATAATAAAATTTAAGAAAATCCATTAAAATTACATTTCAACAACTTAACAATTCTGCCTGTAGTTATGAGCCACCACTCTACCAGCAAAGCCCAGCACAAGCCAGCATTTTCCACACAGTCAGGGTTTTTCCCTATGTTCTATTCCCTCAATCATGGACAAGCCAAGAGTCACAATTCTGGTTTTATCAAATATTCTGTCTTAAAGTGAACAGTATTTTACTTAAATCAAAGTTTATTTACCAGTTTGCAAGACTTGATTCAATCACTTAGAAAAACACACACTTTCTCCATATTACCTAAACTCAGTAACAGAATTTTTAGACTAATATAGTCATTTATTTCAAATTTTAAGATTTCACACAACAGATAAATCACATATTATTATTTTTCCTGGTGATAGAGATTATCAGCATAATAAAAGAATCACTGGTAAATCTGTCAATGTTCTAATTAAGATTTCAATATAATAATACACCATCCTAGCCAATGATAACCATATTTGTATTCTGTTCTACATCTCACTTAAATCTTGTATAAGCAACTAGTTATCTCAGATATTTATTAATAAATAAGGTAACTAGCAATTTTATTTTTTTCAAATTTTAGGCTAGAAAAAGCTAATATTCTTTTTCAAATAGCCTAGGAATAATACGATATCATTCTTATTTTGTCCACAGTGATATGTTTGAACAAAAAGTTGTGGTCACATACTTTTAATGTTTCTAAATTAACAAATAAATCGATATAAAGTGGACTCCAAATTATTTCAATTATATTCTATTCATTCTACTTTAACTTATCTTCATTTTTAATCTTTTACATTAAGTATAACAAAATTTTAATAAGCTTTTCTATTACACAATTATTGAATGAGGATACCGTATGAAGACCAAGAAAGCAACTAGAAGAAACTGGACACACACAGCATGTTAATGAAAATGTACTAAACATTTATATTTGACTAATGTAATTCCTTACAGCAATAAACAGTAAAACATTCCAATTCAACTTTGAAGTTAGCCTGGTTAATCTCATGGTTATTTAATAATCTGCCCTGAGGAATTTCATGATTGAGCTGATGTTTTATTTTATGTGCTTCATTAAGATAATACTTCTTTAACATGGTCAGGAATCTAAAAAATACTTCTTAAAGTACTCAACACTACTAACAGACATCATCTTAATTTTCACTGATTTGAGTCAGATAAATTCACTGACAGTGACTGTTTTTGAAAGCCAAATTTATAAAGAACTATTTTCAATTTAAGTGGATGTAATCTTTGTGTTAATTAACTTTTGTGGTAATCATTTCACAATGTGTATATATATATCAAATCATCATGTTGTACACCTTCAATATATACAATTTTTGTCAATTATACCTCAATAAAACTGAAAAACAATTTGTAAAAAGTAGATGTTTATCTTAACAGTCAGTGAAAAAACCTACTTTAAGAAAAATAATTTATTAAACTCAAACTTATAAAACTAACAATCAGGAGGTGATTATAAAATAAGTTATTTTGGGTTTCCTATAAAGTATCTATTGCATTTTAAATAGATTCAATTTACAAATATATCAACACAACTTTCAAGGCATATACATATTGCATAAAATGTCTATAGTGTACACATGATCTGTAAAACAAGGAGTTAACAAGTACAATAATGGGAAATACTTTTAAAGGTTATACATTTTTGTACAATGGCACCTGCTTAAGTATGGTGTTTCTCAAACTTCCACTCCATTTGCCTGAATTGGAAGGGTTACCTGAACCTGGAGATATCTGCGGAGCAGCCCTCAAATGGAGTTTCTCATCCTTAAAACAGCTTACCTTAAATTATAAATTTTGTTTTTTATTCCCTAACACATTTGCTAGTTTTAACATTTAAGTATTTCTCCCAAATTCGCTGGGAAGTCATTGTCTCATGAAGACTCACTCTGGTCACCTGAGGCCTAGCACAGCCGTGGACAGGGTGCTTTAGAGTAGTGGTCTCCAACCTTTTTGCACCAGGGACTGGTTTTGTGGAAGATAATTTTTCCATGGACTGGATGGGGGGGATGGTTTGGGGATGATTCAAGCACATTACATTCATTGTATACTTTATTTCTATTATTACATTGTAATATGTAAATAATTATACAACTCACCATAATGTAGCATCAGTGGGAGCCCTGAGCTTGTTTTCCTGCAACTAGATGGTCCCATCTGAGGGTGATGGAGACACTGACGGATCATCAGGCATTAGATTCTCATTAGGAACACGCAAACTAGATCCCTCACACACACAGTTCACAATAGGGTTTGTGCTCCTATGACAATCTAATGCCACCACTGATCTGGCAGAAGACAGAGTTCAACCCATAATGCAAGCAATGGGGAGCGGCTGTAAATACAGATGAAGCTTCCCTTGTTCACCTGCTGCTCACCTCCTGCTGTGCGGCCCAGTTCCAAACAGGCCACAGACCACTACCTTGGGGTTTGGAGATTTCTGCCCTAGAGACACTTCCTCGCCACTTTAGAAAACACCAGAAACAGCCATTTTATAGGCTGCAAGTTGTTATTGGACACAAATTATTGTAAGGTGTTTCATTATAAAAATATTCTTGTGACCCAAACTAAAAAACTATGTAGCACATGAAAAAGGGTATTTACAGCGAAAGCATCACATTACCTGGAAACTGCCCACAGCAAAGGGGAGTCTTACCCAAGCGCCCAAAACGGAAAGAAAACACTGATGTAGGATGCCTTGAATGTTGAGCCCATTTAAAGAAAATGTATGATATCAGACTTCTGCCATTTTTGTACGTTGCTTAAGGCAAATGGCCAGGGTTAGGAAAGGGGAGTGCTTTTAGGTTAGGAAAACGCCTTTTCTGTGTCTTTTAGATTAAAAAACTACTAGCCAAGGGCTGTGATTTGGAGGCCTTGGAATCTGGGGAAGGTAGGAAAGTGGGAAAAGAGACTGCAGGCAGAAACAAATCCCATGAAGGTGGGGAGTGGCTCCAGGGCAGCAGGTGAGGCACACCCTGCAGCATGGGTGGCTGAGGAACTTCGGAACTAGCATGATAGTCACCTCGAAGTCACTTCCAGTTCTGGCAAGGATTTCCCTCTGGTAATGCTAAGCCAAGAGAAGAGTGCTGCCCCTACAAAGGCCCGGAGTACTGGTGCCCTGGGGTCCAACAGGCTGTACCTATGGAAAGCAGAAACGTGGGTTGGGCTGGCCTGAAAAGATGAGACTGAAGCCAGGACTGGGATTTGGTGGCAGTAAAAACCAGGGCGCCTAAGGCCACCATAAGGATCATCGTCAATAAATGAGGAAGTGTGGACTTCCTTCAATTACACGAATTAGGGCTCACATGACCTTGTTTCCATGTATTATAAGTCTAAAATAGAGTCAGATTTAGGTGATTGGGGGAAGTTAAAGAAGAGTTTAAGCCTGAGATAAATTTTCACTTTCCTTCTTGGGTCATGTCTTTTGGAAAAGTCTGCAAGTACATACGGCATTGAACTTTTTGTTAGAAGTATCAATTGTTCAACAATATTTTTTAACATTTAAAATATGACTTTCAGAAATAGAGTTTCTAGTAAATGACAGATTCACTGACTTGAGCCAAACATTTCCAGTATTTTGGAAATAAAAGTTTCTCCAGGGCCCTAAGTTGTTTTGGAATCTATTTCCAAAATATCAGAAAGGAGAGCAGGTAGGGCCTTTTCTTGGCATTCACTATAACTTAGTTCAAACACAATTACTGTAACATAATGCTGTGACCTTACTACATCAACACAAATTTAGAAAGCTCTTTAACATCGTAAAGAAAACCAGCTCAAGCAGCTTGCTGTGTACACCAGGGGTCCCCAACCCCTGGGCCACAGGCTGCTATCAGTCTGTGGCCTGTTAGGAACCAGGGCACACAGCAGGAGGTGAGTGGTGGGAGAGCAAGCGAAGTTTCATCTGTATTTACAGCTGCTCCCCATTGCTATCATTGCCACCTGAGCTCCTCCTGTCAGATCAGCAGCGGCATTAAGTTCTCATAGGAGTGTGAACCCTATTGTGAACTGCGCATGTGAGGGATCTAGATTGTGCGCTCCTTATGAGAATCTAATGCCTGATGATCTGTTACTGTCTCCCATCATCCCCAGATGGGACTCTCTAGTTGCTGGAAAAAAAACTCAGGGCTCCTACTGATTCTACATTATGGTGAATTGTATAATTATTTAGTTATATATTACAATGTAATAATAATAGAAATACAGTACACAACAAATGTAACGTGCTTGAATCATCCCAAAACCATGTGCCTCCCCGGTCTGTGGAGAAATTGTTTTTCACAAAACTGGTCCCTGGTGCCAAAATGGTTGGGGACTGCTGGTGTAGACAATAATGATTTCCTATATTCACTTCTCTATTGGGCAGCTGTGATGAGAAGGCAGGTCGCCAACTCTGTTCTCATAACACTGCATGTGCCTCGAACGCATGTTCAGTCTTATTTATTTTTCCACCCCAGCATCAAGAGTGTGGCAGGCATTCAATGAATGTCAAATGAATGGAATGAATGAATGAATGAATGAATCAACTGCTACAGATACAAGATGAGATTTAGAGTTTCTTTCTTCAGGTCTTCCCCTCACCTTCCCTACTTCTCACTAGCAAAGGTACCAGTAGTGACACTCTCAGCTCAAACGTTTTGAGTCTATAAAAACTTTATTACAGTATAAATGTTACTAGGTTAAAATATAACTGGGCAATCACAGATAAACAGATTAAAGAATTTCAGCTTTATCCAGCTGAAGAAATTAAGCCTTACTTTGCAATCCCAGATGCCCAGACCAGATGTGAGTCAAGGTATTTTCTTCTCAGCTGAGGATATGTATTTTCTTACTGCTATGCTGCTTGTGTCACAGGCTCAGCTCTGCCAGCCTTTGCCATTCAGGGATGAGAACAGTTAGAACTGGCTGTCCTGCTTCAACTTACACCTCAAAACTAATGTCAGGGAATTCTGTGAGTCTCCAGACTCTAAAACAAACATGGTTCATATGTCTAGAGAATTTTCTTCCTCTTATAAACTCATATACACACGTAAAGGCACTTATATAATATGTAATGATAACAGAAGGCAATGTTGCAGGATAAACAATGGGTAACATGATTTAATGGCAGCCAAAGAATTTTCATCCAAATTTTAAAGTATGAGGGAAATAATTAAATCTTTTATTTGTTAAGAAGCAGTGGTAGCTCTCAACCACAAAATGAAAGCCAATAGAGAAACTAACACGTATCCAGAAAATATTAGTTTATTATAGTTATGATTTAGCCCATTTAATTCAAGCTCTATAAGGCTGCTAAGTGAGCCTTTATCAACTGTGTGGAGACAGAAAATGGGATTTATCACTGTGGCAGACACCGTTGGTTGCCTACCTAATGTCCTTCTCCCTGCTGGCTGAGCTGGCTTCCTGCGAAAAAGCCTGACGACATCAATGCTAGCTCTCCCACTCTCCTCTGAGGCTAGCGCATGGAAATGTATCCACTCTCGGCCAGTGGGACTTAGGAGACATCTGGTGTGGAGCTCCTGGGGATGAGAGACACTGAGAGAGACTCCTTCCCTTCTTTGTCACTAAAATATGACATGTTTGGAGCTGAAGTAGACCACCTTGCAAGGTGAGAGGAAGGTCAAAAGACTCTCACAGAAGTTGGCTCAGAGCCCTGACATCTTTGAGATGCTGAATCAAACATGGAACTACCTGTCCCCAGACTTCTGGAATAAAAATCAGGGTTTTAGGCTGCTTTTGGTTAGGCATTTTGTCACTTGCAGTGTATAGCAACATTATATGGTTTGTTTCAAACATTTTCTCCTTCTGGGTTTCCTATTTCAGTCAATAGCACAACAGTCACTCACACTTAAAAGCTTCATGTCACCCCTGAGCCCTCTCTTGCCACTGTTGTTCACAAACAGTTAGCATTATTACCACCATAATTAATCCAATAGGGAGTCAAAGCTGGGCTGATTTCACTGTATTAAGGCAAAAATCAAATACAAAACAATGTGTAACATTTCACTTTTTCTCCTCAAATACAAAGTAGTTGTTGGGCAACCAGTAGCTACAAAACTGATTTATTCCTCAAAGGAATTTTATAATCAGCTTTTTTGCAGCCCTTAACTTTCTGTCCTGAAGATGCTTTTGTGCACTCTTCATATATCATCTGGCAGCTGGGCTGGCTTCAGTAGCTTGCTCAATGACCAAGAGAATGCCATGGATGTGACACATGGGACTTCTGATACTAGGTCAGGAAAGGCTTGCAGCTTCCATTTGCTGCTCTGGGGGTTCCCAGCTGTGGGCAAGAAGCCTGACTATGCACATGCCACTAGGCTCCAAGAAGCCAAAGCCACAGGGAGAGGGCCTGGAGAATGAAATGCCACATGGGGATAGGGAGGCCTGGGAGCACCAAGATACAGACATGTGCATGGAGAAGCCTCCGTGAGAGTGGATCCTCCAGCTCCAGCTGCCCCAGATGTGGACCAGAGACTGACTACTCAGCGGCGCCCTTCCCAGATTCCTGAACCACAAAATAATGAATAAAACAGAATGATTTTTGTGAAGTCACTAAATTCTGTGGTAGTTTTCCACACAACAAAAGACAACTGAAACAATGAGCTTACAAGGCCTACTGGTACCAGAGCACTTTTTAAAAAATCTTACGTGACTCATCACCCAAGACACTACGGTTATCTGTGTGTATGTCTTACCTACACCCAAGAGAACGGGATAGGTGTGTCTACCATGGCAGGCAGCAGTGTCTCTACACAGAGCAGGGTCTATGTTTCTAATGGAAGTGTTATGTGCTCCTGAATGTATGTTAAGAGGTTGTTTGTGTTTAAAGCCAATATGCATTTTTATTGTGATAATCTCTGGCTAGAAGACTGAGATGTGAAGAAAATTTTGTATTAATATTTAAAATGATTATAGACTACAAAAAGTATCTGTGAATCATTCAAAGTATTGCCAGAGAAGACAAAGGCCACCAAGTGTGTCACATGGACATTTTTGTAGTCCTTAATACATTTAGAGCAAGAATAGAGGGGACACTAGGAAGGCAGAAGAAGAAAATCACCATGTATGTTAGAAACTATGAAGCCGCTTTGCAAACTACATGTATGATGTATACCAAAGAGGTATGCCTTACTAGGTCTGCCTTTGTATACCAAGAGGTATGCCTTACTAGAGTCTGCCTCATTTAAGGGAATGCAGTATGCATGCATGTGTGTACGCATGCACGCACATACATGTGCATGCTCGCATCTGCATTTCAAATAAAATGAAATTCTTTTTCTTCAAAGGACACCTAATTTTTCTATTATGAAGTCTTTCTTAGTACCAAATGACTCAGGAGTTTAATACTCCTCTTGTCTAGACATCCCGGAAGTTGACTATTATAGAACTGCAGTTATTGTTCCTGGGCCACACAATAGTCTGGCTAAATCAAATGAATGTTTTTGAAATGAGCACACTCTGCATAGTCTTCTTTGTGTGTAGATATAATTAGGGTTGTTTCTGCCTCTCAAAAATAGAGGGCCAGAGACCTGGTGTGGCTTATATGCTGAAGCAACCTTTTCTAGATACCAAGCTGCTCTGAAGAGCTCTGCACCACATATCTGAATGTGGTGCTCCTCTCTGAGGCTGCTCACTGCACTTGCCTTTCAGGTCCCAGCAAAATGCCTGGGAAGAAAGAGTCCCTGGCGCTGGATGTGCTCTGGGCTGAGCACGCATCTCCTCACTCTGCCTGGGCTCACGCGATCTGCTATCTGTGAAGAAGTCAGAGGTTCTCTAACAGCCTGCCCAATGGGAGCAGGGCTAGGAAACGTCCTGAACGCTCTATTGGGACAGCTAGTGACCTCTTTGTCTTCCAGGTTCTACCAAGAAACGTATGCTTGTGTTCTCAACAGCCTTCTGAATGATGGCCACAACATGGCACTATTTAATACGGCATCATAGACTAAGTATCGGCTCCCCTGCCAATGATGATGTGTGTTTTAGGCAAATTTATTTTCAGCCACTTTAACTGTTAAATCTAATTGGTAATTCAATATTTCAGTCCATCATAAAATCTAAATAAATAACTCTACAAAATGACTACTACAGAAAGGGCCAAATGAAATTGGAAAAATAACTACAGTGACCTCTCACAGTGGCTCTGGTTATGAAATACAAGCTTTCTATGACAAGGTGTATTGCTGTAGAAACATTTTAATTGGTATGGGAAAACAAAATAATAAAACTGTTTGGGGGTAGGTCTGAGTAGGGCCAATGAGTTGAACCTTTGTTGTTCAGAAACAACTTCTGATATTTATGTTTATGGCAGAAAGCTGCACATTTATGAGCAAATGAATGAGTTTACAGCGAGCGTGCGGCAGCCTGGAAATAACTGCTGAATGATTTTACCATCTCGAGCACTGTGCACACTGTGATGTGGGGGCAGAGCAGGGTGAGGACTAGAGGGTATCAAACATATATGGGCATGTACTAATTATCCAGTGAGGCATGATACTAACTGCATCTAAAATTGCATCACCTCACTGCAACAGCCACTGATAATCCAGCAAATACTTAAACATCGGGCAGAAGAAACATTTATATCAAACTGGCTCTCTCAATATGACTACCTGGTTTTATTCTGCTGAGCTCAAACTTTACATGTACTTTAGAAAAATGGAATAACCACATGTAGATACTGCAGAGATCAACTTGGCTAGTGGACTCTGATGCTGAAAAAACAACACACTGGACTAGGTTTGAATCTGAGTTCAGCTACTCACCAACCACAACCTCTCTGATCTTTCAACTACTACCTTTATAATTCCTCAATAAAGGGAGTCAATGTCAGTAGCACTGATTTCACTGGATATAAAGAAGAGGAAATGATGTATATAAAACATGGTATTTTCTCCCTTCAAATATGAACTTGTATTTAGAGCAGTTCCCTGCAGTTCATAACATATACTTTGGAACCCACTATTCTGTTTAGCTGTAAGTGTATGCTAGATATTGACTGTATTAATTAGAGATAATCCTGGTATGACAAACATATTTTTCTATGTCAGGCTGACAAGTATAATTAGGCAATAAATCCTCAATCAGTCTGGTTCAATTTGCTACAGGGAAGATGAGGTCTCTGCCATCTTTGTCAATTTATGTTTAAAATATGTATGAGTACTATTCCTAAAGAGAGGAGGTGGCTAAAGGAATTCACAATTTATGTTGCATGAAACACACTCTTTAAAATATTCTATCTTTTCAAGGAACCATATTTCAAACAAGCGCCTGAACCATGGCCACGATAAGAAAGTCACAAAGTGCTAACTTGGATTTCATCAGAATCAACAGCATTTTCTAGTAAATCAAAATCATAGGCCTATTTGTTAGAGGCAATAGCTTTGAACTCGGCCCTGGGCCACTCCTGAGCCCATCCTGGACTGGTTTACTGAGCTATTCGATAAACCCTGGTATGGAATCTATGGCACACAAGAGTGCTGGACAGGGCTGGGGCAGGCACGCTCAATCTATCAGCAAGCACGGACACCAGAGAAAGTAAGAATATGTGAGGAGAGCCTGTTTCTAATTTGGGGTCACTCTGAAGTACAAAGAAGCTAGATCTGGTTGGTAGTACCAGTTTCAGAAGATGATCTGACTTGAATACAGTTGGGAAAACATGAACACCAAAGGCTGCAGCCAGAGTTGGGCAGGTGACATTCACATGCTTTGTGGACACCTGTTCCCAGGAATCCTACTACTTCCAATCAGATGAAAAGCTCCTTGAGGGTAAGAACTCCAGTCTTTTTAAACCAGCCTTCAATTCCAGCAGTGTACTGTTTCGCTAATAGTACAGATTGGGCTGAATCTCCAATCCAACACGGGCTGGCTGTAGGACTCCGGGCAAGTTACGTAAGTGCTCTGGCCTCAGTTTTGTCACCTCTACAAGTGCTGGCCTTGTCCCCAGAAAGGTCATTGCTGTCTAAGAACTGAGTTTCAGCTACTATATCTACCCAGTTTATGACAAATTGCTAAACAAGTGAAAGGTTCATATTGAAGTTTGTATGGATTTTTTTCATTGTGTTTTGGAACGTATTAAGTCAACCTAATGTGCAATCTATTTTTTTTTCTTTTTTGAGACAGGGTCTCACTCTGTCACCTTGGAGTACAGTGGCACGGTCACAGCTCATTGCAGCCTCTATCTCCCAGGCTCAAGCAATTCTCCTGCCTTAGCCTCTCGAGTAGCTGGGACCACAGGTGCACACCACCACACCCAGCTAATTTTTTCTATTTTTTTGTAGAGATGGGTTTTCTCCATGTTGGCCAGGCTGGTTTCGAACTCCTAGGCTCACGCAATCTGTCTGCCTTGGCCTCCTAAAGTGCTGGGACTACGGGTGTGAGCCATTGCACCCAACCCAATCAATTCTTTTTATTGCTTTATTTGTCTCACATCTTTTGGAAAATAGGGGCAAAGTGTAGCTTTCCCACATAGGAATGCTGTGACTCAGTCATCTATCTATATAGACATGTTCACATTACCAATCACGCACTGTACACTAGTTACCATAAATGAAAGCCAATCAGGACTTTCAAAGTTCTTCTGCCTTTTCGTCTCAGTTTTGAAAGCACACACTTTAATGCAGACTCTGACGGCACCTCCCAACACTGACTCAGTGTAGCAGCTCCCTACAAAGCATGAGACGATGCAGTAGGGGTGCGGACCTGAAAGCGTCACATACCACAGTGTGAGGCAATGCTCTGAAATCACACCCATCTCAACACACACACACAGCAGGCATCATAATTGCTGGTCACTTCAGGGACTGATCCTGCAGTAAGGACCACCCATGGTCACCTAGAGAAAGCTAGGGAGGGCCATACTCACCTGATAAGAGATGGAGAAAGTGACCCTGAACAACCCCATTCTTTAAAACAGCATTGCATTTGCTTTTGAACATTTTATGTTTCCAGATGTGAGCAAAATGCCGCAGGGGAAGAAATGAAGGTGCAACATTCTTGTGAAATGCCAAGTGCTATAGTAAAAATTAAAATAATGATAGGATTTCTTATTGTACATATTAAGACTAAGAGACAGAGAAAATCTAACTGTAGTCTCACGTAAGAACAGGAGTTGGTAAATTTTATAAGGCGATATCTATCTAGTCAACAGATAACGCTTTAAAGGATGCATATGAATCACCTGCTGTGACAGCCTACATTTACTTCTCTAAACATTTAAGTACTGACATATATATGAGCTACTCACCATGGGAAGCAAACCTTTGAACAAGTAAACCTAACAAAAATGAATCATAAGTAAAAATAAAGCATCCTGCAAATGACTAAGTTGAAAAAGCAAAATTTCTTGTTCAATAATTCGATTTGCCTATTGCTCTTTCAAAAATGCACTTACTAGTTAAAACAAGGTACATAACTTGCTTCTAAAGAGCACTAGAGAAAAAGTACATAGGCATCCACAATATATTGTGTGTTATAGTGAGTCAGTAGTAAATGCAAGTCCTAGTTTATTGGCATGAGCAGGCAAACTTCCAAATGCTATAAATTGAATCTGACATAAATCGATTTTATACTAAGATACCCAATGACTTACCATGTAATTGTTTTAATATGTAAGCCAGTTTATCAGCTGTCAAAATGATCCCTTGAGTAACTGAGGAATACAAAGATTGAAACTTACAAGGATAAGCTCCAAAGAAAACAAAATACAACATCCTATTGATTATTTATAGTGATAGAAGCAAAAGTCCCCATTTAAAAGATGTAAACAAAAACGGGAAGATTCAAATTTTTCCCTCATTTTACTTGAATTTTTTTAAGACCTGGCCTAAATTTAAAATTTGTCCATCTGCTGAAGAATCTCATTTTCTTTATGGACTAAAACCAGATCAATAAGGCCACATTTTAGTTATACAGAACCATGAAAATATTTATTCTCAAAAAGCAAAATATATTTTGGCAGTTGGTATTTTCAAGAGGTTGAGCCTGCTAGAAACACGCAAATTACAACCATAATATACAAAATTTTGAGTAAAATAATGAATGTCTTTCCTTGGAAGTACCTGCCGCCACACAATGCCATTCACAAATGTTTTTCTCAAAGCCTGGATATATCTGGATGTTACTCCTCAAGCATCATTAAACTGAACTTCTTAAAAGGCTCCTTATTAGCTGTGCATTCTTAGGCCATACCCTGAATCTACTTCTTAATCTGAAAAGTACAACTACCTTGAAGGGTTTTGCTGCAAAAACTCACATGATGTTTGCAAAGTACCCAAAGGACAGTACACAACACATAATTACTATTAGCCAATTATTTTGATTACTATAACATTCATAATCTCTATAACACTTAATTTTATGGGGTCCCTCGGGTTCTTGACTGATTTGTACAGCAAAAGATATTTTAAATAAGGTAATATGTACACAAGTTACTAAATGTTACCAGTGAATAGTATCTCCCTTCCAATTCCAATCTTCTATCACTAAGAAAGCCACTACTACTAGTTTCTTATATATCCTTCCAGAGAAAAGTCTATGCCTATACTAGCATAGTATACACATCAGAAATGACAGCATACTGCATAAAATGTTCTGTTCCCTGCTTCTTTAATACAATAAACTTATAGAATTGTCTATATAATGTAGTTACAGTGCTGTCTCATTCTTTTTAATGTATAGATGCAGCATGGTTTATTTAATGCATCTTTTTTTAGCAGGCATTAAATTATTTACATTTTATTTTACAAGCAGTACTGCAATAAATATGCAGGTATTCGTTTTGCATATAGGGAAATATATCTATGGGACAAATTCCTAGAAACAAAATTGTTCGATCAAATGGTACATGGTATGTCCACTTCTGATATTGATAGTTATTGTCAAACTACTTTTCACAGAAGTTATACCAATTTGCATTCTCACCAAAAGTATATGAGAGTATGTTTTCCCCACTCTCACCACTATAGGGAGTAAAGTGTAAAATGGCAGGTATCTTTACCTTCTGATATGTGAAAAGAGTAATCTCACAGTGCTTTTAATTAGCATTTCTACTATTATGAATAAGGCTTTTAAGAATGCTTAAGAGTTATCTCTTTTCTTATTTACTATGAACAGCTTATACCCTTTGCTCATTATTTTTTGGGTTGCTTGTCTCTTATTGACACAGGCGCTCTTTATATATTAAAAAAGGTTTCCATTGTCTGTGATATGAGTTGCAAATCTTCCCACTCATTTGTGTTTTGACTTTAAAGTGTTGTGGGTTTTTTTGCCATGCAGATTTTTTAAAAAGTTTCTAGAGTCAAACTCATCAATATTTTCTTTATGATTTTTGGATTTTACTTTATAATTAGAAAAGCTTTCCTCACTCCTAGATTAAGTGAAGAATTCTCCATTTTTCTTTAGTATCTCTGATTTTGGCTTTATGTTTAGAAATATTACCTAAATGTTTGAACAGTCAAGTGCTTATAAAAAGGTATAGTTTGTTTTCAGCATATGCATGTATCAACAGTTCATTACTTTTTTATTGCAGAGTATTCAGTTTTAATGATATACCACAATTTGTTCATTCACTTGTCTGTTGATGAACTTTGGGTTAGATCCAATCCTGCTAACTTTTGGAATTGTCAGTCTTTTAATGTTAGCCATCCATATGAGTGTGTAGTGATATCTCATTGTGGTTTTAATCTGTATTTCCCTAATGATTAATGAGGCTGACAATATTTTCATATGCAAATATGACATCTATATATCTTCTCTGGGGAAGTCTCTGTTCAATTCTGTTGCCTATTTTCAAAAATTGAATTTTCTTACTGTTTTGAGAGTTTATGCATTCTGAATACAAATTCTTTATCAGATAAATGATTTGCAAATATTTTCTACCCGTCTGTGTACCTTGTTTTTGCATTCTCTGAACAGTTTATTCCAAAGGCATAAGTTCTTAACTTTGATGTCTATTTATCAATTTGTTCTTTTATAAATCACATTTTTGGTTTTATATCTAAGAAATTTTAGCCTAACTCAAAATTGCAAAGATTTTTCTTCTATGTTTTCTTTTAGAAGTTTTATATTTAGTTTTATGATCCATGATGAACTACTTTTTGTACACGCTGAAAAGTATAAATCAAATTCTTATTTCTGCATGTATAAATGAAACAGCACCGTCTGTTTAAAAGACTATCCTTTTTCAACAGAATTGCCTTTGCATCTTTGTCAAAAACCATGTTCATATATATATATATGGGTCTATTTCTGGGCTCCACTGTGATGATCTATTTATCTATCTTTATACCAATACCACACTGTCTTAATTACTGTAGCTTTAAAATAAAGTCTTGAAGTCACTGTGAGTACTCCAACTCTGTTCTTATGTTTCAAAGCAGTTTTGGCAATTTTAGGTTTTTCACATTTTCAAATGAAATTTAGAATCAGCTTATTAATTTCTCTTAAAAAAGTCTGCTGGGATTTTGATTGGTATTGTACTGAATTTACAGATTTTGGTAGAATTCACATCACTGTTGAGTTTTCTGATCCATGAACATGGTGTCTCTCTCCACATATTTAGGTCCTCAACTTCTCTCAGCAATGTTTTTATAAGTTTCTGCATAAAGGTCTTCCACATCTTTTCTTAGATTTATCCCTAAGTGCAGTCAGTTCTCATCATTCAGTTATATTCTATCAAGTTGTCATAAATATTGATTTACTGAATACTGAGCCACTGCTCCTAAGGAAAATACAGGATTCAGTTCCTAGGAGCCTCTTGTTGCAACATTTTTGTCAAATGATCAAATAATTGTTTTCTGTGTTTCTGTTTAAAAATACCTCACTTAATATATATTTCTTACAAATAATCACATAATAATCTTTATAACGAAACACTAACCAAGAAGGGTTTACCATTTTCCTGCCCCTGGGTAATGTGAGTGACCATAAAGTTCTTTGGCTTTCAGTTTCAGAACAATGGCATCCACTATGCTTTTTAAATTGGCTGTCATCTCATGAATTCATACATTTCGCCACTTTCCCATCATTTAGCCACTTTACCATCTTTCCCATAGCTTCCTATTACACTGTGCATGTTACTGTAGCACTTTCTAGTGTGGCCTCATGTATATTGGCAAATCTCCTCCTCCTTTTTCTGGTGTACTGTATTGTTAATTCATTAACACTGAACTCACAGTCAAGAGCACTTTAACTGAACAATGATAATCTAACATGTATCTTCTCTGTACGGTACATCAGTCTTCTTGCACCTAGGAATACTAGAGAACACTTCAACACCATGGTTGGGGGAACATTTCAAACAGGGAAATCACCAAGAAAAAGTGAGAAAAACTTAGCACTAAATATACCATGCAAAGAACACTTGTTGACAGTATGAGAATTGAAACAAGAAGGCAGAGCTTCGCCTAGTTGGACCTCACCTGGGAACATGTGCCCTGAGCAGGCCACTCACATTTCTTGCCACCGTGCATATATCCACAAATAACTGCAAAAGGACCCTGAGTATTAATTTGGGAGTTACAAGTAAATTTTAGTCAGTAGGTAAATGTGTAAATATGGAATCTGTGAATAACGAGCATCAACTGTGTTTTACATTTTTTATGCTATTGCAAATAGTATTTTTAAAAATTTTTTCAATTTCTGAGCTTCTGTTGTCTTTAAAAAAGTCGTCTGCATTATGATCTGTGCTTTCTTTGCCTTACCTGTATTTTATATGATCACTGAGAAGGGGCATATTTCTATTCTTACAGTTACTTTCATGCATAAAACTATAAAAATGTTTGCACCCATTAACTCTCTAATAAGAACAATGATGAATAAGACTATTTTCATTTTCTGTCATCCTTCTGTGCATGCTTTTAATTATTTTTAACTGTTTATTGCTGTTTGCTTTTTAAACCTTTAAATATACTTATATCTTCCTGTTTTAAGTAATAATTTGTCTCCCAGGTATAAATTCTGAGGATATTAGCATGCTTACAGAACCTCTCTCCATTTCTTTCCTTCCTTGCTCACCTTTTATAAATTCTATTATTTCTACATTGTCAGAATAATAATATTTACATTCTACTCTGTGGCAATCATTTTCTCGTTTCTTTTAGTCCTTCAGATAGAGTGTAATTCAATGTTTAGATGATAGCTTTGCATTCACCTCTTTTTTTGGCTGAAATTTGTCTTCTGGTAATTTCTTCAGTAAGGGCTCATAAAAATTCTATATCCTGCATTCTTGTATATTTATCAGTATTTGTCAACTGGCTGAATATTTAAAAGAAATGTGGGGTAAAGAAATCTTGGGTCACTAGGCTGGGCGCGGTGGCTCACGCCTGTAATCCCAGCACTCTGGGAGGCCAAGATGGGAGGATCACCTGAGGTCAGGAATTCGACACCAGCCTGGCCAACATGGTGAAACCCTGTCTCTACTAAAAGTACAAAAAAATTAGCCAGGCATGGTGGCAGGCGCCCGTAATCCCAGCTACTTGGGAGGCTGAGGCAGGAGAATTGCTTGAACCTGGGAGGCGGATGTTGCAGTGAGCCAAGATCACGCCACTGCACATCCTTGAGCAAAAGAATCAAGGCATTTAACATCAGAGTGTAGAAAATTTATAAACAACCCCCAGATAAAACAGGTCACTAAAAAAAAATTGGGTAAAAGTTATTATACACAAAAATGGTTTCCCTTGAGCATATTCTATATTAAAACTTTTACATTCTGGCTATATTTGGTAGACAATATGATCCAAAAAAGTCAGGGATATTACATAACACAAGAATCAATGCAGTGACAGCAACAGCACTAGGACATCCTGTGCCAGGGGAGACAGTTAGATCAGGAACAAGGCACTCAGCTTGTGGCTCAGCCCTAATGTTAACTAATCATGAGTCCTTTGGCATGTGACTAAAACCTTACAAATCGGCCAAAGAGGAAAGCCTTGGCACAGATTTTAAATGTTACTTCACATTGTGAGAATACATTCTATCTATGGTGAAGAATTATTTTTATCATCCCAGCCTCAGCTATTATTAAAATTAAAATTTACATTTCTTTAGAAATTAATGGCAAAAAGAATTGGTTGTGAGGAACATCTCAGGGAAAATACTCTGATATGAAAAAAATCTGTGGTTGATTATCCTTTTGCATATAATAAAACAATCAACAGGAAAAGTCAAATGGCTTGATATTGAATACACTGGGGATTCAGATCTAATTCATTATTAAATCAATATGACTATTATTATTGATTAAAAAGTCTATCCATGCAGTAGATAAAATGTTTATTCCTTGGGTGTTATTGTGGAACAAAACTCCTAGAACTGCAGCTAAAAATACCAGGGTCAGCGTTAGGTTATTATACTTGCTGTCTAGCTAAAGCAAGACAAATAAATGAAAGGATAAATTTGCCTTAGGATTTAGCTTGTAAATTGCTGCTTAAAATAAACGTGCCCTGCCTCTAGTACTTTTGGAAAGAGACAGAATGTAAATAAATTCAACAAACAATGTGTTGCCCTCTTATGGATAAAGCCTATGCTGAATGGTAAACCCTAAAGACATCACCCACCAAAGCAACTTTTCGAGAGTTAAACTACGTGATAACCAGAGCAGACAAGTCTTATTTATGGGGGATGAAAAGTCAGCACTCTTATTTATGTGTGAAGTTTAATCAGATTAGCCATCTACATGTATAAAATCTCCTGCATGGATACAACTCCAGCTAACAAATAAGAAACTCACAACAGATTTATAAGATAAATATATACACCTTAATAACCAAATCAGTGAACATTCTGTGTAGTTAGTGCTTTTTCAAGGCATAGTGTTTTCGCATGCATTGTTTTATGCAGTCGTCTGATCCACACAACCACCATGAGGTGAATATTGTTATCTCCATTTTGTAAAATAAGGAAACTGACTTAGAGAGGGTAAGACATTTCCTAAGTGGATGGGCAAGTCTATACTGCACTGAATATTCTTTTCTTTGTTTCTTTACAAAAGAATTTCCAAGTTTGGGGGAGAGAATTTATATGAACTTTTGTAATCATTTATAATTCATGAGACCATAGGATTGGAAATCACCTTGAAAAGCGATGTAGTTCAAAGTGATGTAGTTCAGTCACCCATCAAATCCTGTTTCCATCATTAGAAAAGAACAACATTAAGAGAAGAGAAGAACCAGCAAAGAATGGCACTGTGCAAATAGAATTTTTAAGAATGAACTCATGAACAAATGAAAAGAAACAAGCAGTAAGCAAAACTGCCAACTGGGGCAGAGAGATCAAGCAATAGAAATGAGTGGCCATTGAATCTGAGTCATCTGTGGCATCACGGAACACAGTTAGCAAGTATTAACGCAAGCTGAAAGTGCGCATATTCTTCAGAAGTTTTTAGAGTCTCCTTTGCAGCATACTGCCCTTGTCAATGGTACCCAGTCTAAAAAGTTACCAAACTTGAATAACTGGGAAGCTTCATGGTGGGTAGACAGCTATCTCCCTGTAGCCAGAACATTTAAGAAAAAAAAAATACCTCAATCCCTCCACATACTAGAGTCCTTCAAATATCTAGAGACAGCCTCATGGTACCTCACCTCATCTCCAGTGATTCCTTCCCTTGGTGAAACATCTCTCACTCATTCTGATTTTCTTCAAAATGCATGGCTTCAAATCTGTTTACTCTCCTGGTTATTCTAAGCTGAACACAGATGCGTCCATATCCATTCATTAGGAAGTCACATTAACAGAACTTCATAACCTGCACATGGGCTGATCCCAGGCAAAGTAAACAGTTCTACTTTTATCACTTCAGAAAGAGTGTGTTCACTTCTTGAGGAATCCATCATACTATTTACTCACACAAGGATTACCAAATTGTCAAATTTACTTTATGAAAAACTGTTTCCCATACTTTAAATATCAGCTTTGAGGTATAGTTTACATTTACTAACATTCACCAGTTTTAAGTGTACAATTTGAGGAGTTTTGACTAATGAAAAGAGTCATGTAACCACCACTTTGGTCAAGATATAGAACTGTCCCGTCACCCCAAACAGTTCCTTCATGACTGTGCAGCCAATCCCCGAAACTGCCTGCCTTTCCCAGCAACCACTGATAGGGTTTCTCTCACTATAGCTGTCTTTTCTGGAATTTCATACAAATGGAAACTTAATATGTAGTCTTACATACTCAGTGTCTTTACCAAAACCTTTTGAGATTTATCTATGTTATTATGTGTCTTGGTAGTTTGTTCCTTTTTCTCTATTAGTAGTTATTCCATTGTATGGACATTTAAAGGATATTTATACTATTTCCAGTTTTTAGCTTTCACAAATATAGCTGGGGAATATAACCCAGAAATGTATATATCTGGGGATATATACATTTCTCCTGGGTAAATACCTGGAAGGGGATTGCTGGGTCATACAGCAAACATGCATTTAAATTTTTTGTCACAAAACAGGCAATCTTGGATTTTTATTGGAATAGTGCTGAATGTATATCAATCTTTGAAAAATTGGTATCTAAATAATATCAAGTGAATATGGTATGTCAATAATATCCATAAATATGGTTCGTCTATTTTATTTAGGTCTTCCTTATCTCAACAATGTTTTGCAGTTTATAGTATGCAATATTACATGCATTTTGTTAAATTTATCCGTAAGTATTTCATATGATATCTTAAATGCTTTGCCTTCAAATTTTCCATTCTCTATTACTTATAGCTAGTATAGAAAAACTTATTTTTGTATATTGGTCTTGTATCCTACAAGTCCACTAAATGCACTTACTAGTGTGAATAGCTTCTCTTGTTTTGTTTCTACCGTAGGATTTTCTATGTGCATAATCACACTGTTGTGAAACAAACCAAGTAAGTGTGGTTGCCTGTTAAGTTTTTCAAAAACATCCTTTATCAAGTAAGGAAGTTTCATCTATTCCTAGTCTCCTAAGAGATTTTATAATGAACATTTAACTTATCCAGTACTTTCTGTGCATGCATATGGAGACGATCATACCATTTTCTTTTTAGTCTGTAGAATTACATTGACTAACTTTTGAATGATTAACCAACCTTGTATTCCTGGGTTAAACAATGCAAGAATCTTATGGTCTCCTCTCTCCTGTCCTTGATGCTGCTGTCATTTTATTTCTATGCATGTTGTAAACCCCATACATTATTATTAATTTGGCTTAAAAGTCAATATTCTTTTAAAGAGATCAAAAATAAGAAAGAAATGTCCTTTATATTTCCCCTTATTTTTACGTCTAGTACTCAGCACTTTGTATAAATCTAAATTTCCATCTGTTGTTTTTTCCTTCTGCCTGAAAAACTTTAACTTTTTTTGTTGTGCAGGTGTGCTGGTGATAACTATTTTTAGCTTTTGTTTTTCTGAAATGAAGTCTTTATTTCTCTTTCACTTCTGAAGAAATTTATGCTAAATTCTAGGGTGATAGTCTCCCTTTGTTTCTCCCTACTTCTGTCTCTCCCCTTTAGTACTTTAAAGATGTTGGTCCATGGTCTTCTGACTTGCAGTGTTTCTGTTTAATTTTTTCATTTATTTTTGTTTCTCTGTGTATATTTCCTTTTTTCTTTGGATGATTTTGAGATTTTCTATTTATTATTGCTTTTTGGCAATTTAACTGTCATGTGTCTTACTATAGTTTTCTTTATATTTCTTCTTTTTAGAGCTCACTGAGCTTCTCAGTTCTTAAATTTTGTCATTTTCATCATATTTGAAAAATTTTGGCCTTTTAAAACTGCTACCTTTACCTCCCTTATCTTTCTAGGACACCATTTACACATATTTGAGACCACTTGATATATACCCACAATTTACTTACGGCTATCTTTATTTTTTTCAGTTTTTAATCTCTTGCCCCATATTGGAACTTCCTATTGCAATACCTTCAAGTTCACTGATCTTTTCTTCTTCAGTTTCTAATGTACCACTACCTCAATCCACTGGTTTTTTTTTGTTTTTTTTTTTTTTTTACTTCAGACATTTCATTTTTCACCTTCAGAAGTTTCACTTGAACCTTTTTTCTGACATTGCTCTTCTCAACATGCACATTTCCCTTTACATTCCAGGTCATAGAGAATATATTTGTAACAGCTATTTTAACCTTCTTGTCTGTGTTTAATTCCATCTGTAATTTCTAGGTTTGTTTCTACTGATTTATTTTCCTCCTGGGTATAGGTCTTATTTTACTACTTCGATGCATTTCTGGTAATTTTTGATTGGATGCTGGCCATTAATTTTTTTTTTTGGGGGGGTTCTTGATTTTGTTAAGAATGTTGGACTTGCTCTGGCAGGCAGTTAACTTAACTTTAGATGAGCTTTATCTCCCAAGACTTGCTTTTAAGCTTTGTTTGGGCAAGTCCAGAGCACACTTTGATCTAGGGATGATTTATCTTCATTACTAAGGTGATACTCTTCTGCAGATTCTATCCTATTTCCCTGGTATTTTGAGATCTTTTCACTCTGCAGGTGCGAACATAACTAATCCCAGCCCTTTGTGAGCTACAGAAGTTGTTCAGCCTATTGCTTTCCAGTAGTTCTTTCCCCATTCTGTGGAGCTTCACCATGCACACAAACAAAACGGTACCTGACCAAGGGCTCAGAGAGTAACCTCTGTAGCTATACAAAGCTCTACACCTCTATGAAGCCCCCTCATCTCTGGTGGTTTCCTTTACAAATTCCAGCTGCCTCACCTCCTCAAACTGTAATCTTTGTCTCTTCAACTCAGATCATAGGGCTGTTTGGTTCCTTATTCCTTGTTATTGGGCCTGTGAAAACTGCCTTAGGCAGTAAGCTGGGGCTCATCTCACTTATTTCCCTTCTCTCAGGGATCAAAGCCCTGAGCTGCCTGTTGTCTGCAACCAGTCATTTAATATATTTTGTCCAGTTGTTTACAGTAGGGAGAAGCAGTGAATTCTGTAACAGTTAATTCTTCATGCATGGAAGTGGAATTCTGTTTTGCAAACATTTTACAATCTCTTCTCTGTTCTTGTGTGTTTCACATGAATATATACATATATACATATATAGAGAGAAAGAGAAAGTCCAGCACACCTGAAGCGATGACAATTTTAAACTTAAACAATTTTAATAATTTAAACAATTTTAAACTTAATTCACCATCGAATTATGCTCCTAATAACATCAAATACTAAATAACACCCAAATCCAGTTGTCTCTAATTTTATTTTATTTTCTTCAGAGCATTTACAAGAAGCTAGTTATTGTTTATTTTACTTATTTACTTCTTCCTGCCAGCCCACATTACACTGTAAGCTCCAAGGGGGTAGGATCATCTTCTATGTTATTCAACACTTTTATCTCCAATACCTAGAACATTTCCTAGCACATACATACACAATTAACTTAACTCTTCTCTGATTTGGTAGGTACTTAGTAGAAAATATACTTATTTGTTATCAAGGTAATTTTGGTTAAATAATACCCTACTTGCCCTTGATGCCCACTATATACTATTAATACAGAGCCTTATATATGAGCAGGCAAACATTAAGAATAAAGATGAACGTTTAAATTCATATTGAAAAGAAAAATAACAGTATAAACTTTAATGTTTATCAAAGCAAATAATATGCAATAAGGCAGGGTATCCTACCTAACTAGTTAGACAGCTGGCAACTTCCAGTAGCACACGCTAATATGAATTTGAATATGGAAGCCTGTACGCTGAAGCCTACATACATTCTAAAAAGCTGCCACTTTAAAAGGTGTAACCTACATTAATCAGACCATGCAGGGTAGAGGAGAGGAAATCTGTCTGAAATCTACCTGCAAATAAAATCCTTTGTTATTTAAGAGGATCTACACTAGGTTAACTCAGAATTTTATTTATTCTACATATTAGTTACTTCCCAAGAATACTGAAGTTTTGCATTTTCTAACTACGTCTTAAATAAGAAAAGCAGACTTCATCTCCACATAAAATCTTTGCAAAAAAATTCTAAAATAAAAAAAAATTATTTAATCAGAATTCAATAAATATTTTCCGGATATATGCTTTCTTCAGAATCACACCTGGCTTCTTACATTTATAGTTAATTTTTACTTTGAAGTTAATGGTATTTTTTTTTCTTTTTTGAGACAGGGTCTTGCTCTCTGCCCAGGCTGGCATGCAGTGGTGCCATCAGAACTCACTGCTGCCTCAATCTTTTTAGGTTCAAGAGATTCTCCCACCTCTGCCTTCTCCCACCTCAGCCTCCAGAGTAGCTGGGACTACAAGTGTGCACCACCATGCTCAGCTAATTTTATTTTTCAATTTGTGTTTTGGAGAGATGGTTCTCACTATGTTGTCCAGGCTGGTCTCGAACTCTTCAGCTCAAATGATCCTCCTGCCTCAGCCTCCCAAAGTGCTAGGATTACAGGCATGAGCCACCGCTTCTGAGTGTAAACGGTATTTTTTGTCTTGCCTAACCAAAACTGACTCCATCATGAGCACCGATGACACAGGAGTTAAGATGAAATTACTTAGACAGATAGTAAGAAAGGGTACTGGAGTCCTCGGTAAGGCTTTTCTTTTTAATGAAAAGCAGCCCCAAATCATTTTCTAACAAACAGCACCCTGTAAAGTTGAGCTGCATAGACAAGCAATCTGGGAGCTTGCAAGAGTGAATGCCAGCAGGAACTAGGGACTAGCCATGTTCAAGGTGGTGGCTCCATCTTCCCTTCTCTGCCAGCCACATGTACAGTAAGGAGCAGACAAGATGGTGCCAGCCAAGGATAATTCATTTGCATAATAAGATTAGGGTGGGGCAGCCAGCCTTCCCCACACATTATGTAAATGACACACCTGATCACACCAATCTGTGGGCCCTACGTAAATCAAACACCACCTCCTTCATCCTGCCTATACAATCTGCTGTGGTCCACCACCTTCCCTCAACCCCACTTTTTTAAAAATTATACTTTAAGTTCTAGGATACATGTGCAGAACATGCAGGTTTGTTACATAGGCATACATGTGCTATGGTGGTTTGCTGCACCCATCAACCTGTCATCTCCATTAGGTATTTCTCCTAATGCTATCCCTCCCCTAGACCCCCACCCCCTGACAGGCCCTGGTGTGTGATGTTCCCCTCCCTGTGTCCATGTGTTCTCATTGTTAAACTCCCACTTATGAGTGAGAATATGTGGTGTTTGGTTTCCTGTTCCTGTGTTAGTCTGCTGAGAATGATGGTTTCTAGCTTCATTCATGTCCCTGCAAAAGACATGAATTCATCCTTTTCTATGGCTGCATAGTATTCCATGGTGTATATGTGCTATATTTTCTTTATACAGTCTATCACTGATGGGCATTTGGGTTGGTTCCAAGTCTTTGCTATTGTGAATAGTGCTGTAATAAACAAATGTGTGCATGTGTCTTTATAGTAGAATAACTTATAATCCTTTGGGTATATAACCAATAATGGGATTGCTGGGTCAAATGGTATTTCTGATTCTAGATCCTTGAGGAATCGCCACACTGTCTTTCACAATGATTGAACTATCTTTCACAATGATTGAACTAATTTACACTCCCAACAGTGTAAAAGCGTTCCCATTACTCCACATCCTCTCCAGCATCTGTTGCTTCCTGACTTTGTAATGGTCGCCACTCTAACTGGTGTGAGATGGTATCTCCTTGTGGTTTTGATTTGCATTTCTCTAATGACCAGTGATAATGGGCATTTTTTCATATTTGTTGGCTGCATAAATGTCTTCTTTTGAGAAGTGTCTGTTCATATCCTTCGCCCACTTTTTGATAGGGTTTTTTTTTTTTCTTGTAAATCTGTTTAAGTTCCTTGTAGATTCTGGATATTAGCCCTTTATCAGAAGGATTAGATTGCAAAAATTTTCTCCCATTCTGTAGGTTGCCTGTTCACTCTGATGATAGTTTCTTTGCTGTGCAGAAGCTCTTTAGTTTACTTAGATCCCGTCTGTCAATTTTGGCTTTTGTTGCCATTGCTTTTGGTGTTTTAGTCATGAAGTCTTTGCCCATGCCTATGTCCTGAATGGTATTGCTTGGGTTTTCTTCTACGGTTTTTATGGTTTTAGGTCTGACATTTAAGTCTTTAATCCATCTTGAGTTAATTTTTGTATAAGGTGTAAGGAAGGGGTCCAGTTTCAGCTTTCTGCATAGGGCTAGCCAGTTTTCCCAACACCATTTTTTTTTTTTTTTTTTTTTTTTGAGATGGAGTCTTGCTCTGTCACCAGGCTGGAGTGTAGTGGCACATCTCAGCTCACTACAACCTCTGCCTCCCGGGTTCAAGCAATTCTCCTGCCTCAGCCTCCCGAATAGCTGGGACTACAGGCGTACACCACCACGCCCTAATTTTTGTATATTTGGTAGAGACGGGGTTTCACCATGTTAGCCAGGATGGTCTTGATCTCTTGACCTCGTGATCTGCCTGCCTTGGCCTCCTAAAGTGTTGGGATTACAGGCGTGAGCCACCACGCCTGGCCAACATCATTTATTAAATAGGAAATCCTTTCCCCATTGCTTTTGTCAGGTTTGTCAAAGATCAGATGGTTGTAGATGTGTGGTATTATTTCTGAGGCTTCTGTTCTGTTTCATTGGTCTATGTATCTGTTTTGGTACCAGTATCATCCTGTCTTCGTTATTGTAGCCTTGTAGTATAGTTTGAAGTCAGGTAGTGTGATGCCTCCAGCTTTGTTCTTTTTGCTTAGAATTGTCTTGGCTATCTGGGCTCTTTTTTTGTTCCATATGAAATTTAAAGTAGTTTTTTTTTTTCCTAATTCTGTGAAGAAAGTCACTGGTAGCTTGATGGGGATAGTATTGAATCTTTTGGGCAGTATGGCCATTTTCACGATATTGAGTCTTCCTATCCATGAGCATGGAATGTTTTTCCATTTGCTTGTGTCCTCTCTTATTTCCTTGAGCAGTGGTTTGTAGTTATACTTGAAGAGAACATCAGTGGTTTGTAGTTATACCTGAAGAGAACATTCACATCCCTTGTAAGTTGTATTCCTAGGTATTTTATTCTCTTAGCAGCAATTGTGAATGGGGGTTCACTCATGATTTGGCTCTCTGTTTGTCTGTTATTGGTGTATAGGAATGCTTGTGATTTTTGCACATTGATTTTGTATCCTGAGACTTTGCTGAAGTTGCTTATCACCTTAAGGAGATTTGGGTCTGAGACGATGAGGTTTTCTAAATATACAATCATGTCATCTGCAAACAGAAACAATTTGACTTCCTCTTTTCCTAATTGAATACGCTTTATTTCTTTATCTTGCCGGATTGCCCTGGACAGAACTTCCAATACTATATTGAATAGGACTGGTGAGAGAGGGCATCATTGTCTTGTGCTGGTTTTCAAAGGGAATGCTTCCAGCTTTGGCCCATTCAGTGTGATATTGGCTGTGGGTTTGTCATAAACAGCTCTTATTATTTTGAGATACGTCCATCAATACCTAGTTTATTGAGAGTTTTTAGCATGAAGAGGTGTTGAATTTTATCGATGGCCTTTTCTGCATCTATTGAGACAACCACGTGGTTTTTGTCATTGGTTTATGTGATGGATTACGTTTATTGATTTGCGTATGTTAAACCAGCCTTGCATCCCAGGGATGAAGCTGACTTGATCATGGTGGATTCTGATGTGCTGCTGGATTCTGTTTGCCAGTATTTTACTGAGGATTTTCACATCGATGTTCATCACGGATACTGGCCTGAAATTTTCCTTTTTTGTTGTGTCTCTGCCAGGTTTTGGTATCAGGATAATGCTGGCCTCATAGAATGAGTTGGGGAGGAGTCCCTCTTTTTCTATTGTTTGGAATACTTTCAGAAGGAATGGTACCAGCTCCTCTTTGTACC
This sequence comes from Pongo pygmaeus, assembly GCF_028885625.2. NCBI lineage: Eukaryota > Metazoa > Chordata > Mammalia > Primates > Hominidae > Pongo > Pongo pygmaeus. The sequence goes on along the minus strand of NC_072388.2, from coordinate 54,924,153 downwards.
TCTGGTAGAATTTGGCTGTGAATCCATCTGCTCCTGGACTTTTTTTGGTTGGTAGGATATTAATTACTGCCTCAATTTCGGAACTTGTTATTGTTCCTCCTTTTTTCCAGATGTCTCACTCTCCCTCTCTCTCCTCTCTCTTGCAAGAAGCTGTTCTCCTCTTCCTCTCACCTTTTCACTACTAAACTTTCTGCTCCTTAACCCACTCATGTGTCCATGTTCTGAATTCTTTCCCGGCTCAAGGCAACAAACCACGGGTTATTCCCCCGACAAAGAAGGTGTTTCACCGACACTTATCTTACAATATGTTACAGGTTAAATGTCATTTTATATAAATAACTTTACAACTATATTTTCTAAGACTTCTTTCAAAGCTTCTTGATTTGGCAAGTAACAGAATGGGTTACAGTAGTTTACATACAACATGTGTCCCAGTAAAGACATTGTGATATTAATGAACAAGGTATAGGAACACCTCTGCTTTGGGAAATCTTACTCTAAAACAGGAGTGTGCTACCATTAGCTATGAAAATAATTTTAAAGGCCTAAACTCCTTTTCATCAAGTCTGGCTACTGTTATAGCACCCTTACCCTAGGCTATGACAACTATTTACTTGACTATGAATTGTTACCTCCTTACTGCACAATGTCTGGTACAGAGAGCACTCAGTGTTTGCTGGACAAACAAATTATTGAAGCAGAATACCCTATTCTCCCAAGTATCCTAGGTGGCTGAGACATTATTACCCTGTGTTATTGTCAAACTCACCGAATAACAATTCTCAAAGTCCTACATCATAATCCATTTATGCTTCACTATTAAAAAAAAGAATTACGGTGTATATGCTTGGCACCTCAAGCTGTCATGTCAATCTAGATAAGAATCCAAGATGAATACAAATTGAATAGCTAAAACATCCCAAGTGACTACTCTTGATGTGAAGCTTTAACAACTTGTCCTGATATGCTATGCTATGCTAGCTTTAAATAATTAGCACAGCTAACATTTTAGATCTAATGTCCCCCAACATTTATGCTTAGCAGCCTCTTTCCAAGAGTAGTTCGTGTCAAAAACTTGAGTTTTGGACTTGATTTTGCTTACCAATTGCAGAGGCTGCAGGGTATGATGAGACTGAAACAGGGTGTGGAATCAAACAGGGGCTCACAATTACAAGTGCACTACATACTAACCATGAGCACACAAGCGTGTCACTCCACCTCCCTGCATCACAACAATCAACCAACAGGGTAACAATAACGAACTGCTGCAAGGATCAAACAGAATACTCGGCAGAAACTACGGCTGCTTGATCTTAAGTCATTTAAGCTTCGCGTACTAGAACACTTGACTGTAAAGACTCAGCAACTACCCTGCTCGCCTTACAGGATTGTTGCAGGGATAAAACAAAATAAGAAAATAAGCTTGGCTTTTTAAGTTCAAAGTGCCACACAAATATTATGCTACTATCTTCCTAGGAGGATAATTGCATCTGTGAATGGAAGGAGGCAGAAGAAGTAACAATGTCAACTTGGCTCTGAAGGAGCCTCTGCCAATGGCCCTCCCAGGCTGAGCTCCTGCTGCCCGCTGTGAGCAGCTGAGTGCTGGCTACTAATAGCTCACAGACAAACCCTTCTCCAGAGAACTTTCTTTGGCCCACTTAGTCCAGAAATGCCTGGCAGATGGTGCCCCCAGGGGCGGCCTGTAGCTCAGAACCAAGGAAAGAGGGCTGAGCCCCTGCTCAAGGTGGGGTGGCTATGTGGCCTCAGAGCTCCCCAGGGGGTCAGGCTGAGGCTAGACTTGGGCTAAGAGCGCTTTTTCCCAGCTTCTTCCCTTGATCTCATTTGCTTCCCTCACTTCCTTCCTGGTTTCTCCTGACTGTACTTCTTCAGTAAATCACTTGCACAGGCTTTCTGTGATGGTTAATACTGAGTGTGAACTTGACTGAAGGATGCAAAGTATTGTTCGGTGGGTGCCTGTGAGGGTGTCGCCAAAGGAGATTAACCTTTGAGTAAGCGGACTGAGAGAGGCAGACCCACTCTCAATCTGGATGGGCCCATCTAATCAGCAGCCAGTGCAGCTAGAATAATGCAGGCAGAAGAAAGTGGAATGAAGAGACTTGTTGAGTCTTCTGGTCTTCATCTTTCTACCATGCCGCATGCTTCCTGCCCTCGAACATCAGACTCTGAGTTCTTCAGCTTTTGGACTCTTGGACCTACACCAGTGGTTTGCCAGAGGCTCTAGGGCATTTGGCCACAGACTGAAGGCTGCACTGTCAGCTTCCCTACTTTTGAGGTTTTGGGACTTGGACTGGCTTCCTGGCTCCTCAGCTTGCAGATGGCCTATTGTGGGACTTCACCTTGTGATGATGTGTGTCAATTCCCCTAATAAACCCCCTTTCATCTATTCATCTATCCTATTAGTTCTGTCTCATTAGAGAACCCTAATACACTTTGCTTCTAGAAAACCACATCTAAGCCACCACCAATATCTTCTAGTATTGACTTATCTGGCTGAAATCTCACCTCTATCAATAAATGGAAATGTTTCCAGTGTGGCCCAAGCTCTCAGTAGGAACTGTCAGTACACCAGGCAGTGCTCCACAGGTCCAGCCAGTGCTGATGGCTTTTGGAAATAAGCTTGAGGCCAAAGTTTGGGCAGAAAACATGGCATTACCAGAGGGAGAGGATACAGCCCCGTTTGGAGCATCCTCAGTAAGCAGGACAGGGTGTTCCAAAACCTACAGGCAAAGGGGACTTCTGTCCCTTAGAGAACATGAGAGAGCACCGATCTTGCTCCCTGTGTGAAACACTTCTCTGATCTATTCTGTGCACAAAAGTCAAACAGATCTCCCAGAAATGCTCTCCCCATCTAAAAAATATTTCAGTGATATCAAGATTCGCATGACGCATGCTAGGCACTTGTGATCCTTTACTCAGTGACTGAGTCAGGGCACACATCGATGGCACAGAGCAGTGAGAGACACATGCCTGCTGTCAGTCACTCTCAGTCTCTAACCTGAGTTCCCACAGAGCTGAACACATGAACCACACATTTTGTCAGCCACTTGCCGCCCCAAATGCTGTGTAACTCCTTGTGTGTATTTCCACATTGCCTCCTCAGGGGAACACAAGCCCTTCCTTGTTCATGAGACACACCTGGAGCATGCTCAGTACTGGGGTTACAAAGGACACTTCTTGTCCCTTAGATACTCACATGGGACTCTGTACCTAATAGTCCCAGAAATATCCGCTGAATTAAACTGACTGCACCTTGGAAGAGTTGAATGGAGGAGGAAGTGGTCTTTGGCCGGGATGCTGAGGCTGCAGGATTTAGACAGGAAGGAAAAGGTATCTGGGGAAGGAGAGGCTTTCGCACTGATGTCGACAAACACGTAAACAAGAATAATCAACAATGTGATGACGGTGGATGGGCAAATGCATGATATATGTAAAGGATGTTAAATGAAAGCGGGAACCACGAATGCCCAGGATACGGGGCCTTTTCTTCTCTCCCACCCCTATGCCTACCTGGCACAGAGTAAATGCTCAATACTGCTTAAATTCTAGTGGACATTAATTCCTTAAGCTTAGAATTCTCATATATGAATTTTTGGAAACTAAAAGATACCTGTATCAATCTTTTGAAGCCAATACACACTTGTGAGCATCACATAATCTATCTCCCATGGCCAATTCACGGCACCACTGTGACAGGGATTACCTGTTAACAGTACTCAAACCTTTGTGGGAAAGGCCCAACGGAAACACAAACACCAAAACTGGACACAAACTGGGAGAGAAGACTGTGCATTTTACTTTTTGAAATGACCATTAACCCTGCTTCCCTGAGACTTCCTAAGAAGAAACGTGATATCCTCTGCAAGTGACATGGCAGGCACAGCCGCAGCACATGGACTGCCCTTCTCATGGCATTCAGCAACCCCCGGGGGGGTTTCCAACAGCCAAGCCCCAGAATACTAAGGAGCAGCAACAGCCCTCTTGGTGTCTCCTCTGTGCCTGAGCCTGATTAGAGTCACCCCTTTTCTCTACACCTCCCAACCGGCTTCTCATGTTGCAGATTCAAGGTCAAATTCCCGGGCCTGGAATTCAAGACTCCAGGATCTGGCCTCCTCTCGGCACCCTTCAGGTCAGCCTCCCCATCCATGCTCCTGCATGACTTCCTTCTGCTTCCCAACCCTCCAGGTTCTCCCGTGCGTGCCTCTCCACCAAGGCTCCCTGCCAGCCTGGATGCGCCTTCTCACAGTCACCCTCAGCAGAACGGTAAGCCACCTCTTGTGTGAAGCTTTCCCTGACTCTCCTGATGATCAGGATGAATCGCTCCTTTTTCTGGGCTGTTTTAATTCTCTGTGCTTCAATTCTTTCAGCTAAAAAAAAAAAAAATGGGAATAATGATCTGTATTCTCTCACTTCAGAGTTCTTGATCTTAAAAAGTTAAAGAATAAATTAAAATGTGCGCGAAACTTTATATTCTCATTATTTACTATGTTCAAAGAAGCCACATATTTGGTCGGCTCATATGACATGTTCGTTGCATAATAACAGCATGGTAGACACTGAAAATTATTTTTGGACTGTATTTCACATTTAGGCAACTACTTTAATGGTTTAAATCAACTCAAATATTCTGAAAATATAGTTTAACTGATTATATTAAATCTGATCTTGCTAAAAAATTGCCAAATGGAGCATCAACACTGGAGCCAGTTATGTGGCAGCTAGCCTAACGAAATCAAAATAGCACTGACACTTTTCCTTTTCTTGGCAATAAAACAGTGGGCATTTTTAGACATTTTTCAGACATTTTCCAAAGTATAGACATCTGTCGTTTATATTTCAAGTTTCTCCAAATATAGAATATAGTGTCATCCTTCCAGACTGGGTAGCAAAGATTACTCACTAAATGACTACTTTCTTAACAAGATTCCATGAAGGCATCTGACAAGGTCTGTCTCGACATTTCTATACGTACAATGGAGAAATAGAGTTAGAAGATAATACCCAAAGTAGATTTATACCTGGGTGAATGATTATACCTATAAAATCAGTTTTAACATAACAGGAGCCCTCTGGTGGCAACTACACAATTCTGTCTTGTGTTAATCCATGATTTTCAAGATGTTAACAAAAGTAGGTTGATCACAATTTTTAAAATGAAGCAATACCAAAGAGAGTGAATCCACTGATGACAGGGTCAAAATCTACCCAATGACTACATTATAAAAACAGGCCAAATATAACAAGATAAGGCATTTTTGATGTGATAAATGTACATTTATATGTGTAGGTTCAGACAATCAACTCTCATGAATAAAGATCTACGCTCAAGCAGTCCCCTGCACTACTATTTCTAACAGCATGGAGACAACCTAAACATCCATCTGTAAGGGGACAGCTAAATAAATTAAGGGAATAGAGTATACTTTGTAGCAACGAAAAGAAAAACTACAGTTGACTGAAATAATAATTGGAAGAATATACACGATAAATCTTGGGTGATAAAAGTAGTTTAAGCATTGTATACAGAGACTGTTCCCATTCTTGTTTTGGTTTTGAAAGAATTCCATGTGTGTATGTTGATTTTCATACACATATTATGTACATGGATTTTCATACACACACTATGTATGTGTTTGTACATATAATAGCAACATTTGAGCACTTGCTGTCTACCAGACACAATTCTACAGGTCCATTATATTTATTAACTCAATCTTTTCAGAGACACAGGTACACATTCGTATCTCTGTATTTTATTTAGGTACAGAAAGTAAGCATTGGACCAACAATGTAAAAAGGTATTCTCGTATCACACTACCACATGGTTACTGGGGTGGAGAAGGTTTTTCTTATATATTTCTGTATAGTTTAAAGGTTTTTCAGAAGAATGTAATATTTCTTAAATTCTAAAAAGGAAACGTGGCTAAGATAGTAAGTATGAGAAAAATTATACAATATAAATCAATGTATGATGGAATAATTAAATGGGATAGGAGACACAGCACTGCTACTTCCTAGGTAAATTACCTTGAACAATTTACTTAACTTTTGAGTCTTAGTTTCCCAGTGTACTACAGATAATCAAAACTATTTGCAAAGTAATATGGGTTAAATAAAGTAATGCATGACCATGTCAAGCCCATACTTCCTGGTACACAGTTGGCCTACGTCCGTAAACACTGCTTTTAACAGAGAAACAACAAAAAATCACTCTAATCAATACAGGTAGACCACACTTGTCCTGAAGAGCACTCAAATGCAGAGGCTCAGAGAGGCCAGAAAGGAGAAGGACATGGGAAACACAGGAGGAAGGGTTGAAACAATTAGTGCAACTTGCCCTGGAAGTGATGTCTTAGGGGAAGATTAGCAGCTTAAGTAGTTATTAACATTAGAGAAAATGTTGACTTTTTCTGTTTGGCTGTGATGGACAGAATCAAAACCAAGGTATAAAAGTTATGGTTAAAGGGAAGGGGGATCAGATTTGAGTGTAAATATATAAACCTTGCAACAGTTAACAGCTGTTGAAAATGGTACCAAGTTGCCCAGTAATGGAGTTGTTATTCTTGTCAAGTCATAGCAAGCTTTACAATCTCTGCCCCATGAGAGAAAGTTCATGGAGAACGCACCAGGTGCGCTGCAGACGAGATCCACGCTTGCAGAGGAAGGATAAAGTAGATTACTCCTGAAGTCTCCTGTAACTTTAAGATTTATACAATCTATGGCATTCAAAGGCACTCTGCAGTTCAAGAAGTCTATTAGTTTAGCACCTACAGTCATCTTTCAGTGTCCATGGTGGACTGGTTCCAGGACTCCTGCAGATACCAAAATCTGAGGATGCTCAAGTCTCTTATATAAATTGGTATAGTATTTGCAAATAATATATGTATTAATACATCCTCCCATATACTTTAAATCATCCCTAGATTACTTACAACATCTAAAACAATGCCAATGCTATGTAAATAGATGTTATGCTTATTGATATACAATACAAAATTTGTATTATTTTTTGTTGTATTGTTATTTTTCCCAAATATTTGTGATCCTCAGTTTGTTGGATCTGCAGATGCAGAACCTGTGGACACAGAGTTGTAGTATTGCTATTCTGACTAGTAAAACTATCTGGCTATTCTCATTTTTATAGATGAAGAAATAGTTCCCAAAGAAAGAAAATTTGCCTGTATAGAATCACATAAACACCAGGCCAGAATAACAACTCTCCAACCCTTACGGCAGTATATTCCAAACTTTTGCCAACTAGGAATTCACTTAATGGGCATATTGTAGACATGCAGATAGATAATTTATTATAAAATTAATAATTTTTACATGTTTATCATACATGGTTTTACATGTTTTAGAAAAATATTGATAAAATATATTTTAAAATTAATTTTAAGTATTCCATATCAGCACAATCTTTCATTTGGGTTCAATGACATATTTAGCTTAAGTAATATTCTGGTTCCACATCTAAGCTAATTAATTAATATATTTTCATTTCCATCAATTAGAAAATCACAACTCATGCACTGTACAGACTGTTGGTAACTGTTGCAGTGTTTTGTTCTAGTAAGAAGTACAGCTATTTCCACCAAGGATGAACCCAGATATTACGGAAAAATTTACTAAACGCCTCACTTGGAATTTATTGGAAACCTAAGTTATCCTTTAAGGCTGGGAGATGCAATGTTTCGAATTAAGAGAAGTGGGAAATAGATTCTTCATTAATTTATTGCTTATATTTACCCCCAGTTGCTACATATGCCCAACATTTATGCTTCCTTGAGAAAATCACACATGCTAGTAAACAGTCAGATCTTAGTGATCCAGTCTCAGCAGTATTATCCAGTTTTAAAAAATTCTATTTCTTATTTCTGTCATTGACCAGGAAGAGACAGATTCAGTCTGAAAAGAGAAAAGCCTATGCAATATGCCATCTGTCTAAGCCAACTGATTATCACAGACATGGTCTTTACTCACATCAAGACCATGAAGAAGTATTTTATTTCATACCTTATTCCAAAAAGGTCTCCTCAACAGCTAGCACAACTCAATGGAGAAAAGCTGAGCTATTTAATTGCTGAGAATCTCTTTACACAGCCCAGTGGAAAATACACATTCAGTGATGGAGTTTTCATCCTGCTCTTGGTGGAAGAAGTGGAGGGAGGACAAGCATTAGCAGAGTGGCATCTTCCTTGCTGCCTACTCAGCTGGTGCCCTGTCCTTAGGAATGTCTGGGAACCTTTTGTTCATTATCAGTGCCTTCCAAACAAACAACAAAAAGAATCTCTCCTGAAGCAAAGGGTTTCAACGACAAAAATTACAGAAAGCCACTGAACATTTCTCCCTCATATGTTAGACATATTCTAAAGACTGATTCATATTCTACACAGTGAATTCAACAAATTATAAAGTGAAACATTCATTCACGTACGACTGCTCTTCCACATTGCATGCTCCTGATATTACGTCACATGCAAGAGCAGTATTTGATCAAGGATTTTGCCAAAAGCTTGTTCCTCTTTCCTTTTGAATATGTTTGCCATCAGTTTTGAGGTTGATGTTGCAAACTTCTCCGCAAATCTACTTTTGCTATGATGAATCTAACTATGAATGATGCCTCTGAAGTTTTGTTCTATATTCTGGGCCCTTAGTAACAAAATTCATCAATTTCACCCTGGAAAAAACTATTTTGTACTTGATCTGGGAAGACTCAACTGGTATACTGGAGAGGCCACTGTACTCTGTCTGAAAATGACTCAAAAGCATCGGGGGCTTTATGCCACTATTTGACAAAGTTTCATAACAGAGAAAGCACTGGAGACCATGGACAAATAAATCACCTGCCTAGTAAAATTCAATTTTCAGAGAGTCATTATGATACTTTCTATTTACAATTTTTCTTTTTCTGTGACTTGAGCAAAATTATCAACCTGGCAGATTAACTGGTCCCTGGACGTTAAGATTCACATTTCATAATGACATTGGGTTTCCATTCACGGTTTATGCTTATGTTATTTTGAGCTGTAGTTTTTCTTATTTTTGTCACTCCTTTTATACTTCAAAGAACCACTTCTGAAGTACTGATCCATTCTTGTGAACTGGATAAAGAAAACAATACAATAATAATGACCCAAAAATGCAAAGGTTAGCAAAAGTAAACAAATAACAAATCCCAGTATGCTTACTATGTGCCATGCACTATTTGAAAGATTTCATTTACCTTAACTGATTTACTCTTCACAACAACCTTAGAAGGAGGTAGTATTATCCCCATTTTATAGACAGAGAAACTGAGCTGTGACTTCACTTGCCCAAGATCACAAAGTGCCAGGAACTGGGGCCAGGCTCTTCCCATGCTCTAAACCCTCTCAAACAAGGAGAAAGCCTGCAGAGATCAGTGTTTGTTAGCTCCATCAGGGGCCTCACTGCAATAACATCATCCCAACCCCCTCACAGCTGGAATCTGCTTAGAGACGTCAACAGCTGGAGGCTCTCAAAAGACACACTCCCAAGTGATGGCTGCCATCCTGCATCTTATGTCAAGGGGGAATCACACATTCCCCTGGCAGGTTGGTTCTGTGTTACATGACCTACCAAGTTACTCCCTTTATTTTCTTTTTTCTGTTGTTGTTCTCTGTTTCTAATCAATGGATTAGAAATCAACCAGACAGACATCTAGAAAACTATTTGGAAATCAAATTAGATACTTTAAAATAAGCCACGGATGAAAGGAGTCATAAAAAGGAAATTAGAAATATATTTATTCAGCTTCAATAGTTTTTGGGGAACAGGTGGTGTTTGGTTACATAGATAAGCTCTTTAGTGGTGATTTCTGAGATTGTGGTGCACCCATCACCTGGGCAGTGTATACTATACCCAATGTGTAGTCTTTTATCCTTCGCTCCCTTTCTCTCTTCCCCCCTGAATCCCCAAAGTCCATTACATCCTTCATATGCATTTGGGTCCTCATAGCTTAGCTCCCATTTATAACTGAGAACATATGATAATTGGTTTTCCATTCCTGAGTTACTTCACTTAGAATAATGGTCTCCAGCTCCATCCAAGTTGCTGCAAATGTCTTCATTTTGTTCCTTTTTATGGCTGAGTACTATTCCATAGTGTGTATATATACCACATTTTCTTTATCCACTCACTGACTGATGGACATTTAGGCTGGTTCCACATTTTTGCAACTGCAAGTTGTGCTGCTCTAAATATGCATGTGCAAGTATCTTTTTCATAGAATGACTTCTTTTCCTTTGGGTAGATGCCCAGTAATGGGGTTGCTGGATCAAATGGCAGTTCTACTTTTAGTTCTTTTCGATTGCATGTTACTTTTGACCTCCTATTTTACATGATGAGACTTTAGCTTCCTCACACAGACTCTCCTCCCCCATGCTGCTAATATAAAATAATTTTGTATTCAATTGATAGTCACCATTTTCACGGCTACGACTATGGTATATAATGTTCACAGAAGACTCTGTAGTGCGCTATGAGTGTATTTCCTTTCTCAATAACTCTGTTTCTCTTGGAATTATAACTTTGTTCAGTCTCTTGGTTTTCTACTTTCCTATTACTAATTCATCCCCAAACCTTCTGACACAACTATAAAATCTCTGTACAGAACCCATGAGGTGGCTACTCAGTGGGTCCTCCTGTTCCCTGGACCCCTTGCACACAGCCATTCCTTCCACAGGCCTCTGCCTACCTGGCAGCTGATTGCTAGGCCATTACAGAGTTCTGTGCTTCTCACCATCCTGGGAATTCCCTTTGCTGCCTTCTTGTGCTGGATCTCATTTCCTGCATCACTTGTCTTCCTCTTTATTTTGCTCCCTCATTTTAGTGGAGTGTATCCTTATAGCAGCTAAATAGTTTATTTTAGTCCTTATGGATCTAAAATGTCTTAATTCTACTCTTGTACTTGACTGTCGGGCTAAGCACAGAACCACAGGCTGGAACTCATTTACTCATTTCCCCTCAAAAGTAGTGTGCAGCTTTATCATTAGGAATTCCAATGCTATTTGATTCCCGATCGTTTAAATCAAACCTCATTTTCCCCTCTCTGGATATTTTTACTATCTCCCCTTTATCCCTGGTGTTCTGAAATTTCACAATAAAGTGCCCTGGTGTGACTCATTTAAAAAAATTGTTAATGTAATTCCAACAGAATATATACTCCACAATGGCACGGGTTTTTGTCTGCCTCCCCTCAACTCCTCCGCCTCTAGTGCACTGGACACAGCCTGTCCTCCGGTAGGCCCTCGGCAATACAGGTAGAATAAAAGGCAAAACACTCCTGTACTTGCTGCACCCTTTCTATCTGGAGGTACATCAATTTCAGGAATTACTTCTCTATAACTTTCTGCCCACTACTACCTTTGTAACTCATATTAGTTGGGTGTCAGACTTCCTGAATTGATTCCCAAATTTCCCAAATATTCTTTTTCCCCCCTCATTGCTCTACTTTCTGAGGGATTTTTTTAATCTTATTATTAAAAGTTGCTTTAATCTTTTGTTACTAAATTTCAGTTTTCAGGAGTTCTTTCTTGCAGGCCTAACACTGGGTTATTGGGAGTCCCATTCATTTTATTGGAGGGAGCAGAATCCTTACACTTTGCTATCTGTAAGGTCTTTTTCTCTCCATGTGGTTGATTTCCTCAGAGAAGAATACTCAAACCTCCTGGGGATGATACTGGTCCAGTTTCCAGTGTTCCAGGAGCCAAGCAAGGGGAGACTGCCAAGATCTTACTACTCAGCACAGGGATTTTCACTTTGAAAAATCCCCATGGGTTCTTGCTTTCTCGTTATTTTAAGGAAATATGTATAAAGATAAAGCAGTGGAATACAGGGAAAAACAGACATGGTCATAATGTCATATTGTTCTTAGTGACCCACTTTACAGAGAAGGCAACTGGGTCTAATCAGATGCGGGCAGGATCCAAATCCAAGTATCCAGGCTTCAGTCTTAAGCTCCTCCCCACAGCTACTCTGCCTTGGGGACCCACATCCATCCAAAGCTAGCATTTCACCTGAGCCTGAGCATCAGCATCTCTTTACCCCTTAGTCCCCTCTTCTAGAGCTACTCCGTTTCCTCTTCACTGGCTTCTTAGGTTGGCATTCAAACATGGCCTATCTTAAAGATCTCCTGTCGCTCCTCACCTCCTTCCACTTACCACTACAGACTAACACAGCCAAACTCCTTGAAAGAGTAGTCTTCCTGTACTGTCTCCATTTCGTTACCCACTCACTCATCAACCATCTAAAATATGGCAATTCACCCCCGTAACTCCAGCGAAACTATTCTTGCTAACATCACTAACAACCTTGTCTGTAATCCAGTTCACACTTTCACTTTTGGCATCATCCTTGTTGCCTCCCTTTCCTTAAGCTCCACATCCGATCATTTACCCAGTTGGTCATTTCTACCTCCTACACATATCTGGAGTCCATCCCCGTCTGTCCTGCTCCACCATCAGGCCCCCAATCATCTCACCCCAGGATACCCTAACAGCCTCCTATCCTAACAGGTCTCCTGCCCTCCAGTCTTGCCCTCCACACTGCACCCGAGTGGCGGTGCTAAAACACAAATCCGATCATGTTACACATCCCTGCTGAAACTACTTCTGTGTTGTCTCACTGCCCTTGAAACAACATTTCAAACTCAACACAGCTTATCAGGCCTTCATGATCTGGCCCAAACATCTTAATGAATAAGGGATTGGAAGTTCCCAGAGGGGTCAGTGACTTGTTGCCATCGTTGGCTCACCAGCAGGGGAGACTGAGTTTGAACCTGGGTCCTCATCTCCAAATCCTACTTTTTTCTGCTACTAATAGATTATTTCTTTTATTGTCTACTTCACATTATCCATGCTCTTTGTCATTTCTATCAATAAATGTAACTAAGAGTTGATTATGGATGAAAAAATGTAGACTCAGGGAATTTGCTGAAAGTCACACAACAGCCATGACACCCCCTGAGCTCTGTGCTCTCACTGCTTCTTTATAGGACTTCCCAAATCCCAATAGTGCTTTGAGGGGTCATGTCCCTCCACAAGTGCATGGGGGTTGGGGAAGGACCATAGGGCACTGAACTCGGAAGAACTGGGCTCTAGTCTAGTCTGTATGCATATCCACAAACATGATAAACACGAGGCTTACTCTGTTTGCCACTCAGAGCTCTTGTGGAAATCAAACGAGAATAGAAACAGGAAAATACCCTATAAATATGTTGTAATTAGTACTAATAAGGGCAAGTTTAAAAATAAAGGTCTAGAAGAGCATGCTTAAACAAATAGTGCATTACAACATACCTACTGACTCTAAAAAATCAGTTCTCATATGTTGGTAGGACTACCAACTCAAATAACTGAAAGTAAGTCAAAGTTAGGAGGCATTCTCTTGGAAAGTCCAGGAAGTTTTAAAAGCAGATATTCTAAGATATCCTCTTCTTGAGGACTATTTCCCGATTTTCAATTCCAAAGAATGAACACATATTCATCTTTCTAGACTTTCTAGACCATTTAAAACTCACAAAGGCAACTGTTTTGCACTTTTGAAAATGTAGAGAGCAAGACAGGCAATAAATATCATTTGTGGTTTAATAATTAATGTTTTTCATTATTTTAGCCCTTTTACAAAGATGAATTTATACTTTAAGATCTCCAGTTCACTAACACATAATTAGCATAAAAAGGCCTCTCTGAAAAATGTGATAACATTTAGAATTAATTCATGCTTCTAATCAAACCCAATGAAATAAACATTTTTCAACATTAACAATAAAGTATGTTTAATTTACTGCTTGAGTTGGTTTAATCACATTAAGGAAGTCTTCAGCTACCTTCCTACCTGTTACTCTTCCAACCTCTTTTATCTCTAGAAAAGCATTGTTTTTCTAGTTCACTGAACAAATACCTTCATGTGAACCTTAAGATAACTTTAACCCACAAATCCTCCTGGTTAAACATCTCTGTCAAATATGTTCGTGGGCCCGGAATCTGCCACTCACCTGGCTTTTAGATACAAGCTTCGTGTCTCTGTACAATTAGTTTCGTGAACTATCTTAGTAATGAATTAATTTTACTCCAAATTCAGTGTCTGAAATTTAGAACAAACCTTATCACAAATATAATCACAATAAGTCTACACAACCTAGTGAGCCCTTCCGTCAAAAGTCAGGAAACCCAACAAAAGTTACTTAAGAGCACGGAGGGATAAGGGTTTTATTATGACAGCGGCAAAATCATTAGAGAGACGGATTAAGAACCCTAAGCATCTTCAACTGCTATTACCACTGCTAGAACTGCCTCCTAAAAATATTTATGACAAGAACCTAAAATATACCTAATAGATTTTTTGGATGTATTACTAGAAGACTGAAATCAGCAGGAATTCTAATTAATGCAGCTAATATAAAACAGCAATTGACATTAAATGTTGGGTAAAATGAGATTTTAAGAACTTTAATCTCTTCCCTTAAAGACAGTAAATGACATTCCTCTGTAAAATATAATATTTTAAAAGTCAATAGAACTGCAAGAGGAATATTAACTCAGCAGAGTTGGTTATTATTAATTATAACTGAATACCTACCAACTTCTGCAGACAGAACTGACAATAGGTTAAGTCAAAGTGGTAGGCTTTTAAACAACTTCGGAGATTTTCAGATTCTAGATAATTTTCTATTCAAGAAAATTATTCTTAAGAAAAGATAAATAGAATTAAATCAGGGCCTTAATATGCCCATTCAAAAAAGAATCATATAACAGCAACATCATTTATCTTTTTTTAAAGACATATTGTCCATAATTCAAGGATGAATAAGATCTGAATTAAAACAGTATGCATGAAAAAGCTCAGGGTTGGGGGTAGGAGGAGTAGGGAATGGGAAAATAAGAACTGATTGACTATTCGTTCTATCAACTGTAATGAACGGTGCCACAGAGCTACACAGAAAGACACAGACAACATGAAAAGAAGTATCTGGTCAGTCCATATGCTCTGACATGGTCAGGTCATATCTGGAATAGTATGTCTAACTATGAACATGCAGTGTCTGAGGAACGGACACACTAGATATCAAATAGAGGGAAATAATCAGCAATTACGATGCTTGGGGATGGAGATCTACCTCAAACCATACTGCCCAAGAAGCAGCTAGAGACACCGAGGGAAGAGGAAGCTTAGTGGTGGAGGAAGGAAGAGGCCCAAAATACATGAAGCCATGTGGGAAAGGGAGATTCATCTGTGTTGCTTCAAAGAACAGAATATTAAACAATGGGGAGAAATTAATGGAAGAGATAATTTAGTTCCACCTAAGAAAGAAAGATCCAAAAATTAGAGTTGTCTGAGTAGAATGGGATGCTGAACAAGTGAGTACTGAATATTAAGCAAGGTCTGGATGCCTTTCTGCCATGGATTCTGTGAATCTTCCTAGCCCCTGTAGTGGAAAGCAGACAGGCTAAATAAATAATTGGTTTCTTAGAAATTAATTGAGGATTTCCATTTCTGGGGGTTTGTCTAAGTAGGCACTCTGACCCATTCTACACAAATTCTCATACTGAAAACTAAAAATGTTGTATACAACGTTAAAAACAGGTCAATAATAAATAGGACCTGACTGGTTAGTAAGGAATATTAGAAATCAAAGCTTAAGTGAGGGCAGGAATCTCAAGAAGCAAGGAGGGGACATTTGCTAAAGGGGGACAGACTTTTCCTTTTATTTTCAGTCTTGTGAGAGTGCTAGGAGCAGGGGGAAAAGCCCAAGGGCTGCCCAAGATGGAGCATCTAATAGGGCATCCCAAAGGACCACAGCCTCAGTATTTGGAAGGAAACAATTAAACTGACACCTCCGGAGTACAAAGAAAGTTGCCTATCTCAAATCTTGGTACAAATAGAACAGGGAGAGATCCATGCACCTCCAAGAATTGATAATCACAAGCCAGCCCTTCTATAAGTTTGTGGCCAGAAATAACTTGAGGTCCAAAAAACCCCAAGTTGAAAGTTGACTTTCCAGTGCTCCCCCAGGAAGGGGAGGGTGGTGGCT
Organism: Pongo pygmaeus; assembly: GCF_028885625.2. Taxonomy (NCBI): domain Eukaryota; kingdom Metazoa; phylum Chordata; class Mammalia; order Primates; family Hominidae; genus Pongo; species Pongo pygmaeus. The sequence goes on along the minus strand of NC_072388.2, from coordinate 54,908,081 downwards.
CCAGTCACCTGGGAAAAGCAAAGGCAGCTCCTCTCTGGAGGAACCTGCCCTTAACTCCTGACTCAGAGAATTACCCCAGATAGGCTTCCAAGAAATATGAACTCATAATAAAAAAATAAAAGTACAAAAACCAATGCACCATGAATAAAAGTCAGCAAAAACAACAGAGAGTAGAATCAGAACTGTAAACGCTTTAGCTACTGAATTTATCAAAAACAGGACTGAGACTGAAGGCATGCATATGCACCCATCACACACACAATACTCAAAGCCAGCTAGAAGTCTGGATATGCTGGAATCTCATTCATTCCTCAGAAGCATCCTAAGATCAGAGCTTTAAAGCTGCTGTAAAAGTCATTACATAAAGTGTCATTAAAACCTGAGAATAAAGGCCTCCTCCAGGTATTCATGACATGACAGCTTATCTCTGCAGAAAGAGCCGTAGCTAGAATAATGCTATGTGGGTACCAGTATATACACACCTCTCGACATGTGCTTTAAATCAACTCCAAGTATGTTTACTTTGAAACATACTAGAGTAATTAAAAGTGGTCAATTTAGAAATTAAAAAACAGAATTAAAAATTCTATTAGTTTCACAAGAGTTAAACTTTAAAAAATCAAAACAAAAAATTTTTACGTGACATATTTTTAAAGTGATAATTTTTTTAAAGTAATAGTGGGGAGGAAGGAGAAATCCCACTAGCACCAAAAAAGAAACAAAAGAAAATGTCAAGGACCAACAGTTCAATTAATTTTCTGAATTTGATTCCTTATAATTACATAGATAATGAAATTGAATCAAAAACCACAGTGGAAATCTAACCTCACCATCTAGGAACAGGTTATGCCTTTGCACCTAAATGTACACAGAAATGCCCTTCTCTTCCCTGTCTTCCCTATGGTTTACAAGCAGAGATGAGCAACAAGAAAACTGGGCAGACAGCTCTTCTGCAGGATAGATGCTTATGTATTGGAAATAATATAAGGAAATGAAAATATCCATCTTCCATCCTTCTATAAAATTGAAAGATACAGATTTGCCATAAACACCATGTTCTACAAACAAGTATTGCTTGTACCACTATAGCCCTGGATGGCCAGGCTTGGACTGCATGACTCTGGCAGGGCCAGCCCCTGCATACAGGTGACCACAGCAGCACTGGCAGTCTGAGGCCAGGACAGTTAGGCCAGCAGCTCTAGGCCTGGCTCTAAAAGGTGACCTGAGCAACAAAGAAAGATGCCACCCATTAGTGTAGAAGAGAAGATGAAAGCTCAAGATGTCAACTGGAGTTCACAGGAGTGAGCCAGAGTTCGAAGACTGAGTTTCTCAGTGTCCCCTTAAGTACAATGTACATTTTCAAAGATTTCTGTGAAAGTCCCCAAATTTTGGGGGGACATATCTTGACATTGTGGTTATAATAATATTTTTTCTTTAGGCCTTTGTATTATTTACTTCCCTAGCAGGTAACATTTTATTCACCACAATATTAACTTTTTTTTTAGGTGGTTCTAGTAAAGGAATATTAACTATTAGGTTGGTGCAAAAGAAATTGTGGTTTTTGCCATTAAAAGTAATTACGAAAAACACAATTACTTTTGCACCAAGCTAATACTAAACTTTGAGGTAGAGATGATAGTTTTTTCCTGATACACTTCCTAAGCCTTATTTCAGTTTTCTTAGATGTGAAACAAACATAACACCCTCAGAAAAGAAAGTGAAGTAGTAGGAAGGAAAAGGCTTCCATGTAAAGCTCTGTTGGGAAGATCAAACTTTCTAGTTCCTGTTATCAGGTTTGGGCAGTTCAAGCCCCTGCCAACACCCGCAACCAGCCCTCCATCCCCATGCTATGCACACGTGGAACCAACTCCATGCTCCATGGCCTTCTTCACCTTCATTTCCAGTTTTCCTACAGATTAGCGCAAATATACTCACAGGCCTCACCAGGCTTCACTTTTTAAATCTTTTTTTTTTTTTTTAATACTTTAAGTTCTAGGGTACATGTGCACAATGTGCAGGTTTGTTACATATGTATACATGTGCCATGCTGGTGTGCTGCACCCATTAACTCATCATTTACATTAGGTATATCTCCTAATGCTATCCCTTACCCCTCCCCACAACCCACAACAGGCCCCAGTGTGTGATGTTCCCCACCCTGTGTCCAAGTGTTCTCATTGTTCAATTCCCACCTATGAGTGAGAACATGCGGTGTTTGGTTTTCTGTCCTTGTGATAGTTTGCTCAGAATGATGGTTTCCAGCTTCGCCCATGTCCCTACAAAGGACATGAACTCATCCTTTTTATGGCTGCATAGTATTCCATGGTGTATATGTACCACATTTTCTTAATCTAGTCTATCATTGATGGACATTTGGGTTGGTTCCAGGTCTTGGCTATTGTGAATAGTGCTGCAATAAACATACGTGTGTATGTGTCTTTATAGCAGCATGATTTACAATCCTTTGGGTATATACCCAGTAATGGGATGGCTGGGTCAAATGGTATTTCTAGTTGTAGATCCTTGAGGAATGGCCACACTGTCTTCCACAATGGTTGAACTAGTTTACAGTCCCACCAACAGTGTAGAAGTGTTCCTATTTCTCCACATCCTCTCCAGCACCTGTCAAAAAGTTTCCTGACTTTTTAACGATCGCCATTCTAACTGGTGTGAGATGGTATCTCATTGTGGTTTTTATTTCTCTGATGGCCAGTGATGATGAGCATTTTTTCATGTGTTTGTTGGCTGCATAAATGTCTTCTTTTGAGAAGTGTCTGTTCATATCCTTCGCCCACTTTTGATGGGGTTAATATTTCCTTATAAATTTAAGTTCTTTGTAGATTCTGGATATTAGCCCTTTGTCAGATGGGTAGATTGTGAACATTTTCTCCCATTCTGTAGGTTGCCTGTTCACTCTGACGGTGGTTTCTTTTGCTGTGCAGAGGCTCTTTTAGTTTAGTTAGATCCCATTTGTCAATTTTGGCTTTTGTTGCCCTTGCTTTTGGTATTATAGTCATGAAGTCCTTGCACATGCCTATGTTATGAATGGTATTGCCTAGGTTTTCTTCTAGGGTTTTTATGGTTTTAGGTCTTAAGTTTAAGTCTTTAATCCATCTTGAGTTAATTTTTGTATCAGGTGTAAGGAAGGGATCCAGCTTCAGCTTTCTACATATGGCTAGCCAGTTTTCCTAGCACCATTTATTAAATAGGGAATTCTTTCCCCATTTCTTTTCGTCAGGTTTGTCAAAGATCAGATGGTTGTAGACGTGTGGTATTATTTCTGACGGCTCTGTTCTGTTCCACTGGTCTATATCTCTGTTTTGGTACCAGTACCAAGCTGTTTTGGTTACTGTAGCCTTGTAGTATAGTTTGAAGTCAGGTAGCGTGATGCCTCCAGCTTTGTTCTTTTGGCTTAGGATTGACTTGGCAATGTGGGCTCTTTTTTTGGTTCCATATGAACTTTAAAGTAGTCTTTTCCAATTCTGTGAAGAAAGTCACTGCTAGCTTGATGGGGATGGCACTGAATCTATAAATTACCTTGGACAGTATGGCCATTTTCATGATATTGATTCTTCCTATCCATGAGCATGGAATGTTCTTCCATTTGTTTGTGTCCTTTTTTATTTCATTGAGCAGTGGTTTGTAGTTCTCCTTTGAAGAGGTCCTTCACATACCTTGTAAGTTGGATTCCTAGGTATTTTATTCTCTTTGAAGCATTGTGAATGGGAGTTCACTCATGATTTGGCTCTCTGTTTGTCTGTTATTGGTGTATAGGAATGCTTGTGATTTTTGCACATTGATTTTGTACCCTGAGACTTTGCTGAAGTTGCTTATCAGCTTAAGGAGATTTTGGGTTGAGACGATAGGGTTTTCTAAATATACAATCATGTCATCTGCAAACAGGAACAATTTGACTTCCTCTTTTCCTATTTGAATACCCTTTATTTCTTTCTCCTGCCTGATTGCCCTGGCCAGAGCTTCCAACACTATGTTGAATAGGAGTGGTGAGAGAGGGCATCCCTGCCTTGTGTTAGTTTTCAAAGGGAATGCTTCCAGTTTTTGCCCATTCAGTATGATATTGGCTGTGGGTTTGCCATAAATAGCTCTTATTATTTTGAGATACGTCCAATCAATACCTAGTTTATTGAGAGTTTTTAGCATGAAGGCTGCTGAATTTTGTCAAAGGCCTTTTCTGCATCTATTGAGATAATCATGTGGTTTTTGTCTTTGGTTCTGTTAATATGACAGAACATATTTATTGATTTGCATATGTTGAACCAGCCTTGCATCCCAGGGATGAAGCCAACTTGATCATGGGGATAAGCTTTTTGATGTGCTGCTGGATTTGGTTTGCCAGTGTTTTATTGAGGATTTTTGCATCAATGTTCATCAGGGATATTGGTCTAAAATTCTCTTTTTTGTGTGTGTCTCTGCCAGGCTTCGGCATCAGGATGATGCTGGCCTCATAAAATGAGTTAGGGAGGATTCCCTCTTTTTCTATTGACTGGAATAGTTTCAGAAGGAATGGTACCAGCTCCTCTTTGTACTTCTGGTAGAATCTGGCTGTGAATCCTTCTGCTCCTGGACTTTTTTGGTTGGTAGGCTATTAATTATTTCCTCAATTTCAGAACCTGCTATTGGTCTATTCAGGGATTCAACTTCTTCCTGGATTAGTCTTGGGAGGGTGTATGTGTCCAGGAATTTATCCATTTCTTCTAGATTTTCTAGTTTATTTGCATAGAGGTGTTTATAGTGTTCTCTGATGGTGGTTTGTATTTCTGTGGGATCAGTGGTGATATCCCCCTTTATCATTTTTTATTGCGTCTATTTGATTCTTCTCTCTTTTCTTCTTTATTAGTCTTGCTAGTGGTCTATCAATTTTGTTGATCTTTTCAAAAAACCAGCTCCTGGATTCATTGATTTATTGAAGGTTTTTTTGTGTCTCTATCTCCTTCAGTTATGCTCTGATCTTAGTTATTTCTTGCCTTCTGCTAGCTCTTGAATGTGTTTGTTCTTGCTTCCCTAGTTCTTCTAATTGTGATGTTAGGGTGTCAATTTTAGATCTTTCCTGCTTTCTCTTGTGGGCATTTAGTGCTATAAACTTCCCTCTGCACACTGCTTTAAATGTGTCCCACAGATTCTGGTATGTGGTGTCTCTGTTCTCATTGATTTCAAAGAACATCTTTATTTCTGCCTTCATTTCGTTATGTACCCAGTAGTCATTAAGGAGCAGGCTGTTCAGTTTCCATGTAGTTGAGCAGTTTTGAGTGAGTTTCTTAATCCTGAGTTCTAATTTGATTGCACTGTGGTCTGAGAGACAGTTTGTTATAATTTCTGTTCTTTTACATTTTCTGAGGAGTGCTTTACTTCCAACTATGTGGTCAATTTTGGAATAAGTGTGATGTGATGTTGAGAAGAATGTATATTCTGTTGATTTGGGGTGGAGAGTTCTGTAGATGTCTATTAGGTCCGCTTGGTGCAGAGCTCAGTTCAAGTCCTGGATATGCTTAACTTTCTGTCTTGTTGATCTGTCTAATGTTGACAGTGGGGTGTTAAAGTCTCCCATTATTATTGTGTGGAAGTCTAAGTCTCTTTGTAGGTCTCTAAAGACTTGCTTTATGAATCTGGGTGCTCTTGTATTGGGTACATATATATTTAGGATAGTTAGCTCTTCTTGTTGAATTCATCCCTTTACCACTATGTAATGGCCTTGTCTCTTTTGATCTTTGTTGGTTTAAAGTCTGTTTTATCAGAGACTAGGATTGCAACCCCTGCCTTTTTTGTTTTGTTTTCCATTTGCTTGGTAGACGTTCCCACCATCCCTTTATTTTGAGCCTCTGTGTGTCTCTGCATGTGAGATGGGTCTCCTGAATACAGCACACTGATGGGTCTTGACTCTTTATCCAATTTGCCAGTCTGTGTCTTTTAATTGGAGCATTTAGCCCATTTACATTTAAGGTTAATATTGTTATGTGTGAATTTGATCCTGTCATTACTATGTTAGCTAGTTATTTTGCTCATTAGTTGATGCAGTTTCTTCCTAGCATTAATGGTCTTTACAATTTGCCATGTTTTTGCAGTGGCTTGTACCGGTTGTTCCTTTCCATGTTTAGTGCTTCCTTCAGGAGCTCTTGTAAGGCAGGCCTGGTGGTGACAAACTCTCTCAGCATTTGCTTGTCTGTAAAGGATTTTATTTCTCTTTCACTTACGCAGCTTAGTTTGGCTGGATATGAAATTCTGGGTTGAAAATTATTTTCTTTAAGAATGTTGAATATTGGCCCCCACTCTCTTCTGGCTTGGAGTTTCTGCCAAGAGATCTGCTGTTAGTCTGATGGGCTTCCCTTTGTGGGTAACCCGACCTTTCTCTCTGGCTGCCCTTAACATTTTTTCCTTCATTTCAACTTTGGTGAATCTGACAATCCTGTGTCTTGGAGCTGCTCTTCTTGAGGAATATCTTTGTGGCATTCTTTGTATTTCATGAATTTGAATGCTGGCCTGCCTTGCTAGGTTGGGGAAGTTCTCCTGGATAATACCCTGAAGAGTGTTTCCCAACTTGCTTCCATTCTCCCCTTCACTTTCAAGTACACCAGTCAGAAGTGGATTTGGTCTTTTCACATAGTCCCATATTTCTTGGAGGCTTTGTTCGTTTCTTTTTACTCTTTTTTCTCTAAACTTTTCTTCTCGCTTCATTTCATTCATTTGATCTTCAATCACTGACACCCTGCTTCAACTTGATTCAATCAGCTACTGAAGCTTGTGCATGCGTCACGTAGTTCTCGTGCCATGGTTTTCAGCTCCATCAGGTCATTTAAGGTCTCCTCTAGGCTGTTTATTCTAGTTAGCCATTTGTCCAATCTTTTTTCAAGGTTTTTAGCTTCTTTGCAATGGGTTTGAACATTCTCCTTTAGCTCAGAGAAGTTTGTTATTACCGATCGTCTGAAGCCTTCTTCTCTCAACTTGTCAAAGTCATTCTCCATCCAGCTTTGTTCTGTTGCTGGTGAGGAGCAGTGTTCCTTTGGGGAAGAAGAGGCACTCTGATTTTTAGAATTTTCAGCTTTTCTGCTCTGGTTTCTCCCCATCTTTGTGGTTTTATCTACCTTTGGTCTTTGATGATGGTGATGTACAGATGGGGTTTTGGTGTGGATGTCCTTTCTGTTTGTTAGTTTTCCTTCAACAGTCAGGACCCTCAGCTGCAGGTCTGTTGGAATTTGCTGGAGGTCCACTCCAGACCCTGTCTGCCGGGGTATCACCAGCGGAGGCTGCAGAACAGCAAATATTGCAGAACAGCAAATGTTGCTGCCTGATCCTTCCTCTGGAAGCTTTCTTTCAGAGGGGCACCCAGCTGTATGAGGTGTCAGTCGGCCCCTACTGGGAGGTGTCTCCCAGTTAGGCAACTCGGGGGTCAGGGACCCACTTGAGGAGGCAGTCTGTCCGTTTTCAGATCTCAAACTCCATGCTGGGAGAACCACTACTCTCTTCAAATCTGTCAGACAGGGACATTTAAGTCTGCAGAAGTTTCTGCTGCCTTTTGTTCAGCTATTCCCTGCCCCCAGAGGTGGAGTCTACAGAGGCAGGCAGGCCTCCTGTGGTGAGCTCCTTCCAGTTCAAGCTTCCTGGCCACTTTGTTTACCTACTCAAGCCTCAGCAACAGCAGACGCCCCTCCCCGAGCCTTGCTGCCATCTTGCAGTTCGATCTCAGACTGCTGTGCTAGCAATGAGCGAGGCTCCGTGGGTGTGGGACCCCCCGAGCCAGGTGAGGGATATAATCTCCTGGTGTGCCATTTGCTAAGACCATTGGAAAAGCACAGTATTAGGGTGGGACTGTCCCAATTTTCCAGGTACTGTCTGTGACGGTTTCCCTTGGCTAGGAAAGGGAATTCCCTGATCCCTTGCACTTCCCAGGTGAGGCGATGCCCCACCCTGCTTCGGCTCACACTCCATGGGCTGCACCCACTGTCCAACAAGCCCCAGTGAGATGAACCTGATATCTCAGTTGGAAATGCAGAAACCACCTGTCTTCTGCGTCGCTCACGCTGGGAGCTGTAGACTGGAACTGTTCCTATTCGGCCATCTTGGAACCCACCTAGCCATTTTTTAAATCTTAACGCAAATTGAGCAGGCAAATTTTTCAATCCAGTTTTTAAAAAACATTAAGTTTATAATCATGTATTTTCCCATAATAAAGTTACTGAATATTTTTGTCACCTAATTATAAAAAACATGATTAACTGTGAACAAAATAAAAATAAATAAAAGATATTCAACTTAGGTATCCTTGAAAAGAAATTAGGCCTTTATAGATATATAGTATAGATCAGAAGTCTAATTCTCCAGGGTTTTAGAAAATTGTTTCTTTTTCCTTCCAATAGCTTTGGATCTACATAAAGGTTCCCAGAGTGGCACTGATGAGTGGCTGCATCATGCTGAAAAAGGGAAAGATGAACCACAGCAAGATAGGTCAGTATGACTGACTTCAAATAATAATGTTCCTGTCACAAACTAGAAATGCTTAATATCCATTTGAAATGAAAATGCTATATTTTATACATGGCTATTGTTCTATTATTTCCTAAAATGAAAGTTTTACAGGGCAGGAAACTTCTTTGAAAGCATGGCCTTCTATTCAGATAAAATTATTAAAGCATTGTACTATGTATATTAGGAGTGATACATTATTTTCCATGCCTAGAAGCAATTAAGGGGTAACCCTTGGCTTTTTAGTTCCACTCCTAGCAGTGGCACAGATTCACTCCTCAGTTTGAATCTGCATTTTTTTTGGTGGAGAATTTTAAAATTTACTTCGGTGCTCATACTGTCCAGCTTTGCTGGTGGAACTCCTTCCATCTGAGCCCTTCTGAAAGGCCTCTATAATTTTTGAGCACTCTCTTACTTTTTGGCACAACACAATGTTCAGGTCTATTTTGTACTTTCCCTCCCCAGGCCCTGGAATTGGTCAGTTCTCCAAGGAGCCCTGGTTCCTTTCTGGGGAGAATGATATATAGAAACCGAGATCTGGATGTCTGCTGTGCTTACTGCTACTGGAGTGCTGCTGCTCCCAGGCTCTGCCAGCAAACAGAGCTAGAGACTACATGTAAGTCTATAGCTATGTACACATATATTCATATTTGCATCTATACTTATTTCTATGTCTGCACGTACTGAAATCCATGAGCTCATACCAATAACTCCAATTCAAAACTACCACCACAGCATTCATTCTCGTTTTCTCCTTTCCATTTTTGTAATTCTTTTCTCTGAAGTGAGAAATCTGGCTCCAGTTATCCCAGATATACTTAGGTATTTGATCTATTTTCCTGTATGTAACTAACCACTCATTCACTGCCAACACCAGGCCCAGACCCAGCGGGGCACTCTCCTCACTCTAAGTGGGCTCAAACACCCTGAGTTGGGCAGCTACTGCCACTCCCCACACGCCCCCATCTCATCCCTCTCAAGCCCTGCCAGCCAAACCTAGTCATCCCAGCTGGCCTGCCCTGGCCCAGTGCCCCACTCCCCACACAGACAGTTACCTTGCCCAGGCCCACCTAATGACTTCTGGGCTGAAATGTTGAGGAAATGGAAGAGGAAGAACTTGGTAACTATCTTTAATATAAAATATAACTAATATTTTATTAGATAATTTGTTTTCATTTTATATAATAGACACATTCCTGAAAATTGCCATAGACATTTAAACTTTTACAGAGGAATCAAATTTTAGAGCCCTGGGGGCCTTCTACTTAAAGAAACACTGTAGTAAGTATTTCATAAAGTAAAAAGTCATTTTGTAATGTGAATAACTCCTACTAAGGTATATGTTCTGTAAAATTTGATTATCACCAAACATGAATTTTTAAAGTGCTAATATCTGAAGATATAAAGTTCACTAAATATCAGTCAAAGTACTCCAGAATTTCAAAACTTATGCCTGAACAAACAAAATATCATTTCATTGTAATGGAGACACCCCGGGGCATAAACTTCTTTTTCAGTAAAATAAATTAAAGGGCACATTCGAGAAGTTTCTAACAGCTCACAGAATATTACCAATCTTAACACAAGTGCCAATGCATCTGCGTCTGGAAGGGGAAGGTAAACTAGGACTTCATAAAGTAATCGTTGTGCAAACATATGCCCATCAATACAATTTGAGGGATACTTAATTACCTGTACATTTATTTAAAAATTTGGTCTGAAATCCATACAAGTGGATTAGAAAAAAAGCACAGCGCCTTTTCTTTTCACCTTGCCTTTGTGTCATTAATTGTTACCAGAAAAGGACAAAGCACCTCTCTGCCTCCAAATAATCCAGGAAGCAAGGTTTGCCCGGCAGCAAGGAATACATCCAAGAGGCAGATGGCAGCACTGGTGGGCTGGCCAGTGAGGCTGATCATCAATGAGGTGGGCAGGGGTGAAAAGCAAATGGAAGAAATGGAGAAGCAGCCTGGGCCTGGGTTAGCCACGCATGTGCAAGAACCTGGGAGCGAAATCCTTGCTGGGTCAGGCAGTGGTGGGCTAACGAGACAGGTGGGTCAGACCTATGTCAGATAAGCAAGGTGAGGCTGGGGTCTCAATCAAACTATGAGAGCGACTCAGGCTCACCTGACCTGACTTCTTCTTCTTTTTTTTTTTTTTTTTTTTCCCTGTTTGGTATGCTGGGTCTTCCTTTGGCAACCTTCACTCTGGCAGTCAGTTTCTGCACTGGGAAAGGGGGTGCAGACTAGTGTTAAAAACACAGATTCTGAAACCAGACTGAGATCAAATCCAGGCTTCACAGTATATTATCACAAGATTTGCAACCTCTCTGTGCCTCAGTTTCCACATGACATACATATCCCCAAACACCAGAATGGGGACTAGTGGAGCAAGGGGCCCCCTGCCCACCTTAGTGACATGCTAGACCATGGAAGGGCAGCTGTGCAGTGGTTCTGGGGCTGCCCCTAGTCAAAGGCTTCTCTGGATAGGTATTCTCCAGGCTCTCCTTCGGTGGCTTCTGCCTCCTCTAGGACAAGGAAAACTGAGAGAGAAGTACCAAAGTGGGCACCACCACTCCTGAAAAGGTGATGTTGCTGGGCGTTGTGACCGCTGCCCCCGCCCCTTCCCTCACTGCAGCCCTCTTGGAGTGTCCCCAGGAGAATGGCCCAGGCTCTGTCACCCCCACAGCTAGCACAGGACCTCACTTGAAAATGTGCTCCATTCAGTCCAACATGGGCCCCAACTCCCATGATTCTGGGAGCTCCAGGAGGGACTTGGTGTGGTACCAGCCTCATCCCAGCTCCCTCTAATCATGGGCTCCTCATCCTCCACATCTGACAGCTTTGTGGTCACATCACTCCTGGTAGTCTTACCTCTTTCACACGCTGTACTCAGTCAGAGCTCTCAGAAACCTTCCTGATACCTCAGGAATCTTCCTGGAGAAGCCAGCCTCTGCCTCGCTCCAACACTGCTCTCCTAACAGCAGCCTGATGCCCCACCTCAGCCTGTGCCTCTGAAGTCCAAAGTTCACACAGCTGCTGCTCGGAATTCCTGGACAGGCCCCATTGTTTCCCTGTTTACCAGGGTCAGACCTCCATCCTCATTGTTCATCCTTACCAAACACTGATTACATATGCACACGCACATGTATTTACTCACTCTCCGCGTACTAAGCACCCAGCATTACGGTAGGTTATGGGGACATCCACTGAACATACAGTTATGTGCACACACCAAGAACTTCAAATGAGGCAGAGCACTGGGGGAGAAACCCCTTAGTAATTACTATCAGCAATTACAGGGCAGTGTGGCTGGTGCTATGGCAGGATTATGTACCAAATAGGAGGGGACCCAGAGAAGGGAGCTGAGGCAGACAGGAAGAGGGTATGGGGGCCAGGTTTTTGCATTTTAATTCAACTATACTTCACGTGTTGACATTTTTATGAGTCTCAGAAGTCCAGTGAAAAAAAGATTACTTTGCTAAAATACAACAAGCCCTGCAAAAATGTAGCAAAACATTTCCTTCCATGTATACATATAGAAATCAAACTAGTACACAAAAAATATATTAAATTCTGATTTGCTTTTGTGAGCTAATAATTTTAAAAATCCTGACAAACTGCAGTGGGTAGAACTTGTCTGTGAGCTCAGTTTCTAAAAGGAGAGAAAGATACATAACACTTTACATTATACTGTAAGAATTCTATCCCTACTGAACTTTGAACAGATTGCCCTTTTCTCAAGTGCAACAATTTTACCAGCAAAGTTTCTGAGTAAGCTATTAATGAGTTTTTAAAAAGACACCAGAGGGCAAATCACAATGGACTTTCCAAGTGAGAAGATTCCAACTTATTAACTGTGCAGACCACACCAGGTCATAGTCACCACCAGGTGGGATATGAGATTCAAGACAGATTTAGTAAACAATGCCAGAATCTGCTTTTCCCTGAGTCTAAATCACGTCTCTATGAGGTCTGCAAGCAGTATTAAATCATTGTATGGAAGCAAGTATTCCTATAACTGAAGATGGACACCTGAAATCAGCCCATTCAAATGAATATTGAAAGCCATCTAGGCATTATTCTGGATATTTCTGAACCTGTTCTGATTTCTAAACCAGAGCTTTTAAAAGTATATATACACATTCATCGGTCTCCTTTCTTTTCTTTTAAAAGCCATGTTCATCCATATTTTCACATAAGATCAATTTATACTGCCCCACTATTTTGTAGACTATGAAGTCATTTGCTCTCAGAAATACACTCTAAAGTACATCGATCTCCACCATCCTTGTATATTTCTATTTGCCAAAATTGGTGCTGGATGGTACGGGAAAACAAGTATTATATGACACGAACTGGTAAATTAATCTCCTTCTGGAATTTTAGCAAACTGCATTCAAATCTTATGAAATTAGAGTGAATGACGTCTAAATTAGAAAAATGAACAAAAAACCTACTGTGACTTATTTTGCCCTTCTGCAACTTCAGAGAGTTACTAAACACGGTATTGAAATCTGCATTTGGCCCTCAATGAAGTTAATAATAATAAATGATCAAATATTTTCTAGTATGAAAAGAAGAAAAATAATCAAGATATGTATGCAACTTATAAACAGGCTCTTTTACAATTAGATTTTCCTCTCTCTACATCTGCTTTCATATTTTGCTTTCCTATTATTATGACTGCACCCAATCCACAATTGTGGCCTTTTTCTGCACATCTGCAAGCCATAGGGGAAGAGGACAACATGGAGTAGAGACCAGGATGGTCTTCAGAGACCAAGGGCTGGGTCTCACCACCTATGGGCTGAATACTACTCAGTGACAGGGAACCCCCATATGAGTCAAGGGGGAGAATGTCAAAGCTCTAAAGTATTTCACACCATCCCCCAGTGTCTCTAAGTCCTTCTCCCAGAGAGCACTGGGAGCCTAAGAATTCCCTCTGCTCCTTAAGAAGAAGCACTATTAAGCTCCGAAGTTAGAAATTAAGACCAGAGAGGGAGTTACGGTTAAGGAAAGAAAGACTCCCTTGGCAGCGGCAGTGGTGGTGAGAATAGTGCAATTTGCTTGGGTTTTCCAGGGCCCTCTTTATTCCTTTGGGTTTTGGCCACAGGCTGTAGAGGTGGATGGAGGCACGAGCATCAGGGGTCACTGGGAGGACCAAACTGCCTTACAGGCCTTGAACAGGGGTCGGCTGCAGCCATTTACCCCTTCCTCTCCTCCCCAATTCTCAAATAATGTCCTCGATTGTTCACCATTTGCCAAGGTATCATTTTGTCCTGTACGTGTTCCCTTCTCCTTCGTTCATCCTTTGCCCTTTCTCCATCAACACCTTCACCCACTCTACCCCACCCACAACGCGCAAACACACACTTCAGCTGCCATGTAGTTAGGCCAGGCTGTGCAATGCACAACAGTGCACAAGAAGCTGAAATCTACCCTGCACTCAGCTCCCTGCGCCACACAGCCTAGTGTCAGAGAATCGGAGGCACAAAAGGACCATCCATTCACCAAGCCTGTGCAGTGTCTGCCCAGAGAGGGCATCCTTTTCTAATACGTATGAACTAGGGTTGGCTCTGCTCCCTATCCTCTTAAGCTTTCACTGTGCACCAAAGACAGTTTTTCCATCAAAACAAATTATTTTCATATTGCCTTTGATAAAACACTTTTTTCATTTTAAGGCATGATATCAGTTCCTCTAAGTCAAATAGAGCTGTTTTAATGGAAATAAATGAAGGGTTTCAGACAGTGTCTGGCACAGTCATGTGGTGAGCTTCAACTAAGTGGTAGATGTTAATGTTCTTACCTTTGTAAAGTACCATTCAACGCTTGGTTCACCTAACAATGCGAGCACTTTTAATAGTGACTTAAGGAAAATCTGCCTTAGGCAAATTAAGGGAACTAAGTTGTTCCCGCTTCTGATCTACATCCAGCAAAACAACTTCTGGAATTTGAAAAAAACGAATCACAGCTATGAAATGATTTAATTAAGCCACACATATGCAGACCAATGAAAAAGACATCTTGCCATGAAGATTAAATGAGGTGACACAGATAAAGCTTCTAGCATAATACAGCAGGAAGTTGGTAAAGTTTTTTATCAGTACACTTTTTTTCAAAACTAAGAAAAGGAGGTGGAAAAACTATTTTAAAAAAAACAGTCCAAAGCTAAAAAAGAATAGCAGCCTAGGGCCATTGTGCATAGAGGAAATCTACCTTAACACAAAATAACTGTTATTCAAGTCAAGGACTTCTTGCCGTGTAGTCTCTTCGAGGCTGGCAAGAGACAGGAAGCTAAACTTCATGGAGTTCCTCTCGTGGCTGTCACATGTTATCAGGATACGTATGCTAAGCTCATCAGTATTCTCCTAGCTGAGGGTTGTTATCCCTCTTTCACACAAAAGGAACCAAGCAATTAGTCTCAAGGGAGGCCATAACCATACAAAAGAAGTTTAAATAAAATTTGAACATTTAAATTATCAACTATTTATAAAACTCTTCTCTACAGAATCACCCATTCACCGATGGTTTCAGACAGCTGAAGGTTTCCGTAAGTACAATTTCCCTTTGAGCATCTACACAAAAAGAGAGAACTCTTAAAACAGTGTGCTGGGCCCCTGTGGGTGTGTGTTTTGGCCTAGTCTCTCATCGTCATAAGTCTAGTTACTTTGGCAGTCAGACAAAGGAGTTTTAGAGAAGACACTCATTTCCAATTTCGGATCTGGCAAATACAAGTCTTCTGCAGTTTGTTTTATAAAACGAAATAATTATTCCTGAGCACTGTGTTAGGTGGAGTATAGGGGGTTGGAAAACCATGTGCCTATTCCTAGATTTTTAGCCTCAACAGCTGGCAGGCAAATCCTTGGAACCTGCTGCCAACACTGCAGGTCCAGGGCAAGCTGATGCCTCGAACCCACTTATCCTCCTTTCTCCAAGTGACCACTGGTTGCCTCACCTGAACCCCCTCCTATTAATGTCTCAGGGACTGAGCAACACTTCCCGGGCACAGATCCTCCTTAGGTAGGCCCTTCCTCTCCTTCCCAATGGCCTAAATTCAGTGCCTCACAAAGTGTTTGTTCTTTTTAGAAGTGGGTATTACAGCCTCTGGTGCAGTCTATGAAATGCAACTTCAGCTTTCTAGAAAGCATGGCCAGTTTTGCAGGTGGAGGCACAGATTTGTCTCCAGTCTGTTACAGCTGCCTATGGCACAGAACGTCATGAGGCCTAACGGTCACCTGGCTTATAAACGAGGGCTATGTGCCTCCTCTCCTTCACAGCACTGCCGAAAGGGCAGAATCACGTGCTTCTGAAAACTGAAGAAATGTAGGAAGTATATAATTCAAACTGTGCATCTGTTGATATTTTCTGGAAGTCCTTGTAGGATTCTGAATTTTAGTCAAACAGGTTGGCACCATTTCGTGGCATTTCCTCCTTCCTACTCCCCATCTTCATGCTAATCTCCTTCACCTCCTCATCTTGGTGGTGGTTCTCTAACCATTGGTTATGCAGACACCTGGCTTTTCAATCTATGCCACCGCCCCTGTGCTCTTCAACTGTAGGGCAGATTCTTCTTTCACTCCCTCCTTTTTTGCTTTTCATTGTTACACTGTTAAAAAATTTCAAACCAAAAGTGCAAACATACTGATTGTTTCATCTCATGATTTTTTGGCACAATCACACGTAGTATTGGAATCAGCGTTGTCCTTTTATACAAACTGTTATATACATGCCAAAACACAGGGAAGCTATTGCTTGGTTTCTGGGTATTTTTCGAGGGTGAAAATTTTGACTTTTTTCAGAAGAAAAATGTAGATACATGCTGTGTCTTATAACTATGTTGTTTCAAAACTATCATTTTCCTTTCCCTTATTTTTTTCCCCAAATACTAGCTTCCAGCCAGATTGTCATCTGTGTGTCAAACAGTACACACCCCTGCTGGTGTGCCTTTGCACAAATGAAAATAATCTGATTTGGAAGCTACAGAGAGTTAAACCATCAATCCTGCAGTGTCGCCCACTGCGGTCACCTGGGCACTGGCAACAGTGCTCTGTCACACTGAGTCAGCAGCTGGGACACGTCTGTTGTGTGCCTCTTGTCCAGAGCTTTATAAAGAGAACAGAAGCAAGGGACAAGGTAATGCTGAATGTCTGCAGCCTGTAGATAAGACACGTTTGCTGAAACAGGAAAATTCTCAGTGTTGTTAACTTATTGTTTACCTAAACTGTTTATGATATGATTCCCAGGGCAAGCATTAATAAAGCAATAAAAAATGTTAGCAGAACACTTCAATTAACTGTTCTGCACAAGAGTTTTTTCAATCCTGAGCTGTTTTAAGGAGGCTGCATCCATTAAAGACATAACAAGGGACTCTTTCTGTAAGGATGTCAGCTGCCTCAAGTCCGCTGTGGAATGGGGCAAGTTACAAACATGTAAAAATAAATAAATGACTCTAACTGAATAGAGTCAAGGCATGTCATGTCATTTTTCAGTTTATCAACCTAAGTACAATTTTCCGCATCTAATTTTCTGCTTTTAAATTGGCTACTGAAATAAAAATGGGATAATCAGCCAGTTAAGAATCATCCATAAACAAGAACAAATGTGTCCTGGGAGTAGGACTAAGGAGGCCCCTTATGAGTGTGTGGCAGCTCAGAGACCCTTTCTTTGACTTCCTTGTGGATGCCTACTGTTTGTAAGATTGAGGGAGAGGTTGCTCAGATGAGAGCTATGACTGTGATAGCTGAATGCTGAGGGGTAAAACAAATCATGTTGTAGTTACTGCGAGAGGAAAGGATGATAAAAAAGATGGAACCTGAACAAGGAAAATCAAGGAGGACTGATAAGAGTTAAAAACAGTTTATAACTTCAGGAAAGTCAATATTCATTTTAAAAATATTTTAAGAATGAAGAGAGGGATCTCCTCTTTCAGCTTTGGAGTCCCCCTCCCTCTGTCTCTGTATGGGGGAGCTTCTTCCTTCTGTCTTCTCCCTTCCTTCTTGCCTATTAAACTCTCTGCTCCTTAAAACCAAAATAAATAAATAAACAAACAAACACCTTACTGTCCTAAAGTCATCCAAAAAAAATAAAAAAGGAATTAAGAGACCAGGATACTTAAAATGGCTTGTATTTGAAGCTACCTTCCCTTCCTAGGATTCTGTTTATTCTTAGAAAAAGAAATGTGAAAGAAAACAGGAAATGGATCTGGTCATGCTCAAGAGTATAAGGACTGGCATTTTATAAATCCAGGTAAAAGCAGCACGATAGCACTGCCTGCTGCTCTAATATGTGCACAGCATTACATGACCAACCCTTTCATAGTTACCACCTCTGAAAACTCAACTCCCATTCCATTTAATGTTGACAAAATTTTCTGTGAATCAGAGTGCACTCTGTAGACACAACACAGTTTCAGACCAATAGCTCTCTTGCTTTTTGTAGCTTAATCTGTAATCATCTTGGCAATTAAATCATCTCTCTTCATTCCCCACCAACCTCTCTCTCTCTAACACACACACACACACACACACACACACACACACACGTGCGTGCATGCACACAGTCTTGGATCTGATTTTTCTTAAGGCATTACCCACAACAATAAAGAAGAATAACATTTCCATTTCCATCTCCTAGAGAAAATAAAGGAAAACATCTGGGAGGTGGAAGAGTAGGCGGGAAGAAATTGACCTTAAAATCTCACACAAAACATTAACTTGTATACAACTGACTACACAGTCAACTACAGAGTTCTCAAATGTGTAAAAATTGGCAACAAGTAAAGAAGTAACAATGTTGGTCTCAACACCAATCATTTTTATTATCAGAAGATCCACCTGGAACTACTTCTTTGCTCTAGTGCCATGAGGCATAAATAAGAAGAAAGTGCAATTCTTGGCTTATATGTTGAACACTAGACTAGTTTGCTTAATTGAACATCAGAACAGACAAAAAAAATTCTCTAGGTGCAAAAGCTGCTAGCTACTTTTTAGAAAAGGTTTACATTATTTGAAGGGACATGTGCCAGAAAACAATGACAGATCACAACTACCTAATCTCGCCAAGGAAGGGACAAAATCAGTCTCTTCTTTGTTAGACCACTGGCTATGGAGGCCGGCAAAACAGGGCTCAAATCCCAGCTTTATCACGTATTAGCTACATGATGTTGAGCAGGTATCCTCATTATGCCTCAATTTTTTCATATATAAAATAGGAATAGTTAGAATATCCAACTAATAGGGTGGTTGGAGGAATTACAGGAGGTTCTTATGTGAAAAGTAGTTAGCAGAGTGCTTCCCTGGTGAATGACCCTTCATAAATAGTATCTCTGTATTAGCTGGCTGAGCAAGAGCCTGACTAAACAGTATTTGCTAACAGATCTGCAAGCTGCTGAGTGTAACACTGTATGGAGCAGGCAGAAGGGAAAGGCAATCCTACCATGGAGAAGTGTCAGCACGTTGGGCCAAGACAGGAGAGAACAGAGAGATGACTGTCAAAATTTTAAAATCCCAAAGGTTAGAAAATAAGAAATAAACTGCCTTTTTCTATTACACGTTTTTGCTTTTCCTATAATGAAATGTATGTCTAGCTTTTAATGCGGAGCAGAATGAAAAGGTATCAAATGTTTGTTTAATGCAAACCTCAAAAACTACACAGTTTCCTGATGCAGTGAGGAGGGTGAAAAGAATGACCCAGGCTTGGCTGTCACTCAGAAAGTGGCAGATGGGGGACCTCTGGTGGACCCCTGGCCAAGCCGGACGCAGCCCTCCCCTCACTGCCAGAGAGTCCTCCTCTTACAACAGCAGAATACGAATCTCACCTGTGAGATTAACGGTCTCTGCCCACCTGATGATGGTTGGTTAGACACTATAATCCTCTTCTGTGTTCTGGTTATATGCCCATTCCCCTCCCAGAAGATGGGATGTGCCCACAGGCCTGCCAGGAGGTGGAGGGGGCAGGGGTGCTGGGCTGCAGACCACAGGCAGCTACGTGAATCTGGGCAAAGTCCTTATCCTACCTTGGCCTCAGTTTCCATTTCTTCCTCTATGAAAAGGGGAGACACAGCTAATATTCTGGCCTCACAGGACTGTTGTTATCCTCAAATGAGAGATGCAACTATAATGTAGCAAAAGAATGCAAGGAAATCTATTTTTAGAAACAACAGTCTGTTTGGAAACACTTTCCTTAATGTATTTAACACACTATTACACTCACAGTGAATGTTTAAAAAAAAAAAAAACTTCTAGAACTGAATTGAGATGCTGACAAAGGACTAAATAATTTAGGACATATTTGGAAATGATTAAATTCTTGAATTATTATATAGGTAAGCAAAATTATTCTTAGGGACAGTGTAACATTGCATGCTAATCAGCCTCAAGAGAGGCAGTAACTGTCAACAGCTCGTGGCACACAGCCAACTGTCTGCCGGGCAAGTAAAGAAACTGAATTAGCTTTTTCAGGGGAGCCAGAACACTGAGCCCTGATGACATGAATCCCAAAAGCAATGGAACTCTGAACACAGCCTTTGCCTACAGAGTTTTGCTCTTTTCTTGTCTCTGAATTAAGTTAAAATGAATGCCATTGCCATCAGTTTATAACCACATAGCAATGTTCATTCAAAAACTATCATCAAATATATGAAAACTCGGTCACTGCAAATAAGAGAGTCAGAATTTGACAAAAATGATACAAATCCTGTGAAATATCTGCCTTTACGAGTGTCTGTGCTTACAGCACAGAACAGCCTATGTCTTGTTGGGTATGAGTACGTGTATTTTACAAAATAACAGTGCTGCTCAAGTATCCAACAACAGGAGCTCACACTTTGCTGAACAAGAAGTTTAATATACTTTAATAATAAACCTGGAAATGAACCTAGAGAACAGGATTGAACACAGTGTAACTTCACGACTGACTTAGAAGATAGAAAACATAAAACAGAAAAGAACCTTAACAAATAACACTACAATCACACATGTATTTTCCCCTTGACCTTGAATAGCCTCTGCCTGACTCCCTAGCCAAGAAGCCCCACACATGTAAAATCTGAACCAAATAAAAGATTAT
The DNA here is from genome assembly GCF_028885625.2 of Pongo pygmaeus. Classification (NCBI taxonomy): domain Eukaryota; kingdom Metazoa; phylum Chordata; class Mammalia; order Primates; family Hominidae; genus Pongo; species Pongo pygmaeus. Next base: position 54,887,538 of record NC_072388.2, on the reverse strand, counting down.
TTCATGGGTACACAAAAAGCAAATACACAAACAACCGCATGAAGTTTTTTTGTATTTACTTTTCTATAATGCAGACTAAAAAATAAAGCAACATTAAATGTTACCTTGAAGGCTTAGAGATGACATCTCTGCAAAATATAAGCCAGATTAAGCAAATTCCTGAGTAGTACTGGCATGTATTTCCCAGATAAAAATAAAATTATATTATTAGCTTAAATGTGATATATATTCCACCACATAACAACGTGAAATGTGACTACACAATAAAACTGCATAATTTCTATAACCCACTGTAGTGTCGTCACTTTGCAGTGACACTGTTTTAAGCTACTGACTAAAGCTCACAGCATTAGGTACCTAATTTCCACACCGCTGGTGATAGTGACAAGACCTGACAGGCATAATTAAACAATAGTGAGTTCAATTAAAAATCTGATTTGCAAAACTGGGCTATACTTCAAGACTGATTCTGATTCTCAAGACTCAGTTAATTTTGAAATTAAAATGCTCCTTAACTCATGTGTTTTGCTACCAAAATGTAGAGTTAAATTAAAATATTATCACAGTTTAACACCAAATATGAATTTCCAACAACTGATTTAAGTTATTTTGTTTCTAATCATGTCTTTTAGTCTTGGTTCATGAACTAATGATGTTTTGAAAAAGCTATAAATAAGTCTTAAATCTAAAATAAAAGTATTATTTCCTTCTACCTACCTATTGAGGAAACCCCAAATCATGTGAAAAGAACATCAAAGTCTATTCCCTCACAATGCATTCAGTAGCATGCTCCCCCAGCGGCTTTCCTGTGTGCTATGCTTCGCTACAGCAACAGTATAGGGTTGTCTATCCTTAAATGTCCAAACCCCTTGGTGCCCATGAAAAGGGTGTAGCCTCCAAGACACATTAAAACCTATCACTACAGGATTATTTCCTAGAGAGCAAATACACTTCTGAAGATAGGAAAGAGAAGTTTCAATTGCTGAGTCTCAAATAAAGCTGATAGAAATCTATTCTGATGTTATCTCTATTAGAAGTGAGACTGTCGCATAGATAAGAGAAGCTCAATTGTGTGATTCATGAATGACATATGCCAGCATCTTAGGGCTAAGCAAAAAAAAGCAGTTATTACTTACTGACCAACTACATGTGTGACTATTAAGTGAAATTTGCTAAGATGCCCATAATATCTAAATTAAAATTTAAAAGGCTATTCAGGAGAGTATGAAGCCTATGCAGTCATCTGCTGGTCCGCAATGCTCCTCTGTCAACGCTGGCAATGCTGCACTGCACTGTTTATCTCCTTGGTCATTTCTCCCGAGGCTGTGGAATCCCGGAGGCCAGGAGCTGTCTTAGCCTATCTATCCCAGCATGTCGCCCAGGAAATCTGAAGGGACGTCCTCTGTGTGGCATTCAAGACATGTCAATGTCTCCCCAAATCTACCCTTCCAATCAGCCTTTCCCCACTCACCAAACTTCAAAATGCTACCCTGTGTCCTTCAGTGTATGTGTATCTTACAAATGAAAAACACCTATACGGTATTCCACCCAAAAAGGCTGAACATCCAGCTTCCAAACTCTAGAGGTTGCCGGGCCCTCCAGCCTGCTCCAAGGCTGCCCCTGACATACAGCAGAAGCTGACTCCAAGCTGGGTTCCGTCCAAGACACAGTGTTCTGTATCCTCTTCCTACTAAGAGAACCAAGAAGAAACCACTTGATAAAATTCTGGACATACTCAGGAGAGGGGCTGGGAGAGGAAGAGAGATTAAAATTAAAGATGTTCTACCAAAGCAATGATCATACACATTATCATTTGTAGATATTCTAAACGATACTTCCTAAACCCAATCAATCCAACCCGTGAATACCACCAACATGCAAAAATGGATTCAGAGCAAAAAATTGGCATCATTTCCTATCCTAAACCATCCTGTAAGGCCACTGCATAGCTTCCAGGGGCTCTACCCTCTCTCCCCTCCCCCATCAACCTTCCCTCTGTGCCTCACAGCTGCAGATGCTCACCCCTCCAAGATGGGAATTATACTGTAGTGACATTAGGGCAAATTTTGTAAATGAGTCTTTAAATAAACAACCACTGTGGCCAGGCGCAGTGGCTCACACCTGTAATCCCAGCACTTTGGGAGGCCGAGGTGGGCAGATCCATTGAGGTCTGGAGTTCAAGACCATCCTGGCCAACATGGTGAAACCCCGTCCTTACCAAAAAATACAAAAATTAGTTGGGCATAGTGTTGCATGCCTATAGTTCCAGCTACTTGAGAGGCTGAGGTGGGAGAATCACCTGCACCAGGAAGGCGGAGGTTGCCGCGAGCCGAGATCACACCACTGCACTCCAGCCTGGGCGACAGAGTGAGACCCTGTCTCAAAAAAACCCAGAACCAAAAACCAAAATAAAACCACTGTGCAAGGCACATATTTGTCATTCAGAAAACTGATGTATCCTTCAGGAGAAATCCAACTAAATAAATAATCCTAAGTTTTTTACTGGCATCTTCCTACCCCTCACCAATATTGCTCACTCTGAGCTCCTCTCTTGCTACTTCAATGCCTGCCTCCCTACCACTGGCTTATTAACCTTACCCCCAAACACATTTTTGCTTCCTCCATCCTAAAACTCCACCACCACCATTCTTCTCTTTACAATGAAACTGTCAAACTGCTGAATGACAACAGTCCACATGCTACTTCAGGCTTTGCTCTTTTTCTACTTATTCTCAGCAATCTGGCCTTTGTCCCTCTCTCTCTTTCTGTCTCCTGGAACTGCCCTAAGCTGCCCTTTGGGCTAGTCACTCCTCTTGCCTGCTAACTCGGACTCTGCTTTTAAAGTGTACTCCTCTCTGGGTATCCAATCAGCTAATTCCCTTCTGGATCTCCTTCTGCCTCCACTGTGCAAAGCTTCTGCCTGGGCCCAAAAAGTAAGAGGCAAAACAGAAATAAAAGTAATTCATGATGATAAAAACTGTAACTTCATCCACACATGTTGGAGGAGAAAAGATATCATTACCCTGACAGTTTCCACTTTCATCCAGGTAACCACCAGAAGTGATGTCTCCCAGTGCCAGAGCTCCTATTCTTCAGAACGTGATACTCCAGACAGTTTACCTGCAGTCACTTCCTAGTTTTAGAAATAATTTTAAAGATGGGCTTGAGTCAATAAGAAGACTGAAGGGCAATGACTGCCAAGCTGCAGGTCTAGGAAAGGGCCCCTGCCATCCACTTCTGAGCCAGGGCTCCTGAAAAGGGCACACGCACTGCACGTGTGGACTAAGACCCTCCTCATGACCCCACTCTACAGCCTGGCTTTTCATCCCTGCAACTCCGGAAAGTCTAGCCATTGGCTTTAGTTTGATGTCTCAGCCATGGCTCAAGCTTCCCCTCTCCTGTGGGGCAGGTGTGTGCTCAGCCTCTGGTCCACACCCAGACTGGCCACTGGAACACAACCCCTGTCCTGGCTCAGCCTCCAGGACACTTGCAGGAAAGGAGCTGCTGACAGAAGACTGAAGAGTTATGAAGAGTCTTAATGCCCTGCACGATTGACTCAGACACTTGCTACACAAGCTTGGCAGTGCAGCTGCCACAGGCGGGACTGTGATCAAATATCTCAAAGTCAGAATCCTCATGCCACAAAAGGAGAACAGTAAGACAGCATTGAGGAGTTTCAGTTGTCCTCAGAAAGCCTCATACTGTGTCTTCAACTCCACTGCAGGAGCTGGGCCGGGCCAGGCCATGATCCCAGGCACAGATCCTCTCTCCCCCCATCCCAGGGAGGCAGGGAAAAGAAGAGGGGATGCTTAAGACATATGGCAATGACATTAGGGCTTCTTAAGGAGCAGAGGCTAAGGCTCAGTGATCAACTGAAAGTCAGCCCTGGCAGGAGAGTTCAGGGGGAAATAGTGACACTTTCCAAAATAATAAAATAAAACACAGCACAGTAGTATCTGTGAAAAGCAAAGCAACATAGGGTAGAATGTGAAAAACCAGCCATGCTCAATAACTAATCAAGTAAGAGAATGGATTGTTTTGTAGACTTCAGACACAGTTCCCCAAGCTGGCTTTGGAGACATATTAATGTCCTAAGAAAACGGGGTCTCTGTCCTATTTTTCCCCCAGCTATTTTCACTGTCTTGCTCTTCTTTGGTGACATCTACCCCAACTGGTTCTCTAATTTTTTCTGCCCCAAATAGCAACCTCCAGGACTATTCCCAGCACATAAGAGGCTCTTCATACAATGTGCTGACTAAATGAAGGTCCTAGTCAGCTATTTGACTTTGGGTCTTCTATTTCAATGGTCCTCAAAATCACACTTCTGTTCCTGGGGGACAGCCAACATGCATGCGTCTGTATGGATCTTGAGTTTTGGTCACACGTATTTTTCCTCTTGAAAAAAGAAGAGATGAATTGCCTAGATATACCAAAAAATAAAAAAAAAAAGAGCCTTTTAAATAGCATCTCCACACCACCCGCGACTTGGAATTCAGCCATCTGGCAATCTTATCAGCTGTAAATAACAAATACAAAAATAACACACATTTGTTTAATACTTTTATAATGAAATTTCTCTGAAACTTTGATGTAAGTCTAATGTCCATCTTATTTATATTCATCCATCTATCCACCCCAAAAATATATATTTTGCACTTGATGACAAGTACTATGACTAAAGCTGAAGATACAGGCATCATTCACATTCTCTATCCCAACAAGGTTGAAAAACATACCGGAAAATACATAACTATACAACATGTGAGATACTGCATAAGAGGTGCACACTGAGTACCCTTTGAGCATTGACTCAGCTAGTACATGATGGGGGAGGGGAGTAGAGGGAGCAACCCAGGGAAGGCTTCACAGAAGGTGACAGGCCACAACAATTCTGTGACATCTCAACTCAGAGGTCTGTCCACCAGCCAGAAGAAAACAATCATCTCGTGACCCCATACTGACCTTCAGGGTGGCCTGAGCCAGCCAGCCAGCAACTGTGCAATTGGGGCATTCACAGTAACCGACTAAAGTTGCTTCAGCACTGGCAGCATTGACTCAAGGGATCAAAGCACACGGCAGCAGTGATGGAGCAAATGTCCACAGATGAGATTTTATCTGTCCTTATGGGCACTTCTCAGTTGGCAGCGTAGCAAGACAAAGTACCACTGGTGGGCTAGAACAGCTTTGGGATGGCTTAGAAATCTTGCATACACAATATGCTCAGAATGTGTGAGCTGCACCCAAATGCTCTTGGTAGTTACTTAAGACCAAGGGTGGGAGCAATACCTACCACCAAAAGGAACAGCAAAAGTTATTCAATAGTTATTTTTAGTTATTTAGAGAAAAAAGGATTCTTTTTTCATTTACGTCAAGGGAAAACTCTGAGGATGTTCAGCCATAGGTCAGACAGAAATAGCTGAGTCCCATCCCCCTCAACTTACCGACCACAGGGACTCCAGACTGAAGGCTGACCACAAGCACTGCCTGCCTAGCACTTCAAATCATGCCATTATTGTGGGAAACTTCAACACATGTGGTGGCCAAATGGAACCTTAGCCTTTTCGTTCTCTGACCTCCTTAATTGCAGAGACTTTCAATCTATTCATCTATTCCCAAGCGCATTTTCTGGGTCTGATCACATCTTTATGTCTGGAAATCTTAAATATGAACTAATGGGATCACAAACTCCTGTTCACTTGGTAATTCCACAATATTTGTTTCTGCAGTTCATCAAGCCCTCCCTATTGGTCTCTAGAATTTTCCCTCTGATTTTTAAATTTTTAACTTAAGAAATACAAGTACATAGTTGAAAAAAAAAAACCAAAATCATTCTAAAAGGCTTACAATAAAACACAGAAGCCACTGACTGACCTGCCCCTTCTTCAACACTGACTTCCCAATCCTCATCCCAAAGAAAACCACTTTCAACTCTTGTGGCACTTGCTTTCGTTAATTACTATTAATTCTTAACAGCACAAGTTCCAATTGCAGATGGTATCCACTGATTGATCTCTTTCCCTCTTCTTCCTCCTCCGCACCCCTCTCCCCATCAACGTACATTTTTTTTTCATTTTTCCAATTTGAAATGTGACATTTCACTCCTAAATACTTTGGCATGCTTCTAAGAACCAGGCAAAATTTACCCTACATAACCACAGTACCATTATCACACTAAAGAAATTTAACATTAATATAACAATGTCTAATATACACCCACATTCAAATTTCCCTGATTTTCCCAGTAATGTCTTGTATCATTTGCATTTCCTCCAATCCAAGATCCAATCATGAATCCTGGGTTTAACTTCAACTCTTTATCTCCTTTCACCTGGTACAAATTACCCAGGATTTCCTGTAGTTCCTGACCCTGCTGCACTACCAATTTCCCGTTCTTTGAAAACCAGTGGCAAACCTAAGTGTTAGTGAGGGCATTCCCAGGTATTGGTCCTCTAGCCCTTCAAATGGCTTGGCAAGCAACTAATTCCCTTATTAAATGCTTTTCAGTTTCAAATATTCAAATCATTGGTTCTCAAACGCTTTAGTCTCAAGACTTCTTTACACTCTCTAAAAATTATTGAAAAATCCCCAAAAGCTTTTGTTCATATATCTGTAGGCATTTACCATATTATAAATTAAAATTAAAAATTTTTATTCATTTATTCGCTTACAAAAAACAATAGTAACCACAATACACACTACCACGAAATATTTTATGAAAAAAATCTATTTTCCTAAATGAAAACAATTTACTGGAAGAGTGATGTTGTTTTACATCTTTACAAATCTCTCTAATGTCTGGCTCAATTCTCATATCTGCTTCTGCACTGAGTCTGTTGCAACACATCGATTGGGTTGAAAGTATATGAAGAAAATCTTCCTTTACGTAGATGTATAATTGGAAAAAGGGGTAATTTTTAATAGCCTTTTCAGAAAACGGCAGACACTGCTGTGGTACTACACCAAACTCAGCAAGTGGGGGTCACTTCTTAAAGGTCAGTTGCAATGTGGAGTCTGAAACTACATCAATGAGCTTTTCTTACTCTGTGATGTTAAAATCCATTGGTGTAATTTATACTTTGAATTAATCTTTTAACTATGTACGACTCTGTAACATCATGCATTGATCATTTGGGAAATATTAATTCACTGAGTTATGTAGGTCTTCCAAATGTTGACATATTTCATTATACTTATCAAAAAATCACATTTATTAATATCACCACCAACTTCATCAGAAAAATATTAAGTATTCGGAATTGTCAAGTCTTGGTAGCAGATATAAGTTTTCCAAAATCCTAATTTTTGCTTGAAAGCTTAAATTTTAATGCTGGTAACAAAATTTTTCTGTAATTTCCCTATAGAAAATGGTTGCCAAATGCCCAAGTCTGAATAATCATATTTGTATGTCATTCTTTTAGGTAAAAATGGTCTTCTATGAAAGTGGTGAGTTCAGCTTGCAAGTAAAACAACTGCACAAGTGCTTTTCTTAGAGATAACCATCATACTTTGGTATGTGACAAAAGTTCTATCTATGTACTTCCCATTTCATCATGCATAATAAAAACTCGTGAGTACTCAAGGGTGGAGATTTAATAAAAATAATGTTATTGCTTCTGCAAATGAAATCACATTTTTTTCACTGCAGATACTTTGTGGCAATGAAGAATAAAATGACTACGGTTTGGAGCCACTGCACTGATTCATGCTAAAGTGCCAGCAGTATTCCCCACCATTGCTTTTGCATCATCAGTGCAAATGTCAACACAAGGAAAAAGGCAAATACAACCGTATTGTAGCAGCCCCCATTCTCCTACACCTTCCAGTGAAATAGAAATACTCTTACTTCTTACAGCAGATTCTGCTGTGCCTGTCTGAACAGTCATTTCCCATCTCCTCCTCACACTCCTCCATCCAAATTTATTTTTCAGGTCTTAGATGCCATCTCTTCTGGAAAGTCCCTCTCTGTCTCCCTGAAACTAGTTAGACTGCCACCCTGGACACTTCCATAGCACCTGCATGCTATAGTCAATGACTTTAGTAGGAGCTTCTGAGACAATTCCTTCCCCATTAGCGCCTGCCCTCATCATGGCAAGCACTCAAGAATGACTCTCTTTGCTCACCAGACGACTCCTAAGCTGTTAAAGCTCTGGCTATAAAGCTGGCTGATGCACCTTGATAACACAGCACTTTGAATGTAGGCACCAATGCAGTGTCTGACATGCAAGAGATGTCTGGCTTTTTACAGCTTATATGTCTGGAAAAGATTAGAGTTTTATGTTTGCCTTCTGAGTCCCAGCCTGAATACCTGACAACCTCCAACGTGCCTGTCATTTGGATAAAGGTCCAGAGTCTGTCCTGAGAGAAGGCATGATGGCCATGTCCCTAGGATGGCCAAAGATAATGAGGTACCGTCCTGGTCAGAGTTCCTGCTCTCTGCTGGTGAATCCTGTGGATGCAGGCACTCTTTACCTTCTGGCCAAACGATAATAGCCTTGGCTGTCTTTACAGTTTCTACCCCTTTTGGTCTTTAGCTGGTGCTGAATCCTACCTGGAGTGAGGGCTCTGTAGCCCTTACCAGCCCTCTTTTCCTAACAATCTCCCTATCTGCTTCCCCTGAGTAGGTCTAGGGGATGTTAAAGCTGAATTGTGCTTTATCCACACTATGTAAGTCTCATTTCTATGTAAATACAATTTGCTAAAGGAAAATGAACATGCTAGAAACTTGGCCCCTGTTCCTAATATACCCCAATAATATCATGTTCTAGTGGGACTTGAAATTTTCTTGCTGGAGTCTCCTATTAAATTATAAATCCCTTGTGGGTAGTGAGTATAATATCCTCAGTAGCTACCACAGTATCTGGTACATAGTAGGTGATCAAAAAATATCTGTTGGAGTGATTAAATAATATATATAAAATTATTAGCATAGTGACTAGAACACAGCAGTCAATAGCAGAAGCTGTTCTGATTTTGATATGATGACAATGACAGGAACATTAAGGTTTATACAGAGATTATTCAGTTATTTTTTTCTCTCCCAGCTTTGTGGTCAATGTACAAAGTACAGTATTTATTAATACTAGTAATCTAGTAATCTTAGCATGTGTCTAAGGGTGAGGAGAAAAGATACCATTCATGAATCTTAAAGCTGTATGTTCACTCTGCTCTGGGGTGGTAATTTTTGTTATTAATTTAAACCATCTCTCCAGGATTTCTCTGCAGAATTACAATTGAATACCCACGTAATCACTGAAAACTAAGAACCTTTATTTGATAACTTGTTGAGCACATTTTGATTAGGCATAGCCAACATGCTTTCAGGAATGGCAAGTCATTCTCACATAACATGCAGCAAATCCCTCTGAGGATAATACCAACAAGTTTAATCAAAGGAGTGGCAGTGATCTTGAAATTCAGAAAATACTTGACAGAGTTCCATATCAAAGTTAACAGTCAGTGTACGAGAGCCATGAACCAAGAGGAAAATTGGTATTAGATTTTGATAAAACACTCAACAGCAGGAAACAAACAAAACAAAATGATCAAGGAGGAAAGAAAAAAGCCATAGCATAACGCACGGGCTGGTGATAAAGTCTAGGATTTTTATGTTATTTTAAAACATCTGAAGGGAAACCACTCTGATTGTGTATTCTAGGAATGTAGAACCATTAGAAAAACAAAGTGGCTTTTAATGGAATACAAGAAAATAGAAATAGCACATTAAAAGAGTCATTTACTGAACTCTGAAATGACAACTTACTGGAGTGCTCGGTATGACCAAAACATTAAAGTTGAACTGGAAAGAACCTCTTAAAACGTTTACAAAGTATAATCCATTTGGTGAAGGAGAATGTTGTAAAGTTGGGACAGGTAGAAGAAATACTTTTGTCAATTAAGAATAACTTAAAATTTGTTTTTCTTGAAAGGGAAATGGAAGAGTGATATGCAGACCCACATTCTAATATAACTTTTGTGTTTTTCTGATTAATTCTACTAACACAAGTCACAACACATCTCTTTTGATCAAGTACAGCGAAGTAATCTGAAGCACCACCCTGTAATCAGAAGATGAGAAAGCTCCTGAAGGTACCATTTGTTCTAATTAGGTCACCTTCCTACTGCAAATACTCTAGTAAATGAAGTGTGTCACTTCAGTACTCAACCTTTGCAAAAGACAGTAAACTTCGGAATAGTTGCCACACTTCCTGCTGGGAGCGCCGGTTTGAAAGCTAACTGCTATTTGGTAGGTTATCTGTAGTTCTTTTCATGCATCAAAATAATGGTTACTGATTAGTCCACAGGAAAAAAAAAATCCAACTCTCCAATTACCCTCTTAGATACCCATGATACTTAGAGCAGCCTTTCATTTCAGCTGTATTTAGTTAATTGCTCCCCTCCTTCTCCCAATTACTTCCTATCTCCAAGATCCAGCATCCAGCACAGGGTCAGGTGTGTGTGACGGAGGCAACCCTGAGCACAAGGGCCCTCAAAGCGATCAGAGGTCCTTGCAGCAGCCCCTTGGAATGGTGCTGTGCTCTTGAAAGGGGCATCCAAGTCTTCAGCTCCACATAAACACTATCTGACAGCAAAACATTTTATTTACTTTCAAAACTACTGAATAGTTTTGCTATTCAAACATTCATTTTAACTTTCTATAGAATTACTGCCTTTATCTAAGCTTCCAAGCTTCCCCTTAACCCCATGCCCCCACAACCTTATTACAAAAAAGAGGATTTCATGCTTCCTCAGTCCAGTCCTAGCTAAGCTCAGGTCACTCCTGCCTTCACTAGGATCCAGCTCAATCAACTCTTCCCTGCTGAATTTTCAATCTCCCCCCTCCCCTACAGGCTCATGACCCCACCGTCTCACTTAAGCAAGACTCATTCACATTAAAAAATATATATGAGTAAATCCTTCCTTGACTCCACTACACTACCAGTATCACTCTTTGATCTTCTGTTCACAAATTGCATGCGTTCCTGGCTTGCCGTCTCCATGTCTTCACTGCTCCCACCTCACAGTCCACTCACGGTAGCATGTACCTGTAACTTCTCCAGCGCTCCATGTTCTAGTCAAAGAGCACCCCACAGGGTCCCCATGACCCTTGCACTGGCAAAGCTAGCAGGGCTTCTCAGTCCTCTCTTCCTGACCTCTCGCAGCCTGAGTCTGCTACCCACTCCCTGGGTTTAAAGCACTTCTTTTTTTTTTTTTTTTTTGACAGGGAGTCTCGCTCTGTCGCCCAGGCTGCGGTGCAGTGGCATGGTCTCGGCTCACTGCAACCTCCGCCTCCCAGGTCAAGCGATTCTCCTGCCTCAGCCTCCCAAGTAGCTGGGACTACAGGCGCATGCCACCACGCCCGGCTAATTTTTTGTATTTTTAGTAGAGACAGGCTTTCACCATGTTAGCCAGGATGGTCTCGATCTAACCTCATGATCCGCCCACCTCGGCATCTCAAAGTGCTGGGATTACTAAAGCACTTTCAGATTCTCTTCCCACCCTCCAGGCCCTAACTCATAGACTCCCGCCTCTTTTCCAGGCCCTCTTCTCTTCTTAACAGTTTAAAAGTCCTTTCCAGGGGAGTCATTCCCTCTTTCTCCAAACACCATCTTTATGAAAAACTCCCTAATCTTACCCAAACCCCACTTCCAAGCTCCACACCCATACATTTTACAGCCTTCTGAATGCCAGCACTTCAGGTCTTACAGATGCCTCAAATTCATCATACCGCAAACCACAGTCATCTTCTCCCCTGCTCTACTCCCTCCAAGAAAGACCATGGTCCTCCTCCAAATTCACATTATCCTTCCATTTCTTCAAGTCAGAAGCTCAGAGTGGCCCCAGCCTTTTCCGGCTCTCTTAGCTGCCACATCAAGACAACCTAAGGACTGATCCAAGCATCCACATTAACCTACTATGTGACTATCACTCTAAGCTGTCACCTACTCTTTAGTTTTGCTGCCATCAATTCAGTCTAAAACAATTCAGTCTAAATCACATCACCTTGCCTGGACAATAGCTTCTAACTGATCTCCAAGTATTCACCAACTTTGAGATCTTTAATCATCTCTATAACATCAAAGCAATCACCAATGTGACTGTTCAAAAATGGATATTCATTCCCATCAATCGGCCCCTGTTGAACAAGCTCTCTAACTCCTGCCTGATACTTGGGCTGGCAGGTCCTCCCAGGAGCTCAGCCCTGCTTACTGCTCAGATCTCCCTTCCTGACGCCTCCCAGAGGCAGGGAACTGCCATTATTTTTTCTTGATAAAGCAGGGCCTTTGTACTAGCTGTTTCTCCTTCATTTGTCATTTTCTCTATCCCCCTTCTATCCACTCACCCTTTAACAGTTAAAGCCTAATCTTTTTATAGGTGAGAGACTCAGCTGAAAAGTCACTGATTTTCTCTAATTTAGAGTAGGGTGGGACCTCCTGTATATATAGCCATAATCCCTTTCCAAAACAACAGCCCTAATTACTTGTACTTGTATTGGGCTGCAGAGTTGACCAAGATGAGGACTGAGATCTATCTTGCTCAGGAGCACCTGGCACAGTAAGCGCAGACTTAGCAGGTACTCAATAAATCTTTGGTTAATGAATTATCAGGCTAATAAATGGCCTCATAAACATCATGTTTTCATTGTTTCACTGCATTTTTAATCACTGCTTTGTCCTTCACTGTCCAACTCTGAGAAATTAATGTTTTCCTAATAAATCAAATAGTTCCCAGAAAAAAAGTCTACAGATACAGAAGACATCTATATACATACATCACACACACACACACACACACACACACTAGTACGTGTGTGGAGAGAGAAAAAGATATGTATATTTGCAAAAAAACTTCCTTTTTTTGGCTGAACTAATTCACACTAAGTTGCAGACATTACAATACTTCACCTCTAGATTTTTTTTTTTTTTTTGACAGAGTCTCACTTTGTCACCCAGACTGGAGTGAGGTGGTGCGATTTTGGCTCACTGCAACCTCCGTTTCCTGGGTTCAAACAATTCTCATGCCTCAGCCTCCCGAGTAGCTGGGATTATTGGCATGTGCCACCATGATGCCTGGCTAATTTTTGTATTTTTAGTAGAGACAGGATTTCAGCATGTTGGCCAGGCTGGTCACCCCTAGATCTTTCAGCAATTTTCTACATAATCACAATACTATTATCACATGCAATAAATTAATTTTTATGCAATAATTACTCCATATTTCAACTTCCCAAATTGTTTTAAAAATGCACTTTAACAACTTTTTTTTAAAAAATTCAGGATCCAAGGGATGATGACACACTGCATTTGGTTGTTCTACCTCTTTAATCTCTTTTAATAAAGGACTACTTCCCCGCATTTTATTTTTATTTAATTTTGGTCTTTCGTTATAGACATTTTTGAATAGACCAGGACAGGTATCTTGCAAAATGCTCCATGATCTGGATTTGTCTAGCTGTCTCTCAATAATCAGATTCTGGTTAAAGATGTTGCCAAGAAGACTTCACAGATGATACGTTGTGTACTTCCCACCACTGCAAAACATCAGGAGACGCATCCCCAGAAGACCCTGCCTTGTCCCAATTCAATCATCCTACACCTAGGCCCAAGCTTCTTGAGTCCCACCCTTCCCCATTCCCAGACTCCAGCTGGCCCTCCCTGTGAACAGACATCCAAGTATCATCAGACACTTAGGAAAGCCTCTAATGAGAAAGACACAGAGCCAGCAGGACGCTGGCTGTGAGCAGACCTGGAGAGCAGGCTCCAAGTGTAGCGAAGGAGGGGAGGGTTCCAGGAAAGCTGTCTCCACTCAGAACAGAATTGACAGGTAACTATGAGTCAGAATGGGCCAAGGAGGGCTTTCACTTCTGTGGGACAGAGGAGGTGTAAAGCCATTAGAGAAAAACTGAAAATGAAGCCAAAAGAAAAAAAAGCAACTCTTAAAGGCAGGCTTATTTTGATATTTAAGACAACATTCCCTCAAGTATTTTTTTTACTAAAGGGGTGATGTTATCTGCTTTTTCCTTCCATTTTTACAAACATGGTACAATCAACCCCACTGTTATTTGGTGAAAACAATTAAGTATTTTTTAACAACAACAACAAATACCTTCTGTGGCCCCAGATGGATAATTTTAAGCTGGTTAAGAATGTGGGCTTTGGAGACCTGACCAACATCACTTAGCAGTTGTGTGACACTGGCAGGTTATCTCATGCATCTCTGTGCCTCAGTTTCTACATCTATCAAATAGGGCAATAGAATTTACCTCATCGGGTTGTGAGAACAGACAAGTTAACACACGTTAAGTGCTAGAACAGTATCTAACACATAGTTAACATTCAGTAGATTTTTGTAATCACATGAGTTATTATTAATATTATTGTAAGTCTGTGGTTAAGAAGTCTATTTTAACTTTAAAATGATCTGAGCCATCAGAATTCAGCTTTTGTAGATAAAGAATATGAACAAATTGACTATGGATGGAATTATTCTATATAGTTAGCTTGCTGAATTCTTGGTTAAGCACTACTAACTATATCTTGGTAAACTATGGTGCAACTGAGCCACCCCCTAAAAGCAAAAGACATTTAGCAGTTCACCATATTTTGCAATTAACTAAATGAAAGCCTATGAGAATGAAATGGTTTCAGGTGGAGTTTGACAATACAATTCATCCACAGTATACAGGGAAAAATACTTCCTCAAAAATAACATCGATGTGGTAGGCCCTTAAAAACGATGGATGAATGCATGTAAAATTCTCTGTACACAGAAACATGAACTTAAAAATAGAGTACCACTACTACAGTTGTTTAAATCCCCAGCTCTTTCCTGGATAATTGTCACTACTGGGTATATTACTGTCCAAGTCTCCAGGATGAGTGACTATTTCACATCATGTGGAAGGAGGCTTGCAGGCCTACTTAAGCGAAAAAATCTGTCACTGGTTCTAGCTTACCTTTATCTATATCTTTTGCATTTCTCCTAAGTAACACTCTCATGGAAAATCCACCAGCGAATCCAGGATCATCCTTTGACAGAACAGTGAATTTGAAGAACTGCATGGAAACGGTACTTATCTACAGTTGCATTTTACAGGTTTCTCCCTAAAGCTCAGACACGGTGAATCATTTATCTGGAGCCACATTGCAGGGTGCATGTTCCAGGCCTCCAAATGCATAGGCCAGTGCTCTTCCTTGGGTTCACATTTAAAGACCAAGTTTAATGTTTTTTTAACTGGTGTTTTATAACTAGATTAAATGTATTTTAATATTAGAGATGACTGTGTGCCTTTTTTATTTAAAAAGAAGGCCTATGAAATCCAAACAAACTTGTGAAATCTTTAGACAGTTCCATTTAATAATGATCACTAACGGCCATTAGACCAGGAAAAATCTATGAGGCAATCAATCAGAATGTTTGTTTGAAATGCAAATGTAAGACAACTAATGAAAATGCCAACAGTTCTTCTGCTAAGGCCTGCTGTGATATTAAAAACAGTCTAACAGGAACTTTAATAAGGAGAGACCTGAGTCAGGAATTCAGTTACTTAAAAAAGAATCACCTTTGCCTGAAGTACAGGCTGTTCACTTACAGTCATCAGCATTTCAGAAATCAAAAAGCCAGTATTTCAACAACTGCGTATGTATTTTTGGCTGAATGGTGGTTATATTGATTATTTTACCAGCCCTTTAGTGAGATTTCCTTCCTTCCTGGTCGTCATTTCCAGTTCTAGATGGTACCCTATAGGGTAACAGAAGGCAGTAGAGTGTGGTAGTTATGAAAGGAAGCTCCGGCATTAGACAGACCCAGGCGTGTCTTCGCTCTACTTCTCACCAGCTGTGTGACCTTGGGGAGGTTACTTAACACTCTGTGCCTCACACTCCTCATCTGAAAATGGAAATGATAAAAGCCCTACCTTGTGAAACTGTTGTGAGGGAAAATAAAAAAACATATGCAAAGTGCTTAGCACAGAATCTGGTGGCCATAGATATTACCTGTATGACACAGAATAAGCACTCTGTATTTGGGCTCTCATTATCATTAGGGCAAGGTGGTGGTGTAGTAGTAGTAAAAGAAAGAAGAAATACCTTCTGTTACAATAACAACTACAAATATTTGAAAATGAATTATGACACAGATTAAAAAGAATGTAAACAGTTACATTGAGGTCTTGAATTCTGGCTTTAAATCATTGCTGCCTGTATTGTAAGAACTCTTCGTTAATCACTTAAAACTGCTGACTGCCAGCAAAACCTAAGCTTCATACAGACCCACTGTCTACCAGGCGTTGCCATCCATGTAAGGTAATTTCTACAGTGAAGGTAAACCCCAGATATACTCAATCAATATCAAGTCAACAAAGATTTATTGAGCACCACCTGTGTATATGGCACAACCATAAACAGAACTTGCAGTACAGCTTAATTAAATCCTTGGGCCCGGGTAAGCTGAGTGAAAACTATATGTAAATACTTAAGAAATCGCTGACTGGTTTATCATATATGTTTACAGATTTTAATTTACCAGAACAACTTGTATCTTATCCGTTTATATAACCTGTAGGGTCTGTGTTTAAATCAGGATGAATGTGTCAAAGTAGCCATTAAACTTAATTATCAGGGGGTTTTCACTCATACTTGCTAGTTATAAACTTCAGTTCATTGCTAACCACACCCTGAGAAATCAACAAGAAGAACCATGAAGCACTGGGTAGATTTAATTATTATTTTAAATGTAATCTTCCATTTTAATATTCCCGATATAAAGAAGAGTTTTTCATTGCACTGGGGAATCTACCGTCTGTGATTAGTTGAGCACTTTCATTCTCATGGTTCTTGGTTAACTGAACTGTGACTCAGCAGTAAGTAACATACCAAGACGAGAAATGACCAGGCCAGACCGTCTCTTGTATAAACAAAAACAGAACAGAAGTAAATGGAGATTAGAGCTCAGGCAGAACCGCTACATTCAGTTTCCAAATATGGGCATATGGAGACACTCAGGACAATCACTAAGCATGACCCAGAAGCATCACATGATGACTCTCATGGGGAAGACCTTGGGCAGCAAGAGAGAAGCTTTTGACTCACACATGGTAGTAATAAAATTGTTTTTGTTTACAGAATTCTTGTAGGAAGGGGGGGAAAGATACAAGGTAAAATTAATAAAACTTAAGAAAATAACAGTAGAAAAAGTAAGTAAAGTCATAAGCTGGCTTTTTGAAAATATGAGTAAAACAAAAGCTATTTAAGCAAGAAAAGAAGGAAAAAAGAAAAAAAATACAAAATTAGGAACAGACAAGGTGATATAATTACAGACACTAATGATTAAAATAAAGTGAATATTATGTAAACTTTGTCAAAAATCCAGAGTAGATGGAAGATTCTCTAAGAAAATATAAAAGTACCAAAATTAACCAATGAATAGATGGAAAACAAGAACCATTTATACCCTCTCTCTCTCCTTGTCATCAATATCCCACCATAGTGGGTCATCTCCATCACCATATAAGCATGCTCTCCTATCATCCATCATTAAAAAGTCATAACCCCCAAGCCCTCCCTAGTTTTGCTACTCCCCATCACTGCACATCTGTTCCAAACAGCTGCCACATGTGGGCTCTGCACTTGCTCATCTCCTGTTCACGGCTCAGCCACTCCATGCTGGACACTGTTCCCGCTGCTCCATCAGATTTGCCTTAGCCACCATAGCCACCAACCTGCAAGTGGTCAAATCTAAGTCCCATCCTTTAACTCGCATCTCATTGGACTCACTCAGTGCATGTGATGTTGTCAGCTACTCCGGTCTGCCTTAGGCACACTCCTCTCATGCTCCATGATGCCACGCTCTCTGGGTTCTCCTCCCTATTTCCTGGTCACTCCTTTTCAGCCTTTGTCTAAAGGATGAATTCGCCAATGCTCAGTCCTAAATCTTCTGCCCCTCTCCACATGGTTGAATTCCAGATTCATGTATCCAATTTGTGCCCTCAACTCTTCCCCTCATATCTCACTGGCATCTCAGACTACACAAGACCCAAACCAAACTCTTTGAGTTTCTCCCTAAACCGGCTCCTCTCTTTCGCCTTGAATGGCATCATCATCCATACATTACAATCAATTAATTATTCCTCTGAGAGAGTCCCTTTGCTTCTTCCTCAAAGATATATTCACTTCTCTGTACTTCTACTCCCACCATCCTAGTTGTATTAGTCAGGGTTCTCTAGAGAAGTGGACCAAAGGGGGGGTGTGTGTGTGTGTGTGTGTGTGTGTGTGTGTGTGTGTGTGTGTGTGTGTGTGTGTGTGTGTGTGTGTGTGTGTGTGTGTGTGTGTGTGTCTTCACCAGTGTGTGTGTGTGTGTTTCTGTGTGTCTTCACCTGTGTGTGTGTGTGTGTGTGTGTGTGTGTGTGTGTGTGTGTGTTTCTATCTGTCTGTCTTCACCAGTCACGATTGCTGGTGTGTGTGTCTGCATGTGTGGGTGTGCACAGGCAGGCTGGAGACCCCGGAAAGAACAAAGACTGCAGTTCAAGTCTGAAGGCCATCTGCTGATAATTGCCTCTTGCTTGGATTGGGTTAATCTTTTCATTCTATGCAAGCTTTTACCTCATGTGCTTTACTCAAAGTCTAGAGATTTACATGTTAATCTCATCCAAAAACACCTTCACAGAAACATTGAGAATAACACCTGACCATGTATCTAGGCACAATGGCCCAGCCAAGTTAACACATACAATTAACCATTACACTAGTCTAAGCCACTTCATTTCTGGTCTAAGCCAATGCAACAGGCCCTAACTGGTCTCTCTCCTTCCATCCTTTCCTTCCATATCAAAGCCAGAACACCCTCTTCATGCATAAATGTCTCCCCAAACACCCAACAGCTTCCTATTGCACCCAGATTAAAGCCAAGGCCCATGAACAAGATTTGACTGTACCCTCATCTCATCCCAAGCTCCAACTCTCCACTAACCAGCCCTCAAGCCCAAGCCTGACTCAGAGTCTTAGAATATGCTGACAGTTACACTTCTGCCCCTCTCTGTTTGCAAGACTAAATTCTATGTATGCCTTCATACCTCATCAAAACTTAAATATGTGTCCCTGGCCCTCACAGTATTCTCCACCGTTTGTTTCCTTGACAGTGCTGAGCACCAATGAATATTATATATTTATTCATTTGATTTCTTATTTATTGCCTGCCTCTGCCCCTATAACCTCCATTTGTGCAGGGACCATGTTTGTCTTAACTCATCCCATGCAGAGCCCAGGGCCTGGCACACAGCAGATGCTCAATCAATATTAATTAAATAAACAAAAAATTCTAATGCAAGAAAAATCTAAACACCTAGAATACTTAAAGTATCTGAAAAAATATGTTACATAAACCTTGAGATAGATAAGTACTTCTTATTCAAAACAAGAAACTTATAAAGCTTAAGTGAGAAAATTCCAGATTTGATTATACCCAACTCAAGTATGAGATGAGACACCATGAACAAAGTTAAAAGATAAACAAAATACATGCAACACATATAACAGATTCTACAAATTAAAAAAAAGTCAAACAATACAATTTAAAAATAGGCAAGGAATTTAAATATCGGGTAGTTAATAAATGTCAGGAAATTAACAGATTCTAATCTTAACACATCATATCGGCAAAAATTAAGACGAACGTTCCTAAAGTAAAAATATTTTTAAAGATTATGATTTTAAAATGATCCTATTGGCCATTTTTCAAATGGGCAGTATAATACAATCACAGCGCAGAGGGCAAGACAGCTTTGGCAAGAGAAAAGAATGTACAAAAGCAAGAGGTTGCAGATTTTTTTCTTTCAGCCACATCTGTGATGGATCTACACTGAATATATCTGAAGCAGAGGATTACACATTTTCCAAAGCAAAGATTACCAACCCAGAAATAGTGATGTAATTACTGTCTCATCACCAGATATCAAAATATCAGAGACTAAAAGTTTTCTGTGGCTCAAATTGCTTAGTAAACATAGACTTAGAAGGGCCTTCTCCAGAAATAAATGCCAGACACACTAGTTTCAGGGTTCACAATTTCACTGAAAAACCCCTCAAAACAAAAACAAAATGAAAACATGCTTTGGAAAGAAACAGACATCATTATTTTAAGGGGGGGTGGGGAGTTACTCCTAGGGAATCTCTTCTCTCTAGCCTTTAAATTCATTTGGTATTAATCCTATTTATACAATGTAACCTATACAATCCTAGAAATTGTACTTAAAAATCAGTCATAACATTTTAACCATTTCTGTACTTATTGTAGTCATCTGCTGAGTAAACACTTAATTGTATAGAGTCCCTCCTTCTCTACCCCACGCCCAGTAATGATAAACTGACATTTTGCAGTTAAATAAAAGCCACATCCTGCCAGCTGGGAATACACTTGCAGAGGCCATGCTCTCCTGTCCGCAGCACCGTCGCATGCTGCCTGACACCACACCTGCCAATCACGGCTTGTGCAGACGTGCAGCCTCTGAGACTGGGGCCCAAACTGCCAGCTGGGCAGATTAGGCTTTTTGACATCTGATTCACATTTAAACAACCAGAAGATCTCTGTAGAACTGCTCCAAAACCTAAGAAACGGTTTAATATGGACTAACACAGCCAAGGTGGCAAAGTTTCTCCGGATGAGGGGTTTGCAGTATTTGAACACAGATAATGGCAGCATTTAGAGGAAAGGTATCCCCACCTGTTTCATTAGTGCCAATATTCGTAAGTGAAAAGATCTCCACTGCCTCTAAAGCCTTTAGCTAAATTGCTGAAAGGCCTTCCACACAGCAATTCTGTTTTACGGCCATTAAAAGGCCCAACTAGCTTCAGAACTGCCTCGGTGAACAGATGCAGTGGAAAGCTGCTTCAGCCTCAAACCAGCTGTGAGGGGAGGGGGTAGGACCACCCAGGGCTGCTCACAGGAAGAGGAAGCTCCGCTCTCTCTTGGCAGTTCCAGTGTTTATCTCTCCACGCCCACGTCCCTACTAGAAAATGAGAGAATGGCAAAATGGTGAGAAGCAGACATAAGGACACAATATACAAGTAAACAGGGTGGAGAATGAGCCACAAGAGACTTCCAGAAGCATGCTTTTGAAGGGGGGTGGGGATCCCCTTTTAGAAGGATGGTTATAAGGAATACCAAAGAGAGATTCTCTTCGTCCTCTAGACTTATTTACCTTGCATGCATCCTTCCACCTGCACAGATGCCTAAAAACATTTCACTAACAGCTGTAGAAACAAAACATGTGTCAAGGAAAAGCATTAAATTAATGAGCATCTAGTTTACAGTTTTAGACTGAATTCTCATCAATGGGAAGTGAATTATCCCACATTCATTAGGGTCATCATTACACACAGTGAATAATAGGATACTTTAATTTTGCACAGCTGGCTCTTGAATCCAAAGCATCAACACTCGGTCCTTATTTTCACTTACATAAAAGACAAGATCCTAAATGTACTAATCTCTTACAATTCTCCATTGACTGAATTTTGAGGCAGAGGAATGGGCACTGGTGGAAAGGAGGCTAGAAGGGTATGGGCGGGGGGGGGCATTCTGTGAAAGACTTCATGTGCCAGTCTCTGGACGTGGGGCTGCCTTATCCAGGGCTGCCTTATCCAGTTACCATGGAGAATTATTCAAGCTTTTCAACGGGGTGAAGTGATGCTCCTGAGCAGACATGCTTCTTGTGACGGAGAGAGGGTTCCACATTACCTTCAAAGTATATTTAGCACTTAAGTGTCACATCTAACAGGCATGAATATACTAAGGCCTGCAGTGAAGGGAACACTATCAGTGGCTCATCCGTCAGTCCATTCACAAATGTCCACTGCAAATGTCCATGCTAGGGATGGCAACTGGCGAAGAAGTAGATTCTGCAGGATCTGGGCACTCACTGGGGCAGTGGGGCCTGGTATTAAGGAGAGAAAACCTTAAGCGTGATGCAGCTTTCTCACTTAGATTGGACAGGGTAGGTAGTGAAGAGACCACAGCCAAAGACAGGAAAGACAGAGGAGATTCAGAGGGCAACAGCAGTGCAGGGCCAGATGCTGAGGACAGGAACAGGGGCATCTGAGCCTGCAGGAAGAGAGGCAGACACATGCCAGGAAACATGCTGCCCGAGTGGGAAGTAAACTGTGTATTCATAGTCAGGGCCCCAGCTTCCAGGTAATAAAAGCATCTGACACTCACCTGCATTTTTATCAGTGCTTCCTATGACTTACAAGTCCACAAAGTTCAGAAACAATTACTAGATTCAAAAAAAGAACAAAGTTGTAAAAGACTTGTATCAACTTCTTAAGCCAAATTAAGACTCCCCAACAATGAAAAAATTAACAAGAGCTCAAGGCTCAAGCTAGCTAAGCAATCCTAGAAAGGTCCTGTAACTCTAGGTCTCAGTTTTCACATTGGGAAAAGTGAACAGAAGGAATCAGAATCTTCCTAACATTCTAGGAAAATGGCATCATAACTGGGGCAAATTATATACTCCTTTATTTTGGCAAAAAAGGAGGCTGACTTCCCTTTAAAAATCTCACATTAACTTAAAACATTTTTTCTACATTAAAAATTTCAATTCTTTATCAGAAGTGTGTTTTAAAAGTCAGAAACTTGATAAAATTTTAAAATATTGGTCATTAACATATTTGAGATTAACTGATATGGATTTTTTAAACCTATAAACTTACCAATGTAATTCAGTTGCACGTATCACTAGTGGAGATATCTGGCTGATTTAAATTATTTCAAGTCTATTTTGGTATGTATGACTACGTATTTGCTTGCAGCTTCTTTTCTTTTTCCTTTCCCATTGTCAGGTTTTAGGAAACAATATTTCCCTTCTGTCCAATCTCTGCTATTCCTTCTGCACGCCCTTCCCTCCCCCACTCCCCTGCATTTTTTTATTCTTGGAAATTAGCAATCATGGCCACAATCAGGGTTTTAGCAAAATAAATTCATTCTTGTCAAATCAGATAATGGGTTAAATTCAAGGAGGAGGTAGCTTCAACTGATTGAGGTAACAGAGAAAATCAGCATTTCTTCCAGCCCATACTCCCATCTGGGGGCATCTCACTACCCTCTGTCTTGGGCTGGGGATAGACGGTCTTGAAATGTGCCTCCAACTCTGGGAAGACAGAGGCTCAGAGGACTGAGACCAGCCTTTCTTAATCCAGAACAAAGATGGATTAACCCCATATCGAAAGTCAATTTGTAAGTCATCTCCCTCTATTTCCACAAAGCCTGATTTAAAGCAATGGTTTCTGCTAAGCAGCACAGAATTACTGAAGGAAGAAAAGGAACTTGTCGGAAGAGTCAGATATGCATTCACTTTGCCACACTGCCTGCCAGAGGATACAGCAATGCAGCTTTTTAAAATGAAGTATAATTTGTTAAGAAATTTTCTCACTTATTATTTCCCCTTAGGTCTCCATTCTGTGACATGGTGAAAAAGAAGAAGAAAAGATGTACTATAATACCCAATGTTCTTACAAATAAAAACAGTAATATTGGTTAACATTCGCTGAGCATTTACAACACACCAGGTGCCATTCTTAAAGATGTACATGTATTAACTCATTCATTCTAACCTACGAGTTGAGTAATATTATAGTCCCCAATGTGAGAGATGAGAAAACTGAGGGTCAGAGTGGTTGTCACTTGGCCAAAGAAGAGTTAGAATTTCAATCCAGGGAATTTGACTTCAGAGCCTGTACTATTAACCGGATTCCATACTAACTAGAGCTTAAGAGTCTAAATCAGTAGCCCTCCAGGGGACATCCAGTAACATCTGAAGACATCTTTTGGTAATCATATGAGGGCACAGGAGATGCTACTGGTGTCAAGTGGGTAAAGGCCATAGATGCTGCTAAACATCCTAAAAGGCACAGCACGGGCCCCACAACAAAGATTATCCGGCCCAAACTGCCAATGATGCTGACGTTGAGAAACTCTCAACCTTTGATTAGAAATAATATTCCTAAACCTTTTCATGTTTCCCTCCTTTACCCCAGTTTAACCTGACTCGACTTTAGAAAATGATGGAGAACAGGGAATGTACACTAGAAAGGTATCAGTGTAACAAAAGACAAAATGCAAGAAATTTCAGTAAACTGGTGCTAAAAACTTTATTCCATTTTTCAAAAACAGTACCTTCTCGTTAATCAAAAATAAAAATCTTGGCCAAGTGTGGTGGCTCACGCCTGTAATCCCAGCACTTTGGGAGGCCAAGGCAGGTGGATCACTTGAGGTCAGCAGTTCGAGACCAGCCTGGCCAACATGGCGAAACCCAGTCTCTACTAAAAATACAAAAATTACCTGGACGTGGTGGCATGTGCCTGTAATTCCAGCTACTTGGGAGGCTGAGGCAGGAGAATCGCTTGACTCTGGGAGGCAGAGGTTGCAGTGAGCCAAGATCACACCACTGCACTCCTGGGTGTGCAGTGCGAGTACAGCCTGGGTGACAGAGTGAGACTCTGTCTCAAAAATAAAAATAAAAATAAAATCTTTTCTTTTTAAAAAAAACAAAAACAAAGGTAGTTAACTGGAGCAAAACTTATTAAAAACGATTTTGTATTATAGCTCAAGTAGAAAGTTCTCAAAATTATAGTTTAGATTGCCAGATTTTGAAGTTGCTAGTGGCACGGCAACTTCACTAGAGGAATTTACACTGCCTCTGTCTAATCTCACAGGCTCAGAAGGTGGGCAAGGAATGGAAGGAGTTCCTCATGGGTACTAGCAACACCCTTTGGACAAATACCCTTCTAGTAGCTGGCTGCAGACAACCTGATCTGAACCTGCTGCCCTTCTCTTCTTGAGGTGCCCAGGCAGGCAACCCTTCCACAGCAGTTACAGTCTTTATGGCCTGGACTCCACCCAGCATCACTGTGTGGTTCATTGCTGCTGCCAGCCAGCCACACTGCATTTTCCCACCTAAGGATTCCACTCGAGTGTTAGGTAAAGATGAACTTTCACAAATGAGAAGAAAATATTTCAACCAATTTAACTGTAACACTAAAAACTTTCATCTGTCTCTGGTCAAAAGTTATTAAACTGCTTTGCACTTCATGAAATTACCTAAAAAGCAACAGATTCTAAGAGTCCTAGCTGGGTGTTGCTCGTTCATTCCATCAGTTATGTGACCCTTCTTCTCTGGGTACCTGCCTATAAGAGTGGGTCCTGCTGTCCAGGACCTCACAATCTGCTGGGAACAGAGATTTGTCAGGACCAAGTCCAATGCAAGGCAGGGAAAGGGCACACTAGAGAACACCACAGATTTCACAAAAGGGGTGGCATCGGGGACTGTCACTCACCTTTCAGAATAAAATCCGGAGTTTACCATAAAATTAGAGTTCATCCCCCAAATATTCAATTCTGTAAAATCATTACTGTTTTAGCAGACTAACCAATTTTCTAAGTGAGGATACATTTTTATTTATGCAACAAATAACTATAATTCAAATTGCTGCAAGTTATAAATGTGACCACTGGTAGCTTTTATTGACTTTCATATTTTTTGACTTTACATCCTAAACTAAGATAGCTGACTTTTAAAAATACCTTTAATAATTTACAAAAACTTAACAGGTCTTAGTGTTATCAAAATGTTAAAGCATATTGGCTAACAGAATGAATATTCACACAATGGAATATTATACAGCAATGAACAATTATGATATCCAACAGAGGTTATTTCACTCACAAATATGATACATGAAAGTAGTCAGCAACAAAAAGTCTATACTATAGATCCAACTGTATAAAGTACCAAAACTAATCTGTGGTGTTTGGTCAGGATGGGCGTTATCTGTTACTGCTTGGGGGTGGGGGAGTAACTGGGAGCAAGGGGGTCTTTGAGGGTATTGATAACATCCTGTTACTTGACTTGGGTACTGCAGAAGTGGGTGTGTTCACTTTATGAAAATTCATCAAACTCTACATGTATGTTTTGTGTACTTTAAAGAAAATCTTCTTAAAATAAAAAATGCTGGGTAAGATCTATTTATCAGAATTCTCATTCTTCTGCATTTTAAGGGAACCAAATTTAACATTCATTCTACCTAACTTGTAAGACTTAATTATCAATGCTATTTTAGAAATTTTTAGAATGACATTCTTAGATTTGTGACACTAGAGTAAAATAATAAAATAATTTAATGCTGGGAAAAACTGCTGATGAACTGGTATGTCATGTGCATGATTTCAATCAAGTACTACAGAATGACTTGAAGAGATTTTTTTAAATCTAACTATTCATATGAAACCTCAATTTAGACGTCTAACTCTAATTTGAAAAAAATACACAACTCTCTGTTCAAAATGCAGGAAATGAAACTAATGTTAGCAGACCAGAGAATGCAAAACTGATTTAGATCAGATGCATTTTCACATAAGAATGCCTTATCAAAATGTTGTAATTGGTAAGCATATTCTCCTGTGACGAAAGGCACTGGCTTTCTAAGTTAGTATATTCAACTAATTTAGAAACTGTTCATTGTTAAACCTTCACTGCTGTGATTTAAAAACAAAAAAAAGATACATTTAAATTGTAAAGTTTATAGAGAAAATCTATATTCAAATTATGATGATGCAGTTTTAATTTGTAATCTATCAATGCATTTTAGCTAAGTTTTTAATATAATTAAACTGCCAATAAGTAAGTACAAATGTTAGGTTTCATCATATCCTACACCTATGTATAACTTTTGTAACAGGCCATTAATATTTCCCAGAGAAACCACCATTAATATTAGCTAACATCAATCAACTGCTACCATGTAGTAGGCATATGATGCGTTCCAGGTGTTTCCCATCCTGAGTCACTAGCTGGAGGCAGACTTTATTACTACCAGCAGGGACTTAAGGATTATACATTCCCAACCTGTGAACTCAGGCAGAGAGCCATGAAACTTGCTTTAGCCAGTGCAACGAAAGCACGTCACTTCCAGGTGGAAGCTTGAAGAGCTATGTTCTCTCTCTTACCTCGTCCTACATAATCTTTGAAGTATACATCAAGATGGAACCTCCATCAGCGTGGGTTCCTGAATTTTCACAAGGAACACAGCCCCCAAGTTAACCCATGATGGACAAAAACTGAGTAGTAAACCTTCATGCTTTATTGCTGTCAACTCACTGAGATTTCAGAGTTGTTACTGTACAATAACCTGGTCTCAACTGACTGATATAAATCCCTATTTTATTTTATTTTCTTTGAGACAGAGTTTCGTTCTGTCACCCAGGCTGGAGTGCAGTGGCGAGATCTTGACTCACTGCAACCTCCACCACCCGGGATCAAGCTGTCTCCTGTCTCAGCCTCCCCAGTAGCTGGGACTATAGGCACAGGCCACCACACCCGGCTAATTTTTGTATTTTTAGTAGAGATGGGGTTTCACCATATTGGTCAGGCTTGTCTCGAACTCCTGACCTCAGGTGATCCACCTGCCTCAGCCTTCTAAAGTGCTGGGATTACAGACATAAGCCACCGCGCCCAGCCTAAATCCCTATTTTATAAAGTGAAAGATGAGCCACAAAAAGGCATTTTTTGCCCAACAGCCTACAGATATTAAACAAGGAAACTAAACATTCAAAAAATCTACCTTTGAAAGCCCACACTTTCACTCAGTTCTGCTTTTCATAATTTAAAAAATATATAATCAACCATTACATCTTAAAACTCTCAAAAACAAATGCTATGCCTGAAATCAGAAGGAAAAAAAACCAGAGATACATACAAGTTTTTATGCAACGCTGCTTATCATGATGCTATTTATAATAGAAAAATTTAGAAACGACAATAGAAGGGTTAAATTTTAATATTAATACACTGAATACATTAACATAATAAAATACTATGCAGTGGCTAAAAACCACGTTTTCAATGGTCATTTAATGATACAGGGAAATGTCATAACATAAGAGATGGAAAAAGGGATAGAAAGCAATATTCATAGTATAATCCCAAGATTCCAGAACTAACCTGAACAAAATTTACCAAGCATACCTGATATATAAACTATCTATGCATGTGCCTGTGGGTTTGCAGAATACCAATCCATTAGTTATTGACCCATTAGAACCAGTGACTGTCCCAAAGCAGGTCACACTATTTGGTTACTCATTCAACAAAGTGTGCTTGGCAATGGGAGTACAGAAATGAAAGACAGTATCTGCCTTCAAGGAGCCTGCCGTCCAGGAAGACACGAGAAGTCAGCCAACTCCAATGCAGCGTCAGAGCACTTGTGGGGATTTACAAGAGGCACTCTAGGAGTTCACAAAAAGACTTCTCACTGAGGCTGGGAGTGAGGGGAGACGTCCAAGGAGGAAATGGCAGCTGGGCCAACTTTTCCGAATACTGATATTGAGGGCTAGTACACCAGACTGAAGAACATCCTAGGCAACGACAACGCCCCCTGCGAAGGTCCAGAGGCGAGAGAAAACGTGGCCACCTGCGGAGCACAGAGAAGAGCATGGCGATCCTGCACGGCTCACGTGGCAGCAGAATGAGCACAGTGTGAACCAGAAGGGAGCTGCCTATCTGAGAGCTCCCAAACCTAGGCTGCCCTCCATCACCTCTAACTTCAATAAAACAAAACCAAAGCTTCCTGAAGCCACTCATTCGTGCCTCCCCTGGAACATGGTTATGATCAATAAAGAGCTTATAAATAGGTATCTCTGTGAATCAGTCAGCAATGGGAGGACTTCAAAGAGGATAAAGTACTTTTTCAGAAAAGTTAAGGCCAATCACGCACTTTAACATGAAAAGCAAAAGGTGTCACAAAACAGGCCACAACCATTCCAAGTCAGCCACTGGTACCTCAATGATCCTCCCTTGAAGTCTGTGACTTCTTTTCAGCTATACAGAACTTACTGTGATATATTCTCTACTACAAGCGGTCATAACTACCCCACAACCAAACTACTTAAAAGTCAAGCCTCCATTATTTTTGCTTTTGTAGAAAAGGCTCTTTCTACAGAGCACCTGATTTTAGACTGACAGCTTATCCTAACACTGATACTTATATAATGTACAAACTTGTCCCTTGTAGGTCTACAAAGCAACTTCCATTTCTACTGGCAAATATCATATTCACTTATTTTAGGGTTGCAACATTCTAGTTTGGATGAATAAATTTCCCAATTCACACTATAGAAATGTGGAAAAATGAGGAGCAGAACCCAGCTTTGGTCTTATCCTTCAGAATATTTTCTACTTGCCATCTGCAGCAACAGACCAACATTCTTGGGTCCTAGGTAGTGCACCTGGCTTAGTGACTTAGGTCAACATACTGAGCTTCCCTTTTTTAACTCCTTCATTTGCAGAATGAGCAGTCAGTTTGAATAAAGCTCCTTTCAACTTTAATGCTCCATGTTTGTTTTCTTAAGTTGCAGCAAAAGATTCTTTTCCTCCATGAAAAGATGGGTTGCAAGTGCCTGAATCAGTGTCATAATTCAAATAAGTTTGAGTAGAAGCATAATTATAAATGCAGACAGAACTATTCTTTCCACACTGACATGTTAAAAGCAACTCTAATAAAATTATGCTTTAAGGACAACACAAATTATTTTTCCAACGAATACATGCATCAAGTCAAAATTATAATTACTGTATATCAGTAATGCAGATAATTACACAGATAATTAAGTTACTGAGTGCTAGAGTCAAGTTTCCTGCTCTAATGTTCTCCATCCAAAAGAATTCTAAAAGAAACAAAAAACCTCATTCCCTGCCTCTCAATTCTTTCATCTCTTCCCCAACCTTTCATTTCCCCCACCACCAGATTAAGAGCTGCTCAGTAATGTGAGGTATTCTGCATTTGATTTTCCATAAAATAGTATGTGTAAGTTTTCTCTTGTGGTTATAACAAATTACCACAAAACTTAGCAGCTAAAAACAACACTAATTTATTATCTCGCAGATCTGTTTGCCAGAAGTTCAGCAGGCTTGGCTGATTTCTCTGCCTGAGTCTCACAAGGCCAAAATCAAGGGGCTGACAGGGCAGCACCTATGGAGGTTCTACGGAATAATCTGTTTTCAGGGACATTCAGGGACCTGGTAGGATTGAGTTCCATGTGATTATAGGACTGAAGCCCTTGTTTCCTTGCTGGACAGCTGCCAGGGCTGTTCTCAGCTTCTAGAAGCCACCTGCACTCCTTGGCTCATAGTCCCCTCCCTCTTCATCTTCAGATCCAGAAGCAGCAGGTGGAGTCCCTCTCATGCTCCAAATCTCTCCTGCTCCTTCTTCCCTCACATGAGTCTTCTCCATTCCCCTTTCACTATTAAGGACCCTTGTGATTACAATGGGTCCACCCATATAATCCAGGATAATCTCCCTATTTTAAGTCTCATGACCTTAATTCCACCTGCAAAATCCTTTTTGCCATGTAAGGTAATATATTCACAGATTCCAGTGATTAATGTATGAACATCCTGGGAGAATGGGGACAGAAATTATTCTGCCAACCATATAATACATGCATGAAAAAAGAGACAAATGTCCCTTTTTGCTAGAAAACATGAATAATTCTATCCAGACAACACAGCAAAGCAGCAATTTATGTTAAGTATCAATACATACACACAAAATTAGTTGTTGGTGCTTAAAAAGATGAAACTAGTATGCTAGAAAAAAAAGATTACAGAAAAACAAAAATGTTATTGTCGAACTAGATTAATTGCTGAAACTAACAAAAATGTGATATAATGAAGCAACTCTTCTACTTTCTTGAAGTATTCAGTGGACACTGCAAATCATACCGCAAATTTTAATTTTAAACATACTATATCTTAAAACCTACTTTAAACACTCTTACACAAATCTGTATAAAGAAATGATGATAAGTAGGTATGCTGCTTCAGATTTTAAATCAGTGAAAGTAACACTGCCTGGCTTAAATACTGCAGCAAAAAGCTCAACATTTTACTTAGGTGATTTGAAAGAAAATGTATTTAAATAAGAGAGCCTAAGTTTGCTTTGTGAGTAACAGAAGTAAAAAACTAAACCAAAAATAAGAAGGAAAAAGAACAGCTCACAAATTACTATACTTACATTATTTGCAACAACAGAATTACCAAAAGAACTACATAAAAACATAAAAGTATTGATTAATCAAATTTTACAGAAAAGTACTGATTAGTCAAAATTTATGGAAATGTAATAGAGGGTTAGTAACAGCCAATTCTTGATCTAAAACTCACTCTATGTAAAACATATAATAGGATAATCACCTAATCACAGATATATTTATTAAAGTTATTCATGTCAGGAGTGATATTATTTAACAACCAGCCTTTTAATAAAAAATTAGCCATATAAATAAGAAATTGTAAAATATTCCATTTATTCTCTAAATAATATGAATTACACATTTTATGAAACCGTATCCCAGGTGAAGTAAGTTCTAACAGCAACCATTCATCAAATCATGTGACTCATTTCCAAGTCATCTGTCAATTGTTACAAATTACTAGTATGAGCTTTTTATTTGATGTATCTGTCACAAGCTAAGCAATATATGAGCTGTGATTGATATAAGAAACCAAATTCTTCCAATAATTTATCCCATTTAATTTAAGGACAATGGGCAAACCAAGTCTTAATATACACAGATTTTCCCATCACATAATACTGCTCATAGTAAATCTTCCATTACCTTCTACTGAACTAATATTAGTTAAATTCTATTTTTTCAGCCCTAATAATACTGAGATTTTATATTCACTATTTCTATTACCATCCAAGTCTTATGAAAATCTCTTATTTATTGGATTGTTCTGTTTAATTTCTGGCTTAGTTATACAAAATTTTGTTTGCCTTCAATCTATGGTGCTTTGAAAACAACAATTAGCCAAGTTCTCAGAATCAATAAATTAAAAGGATGTTATTAAAATTTAATTGTATTCCTTAGATTTGTCACCAAATAAGTGCATTTTCTTTTAATTTGCCAGGCAATGTAAGAGTTTTTCCCTTGGAATTAATATTTTGTTTCATTTCAAATTTGTCTGTTCCTCTAATACCTTCATCTCCATCACAGTTTCCTGTATTTGGTTTATATGTTCTATCACTTAGTATTTGTCAAATAAATCTGTCCATTTTAATAATTAAAATTTTTCTTTTTTCTAAAACCATGGAAAAAATTCACATTGGTTAGTATATCATGTAATAGAGGCAA
The DNA here is from genome assembly GCF_028885625.2 of Pongo pygmaeus. Taxonomy (NCBI): domain Eukaryota; kingdom Metazoa; phylum Chordata; class Mammalia; order Primates; family Hominidae; genus Pongo; species Pongo pygmaeus. The sequence continues at coordinate 54,855,360 of NC_072388.2, read as the reverse complement.
ACTGCTAAAAAAATTGTCCAAATGCTATTTTAACAATGTCCATTAACATGAATATTCCCATCTTTGGCTGACCGTTAAAGGTCCAAACAGTCATCTCAATTCCAAGGTCTCAAATATGTTATTTAATTCTCTAGTATTTATTTGATATAAGATAAATGTAAAATTTCCAAAAAAAAGTTAAGTGGTTTACTTGGCTTATCTTCCTATTGCATCATCCAGAGATAACCAAATATAAGTGAGACAGCATCAAATGAAAACACCTAGAAGTTTTTCTAGAATTTCAGCTAAGACAACTTTTTCTCCCTAACAATATACTTGCACCATCTGTGAAACATTCACAAGGTTTTCATGTAAATATTTCTCATAGAAACCATTTTTCTTCAGTATGACTAATAAAGTTTAATATATTTCAGATGTTGTTCCTTCCAGCTCCATGAAATCAATAAAAACCATCACACTATCTTTGAAGTCTTAAATATCGCATTTTAAGTAAATTATTAAAATACTTCTATGTGAAATTGTTGGAGCTCTGTCAATAATGACTGAAATTTTACTGCCCTGATTTGTAAGTTCTCCAAAATGCATTTCTGCATCTCAGTAGATATATGTTTTGCAACGATCAGGACCATAAACCTAAACTTTCATGCTACATTCACATAAACACAATTCTTGAAGTCCTAATAAATACTTTATGTCAGTAAATTATTTTAAACCATACAGTATATTATATTGATACTTCATAAATTTTTTTTCCTTTGCCTTGTCAAAACTCTCAGATAAAATGTTTTTGGATGTTGTTATTTCAATTTTTTGGAAACTGATTTATGTTTATTATTTTTTGTTGAAATAATCAAATTGTTCTTGATTCTAGACCTACAAATCATTTGTTTCAGGTTTATATTCCTGCATAGTATTAAAGATATTCTTAACTGTGTTTTATTACTGTTATTTTTTTCTTCTCTCAGAGATTCAGAATATTCATGTTTATGACATCTAAAAAAAGAAAACTTACCCAAACTTCGTTGCCTCTTTATTTAAAATTAAATACTCAACAAATTAATTCTTGAACTTCTAAGTACGAAACACCACACACGACTAATCCAAGAGTTATAATGTAGTAACAATGAAAGAAACCAAAGAAAGACCTATTTAAAACTCAGTTATTTAAATGCAGGAGCAACGAGAAAGTATGAGGCTGATGATAAGCTGATGACTCTCCCGAAGCACCAAGGCCCCAGCTCTATCATGAACGTGCAGGAGATCAACGCCACCCACTGCCATGAGACACAGGCTCGGCAGACAGACAGTGAGCGCTTCCAAAGTGGACCCCAGCACATCCTACAAAATCAGCTAGGGTGAATGAGTTTATGTTGAAAATTATATTGTTAGTTTTACCACTTCTCATGGTTACTGTTGTATTATTCATCAACTGATAAGAAAGTGTTTCAATATTTTATCAACCAGTAGAGCCACAGCAGCCCAAACACGGTGAAGAGCAGCCTGGTTGTAGCAATGACATTAAATGGCCCTCATGTTTCTCTAAACTATCAAAGACCACTAATATTTTCCATTCGGAAATAGGCCAGCTGGAATAAAGTGATTTTCAGTTACTTTTTAAAAGTAAAATACCCAAAAAAGGACATTTCAATAAAGCATAATCTGAGAAGGGAAAACCATTATGAAGAGTTTTCCACAGTAATGTTGCTAAATTTAAAACATGCAGCTAACAAAATATTTCCTATCAGGCACCAGTATCCACACCGTCACCACCACCACCATCATACTATTTACTGGTTGAGTAAGAGCAAAATAGTTGTCCCATATCATAAAAAAGTAAACGAACACATAAACTGACTTGAATTCTCAGTCACATCATGTCACTCCCTCTGCTTCACACCCTTCAATATTTCCCCTTATATAAAAATCCAAATTTTCCAGCCAGACCCACAAGACCCCTGGATCTCTGCTCTTTTGGTCAACTCCTCTCTCCTCTCCAGCTCACAGCTCTCGCATCACTTTTTTAGAGGTCCTTCCTTGCACCTTGTCTAAACTCTGCGCCCCCTTCCTCTTAGCGCTTTCCACAATGTGCGGTTGAATGTATATCCTATGATTCTTTCTCGTTTGCCTACTCACTAGACATTTAGCTCCATGCGGATGTGTTTGTTCACAGCAGAATATCCAATACCTGGCATGATGCCTGGCCATGGAAGGTGCTGAATAAATATTTGTTGAATAAATGGATGGGTGAATAAATTGCTAAAAGCCCTATGCCTATGCAACAGAATGGCCAGAAGTAACACAGGACTTCTGATTAAAAAAAAACACACACACACACATTACATAATCAGAGAAATACTTCTGAGTGTTATTCTGAGAGCAAATACATACATGAATAAACACTACACAAATAGAGATTACATAACAGTAGCACACACTTGCCATCCTCATTTGACTTAGCCTGGATATAGACATACACGGAAAACTAAGAGGTCCTGTTTCCCAGCTGCCACGACCACCAGCAAAGGGATATCCCTGTTCTGCGCCCAGAATGTGGGCAGAGAGAACGATCGTGGTGGAGGGAAGAAACAAGACAGCCAAAAGGCAAAGAACTTAAATCCTAGCAATGAATAACCACACCTACCCTTCTAGGTCCCACTTTCCCAACTCCAATCAAAGATGAACTTTCATTACCAATACTGCAGCATCAAAAATCTCAGGGTACACAAACCACTGTCATTTCAGGCCAGTGTCTGCCAAGTACCATGACATTTACTGGCATTCTTAAGGGGCATGGGGTGAGGAATAAAGACCAAAAAAAAAAAAAAAGTCCACCGGGGTCAGGAAGGGCCCAGAGCCAGAGACAAAGGAAGAGGGATACCCATAGAGCCCAGAGAAAGAGAATCTGGAGTGGAATTAAGACATACCTGGAGAGGCCAAGTGGGCCAATAACCGTGCCAAACAGAGACAGGCTAATGGGCTGGAGATCTTCATAAGAGATAAGGAAGTATATCCAGAAATAGAATGAACTGGAGATAATTCTCATTTCCAAGTGACAACGGGCTGTAAGGGGCACCATATCAGTGGGAAAAGTGGCAAAGAAAATGAAAGAGTTAAAGTATTACAAGCCACAGATGCTACAGGGTCAGGGAGAAAGAGACTCGGGGGTAGGTACTGAGTCACTGAAATATGTTCCACAAACATAAGATGGAAAAAATAACAAAAGAGTACATTCATTGAAAATCAGATTCAGTTAAAGCCAGGAAGTGGGAGGGGTATCTGAAGAAAAGGTTAAATATGTAAAGGGCTGAGTTCACAACTGGCTGGAGCTCCAAGGTAGAAGGTGCCAACAGAGCAGACCCAGCAGCAGCAGTGGCCAGGCACGGCTGGCAGGGATGAGAGTTTGAGAGGGAGCAGGAGTAAGGGGCGGAAGAGGTAGACGTGGGGCTCCAAGGTAGAAGGTGCCAACAGAGCAAATCAAGCAGCAGGAGTGGCCGGGTACAGCTGGCCAGGACAAGAGTTTGAGAGTCTGAAAGGCAACATGGTGTGGTTGATCTGCTCACAATAAATATGTCTGGTCTTAGTCTGCCCATCTCCCTTGGTCATAGTTCAGTGACCCAGGGGAGACCTATCAGATTCTCTCTCTTGAAAATGTAAAACCTTTAAAAGAGATAGAAGCTGGTTGGAGGAAAGTCACTATGTAACACTCTTGAAAAAATATCCACGTGCACTCCTGTTGATACTCCAGTTCTCTTCTCTCTCAAAACCTGGTTACTCAACTTTTCCCTGATTCTGAGGGCTAGCCTATAATAATTTCTCTTACTTTTGTCTGTTTTATCTTAGCCAGAATAATTTCTATTGTTATAACCAAAGTATATTTTCTAATTCAACAGAGCTCCTGCTTGAAGCCAATTTACTCAGTTTCTAATGAGTAAACCGAGGCCCTGAGAATATATTTTTCCCAGATTATAAAATACAGAGGGTCAAGACCTAAATTCAATCTGCCCTACTTTTAGTACTGTGGGTAATATTTTTAAACACAGACTTAGATGACAATTATCAAAAGATTAATAATCTAAATAACTTGAAGTAAAATCTAGGTATAAAAGTAAAACATAAAAGGCTAAAATGGGAGGAGATGGCAGTGGCTAAAGAATAAAGAAGAGATACTTTTCTCTCAATAGTTGCAAATTTTCATTCTATCACAACATGAAGCATGAGTAATCAAAGCAAGATTTCTATACATTTTTTAAAATGTCAACCATTGTATTAACATGAACCCAAGATTTTAAAAAAGAGGAAGGAAAAAAAAGAAATGTCAATAAATAGACAAACTTATAAGGACCACATCTAAATACCAGAACGTTTCTGGCACTCATCACATGCTTAAAAACGTCTGTTTTGGTTATCGTTCTTCACCACATATTTTTGGAGTATAAAATGTTTCTCCTATTTCCTTGACCTCTTAAGATTCTGTTGTTATTTTACCTCTTCCTTTCCTCAGAATCTTCATAAAGTTGTATTTCCTTTGTTTTCCTCATAAAATGTTCTTTCCACCTAAAAATGTTTAGTTTATTTCTCTTTTTCTAGCTTTGGCTTATCTACTAAATATTAATCTTTCTTGTTTCCTTGGTGTTTGATATTTTCTTATCTACTCATCCCCTCATTAATACAAGATCGTTTCAATTGGCACCTCCTAACAAATTCTTTCAATGGCACTGCTTCAGAAATAGGAGCTTTTTAAAAATAAAAACATTAACAAAGGTGATCTATGTTTACATTGCATATAAATATCACACATGCTTCCATGAAGCCATTCCTTTTTCTTCCAAAAGTGGGTTTTCAGGAAAAATGGAAATCAAGACTCTCATTTATATGCCAGGTGGTCCAAACTCATGATCAACAGGTACAGCCAGTAGCCCCATATGAAATGCTTCATGTAAATATATTTTATAGAAAATAAGACTATATATTAAGGAATTTATTTAATTAAAGAAACACTGTAATAAATCTACTATGTAACATATATCAATTGGAATAAAAACTCAGATTTTTCCCTCGACTTATAGATCAGAAAACAAATAAAATAACCAGTTTTTTTAAATTAGCATTTTATTCACTTCAAAATTATGAGAAAAAAATATGTATCGACCTCTTTTATCACTTGGTCGTGTATACTTTTCATCCTTCTATGAGCCACACAAATTCAATTCCATGTACATACAGATTATGTAAAACCACCTACTACACTCGATTAACAGAAGGAAAATAAATCATGAGGTTTATACCCAGATTTAAAACAAAAACTCTTTAGGATAAAGAACATCACATTTCAACTACATCTATTCCAAATTAATAAATGCTAGCTGCTTTGGTATCCTAAAGCAGTGCTTCCTAATAGGACAGATTTTACCTGCCCAGCCCTCCCCAGGAGACAGGCTGCAATGTCTTGAGACATTTTTGGTGATTAACAACTGTGGTGAGCAAGAATGCGGGGGTGCTACTGGCACTTAGCGGGTCAAGGCCAGGGAAGCTGCTAAACACCCTACAATGCACAGCACAGCCCCTCACAACAAAGCATTATCCAGCCTCAAATGGTCTGAGAGACTGTCCTACATGAAAAGACGAAAGGAAAGAGAGCAGCAGACAAGGCGTATCTGTGAGTCACTGTTTGCCAGCACCCTCCCAACTCTTGACAGACCCACCTACCTTGGATGCCTGGGGTGTGGATATCACGTGGACGGTGCTGGGTTTGACACCATTTGCCTTGGGCCGCTTGTAGAGGGCAAATCTACTTTTCCTCCGTCCTCTATCTCCATTGGGTAAAGCACCATTGTACCTAGAAATAGAGAAGAAAGAGTTCATCTATCTGCAAATTTTTCAAGTTTTAAACATAGAAGTTTGAGGTATTGAATAAGGGAAAAGACAGGAATGGTCATAAAAGAATTGCCCGCTAAACACTCCACAAAAGGAAAGGGTTGCAACAAAGACTTCAGCTGTAATGAAATTCAAATCACTTCTAGGAACTTAATTTAAGAGTGATGTACAAGTAATTATAGGTTTCCTACTTTATAAAGTCAGACTCTTCAAATCTTTTTGGAAAGAGGCAGAGTCTAAATAAGCAAATGAGTATTCTGCAGAGGCCATATTAGGGCTGGCTCAATTCAACTAGCACCATTCTAATAGACCCCAGAGATACACTTGAGAAATATTTTTAAATGAACTAGTTAGAAAATAGCATACTAATTAAACCTCATCTCTCACTTTCAAACCATGTTAATGTTGTCTGCAGGATCTTTATTTGTAAGACAACCAATTTAGTTACTTGCTTTCTTAAAAGTTCAGAATCCTCCACATTCACTCTCATTTCTGTTTGAACCCTACACTGTCAGCTTAGCAAAAGACAGCTTGCAGAAATTAAATATATTTTTGTTAGCAAAAATTAGCTTGCAAAAATATACACATGAGTTTTAGTCCACAAATTGTCAAATAACTTAGAAGTCATCTGGAAAACATATAATGTCCTTAAGCAGGTTTCCTGTATTTAGCTAATACCAGTGCTTAAAAGACATGCAGGATCACACTTAGCATTTCAATTTTTAGTTGTATTTTCTAACTCTGGATTAATCGGCCCTTGTATGTTCTTACTGATGGCTACATTAACACAACTATTCTCTGCTTCCACCTTGGCGGAAGCTCTTTTCAAGAAAAAAAAAAAAAACTAAAACAAGTAACATTTAAAATTTACACAGGTATGTATGACGGCTCCAAGGCTCCCCCCAGAACACCAAGGTTAGGAGACAGCACGTCTGGTGGCTTGTTCCTGTCCCACAGATCCCTGGGCCTTCTCCACTTTTCCAGCTACACCCAGAAGGGAGTGGCCGGACGGGGGAAGCAGGAACTTGTGAAGCCCACTGGGGAATAGAAGTTGGAAGAAAGGGGCTTTGTGTGTTTGTTTCACCAGTCAAGTAAGCGCCACAGTCTGACAATGGTTTCAAATTATCACTGTAAGTTATTCCCACTGTCTTTTTAATGTTTCCATTTCCAGCACAAAGGAATGTCAGCTATATAAAAATGTCTCCAGAATAAAAAGATAACCTATTTCAAGTCTTATTCCTCTAGTTTTTCTCAGGCAGATCAGAATCATGTACACTATTTTCTTAAACGTGTTTGTGACGACTACTATAAAGTATCCATGAGTCAACAACCATTACAAACCCGCTTTGTTTTAATATATTTCCATGTCACTTAAATCAAGATGAACGTTCTATATTAAAGGAAGCAATTAAAGCCAGGATTGTAAACAACTTAGAGGAACATTTTCACTACTGTGGCCTACACACAATTAGTACAAGATCTGGCAAGGCTTGCTATGCCCTTCACTTCTACCCAGCTCTGTGTGTATGGCAGGTGCACTTGACAGCAATAATGTCATTGAGAATGACCCTGTATGGTAGAACACACCTGAATGTGTGTTCAGAGTTCCAAGCTACGGTATCCAAGAGTGGCCAAACCAGAGAGTCATTCCTTATCTATGAGGAACATCTGAGTGCCCATCCAGTCCCACGGAACACAGGCTCTCCAGGATATCACGGCCCTTTGCTTTGGTTAAGTGAAGGTTCGCAGGTGGCAGTTGTTAGGGGGAGCATGTTAAATGAAAATGCTATGTTAACTGCATGCCTTTTATATGCAGTTGTGGTTCTCCCGCTCAACCCACCGCCACTGGCTCTCTCCCCTGTATGTAAGCCACCAACAAAACCCCATGTCTCATCTGCTGGCTCTGAGTCTCTTCTTCAGCCTCTTGAATCTGGTGCCATCCCCACTGGAGTTGAGAGGGGTTTGGCACAAGTCTGCGTTGCATCTTTCTTGCCTCAACTATAGACTCCAGGTCAATAGGCCTTAGCCTCGTAAGGTGCAGCAGATGCTTGTTTGGCTATCTGATCACAACTATACTTCCTTCTCTGGCATCTATTCCTTAACTCCAAAAGTTGAACCCCAGCACCATGTTTGAATGAAATGGCCATGCCAACATCTTCCTCACCACTCTGGGGCTGACTGGCCAGAGGCTGACATCTGACTCAACCTGGCCAATAATATTCTAATTTTGGAAAATACAAAATTGGGACAGAGAGATAGTCATCCATTCTCAGTTGCTGGCTAGAGCTGTAAAATGTAAACACAGGAGCTGTGGGGATGTCACAAAGTGTTATATGGCTGAAAAAGCAGACAAAGTGAAGAAGGAAGCAGAAGAACAGAGACAAGCACAAAAAGCAATGGAAAGAGGATCCTTAAGGGTTTCTGTTGGCCCAGATGTACTCCAGCCGTTCTTGACAAAATTCCTTCAGCTTCAGCTAACTCAATTTGATTTCCACGAGTTACAACCCAAAAGTCATATCTAATATAAAGGGAGGAAAAAAACCAGAAGTGTCAACCTTAACACATGCAGAAACATTTTAATTTAAATTGCCTAAGCATAGAGGCACAGATATTGCAGGTTAAGCAAATAATAAGCCAGCCTACTTACAGACTGCCTACTTACTTAATACATCTAGATGAAAAATCCTATTGGAAATAATTAAAGTGGCAGTGGAAAAACCAGTGTCACCATGAGACAAGTTTCTAATTAGGTTAAGCTACATGGTCATTCATTCGATATTTACAATGCCAAGTACTAGAGCTACAATGATGAATATCAGCTTCCCTGCCTTCACAGAGCTCTCTGCTCAGAAGGAGAGAACGGCACAATAACAAATATGATAAATACACATGTAACAAGATGCACTTATAGCACAAGGCACATGGGAGGACGCATTAGAGAAGGCTTCATGGTGGAAGTACTGCTTGAACTGTCGAAATCTTGGCCAGGCACGTTGGCTCATGCCTGTAATTCTAGCACTTTGGGAGGCCGAAGCGGGTAGATAGCTTGAGCCCAGGAGTTCGAGACCAGCCTGGGCAATGTGTCGAAACCCCACCTCTACAAAAAATACGAAAATTAGCCTGGTGTGGTGGCATGCACCTGTAGTCACGGCTACTCGGGCGGCTGAGGTGGGAAGATCACTTGAGCCAGGAAAGTGGAGACTACAGTGAGCCAAGATCATGCCACTGTACTCCAGCCTGGGTGACACAGCAAGACTGTCAAAAAAGAAAAGAAAGAAAAAGAAATCTAAGTAAGAAGTCTAAATGGAGAATGAAGGGGTGATAGAATGTGCAAGGCAAGGAGGACTACACAGTTCAGCACTATGGAGAGTATGAAGTTCAAGTGGAGAGAGTAGTGGGAAAGGAGGGTAAAAGGTAGGCAGGAGCCTGACTGTAACGTCCTGGTTGTATTAGTCCATTCTCACGCTGCTATAAAGAACTACCTGTGAAGAAAAGAGGTTTAACTGACTCACTGTTCCATAGGGTTAACAAGAAGCTCGACTGGGAAGCCTCAGGAAACTTACAATCATGACAGAAGCCAAAGGGGAAACAATCACCTTCTTCTCACAGCAGCAGGAGAGAAGAAAGCTCGAGAAGGGGAAAGTGACACACACTTTTAAACCATCAGATCTTGTTAGAACTCATTCACTATCACGAGAACAGCAAGGGGGAAATCCAACCCCCACCCCGCCATCCAATCGCCTCCCGCCAGGTCCCTCCTCTGACACACAGGAATCACAACTCAAGACGAGATTTGGGTGGGGACACAGAGCTAAACCCTATCACCGGTACTCCCTAAGGGTTATGGCTTTTTACCGTAAGGGGAATGAAAAGTCTGGTAAGATTTAAGCAAATGGCTAACATGACTGGAAATATAAAGTAATCAGATAGGGTGGCACAGTGCAGGAGGAACTGGAAGAAATTAGAGGCAAGACCAGACCAGATTAGAGGCAAGATGATCAGATAGCAGCACCACCATAGCCATGGGGAGCTACGTACAGTGGATTGAATGGTGGCCTTAAAAAGATACATCCAAGGTTGGGCATGATGGCTCATGCCTGTAATCCCGGCACTTTGGGAGGCAGAGGCGGGTGGATCACTTGAGGTCAGGAGTTCAAAACCAGCCTGGCCAACATGGTGAAACCCCGTCTCTACTTAAAATACAAAAAATTAGCTGGGCATGATAGCACATGCCTGTAATCCCAGCTACTTGAGAGGCTGAGGCAGGAGAATCACTTGAACCCAGGAAGCAGAGGTTTCAGTGGGCCGAGACCGTACCACTGCACTCCAGCCTGGGCGACAGAGCAAGACTCAGTCTCAAAAAAAAAAAGATACATCCATGTCACTTGTGAATATGACGTTTTGGAAAAGGGGTGTTTGCAGATGTAATTAAGACCAGGATCTCAAGATGAGATCATCCTCGATTACTGATAGGTTGATAGGTCCTAAATCCAATGGCAAGTGATTTTGTAAGAGGTACACAGGGATAGAGAGGAGACGACCATGTGATGGAGGCAGAGACTGAGGTGATGCAACCACAAGCCAAGGAATATTTGGAGCCCCAGAAGCTGGAAGAGGCAAGGAAAGATTCTCCCCTTAAGAGCCTTCAGGGGAATCAGGGCCCTGCCGACACCTTGATTTCAGACTTGTGGCCTCTAGAACTGTAAGAGAATAAACATCTGTTGTTACCAAGTTTGTGGTAATGTGTTATGGCAGCCACAGGAAACTATAAAAGCCTGAACCAAAGCAGTGATGATGGAGATGAACTGGAGGATTAGAGAAAAATTTTAGAGTTGTTTTCAATACAAAGTGAACATCAGAATCACCTGGAAAAAAAAAAAAAAACCTTACAAAAATATGAATGCCTAAAACCCAAGAGATTCTGGTTCAATAAGCCTGAGATGAGGCTCCAGGTCTGCATTTTTGCAAAGCTCCCCAAGTGATGCAGCCACAGGTAAGAACACTGGTTTTAAAGACAAAATTCACAGTAACTGGTAACCCGTCTGGATGCACAGGGTGAGGGATAAAGGGAACATCATACAGCCTTCTGGCCTGGCCAGAGTGACAGCATTGTTAGGAACAGGAATTACAGGGACATCCGGGGGAGGCATGGAGGAGGCAACTGAAGTTAGGTCTGGAGCTCCAGAGAAATTATAACCCTGGGGCCTTCACCATGCAGGGGCAGTTAAAGTCATGAGAATAAATGAGGCTACTCAAGAAAAAGGTGCAGAATAAGGAAGCAAGGAAAGCTGGGACAGAGCCTGGGAAATTCAACTATTTAAGGAAACAGTCCTTTCTTTGTCACAGGCATAAGGACCAGGACCAAGAGAAAGTTGTATCGCCAAAGACCAAAGAATTTCAACAGTGTCTAATCAGTTAAGAGGTCAGTTAAGAGAAAGAAAATGCACAACCATGATTTGGAAAAGAATGAGTCATTGGTGATCTCACCCATCTTCAAAACAAAGCAAAAACAAGCAAATGCCTCCAACCCTAAGCTTCACTATGAGCCTCCACTCTGATTTCCATTTTCTCCTCACAAAGCCAAGAATCTTGAAAAGTACCCACACCCATTATTCTGCTTCCAATACTTGCTGGCTTTTCAGTCCACTATCATTCAATCTTTGCCCCCAGATCCAAAAGTACATTTGATCACTCATCATACACTCGGCACACTAACCAACCTCCCCTCCTTAAAAGTCTCCCAGCCGCTCTCCTATCAAGGAACCCAGTGTGGTAGATTAAAGAGGGCTTCTTCTCCCACTAAGAGGTGGAGTCTAACTCCCCTCTCCCTAAATCTGGGCTGGCTCTAGTGGCTTGCTTACTAACAACATGCAAAGGAAGTGATGTTCTGAGACTTCCGAAGGCCAGTGTGAAAAGCCGACTACCCTGGGACCACCATGCTGGGCAGGCCACACACAGGCACTCTGCTCAGCAGTCCCAGCAGAGCCCACCCTTCTAGCCACCCCACTAAGGCAGCAGACATGAGTGAAGCCATCGTGGACACTCCAGACCAGCTGATGACCACCAGGTAACCTCAGCTGATACCATATGGGGCAGAACTGTCCAAACTCCTGACCCACAGAATTGTGCATTAAGTAAAATGTTTTAAGCCACTAAGTTTGGGGTAGTTGGTTACACAGTAATAGATTCCTGGAACAGGAAGCCCCAAACCCTTCCCACAGTCATCATCTCCCTGCCAATCTTTTTTTCTTTTTCTTTTTTTTTTTTTTTTTGTTTTTGAGATGGAGTCTCCTCTGTCACCCAGGCTGGAGTGCAGTGGCATGATCTTGGCTCACTACAACCTCCGCCTCCCGAGTTCAAGTGATCCTCATGCCTCAGCCTCCCGAGTAACAGGGACTACAGGTGTGCACCACCATGCCCAGCTATTTTGGGTATTTTTAGTACAGACAGGGTTTCGCCATATTGGCCAGGCTGGTTTCGAACTCCTGACCTCAAGTGATCTGCCCGCCTCAGCCTCCCAAAGTGCTGGGATTACAGGCATGAGCCACTGTGCCCGGCTGGTCCCCAATCTATTTTAAGTGGAACACTGTCACCTCCTCCTGAAAACTATCACCAAATCTTCCCCTGCCTATTCGCACCCCCCATCTGGCCCATCTGCCTCCTAGGGAATGTGAGTTCTAAAAAAGTGAGGCCTTCTGTATCTCTGGCACCTGGAACAGTGTAACAGGGACACATGGTAGGCACTGAAAACCTACAAGCTGGCTGGCTGATGAGAGGACCATTATCTTAGTATGTTTTGTGCTGCTATAAGAGAATACCTGAGACTCGGTAATTTATAAAGAAGAGAGATTTCTTTCTTACACTTCTAAAGACTGGGACGTCCAAGGTCAGAGAGCCTGCATTTGGAGAGGCCTGCTTGGCCTCCCTAGATGTTTCATCCCATGGTGGAAGGGCAAGAGAGCATGTGTACCAGAGAGAGCAAGAAATTGAACTCATCCTTTTATCAGGAACCCATTCCTGAGATAACACTATTAATCATTTACAAGGGTGGAGCCCTCATGACCTAATCACCTCTTATAGGTCCCGCCTCTCAACACTGCTGCATTGGGGATTAAGTTTCCAACACATGAACTTTGAGGGGCACATTCAAACCATAGCAACCATCTTTTGTATAGTAGAATAGAGCCCAGACATAAAGACGAAATTCTGCTTACAAAGGCAAAAAGTTACTGTCCCATGAAAGAAGGTCAGAACGTTCCCTGGGCTGGCACACTTTTCAGCCAGTAAGTTTGTAGAAATAAAATGTCCGAGTGCTGCTGCCACACCTGTTTCAGCTGCTGCAACAGGGGTATTTCAATTCGAGACCATAAGAGCCTTTCAGGATCAACTTTCTTTTTTATTCTGGAGACTTAAAAACATGTATTTAATAAATGTGTGATGAAAATTTAACTCTTCATATATGCAGAGCAAACAGCTGGTCTTTATAGTAAGGGTATTTGGGAGCTTCAAAGAATAATGAAAATGCTGTGTAAGAAACTTAACCAAGTAATAAAGGGTTTTTCTGCTTTATAGTTTAGAGTTCACATATTAATTCACATATTAATGGGAATTAATAACATTTGCTGTATACTTACTATGTGCCAAGAAACCCTGTGAAGGAGACATTATTACTCCTAGTGGACAGATAAAAGGCTCAGAATGACTGATCACACACGAACTTACACAGTTAGGAAAGGTCAGGCAGAACCTAAAGCTACATCAGTTCTGTCTGACTCCAAATTTCATACTCTTTCCAGTAGACAACACTGACAGTTTTTAAATTCAAGACATTTTTTGGCATACAGTGCAAAGATGGAGTCTTAAAAAGATGTCTGCCACCTAAAAATGTATTTGTCAATAAGAATTTTCTATGGGAAACCAGAGCAAGAAGGGGGGTGCTAGGTGCTCCCAGTCACATTTTGGAGACGTCACAGTTTATCTTAACTAGCCTGAACTCTTACAGCGACATCCACATGGAATGGAAGCGATGTGGGCTCCAGAAGTAGAGGTTACATCAGCATCACAGGATCACATTCCAGAAGTGGTCAGCTCTTCATTACAGGCTGAAGATTCTGCCTTCCTTCCAAAGCAACTGCTCTGTCACTTGCACCAACAAATCACAAGCAACTACTATAATCAAAGTAAACTGTACACTGCAGATGAACAGGACATGACACTAGAGACAGACTCAAAGGCAGGGCACACAGTCTCTGAGAAAACCCTGCAATCTGGCACCAGTCTTGAGGTAGCTCACCCTAACTCACTGTATAAATGCACTATTCCAACCGCGTTTAAGAAAATATCCATATGCCAATAAGTGCCTAACATTGGTTTTATGAAATTATAGTCCCAACCCCCTTATTATTTAACCTATCATATATGCATGGACTTCCCCTGACCCAATGGACTATAAAGCCCAGAAACGCAAGAACGTTTATTTCTCTTTGCTTAAGAAATGCTGCATATAGGAGGAGGGGGAGCAAGATGGCAGAATTAAAGGCTGCACCCATTGTCCCACCTCACAAGGACACCAAGTTAACAACTATCTACACAGAAAAAATACCTTCATGAGAACCAAAAATCAGGTAAGCACTGATAATACCTGGTTTTAACTTCATTATCACTGAAAGAGGCTCTAGAAGAGACAGAAGAAACAGTCCTGAACCACCGACACCATCCCTTCCACACTCCACGCAGCAGCAGCAAGCCTAGTGCTAAGAGCTCTGGGAGCTGAGGAGGGAGAGCACAGTAATGGTGAGGCATTGAACTCAATGCTGTTCTGTTAGAGCAAAAGAAACACCAGACCAACTCAGCTGACGCCCAACCACGGAGGGAGCATTTAAACTAGCCCTGGCCAATCGCCTATCCCAGTGGTCTGAACTTGAGTCCCCGCAAACCTCACCACCAAGGGATACAGTGCTCTGTGTCTCCATGTAAACTTGGAGGGCAGTCAAGGCCAAAAGCACTGCAACTCTTAGGTGAGTCCTAGTGATGAGCTAGGCCCAGAGACCATGGGCTTGGCGGTGGGGAGAGGAGGGATACATGATGTACTTAGACACCAGATGGAACAGCCCAGGCAGTGTTGGTATCACCCCTCCCCTAACCTCAGGCTGCATAGCTTGTGGCTCCAAAAGAGACCCTTTCCTTCTGTCCAACTGAAGAGAGGAGAGGGTAGAGTGGGGAGGACTTTGTCTTGCATCTTGGATAACAGCTGAGCCACAGCAGGCTAGGGCACCAGTCAGAGTCATGAGGTCCCCATTCCAGGCCCTAACTCCCAGATGACATTTCTAGATACAACCTGGGCAAGAAGGGAACCCACCACCTTGAAGGGAAGGACCCAGTCCTGCCAGCATTCACCACCTGTTAACTGAAGAGCCCTTGACCCTGAATAACCAGCAGTGATACCCAGGTACTACATCAAGGGCCTTGGTGGCTTCTGGTGAGACTTGCTGGCTTCTGTTGAGACTCAGCACATTCCCAGCTGTAGCAGCTATGGGGCAAAACTCCTTCTGCTTGACAAAGGCAAAGGGAAAAGCAAAGGGCACTTTGTCTTGCACCTTACGTACCAGCACAGCCACAGGGGGGTAGAGCACCAAGCAGAATCTTGGGGTCCCTGATTCTAGGACTTGATTCTTGGATGGCATTTCTGGACCTTCCCTGGACCAGAGGGGACCCCACTGACCTGAGGGTGAGTCCCAGGCCAGGCAGCATTCACAACAAGCTGACTTAAGAGACTCTAGGCCGTAAGGGAACACTGGCAGTAGTCTGGCAGTACTCCTCATGGTCTAGGGTGGCAGTGGCTATGGGGTAAGGCTTCTCTGCCTTTGGAAAGCGAAGGCAAGAACAGGAAGAACTGCACCTTCTAGTCTGAGGGCCAACTCAGCCACAATAAAATAGAACACTGGGTAGACTTCTAAGGTTTTTGACTCTAGTCCCTGACTTCAGGGCAGTACTTTTGGACCCACCCAGGGCCTGGGGGACCTCGCTGCTCAGAAGGAAAGGACACAGCCTGGCTGGTTTTGCCAGCTGCTGATTACAGAGCCCCAGAGCCCTGAGTGAACATAGGCAGTAGCCAGGGAATAGTTACAGCAGGCCTTGGGCAAGACCCAATGCTGTGCTGGCTCCAGGTCTGATCCAGTGCAGTCACAGTGGTGGTGGCCACAGGGGGGGCTTGTGTCACTCCACCCCCAGCGTTAGGTGGCTCAGAACAGAGAAAGAGACTCTGTATGTCTGGGAGAAAGTAAGAGAAGAGACAAAGAGTCTCTGCCTGGCAATCCAGAGAATTCTCCTAGATTTTGTCCAACACCATCAAGGCAGTTTCTCTCTGAGTCTCCAAGAACCACAGTGTTACTGGGCTTGAAGTGCCCCCTAAAGCCGATATAGCTTAGATCACAACACCTAAGTCCTTTCAAATATACAGCAAGCCATCCCAAAAAGGAGGGCTATAAATAAGCCCAGAAAGTGAAGACTACAATAAGTACCTAATTTTTGAATGCCCAGACACTGAAGAACATCTACTAGCATCAACACGATCCAGGAAAACATGACCTCACCAAATGAACTAAATAAGGCACCAGGGACCAAACTTAGAGAAACAAATATATGTGACCTTTCACACAAAGAATGCAAAATAGCTGTTTTTGAAAAAACTCAAAGAAATTCAAGATAACACAGAGAAGGAATTCAGCATTCTACCAGATAAATTTAACAAACAGACTGAAATAATTAAAAATCTAGCAGAAATTCTGGAGCTGAAAAAGTGCAATTGGTGTACTGAAGAATGCATCGGAGTCCTTTAATAGCAGTGTGGATCAAGCTGAAGAATTTGTTAGGCTGAAGACAGGCTATTTGAAAATATACAGAGGAGAGAAAAGAAAAAAGTATAAAAAACAAAAAAAGCATGCCTACAAGATCTTGGAAATAGCCTCAAAGGGGCAAATCTAAGAATTATTGGTCTTAAAGAAAAGGTACAGAAAGAGATAGGAACAGAAAGTTTATTCAAAGGGATAATAACAGAGTACTTCCCAAATCTAAAGAAAGATAGCAATATCCAACTACAAGAAGATTATAGAACACTAAGCAGATTTAATCCAAAGAAGAATACCTCAAGGTATTTAATAATCAAACTCCCAAAGGTCAAGAACAAAGAAAGGATCCTAGGACAGGCACAGTGGCTCACGCCTGTAATCCCAGCACTTTGGGAGGCCGAGGCGGGCGGATCATGAGGTCAGGAGATCAAGACCATCCTGGCTAACATGCTGAAACGCTGTCTCTACTAAAAACACACAAAAAAATAGTCAGGCATGGTGGCAGGTGCCCGTAGTCCTAGCTACTCAGGAGGCTGAGGCAGGAGAATGGCGTGAACCTGGGAGGCGGAGCTTGCAGTGAGCTGAGATCGTGCCACTGCACTCCATCCTGGGCGACAGCACAAGACTCCATCTCAAGAAATAAAAAAAAAAAAAAAAAGAAAAAAAACCCAACTAACAAACAAATCACATACAATGGAACTCCAATATGTCTGGCAGCAGACTTTTCAGTGGAAACCTTAGAGGCCAGGAAAGAGTAGCATGACATAAAGTGCTGAAGGAAAAAAACTTTACCCTAGAATAGTATATTTAGAAAAAACATCCTTCAAAGATGAAGAAGAAATAAAGACTTACCCAGACAAACAAAAGCTGAGGAATTTCCTACAAGAAATGAGAAATTTCTTATAAGAAATGAGAAATTTCCTACAAGAAATAAGACCCCTCCTACAAGAAATGCTAAATGGAGTACTTCAATCAGAAAGAAAAGGGCATTAATGAGCCATAGATAATCACCTGAAGGTACAAAATTCACAACTAATAGTAAGTACACAGAAAAACACAGAATATTATAACACTTTAACTATGGTGTGTAAACTACTCTTATCCTAAGTAGAAAGATGAACCAATCAAAAATATACCTACATCAATATTTCAAGACATAGTCAGTACAGTAAGACATAAACAGAACAACAAAAAGTTAAAAAGCACGTGTAGGGGTGGCAAAGTTAAGGCATAGCATTTTTCTTAGTTTTCTTTTTGTTTGTTTATGCAAATAGTGGTAAGTTGTTATTGGGTTAAAATAACCGGTTATAAGATAGTATTTGCAAGCCTCATGTTATCCTCAAATCAAAAAACATACAACAGATATACAAAAAACAAGAAACTAAGTCATATCACCAGAGAAAATCACCTTCGCTAGAGGAAGACAAGAAGAAAAGAAGGAAGAGAAGACCATGTAACAACCACAAAATAAATAACAAAATGGCAGAAACCCTTATTAATAATGAGAGTTTAGTCTATTTACATTTAATGTAAAGACCCATTGATCTGACCCATTGATCTGTTCCCTACAAGAAACAAGCTTCATCTATAAAGACACATATGGACTGAAAATAAAGGGATGGAAAAAGTTATTCCAGCCAATGGAAACCAAAAAAGAGCAGGAGTTGCTGTACTTATGTCAGACAAAATTGATTTCGAGAAAAAAAACTATAAGAAGAGACAAAGACAGTCACTATATAATGATAAAGGGGCCAACTCAGCCCCTTTAGCTAGAGAGATAAGCCCCAATACAATAATAACTGGAGACTTCACACCCCACTTTCAACACTGAACAGATCTTCCAAACAGAAGATCAACAAAGAAACATTGCACTTCATCTGCACTATGGAAGAAAATGAATCTAATAGGTATTTACAAAATATTTCATCCAACAGCTGCAGAATGCACATTCTTTTCCTCAGCACATGGATCATTCTCAAGGATAGACCACATTATGTGGTCTGTCCAAGGTCATATGTGTTAGGTCACATATGAGCTTGAAGACAGGCTATTTGAAAACAAATGTTAAACAAGTCTTAAAACATTCAAAAAATTTGAAATATCAAACATCTTATCTGATCACAATGGAATAAAAGTAGAAATTTATAACAAGAGAAATTCTGGAAACTATACAAATACATGTAAATTAAACAATATGCTACTGAATGACCAGTGGGTCAATGAAGAACTTAAGAAGGAAACTGAAAAATATCTTGAAACAAATGATGATGGAAACACAGCATATCAAAACCTATCAGATACAGCAAAAGTAGTACTAACAGGGAAGTTTATAGCTGTTAACGGCCTATATCAAAAGAGAAAAAACTTCAAATGAACAATCTAATGATGCATCTTAAAGGACTAGAAAAGCAAGAGCAAACCAAACCCAAAATTAGTAGAAGAAATAATAAAGATCAGAGCAGAAATTGAAATGAAAGAAACAAAAGATCAATAAAACAAAAAGTTGGTTTTTTGAAAAAAACCAACAAAATTGACAAACCTTTAGCCACACTAAGAAAAAAGAGAAAAGACCCAAATAAATAAAACCAGAAATGAAAAAGAAGACATTACAACTGATACTACTGCAGAAATCCAAATGATCATTAGTGGCTATTATGAGCAACTATATGCCAATAAATGAGAAAATCTAGAAGAAATGGAAAAATTCCCAGACACACACAACTTACAAAGATTGAACCAGGAAGAATCTGGTTCAATCCTGAACCAGACCAATAACCAAAACCTGAACAGACCAATAACAGATAAGATTAAAGCTATAACAAGAAGTCTCCCAGTAAAGAAAAGCCTGGAACCTGGTGACTTCACTGCTGAATTCTAGAAGGCATTTAAAGAACTAATACCAATCCTATTCAAACTATTCCAAAAAATAGAGGAGGAAATACTTTCCAAACTTATTCTATGAGGCCAGTATTTCCCTGATACCAAAACCACATGAAGACACATCAAAAAAAGAAAACTACAGGCTAATATCTCTGGTGAATAATGATGCATAAATCCACAACAAAATACTAGCAAACTTAATTCAACAATACATTAGAAAGAACATTCACCATGACCAAGTGGGATTTATTCCTGGGATGCAAGGATGGTTCAACATATGCAAATCAATCAATATGATACACTGTATCAACACAATGAAGGATAAAATGGATTTATCCTTCAATTAATGCTTAAAAAGCATTTGACAAAATTCAACATCCCTTCATGATAAAAGCACTCAAAAAACTAAGTATAGAATGAACATACCTCAACATAATAAGAGCCATACATGACAGACCCACAGCTAGTATCATACTGAATGGGGAAAAGCCTATCCTTTAAGATCTGGAACATAACAAGGATGCCCACTGTTACTACCATTACTCAACATAGTACTGGACGTCCTAGCTAGAGTAATCAGATAAGATGTAAAGGGCATCCAAACCAGAAAGCAGGAAGTCGAATTATCCTTGTTCGCAGATAATATAACCTTATATTTGGAAAAAATGTAAAGACTACAAGAAAACTATTAGAATTGATCAACAAATTCAGTAAAGTTGCAGAATACAAAATCAACATACAAAAGTCAGTAGCATTTCTATGTGCCAATACTGAACAAGGTGAAAAAGAAATTTTAAAAGTAATCCCATTTACAATAGCCACACATAAAATTAATACCTAGGAATTAACCAGTGAAGTGAAAGATCTCTATAATGAAAACTATATAATACTGAAAAGGACACCAAAAAATGAAAAGACATCCCATGTTCATGGATTGGAAAAATAAATATTATTCAAATGTCCATACTACCCAAAGCAATCTACAGATTCAATGAAATCCCTATCGAAATACCAGTAACATCCTCCACAGAAATAGAAAAAGAAATCCTAAAAAGTATACAGAGCAACAAAAGACCCAGAATAGCCAAAGCTGTCCTAAGTATAAAGAATGAAACTGGAAGAATCACATTACCTGACTTAAAATTACACTACAGAGGTACAGTAACCAAAACAGCATGGTACTGGTATAAAAACAGACACATAGACCAATGGAACAGAATAGAGAACCCAGAAACAAATCCACACACCTACAATGAACTCATTTTTGACAAATGTACTAAGAACATACACTGGGAAAAAGCCTCTTCAATAAATAGTGCTGGGAAAACTGGATATCCATAGGCAGACGAATGAAACTAGACTACTATCTCTCACCATATACAAAAATCAAATCAAAATGCATTAAAGATTTAAATCTAAGACCTCAAACTATGAAATTACTACAAGCAAACACTGGGGAAAATCTCCAGGACACTGGCCTAGTCAAAAACTTCCTGAATAATACTCCACAAGCACTGGCAACCAAAGCAAAAATGGACAGCCATTTGTCACATCAAGTTAAAAAGTTTCTGCACAGCAAAGGATACAATCAATAAAGAGAAAACCCACAGAACGGGAGAAAATATTTTAAAACTACTCATTTGACAAGGGATTAATAATCAGAATATATAAGGAGCTCAAACAAAAAAAATCTAATAATCCAATCAAAACATGGGCTAAAGATTTAAATAGACATTTCTCAAAGAAAGACATACAAATGACAAACAGGTGCTCAACATAACTGATCATCAGAGAAATGCAAATAAAAACTACAATGAGATATCATCTCACCCCAGTTTAAGTGGCTTTTATCCAAATGACAGGCAATAATAAATGCTGGCAAGGACATGGAGAAAAGGAAACCCTTGTACATTGCTGTTGGGAATGTAAATTAGTACAACCACTATAAGAACAGTTTGGAGGTTCCTCAAAAAACCAAAAATTGAGCTACCATATGACTCAGCAATCTCACTACTGGATATATACCAAAAAGAAAGGAAATCAGTATATCAAAGAGATATCTGCATTCCTATGTTTGCTGCAGCACTATTTACAAGAGCTAAGATTTGGAAGCAACCTAGGTATCCATCAACAGATGAATGGATAAAGAAAATGTGGTACATATACGCAATGGAGTACTATTCAGCCATAAAAGGAAATAAGATCCAGTTATTTGCAACAATGTGGATGGAACTGGAAGTCATTATGTTAAGTAAAATGAGCCAGGCACAGAAAAACAAACATCACATGTTCTCACTTATTTGTGAGATCTAAAAACCAAAACAACTGAACTCACTGACATAGAGTAGAAAGATGGTCACCAGTGGCTGGGAAGGCCGAGAGGAAGGTAGGGATGGTTAACGGGTATTTAAAAAAAAATAGAAAACTGAATAAGACCTACTATTTGATAGTGCAATAAGGTGGCTACAGTCAATAATAACTTAGTTGTACATTTTAAAATAACTTACAGAATGTAATTGGATTGTGTGTAACTCAAATGCTTGAGGGGATGGATACCCCATTCTCCATAATGTGGTTATTTCACATTGCATGCCTGTATCAAAACATCTCATGCACCCCTAAATATATACACCTACTGTGTACCCACCAAAATTTTTTTAAAAAGAAATGTTGCATATGGGAAAGTCTTACAAAGTACGTAGGTTTGATTTCTGGCCAGAGAACTAATATGGTAGTGCCATAACAGACTTTTTAGAGATAACCTGCAGCAGCTTTGTAAACATCAGTTCATTCAGAATATGTTCCCTGGCTTGGCTTTACAGTAGATTCAAGTCCCCATTCCTAGCTGGAAATGGTCTTTGCTCCAAGTAGCTGCTTAAGATATAACTGAAAATATATATATATATATATATATATATATATATATATATGTATTTATTCAAAATGCATCAAGTAATGTGCATGGGGCATGTTAGTCCCAGGGCTGGATGTTAAGGGGCTTAGGAAACAAAAAGACACCCTGTCTTTTGACAGACTCAGCCAGGTAGACAAGATAGTCAAGGTAACAGATATGAAAGACCCGGCCAGGCGCTGTGGCTCACGCCTGTAATCCCAGCACTTTGGGAGGCCGAGGCAGGTGGATCGCGAGGTCAAGAGATCGAGACCATCCTGACCAACATGGTGAAACCCCGTCTCTACTAAAAATACAAAACTTAGCTGGGTGTGGTGGCGCATGCCTGTAGTCCCAGCTACTCGGGAGGTGGAGTTTGCAGTGAGTTGAGATCATGCCACTGCACTCCAGCCTGGCAACAGAGCGAGACTGTTTCAAAAACCACCACCACAAAAAAAAAAAAAAAACAGATGAACAGATGAAAGACCCCTGACAAATGCTAATAAAATGGACTTAGCACAACAGGCAAAAAAGAAATAAATGAAAGCAGAACAGTAAGCTTTGAATTGGGATGCTGCTCTGATGTCTTTGAGGGGCTATTTCCTGGCATGTCTTACACGTGTGATTCTAGTCATGGAACCTTAATAACAGTCTTCTATGCCAGACCTGTGTGACAACATAAGTTCATCTTCCATTATCTTACACATCTCTACTGGCTGTTGAGAGGTTTCATATTCTTTGCATACTCCCCTTTACCTCTACAGGGAACCTTAAAACAGAGGAGGGGCCCAATAAAAGTCACCACATTTTTGTGAAAATAATGGCAGGGGTCTAAGGATCATGAGAGAGGAATTCCAGCTCTAGCTCTTTTCCTAGCTGATGCTGAGAACTTACCTAAACCATAACTAAGATGGGCCCCAGTTTCCTCAGCTACACAGATAGTAACATAGTTACAAATTCAGTTTTTAAAAGATTCCCAAAATTCTTTCAAACATTTCAATTCAGTATCAATACAGGAGGCGTTTCATCCAACTAAAATACTGGCATCCCGTCTAAGAAAGGTGGAGGCTGTCATTGCTAGGTTAACTACTGGCTTTGATATGTTGCTGCAGTTTACAGAAGACCCCCAAATCTTTATAGCAATTGAGATGTGGCAGTTAACTTTCAGGTAACCTTTTTCTTCTCTTGAAGTTTTCTAGCTTCCCCATGCCAAAATGCTTCCCAAGGCTATTAAAAAGTTCTTAATATCAGAAACACAGTACCACACCCATGTTCATCAAGTTTTAACCTGTTCTTCCTGTATTTATATACCCACACACCATCATTCATCAGCCCCCTACCCTCACCCGAAGTAAAATACCTGGTGCAAAGGGAAGAGGAGGACTGTGTCCTGGCTCTACCTCCAATGCCAAATGTGACTTTGCACAAGTCCCTTAACTTCTCAGAGTCTGTTTCCTGCCTCATAAAGTAGAAAAGTATAACACCATATGGTTTGGGTTCTGGGACAGTGTGGTGTGGGGAGGTAAGGGCAGAGTTAACTAGCTCACAGGAGGCCTCGACTGACTCCCAACCCCAGCCTCATTAGTACCACACTTAACACTAATCCCTGGGCAAGCACTCTGTTCCTTCCTGCATTTATTCCAATCCCTATTAATTCTTGAAAGCCAAATTTCCCTACTTCTTCCTCCAACCAGGCCACACACAAAAAGAACATGCAAAACAAATCCAGTCTACCTAAAAAAAAAAACGAAACTGCTTATGAAAATAACTATATTATCTAATATTTAGCTGCTTGCCTTTTTGAAGTCTTTCTCCTCTCCTTTTTCATCTCAAATAGGTACTGTTATTGAATCACACAAGATGTTTTTATTGTACTGAATCTGACTTCTGAGCACTGCTGGAGGATCAACAGCAGAGCACTTTTCACTGACCAACTTGAAGGCGGGCAAAGTACTGGGAATCAGGAAGGCTATTTACGTTACTCTTAAAGACTGTTTCTTGTATGCTGCTGTTGGCTCTAACAATCCAAAATATCGCCACTTAAGTATATATTAATATAACATTAGTTCTTTATGTCAAAGAATTTTTTTTTACCCTATGGGTAAAAATTATTTTTTAAGTATTGCCCTGCAGTAATTTTTGATTCCCAAAAGAAGAGAAAATACCACACCAAGAGAAAAAAACAAAGTGTAGCAACAAATAGATCAGTATAGTACTTATTCGTATAATGCAAGAACCACCAGGTAAAGATTTGTTATTATATCTTATTCCTGAATATACTCCATACTTTACATATTTTACCAATTAATAATTTGGGGGTTAGACCATGTGACTTGCTTTGGCATGAAATGTGCTTGGCAGTTGGTATTATACTCTGGCATATCTGGAAGAACATGTCCAGCTAGCCTGCCATGCCAAGGAGAATGAGAGACACTTGGAGAAGACCCAGACCACATCCACACAGCAGGCGCAAAGCCACTCCACCACACCCTAAAGCAATGCCTCCTCAACCAGCCCACAGAGTCGAGAGAACAAACAATTGTTTTAAGTCACTGAGTTTTGGGATGATTTGTTACACAGCATCATATGGCAATAATTAGCTGATATTCTGTGTTTCACATGCGAATTAACTTAAGCAGCTTCCTCTGTATCTAAAGACTGTGAGCTAAATACACATAAAATACCAAATATATACCCTCTGAACGTTTTATATATAAAGAATACTCTTTCAGAAAGAAGTCTAAAATTAGGGATAACTTCAAATGTCTCCCTTTTAATATCAGTTATAAAAAAATCAGATTCTTTTTAAAAATACATATTAAAGAAGACAGATGGTAATATTAAATTGTATGTCTTTTATTTTTCTTTCCAATAAATCACTGTCTTTTAAAATCTGTGGTCCCTCAAATAAGCCAACTAATGTGTGTGCAGAAATATCTTAATCTCTAATGATCAATTTTAGATACAAAATAATTAGGACAAATTACTAATTATTTGGCAAAACACTGACTCTTTTAAATCTGTTTATATACAACTTCTACTATAGTAAGAAGACTTAAAAAATAATCTCGACCAGGTGTGGTGGCTCACACCTGTAGTCCCAGCACATTGGGAGGTCAAGGCAGGTGGACAGCTTGAGCCCAGGAGTTCAAGACCAGCCTAGGCAACATGGTGAAACCCCACCTCTAACAAAAAGTAAATAAATAAAATATAAAAATTAGCCAGGTGTGGTGGCATGCACTTGTAGTCCCAGCTACTTGGGAGGCTGAGGTGAGAGGACCACTGGAGCCCAGGAGGTCAAGGTTGCAGGGAGCCAAGATCACACCACTGCACTCCAGCCTAGGTGACACAGTGAGACCCCGTCTCGAAAAATAAAATTAAATTAAAATAAGAATCTTGGGCGGGCACGGCGGCTCACGCCTGTAATCCCAGCACTTTGGGAGGCTGAGGCAGGTGAATCACCTGAGGTCAGGTGTTCAAGACCAGCCTGGCCAACACCATGAAACCCCGTCTCTACTAAAAATACAAAAATTAGCCAGGCGTGGTGATGCACATCTATAATCCCTACTTGGAAGGTGGCTGAGGCAGGAGAATCACTTGAACCTGGGAGGTGGAGGTTGCAGTGAGCCGAGATTACACCACTGCACTCCAGCCTGGGCAACAGAGTGAAACTACATCTCAAAATAATAATAATAAGAAGAAGAAGAATCTCAAAGGCTACCTATAAAGGAAACAGTAATATAGTAACATTGGCCCTATCATCTAACATTTCAAATAAAGAAACTTGATGGTACACAGAAATCTGATTATTGCCCTGTTTGAGACTAGGTATTAAAGCTGGAAATTGAAACTAGCATTGGAATCCACTGTATCATACCTAACTACTAAAATAATTACTTCCAGTGTCTTTTCCTTTTAACATTTCATGGCATGCCTTTCTTACTACTCCTAAGAATCACACTAATATATATTTACTTTAAACTTTTTGAATATGCTTAGAGAATTTTTCAAAATTCCTGGAAATATAGACATGCCAGATTGAGCAAATCCAACTTTGAACATTAATGGACAACATCCAAACAAATTACTTACTAAGGAGATACTTAATTGCTATTGTACAGAAACAAATTCCCAAAATGATAATTTTTACAAATCATTTTGGCTTTGTTCAATTACCCCTGAAAGATTTTTTTTTGGGGGGAGTGATTTTATATGAAATATAAACACTTTTTAATGAGCTACAAAGTATAAAGCCATTCACAGCTTTACATGGTGTCTATTGATGCTACATGGATTCATCCCCTTTATATGACTTTTCTAAAGAAGATTCTTCTATTTCTAGAATAACTACATATAACTAATAGCTGAACCATGAGATTAGAAAATATTAGAAATAAAATGTATACAAATTCAAGCTTATTTTAAGAAATGGAAGCACTCTCTAGAGGTACATTTTCTAACTAACTGCAAAGTAGTAAAGTGAATCAGGTCAATTACTCAAAAGTACCTCTGAGCCTCTCAGTAGTAAATGATGTTTGCCACAATCAACTCTCCAGTGTTACAAAAGTATATTACCTAGAAGTTAATTTTAGTTTGACACATTAACCCACTGGCTGCAAAGAGGGAAGCCCTTCATATACGCCATGAAAATACATGAATACACTAACTTGGCAATTATCACAAATAGCATGTTACATTTTACATGGATGGTAGGAGTCAGTCAACAGCCATGTACATAATCTGAATACAGGGAATACATGATCAAAAATCCAAGATTCAGAACACAACAGCAGTTTTCTCCAAAATCTCCCAGTTTACAAATTCATGAAATGTAAGAAGATTCTTGGGTAATTTGCAGCCTTACTCAGAGAGGCACAGTTTGAAAGCTACAAATGGCCTTATAGGTATAATGATTCATTGTATAGATCTGTATTGTCCAATATAGTGGCCACTAGCCATATGCAGCCATTTAAATTTTAATTTGAATTAATTGAAGTTAAATAAAATTTAAAATCTAGCTCTCCATACTTCAAGTGCTCAACAGCTACATGTGGCCAGTAGCTACCATACTGGACAGGTGAGACATGTAATACTTCCAACATTGCAGAAAGTTCTACTGGACAGTGCTGGTATAGATTTTCAATCATGTCAAGTGAAGCATCCTCAAAGTCACACAGCCAATCAGCAGAAGAACCGTGAATGCTAGTTCAATTCTGTCCTCAGGATTTCTAGAATTTAACAGTTTTTGGACATTATGTTTCTAAAATAGTTTGTTGGAATAATGCCAGGAGGGCAGGAAGACATTCTCAAACTCTCTCTCTCTCTCTCTGCTTGAAGATGTTTTTCTCTCTAACTGGTAATTAAGAAAATGTCCTACTGCCTTTTAAGGGAGAGGAAACATTTCAGCATCAAAAAATATATTTTGCTTGGGGTTGAAGCATTTTTTCTAAGGACACATTTTGGAATTTGCAATATAAGTTACTCACAAAGTATGATTCACCTATAAAAACTCAATCTATAAACAACTTCCAAATTCAGACTTACTACAGATACTGAGAAGACATTTGATAAATTCTTTATTATTCCAGATTACTGTTTTTAAGAACCAAGAATAAAATAATATTTCTTTCACATAATTAAGATAAAACAGTAGAAGTACTTATATTAAAAATCAGAAACAAAACACGGATGTCCACTATTACCATTTTCCTAAATACTGTTACAAAAGTTCTAGCCTAATCAATAAAATTGAAACAGAAATAAGGGGTACTAATTGCTGAAAAAGAAGGCAGAAAACTAACACTGTTGCTACAATAATTAAAACAACGTATTACCCGAAGCAGCGCGGGGTGGCTCACGCCTGTAATCCCAGCACTTTAGGAGCCTGAGGGGGGCAGATCACGGGGTCAAGAGATCAAGACCATCCTGGCTAACATGATGAAACCCCGTCTCTACTAAAAATACAAAAAAATTAGCCGGGCGTGGTGGCAAGCGCCTGCAATCCCAGCTACTCAGGAAGCTGAGGCAGAAGAATGGGGTGAACCCAGGAGGTGGAGGTTGCAGTGAGCCGAGACCGCACCACTGCACTCCAGCCTGGGTGACAGAGCAAGACTCCATCTCAAAAAAAAAAAAAAAACTATTACTTGAGAACAAAAACCAAAAGCCAGTAGAACAGAAGAAACACTTCAGAAACAGACCCTTGATATATTAAAAGTAATGTATGATGAAGAGAGGACCACCAGTCAATGAGAAAGAAGTTGGATCATCTAATCGATTGTGCTGGGGAAACTGAAGCTACTTTGAAAGAAAAGAATCGTTTCAGGCTGTATCTTACATTCCACCACACAATTCTAAAATACTCAAAAGACTGATCTGAACAGTCATAAAATAAAATAACAAAGTTAATTATTCATCTTATCCCTGAATCAGGAATAATGTTCCTAACATAAAAGCAATGAAAAATTAATCAAAAAAAAAATCCAACAGATTGATACGCTTGAATATGTAAAAACCTGAAACTTCTGTGTATCAAAAATTACACATCCAACAAAACTAGAAAAAATACTGGCAATAACATGACAAAAGCCTCGTGTCTTTAATAAACATTTTTACAAATAAAGGGAAAACACAGACATCTTCATAGACACAAGAGAAAAGTTGGCAAAGAACATGAATAGACAATCCACAGAAAAAATATAACAATGGCTAACAAACATTTTTTAACATATAAATCCTATCAGTAATCAAAAAAACATAAATTAAAGCAAGGTTTCATTATTTGCCAATCAAATCACCAAACTCTGATCAAATGACACAGTGCTCTAACATACTACTGGTAAGAATGTTAATTAGTACAATCTCTCCACAATGTAATTTAGCAACATTCATCAACACCCTTATAAAAGTATTCATGTACTTTGAACGAATAATTCTAATTTGAGGGGTCTATCCTAAGGACATAAATTTGAAATGTAAGTCAAGTTTTATGTACAAAGATGTTAATTATGTCACTGTTTATAAGGGGAAAAAATGTAAACATGAATGTCTGTATTAGTCCATTTTCATACCGCTATAAAGAACTTCCCTGAGACTGGGTAATTTATAAGGGAAAAAGGTTTAACTGACTCAGTTCCGCACAGCTGGGAGGCCTCAGGAAACTAACAATCGTTGCTGAAGGCAAAAGGGAAGCAAGGACCTTCTTCATGTGGCAGCAGGAGAGAGAATGGGGGGAACTGCCACTTATAAAACCAACAGATGTCGTGAGAGCTCACTCACTATCGGGGAAAGGCATAGGGGAAACCACCCCATAATACAATCACCTCCCACCAGGTCCCTCCCTCAGCACCTGGAGATTACAATTTCAGATGAGATTTGGGTGGGGACACAGAGCCAAACCATATCAATGTTCAATAACAATGAATCAAGTAGACTGTGTAATTCTACATGATGAAATTATATTTACTACAAATTCTTAATAGCAATGAAAAAAATTATGTAAACCAAAATATACAAATGTACACACAGCATCATCTCTTAAACATGTTGAAACTTAATATGTGTAAGAAAAACTAAAATAAACACACCAAAATACTAACAGTGGTTGCTAGCCATTAGAAATGGGTAATTTAATTATGTATATTTTTCTATATCTTCTAAATGTCTATATTGAGTACATTTAAATCAGAATTTAAAGTGTGTATTTTGTTAAATAAGTTGTCTTCATTGTTTTAATTTCTAATGGTACAGTATTACTCAATTTAGATTTGAAACAATAGCCAGAAACAAAATCAACCCTTACCATAAGAAAAGGGTTTACATTTATACTCAATAGAAGGCTACCATGCACCCAAATTGTTAAATACCTACATTCACAAACACCACTAATGCACAGATTATCTCTAGCACAAGAAAAGAACTCGGTTTTTCAGGATGCATGGTGATGACCTCCATTTTAAATATACAAAACAGCTGGGGAAGCTGTTTACAAAAAAACTCTATGTACCTATCATTCTTTATTTTTAAAATTAAATCTCAAGTTTTCTGCTTTTTCCACAGAGATTCCTCACATGGATATATTTAATTCTTTTATATAGCATATTAGTCAAATTTTTAACTCACGTAATTTATCATTAGCATACAAAATTGGTTTCTAGGGCTTAAGGACACTCTTTTAAAAACATTTCAGTCTGAAAAGTTTGTCTTGGATCAATTCCTAAAAGAATAGTTGTCAGCACCATGAATCAGGCAATGGCAAACCCTTTTCTCTCACCAGTGTGTCCGGAATTGGTGGGTTCTTGGTCTCATTGACTTCAAGAATGAAGCCATGGACCCTCGCGGTGAGTATTACAGCTCTTAAGGTGGCGTGTCTGGAGTTTGTTCCTTCTGATGTTCAGATGTGTTCGGAGTTTCTTCCTTCTGGTGGGTTCGTGGTCTTGCTGGCTCAGAAGTGAAGCTGTAGACCTTCACGGTGAGTGTTACAGCTCTTAAGGCAGCGCGTCTGGAGTTGTTCGTTCCTCCTGGTGGGCTCGTGGTCTCGCTGGCTTCAGGAGTGAAGCTGCAGATCTTCGCGGTGAGTGTTACAGCTCATAAAAGCAGTGTGGACCCAAAGAGTGAGCAGTAGCAAGATTTATTGCAAAGAGCGAAGGAACAAAGCTTCCACAGTGTGGAAAGGGACCCGAGCGGGTTGTCACTGCTGGCTGGGGCAGCCTGCTTTTATTCTCTTATCTGGCCCCACCCACATCCTGCTGATTGGTAGAGCCCATGGTCTGTTTTGACAGGGTGCTGATTGGTGCGTTTACAATCCCTGAGCTAGATAGAAAGGTTCTCCACGTCCCCATCAGATTAGTTAGATACAGAGTATGGACACAAAGGTTCTCCAAGGCCCCACCAAAGCAGCTAGATACAGAGTGTCAATTGGTGCACTCACAAACCTTGAGCTAAACACAGGGTGCTGACTGGTGTGTTTACAAACCTTGAGCTAGATACAGAGTGCCGATTGGTGTATTTACAATCCCTGAACTAGACACAAAGGTTCTCCAAGGCCCCACCAGAGCAGCTAGATACAGAGTGTCGATTGGTGCACTCACAAACCCTGAGCTAAACACAGGGTGCTGATTGGTGTGTTTACAAACCTTGAGCTAGATACTGAGTGCCGACTGGTGTATTTACAATCCCTGAGGTAGACATAAAAGTTCTCCACATCCCCACCAGACTCAGGAGCCCAGCTGGCTTCACTCAGTGGATCCCGCACCAGGGCTGCAGGTGGAGCTGCCTGCCAAGTCCGCACCGTGCACCGGCACTCCTCAGCCCTTGGGTGGTCGATGGGACTGGGTGCTGTGGAGCAGGGGATGGTGCTCGTCGGGGAGGCTCAGGCCACACAGGAGCCCACGGGGGGGGAGGTGCTCAGGCATGGTGGGCTGCAGGTCCCAAGCCCTGACCCTCAGGGAGGCAGCTAAGGCCCAGTGAGAAATCGAGCGCAGCGCCGGTGGGCTGGCACTGCTGGGGGACGCAGTACACCCTCCACAGCCGCTGGCCCGGGTGCTAAGTCCCTCATTGCCCGGGGCCGGCCTAAGCGGCCGGCTGCTCCAAGTGCGGGGCCCGCCAAGCCCACGCCCACCCGGAACTCCAGCTGGCCCGCAAGCGCCGCGCGCAGCCCCGGTTCCCGCTCGCGCCTCTCCCTCCACACCTCCCTGCAAGCTGAGGGAGCCAGCTCTGACCTTGGCCAGCCCAGAAAGGGGCTCCCACAGTGCAGCGGTGGGCTGAAGGGCTCCTCAAGTGACACCAAAGTGGGAGCCCAGGCAGAGGAGGCGCCCAGAGTGAGCGAGGGCTGTGAGGACTGCCAGCACACTGTCACCTCTCACCAGTGACCATCTTGCTACTTTCTCTCTGGCTGAAAAGGGTAGTAAGCTTTATCTTTAAGCTTGACTCTAATGACAATTAAGAGCAGGAACCACAGGCAACTCAGAGATAGATCAGGATCTCTCATACTGCCAAAATCATATACAAAAACCCCGTTTTTCCAAATGGCTATAGCCAATAACAAACCAATAAGCCAAAAAAGTTCATCTTCAAATGAGTTTGTGAAGAGATTTAAAAAAAATTAAACAGGGTTTTCCTTATCATCTTTCTCATGCTTTTTTAAAAAATGCTAACATAATGAGATTCAAAGAGTTATGAATCTCCAGGTGGAAGAAACAACATGCAATATTTCCCGAGTATACTTAACCCATTATCCTACTATCTTGGCACACAGAATCATTTCTGGAATAGTGCTCTAAGCAGCTAATTTTGGAACTGCAGAGGTAGGTGTGTATACATACAGTACCACGAAGCCCACCTCACTAGACGAAGACATGGGATGATGTCTTGCAGAAAAAGGAGTGAGAAATAATTAGAATGCATATTGCCTACGTTCCCACTAATCCACATTTTCTAACTGACATCAACTGGAAATGAATTTCAATATGTGAAAACTTCATTTTACAGCCATCTTTTTACAAATATATCTACTATAAGAAAGAATTAACATTCTAATTATAAACTAATATGGTTATAAATAGAATGTTTACTTCCTTGGTATATTAATGACAAGCTATAGTGAAGGAAGAATATATATGAAAAATTAAGAGATCAAAACCATAAACACAAGATAATAAACCTTCCTCAGACTGACCCAAGGGAGGTCTAAACAAGACCTGTGCAGGACAGACTTAGATAGAGCTTAAAAGTTCCTGGGACCTTCAATAATTATAGTAAGTTGGTGGCCACCCAGAAACCTCAAATAATGAGGCAGGCTGCAGAGCTCCAGTCTCTGGTTTTCCTCTCATAAACAGACTGTTAATTGTCCCTCAATACTCATCCTCCTGTCTTCCTTTCAGTAGAAGAATAATTACAACTTCTAACATCTATATAATGCTTCCTTTGTGTCAAGCGCTGTCCAGAATCCTTCATGTGTCCTCCCCCATAACCCCGTGAAGCAGGTACTCCTGTTACCCCCATTTTATGAATAAGAAAGGATATACAAAGAGGTTAAAAAGCTTTCCCAAAGTCTTACAGCCTTAAGTGGCAGAACTGGGAATCTAACCTGTCCATCTGAAGGAAACTCCCTCAGTTTCCCTTCCAGCTAGATGTGGCCACGTAATTGTTTGGGACAAAGGGATGTGACCATAAGTACAACTTTTGGCTCTTCTCCTTAAAGCTGAAACCACATTCCCTGGCCTTTCTCTTCCCTGAATGCTGGAACACAGACTGGAGACAGGGCAGCTTCTACTATGTGAGTGGGACCAACTACCTGGGAGTAACAGCATGAATGGAAGCTGGGTCCCTGAATGATCCTGTGGACTACAGCAGCCTCGGACTGCTCAACTTTGGGCTATTTGATGAGAGAGGAAACATCTACTAAATTTCAACTATATGACTTAGGTGTCTTTGGGGTATCTTTGTTAAGAGCAGCTTAATCTCATTTTCTTTTGGCCCAGAACTTTGTCTTCTTAAATAAACTACTAATAATTTGTTTCTTAATAAAACTTGTTTCTCAGCTTTATTCCAGATAGTAACTATAACTTACTAAATGCTTACTTGATACTGTTCTAAGCACTTTACATATATTATATTCAGTTAATCTTAAACTTACAGGGGAGGCCCATAAGTTAAGATCCTCATCTAAGATAAGAGAAACTGAGGCACTGGTTAAGTAATTTGTTCACCACCACGGAGCTAAGAAGCCGCAGAGCTGGGATGAACACTGACTTCAGGTCCTAGCTGAACAACTACATTCTAATGGTTGAGGTATTATTAAGGTCACACAATGCACTGAAGAAGTTCAGCCCCTTGAGAAATCTGCAACACTTACAATATGTAATGTTGTTCTAGAACAGGTCTGTGTAAAATAGCAAGGAAGCATCACAGTTGAAGTACCTGGGGCCAGCAAGGATGAGCATGGGGTAAAGATAACTGA
This sequence comes from Pongo pygmaeus, assembly GCF_028885625.2. Lineage (NCBI taxonomy): Eukaryota > Metazoa > Chordata > Mammalia > Primates > Hominidae > Pongo > Pongo pygmaeus. The sequence continues at coordinate 54,820,913 of NC_072388.2, read as the reverse complement.
GGATCAAAAATGAGTTCACAGAGGTGATAACTGCACAACAACGCACTGGCTAGAAGTAAAAATTCACCAGGTAAATGGGGGCCAAGGGAGGGAGCAATAAGAGAATGGTACAGGCAAAGCCCACGTGGCATTAAACCCCTGCAACTGCTCTAAGTCACCAAAGATGCTGCAAAAAGGCCACACGGGGTGCTGTGGGCAGGAATGGGCAGGCAACACTGTCAGAACACGGGTCAGAAGCACCTACTTCAATCTCATTTTTCACTTTTTATTTCTAAGTTCCAGCCACAAAGATGACAAGAGTGCCTGAATCTTTCATTTTCATAGTTCTTAACATGCAAAAGACAAAATCATTTCATCTCCTTAAACTTCAGTCTTCTTATCCATAAAGTTACATCAGATTTCTCAGGGTCAAGGGTGAAGGAATCCTGTGCATCACCTGGTCCAGCCACTCCATGCTGCCAAGAATCCACTCTGCTAGCTCTGAGACAGAGGGTTGGCCAACCAGCTGTCCCAAGTGGATGGAGCACAGCCACAGAAGGCCAGCTCACATCCCTATTAAAGGTTTTCTGTATATTATGTTAAACTTGGCTTCTTTGTCGTTTTTACTCAGTGTCCATATCAAGCCTTCTCAACCAATGCAAATAAATCTGCCACTTTTCTACCTGACAGCCCTTCAAATATTTAGAATCTTGGACATAAGAGGTTGTAAGATATTTTCTAAGTACTATAAATACCTCAAAAATATATAAACAGATACTTAAACATTCTTAGTTATGTTAATTACCTACTCCCAAAACTCATTAATAAATAAATACTCTACTACTCAGCAGTGTGTCAGATATAGGCTAGCCTGAAAAAAAAAATCACTTATCTTAGAGTGACTAATGAGTATACTTAAAAATAATTTTTCAAAAAACTAAACATATGGCTAATAGAAAATGGGATCAGTTACGAGATTACATTGGACCAATTAACATACATAGCATTCATTAAAATACATCTTCATTCTTAAACTCTGTCTAAATGAATTTCTTTATTTTGGCTTATACGTGGGGAAATGGTTTCCTTCAAGCTGGCATATTGGCAGTTAACACTGCATCTTAATGTTAACCACCAGACACACTTGACAGTTACGCCGTGCTTTCTGCCAGGGACTTAATCCCCACAGTATTTCCTCTTCAAGCTGTTTTGCTTTTGAAGAGATCAAAGCACTTTACCTTATTTATCCTTATATCTCAAGTGCTTGAGAGGGAAGGTAGCAAGCAAAGCTAAAGTTATTAACGTTTTCCTCTTAATAATAATATTACTAATGTCTATAACATAGATTTCTAGAAAAACCATTAATCCCATCCACTAGGTAGCTGGAGCTAGCATAGAGAGTTAGAGGGAAGCAAGACATCTCCGACCAGCATCAAAAAAGGAAGAAGGCAGGAAAAATGCATGTTCTATATACATGGGAGGAAAGACATTAAACATCCTTAATGAAAGTAAAACACAAAATGTTTGTATTAATCCCTAAAAGATACTTGAGCTTTTAGACCAAGAATAAAAATATAACATACACAATATTTTAGAGATTTTAAGATATTTTTCAGAGATGCTGCAAAGTGAGATAATCTGGAAATGAACTGAGGCAACATGACTCCTGAAGGTCAGGTAAAAATTAATCTACCAGAATAATAAAAAAGATTTCACACTGTGATATAGTTTTAAAAAAGAAAAAAAAAAGTAAAAGGTGGGCTCCAATCTCCAAGGAAACTGAACCATAAGCCAAATGGAGAAATACTTGGTGATAAGATATATTCTTACATTTCTTTTCTCATAGCATTTTCTTCCTAGACTCCCATGCTCCTTGAGGCAGGCATTCTTATTTTGTAAGGCATAATTCCACATGTGACTAAACTTGGCAAGTTGTAGAAATAAAAAAGGACAAAGAACGAGCTGCAGTGTGCGGAATATCTTACCAGAATACATAAAGCAGAACGATGCATAAGAAGAAAGTTAAACAGGGAAAAGTACATTGTTTGCAAAGCCCTCACTTTTCAATAACCATGGATATGTGGTTTAAAGCTTATCTAGTAGGTTCACCCATTTTGGCATCTAACTTCACAATTTGTTTCAATTTTATTACAACCCTGGTTAGAATGTTTTATCTGCCTTAACAGAAGGATCCATACACACTAAAGCCAAAAAGATTTAAACCCTAGTTGAAAGGATTTGGGTAAAATGTCATTCTACATTCTCTTAGCATGAAAGCTTGGATTACTGAAACAAGTAAGCTAAAGAGGTGACCTCTCTCCTGAAGCTCTTTCAATCAGTGAATGGGTTTGGGTCTCAACCTTCCTGAAAGACACAGTTACCCACGCACTTCCTCCTCCGATATTCATGGGCTGCCTCTCACTTCTCACAAGTATCTGCTGCTCCCATCCCCCATTTTCCCTGACTCCTCTTCCCTCTTCATCTGAAAATCCCTGCAGAGTGTTCACTCGGGCCAAGCATAGGACTAGACGCCAGGGTCACAAACATGTAAAGAAAGTCCCTGCTACCAGGAGAACACAGTTCAGCAGGGGAGCAGAAGCAAACACACTGCTACAGTCCCTGGGGACAAAGGACAATAGGAAGGTTTGCAAAAGTGCTTGGAGAACACAGAAGAAAGGAGGAGAGGAGGGAAAAGGCGTGTGGGAAGGTTTCAGGCAGCTGAGGCACCTACACTGAGTCTTGAAAGGCTGAATGTATATGTTCGGAGCAGACAAGGGCTGGGGAGGACAGGGTGTCCCAAACAGCCAGAGCAGGATCTGCGAAAGCCTGGAAGCAAGAGCACATGGGCCACCTGAGAAGCCCCAAGAATAGGCTGCGGGCTGTACATGAGGACACAGAGAGAGCTGATGCAGGCAGGGCCTGTACTGTGAAGGCCCTTTTACACCACAGAACATCTGCACCTTATCCTAGAGTCAACACACACATGCGCATACATTTTTACATAAATCTTAACAGGGTCACATCTCTTTTCATTGTTAATAGATCTCTCTGATTAGCACTGTGAAGGATGGACTGGAATGGAGAAAAGATGAAAAGGAATAAGGAGGCTACAGGCAAGCCTAGGATAGAAAAGAGAAGTCATATTGGACATAAGGAAGTAAAAAAAGCTCAGTGATTTATGTGATGTGAGGGGTGAGGGAAGGATCCAGGCTGACCTCTAGGTTCTGGTTTGCACAGCTTATAGTGCCAGCTGCCCTGAGACAGAATCCAGTGCAAGGAAGTGGATTTACCAGGGAAAGATAACGATCTGGTGCTGAACTTTATATTATGACCCAAAAGTATTCAGTAATCTATATTTCCCATCTAATGCTATTAAAACACCAAACCTAAACTGAACTGTTCCCAGGTTCAGTTACATAGACTATGCAGTCTTGTACCAAATCTGATTCCAAGACAACTTGTCAGACTAATAATCCTGTGGTCAAAACGCCACATGGGTAATAACATAACAGTACTCTAGTTTTCCTTTTTAACACACACCCAAACCACACACCTCAAAATATCTTCTCTTCCTCCTACATATTTATAGTTCTTCCCTAACTTTCTAAAAGGCTAGGGCCAGAGAATTCCATCACAAGACAGAGAATTATAACCGTGTTGTTTTAGCCCAGTTGGGGATCACTATAGGGGTATTTTTCTATATTCCATGGATCAACAAATAGTTCACATAAAACCAGAGCTCATAAAGAGAAAAAGAATTAATACAAACATTAAACTTCAGGAAGAAGAAAGTTATATCCTCAGAATGCCATTCTATGCAATTTGGTGCTGGTGTAGGAATTCAGAATGTTAAGTAAGAGACAAAGAAAGAAGCCATCCCACCAGTGATTTTCATATCTTCTCATTCCCTCTGCCCCATGTACATGTGCTGCTGTTCCCCATAAATGCAAATGACAACACTATGGCTTGTTGCCAGTAATACAATAAACTCAGTAAGATGGTACAGCATCTCATCACAAGACCTAGCAATTCCACTACTAAGTATCTACCAAAGAAAAATATACATCCATGCAAAGAGTTGCAAGCAAATGTCCATAACAGCATCATTCATAACAGCCAAAACTTGAAGACAATCCAACTGTCCATTAACTGATCAATACATAAACAAAATGTGGCATGGCCATTGATATACAATGGAATATCACTTAGTCATAAAAAGGAGTAAGTACTGATACATGCTACAACATGGATGACTATTGAAAACATTATGCTAAGTGGAAGAAACCAGACACAAAAGACTAAATCCTGTGTGATCCTACGGTATGAAATTTCTAGAAAAGGCAAAATTACAGAGACAAAGAGCAGATCAGTGGCTGCCTAGAGCTGAGATGGGCACAGGAATTAACCACAGACTGGCAGGAGGGAACAATGTACAGTGATGAAAGTATTCTGAACTGGACTGTGGTGATGAATATATAAAGTAATATATCAATTTACTAAACCACTGAACTGTACTGAAGTAGGTAAGGTATGGCATATAAAGAACAACCTCAGTAAAGAAGAAAAAAAAAGGAAGACCTTTATCTTACAATGTTATAACACGAGTAAAATTTCTCTCTCATCATGCAAACATAATAATTCCATAATGAAGACTGTGTTAGAATGCTACTTTCAACTTCGCAAGTTTGTACTATATTCCAATAGTACAGAACCACCCATTCCTCCAAGACCCTATGACTGTACATTTTGTTAGTCCTGCTGGAAATGCCCTCCTTTACGTGTCAACCTGGCAAAATCCTTCTCATCCTTCAAGTTTCAACCTAATGCTCACACCTTCTCCTACCATCAGACTGTATCTTATACGAACTTCCAGTACAGCAATGAGCACATCATATGGTGAAAGTATGTTTGCACCTCTCTCTCCACTGAACGAATGCATCGCCAAGGGAGATTCATGGACCTATTCTTAGGGGTCCACGATATGTAAAGAAGCCTATTTTTAAATCTTCTTTCTCAATGTCCCAGTTTGTACTGCATTTAGAGTCATGATGGGGCAAACTATTACCCATTCCATTGTCTGTCACTAACAAAAAACCAAGAGGCAGACCTACTACACAGATGATGCATTTGGGGCAACAGGAGACCAAATGAAATCATACTGCACTCCACAAGAACCAGGATTTCAGTATTTCCGACACAGAACTGGGAACACTGAGTCATCCCATGCAGGAGAGGTAGTCTGAACTTAAAAACCTCTGCCTGGATGAGTCAATACAATATTTTGTATTGCAAACAGTCCTTTTATTTTAGCAAAACAACGTCATCTGTCACATTAATACAGTCAATTTGGATTTCAATGACTTCATAGTTTTATATTTCATTACAAACTGGCTTTGGTTTATAGCTGTAAAAAATATATAGGCATAAAGTGCTTATTCCTAGTTACAGGTTTCTACATACTTCAGTAATATTATAACAAAAGTAATGTAAGTCAACATTGGGAGCTCAGATAATTGTTTTCCCTTTGAAACAGAACCATCTGTTACTCAAATTAGAGAAACAGTACACTAGAATATATACCCTTTCATAGCAGAGGGCATATCTTTTCCTTTCTGTAGCCCAAATGCATGGCATAAGAAAAACTCTCAAAATACGGTTGAATAAATTATAGTTTGCATTCTGCTGCTACTCCAAACAACAAAAATGTGAACTGCTACTGTCTGATAATGCTCTCAGCGAATCTATTTTGGAGCTTTAAACTATGGGGAGTTATCCTGCTCTCAAAGGTATAAAACCTAACTAAGCAGAACTTGTAGAAGGTGTGGGGAAAGAAGGTGTGGGGAAGGGAGGGAAAGCAGGCATTCTGTGACTGAAACAGATCTGTCATTCACTGAACTATTTCAAAATTAACCAGAGGCAAAAAGAACATTTATGAAACATTTTCCTGGAGATATGGTCTGGCTGTGTCCCAACCCAAATCTCATGTTGAATTGTAATCCCCAGTGTTGGAGGTGGGGCCTAGTGGGAGGTGACTGGATCATGGGGGTGGTTTCTAATGGTTTAGCACAATCCCCCTAGCACTGTTTCATGATTGATAGAGTTCTCATGAGATCTGGCTGTTTAAAAGTATATGGCACCTTCCCCTTCACTCTCTCTCCTGCTCTGCCATGTGAAGATGTGCCTGCCTTTTGCCTTCTGCCATGACTGAAAGTTTCCTGAGGCCTCCCCAGCCATGCTACCTGCACAGCCTGCAGAACTGTTAGCCAATTAAGCCTCTTTTCTTTATAAAGAACCTAGTCTCAGGAAGTTCTTCATAGCAATACAACTAGAATCCAGGACTTAACCTAACACCCACCTTTTGGTCTTTTTCTAACCCCTTCCAAACTGGGTCTTCCATATCCCTCTTCTCCTGTAATGGAAACACTGGCAAAGAGTAAAGTCAGTAATAAAGAAATATTAGGATAGAAATCCTTATTCCTTTTATTCCTGTACCAGGCCCCATACTAAGTGCTGAGATTACAGGGTAAGACAGGGCTGGAGTTACAGGGCAAGAGGCCCAACAAGATTATAAATAAAACGCTTAATTAGAGATTCTGAACAGTGCTATTTTACATTCATCATGTCTTTACAAAATTTTACAATCATCTTTACAAAATTGTATACATCATCTTTACAAAATTTCATAATCATGTCTATCACATTAGCAATTTTGTAACTATATTATGCATATATTAGGTGTGATGGCCAGTTTTATGTGTCAATTCAGCCAGACTATTGTCCCTAGTTATTCGAACACTAATCTACATGCTGCCATGAAGGTATCTTGTAGATGTTATTAAAGTCCATAATCAGTTATATTTACATAAAGGAGATTCTCCTAGATAGGCTGTGGGGACCTAACTGAATCAGATGAAAAGGCTTCGGAGCAGAACTTTGGCTTCCCTGAAGAATCCCACCCGTGGACATCAGGTTTGGCTCATGCCCAAGAGTTCTAGTCTGTCTTTCCTGGCAGCCTGCTCTATGGATTTTGGACTCACCTAGCCAGACCCATAATCACATAAGCCAATTCCTTGCAAGAAATCTTTTTAATATATCTCTTGCTAGTTCTGTTTCTCTGGTTGAATCCTCAATGATACAATAGGATTGAACAAAGAAGTAAATACGCTGTAGTAATGAGAACCAAGTTTCTCACTGTCTGTGAAAGAAGTTACAAGTAAGGGAAGAGAGAAGGCTAGAATAATTCTTAGGGTGTTAGATTGGAATCAGCAGTAGTACAGTATGAGTATACACATGCACACACACACAAATACATGTATATAGAAATAAATATAGATGTATATACAAGCATACGCTAGTATACATGCATGTTTTTCTTACCTCTCCACCGAGATGGTCTGGAAGCAATGATAATCCAGTAGCAATGAGTTCAATTAGCACTCAGATCCTGACTTCTAAATATCATCTTCCAATAAAAGGAAATGAGGCTCTGTGAAAAAGTGGTTGATTGCAGGCTGAGACAGGGAAAATACAAGGTGAGCCTAAAACATCATATGCTGCTAAAACTCAAGGAAGTGCCCAATGAGGCATGTCAAAAGGACACAGGAGCCAACCTGCCGAAACTCACAATTGCCAAAGTTGAAACAGTTTGAGCAAAAAAGTAAATAATAATTTACTTCTTTGGATTACAATCATAGGACAAAATAAATATCCAAAACTCCATTTTGATATAAAAAACTGAATAAATATTTAAATGAAGGAGAAGGGACGGATCGTCCTTACGGAAGAATTCCAATACACATGAAAAGAAATGAAGGAAATACAAAATCACCATTAGGCACACATCACAGAAATAACTTGCAGGCAAGATCTACTGATGGATGCTAATATCAGTGGGTGAAAGTCTAAGGGAAAACATGAAAATTCATCTCAACGTGTCTCCCCCAAGATATTTATCAATTACAAAGGAATAATAATAACTACAGAGGAGAATTAAGCAGACATCACCTTCACTGAGTGATCAAGGTAAGACATTTCATCATCATTTGTATACAGTGTGTCCTGCTGTGATACACTAAGAACACATTACTTCTGTGGACTTCCAGACAAAACTGGATAGCCTCAGCCTAACCACGAGAACACACTGACTAACCCAAATTGAGAGGCAGTCTACAAAATAATTGACCAGTACTCAACAAAAGAGTCATGGTCATGAAAGACTGAGGAATTGTCACAGATTAGAAGGGAGTAAGGAGGCATGACAATCAATGCAATGTGAGATACTGGACTGGATTGTGGAACCGAGAAAAAGGGATTGGGGAAAAACTGGTGAAATTCATAGAAGATATGTAGTTTCATCAATAATATTACCATTGTTAATTTCCAGGTTCCATAATTTTTCCATGAATATGAAAATTGATATTAGAAGAAGCATGAAGCATATATGGGATCTCTCTGTACTAGTTGAACAATTTTTACATAAGATCAACATGAAAAGCAAAGAAAAAAAGCTGTAGTTTAAAAAGATCTAAATCTGGTCCTATAATTTTTTAAACTTAAAAAATAGGGCAATAGTTTTTTTCATCTTTTTTATTTGAAACATGAAGGCTATGTACTCCTATTTTTATTAAAAATAAGTATTATAAATAGCAATCTTTAGTGCTTTTTTTAAAAAAAAAAAAAAAGTATGTCATAACCTCATCCTCTTCATTTACAATGAAAAGGAACTGAACTGGCCTGGAAGGAAAAAATCAAACTGAGAATTTTGTAAAGGACAAATGTATATGTAATTATGTGTAAATGTGTATGCAAAGAGAAGGGTGTGGAAGACTCATTCATTCATTCCTTGTTTAATACATTTCTACTAAGCCCCCACAATATTCTAGGCCTCTGCCAGGTTCTAGGTTAGGGATACTACTATGATGTTGTCCCCACGCATGGAGCTCACCACCACTTCTAAGTATTAAATTCCTAACTCTGACAATTTTGCAACTGTGAGGCACCTGGGGCGAGTTACTGGTAAATGGGAGCCTAATGGCTCAGTGGGAGTTTCCTCTCGCAAGCCCACCATATTCTCAGTGCAGTGGGTAGGCGCAAGCCTCCACTTAGAGATAATAGCATTCAAGAAGTGGCATGTCTTGATTCTGTCCAACAGATTTCTAAATGAGTAACATATTTGTTGCCTATTTACTTGAAACCTTGAGTTTGTTTTAACTTTAAAGGGTGAGCCAAAATTTTATAGGTGAAGCAGAGATCAGTGTCGCTATCCGAAGTTATGAGCCCACAGTGACCTCTTATTTCCAAGGTGGATAGGTAGACTCAAATCACAGTAACTTAGAGACCATTGCTAATAAAATAACTCTCTAGAGCTGGAAAAGATCAGAACTACACTGATGTGGTACTGAATAGCCACAAGCAACACCCTTTGCATTTGTTTAAGCTTATCAAAGCCTTTGTACAACGCTACAAGGAATTTTCCTAGTCATGAAATGTTCATAATTCAAATCCAGGAATAGGGTCTGATATGGTTTGGCTCAGTGTCCCCACCTAAATGTCACCTTGAACTGTAATAAACCCCACGTGTCAAGGGCTGGACCAGGTGGAGATAACTGAATCATGGGGGTGGTTTCCCCCATGCTGTTCTCATGATAGTGAGTGAGCATCATGAGATCTGATGGTTTTACAAGCATCTGGCATTTTCCCTGCTTGCCTCACTCTCTCTCCTGCTGCCCTGTGAAGAGGTGCCTTCTGCCATGGTTTTAAGTTTCCTGAGGCCTCCCCAGCCATGCCAAACTGTGAGTCAATTAAACCTCTTTTCTTTATAAATTACACAGTCTCAGGTATTTCTTCATAGCCCCATGAGAATGGACTAATACCTGGTCTATGAAATAAATTATCTCCTAAAAACTGTGAGGCAAATTCCACCTCAGAAAAAACCTAACAGACCAAAGACGAAAAGATGTTTAGTTGCCTAACTGGCCATTCTTGTGCCACCCAATCTTGCCTTGCCAGTCCTGACGTCCTTCCTGACAAAAGCCCTGAGGGCACAGGAGCGCACATACAACATTCTGGTCTGGAGTCGTCTCTTCCTACATTTAATTTTTCCGAACTCATACACACAGCAAACAGAATAATGCCTGGAAAATGTTCAGCATTTTCATTATGAATCAAATGGAAACTTTGTCTTAAGTTGACTGAAACAAGTTTTACTTTCATCTATGCAAGGGAATCCCAGACTTCCCAGGAAACTGTTCAGTACTATGAACAGCCATCTCTCCCTGATGGTCCAAGCCTTGCCATAGCCTTATGAGTTCTCACCAAACCAGACAAAACGACTATTTTTATACTCCTGAACTAATGCTCTCCTCAGCTGACAGGACAACTAAACAATAGAGTACCAGGGGAAAAAGGATAGAAATCAATGTTCAGCTGCTACGTCAGCATCCCCATGCCCAGACCAGCAAACCTGCCAGCTTCATGCATCTTTCCCATTCTCTTGGCCTTCCCTCCTGTACCTCGGGATGAAGGGCAAAGCTCCCATGATACCAAGTCACCCCCCAACTTGTCCATTAGATCCCGTGGGCACTAGTTCTTGCATCATCAATTTTTCCATCTTGTGGTTAAACCAAAATTTCAAACTGAAAACACTATTAAGTCCTTGGGATAAAGTTAAAAACTAAAAATACTTTTAAGTCTTCAATATTCTTCTTCCCTGTCATTATTCCATAAGGAGAAGTTGACAAACATCCTCTTAAAGAGGCATATGATCCTACTGAGGACTGTACTGCACCTGCATGTAACTCTTTAATGTAAGTAGTCTTGACTTAGAAACTTTCAAAAACTTGTTTTCAAAACAGGAGTTGTTTTCAAAGGTTTGCTTAAATTTAATGTCCTTTTCTTTTTAGACCTCACTGTGAAGGCAAAATAGAACTTAAGGAGACATTATTGTTGTATCTACTGTTGCTTTGACTACTTTTGAAGAAATTAGATTAATTTGCACCTAACAAGAATATATTCAAATGGCTTTCATTTAAAGTGACCATAGATATGGTTGTAATTCATTTTAAATGAATAAGTACAATGGGGTAAAAGGAATTTGCTTGTGTTTTGGAAGGAGGAGGCTGTTATTAACTATTCTTTACAAGTCCTGACGACATTAATGAGAAGCGTGCATCAATTCTGTAAAATTACAAACCTTTCAGACGTAACAGCACTCAATTGAAGTACCCAGCTCTAAATTATACATGTTTGAGGCATGATGCATGATTTAGCTATAATCAACAGAGCTATACTTCCATTTCATTCAGACATGTACTAAGACGATAACAAGGCAGGAAAAAGAGAAGGGGGAAGGAGGAAAAGTCCATTTTCAGAATAAATTAATCATTCATTTCTGATGAAAGCCAGAAAAGCCAGAAATTTTAACAGCAATGAGCCCTACAAATGACAAACCTCAAATACTAAAATCTCACCTCTTTTTTTCTTTTAGTAAAGAAGCTGGTTTGCATCACCCCTTCCAAAGAAAGAAGCTGAATTTTACCAACTATGAAGACTGCCGAATTGGGAGTGGTGTGTGATATGATTACTGTGAGGACTTCTGGCCCAGTTTTTCTTTCATCTGTGCTAGTAGAGTCTCACTGGATAGCAGAATCATATTTTTAGAAAATTACCTTTAAAAAATAAAGTTTGCAACACAGAAAAACAGAAAAAGGTGTGTGTGGTGAGGAAACAAACTGAAAACATAGAAGGCAGTAAGAATTTTTTTAAAAAGACCTTCAGGTTACTTGAAAAAAGTAAATCTAAAATTTTTTTAATGAACCATAATGTAAAACGTACCCAAAGAAGAAGAATGAAAAGGAAAGGTAAACAATAATAAGCAGCAACAAATGGGGGGAAAGAAGTCAGTTCAATAAGAAATGAACTGTCACAGCGCAACAAAAAACTTCAGGGTATTTCCTTAGAAAATAAGCAATCTCATAGCAAATATATAAAAATCAATCAATTTTCATAGTTTCATAACTAGTCTAAGACAATTAAATCACCAAACTACCAAGCACAAAGAAAACGCACTATTTTTCAATCCCACTGTATTCAGCAGCCCACAAGGTCTCTCTCCTCCCCCATCCTCTCCCTCCTCCTCCACCTTCCTTGGCCCATCTGTCTTCCTTTCCTTCCTCCCCTTCTATCTCCACCTCCAGCCAGCACCAAACCAAGGAAAGTGATTGGGTATGTAATGCCCTATCATTTAGGGTGTGCGAGAAGCAAGGCACATTGTTAGATAATTAAGGATTCTGTGGCTTATTCAGTGAGTCCCCCTCTACCCAGCTGTCCCCGCAATTCTGAAAATCCCTCCAGTCTCCTGTCGGGCTGGACCAGCTTGAATCACATGTAATCCCCATTTTTTCCCATTGCCTTCCCACATGTTCATCAACTTTGTCAGCAGGAAAGAAGTAAAAGTCAGGCTGTGAAAAGGCACCTGAGAAAACAAACAAATCAACAACACAGGAGAAATCATTGTTTCAACCTGAACGGAGTGGAGCGTTTCTATAATCACACTATTGAGACTTCACACAAGCTGAGTGAATGAATGACAGACATTACTAGACTGACAATATGCGAAAACAATGTGCTCACTATATATTTTAGTTATGCCATAAGTCAGTTATAGTCTGAAATGGAATAAATGCTAAGACAGGCTTGGTGGATCAAACCTTTAAAATTTTAATATTCCATTATTATTCACACGCCACTAATCGTAGATCTGACTTTTTCTTAAGTGTACTAAACAGGACATTTTACGAAGTTACTAAAGTCAAAACGATAATATTCCTATTAAGCAGCTGTCGTTTCATAGTCTAATAAAGGTAGATATTGTAGAACATAATTCATGAATACTTTTCAGTCTTTGAAAAAAAAAAAGAACCACAGAATCACCTGTACTTTGATTAAAAAGTTGCAGGGAACCCCCAAGAGAGGAAATGCTCAAATCCTGGAAAATGTCTTTTCTAATTCCACAATCAGACTCTAACTCCAAGTGTATGGAACTTTGTGTCAAAATCTATGTAGAAATGCACTATCTGTTTTGAGATGTGGCACTTTTTGCCAAATACATGTACAATTTTCAAAGAATATTCCTGAAGTTACTTCTACCTCCTCATGGAAAATGACTACTTTAAACAAAAACAGCCATTTCTTAGAGAAAGCAATTTTCTGAGCCCTGTAATGCTCTGGTGAGCACCTAACAGACGCAGGCGTCAGTGGCAAGCTGGTACAGCGAGAGCGGGGTGGGGAGAGGTAAGGCATGCAGCCCGGCTGACCCACATCGCGGAGTATCTGAGCACACAAAGCAGCCTCCTCCACGGATACAGAGGCAGCAAAGGCAGCAGCCACAAGACAGCCCAAAGGAAACGTGCACCTGGGAGCTTCCCATAACTTTGCAGGTAAAGAAGTGATGTCAGGCAAGGAACCGCAGCCCAGAGCGAGCGAGCTCATCCCAACCTCAAACTGAAATATGTGACATCAACTAATAGTTCTACGAGAATGATCCAAGCACTGCTCTTAAAGGTTTCTGAATTCTCTGCAACGATCAATGTTTTCAACTCCCTAAAGAACATCAGCAATTTAAATAAACTCAGAACAGTTTAACATCTTAAATCCATCAGCCTCAAATGTGATCGCACAATCTTGCTTTTTAAACAACTGATGGTCAAATTAGAGCTCCACACACGAATGTGAGTGCTTTTTCATAACTATATTGCTCAGTACCCTAGAAGGGGAAACCACGCACTTTTCTACATTGCTCCTTTCTATATGCATGAGCCTGATCTCCAGCAGAAGAATCAAACTTAAGACATTCACATCAGCAACATTCTGGAGGCGATAAGGAACCAGGGTCAGAGTACCGTCAAGGGAACCTGGCAAAAAGTCTGCTGTTCTGGCAATGGGACAGGATCCAATGACCTGCTAAGCTCTAGGTAGCGTAGGGTTTCATTCTTTTCCTCCACTTTAATCCAGAGGCAGAGCAATGACATGCTATGTGGTCTAAAAAGCTCATTTCTTCTCTGTTACCCATTCCAGTGACTGAGAAAGACACTTCTCAAATTTCACGTGAAAAATTCATCTTAGTATACACACTCAACAGCCTTTCTCTTCTAAGAAAAAAAAAAAAAGGTTACTATGGGCTTGTGTTAATGATGAGACATAAAACTTTCTGAAAGAGGTTACAAATCCCATCTTTAACTCCTAGCTGTAAACTTGACACTGTTACCTCTTATGCAGTACAGGTTTCTACTGGGTAGGTAAAAACTCATTTTGTTTCAGTAACACCCAAGCAAACCTGTCCAGTCAACGTAAGACTAGACACTAGCCCGGCATAACACTGTCGCCTCTAACTAGAAGGCAAGGAAGTGTGAAGCAGTTTTTCAAGAAGCTGAGAAACAGACTAATTCTATATTGGTGGGTTTTTCTCCACATGTATCCTAGAAGAAACTGTCAAACTGCCAAGGTCTACCTGGAAAGTAATGATCTCAGAGTGCACAATTACAAAGAGAAGAAGTGGAGAAGGGAGAGGAAGAGGAGGGATGGTGGAAGGGAAGGAGAAAGAGGAGAAAAAGAGGAAAAGAAAGACACATTCAGCTTTAGAGTGAGACCCACGGCAGGAGTCCCACATAAATTCTGCCCTTTATGCATCAATTAAAACCCCTGGCACTCACTAAGTTAAACTAATAAATTACATCAGAGGATGTAACAATTTCCAAGGTCAGAGGGCTGAAGTAGCCAATTATTATTTTTATTCTTAAACAAAAGGCAGCCCTCTAACGAAACAGCTCTGGAGAATGATATATCACATATGACATCTCCAGCTTTGCTTTCTGGTCCCAATTCTCCTCAGTTGAAACCCTGATTTAATCTCATTTTCAACAGCCCAATGCATTACAAGAAAGTGCCAGTTTAAAAGGTTAAAAATATAATCTGACAGCAGTGATGCTTCTAAATTATAAGCACCGCAGATGCACCAAGTAAACATATTTATTTTGTTGCCATGCTATCTAAATCCAGAACCTCCGGGTGTGACCAGAGACACTGTAGACCTCAACATTCCACCACACCCCCTTGAAAATACTCAAAAACTCAAATACACAGAATCTAAGTGAACCAGTGGAACCCTGGATGACAGAAATGCCTTCCCTACAATCTGTCCTTACAGAGAGCTAAACATCCTTTAACACTTGGTTTTTAAGTTTTAATTTTATCTATAAGAACAAAATGTATAAATGGGATTTTCAGAGAATTCCGTTGGGCCCCAGTTTTCTACGTCTTTTAAATTTACAGCGTTATTCAACAATTACTAATGTTCAGAAAGATCAACAAGGTAAGCCTCATCCATCAAAGAAAGATGCAAGCAGACTCCATATGATGTGTTAGAAAAAGCAGAATCACAAACTCTAATTAAAAAAAAAAAAATCCTCTACAAAGACTTCTGCTTAATCATCAGTTAACCTAAAACTTTCACAGTCCAAAAGCATGCCTCTTCTGAAGCATTCCAGTTAACAGAAGTCTTTACTACATAAAGCCAAGGTTGTTAACCACTCACGTTTTCTTAGCAAGCAAAACATACAGCATATTATATTGTTAGTCTTGGTCTTTTTTTCACCCAGTTACTTTTGGTCCAGAAGAAACAACAGTTCCAGATTTTGAAAAATAGTCTATCAGAAAAATAAACGCTGTTTTCAATTTAATAATAGTCACCATGTGTAGCAGATACATTTGTAACAGAAAGCCAAAAGATGTCACCTCTTGAAGAAATCTCACTTTAGAGAGATCTTCAATAATAAATTGATTCATCAACCACCAACATGCCCTCAAAATCTCTGAGCTATCATCCTTGAGGATTATTTATCAGAGAAAATATCTGCAATTTCTGGATCATTTTTTATTGAGAGCATGTGCCCATTACACACCAGAAAGAAAATCTACAAGGCAAAAAAGAATTGGCCAGATACTCACCATAAGACAGTCTCTTATTATAATCCAATCAAAACTAAATGAACAAATTCATTAAGCCACTTCCCAAAGCCACAATTCACAAATCATTTGGACTGCGGCTTACTCCCAAGGTGTGTGCACACACACTGAGCAGCAGACCTCACCCTTCTACTCGCTGGCCCCTCATGCAGCAGCACACATGCTTACAGAACCAGATTTGTGTCTGTGTATCTTTCACACTTATACTACAGCTCTGGGGTTGCAGAGACACCACTAAGACCAAGAACTTTAATTCAGAATAATTTATGACACTACACTGCTCTCCACTATACACGTAATTTTAAAAAATATTACATTTCCCTTTTTGTTATAAATCCTATCAGTAAGTTGAATTTTAGAAATTTCATTATCCATTATGGTCCCTATAAAAACTAGATTAGAAATGGAGAAAGGAGATGAATATTCATTTGAGAATTCTATGAACTGAAGGCAGGTTGGGAAACTGGATTGGGGGATGGTGTAATAAAAGAAAAACAGAAAAAAGATGGTTTATATTTTCCTGCTATATTCAACTCTCTCCAGCAAAAAGAAATAGTTTACTGACAAGATTACTGGTTCCTCATAATGATTTTTTTTTAAAAAGAGAGAAAAAAATAAACTGAAGTTGGCTTTCACGGTTATCACTCCAGCAGTCTTGCTTCAAATACAACAAGCTGCACTCAACATAGGAGCAGAGTGGAGGCAAAAAAGTCAACAAACAGCAAGTATTTTTGTAGGGACATGAAAAAAGAATACATCAAAATTGGCTGAACAGCAAATATCACATATAGATTATAAGCACAAAGTTCTCTAAGAATCAAAGGAAAGGAGTTGAAAAGCAAAAGATTCAGTGAAAACACAAATACAAGCATATAAATACAAAAGCCAGATGTGATAACTATCAGGAAAAAATAATAGAGTATTTATCTGTGACTTCATAGTGAAAAGATAAGAAACCAGAGCAACTAATTTTGAGTAAAAATAAAGCTTTATCACTGTCAAAATATGTTTCAGTTTGTTGATTTTTCTGGGGAGGCTTTAATAATACATACTAAGAAAGATCATTTAAGGCAAAAAGCTGAAATTACTGTCAGCTTCAGGCCACATCTCTGTACTCATGACTGTAATCCCTTCTCTTTCTTAAAGTTTAAAAGGAAACTTTAAAATTTATCACCATCTCACTATATAACCAGTCAACTGTCAATGAGTACTTACTATATTTATGTGCTGAAGAATTTTACAATCTACCTTACCTTGGAAGATACATTCTTTATAAAGAAATATAAATAAACTAAGCATTCTTTATAAAGAAATATAAATAAACTACCTATTTTAAAGTAAATAATACATTCTTAAAAACTACAGCAGGGTACAGCAAAAAGAAGGAAGAAGACATCCTTATGAGAATGTTCATATTTCCAATCCATTCTGACCCTCCATGTAGTGCCAGGTACACCACGTATTGGGACAGATGGCAGCTGAATGAGCCCCAAACTCTGCCCTGTCGTGGCGCTTGAAGGAGGCGACATTTACAAGGCACAGAAAGCTCACTAGAAATCCTTGCTCCTGACTGGAGGGAAAAGGGGGAGGATTCAGGAAGGGCATCATGCTGGAAGTGACACCTGGGCTAAATCCTATCAGTTGAGCAGGTTGTAGCAGGCAGAGGGAGTTGCATGTGCCAAAGCACAAAAGATGAAGAAAAAGAAGAAAGTTATATGAACATATAACGGGGGTGGGGGAAGGCCCCAAGGGCAGAAAATTGGATCCCGAGCTTGCCTGGGCAGGACATGTGTAAAATGTAGTGTCCTTTCCTCTAAGTACCTAATAGACTTATTTTCAGAAGCCATGCCCTGGGCATACATACTGAGTCTTTCAGAGATCTTCTAAAGATCTCAGAGGACAGAACCCTGTTTCTCCTCCTCCCATATATCCTGTTAAAACATACAGACACTTTAGAAATCACATGGCAATTCCCAATGCTGCCCCCTCAACTCGCCCACAAAAAGCAGACTCGTATTCACCTATTAACATATACCTCACTCTGATCAAGAAAAAATATATTTGGCTTATTTTAAATGATTTTTAGCATTAATCAAATTCTCTAAAAACGAAAGTCAGTTGGCTAACGCTTTAAAAAGAAGTACATATACTATGTTTAAAATGAGATGTATGAAAATATGCATGTATATGGACAATAACTAGAAGTGAATGTGGACAAAAATGAAAATAATATTAGCATCATGGTTAAAGAAAAATGAGGATTTTTCCAAAATTTGGAAAAATTTTTCTTCCAAAATTTTCA
This sequence comes from Pongo pygmaeus, assembly GCF_028885625.2. Lineage (NCBI taxonomy): Eukaryota > Metazoa > Chordata > Mammalia > Primates > Hominidae > Pongo > Pongo pygmaeus. The sequence continues at coordinate 54,802,612 of NC_072388.2, read as the reverse complement.
TTAATATACCATTTAGTATACAGCCTTTTAAATTAATACAATATTACCTAAATATAAATTGCCTGCCTTAAGAAAAAAATCCCATTTACAAATTTTTTAGTGAAGAAAGCTAAATGATCTGTGTTAATGATTAGTGTTCACGTCTAAAAGTCGTAGGAATCAATGAGAGATAACTTAAAACCGGCTTAACCTAGGGAAAACTGGGGTGAATTAATTTCACAAGCAAAATTGAAGAGGGCGTGATTTATGGTAACCAACATGGCGAGTGTTCAAGTAGATAAAAAGACCCAATTAGATCAGAGAAACAGTCACTTAAACTGAGCTGAAAGGGCTACAGAAAGCCCTTCTCCTGAGGGAGCTGAGCTCCATTGTCTGGATTTGATCTGAATGGAGGTAACAGGAAAAACAGGGGCAGGCACCCTCTGACCCTTTCCGTGGGTCTGGGAGGGAAGAACAGAACAGGAACATAAGCAGGCCAAGCCATCAAGCAGCGGGGCGGGGGTGACTCCAGCAGGGCTGTCCGCCTACACAGCTGTCCACCCCACAACAGGAGTCCCATGGAGAAGTCTCCAGCATTTCCACTGTTACCATCACAACTTCGGACCTTAATGTAAAACATTAAGTTACAACCTCCTGATCTCTATCGAAAGTTATTACGGACGATGATACAGCCTTAGGGAAGTGCCTCCAGTCTTGTAAAGTCCTGATACAAACATAAGATGTATACACAGGCTTTGAGAAGTGGAATACACTTGAGCTTTAAAATCTGAGACCTGGATTCAAATTCCTGAACTTCAAAATCCTTTACTGACTGTGCAGAGTCACACAAGTCACTCAGTGTCTGGGCATCAGCATTTCCTCATTTGTTCAATGGGATGGCATCGCCTCCTCCAGGGCTGCTGTAAAGGAGCACATGGCATGTGGCAGGAGCCTGGGCCCCTTTATAAGCCTCTCACACTGGGCAAGAGACTCGCAGTTCAATTTACTAATTTATAATTAGTAAATTGCACAGGAGCAAGGAAAATTCAGTGAGGGGGAAATCCCCTCCGCTCAGCCCTCCTCACTACCTGCAAAGAGAGAAGCAACTCTCTCCTGAACTCGGCACAATTGAAGAGCAGTTTTATTTCATTTTTTTGAGACAGGGTTTCACTGTGTCGCCCAGGCTGGAGTGTAGTGGTTTTTATACAACACCAAGTCTGTATGCTTTATTATCCCGGACGAGATTTCTAAGTAATAAACCCAAAGCATGAGCTTTGACTAAAGGGGGTAAGGAGTGGGAAGAGGAGGAAACAAATTACTAAGGTGATGAAGATTTGGGCCTTTTCCACCTGGGGAAAAAGTGAGCTGTGCTGTCTTTTAATATTCAAAACAGTAGTGCACAGGCAGGCTACCATGATAAGACAATAATTCAACTGAAGGGCATTTCTGGTACGTGTAAACTACTCAGGTTTCACCCTTGTGTCGCTTATTACATTAGCAGAACCCGCTGATTGAATTACTTCCCTGCAGTGTTTCCAGGTCTCTGGTTTTTCCCATATAACATCTAATACTGCTTATGAAGATGCTGTATTTGTCCTTTGGTATTTTACCAACTGATATCTCAAGATGCCTGTTTGCTCAGAATGTTTTTCAGAAACTCTGGGTCATATGTACCTCACCACCTATGTAACCAAAAAGGCTTCACTGCTCTCACAGGAAGGTTCAAACTATACAGTGTAAAGCTATACCAGCTCTCAGAAGGGTCTAAATCAACTGAGTTTCATCAAAGCCTTAGAGCTGGCACCTGGTCTAAGCTAACACAATAAGCAAATAAAAGGCACTTTTCCTGGACTGCTGTTGGACTATGCTTTTTGGATTAGCTAAACCAAGTGCCACTGCTGAAACAAGTTATACCAAGTACTGTTAGTGAGGAGATAGAGCTATATGGACTTTTCCCTTAATCAATACTAACAGGAAGATCAAAAGACAAGAAAGGAAAAATCAACATAACAGTGACGTTAGTCCCAGGCAAAAACAGACCTTTATTAGAGAGGAAAAGTACTTGAAGCCCCTTTTCCAAACTATAAACGAAATGCAAATGCTAGCCTAAATTATCAACGACAGCAACAAAAGCAAGAAGAAGATTTCAAGGGTACATGCCACAGCTAATAAGGTTAGACAGCTTTACTGGAAGGAGGAACAAAATGGATCATCTTGAAAACTAGAGACATGAACTTATTACTTTGGATGACAAAGGCAGCTTTTCCTGCCTTTATCCAACATCCAATTCATATTGATGCATCAATTCAATATGATATATACTTATATATAATATATTCAGGTAAATAGGGCAGATATGAGGATTCATTTTTATTTCCTCAAAAACAGACATTTAATTTTCTGAAAACATACTAGGAGCACAATACTCATGTGGGCAAAGCACGTATGTAGGCAACTTCCCAAAAAAAGTTAATATAAGTTGTAAACCCAAGGAAAAAACATTTCACCTTACTGGTAACTTCTTTGAATGAGTGAAGTTTTACACCACTATGTTTAATGAGAATACCAGTATGGCAAGGGTTTGGTTAAAAAAAACAAAACAAAAACATACAAAACTGCTTTGGAACACATACAGTAAAGGCAGGATTGAACAACTTGGAGTCAGAAAGACCTAGGTTCGAATCAGCACTCTGTCACATGTGGCCCTGCACAGGCTTCTCAAGCATCATGACTCAGTTTCATGCATAAAATGATGAGTGATGGTACCTACACCTCCCTCGCTAAACATTTAAAGAGGCCACACACGAATAGCACTTTACAAAGGACCCAGCTAAGAATCAGCACTCAATAAAGGACAGATACCATCAGGGTTCAGGAGCCAGCCCTCTGGGGACCTCCCCCAAGGAGCAGGAAGAACCAACCCACTAAGCAGCAAGAGTCTAGCCAGAATTTCCTCATCTCCTCAGGAAAAGAAAAAAAAAACTCAGATCTCAATGCTTCCTCTTTAAGGATCATTTTTAACTGCAGGTTCTGGCCAGGGACCTCCACTTCAATTCAAAAGGAGCACCCTGAAGAAATGGCAGAGGTCGAGATGGGAACACGACCAGGCCAAGCAGGGCAGCCCCTCAGTGAGCCAAGACCCCCACCTGCAGCAAACACTGCAAGGCCAGAAATCTGCTCTGCTCTTTTCTCCAGCAATGGGATCAATTACACCCTCAGAGGGGCTGGTCTGGGGGCTAAATGCCAGTCCCCACCTGCTCCACACTATTGCTGCCATAGCTCAGCAAGAGACAGCCAAGACCCTAAGGCAGAGGGACAAGCCCACCCTTGCTTGAAACAACAGCCTGGAGGAAAAGCAGCTGGTGGGCACACTCTGCGTCCTCCCATGCAGGAAAGAGCACAGGGCTATGGGTCCTTCTCCTCTTTTCTTGGTGGACAAAGCACTCAGGACCCCATCCCTTGGGCGTCCAGGGAAAGCAAGGCTCCGGAGGCACAGTTGTCTGAATGGGTAACAGGAAAGAGTTCTTAGATCACTAACTGCTCTGCCAGTGGAGTTTAACCCCAAAACATTCACTGGTTCCAGCACAAGTTTCAAAATCAAACCACTGAGTGCCCAAATGATTAAATGGATCACGTTACCTCACCTCACTGTCGCCATCGCACAGAAGGGGGCTACACCCATTGTGAGCAACTGTTCTTTGGCAGGGGAAGAGAGACAAAGGTAGGAGGGAAATGAATTACAAAAGGGAAAACAAGCCTATTTGGAGATTTCAAGCAAGACTGGGTCCTAAGGATTAGTTCACTAACCTACTCAGAAGGCTGACACTGCCTGCTACCCAGAGTCTGGAATAATGCCTTGAAATGTTATTAGCAGGGCTTCTCCCTCCCAGAGGCCACAGCCTTTACTGGGCCCAGGTCCTTCCTTCCAAGTCTCTCTCATCACAAAGGCCCTCTCACCCCTTCAGTTCCAAAGGTGCTGGATATCTCTCAGTCTCTCAGCCCCTCAACCTCTCAATGTGCCTTCAGGCACTCTGCTTTCCCCTTGCTAACCCTTAGCTAACTCACCCTTTCTACCTCTGCTGACATAGAATTCCCTCCCTCCCCACAAAAACCTGCCCTCCCCCAAAAACAAATTTTGTCCCCTACTGTACATGAAACCTTGTACTTCTCCTTGGCAGCACCGTGCCAGGTTTGCTTAAAGGACTTCCTTCTTGATGGACTGTAGGCTCCATGAAGGCAGGGACCACTCTGAGATTACCTACTATATAACCCTAGCCCAACTATTTCAATACCCCAACAATACCCTAACCTGACTTTCCAACTTCACCTCTCTCCCCAAGTACTTCGGCCTCCAGCCAAACCCCTCAAGGTTCCAAAATCACCATGCTTTTACTACCACTGCTCTATAAAAAACCCAGGTCACCTCTCAAGGCTCTGCTAAAGGCCACCTGCCCCAGGAAATCTTTCCCAATCTCCCAGCAATACACATGCCTCTCACCTTCACCCTGCTGGAAATAATCAAGCATGAGAGCCACAAGGACCTACCTTCTAACCAGATTCCCACTAACTAGGGGAGTGAGCTTGGACAAGTCACTAAGCTGGAGCCTCATTGTCCAGATAATAAATTTGAACTCCTGGAAAGGATAATGTAAACCACCTAATGGAACCTGGCATATAGTATGCCCAGAGCTCTCGCCCACCACCCCTCTACACCCTAATTAATGATTTGTTGCTAAGTCATCTGTCTTGCCCTTAGGCTGTGTACCCCTGGGGGGCATTTCCTTATGTAGGCTCCACCACCCCTAGTCCTCTGAAGTGAAATCAGCCTCGTAAAACAGCAACAGCATCACCTAACACAAACCGAGTGATCAGTGTTTAGTGTGTATGTTTAGATAGTGCTTAATTTCTAGTATGTACAGGTAATCCCATTTTTTTTCTTCATCTTAAAGTTCAGGGGTCCATGTGCAGGATCAATGAATCACATTTTTAATATACCCATGCAGAACATACATGCAATAAAATATATACATACACACATGCATCTCAAAATTCTTAGTGTAATTTTAAGCTTTAAAAACAACAAAATTATAAAAGCTACAGACTTAACATCATCTGGAAGTTCAATTATTTAAATTTCTTTTACACTCAGTTGATCAATTTTGAATGCAAAAGTTTTGATTTCACATTTTTCAGTCCCTCTCATTAGAAATGAAAAATGCTAAAATTCCCCAAACAGAATTTGGAGAAATTTCAGAAGTTACGTTCACTTTAGCTACTAGAGGAATGCTTTCATTTTCTTTCTATGGCGAAGTGTTCAACCTGGAGGCAGTAACCGGTGGATGCTAGGCCTGTAGCTCTCCCAACCCTGAGTGCTGTGCAGGTGGCTGGCAGCAGTGGCTGCTGTCAAATTTTGTCTCTTTTGTAAACTGCACCACACAAGAGCAATCTTCTGCCTTGGCTTGCTTCTCACCAACACAGAACTGTTCTCCATGGTATGGAGGAGACATAAAGTATTTCAGGAACTGTACCACCTTCTTACTGCTAACAGTCACAGACAGGTACAATCAATATAAATGAGCTCTTCATCCTGTCCTTTAACCACCCGAATGCAGTGTTAAAACATTCATCTGGTCCTTCCGCCATCCTGTACCTGCAGGATGCTTGTATAGATTACCTCACCTACTCGAATCTGTTAGTTCTGTTATTTCATGTCAGGTGACCTTTAAAAGCTTGAAAATCTGTGTCATGCATTAGCTCTCCTGGGTGAAAGCTGCTTATGTTCCAGTCTGCCAGAAGGATGGTTCTCACTAAGCTAGGCTATTCTTCAACTGCCATGCTCTCAACAAATTTCAGATACTACTGGAGATTAACAAATGCAAAAAGACTTGCAGATGACTTATAAATTATAAAGTCACTCCAAAAATGCTTTTGTTACCTAAGATTTTCAAACCGTACAGTACTTAATGTTTGGAATAACTCATCAAAAAGGCTGAAATTGTGCTCACTAGAATGATCAATAGCCCGAAGAGACAAAAAACAACTCAACAAAAACTTAATGAATTTATTTCCTATCAGTCTTGTCAGGCTGCATTTTGAATTCTATCCACGGCATGTGATCAAAGTACCCAAACCATAATGTAATCTTATGTACTACATCAAGGATCTAGTCAGCATAATTTTCTGGGATCTGGTGTGAAAGCACACTCCTTTGTGTCTACAATCCTTCCACAGGAAGGGCCTTTCCCCAACGCAATCAATCAATCAATCAATCAATCATCAGTCCAGAAAAGCCTAATTGCTCACCCATCACCAGTTCTGATTATAATTAGTGTTCTATAATCATGGAGCAGGAAGCACAAGATGGGAAAGGCGGGGGGCCACCGAGGTCCTCCGAGGCACTTGGTAATCATGATCAGCGGTTTTATACCAATAGCCTAGAAGCCAAACACACAACTGCTCGCTCTGGTTAAATTCTGTTAAACCAGTACTAATAAGAATGGAAGTACAAAGCTTGAAATAATGATTTCTTATCCTAAAAACAGATTCTGCATAAGCAGAAAAGCAGGGATAAGCAGAGTGAAGTGTTTGAGAGTGAGCAGCATTATGCGGATGGCTAGAAAGAAAACCTCAATCGAGAATGACTCGCAATAGCCTTAAACCTGCTGCTGAAAATGTCCCCTGATGCATATTTATTAGGTCTCTCATCCAAGAGGCTTGTATGCCACAGTATTTCCAGCCATCATTAATAGGCATTAATGACCACAGCCTTTCAACGCCACTGTGGCGCACTGCAATGCAGCTCTGAGCAGCTGGTGGAATCAGAACAGATGGCCTGCTTCCCTTCAAGGCAGGACTTTCTGCAGGTGACAACATGACTGCTAGGTGACTGACAAAAAGAAAAACAAACAAAAGTTGAAACTGGAATATCTGATGTCAGTAAAGCACATGTTTAGCTTCTCAGGGAAACTTTGACTTGGGCCCTAAAGGTTGGTAGGCTTGTTTACAAAACTGCAGTTGTGCTACAGAAGCAGAGTGCTCCTTCCAAGTCCAGAACATTCACTGAGCCCTGGCCACATCTCCATGTGGGGTGGCAAACTAGGGTGTGTCACAGAAATCCATTTCTCCAAGAGGCTCAGCGAGTACCTAACATGCACCAGAAAGGGAAGCCCAGAATTCCAGGGGGAGTGGAAGTCGGGGTTCCTACCCTCAAGGGGCAATACACTCTGGTGGAATGCAATGGCCACTCTGGGCACATGGCCAGCAGCACAGAGGGCAGAATCACGTTTTTGTCCAGGGATGCTTAACTATCTGCCCTTATATTTGTTTACACTTCTATTTTTCCCTTCAGTAAATTGCTTATATACTTTGCCTCTTAACAGAATACTTGGAATCTTCTGATTGTAAGAGCAGAACCCACTCAAGGTGGCTTGAACAGAAAAAAAAGTAAGTAAAAACTGAAAGAAGTGGGGACTCTCAAAGGACACAGGATTATTGTCTCAGAAAAGCTTTTCCTGATTATTCTGCCTGAAAGGATTCCCACTACCTTATCCCTAGCATTTTACCCTGCCAATTCAACCACCCCTGCCCACCCAATCACTCTCTTCCTCCTTATCCTGCTTTAGTTTCCTCCCAGCAGTCTCTAAAGTTCCATTTTTATCTACTCCTTTGCTTGCTCACCTCTCCCAATAAAAGGTAAGCTCCAAGCAGGCAGGAAGGGAAGCTGTCTGTCTTGTTCGCTGGTGTAGCCCAGGGATGGGAGCAGTGCTGGTCCTCAGTCAGTATCCTGAGTCACTGAATGAATGGTCAGTCACACAAAACTAGGTCCCAGAAGGTACCTGAACCAGGAACTAGAAGCAAGACAGCTGCCCTCTAGCTCACATTCCATTCTCTCTCTGCTTTGTTGGGCTGCAGCCTCAGTTTCCCCTTCCAACTCCACTGTGCCTTCCAACTCCACTCTGCAAAGAGCAGAGGGCTTTCTTCACTCCCATCTCATACTAGGAAAACCCTGCAACAGTCTCCTATGCCCTTAGGGTAAAGTCCAAATCCCTTCCAATACCTTATCAGCCCTTCATGATCCGTCCCTCCATCACCATCCCTCACAATATTTCATTCAATCATTCTTTTCTAGCCATAAAGAGTGTTTCTCTGTTCCTCAAAGTAGCCGCATGTGCTCATCTCTAGGTTGCAGAATGCTCCAAATCTTCTTCAGAAAGCATTCTTTCCCTCTTATCTCCATCCTGGTCATCCCCATCTCATCCTGGCACATGGCTAGGAGACCCTGCTAACACAACCACCATCCCAGCCTTCGGGTCTCCCAGCTAGGCTGTCAGTGCTGCAGCAGCAGGGACCATGACTGTCTTGTTCACCTGCGCATCCCTTAGTGCAATCCACAGCATCTGACAAGTGGCAGATGCTCAAATATTTGGGGAATAAATAAATGAACCATGTATCAGTAATGGTTATTCACAAAGAGGCTGGGACAAAAATAAGAGAGCAGTTCACCAGGAAAAGGAATGTGTCTGCCTTGTCCTAGCTATATTCCTCATGCCTGGAAGAGTAGACAGCCAATAAATATTTGCTGAATGAATACATTCCTGGCTTGCCTGATGTAACTCCACCCCTTTCTCTTCCACTTGAGAAAACATACAGAATGCAAAAGGGTGAAAAATGGCATTATTAACATGACATATCTGAATCATTTGAAAGATCCACACTTTATTACTTGTCATAAATTACTGGCCACATACCCTCAAGACTGATCATCACATATGAGGTAGTTGAGACAGTGGTTGAGAACAGCTGATTTAGACAAAGCTAAGAAATATGAAGCACTTTCTGCTCTTATTATTTTATTTTCCAGAAGATGAAGGTGACAATAAGCTCAGTAAGAACTAATAACTGAATTATTCTAACCTTTACTTTTCTTTTTATAAAACAGATTTCTGCACACCCCAGGAGAAACATTTAATTAAATCAAAAGACACTATAAATTCCTTTTCACAGTTATTTTTCTCCCATACCAATGAGGTCTACCAAGTTGCTGTTGTCTCCATTCAAAAGCCAACCTACAACCCCACATACATACTTTCAGGAAGGCCACACTGCAAGCCCTGCACAGCAGATATAAAACCAGTGCTCCAATGTGACAATATTGGTCTCTCTCAAATATAGCAACGGCTATTTTGTTTTGTTTTGGTCCTTTGTGCATAAGTATTTTATTTTTTCAATAAAATGTTTGGTAAAATTACTGAACCTGAATCAAGCCTGTTTTACTTTCATTTATACACAGCATCCCCAAATATTGATCACAGGATGAAACACAACCAGAAATGAAAAGACCTAATGAAGCTTTCAGTCTTGGTGTGTTAAAGAGAGAAACAAATAAATCTGAGAAAGCCAGACCAGAAACCACACAGCAACAGAGACAGCCACATATTCCAAACAAGGCTAAAGTTAGTAAAGGAAAATATAGCAACTCAAAGCCAGTAACACCATAACCCTTAATAGCCTACAGAATTAGATCCACACAAACAGATCTGAGCTCTTCAGATCACCCCACATGCTGAGTGACAGTAAAGATTTTGTTTTATAAATTTTTTTTTAAGTTCAAAGACCTTTTAGTCTATAAAAGATACTAATGTTTGATGTCTTTGGGCCCAAATTAGAGTGGAGGATGAGAAAAGGAAAAGTGCTAGGGTATATGTGAAGGTTTCTTATTGCCACCAAAGGGTGGAGTCGTCAAGGCAAAGTGCTGAGGTTACAGCAACAACAAAAAGTATATAGAAATTGGGACCTGTTTTTTTTTTTTAAAAAAAAAAAAAAAAGACCATAAACTCTACAAGCTACTATAACCCTCTTTGTCTTACCTGACAGAACACTGCATCGTCCAAAGGAAATGAGGCAGGTACCTACCTCCTTTTGTAGAGCTTAATCAATTTCTACTAAAATACTTCATTTTTGAGTCATATTTATATTTTCATTTGTAGAGGTTCTTACCCTCTTTTTGTGCCAAGAATCCCTTTGGCAGTTTGATGACATGTACTAAGCCCTTCTCAGACTAATGTTTTTAAACATATAAGATAAAATACAAAGGATTACAACTGGAATCAGTTATACTTAATTATCAAAAGTCTTAAATTGCAATACATATGTGCACTTCTGTAATAATGCATTAAACAACAAAATCCAGCAGCAAGTCTTTTTGTTGCCTACACTCATAAGTGAATGAAAATGCTAAACTGCAGTTTGAATATCATGAAAATCAAGACATATTTTTCCCCCATCTAAGTTCAACAACGTCCCAAACTCCATCTGTGGACCCTAGGTTAAGAACCCTTGGTTGAGAGAGCCAATAAAAATACATTTTGTGAAGCATCAAAAGAGAAAAAAAAAAAAAGTCTTGCAAAATGCATTATCCATTCAACTGTGAGGTGAGAGGAACTGAGAGTAAGCAATATTTTTCCAAAAACCACGATGGGCCATTAGTCAGCAAGAGAGCCACATGCTTCAAACTGAATCCAGAAAGGATGCTTTGAGGAACTGACAGCGCTGCTGGAATCTGTCTTAAAGTGGGGAAAGGGTAGAGTGGGGGAGTACAGCCACCCAGCTCAACCCAGATCAACTATGAACTTGAACCTCTCTTGTTCTGGGAGTCTGTGTCCTCAAGAATAAAGTATAAGGGCTAAACATATACCATGACCATTAGGCCCCCTTCCAGTCCTAATTTTTTTTATTATACTGTAAGTCTGGGATACATGTGCAGAATGTGCAGGTTTGTTACATAGGTACATACGTGCCATGGTGGTTTGCTGCACCCATCAACCCATCATCTACATTAGGTATTTCTCCTAATGCTATCCAGTCCTAAATTTTTATCATGAGATCATCTCCTCTTTATGCTGGTTATTTCAGCCTATTTAGCTACATTTCAAAACATCACTGTCTTTCTTAAACTTGGAACATAAAGTTTTACCCAATTTAAATGCTCTCATGGGTAATCTAACACCAATGAGTCAAATAGATGTATATCATTACAACTTTTTTAAACATTCTGTTTTTATGCACATCTTCATAAAAAACAACCACAACATTGGTCTTTTCTGCTATTAAAACAACTGTCAGGAAACTTAGAATATGGAACTAAATATTTTCCACATTTGCGTCAACGAACAGAATTACTGAGCACAGACCAAGAAGGGCTCTTGAAGTCTACCTAATCCAATCATATTTTGTAAATTGATAAAGAAACAGAGAGGAGAAGGAGGAACTAAGCCAAAGTCACAGAGCCAGTCAGCAAGAGAGCAGGGCTTATCCAGGTCACCCACCTGTAAAAGCACGTTCTTCCCACTATACCAAACTGCCTCTCAAATCCTGAGCCACTTCCCTAATCTTAAAACGTCAGTAAGTTTAAAATTATAGCAAAAAGACCTGCTGGTTAGACCACTCATTTTTCTCTGCCTTCAGTTAAGTAGTGGACACAACAAAGAGTTGCGGCTATGATACACGAACTGACTGGAATCATGAAATAATTAAATTCCACTAATCTGCCCAGAAAGTGATGAGCTCACTAAAATCCTAGCTATGTGGAATCTCTTAATAACACTGTGTAATACACGAAAAGATACAGAAGTATTTATATACGGATACAGACATCTATCAGCTCTTCACTCTGCTCTCCAGGATTTCCTAGTAATGTTTTACTATGACATTCAAAAGTGAGCAAAAAGGACAGTCACATAACCATTAAAAAAAAAAAAGCACTGAATTTGACAAGCAAAGCTTCTATCAATATCAAATATTAGGCATTGTTAGCGCTCAGGAATCATCTCATTATTCAGAAAATCTGCTTGAAATTTTCTGTTTTCCAATATTTATGCCCCAGAGGACATAAAGATATCATAAAGATGATATGAATTATATGTGAATATTATTGTTGTTTTAAGATGAAGTACACTGTCTCAAATCCTAAGGGTGGAATATGAATAAGGTTCTTTTTAAAAATCTACCTACCTAGTCACTCTTTCACCTGCACTCTTCAATGTGTTCAACACTGGTAAACAGTCAGAAACCTACTCTCAAAAAAAGAAAAACACCACAATCCAAGTATTCAAAAACCAGACTAGCATCCTCTACTCACATTTCACCTCCTCAGAGAGAACTTCCCTCACCTTCCAGCCGAAGAAAGCAATACCCACCTAAGCAGTCACCCTCCAAGTTTATCAACTCCTTTTTAGAACTTGGCTGCACCTGAAATTGTCACTTATTACTCCTCTATTTGCATATTTCTTTCTGTTTATGCCTGTCACTCCACTCTAAAAGGAAAGTTCCCTGTTCTCACTGCATCAACAGTGCCTAAACAGCACAGGCACAGAGTAGGTACACAACGGTTGAGTGTCTCGCTCATTAAGTGCCAACTATGTCATACTTTGGTCTCCTGGAAAAGCATTAGCAAAAGGCAGACCATATGCAACTGCAACGTTATATCCACAGGCTCCTGTGGAGTGAGACTATGATACTAGGACAATCCAGCGTTTCAATCCTTTCCGTGGCTTCGGAATGCCCTGCACTTCCAGCTATGAACACAAAACCTCTCCAGGCCCACTCGCTGCTTTTCTGAAACATCTCAACAATGATTTCCTCAAAAGGAAATAATGAAATAAAGTCCTGGCATACGTTAATCTTCCGCGTCAAGTTCACAGTGTTAAACACACTTTGAAGCCAGCCATACAAACAAAACCAAACTCCACAAAATTAGGTTGGGCTGAAGTTACATTACATAAGACAGACTGAACTGTGGCTTTTCTCCTGTCATTCCTCCCGCCTTCCTGTGAACCCTGATATTTGTCTTTGAAGTGCAATTAAGATGTAGGTGAGAAAAACACTTATCTGCAAACAGCTTCAAAATAGGTAATGAGATTTCCAATACCACCCCCACTTAATGCACTAGCAACAAAGTCAGGAAGACTGGGAAGCTTTGAGTTGTGCGGTGTCTGGAAGCTTCCCCCAAAAACTCCTCTCTTTAAAATTATTTTTAAGTCAGCACTTACTTCAAGGCACTCACTTATCAAAACACGTTTTGCAAAGTTCCCTGAGTCTTCCCACAGCCATGACTCCCCATATGTGTGCTAAGCCTACCTATCAGCGCCAAGGATGTTCTGAATACAGGTCTTTCAACTCAGGACAAAAGCGCGGGTTCCCAGGAGTGACATATCCAAAGGAAAAAATAATCCTTTCTTCAACACTAAACCCAAGTTGTTCCTTCCCCCGTTTCCTGCACTTCCCCCCTCCCCCTCCCCTTTCACTGCCCACTATATCCAGCTTTAAGCCCGCGAAGCCTCTCTCCTGGCTTATTAAGGGTAAACAATAGAAATGTCACAAGGAAACTCAGGAAGTAGATGAAGTCTCTAATTGCTGCCGTTTAACGATTGTACATAATTACTATCTTCAAAATGCGGCTTTCACCAGCAGAGAGGGAGCCGAGGCGGGCGAGGCTGGCGAGCTCCCCACCGCCCGGAGGGCATCAGCGAGGCCGGGACCGGGGGGATGCGGCCCGCGCCCCGGTGCCAGGCCCCGAGCAGCCGCATCCTGCTCCTTCCCTGCAGAGCACTCCAAGCGGGGAGAAGCGGAGGGCCGGCCGGCCCGGGTCACACACAGTTCACTGCCCTCGGGCTGCGGCGGCCCGAGGCGGTCATCGGAACAATTTGCAAAGCGCAGCCGGGGATCCCACAGCCCGCGGCGGCCCGAGCTCACGGCGCCGCGCTCGGAGTTCGGGGGCGCGGGAACCACTGTCCGCGCGGGAGGTGGGAAGACGGGGCTCCGGGCCGGCCGGCCTCTCAGCTTCGGGAAGCGACCCTGCGAAGTGCCCGCGACGGCGGCGCCTCACACGGAGTCCCTGCCCGCCCTCTCCGGCCCGGACGCGGCGCGCGGGAAGTGGAGCCCCTGCCCCCGCCCCCACGATACGGCCGCGGACCCGGTGCCCCGCGCTGCCCCCGCTGGGTCGCCCGAGTCCTGGCTGCCACTTCCTCCGCCGCGTTCTCCGCGCGGACAGCGCAGCGCAGCCCGGCGCCCGCCGCAGCACCCCGAGCGCGCACCGATGGGGGTCATCCCGCCCCGCGCCGCCGTCCGGGCCCTGAGAGCCTCTCCTGCCGCCCCGAGCGCCCCGGCGGTCCCCAAAAAGCGCCGAGCCACCCCGCCAGCCCCGCTCGAGGATGCGGGCGCTCCCCGCCCGCGCCGCTGCCCGGGACCAGGGACCCCAGGACTCACCCGAGCACCACCAGCTCCCCGTATTTCACTGGCTCCTTATTGGGGGCGCAGTGTTCCTCCTGGCCAGGGGAAAACATGGAGCTCCGCTCGGCCGCCGACGCCGCCGCCTCCGCCGCGATCCCCGCCGAGTCCGCGCCGCCGCTACAATCCCATCCCGAGAACGGGGTGAGCGCGCCGGGGAAGGGCACGGCGGCGAAGGGGGCGCGGGGCGGCCAGTCCCGCTGCTGCTCCGTCGTGGCTGCGCGGCTGCTCCGCCTGACTCCCCGGAGCTCCGCGCGCCGCGGCCGCCCCGAGTCAGAGCCGGCAACAAATGGGACCCGGCAGCAGGGGGACCTGCCTGCGCTGAGCGCCGCCGCCGAAGCCCCGCGGGCGGGAGGAAAGGAGGAGGGAGCGGGCGCACGAGAGGCGGGGGCCGCGCGGGGGAGGCGGGGGCCAGCGCGCGGGCAGGTGGGAGCCGCCCCGCCCCACGCAGAGCCAGGCGCCCGCCCCCGGCCCGCGGGGCGCCCCCTCCCCCGGCGTGTTGGGCCGCCCGCGCCCACTCCCCGCCCCCCTCAGCCAGGCGGAGGCTCGGCCCCTGTGTTATGTAAACATAGAGTAAAAGGGAAAGGAAGTTCTTAAAGGAGCAGCTCTATTTTTTTTCCTCACTTCCTTCCCCAAACTTAGAGCACGGGGTCTTCAGCTCTTCAGCCGCGAAGGCCCGCGGGAGATCCTGGAAACGAGCGGCCGCGGTTCCCAAGCCCACGTTTTCCTGGCTGGAGTTCGATGGGATTAACTTCCTCTCCGAGTAGAATAGCGCTCTCTGGATGTCACTGTGTCCCGGCTTCCATCTAGAGGTGTCGCACACACCCACTTGGGTGCCTCCCCTTCCAAAACCAAGCAGAAAGGCGTCTAGAAAATTAGAAGGTTTTGCCAGTTGGTGCTGGAGTAGAGGACGTTTCGAAGGCGCTTGGAGCACCCCACCGTTGCACTGGATGTAGCTACCCCGGCTTGTGGTCAACAGAGCTCCACCTGGCTTTTGAGGGGTGGCGGGGGGATGGGGGAAGTGTTGTTTTTTAATCCATACTTTATCCACTTTTCCTGTGCCTTCTTTCCATCCCCCAATACATATAAGGGGAAATTACCTGGGTGGATTTTTTAGTGAACGTAAATGTTCCTTTATGACCATGATTTAATCAATGCACTGTTTGCTTTCTATTCTTTTTAAACTAGTTATCGCTATGGCTTTAAAATATTGTAGACTGTGATAGTTTTACTGACTGCTGTTTTTCATCATACAGGATTTTATTGTTCTAACATTTATTAAGCACTCATAATGTGCTAGAAACTCTACATATTATTGCGAGTCATTGCCTTTCAACACTGTTAAATATTTGAAGAAATAAACACTGCAAAAGCTACCCTGTGTATAGTGACTGGTTGGCTATGACCCGAAGCAAAGGGCTAGAAAAAATAATAATTGCATCTGTAACCTTCCATTCCGCTGTGCTGCACCCCTTGTGTAACATTCTCTGACAGGTTATTACGGTAGTGACATGATGTTTCTGGTAATCTTACTTCAGTTAGGAATTGATTTTTTTTAATTGAGGTTTTAGAAATAAATTATTCCAAAGTAACTAAAGCCACACCATTGGTAAGCCAAAAATAAACTATTTCAGCTAACTATAGAAATTCTGTATTTCAAATGAATATTAGTTATTCTGCATATATTACATATTCTCTATATTTTTTATATGTAATGAAAAATCTGTTACAGTTTTAACCAGCACTCCTTCACTAAAGGGATAAATCATGTCTCCTCCCCAGTGTTGATGTAAATTTCTTTCAGATTTCTGCTGGATTAATGTTGTCTTCATGTACTCTGTGCATCTACTTACCACATAGATTGTATGACTATCAAAGATCTGTCAGAATCATTCTGCAGTTGCGCAGTCCCGATTACGATGGTGCCTGCCTCTGTCACCCTAGCTTCTCTAGGCCTGCTCTATTGCTGCTCCTGCTCTCTAGGCTACCATTACCTCCTTCCTTCTCTCTGGGCCTGCTGTGCCTGTGTGCATTGCATTGCATTGCATTACACTGTTCTGGCTGCATTTCCTCCTTGCTGTGCTTCGCATCTGCTCTTAGGAAGATAGAAAGAAATATGTATTAACCTCCTACTAAGTTCCCAGCACTAGGCTGAGAGTTTCCCATAGGATATCTCAGTCTTCCAAGGTTCCTCAGTCTAGCTATCTGCCTGTGGCACCCCTGACTTCCAGAGGGACATGTCTCTCTACTCTCCCAACATGTCTTTGAGAATGTTTATAGTACTTAATCAGGTCTGTCTTTATCAGACTGACTTACAGGAAGTGTTGTTGTGAATGAGTTTTTGTGTCAATGGAGGCTTTTTATCCTAGGCAGCTCAAGGCTGGATCAGCTCTGTGAATCACTCTGAGCCCTGAAAGCTTCTGACTGGTAAGAGCAATTCTATTGATCGCAGTCAAGAATACATACAGGGACCAGGCATGGAAATCCAAATGAGCAAATGGGCTGAGTGAGGACTGTGGCACATGGGTAAGGTCTGTGCCGTCTACAGGGCTTATCTGTCACTCATCTCTAGCTGATTGTTGCCATGTGACAATGACAGTTCACTCTTACTAGATTTAATTTTTCTAAAAGCCTCCAATCCTGATTACACCAAACCTCTCAATTTTTAACTGTTGGCAACTCATTCACACTTTCAATTTTCTTGAAACACAGCATGAGCCCATCAAAACTATGTCTGTTTTTCTAGACTCTATGTACCCAATGTCCCCACAGTTGCTTTCTCTGATTTCAAGGAAACAGACATGAGTAAAGGTAAAAACACTTCTCAAATGGTATCAAATGGTAGGGCTGGGGGGATGGCAGAGTGGTGAGGGGTGTTAACTTGATTTTCTCAGAGCGTTGATGGCTTGTGTTCCTAAAGAAGCCGGCGTGTGACTTTCTCTGTGCATCTCTTATCAGAGTTATTTGCGCACAACTTAAACCAATTAGGACATGACCCCATCATCCCCAGTTAATATTAAGAATCTGATTGTAGCATGGATTTATCCCCTCTTGAATGTAATTGTTTTAGTGAGTTGCTCCAGGCTGGTGGGACAATCTGGCTGTGCCATCTGCCAACCCACTAAGAGCCAGGGTGGGCTTGGCTGACTTGATTGCCAGGGCAGACCCTTCCCTGCTCTCTCTGCTTGCCATTCCATTTATGTCCCTCACCCCAGACCACTCTCTTGAAGAGGATGACCCACCCACAGCATCCCAGAGGGAGTCTGTGCTATTTCTTGGGCTACCAGAGGCCATATGCTTACTATACAAATAAATAATGTAAGGCTTTGTCTTGACTTTTCCCCCATTATGTCTTCCTGTTTTGTTAAAATCAAAAGATTTAGTGAAAAAGTGTATGTTTGTTTTAAACATACCTAAAGTCAGTCAAATACCTTTCAGTATTTCTAGAATGAAGCATCTAATTTTTGGTCATTCTGCGTTCTACCTTATATGTCTATGTTTGGAAAGACTAAAGAGCAAGTAGTCAGTTTCAAAAATATGTTTGGACAAACTGAGCAGGATACAGTATATTTTTTCATGGAACTTTGGATTACATTTCATTTTTAAACTGTTATCTTTTTGTAGTTTTCTGATTGAGAGTAACATAAGCTCTTTGTCAAAAGTTTTAGAAATATGAAAAAAGGATTTAAAAAATTGTCTTAAATCATCTATAATCTCATTACCCGGAAAAAAAACCCTATTTGTCATTTTTGTGTATTTCCTTCATTTTTTATTTTTAATTTTTTGACATATGTATAATCACCCTCTCTAAAGTGTATCCTGCCTTTTTAATTTAATATTATATTGTCAGAAGTTTTCTCTTGTAACTAAAACTTCAAAAATATTTTTGTTGTTTCATTATAAGTATCAATATTTATTAACCATTCCCCTCCTATGGAATATGTAGAAGGCTTCTAATTTTTGCTCTTATAAATAATAAACATGTTTATATTTGTTATTACTTCATGAAGACATATTTCTATAGGTAAAATTGTTATATTAAAGGGTACAAATATTTTTAAGACCCTTTCATGCATATTTCCAAACCATTTTTCAGAAGGTTGTAACTGCCAGTTTATACTGTAACTAGCAGTATGTCAGAGGCTGCCTCAGGAAACTCCCACCAGCATTTTAAAATCCTTACTAATTTAATGGGTGATAATTTTTTATTTGCATTTTCATGATTTGCTATTGTAAGATACATTGACTTTTTCCTATTGTGGGAAAATAAAACCCACATAACATGAGACCTACCCCCTTAACAGATTATTAAGTGCACAGTACAGCTTGTTAATTATAAGAACATTGTTCTACAGCATATCTCTAGAACCTTTTCATCTTACGTGACTGAATCTTTATACCCATTGAACAGCAACTCACCATTTCTCCTTCTCCTTGCCCCTGGCAACCACCATTCTACTTTCTGCTTTAATGAAGTTTGATTTTTTGAGATACTTCGTATAGGTAAATCATGTAGTCATTTGTCCTTCCATGACTAGTTTATTTTACATAGCATAATGGCCTCCAGATTTACCCATATGATAGCATATGACAGGATTTCCTTCTTTTAATGGCTGAATAATATTTCATTGTAAGTATATACATTTTCCTTATCCATTAATCTGTTAATAGACATTTAGATTGGCTCTTGTAAATAATGCTTCAATGAACATGAGAGTACAAACATCTCTGAGTTCCCGATTTTAACAGTTTTGGATAAAAACATTGAATTAGAAGGGCTGGATGATATGTTAGCTCTATTTTTAATTTTTTTAGGAACCCCTATACTGTTATCCATAGCAGCCACACCATTTTACATTCCCATCTACAATACACAAAGATTCAAATTTCTCCATATGCTTGCCAACGCTTGTTATTTTCTGCTTTGTTTTGTTATAGTGGCCATCCTAATAGATATGAGATGATATTTCATTGTGATTTTGATTTGCATTTCCTGATGATTAGTGACACTGAATATCTTTTGCTGTATCTGTTGGCAATTTCTATATCTTCTTTAATGAAGTGTCTATTTAAGTTCTTTGCCCATGTTTTCATTGGGTCATTTGTGTTTTTGTTTGTTTTGCTATTGAGTTGTAGGAGTTTCTTATGTATTTTGGGTAGTAACCTCTTATCAGATATATGTCTTGCAAATATTTTCTCCCATTCCATACCTATGTTTGGTATGCTTTTTCCCCTCTCTCGCTGGTTTCCTTTGTTGTACAGAAGCTTTTTAGTTTTATGCAGTCCCACTTGGCTATTTTTGCTTTTATTGACTGTGCTTTTGGTGTCATATTAAGGAATCATTGCCAAGACCAGTGCATGAAGACTTTCCCCTATGTTTTCTTCTCAGAGATTTATATTTTAGGTTTTATGTTCAAGTCTTTAATCTATTGAGTTTATTTCTGTGTATGGTATAAAACAGGGGTCCAATTTTATTCTTTTTTATGTGGATCTTCAGGTTTCCCAATACCATTTGTTGAAGAGACTATCCTTTCCCCATTTTGTAATTTTGGCACTCTTGTGGAAGATCAGTTGACCATATATGAATGGGTTTATTTCTGGGCTCTCTGTTTTGTTCCATTGATCTACATGTCTGTCTTTATGCCAGTACCATATTGTTTTGGTT
Source organism: Pongo pygmaeus (assembly GCF_028885625.2). Taxonomy (NCBI): domain Eukaryota; kingdom Metazoa; phylum Chordata; class Mammalia; order Primates; family Hominidae; genus Pongo; species Pongo pygmaeus. The sequence continues at coordinate 54,782,685 of NC_072388.2, read as the reverse complement.
ACTGTAGCTTTGAATATGTTTTGAAATCAGGAAGTGTGAGGCCTCCAGATTTCTTTTTCTTTCTCAAGATTGTTTTAACTTCTCCTTTGTGGTTCTATATCAATTTTGGATTCAGTTTTTCTACTTCTGTAAAAATTGCCATTGAGATTTTGATAGAGATTGCATTGAATATGTAGCTTTGGTTAGTATGTACATGTTAACAATATTAAGTCTTCCAATCCATGAACATCGGATATTTTTCCATTTATTTATGTATCTTCAATTCCGTTCAGCAATGTTTTGTGGTTTTTAGTGTAGAATTCTTTTACCTCCTTGGTTCATTCCTAAGTATTTTATCCTTTTTGATGCTATTGTAAATGGGATTGTTTTTCTATTTTCTTTTTTGGATTGTTTGTTGTTAGTGTAGAGAAATGCAAATGATTTTTGTATGTTGATTTTTGTGTCTTGCAACTTTACTGAATTCATTTATTAGTTGTAACAGCTATTTTCTGAAGTCTTTAGGGTTTGCCATGTATGAAATCATGTTACCTGAGAACAGAGCTAATTTATTAACAGAGACCTTTTATTTCTTTTTCTTGCCTAAATGTTCTGGCTGAGAGTTTCAGTACTGTGTTAAATAGAAATAGCGAGAGTGGGCATCCTTGCCTTGTTTATGACCTTAGAGGAAAAGCTTGTAGTTTTTCATCATTGAGTATTATGTTAGCTATGGACTTTCCATATGCTGCCTTTAATATGTTAAGAGAATTTCCTTTTATTCCTGTTTTGTTGAGTGTATTTACTATGAAAAGTGCTGAATTTTTTCAAATGCTTGTTCTGTATCTATTAAAATGATCATGTGATTTTTTAAAATGCTTGTTCTGTATCTGTTAAGATGATCATGTGATTTTCATCCTTCTGTTAATATCACATTGACTGATTTTCATATGTTGAACCATCCTTGCATCTCAGGGACAAATCATACTTCATCACACACCACTGCACTCCAGCCTGGGTGACAAAGTGAGACCCTGTCTCAAAAAACAAAGAAAAAAAAAGAAAAGGAAAGGAAAAAAAGAGAGAGAGAGAGAGTTGGGAGGGAAGGAGGTGCCACACACTTTTTTTTCTTTTTTTTTCTTTTTTTCTTTTTCTTTTTTGTTTTTTTGAGATGGAGTCTCGCTCTGTCTCCCAGGCTAGAGTGCAGTGGCGCAATCTCAGCTCACTGCAACCTCCACCTCCCAGGTTCAAGAGATTTTCCTGCCTCCGCCTCCTGAGTAGCTGGGACTACAGGCACCCACCACTGTGCCCAACTAATTTTTACATTTTTAGTAGAGACGGGGTTTCACCATGTTGGCCAGGCTGTTCTCGAACTCCTGACCTCAGTGATCCACCTGCCTCGGCCTCCCAAAGTGCTGGGATTACAGGCATGAGCCACTGCGCCCAGCCGAGGTGCCACACACTTTTAAATGAGCAGATCTCACGAGAATTCACTTTCAGGAAGACAGCACCAAGCCATGAGGGCTCTGCCCCCATGATCCAAACACCTCCCCCCAGGTCCCACCCTCAGCATTGGGGATTACAATTCAACACGAGATTTGGGCCGGGACAAATAGCCAGACTATCTCATAGGGTACACGCTGGCCTCACAAAATGAGTTTGCAAATGTTCCTTTGTCTTCAATTGTTTTTGGAAGGGTTTGAGAAGAACTGCCATTAGTTATTTTTTAAATGTTTGCAAGAATTCACATGTGGAGCTATCTGATCCTGGACTTTTCTTTGCTGGGAGTTTTTTGATTACCAGTTCTATCTCCTTACTAGTGACAGGTCTGTTCAGATTTTCTTTCTTCATGATTCAGTCTTGGTAGGTTACATTGCTAGAAATGTATCTATTTCTTCTAGGTTACCCACTTTGTTGATGTATAATTGTTCATAGTTGTCCCTTATAATCCTCTTTATTTCTGTAAAACCAGTTGCAATGTCTCCTCTTTCATTTCTGATTTTATCTGAATGTTTTTTCATTTGTTCTTTTCAAAAAACCAACTCTTAGTTTTGATTTTTTTTCTGTTGTTTTCCTATTCTCTGTTTCATTTATTTCTGTTCTGACTTAATTGCTTTCTTCCTCTTCCCAAGTTTGGGCTTAGTATGTTTTTATTTTTCTAATTCCTTGAGGTATAGAATCAGGTTGCTTATTTGAGATCTGAGATACTTTTTTTTTTTTTTTTTTTTTTGAGACAGGGTCTCATTCTGTTACCCAGACTGGACTGCAGTGGCACAATCTTGGCTCACTGCAACTTCCGTCTCCCAGGCTCAAGCAATCCTCCCACCTCAGCCTCCTGAGTAGCTAGGACTATAGGTCTGTGCCCCCACACCCGACTAATTTTTTTATAGAGACAGGGTTTCACCATGTTGACCAGGCTGGTCTCCAACTCCTGAGCTCAAGAGATCCACCCACCTAGTGAATCCTCCCAAAGTGCTGGGTCTACAGGTATGACCCACCACACCCGGCCCCTTCTTCTTTTTTAATGTAGGTATGTATTGCTATAAACTTCCCTCCTAGTACTGCATTTGCTAAATCCCATAAGTTTTATTATGATAGTTTTCATTTCTGTTTGTCTCAAACTATTTTCTAATTTCCCTTATTTCTTCTTGACCAATTGGTTGTTCCAGAGCATGTTGTTTAATTTCCACATATTTGAATTTTCCAACTTGCCTTCTGCTACTGACTTCTAGTTTCATCCCAATGTGGTCCAAAAAGATACTTGGTATTATTTCAGTCTTCTTAAATGTGTTAAGAGTTATTTTGTGACCTAACAGGTGATTGATCCTGAAGAATGTTCTGTGTATCCTTGAAAAGAATGTGTATTCTGCTGCTGTTGGGTGGATGCATTTACTTTTTTTTTTTTTTTTTTGAGATGGAGTCTCATTCTTTCACCCAGGCTGGAGTACAGTGGCACAATCTCGGCTCACTGCAACCTCTGCCTCCCAGTTTCAAGTGATTCTCTGGCCTCAGCCTCCCAAGTAGCTGGGATTACAAGCACACACCATCACGCCTGGCTAATTTTTGTATTTTTAATAGAGACAGAGTTTCACTATGTTGGCCAGGCTGGTCTTGAACTCCTGACCTCAGGTGAGCCGCCCACCTCAGCCTTCCAAAGTGCTAGGATTACAGGCATGAGCCACCACATCCGGCCTGCATTCACCTTTTAAGACAAAAATGGTTGAGCTCATAGTTAATAAAATCTTGGATTTTTGTCAGATGAATTGATTTAAGAAGGGTCTACCTTATCAGAACCTGTGCAACTAAATTACTGAATCTAAGTGAAATATTAAATATTTATTTCTATCTTATTTCCAATTTGTTAATTTCAGACAATTCAATGAATTTTTTCTCATTCTGCTAAAGAGCTTTTAATTATTTCAATAAGTAGTACATATAGATGGTAAGCAATGACAATAATACTGAAGGGTAAAAAATGTCTTAAACCTACTATTCTCCTCCCTAGTGGAAACCACCATTCCCAGTTTCTTGTATATTTTTCCAGCATTATCCTCTGTGTATGGATATGATTGTGCAAATAATATTTAAGAAAATATACAGAAATGGCAGCACACTATATATACTACTCTGCTAACTTTTTTCACTTAACACAGAGACTAGGAAAAGACTCTTAAAGGAGGCCTTTGAGCAGATGAATGAATGACGACAGAGTCACCTGTGCAAGATCTGAAAGAACAGTGATATTCCATACAGAAGGTACAGCAAGTACAAATGCCCTAAGATGGGAATGAGCTTGGCATATATTAGGAACAGAAAGAAAACCATGCTACTGGAGCTTACTGAATGAGCAGGAAAGTCATATAAGAAAAGTTGAAGACGTAGATAGGAGTCAGATTATACTGGGCTTTTGGGTAGTGATGGGAAAATGTGATTTGTTTCTCTTCGATATTGGAATTCTCTGGCGATTTGGGAATAGTTGTTGAAACAATAAAAAATAAAATCATCTAACAATTTTACCTACGTACATATCATGAGAGACCATAAAATGCTTGGCTGAAATCAAGATACGCATTTTAAAAGCTGCATAAGAAGTGATTTCTTAATAAAGGGGTTCATTTTTACACTCTTAGCCAAAGGCCAGAATTATTGCGAACAAAGAGACAAACTTGTAACAGTGAGATGGTCCGGAAATAGGGCCTCCCTACACTTGTTTAATAACGAGACAGGGACTCAAGTAAGAGGTTAACCTGAAGCCTGAGAAAGGGATTCTAATAGAGTGGAGAGAGGCCTGGTATAGGAGTCAGAGACCTCCGTTCGACATTACTAAATTTCCTTTTGCCTGCCTCAGTTTTCCCATTAACACTTCCTGGCTATGTATCTCACAACGTTTTTCAGAAAATCAAATGAGGTAATGCATGTGATGGTTATTTGCATACTGCATAGTATTAAAAATGTGTACAGTATTATTATTTTTGAATAAAACTACAGGAAGAATATTGTGTGAGGAAGAATGTAGAACTATTAAATAACACATCAGTAAATATGTGTTGAAAGCTTCCTGTACTTCGTAGGTTCAGCCCTGTAATAATAAGCCAATGTGATAAATATTTATTTAGTATCTATTATTTTGAAGGCCTGGTGATAGATACAGCAAGTGATAAAGCAGCAAGTAAGACAGCAGGAAACCAGAATTCCCAGTGGTCACACTTTGGAGGTAAAATCCCGATCCCAGAATGAGGGACAGTGCAAAGCTATGCAACGGGGAGGGTGTGGAAATCTGGCTGGTAAAGTCCATATAATCTGTAGCTTTCCTGCTAGTTGTGAAATGTTCTAGTTGTGACAACTAGAATCTCAGAACTGAAATAAGAAATTGATCCAAATGAGAATGCTTTCTAAACTATAGAGTACTATACAGTAGCATGATTGTAAGAGAATACTAAAAGATCAGCTTATGTCAGGAAGCTGCCTCTGAAATTTTGATCTAATGTTTCAATCATCTTCAACTAGCCCGTGAGTATCCATTTGACCTTAACTTGGGTGCAATAAAGGCACTCATTTTATTCTTACCATTTTATTATCTTTTAAATGCCGCCATTATCATTGCACATGTGAAGCGATCAGGTGTGTTTAGCTGCAAAATAAACACATGAAGCAGAGCCACCTAATCTCCATTACCACGTGCTAGTTCACATGAAAAATCCAAGGGCACGTAGACTAACACAGCTCTGCCCAGATGGAACTGACCCCCACAGTCAACCATTAAGGTAGGAACGGGCACCAGCTAAGAGGCAAAAGTTGTAACTATTCCCTTAAGATAAATAATAAGATAAAATGACATTTTTCATTTATTTCAAAAGCATTAAAGCCAAGGTTGCAGCTTAATCATAGTAATGGGAGAATTAAACACTTTAAGACCCACAAAATCAAAACTGTTGATTTACAAAACATTCACCCGCCTGGTAAATGTAAGTTCCTATTAACCTTTTTCTTTGCTCAGTCACTGGTCAATTACACAAAGAGATCTTCCCTCTTGTGTTCAGTTCTTGTGTTATGACTGGCTAACGTCAATATGCCAGAAAGATCCGCTGTTGACCAAAAGCAAGCCACAAATACACAACAGAAAAGTCAAAAATCTTAACTAAGCTCCAACACTTAACATTTAAAGAAATATTCATTTATGAGAGAAAAGAACCAAATTTATTTCTTCTATGAAATGAACATTTTATTAAATGTGTCCTCTTCTACGTCTAGACCAATAGATGCTACAAGCTAGCTTTTTTTTTTTTTTAGTCTTAAAAATTAAATCCCTTGCCCTCTCACTCCTCTAGGCATTTTAAAATTTATAATCTTTCTGGCAATCATCTTTTGTAATAAAAAGTATGGATATTAAGTTGAAATGTCTAGAGTTCTAAGCATACATTTTCATTCACAATTAGAGATGTTATTAAGCGGCTTTTGAGGATAATGATTGTATCAGTTATCTATTACTGAAAAACAAAATACTTTTGGGGTGGTTTGTAACTCAGTCATAGATTAAATAAGATAAACTACACTATCCCTTTATTTAACATAGTCTTTTTTTTTTTTTTTGGAGACAGTCTCACTCGGTCACCCAGACTAGAATTCAATGGAGTGATCTCAGCTCACTGCAACCTCCACCTCCCGAGTTCAAGTGATTCTCCTGCCTCAGCCTCCCAAGTAGCTGGGATTACAGGTGCACAGCACCACCGCTGGCTAATTTTTGTATTTTCAGTAGAGATGAGCTTTCACCATGTTGGCCAGGTTGGTCTGACCTTCTGATCTCAGGCTATCCACCCGCCTCGGCCTCCCCGAGTGCTGGGATTACAGGCATGAGCCACCACACCCGACCTATTTAATATAGTCTTATTAAGCATTTTTGGTTGCAAGTATCAGAAACCCATTTAACCTATCTTAAAGATGAGGAATTTGTAATAAGTTTATGTAGGTAGTTTATGGAAAACAAGGGCAGGAAGTGCAATTGAGCTTCATCAAGGACAGAACCAGAAAATGGAAAATCTGACCAAGAACTAAGGTAGTTGATCTCTGTTTTCCTCTGAGACTGCATGGATTCTCTTTGTGTCTTTCTTTTCTTCCTCTTTTTCTTCTTTCTGTGTTTTCACTTTTATCTTCTCTCTGTGCAGTCATCTTTGTTTCTTTATGCAGCTGTCAGAGGGGAGCCACCCTATAGCTCCCGCAGTTGCATGTCCTTAGCTCATGTAACTAACAAAAACTGCTTAGCCACTCGCAATCCCAATTCCAGTTCTAAAGGCAAAGAATTTGATTGGCTTACCTTGGGCCAGGAGACAAGTCCTGGTCCCATCAGCTAAGGCTAAGGGTCAGTCAGGGGCATGAAGTTCAAACACAGCTACTATGGGAGCAATTTTTAGAGAAAAAAGGATGTGGGCTAGGAAACATCTTGAAACTGTCTACTACAACTATCATTCCAATGGAGAGAAAGTGGGAAAAATGGAGTGTAAACAAAAAATGTTATAGAGCTATATTTAGCACTATGTGTGGGATAAAAATGGGAGAGCATAGCCAAAGACACATTAATGGAAGTAAAGAATGGTGAAGGATTAGATCAAGAAGATTGAAATATAGGAGAGTAATTTGAATTGGAAGGAGAGAGGTCTTGTTGAAGATTTTTGAGATGGAAGGTGATGATGTCAAAACAACAGGAACAAAATCGACATTCATGCATTTCAAATAATTATTCAGTGAGTGTCTACTCTGTGCCAGGCCTAGTGCTAGGCTCTGGGATTAGTTTAGTCATATACTCTAGAGCCTCTGAAGGGTCTTCACTGCCTGGAGGGCTGCTAAGGGACTCTACTCCTGGGTGCTATTGAGGGAGAATGGCAACAGAGTCAGAACAATTCAGTGACCACAAAAAGGCAAACCAGAGAGGACATCACCTTGAGTGTAAATTTCACTTTTTATTCTCTAGTTTTCTCCACCTGTAATTGATAATAAAGTATGTGTAACGTTATACTTCGTTCCCAGCGGCATGAGAAATGCAAATCTTGGTTTTATTGCAGAATGTTATAAAAGAACCAGTGTCAAACAGGAACTTATGTTCCTTTTAACTTTGCAGCTCATCACCATAGAGCCTTCAACAAGTCTTCAGTTCTCTGTGCCTTGTTCTTGAAGTTCAGTAGGTAATACTGACTGAATGTTTATTATGTACCAGGTGCTATCATACAGACTTTACACAAATAATATATCTAATCCTCACAAGAACTGAATGAGGTAGGCCATATTAGCATCACATCCTCATTACCTAGATAAAGAAATTGAAGCATAGAGAATTTAAGTGCCTTGTTCAGAGCTCTACAGCTAGGAAGTGGTAGGAGCTGGGCTTTAGACTCAAAATACCTGGTTCCAGATCCACACCTTTTAACAATATGCTATGATGTTAATTACTTTTTAAAATTTTACTTTACACCTATTGGTGATATTATCTTAATGTCCTTTTATATGCCTATCATGCACATCAGTTTGTGTCACACATGCACTTCTAGCATGGAGGACCATTTAGCTAACTAGATGGACCTTTCTGTCCCAAAGTAACTAAAAGCAAGGGCCAGAGATACCTATTCACAAGGTATTATAAACAGAGGAATCACAGACTGTGCTAGTCAACCCTCCAGTAAGAGCTCCAGGCTCCTTTTTTGTTTTTTGGGTTTTTGTTTTGTTTTGTTTTTTGAGACAGGGTCTCACTGTGTTGCCCAGGCACTGGAGTACAGTGGCATGATCTCAGCTCACTGCAGCCTCGACCTCCTGGGCTCAAGCAATCCTCCTGCCTCAGCCTCCCAGGTAACTGGGGCTATTGGCGTGGCTGATTTTTGTATTTTTTTATAGTGATGGGATTTTGCCGTGTCGCTCAGGCTGGTCTCAAACTCCTGGACTCAAGGGATCTGCCCCCCTTGGCATCCCGAACTGCTGGGATTACAGGCATGGGCCACTGCACCTGGCTAACTTCAAGCCCTTGAGGCCAGTTGATGTACCCAGTGCGCTCCCTGAGCAAACAAGAGAGCTGTTTGTCTCTGGGTGGGGGCCAGTGTTTAAAGGCTCAATCTCTGCTCACTGCTCTGCTGCCTCAGCACCAGGTGCGTGTGTGCACACACACACACGTACACACACACTCACTCACTCTCAGTGGAAAAGGCATTTTGTGTCCTCACTGTCAAGAGCGACTGGCAGATCCAACTCCCCCACCAGATCACTTCTGACCTAGCTATAGAGTAATTCTATTATACATAAGGGTGACCAAAAACTTTCTTTAACTTCAGGGCTCTTCTGACTGTGTACACTAAGCAAGAGTTTATGGCCTTGCCAAAGATACATGCTGCTTGTTCAGGAACTGCGAAGGCATCCTAATCATCATCCTGTCTGTTCTTAAGAGACCCTAGACTGGAATGGTCCAGTCACCTCTGAGCAACACAGGTTTGTCTGTTGTCTGTTGGTGGGTGTGTCCTCTGTAGCTGAGTCCATAGCCAGCTGCCGAGAGTGCCTACATCAGCATGGTTGAGGGAAAGATACAAACTTCTGGCTCCACGAAAGCAGGCCAACGTGCACATAATGCTTTACAACACTGCTAACTCCAAATCTGCTCAAATTTCATTATCAAAAGGATCAACGTCAGTAACCTGAATATCAAATTATCAAGTTCCATTGCCTAATGTAAGTTGGCAGTCCTTAGCCTTTTTACATGAACTCTAGATAAGATGATGTTGTGGTGTGAGGTCTTTTGAATCACAATAAACAGAGAGTCACTTGTGATACTCTAAGAAAAGGGAGATTTTGCTGTAAGTCTCCACCTGGATCAAAAAGAGGCCAGGGGCAGTGGCTCACACCTGTAATCCCAGCACTTTGGGAGGCTGAGGCAGGCGGATCATGAGGTCAAGAGATTGAGACCATCCTGGCCAACATGGTGAAACCCTGTCTCCACTAAAAATGCAAAAATTTATGGGCCTGGTGGCACACGCCTGTAGTCCCAACTACTCGGGAGGCTGAGGCAGGAGAATTGCTTGAACCAGGGAGGCAGAGGTTGTAGTGAGCCAAGATCACACCACTGCACTCCAGCCTGGCGACACAGCGAGACTCTGTCTCAAAAGAAAAAAAAGAAAAGAAAAAGAAACTGGGGCAGCTCCAGGGGCCAGTGGGCTGTCCAGTTATCAGCAGATGCTTGATTTCTAATATGTTCCTGCTCTCCACCTCCTCTCTATAGTCAGACTTCCTTTATTGGCTCATATTTGCAGAGCACACTGGAAATTAAATTCCTCTATGTTGTAATGAACGGTTCCGCTTCTGCTCCTAATAATGCTCTCTGAATTCCTTCTCTTGACATTTCTAAGTTCACATTCCTGAGAGAAGGAATCCGATTGGCTCAACATGTTTTTTTGGCACATCAAGTCAGAGGTTATAGGCCAGCCTTGAGCAGGGTTGTCCCTCCTGGTTCAATCAGCTATAATGGTGAGGAAGAGTCAAGTAGTAGAAAAAAATGGCTGCCGGCCGGGTGCGGTGGCTCATGCCTGTAATCCCAGCACTTTGGGAGGCCAAGGCGGGCAGATCACCTGAGGTCAGGAGTTCAAGACTAGCCTGGCCAACATGGTGAAACCCCCGTCTCTACTAAAAATACAAAAATTAGCTGGGCGTGTTGGCAGGCGCCTGTAATCCCAGCTACTCGGGAGGCTGAAGCAGGAGAATCGCTTGAATCTGGGAGGCGGAGGTTGCAGTGAGCAGAGATCATGCCGTTGCACTCCAGCCTGGGTGATGAGTGGAATTCCATCTCAAAAAAAAGAAAAAAAAAGAAAAGAAAAAATGGCTGACAATGATTCACTCTTTTTCTTTCTTTTTTTTTTTTTTTTTTGAGACGGAGTTTTGCTTTTGTTGCTCAGGCTGGAGTGCAATGGTGTGATCTTGGCTCACCGCAACCTCTGCCTTCTGGGTTCAAGCAATCCTCCTGCCTCAGCCTCCAGAGTAGCTGGGATTACAGGCATGTGCCACCACGCCAGGCTACTTTTGAATTTTTGGTAGAGACAGGGTTTCTCCATGTTGGTCAAGCTGGTCTCGAACTGCCCACCTCAGGTGATCTGCCCGCCTCAGCCTCCCAAAGTGCTGGGATTACAGGCGTGAGCCACCACACCTGGCCGCCAATGATGCACTGTTGTGTGCACTTTCTGTCTCTGTCTCTCTCTCTCTCTGTCTCTCTCTCTCTTCTCTCAAGTGGAAATTGCTTCACTAGAAGCTACTGAGGGCTAGCAGGCACTGTAAACATGTCTAGTGTAGGTGGGATATTTGGGGCAGAACTGAGAACTTGAGCCTGTTAATGCTCTTTTACCAGGGTATTAACATTGTCTATTTTACATAATTACATTAAATTACAATGGGACCCTTTAAAAATTTTTAAATAATCAAATATAGTCAATTCTAGGCAATCAATCATTATCATAATCTTTAAGATGTAAGCCTACCCATATTTTCCAAAGTTAATTCTTCAATAAATTTATGTATTACCTTTGAAGAAAGCGGATTTTAAATGAGTAAATTATCAAAGAAAGGTTTGAGACTACTTACAATCTCTTTCATCTTCACAAACTTCAAAAGTATCCCCAGCTTTTCCAGTCTTTTCCCTGGAGTTTGATTTCTACTTGCCCGCACCTCACTTTAATTTAGGCCAGATAGTCATTACAAATGAAACTACCAGAAGCAACAAGAAATGTTCAAAGGATTTACCCTTGTTGTTTGGCTTCTCATATAGAACCTACAAGGTCAAAGTTTACAAAATTATCCTCTAAAGATAATCTTTGGAAAGGAAATAGCAGATTTGGAGATAAAGATGTATTTTAGCAATAAAAAGTAAAGTATTAGGTACAAAGTCTATGAGGCTAATTTTTATCATTTTTATTGTAAATATTCTCATGACAAGTAATCTAATCAGAAATATCTCCCTCCAAAGTCAGATTTCCTTGATAATTTTGGAAGATTCTTGTTCTAGATATGTCCTTCATCTTCCCTTGTCCAAACCCTCTTCTTAGAGAACTTTTCCTGCTAAGGACTCTGAAGGAACATGACTCATGCCCTTGGTAAATGGACCAAGAGTGGGCAAATGATCCAGTCAGGACCATTCAAATCCTCTCTTTCAGAAATTTCAGAAATTGAAACATAGAGACTGGGTAAATTGACATTTTAGGCTTAAGAGCCATAAGGTCGAATAGAATTAATATTAGGATTGGCTTTATAGCATCCCAAAGTTAAATGCAGCTAAAGCTACAGGGAAGCAGATCCCAAAAGACCTATAGAAGTTTGTTTCCATAGGGAAGAGGGAGCTGACCTGCAGAGAGAAGTAAAGACAATAAACTGAGAAAGACCAAGAGGAATTATCCGCCTGAAGAAATTTAAGTTCCCACCTGTCCCCAGCTGTATCATTAGATTCATAGGATTTTTTCAGACAGTTACAATAAATTTCTCTTTACTTCAACTAGCTTGTGTGTTTCTTTTTCTTATAATGAGATTAAGATAATTCTGTTTTTATGTGCATATTTTTAATCTGGATGAATACTGCATTTAGTAATGCCTCAAAAAATAGAAAGGAATGGCCTCCACCCACTCTGGTGCTCTCTGAAGGAAATTGAAGGCAAGCACCAAAGCATGCATATCTTAAGTATTTGCAAAGAACAGCAGTTTCATCCAGAATGGGATTTGATGAGTAACTTCTGTGACCAAGATGGAACTTAATAGAAAAGCTTTTCGTTGTAAGATGGATGGTTCAGTTACTGCAGTCACTCAGCAAATTATAGTAAGTGTCCACTGCATGTGCTAGGCACTGCGTGAGCAGCTCTGCAGCCCTCAAGGAGATTAGCTAAGTTATAAGTAAGGTTCCCAGTAGGACAATGAGTAAATCACAGCTACTATGTAATACACTCCAGCCCACTGAATGCTAAGGATGATTTCAAAAGGAAAGCACTGGGCCGGAGAGTTGAAGGGTTTGAGCCACACATAAAGTATTCAGGCCTTTCCTCCTTAAATTTCTCTGATATGGATTACAAGTTTAAACAAATTTCTGTAAGCAAGTTTCTGAGACAATTCTGAACAAGTCGACAAAGATTTACTAAAAACTTACCATGTGCTAGGCAGTGAGCCTACACTAAGATGAAAAGGGCTTGGCACCTTGTCAAGGAGTTTTTGTGTTAGAAAGCAAACTAAGATAAACACATCCAAATGGCTTTTGAATCCTGATAAGAGATATCATTCACTCACTAGCTTTCTATTTGTATTGATGCCTGAATATTGTGTTGGTGAATTCTTTACCTATCTAAAACCTTTGTGACTCTACCTGATCTCCCGTCATTAAATTCTATCCCATTAGGAACAGATGTGATTCCAAATAATGTCATTATAGAGTTTATAAGAGTATAAATAACGGAAAACCCTCAACTTTCTCTCTGGACAAAGTCTAGGAAAGTCCACTGAGTCTTAGCCTTGGAAAGCACAGTGTCAGACTTTAAGCAATGATAGATTTGGTGCCATTTTTGTCGTTGAAGAAAAGGACAAGCAGTATAACCCTCTGAGTCCACAGATCATGAGCAAGTTAAAACATCAGTTGTCAGCCCAGGAAGCAAGTTGAAAGAGAGCTCTCTGGCGCAAGAGCTGAAGCTGTCAGTCACATTAACGGAATAAAAAAGAGTGTACAAATATCTCTGGATTCCCAAATCAAATTGTCTTTTTCTTCCATGACAGATCAAGAAACTTTCTCAGAATCAGTTAAGGACCCAGCACAGCTGGGATTAGAGACTTAGAGGAAGAAGCACAAGATCAGAAAATATTTAGACAGCATCTTGCAGATGCACAGTCCTGCCTAAGTGCTTCATAATCATAATGTTATGGTTGAGTGCCTATCAAATTATAGCTGAAGACAAAGCAAAGCACAGACCTTTTCAGAGCAGTTACTGCTTACTTAATGGTCTGATAGGGCAAAGGATATATTCTTGGAAATGTCAGGTATTCAGCAAGTCATAGTCTTAGAAGGAGAAAAAAGACGGTCTTTCCAGAATTCAGGCTTATTACCTAAGGTAAAAGTCACAGTTCATGCCCAGCAGGAATTTACAAAGACAAACACAAATGTTGCACTATTAGTCCCCAAAGCTCCATAATCAAACAAGGGATTTTAGCTGCTCCGAATCATTCAGCTACATTCCTAAAATGCCATGTTATCAAGACTTGAAAGATTCCATAGTGAATTAATGTGAGCTAGGATTCAAGTGGACTCTGACACAGAAACCCTCAAGAGGAGGCAGACTGTAGCTATGCAAAAGGGAAAGAGCAGGTAAATTGAAGTCAGATGGATCTGACTTTAGATCTCAGGGCCAACATTTGACAGCTCTGTTCTTTGCTCAAGTTACTTAACATCTCTGAGCCTCAAGTCTGTCTTCTGTAAAATGACAGTAATAATACCTACCTCACAAAGTTACTGGGAGAATTAAGAAAGGTAATGTGTGATGCATAATACCTGGCATGTGGTGGATAATCAATAAAGATCTGTCCCCTTCGCTAGTATAGCCTAGAAGTAAATGTCACTTTATAGTTTGTGTTTCCTTATACTTAAGGTTTCTTCATTGGACTGGAGAGGCTCTATGGAGGAGGAGTTAAAGCATACAGCAAATGGAACTGAATTGCCTGAGCTGGAAGCCTGGTTTCACTGCTCTCTAGCTGTATAACTAGGCTAGTTACTTAGCCTCTTTGTATCCCAGATTCCATCGAGGCTGAATTGAATGAATACAGGTGAATGGTGTGGAACAGTGTCCAGCACATAGTGAGCACTGTAAGATTTAGTTACTATCATTATTACCATTGTTGTTACCTGCATCCTGGGTAAAATATATATGTATCACCTGAAGCAATAACTCCCATTTCACGTTTATCTTTTACAGTGTGACCTGTTGCTTCTCCATCAACAGGTGGTGTCCCCTCACCTTGAATCTAGGTGGGTTTTTCACACCTTTGTTCAATACAGCATGGTGGAAGTAACTCTATGAGTTACAACACGACATTCAGCTTCTACATTGTCTACCAGAACACATGCATTTGGAGCCCTGAGGCCACCATGCTTGTGAGGAGGTTGAGCCACATGGGGAGGCCACATGGAGGTGCTCTGGTCAGCAGCCCTACTCCACAAGCCACCTTTTTATCCCAGGTATGAGAGTGAAGCAGCCTCCAGGTATGAGGATTCCAGCCCCCAGCCACTGAGTCACTCTCAGCTTTTGAGCCTTTCCATCTGAGAACTCAGATGTCCCACAGCAGAATGAACACATCCTTTTTGTGCCCTATCCAAATTCCTGACCCACAGAATCTATGAGCTTATTAAAATGGTGGTTGTTTTAAGCTGCTATATCTTGGGAGAGTTTGTTGTTGGCAGTAGTATCTGGAACACTTTCTTTCAAGCAGAAAGGTACATTATTTGAACTTTCCTGGAGTTAACATGTGAAAAAAAATTATTTTTTGATGAACAAGAAATATGGCCCCCTTCATAATTATTCATGGGAATAACTTGAAAAAGTAGGCATTTAAAATTATATTTTTCTTATATGAGTTGATGAGCAGGGCCTGGAACTGGTGTTTATATGTTACATGTCAAAAAGGCTTGCATGGTTCTCCTCTTCCAACATGTATACAGTTATCCATTACTTTTCTAGAATTGGAGTTCCCAAGAAGAAATTTTTTTTTTGTAACTGGAGCAACAAAAGTCTCTCTGGTGTTTCCCAACTCTGAAATAGAAATCATTTAGAAGTGTTCAGAGAGCCATATTCCATTATCGCTGGGCATGTTAAATAGCTAGTGGTCTCAGATTCAGAATTATTCATAGCAGTTTATTAAAGTGGTAAAAGGGTCTCTACTGATTTGTGTTTCTATATGTATTCAAATCCCTCTTAGTAAGCTCGGCCACTCTCATCACAGTATCACTGTGGAGAGGCCCATCTTATGTTTATAAAATGGAAAAATTGTGGCTAGGTATGCAAGACACCCAAAACAGGGTTTTCTCTGTGTTAATTAAGAACATGGAATTCCATTTCATAAGGGAAGATTTCCTGAAAACAACCATCTGTCTTGTGTGTGTGTGTGTGTGTGTGTGTGTGTGTGTTTTAAGCGATCCTGATTTCCAACCAGAAGTTCTAGTAAAAGCTGACCTGAAACATTTCCATATGTCAGCTTTTACTACCTTCTCGTGGGCAGATCTATTCTGTCTGATCGGTGTTTGTTTGGGAGGACACAGGGGCAAGGGTGCTAAGCAGTGACAGATTGTCCCTGTCACATGGTCTGAAAATTCCCTGGTCTCAGTTTTTAGGTTTTTGAGCCCTTCTTCCTTAGAAAAAACTTCTTTTTGCCAGGTTCCCTCCCCACTTCTCTCTCTGTGCAAGCAGCTTACCCCTGTCACCCTCCAGGCCTTCTACAGCATGGGCTTTGCAGTTAGACACATGGATTTAATTCTTGGATTCTCTACCTACCAGCAATATGCCTTTGGGCAAATTGCCTAAATTCTCTGATCATCATTTCTTTTTTTTTTTTCTTTTATTGTAATTATTATTATTATTATTATTATTATACTTTAGGTTTTATGGTACATGTGCCCAATGTGCAGTAAGTTACATATGTATACATGTGCCATGCTGGTGCACTGCACCCACCAACTCGTCATCTAGCATTAGGTATATCTCCCAATGTTATCCCTCCCCCCTCCCCCCAACCCACAACAATCCCTGAAGTGTGATGTTCCCCTTCCTGTGTCCATGTGTTCTCGTTGTTCAATTCCCACCTATGAGTGAGAATATGCGGTGTTTGGTTTTTTGTTCTTGCGATAGTTTACTGAGAATGATGATTTCCAATTTCATCCATGTCCCTACAAAGGACATGAACTCATCATTTCTTATGGCTGCATAGTATTCCATGGTGTAGATGTGCCACATTTTCTTAATCCAGTCTATCATTGTTGGACATTTGGGTTGGTTCCAAGTCTTTGCTATTGTGAATAATGCCGCAATAAACATACGTGTGCATGTGTCTTTATAGCAGCATGATTTATAGTCTTTTGGGTATATACCCAGTAATGGGATGGCTGGGTCGAATGGAATTTCTAGTTCTAGATCCCTGAGGAATCGGCACACTGACTTCTACAAGGGTTGAACTAGTTTACAGTCCCACCAACAGTGTAAAAGTGTTCCTATTTCTCCACATCCTCTCCAGCACCTGTTGTTTCCTGAATTTTTAATGATGGCCATTCTAACTGGTGTGAGATGGTATCTCATTGTGGTTTTGATTTGCATTTCTCTGATGGCCAGTGATGGTGAGCATTTTTTCATGTGTCTTTTGGCTGCATAAATGTCTTCTTTTGAGAAGTGTCTGTTCATGTCCTTCGCCCACTTTTTGATGGGGTTGTTTGTTTTTTTCTTGTAAATTTGTTGGAGTTCATTGTAGATTCTGGATATTAGCCCTTTGTCAGATGAGTAGGTTGCGAAAATTTTCTCCCATTTTGTAGGTTGCCTGTTCACTCTGATGGTAGTTTCCCTTGCTGTGCAGAAGCTCTTTAGTTTAATTAGATCCCATTTGTCAATTTTGGCTTTTGTTGCCATTGCTTTTGGTGTTTTAGACATGAAGTCCTTGCCCATGCCTATGTCCTGAATTGTAATGCCTAGGTTTTCTTCTAGGGTTTTTATGGTTTTAGGTCTAACATTTAAGTCTTTAATCCATCTTGAATTGATTTTTGTATAAGGTGTCAGGAAGGGATCCAGTTTCAGCTTTCTACATATGGCTAGCCAGTTTTCCCAGCACCATTTATTAAATAGGGAATCCTTTCCCCATTTCTTGTTTTTCTCAGGTTTGTCAAAGATCAGATGGTTGTAGATATGTGGCATTATTTCTGACGGCTCTGTTCTGTTCCATTGATCTATATCTCTGTTTTGGTACCAGTACCATGCTGTTTTGGTTACTGTAGCCTTGTAGTATAGTTTGAAGTCAGGTAGCGTGATGCCTCCAGCTTTGTTCTTTTGGCTTAGGATTGACTTGGCGATGCGGGCTCTTTTTTGGTTCCATATGAACTTTAAAGTAGTTTTTTCCAATTCTGTGAAGAAAGTCATTGGTAGCTTGATGGGGATGGCATTGAATCTGTAAATTACCTTGGGAAGGATGGCCATTTTCATGATATTGATTCTTCCTACCCATGAGCATGGAATGTTCTTCCATTTGTTTGTATCCTCTTTTATTTCCTTGAGCAGTGGTTTGTAGTTCTCCTTGAAGAGGTCTTTCACATCCCTTGTAAGTTGGATTCCTAGGTATTTTATTCTCTTTGAAGCAATTGTGAATGGGAGTTCACTCATGATTTGGCTCTCTGTTTGTCTGTTATTGATGTATAAGAATGCTTGTGATTTTTGCACATTGATTTTGTATCCTGAGACTTTGCTGAAGTTGCTTATCAGCTTAAGGAGATTTTGGGCTGAGACAATGGGGTTTTCTAGATATACTATCATGTCATCTGCAAACAGGGACAATTTGACTTCCTCTTTTCCTAATTGAATACCCTTGATTTCCTTCTCCTGCCTAATTGCCCTGGCCAGAACTTCCAACACTATGTTGAATAGAAGTGGCGAGAGAGGGCATCCCTGTCTTGTGCCAGTTTTCAAAGGGAATGCTTTCAGTTTTTGCCCATTCAGTATGATATTGGCTGTGGGTTTGTCATAAATAGCTCTTATTATTTTGAGATACGTCCCATCAATTCCTAATTTATTGAGAGTTTTTAGCATGAAGGGTTGTTGAATTTTGTCAAAGGCCTTTTCTGCATCTATTGAGATAATCATGTGGTTTTTGTCTTTGGTTCTGTTTATATGCTGGATTACATTTATTGATTTGCGTATATTGAACCAGCCTTGCATCCCAGGGATGAAGCCCACTTGATCATGGTGGATAAGCTTTTTGATGTGCTGCTGGATTCTGTTTGCCAGTATTTTATTGAGGATTTTTGCATCAATGTTCATCAAGGATATTGGTCTAAAATTCTCTTTTTTTGTTGTGTCTCTGCCAGGCTTTGGTATCAGGATGATGCTGGCCTCATAAAATGAGTTAGGGAGGATTCCCTCTTTTTCTATTGATTGGAATAGTTTCAGAAGGAATGGTACCAGCTCCTCCTTGTACCTCTGGTAGAATTCGGCTGTGAACCCATCTGGTCCTGGACTTTTTTTGGTTGGTAAGCTATTGATTATTGCCATAATTTCAGCTCCTGTTATTGGTCTATTCAGAGATTGAACTTCTTCTTGGTTTAGTCTTGGGAGGGTGTATGTGTTGAGGAATTTATCCATTTCTTCTAGATTTTCTAGTTTATTTGCATAGAGGTGTTTGTAATATTCTCTGATGGTAGTTTGTATTTCTGTGGGATCGGTGGTGATATCCCCTTTATCATTTTTTATTGCATCTATTTGATTCTTCTCTCTTTTTTTCTTTATTAATCTTGCTAGCGGTCTATCAATTTTGTTGATCCTTTCAAAAAACCAGCTCCTGGATTCATTTATTTTTTGAAGGGTTTTTTGTGTCTCTATTTCCTTCAGTTCTGCTCTGATTTTCAGAACTCTCCACCCCAAATCAACAGAATATACATTTTTTTCAGCACCACACCACACCTATTCCAAAATTGACCATATCCTTGGAAGTAAAGCTCTCCTCAATAAATGTAAAAGAACAGAAATTGTAACAAACTGTCTCTCAGATCACAGTGCAATCAAGCTAGAACTCAGGATTAAGAATCTCACTCAAAACCACTCAACTACGTGGAAACTGAACAACCTGCTCCTGAATGACTACTGGGTACATAACAAAATGAAGGCAGAAATAAAGATGTTCTTTGAAACCAACGAGAACCAAGACACAACATACCAGAATCTCTGGGATGCATTCAAAGCAGTGTGTAGAGGGAAATTTATAGCACTAAATGCCCACAAGAGAAAGCAGGAAAGATCCAAAATTGACACCCTAACATCACAATTAAAAGAACTAGAAAAGCAAGAGCAAACACATTCAAAAGCTAGCAGAAGGCATCATTTCTTAACCTGAACAGAGGAGGCAATGATCTCCCTACCTTGCAAGATTCTTGTGAGAATTAAAGAAATAATGCCTCCTCAGCACCTAGAACAGTGCTTAGAATGTTCACTACCCGTTAGCTATTCTTTAGAATAAATGAACATATAGCATAGATCTTAGAACAGGCAAGAGCTTTAGAGTCCCGGCCCCGCTTTCTAAAATGACCTCTGGGGCCAGGCACAGTGACTCACTCCTGTAATCCCAGCATTTTGGGAGGCCAAGGCAGACAGATCACTTGAGGCTAGGAGTTCAAGACCAGCCTAAGCAATATGGTGAAACCCCATCTCTACAGAAAAATAATAAAAATTAGCCAGTCGTGGTGGTGCATGCCTGTAACCCCAGCTACTCAGGAAGCTGAGGTGGAAAGATCAGGATCTGCTTGAGCCCAGGCTGCTGAGGCTGCAGTGAGCCAAGATTGCACCACTGCACTCCAGCCTGGGTGACAGAGTGAGACCCTGTCTCTCAATCAATCAATCAATCAATCAATCAAATGCCCTTTGGACTTCAAAGTTATTCTAGGAGTGTTAGAAATAGGCAGAGGTGTCAAAGCCAATAAAAACAGCTCCAGAGGGCACCTAAGGCTCTGCTGATGAACTTTGCAGGGGGCAGGCTCCTAATGGGATCATGCATTCCTGGTTCAACAGTGCTTTGTGTTCATTGCAGCTCCTAACAGGATTATGGCATGAGAACGGGTGGTCTGTTAGAGAGCATCCTCCTACAGGCTCAAGAACCAGACACACCCTTGCTTTCTGTTCATCACAGTGAGGAACTCCCCTGACAATATATAAATTATGTGAAGATGCAGTCCCACCTGCCACAGGGGTTG
Organism: Pongo pygmaeus; assembly: GCF_028885625.2. NCBI lineage: Eukaryota > Metazoa > Chordata > Mammalia > Primates > Hominidae > Pongo > Pongo pygmaeus. Next base: position 54,762,248 of record NC_072388.2, on the reverse strand, counting down.
GCTACCTGATTCAAATGTACGCTTGTTCTTCAGGGAGACCAGTGTCTCTCATTTTACATTTATGTAACAGATCAACCTTATGGTACAGGTGGCAGAAGTGTGACAAAGAGGCACTCAAGTGACTTTCTGTTGCCATGACAGGAGCAATTATCAGATCCCTGGGAATGAACGTAAGAAAGGTGAAGTTTGTTTTTAACTTTTCATTCGCCCCGCCCAACCTCTCTTTCAGTGCCAGGACAGTGGTCCCAACTTCTCTCAGGATCCTGAATGTATCACCAGGGGTACTCTACTTTCATCTCCCCTCCTACAAATATCGTAAGCTCCAAGACAGCTCTCCTTTAGTTAGCAGAGCACCACTCTTGCTATGCTTTGTACAAATTCGTTATTAGGTTAGACTAATTCATAGTAAGCTATGATGATCCATATGTCTTGAGGCTTAGAAATCCAGTGCAGTGGGTTGGTTGTGCCCCCCTCTCACAAAATGTGTTAAAGTTCTAGCCCTCAGTACCTATGCATGTAATCTTATTTGGAAAAAGAGTTTCTGCAGATATAATTAAGTGAAGGATCTTGAGATCATTCTGGATTAGTTGGGTGAGCCTTAATCAAATGACAAGGGTCCTTATAAGAAGAGGAGAAGACAGGGATTAGAGTGATGCAGCCACAAGCTAAGGAAATGCTGGAGCCACCAGAGGCTGGAAGAGGCAAGGAAGGATTCTCCTCTAGAGACTTTGGAGAGAGCATGGCCCCGCCACCATCTTGATTATGGACATCTGGCCTCTAGAACTGTGAGAGAATACATTTCTATTGTTCAAAGCCACCCAGTTTGTGATAATTTGTCAGGGCAGTCACAGGACATAAATACACTCAGAAATCCCAGCCACCACAACCCCAAGCCCTCACTCCAAAATGGACTTTCCCATACATTATTCCAGTGCCACTTTCTAAGAAGGGCAGAAGTAGATTCCTGATTTCATCTTGACCAATGGAGAGCCTGAAGTTCAGAAAGGTTCAGTCACTTCCCCCTGACACAGAGCTAAGACTCAAAACAGTTCTCTGCCTTTCTCTTCTGCCAGTTTCTCTAAGGAATTATTGTTGTTGCTTTTATTTTTAAAGAGGATCCTATAGTCCCAAATGCGTCTTTAACTGGTAAAGAACTTTTTTCTCATTCCTCCTGCTTCCCTTACTCTGTTACTTTGTTTCCAGAGCTGAAGGCCCTAAAGTCTCAGCTTTTCCACCTTTGCTGACTTCAGAGAGAAGGGGGAAGGAGGCAAGGCTGCATGAAGTAATATCAAATATGAAAATGTAAATATTTGCAGTTTTTCTACTTCTTTTTCACGCCCTTTTGTGAGGGCTCAACTCATACCACGTCCCAGCCCTTCACTAATTTGTGAACAAACACTTTGGCAGCACTGTTAATTCCATCATCATCATCTGTGCTTACGAATATTTTTAATTAAATGATATCATCAATTTTGGTCACAGCTCCCCATCCTCTAACTTTCAATAGCAATTATCCTTTTGGTTATATATTTCAATATGTTCCAGAAACATTTTCTTTCTGGTAGATTCATTGGGGGGAGTCCCCCCTTAAATTTTTCCATAGAAATCAGAAGCTGATCAGCTGATCCCCTCATGTTAATAATTTACTGAGGCTCCAGGCAGCTAAGCTATCAGCAACAGCCTATCACTTTTTTGCTTCCTGTCTTGGGAATTGCTCAAGCATTCCAATATCTTTGTAAGGCTGAGAGGTGCTGAAGTTGGCACATACGTATTGAGTGGCTCCCCTTTATAGAGCACTGTACTCCAGTTGCTATAGAAATAAGTTAAAGCATCTAACTCTGGATTCTTGTGTCTCACGTATACAAATTTAGATGAACTATGACGTGGCTACAAAAAAAAATATGCCAGCTTCCATGAGATAGAAATGCAAATCTGCCACGTCGTTTGGTTCCTTAAACTGATAAAGCAGTCATGGAAAGACAAAGAAGGTCATTTATCTGTTCCATTTTATTATGGTCCCGCTCGAGGGAGCTTCATTTATAGCGAAAACTTCCTAGGTACTTTTGCTCCCTTGAAACTTAATGGAGTGGGAGAGAAAGACGGAAGAGAGGGAGTTACAGCAGAGTGACATGGCACATTCTTCTAGTGTTTGAGATGACAAACTGCTTCTGTTTTTTAAAATTATATCGCATAAAGAGAATCTACTTGGAGACTGGTCAAGACTGAGACTGAAGCCTGAGAGATTGTACAGGTGAGGGTAGTTCGAAAGGTGTACCAAGATTTGAAGAAGAAAAAATAAGGAACCACAACCAAGCACTGAGTATTGTGAAAGAAAGAGGCAAAATGCTCTATTTCTGATTGCCCTTCTTTTGAGCTAAAAAAGCCTTTCTTGAAAAGAAATTGAAAATCAATCCAGTACACACACTACTCTTTACCTTTTGTTACTGTAAAGCATACGTTCAATGTAAAAGTGGTATTGCTGAAAATAAAGCCATTGAGAAAGGCTAAATAGGATGAGGAGAGAGGGAAGAGAAAAAAACAACAGAAGAACATAAAAAGTTTTAGATCTCATAAAAGTAAGTCTTTAAAATGGCGTTTTCCCTTTACACCAAAACAACTTAGAAAACCTGCACTTAAGAAAACACTTGAATGAATCTTTCTTCAGCTGAATTTCAAATGCTGTGTTGCAATGTTTGAAGGAGAAATTGATTTACATGAGAACAGTAAAACAGGACTTATACATCACATTACCTCTCAGTGCTTTGCACCTTAGCATTTGCACCTTACGTTTATGGGTCCAGGATTTAGATACCCAGGGTTACCTACCTGAGCAAGGACAGTACCCAAATATTACAATGTGCAAGGACTCTCTGAGAGTATGGGGCCTGGAGATGTTAACTAAGGAGGTATAGAGACCATAACATTTATCTTTGCTTCCATATTCTTTGAAGAAAAAAGATGATCATATGATTGATCTTGTAATTGCACAAGAGGAAGTGACAGCTAAGAGTTTGAAAGGGAAGTATGAGGAATTTAAGTTGATTGTTAAATAAAGAGAAGGTTTCACAAGAAACTGGAAATGTTATTCAAAAGACTTTCAGATGACGAAAGTCTTGGCTGTAGGCACCATCCTGGCAACCCCTGCCCAGTCACATAATTCTATAAACTATAGCAGCAAAGTAATGTAGCAGAAAGGTAATGGAGGATAGTGACTAAGTGATTTCCCTCTGGAATCAGATGGAGGTTCAAGTCTCAGCTCAACTACTTGACCGCTGATTAAGCCAAGCAAGTCATTTAGCCTCTCTGTGTTTTAGTTTCTTCAATTATACAATGGGGGATGATAAGTGTTTCCCACTTGGGCTCCAGTGAGAACTAAGTGGAGTAATGAATACTAATCGCTAAGCCTCATGTCTAGAACACAGAAGATATTCAATAAATATCAGCTCCTATTGTTGCTACCGTCGTTACTACTTCTACATAAGCAAGATAATAGCCTAAGCTACTTCTTCTTTTAATTTGTATCGCATGCCCGTAGAGCACCAGTATAATCATACCAGCCACTCTCCTGTTACTACTTCAGTTCTTCAGAAATTGCAAATGTACTAGGCCTAAAGCTGCCTACACATTTCATGTCTGGGTCGACCTTTAACCTGGTGGGACAATATTAACCTACTCTATCAAATCCTGCAACACTTCACTGGACCAATATCAGCTTGGGCTTCACATCACCAGAAACATACTACCTTCCACTAATTTGCAGTTTCTCCTAGGTTTTAGGGCTTTCAAAATTGGATATGGTCAATTTCATTACTGGTGGTCTATAGAGTCCATTTTAAAATCATTTGTCTTTGTAAACTCACAGGTGCACCCATCAGCAAAGGTTCTTGCAGAATTTTCATTATTCTGGGCTACAGAGTGGATGGATATACAGGCAAAGTCCCTCTCATAGCAATAAGATTATAACGACTTAATTAACAGAGAAATGGTTATCTGCTGCAAGTGGTACAAGACTTGCATTCTTAGTGGATTTTTTTAAAAGTTGCTGAAAATTAGTTTTGGGGAGTTATTAGGACCATTCAGCTAATGAGGGTTATTTGTGCAAGCTCCTAGGAAATGCAGGAAGAAGGTGGCTCACACCTGTAATCTCAACACTTTAGGAGGCTGAGGCAGGCGGATCACGAGGTCAGGAGTTCGAGACCAGCCTGGCCAACATGGTGAAACCCCAGTCTCTACTAAAAATACAAGACAATTAGTTGGGTGTGGTGGCGGGCACCTGTAATCCCAGCTACTTGGGAGGCTGAGGCAAGGAGAATCGCTTGAACCTGGGAGGCAGAGGTTGCAGCAAGCCGAGATAGCACCACTGCACTCCAGCCTGGGTGACAGTGCAAGACTTCACCTCAAAAAAACAAACAAACAAAAAAAGAAAATGCATGAAGATTAGATGAGACAACAAAAAGGTAGGGGACCCTTCTCTGGTCAGGCCTTTAGGAGAGGGACGAAAAATGCAAAAGTTCTGTACCTTTGCTTACTTACTTATTTTTGGAATCCATATGTGGGATCTGAGAAAAGTCATACTCTGTTTTGGTGTTTTTCTTGGTACTTGTTTTCTTTTTATTTACTTTTTTTTCTGGTTTTAAACCCCAGGTAAATATGAGTAAATTAGGAAAAAAATGAGCAATTACTGCCTGACTGAAAAATAAATAAGCACACATAGAAACAAGAAGACATGAGTTTCCCAGTTCAGAAACCATTATAGGAATGGGAAGAGTCTTCTGACATTTTTTTCCAGGAAAAGTCAGCCTCCAGTAAATCAACTTTTGGGGACATGGCCTTTGCACAGCAGTGAAAAATGAACAGAGGCAGATGGAATGAAGGGAAGCTACTTTATCTTGCAGAGCTAAGTTTAAATCCAGTTTTCTAAAATGTCTTCTGCAGGGTTCAGAAGTTGAAGGAGAATTAGCTCAATGAAAGCAACAAAAGAAATGAAGAGCACCTCCTCAAATTTAGGGGGTCTGTTAGCCCATCCCATGACAACAACATCCTGGAAAAACAGTCTTTGTGCATTAAACCAAAAAATAAAAATAAAAAATAAAAAAATGCAAAGACGAAAATAAAAATTACTGTAGATAGGAGTTCCCTGTGAAAGAAAAGCCTTTGCTTAAAATTTGGTTATCATTATTTTCAGAGCAGATGGGGCCATATTCAGCTCAAGCTTCCTCACATGCAGAAACTGGCCAAATTTGCCACTAATTAGCAACGCGCCACACTGTTCAATGGCCTTCTCAGTCCATTTGCAGGCCAAGGCCTCGGCGACCTCCAGTGTACCACCTGAGACCACGACTCAACAATGAAGGCCTATGAATCGTCCTGCAGCGGCCACCCTGTCAGTTGTGCTCAATGTGTAGGGTAACAAAGAATGCCAGAAGGCTGCTTTAGTTTTTACTTACTTTTCCTTTTTAATTCCTTCAAAGGAAATTTCAATTTCTCAAAGGTCATTGGCTAAGGAAAAATAATAATTTTTGTCTCACCACCTATTTTCCCTACTTAATATTTCTTATTTATCTTTCTCACAGAAAGGAAATGTAAAGAGTATTTTTCTCTTAAAATAAGAGCAAGGAGAATCTTTTTCTTTTCTGTGCCCACATGGTAATTTTCAAAAGTGCATGTATTTGTAACTTGCTTTTCACTTGCTTTATACCATTTGGAGGAAAGGCTTTCTGGTCAACCCTTCTGCCAGGCAAAATGAACATGTGGATGGCAGCGGCTGCCCTATGCTTTTTCTCTCCTCGCCTTCTCCATGGGCCTTTGGCACTGATGGATTCTCAGAAGGAATTGGGGCCTTCAGGATTTCATCCCAGCCACAAAGGCCCCTGGACTCTCCCTGCAGCCTCCAGTGTATGACTGGCTCTGTCATGTTCATGAAGACAAAAATTACATGTTTTTTAATCCCCTTTTCAAATGCACCACCATTAAGGGAAACATTTCAGCAAATTTAGGGGTAGCACAAAGAAGTAACTGTTCTAAGCAGACAGAAAATTCAATTCTCCAGATTCTGTGTATGTGTGTGTTATGTATGGCAAATTTTTATACTTATACTTTATCCTCACAGCTTGTCCAGCACTTTCTCCAAGCTCTTTCTGCAACAGCACATTCAAAGCAAAAGTAAATAAGTAACGAGATGTTCACTAGGGTAATCCTAGAATGAGCCTTGTGTTACCTCCCAAATTAAAATCTCTTACCACTTCTAATTGGCTTTTGAAATGGAAACCTTGGATTCCTAATATCTTATATTTTAAGTAGAACATATTGGATGTTCATCTCTGAAAACATGAAAGCAAGCATCTTCCAACATTATTGTGGTTTTTTTCTGCCTTTATAGTCTCTAATTAGCAGGAGCAAGAGCTAATATTTAAGGTAAATCAGGTAATAATAATAATAGCTAACATTTATCTAGCACTTCAAATGGGCCTGAAACTATGCTAAGAACTTTATGCCCATTATCTCATTTAATTCTCAAGACAATACTGCATTAGAAACTAATATTATCCCCATGTTAGAGATGACAAAACCGGGTACCAGAGAGATTGAATAATTTTCCTAAGGTCACACAGCTAGTAGGTGGCTTGAGTAGGTCCATCTGTTCCTGGCATCTGAACACTTAACCATGACACTTGCCTACCTGCCTTTGCCAAGTGGCAAATAATTGTCTCTCTAAAACTTTTCGAGAAAAAACTTGCCTTCAATGTGTTTTTTCCAATCCCATCATGAATAAATAAAGGCTACATTGGCATGCTTCAGCCAATCTCTTCCCACCGTTTTGTATACAAGAGTTTAGACATGGCCACAGATGAATCCCTTATGGAGAGCAGCTGGTTCTGACTGTTGGGAGCATCAGAATTAGCTGCAGCAGTTGCTTTTGGCACTTCATTGTTAACCAAATTTTTCTGTAGTCGTTCTGGTGACAAATACTCTGGGACAGAATTTAGCAATCACAAAAACCAAAAGACCCAAAATATTTAGGCAGGCAAATAGTTTGCAAGGGACATCATGTGAACCCCAGACCTTAGGAGTTTTCATTCTTTCCCGTTCTGTAACCTTGCCTTCACACGAGACTAGTTTAGAGTCATATTAAATCATAAGGCATCACAGTGAAAGTAGGAAAAAGGCAAAATCGTTTTGCCACTGTGGACCTTGATTCCTATTTCCCATTACAAATTAGTGTGAGAAAGCCCCTGATTTGGCTAACAGGGGCTCCTTTAGTTATTTTAACAGACGTGGGGTATTCCTCAGAATCTTTAGAAGCAACTTTCTTACTATTTGCTCCTCAATGCTTAGAAAAATAAAGTCCCTGAAATGAGATAAAGGTCAGCCACCAACAGAGACTCTGTAATCTCTTTCCCATCTCCCTGCAGGCAGTTAAAATTCTCCTTCTTTATTGAAACGTTGTGCTCAGTAGAGGTATAAACAAATTATAAGAGACCACTTATTTAACAGTCTGACAGCTTAACCAAATCTCGTTGTAGCAGAGCTTCCATTGTAAGATTCAGTTCTCATATGCCACAGAGGAAAATTCATATTCATAGCAGTGTAATCTCATGTGAAAACCTGTCACATTGATGGTACAGCCTCCACAGTTACAGTGTTTACAGGGTTTGTAGTGGCACCAGCCACATTACCATATTTGTGCTGAGGATCCACCATCTCCTTCATCTTGGGAAATCTTGGCATTGAATAAAATAAGAGAGCTGATCCTTTATGCAAATACAACCAGTAAACATGGACCACTTAGCATATGCGCCTTGCCGGCCATAAGGAGCATTAGTATTGGAAACACCTCTTTCTGCCAAGAACTCTGGAGTCCTCCTGTCATGAACTATTTATTCAGAGATCAGTCTTCTTGTTGGCAGCTAACCACCAAACCCACAAACTTGTGTTTAATGTGCTCTCGGAGGATAGACTGAGTTCTCCTCTCTGAACTGTGCGAGAGTGATGCCTCACTGAGATGCCCTGGAAAATGTGGTGCCTGGAAATTGTCTGTACCAAAGCTTGTGAATGATACAGCACTTCTCATGGCTGTTAATGGCATGGCTGATCTGTTCCAGCCAGCCTTACCTGAAAGCAAGAACAAAATAAACACAGCAGACTGCATGGGCTCTTGAGGGAGATTTGGCTCTACTCTGCAAACTCAGAGCTTTCTACTAACCAAAGTCTCCCAACAGCCTGCTCATTTGCACAGTAAAAACAACGTGCAGATTTCTTGGCAATTGGAGGGGTTATCCAGCAGCTATGACAAAAGTTAATGCTCACATTTTTCTTATGAATTGTGTACATGTGGCCTGCCTTTTCAGCAAGGACACTCTCAATGGACCATTTTTTTTGTTGGGGGATCCACTCCTTACTCACTCCTCATCCAGGGGGGCTGGACAGGGATCTGCCCAGCTTTCAGATAGCACTCATGCCCAGGTCTAAGCCAAAAAACATATTGCATTTCTGTAGGTCACAGACACTGCAGGAGGTTTGCATCTAAATTGCTAGATGTTTACTTATACAGAAGGGACAGAGGCTCTGATAGTTCTTGTTGTATTCAAACTTGAAAGGATGTAGCCTCGGAAGCTGCTGGCAGACATCTTAGGACTACAAAAGGCACAGGAATAGAACTGATATGGAGGAAGCTGACCCGAAGAAAGAAGAGTAATGTTTCTGGTGATGTCATTTAAAGCTGATCAAGCCACACCTGAAGCTTTTAAGAAATTTAAATGACAGTTATCCAAGTACTTTATGTATTAGGATTGTCACAATTGCTCTTCATTAGAGTTGTATATTTTTCCAAAAATATTTTAGGGACAGAAAACATATCTTACCAAACTTATAGAGAATAGTAATAATAAATGTTTTGCATAGGCAAAGTGTTCAGTTTACTAAAAGCTTTCAGAAACATTATTTCATTTGACCCTCATTAGCAAAACATGAGATATATAATACAAAGATTATTATTTTATTCTTATAAGGGTTAATTGGTGTCACAACAAAAGAACAAAAGGGCAGAAACTGACCTTAGTGATCACATGTCCTGCCCTACTATATTACAGATCAGGACATTACAGTTCCGAAAAATCAGGAGACTTACCTAACATCGCACAACTAGTCACTTAATTAATATTTTAGGGGAAAAAACTTTTTTGAATTTCTTTGTAAGTTCAAATGCTACCACGTATTTATTATCCACTAATCTCTTATACCTGGGTGTTTGAAGTACAGCTTCCTTCTTTAAACAAACAAAACAAAAACAAAAAAGAAGACATGATTCACTCATACAAAAGGAACATTAAATCTAATTCAAGTAAGGTACCTGAGCTCTTGAAATGTGACTGGGTCACAAACTGGACAGAGCCAATTTTCCTATCCATAACCATAACCATAACCAAGACCATAACATGGCACCTTTCCTCACTGCCCCGAGATATTATCCCATCACTGTGATGTTATAAATCGGTAAGAAGTGATTCCACCCTGTCTGTGATGCCTCGATTGGTAGTTGTGAGCACTGGTTTTCTTATCCTTAGGGTCGTGAAGTTGGCTCTTTATTGGCAATGAGGCGTCTGGCTGGACGCTGGCCATCGGCCTGCAATGAAGAAAACGCTGTTCTTGGAGATCTCATTCTTGATTATAATGGGTAATGTTACTACTGCATGGTATCTTTCCCTGGTCTGGCATAAGTTTAAACTAGATTTCTGCCATATTTCTCCCCAAATACCTTTAAAAATATTGGATGGCAATATGTTTGGTTACTCAAATATATTCAATTAATAAAATCAATTTATTCAAATTTTCAACAGATACTACATGAGTGGTCCTGTTCTAGGTGCTCGAATAAAGTTGTGAACAAAACAGAGAAAAATGTCTGACCCTGTGGGACATATGTTCTAGTGAGGAAGCCAACAAACAAGGTAAGTAAAATATATAGTTACGTAGTGGTAAACAATAATGAGGGGAAGAAATGAAGCAGAAAAGCAGGATAGGCTTTCCTAAGATGGAAAGGATGTGTGCTTCTAAATTGCTAGATGCTTGCTAATAATGAAGGGACAAAGGCTTTGCCAATTCCTGTTGTATTCAAGCTTGGAAGGATATAATCTTGGAAGCTGCTGGCAAACATCTGAATGACTACAAAAGGCATGAGAACAGAATTGATATGGAGGAAGCTGATCTGATGAAAGAAGAGTAACTAGCATTTGGTGATGTCCAAGCCTAATCAAGCCCTTAGAAGAAACTAGGAACTAAGATGGAGTAACTAAGGAAGTGAGGGATCTGGTCTTAAGAATACCTGGCAGAGGGAGCAATCCAGAGGGACCAGCAAGTGCAAAGACGCTGGGGCAGAAGCACACCTCAGTTGTTTGAAGAACAGGAAAGAGGCCAGTGTGGTTACATTGGCATAATTGAGGGGAAAGCAGTAGGAAATGGGGTCAAGGGATAAGAGGGCATCATCATGTGGACTTGACTTTCATTCTGGATGAGATGGGAATCCTTGGAAGGTTTTGAGCAGAGGAGTCTCATGATTGAACTTTATGTTGTTTAACAGAATAGCCCTGGCTGCTAGGTTGAGAAGAAACCTCAGAGGGCGGCCAGGATAGAAGCAGAGAGACTAGAGACTGCCACAGCAGTGAGAGATGATGGAGAGTTGAACCATCACTAAGAGGGTGATGTGAAGAATGTGAAGAACATATATATATATTTTATATACTTTATTTATAATTTATAAATATGTATAATTTATATATTATATAATATATTATTTTTAAAAATTATACATAATTTATTACATATATTAAAAAAACTAGTAACTAAGATGGAGTAACTAAGGAAGTGAGGGATCTTGCCATAAGAATACCTGGCAGAGGAGCAATCCAGAGGGAACAGCAAGTGCAAAGACCCTGGTGTCTCTTCCCCTAGGAATGACAGATATATATATATATTATATAGATATATATGATCCAACAGTATTTGCCTACAGATCATATATAGGGAGTGTGAGAGAGGAAAGAGTCAAGGATGCCCTTAGGATCTTTGGGCTGAAACAACCGGAAGAATGGAGTAGTCAACAACTGGAGACTGCAGGCAAAGATAGTTTCAAGAAGAATGCGAGGATCTCGGTTTCACACATGTTAAGTTTGAGACATCAGTTAGATATCCAATTGGAGAGTCAAGTGGGTAGATGGTTGTGAGTTTGATGGAGAGGTCCAGAGTGAAGATACAATTTTGGGAGTCATCAGCACAGAGGATGTGTTAAAGTTGTAAGACTGGAAATGTTTGCCAAGACAGTAAATGCGATTACAAAAGCGAAGTATCAAGAGATGAGCCCTGGGCAAGTCCAACATTTAGAGTTTGGAGGGATGAGGAAGACACTGCCAGTGAGGTTGGGGGAACACCGGGAGAAACCGGGAGGCAAGAGAGAAAAGTATTTCAAGGAGTAAAGCATTCAACTTTGTCAAATGCTGCCCATAGGTCAATTAAGAGGAGGTCTGAGAAGTTACGTTAGAGTTAGCAGTGTTCTTGACCATTGGTGACCTTGAGTAGTGTGAGTGGAGAGGTGGGGGTCCCAAACTGGGTTCACGAGAGAGAGAAAGAGAGAGAAGCAACTGGAGGTTGCAAGAACAGATGTTTCCTTCAAGGGGTTTTCTTCTTAAAGAGGGGAGGAAATGGGGTATAACTGGAAGAGGAAGTAGGGACAGAAGAGAATTATTTTTAAGAAAGAACAGCATGTTTGTAAGTTGATAGGACTGCCACTGTAGAGAAAAACTTGAAAGTGCAGGGTTGGGGATGGAGGTGGAATTGCTGGAGCAAATGTCCTTGGGTACGATGGACAGTGGGACCAGTACCCAGGTGGAGACTTTGGCCGAGGGCAGGAGCAAGGCTAGGTCATCACAGTGATAGGGGAAGGTAGAGGCTAGGCCAGCGGCAGGTAGGCTGGCAGATGCAAGGTAGAAACCTCGTGACAGTTCTTCTCTCATCACTTCCATTTTCTTGCTGAAGTAGAGTGCTTTTCATGCAAAGAGGTTGCTTTCAACATTTTTACAAAGCTAAGGAATGTCAATGTTGAGAATTTTGTGACTAGGAAACCTAATGAGTTGTGCAGCTGTTGTTAGTTTTGTGCCTGACTTATCATACTCTTCAGAATAGATGGCTCTGCTATCCTAGGACTGGGCCTGTCTTTCTAGAAACAAATTCCTGACACCCAGATTAGACAGTTCTGAGAAAGTCTCACATATCCGATTCTGTCATTCCTAGGGGAAGAGACAGAAACCTTTCATTATCTTGATTTTGTTGAGTGCCTGCCTTTTTTCTCTTTCTCAAGGTTCCCCCTCCCTGTCAAATCTCTTTTCAGACATTTAGGAGAGCATGCTCTGGAGGCAGTCGCAGCAAACAGTAGACCAAAGGAAACCCCAGGGAAACTTCAGGGAGGTCCTATATCTTACTGGTTTTTCCAGATTTACATTGAGATTGTCCCTGATAATTCCTTTCTCTACTTTCATGACTTTAAAAAACTCATCCTTAAATCTTTAAGAGAGATGTTTATAGAATCATGATGGATATAATAAATACACTCTTTTCCACAATTTAGAATTTGAGATTTTCGAAGTGTTCAGGCAGGTAGGGAAAGAAGAAGGGGAATTTGTTATGTCATCCAATTCTGACAGTTCTATGAGGTAGGTATGATTATCTAGATCTTATAGATCAGATTCAGAGAGATTAAGTAACTTGCCCATATAGTAAGTAGGGGTCCCAAACTTGAACTCTGGACTCTCAGAGCCCAGCACTGTGCTCTTTTCATTGTACTTTGCTCTATGATCATTTAGGAAAGGCAAATACTACGTCAGTAATTTATGAAGGAATTTCCTGCCCTGTCCATAGCCTAGCTCTCTAGATAACTCAGAAACTCCTACCTCAGACCCTTGCTCTGTGGGGTTGTTCTGTAAAGAACCTTTTGATATACCATGGGCATTCCAGATCCAGAACGCTGCTTTCTGCCAAGGTAACTTTTAATTTATCAGAGCTCTCTTTGGTATACACATGTCCAAACCATTGGTCTACTATTTTATTGCAAAAATCAGTAAGGAAGGAAGTTTAGGCACACAACTAGAATGTGAATGTGAAGCTGCTTTTTTTTTTTTTTTTTTTGATCTTTGGGATTGCTTGCTTTCAAAACCAGCTTCCATTTCCCCCCACCTCCATGGCAGCATTGTTTTCTTGCTCTTCATTCTGTGTCTCAAATATACTTCTTAGGCATTTCAAGTGGACATTTATGACTTTTTACAGATCAGCTTTTCCAAGGACATGATCTAAAGTGGCACTCCTCTATTTTCAGAGCTCCTAGCTCCTTTCGTTAGCAATCTTTAGTGAGAAGAGGGAGGCCATCATAGGTAAACTTCCTCAACTCCTCTACCCTTTGCATCAGATTTGCTTCATGTTTATTCCACCCTCCTTCCTCTGATCTCAGAGGCAGGAAGCCATGTCCCTTATCTTTCCAAGATAACCTTTCTGTGTGTGTCCACGATGCCACTTCCTCCCATGTCTTTAATGGGAACCTCTTCTCACATGTTCAAGTTCATATTTAGACTCATGCCTAAAATTTTAAAAAATGCCTGCTATCCATTAAGCCACTGCTGCATTTCTTAAGTTTCACTGTGTCAAACTTTTTGGACGAGATGCTAAAACTCAATACCTTTATATCTTTTTATGGCAATCTACCCTAATTATTCTATTGAAATCTCTCACTTTGGATGCCTTCCTTTGGGAATTTTTTCATCCCTTAGCCTCCCTGTCACTGAACCCTTAGTTCTCCTCCAATCTCTGATGGTTTTCTCTAAGCACCTGCATTGAGCTTTTCCTCTTCTCTTCCTCGAATCTAGTCAGTCTCCCAGCTTCTGCCTCTCCCTTTTCCTTTCCCCACTGTTCTCCCGCTCTGTGATATGACTCAATCCACAGCTCCCTCTCCCCCAAGGTGAGCTGGTACTCTCTTGCCAATGCCAGGCCATGACTCCTCTGATTGGCTAGAGGTCTCCCTGATCCCTCTCCTCTGGTGGAGCCCATCCTCAAAGTCTCTTCCTTCACAAAGCCGTCCAGGCTCATCTGTCCTGGGTTAGAATCAGCTCTTCCTTGGGAAGTTTTCACTTTTCAGAACCTTATTATTGTACTTATTATAATGTGTTTTATTACTACTTTAAGTTACTGTTGGTTCCTTCATTTGACTGTAAGCTCCACAGGGCAGGCGCCATATCTAAGTTGCCTTTTTACTCCCCACATCCCTATGCTGAGTGTGCTGTTTTTCTTATGGTAGGCTGAACTAATTTGAACTGAGTTAAGTTGGACACAGGAAGGACAAGTGGGGTTTGGTGAATATTCAGTTACCCAGGCGCTTCCAATACTTGACCCCAAGTTATAGGAAGGCTCACAAAAGCCAGGAAACATGGATGTTAAAGAGGAATCAAAGGAGGAAAACATAAAACATGAACTAAATGAAAGGACTTGGGGATGACAGAACCATAGCAGAGAATGGAGACAGGAGAGCAAAAGGAATGGCCAAGGAGAGCTTGGGAAACAAGGGGCATGAAGGCAGGGGCGAAGGGGGCACAGAACAGGAGAATCCCATTTTCTCTGTCCCATGCCTTTGGACCTTTATTTCTCACATGTAATTTCTCTGGCCCAGGGAAAATAAAACCAAATTTTCACAAGGATATTTGGAAGCTTATTATTTATAAAGTTTTGGAAGATCTTCAAACATACACCATGAGAGAGAGATTTTATTGTTTCATAAGTAGTCTTTAATTTTAAAGTGAGATAAATTTCTTTAAATACAACTGGAAAATATGCCAAAAGACTTTCCCTTCATTTTTCTGTTGAAACACTAAAGATACACTGACCACACTGACTAAAAATATCTATTGAATGAATTTTTAAATGGCCAGATGAGAAATAGTAATTGATTATATATAAAATGCCTATTTGCACCTCCTTGTTTTACTTACCCTTTTACCGAAAGGCGGAAAGAAGCAATACAGTAAATTTATTTTTAATATCAGTTTTCCTCTCTTTCTCCTATTTTTCTTTGTACTAATAGTAAATATTATAGTTAATTAAGCTGAAATTTCACAGGCCGCTCTCCTAATGTGATCATTTAAATCCAGGCCAGATGCTAACCAAACCCTACTTAAACAAGGCCTTCTCCACTCTTAAGATTCACCCTAGAATGTTCCATGGACAGTTTTAGAATATTTATTTCTGAAAACTGACATACAAACATTTTCCACAACAGGAAAGAAAGCATCAGCTTTCTATTTGCAGCACAAGAAAACACCACTGGGATGAAGCCTCAAAAACACATTTGGGTGGCAGCAGATCACAAGACACTTGGAGTCAAGATATCAGGTTTCAATCAAAAATATATAGACTGTATATGAATAAACTCCCATGAAATCTCACTCTCTTCCACTGACTGGGGTTTCAGATGGGGAGATCAGTAACACTTGCAGATGACTCCAGAGAAACAAGGATCCCATCTGCAGACAGATGAAAAAGAGGAAATTTTTCTTCGGTGCTTTGCTTGAGACATGTTAGAAACAAAATAGTCTATCACATCTTTCTAAAAGCATCGGCTGGTAGTCTTTTGCCAACAATTCAATTGGTTTAGAATGCTAAGCTTGGAGAATTGCATCGTCTGTCTTAGAGGTCTGCAGGCGCACTCCTGCCTAACCACTGGGAAATGAAGACACGAAAAGTCAATGACATCCTAGCATTGGCATCTGTTTTGTCTTTGCGCTCACATGCAAAGACAGCACAATGAGGGAAATTATAAATGGCAGCATATTTTCAACCCTATCTCAATCAGATGTCTGCCACTGTCCTTTCCAAATCTACTCTCTACCCTGCTTCATGCAACAGAAGGCTGACCCATACACTACCAACTGTGCTTGGTTAATAGAACACTCTGGCAGGAGAATGGAGGAGGGAGGAGAGTGAGGTCTGGGTATGGATTCCCCAGCTCCCTCCTCGTCTGATTGCAAAGACTGCTTCTCTCCACCAAAGGCTCCTGTCAAATGCCTTCTCCATGCAGCCACTCCTTCTAGATTCTTGTAACCACCTGTCCCTTCAGGTCTAAGAGTGATAAAGGTTAACAATAGTCCCTGTATTAAGCACCCTTAAAATTACTAGTTTGAATCTACCAGCTGCTTCCTGCTTATCCCTGACTGAAATGTGGGCTAACAGTGATACATTACTGGTGACCACCACCAATAATGTATTGAAGATTCGAAGACTAGCATATAGATCACAGTAACAGATGTTATGATTCTTTTTCTTAATTTTTTTATTTTTTGAGACAGTGTCTTGCTCCATCACCCAGGCTAGAATGCAGTGGTGCGATATCGGCTCACTGCAACCTCCACCTCCCAGGTTCAAGCAATTCTCCTGCCTCAGCCTCCCTAGAAGCTGGGATTACAGGCGTGTGCCCCACAGCCGGCTAATTTTTGTATTTTTAGTAGAGATGGGGTTTCACTATGTTGGCCAGGCTGGTCTCGAACTCCTGACCTCAGGTGATCTGCCCGCCTCAGCCTCCCAAAGTGCTGCTATGATTCTTTGTTGTTGACCTTGGGCATGGGAGGAAGAGAAAAATGGCAAAAATCCCATATGTTTCCTATTCCTGCCACAGACCTTTATCACGGTAGATAAAGATTGGGCCATAAGGAACTTCAATCTAGGATCAAGTATTTGCTCTTATAATTTAGTTGAGGCTTATTGATGATTTTCATTTACATGTTTAAGATAGCCAAATGTTAATATGAATATGAAGAAGGAAATTATAACTAGAGGATGACCTGAATTTTTTTTTTTTCTTTAAACGGAGTTTTACTCTGTCCCCCAGGCTGGAGTGCAGTGGTGCAATCTCGGCTCACTGCAAGCTCTGCCTCCCAGGTTCACGCCATTCTCCTGCCTCAACCTCCCAAGTAGCTGGGACTACAGGCGCCCGCCACTATGCCCAGCTAATTTTTTGTATTTTTAGTAGAGACGGGGTTTCACCATGTTAGCCAGGATGGTCTCGATCTCCTGACTTTGTGATCTGCCCGCCTCAGCCTCCCAAAGTGCCTGGATCACAGGCATGAGCCACCATGCCCAGCCAAGGATGACCTGAAAATTTAAAACTGTATTATCCTATAGAACTTAAAACTGGCAGATGAAATTTTGAAAAACACTGTAGTTGGATTCAATTTTCCTTCCACTGTCTATCCTTGGTTTTGTGTTTTAGTTTTTCTCCTTCAGTCTTGCCATTTACATAATAACAAGATCCTTATTTCTGTAGTAATCAGTTCTCTTTACTTAATTTTCCACTTGAAGTTATTTAATCCTTCTTAAGAAAGTGTGTCCTAGAAACTAGAGTAAGAAATAGGAGCACGCTGATCAAATTATGTTCCTTTGAGTCAAACTTGCCTTTTCTTGTGCCTAAATTTGTCTTTTGGCAAAGTGAGAGAAAATGAAGTTAATACCCCTACACTTTAGTAGACTGAATCACACAAAAAGCTGACAATGCCTCAGGATTCGTGGTGATCCCAGCTTTACTACAAAAAGGTTTTATTGTTACATCATGCAGCACTGTACCTCCTAGCAGACGGATGCAGCAGAAGGTATATCTCAAAAATAATTGTTTAATATTAAAACATATTTGATTATAAATAAAATGGAGAAAAACGTGTTTATCTGAACATAAGGTGTAAATGCAGATGCTTTTTCAAAAGGAAATGTGTTCTTCTTGAACTGTTCAGCATCTTTCACCCAATTGTTTGATGAGCTTATGGTCGTAACTGTCAAGACTCTGCCTAGATAATTTAGTTACTATTCTTTTTATTTTTAACACTTAAATAAAACTTTTACTGCTTAGAAGGGAGAACAGGGGTTTTGATCACTGAACAGAAACCTCCAGGACTGCAGAGCTTGGTGGGTATTATCCATTTGCCTTTCCCATCCATTGCTCATCCAGAATTCATTCATTTATTCATTCATCCATCCATCCATCCATCCATTCCATTCATCCAAAACATTTATTAATAAATGGCTAATTATAATACAATGTAAGTATTATTATTAAGGTTTGGATCACAAGATGTTGGAGCCTAGATAATTCTATGGTTGAGGGTGGGTAATGAGGGGGGATTCAATTTTATCTTGGAACTTGAAAGATGAGCAAGAGTCCAGTAAAAACAATGGATGGGGAAGGAATTCTGGACAGAAAGAACAGCATGTGTAAAAGCCAAGGAGCATGAGAATGTCTGGTGCGACCAGGTGATGAAGATTGAGCCAGGTGTCAAAGGCCTGGTGTGCTGAGTTAGGGTCTGAATTTCATCCTACGGACACAGGGAGCCTTTAAAGTCTTGACCCAGGGATAGGGCATAATCACACTTGTATTTTTTAAAAGTTGTGTTGTTTAAAGTTTGGATGGATGGGAGGACGCTTGGAAAGCAGAAAAGGGGTCACTCTAAAAATCAAGGTGCAAGACAGTGCAGGTTTAAATTCGGGCAATGGCACTGGAAAGGAGAGAAGAAGGATATATCTCACAGATATTGTAGAGGCACAAATCAACAGGACTTGGGCTGTTCTTGGGGAGATGGGAGTGAGGCAGAGTGAAGTGAGTCAGAGATGACTCTGAAGTCTTTAACTAGTGAACCAGAGCAACATGCTTGTGGGGAGGGAGAATGGATTCACTTAACAATATGCATAGTTTGTGGTTGCTGGGACCGTGCAGATGGAGATATCCAATTGACAGGTGAAATGTGAAGGTGGAGCTCAGAAGCCAGGAGAGGATTGAAGATTTTGGATATCATTACTTCATGAGAATTGATGCCATGGAGATGGATGAGATCATGCAGACCAAACACAGAGAATGGGAAGAGGGAAGGGAGAAGGAAAAAATTAAAGTCCAATGGGCATGTGCTTTTTTCAGCTGCACAGCATTCATTCCTTTTTTCTGGTGCTAGTTCTTTATTTCCTTTGGCCAGCCACACCTCCCTGCTGCATGTAATTCTGTTGAAGTAAACCTTCATGGTGTCCTGTCCAAACTATGCTATGCTTCCTGCTCCAGGATGGACAGAGTATGTGTCTCATCACCCTGGCCACAGTGACTTGATCAGCGATGTGGCAGTGACCTGCTAGAATGGGCTCCCTCCACTTCACAAGTGGCATTACATCAGTAGCTTGAAATTAGCCATGGTGGAGGTATTTACACCACAGAAATTAGCAAACACTAAAAATCAGTCCCTCCCTCCTTGCCGAGAGCCAGGTTACCGGCACCCTACTGAATGTGGGCATAAACACATGCAGACCAATGAATGTCTTCCCAGAGACCTGATATACAAATCTCAGGGAAAAGGTGCCCTTTTTTACTCTCATTGCAAACTGTGAGGTGTGCTCATGGAAAACTTTCTTGCTGTGTAGGAAACCTGCCTGAGAAAGAACAGACAATACAGAGGGAAGGTCACCAGAGGGAGAAGAGACAGAACCCCCAGCACAGGATTTGTTGCTGTTTTGTTTTTTCAGTTTTCAAAAACTTCCTAAATTTTACAAATGCAACCTACCCATAGAAAATTCCATATAACCTATGTGTTCAGTTAACAAATTAAAAAATAAATACTGAATGCTCACTGCTCAGGTTAAGATATAGAATATTATCAATTGCCCAGAAGTCAACTGTATACTATCTCGCTCCTCTTCATCTGGACCTTTGTCATAATTTTCTGGATTAGAAAAATCAATTTTATGACCTACGTATACATTCATAATTGCAGAGTTTTCTCTCTCTCTCTCTCTTTCTCTAAGTCACTTAAGGGAGAAGGCAGCATTTAGGAAATCATTGGTTTTCCTGGTGTGGGGAAATGGGATAGGTTTATAGGATGATATGAAAGATCCAAGGGAGAAAGACTGAGGATAGCAGAGCCAGAGAGAGTGATTTAGTGCCCGATAATAGGGAAGGCGGAGGGACTTGGAATCCAGCATGCTGAGGGAGGCCTCAGCTTTGAAATAGAGGATAGAGAGATGCCTGTTTCTGATACAAGGATGGGAATTAGTGTCTACTCATGAACTTCTTTGACTCATATATGAAAGGTACAGCTGAAAAATAGTAAATGCTTCCAATTTCATCTTAGCCCCTGCTCTATGAGTGCTGAGCCTTGCTTGAATAAGCTGTTGCATCCGTGGACTTTGGAGCTACTGACCTGGGATCTCCTCTCCCTTACCCTTTGGCCTGGCATCTCTGGGCACAGGTCTTTGTGCTTGGTTCTGGCTCCTGGAACCTGGTACTCCTTGACTTTCTCCCTGGCATAAGGCTCTGGCAGTGGCTTTGCCCCATGGAGCCTCAGCCTATGGCTCAGCACCATTTCTTACTTCCTTTGGAGCATCCAACACCCTGGCTCGGTCGGCACGCTTACTTTCTCTGGCCCTAGTTTTGTCTCTAAGGAAACCAGCTCCTGCAATGGGGTGGGGTTCAGGATTAGTGGGCTGGTTGGCAGGAAAGGAACAAAGCAGGTAAATGTGGAGGTGGAGGTGCGGGAAGGTGAGTTGACAGGATCCACTCCTGTGACCTCCTTTGCTGAATTCACTTGCGTAGCCCACAATCCCATGTCCAGAAAATATTCCTAGGACCTCTCTAGTCTGCTTGTCCAGTAATTCTTGAGACCTTAGATCTATTTTCCAACCTATCCCTGCTTCTGATTAAGTGTGTGTTTAAATTGCCTTGGCTACATCAAAAATAAAACATTTCTACAAAAACTTTCTGGAGTCCTTGCCTTGTTTCTGAGCTTGCTTTTGAAATACCAATTAGCCAGAGAAATATATGCTTCATGTTTCCAAAAAAAGAAATAGGGAAGACCTCGCTAAAGATAGCTAGCTCTGGTGAGAGATGTTTTTTCTTTGAGAAGCTGCAACTAAATATCTACGTATTCCAACAACATTTAGCAAAAGACGTCCCTTGTCCTTAAAAGAATGGAAGGCACTGAATGAGAAGTCTCTCTCAGGCCGGGCAACAATGAAAGGCTTTGGACTATTAGAACTAGAGACTGAATTGTATAAAACATTCATCTGTGCAGGAGCAGAAAGCTCAGTCAAATGACTCCTAACAATTCCCTGACTCTGGGTTTGAATGGATAGGTATGGGCACATATACCACTTTAACTGAGCTGACACCAAAGCACTCCATCTCATCCTAATAGATGGCAAAGGTCACTCTTTCCCTCCATTTGATGAATGACTGTGGCACCACCACATTTGTCTTATACCTGGCAGCGATTCTCAAGTTAGTGATAATGAGGGTCTTCCTAACAAGGGAGCCAACTGCTCTAGTGAGTTAGTGGAAGCCATTGCATCTGCCCAGCTACTTCGCATACAGTTCACAGCCAAAGGAAAGTCCTGCTGGCCAGAGGCACACAGCAAAAGGATCTTAATGCAATAATATTTCTGAAGATAGTAGTCCCCAAATAGTGATCATAAAAACTCACAAACACTGTTAGCCCATAGAATAATATTAGCTTGGTGCAAACGAAATTGCAGTTTTTGCCATTGAAAGTAGCGGCAAAAACCGCAATTACTTTTGCACCAACCTAATACTATACTGAGCATGGAACTGACTAAAGAAAAAATATCAAATTTTCCTCCTCATTTGGAAGAATTCTAGAAAATGAGAACGGTCATCATTTCACTCCTACCATGCTTCATTTGGGTAGAAGTTCTGCAGTACCAGTGGATAATTGCATGGATAGCTTAGTCCTGTCCAGTGGCTGCTTACAAATTAATGTGGTGAGTGGGAAGAATATTTCTTTAAGAAGAAATACTGAGCCAACAAGAGAGACTAGAGGTGAAGTAAGAATGTCAGAAGATAGAAAACACAGATGTGATGAAGTAGAAGGCTAAAAATATGATTTTGTTCTGTTAGACATAATGAGACTTTGACTCAATGATCTCCTTGACTCTCCAAACCTGGAATTGGTTTCAAACAGGATTGGAATTCTTACTTACTGGCAGAAAAACATTTGTTCCTGGGGTCAGCAATGCCTTATACTTCCCAGAACATATTTCACAGCAAATCAGCAGCTGTACCGAGGATGGAGTTCTAGATTCTCGCTAACAAACTTCAGACACAAAGCAGGATATAGACCTTCTCCATCGCTTAGTTCTTTCATCTCTGAGGAGCATGCCCAACAGAATGGTTGAAGAATAAATTACATTGCAGAGGGGCTGTGTTTTTATCTCCACAATACTCTTTAATATGATTCTGTGCTACAATTGAAACTTTATTTAAATAAATTATAGGTGTACTTCTCTCTCCTCATTAATGTATTCATTCTTTGGTTGTTTGTCGTTTTTTAAAAACCCAAACATATAAGAAGCATTTTCTGTGTGTTAGATACTGTGCTAGATGTTAGAGAATCAAAGGAAAACAAACAAAAACAAAAACATGGTACCAGCCCTTGAAGGACTCTTAGTGTCTAGTAGAAAAAGATTGTCACATTAACAAACAAGCAAAATAAAGACATGCAATTGCTACTGATGGAAATATTTATATTTACTGGATGTGGTGGAAAAAAAAGGAGAAAATGGTCAATTAACTCTGTGTGTGTGTGTGTGCGTGCGTGCATGTGCGCGCGTGTGCTCTCACACATGCAAGATAGGGGTGGGGATGTAGATCAATAAGAAAGGGTTCAGGGAAAACGTGGCCCTTGAATGGAGTCTTGCAAGGTGAGTTGGCACTGACTGGGACAGCAGGGTGAAGGAGGGAGTGCGCCGTGGTCTTGATGGTTGGAATCTGGAGTGTTGGTGAGGGCATCAAGTGACCGGGACACAAACATGGTAGGGGCAAGATTTCAGAAGGCCTTCTATACCATATTAAAAAGACTGGGCTCTGCCCTGCAGTCACAGAAGGTTTTAATCATATTAAAACTGTAAACTAATGCTGTTTTGGAACAATCCCTCCCCCCAGCGATGCAGAGGAGAGACTGGAGGGGCAGAGGGCTGAGGCTGACCAGATGGCAGGCCATTGCAAGGTCCAGGCAGTTGAGACTAAGCCAAGGCAATAGCAGTAGAGGGTGAAGAGACTTACAGGAGGGAAGCCAAGGAGGGGAGTGGCTGTGGGAGTGAGGGAGAATGCAGCCTCAGAGCCAGGCCAGGCTACGGGCTTGGGTGGAGCATCCACGGAGATCGGGAGTGGAGTAGATGAGATGATGAGCCCATTCCACTTGTTTGAATTGGAGTTGCCTATGGGACATCAGGGTGAGAGGTCCAGCAGGCAAGATAATATAGGGATTCTTACATTAAAGAGTTTAGGGTCTGTGATCTTGGGTGGGAAAAAAATTGCAACTTTCTTTTCATTAACCTCTAACTAAAATTTAGTATTTCCTTTATGAGAGTAGGCAACAGACCACAGTGATATTAGCAGTACCTTTGACTTTGTCATCTGTAGAAATGACAGATGCATTCGTGTCACTTTTCAGTTATTGCAGACATCTTGAAATTTGCTCACACGTATCACTGCTTCAAAATGATGCTTATTATGCCTGCTGCTAAATATTATTTAACGTTAATAAAAGGCACGCATACTATGTCACACCTTTATTTTTATTATTTTAATAATTATATTTCTACATGACTTGTTTCATTTGTAATCTCACATATTTGATGTCAAGTATTTAAAAACATTATTCCGAGAAGGAGTTCGTGGGCTTCAGCAGGATGCCAAGTGTATCCATGGACCAAGTAAAGGTCAAGAACCTCTGGTCCAGAATTTGAAGGCACCAGGCTGGTTCAATAATTCACGGACTTCTGCTGAACAACAATGTGCTGAGAAGGATGTGACCTATTCCCAGAGCTCCAGAAATAGATTGGGATGAAAGGAAATGGTTGACTGCAAAAGAAAATGAAGTTTGCACTTGTTTGGTTAGGAAGCTTCTGGCCTCCCGCCTGAAATAGTTGGCCTTTATAGATCCAAAGTCTCCTGCTCAAAATGTGCCCTGGGCTGGTTTCAGTTATTGCTCTTGGGAAATTGTGAAGACGAGAACCATGAGCCAATGTGATGGTGTGCACTGATCCCAGAGTAGGGCACTCTTAAAATGAACATCATTCAGCAGAGAGTTGAATTGTTTGTTAAAATCAGTTATGATGAGAGGAATGTAAAGCAATGGCAGAATTGTATAACTGTCCCTGGGAAGGACTTTTCCTTTCCCGAGTCCAGATCCTAGTAGTGTTCACTCAGCCACAAAGAATAATATTTGAAATTGGACAGAGAAGATACGTGGGGGTGGAGGCAATCAGCTCAGCTGACCACAAGGCCAGCTGTGTCCATTCACTGGACATGTGAGGCCCCCCTCAGTTCATAGAACATCTCCTTTTCCGGCCCCCTAAGGCCAAGAGGTTGAACTTGACATTTGACCTTCCCTCTAACCCCATCTCCTTCTTTAGTTCTGCCATCTTGTAGCTGCTCTTGTGAGGCAAAACAACCTAAATTGCTATGTGACTTTAAACTCTTAAAAAAGCATAAAAGTCTACTTCCTAAGTCAAGCCTTGTATATTTACTTCTGGAAATCCATCCTACTAAAATCTCACTCCTGCAATGGTTGTTGATTGAAGCATTATTTATGATTTTAAAAATTGAAAACAACCCAAAAGTCTATTAAGAGGCAACTGCTTAATTAGACCTGGTTCATCCATACTTATGAAGTACTTCAAAGTGCTTGAAAAGAATACACCAGTACAGACAGATACTCATGCCACATTGTGAAGTGAAAAAGAAATTGTAGAATAATATGCATAGTAGGACTACCTTTTAAACAAAAGTGTGTGTGAGGTCCTCAATAGGTTTGTAAATGTCTAGATAAAGATCTAAAAGATGATCCCTGCACTTGAAAATGCTTATTTTGGAAGCTGAGAGTGGAATAAATAGGATGGGTAAGGGAGGAGGAGGATGAGAATTTCAAAGAGAAATTGTTGCTCTTTACTGTAATATCTCCATATTGTTTGAAAATACAAAATTACTTTTGTGATTTAAAATATAATTGGAAGAAAGATCATATTAGCTCTCATCATATGTAATGGTAATCATTTGGGAATTGTTTTGTAAATTTTAATTTGTCAAATAAACTCATGCAATATCAGAAAAAGTTCTGTATCAGTTAGAATTAGGTTTAACTGAATAACAGAGACCTGAAATAACAGTGTCTTAGACAAACGGGGACTATATTTCTTTGGAGATAGACAATCCAAGGCTACTTTGACAGCTGTTGCCCTGACGGCTCCTTTGAGCTCAATTTCCAGCTCCTCTATCTTGAGTGTGTGGCCTCAGCCTCATGGTATAAGATGGGCCTAGAGCTATCGATATCTCACTCCTGTTCTCAGAAGCAGAAGAAGGACAGGCCAGGCGCGGTGGCTCATGCCTGTAGTCTCCGAACTTTGGCGAGGCTGAGCTGGGTGGAGCACTTGAGGCCAGGAGTTCGAGACCAGCCTGGCCAACACGTTGAAACCCCGTCTCTACTGAAAATACAAAAAAATTAGCCAGGCGTGGTGGCACGTACCTGTACTCCCAGCTACTCAGAGGTTGAGGCGGGAGAATCACTTGACCCTGGGAGGCAGAGGTTGCAGTGAGCCGAGATCACGCCACTGCACTCCAGCGTGGGTGAGAGAGTGAGACCCTGTCTCAAAGAAGAAAAAAAGAAAGAAACACACACACACACACACACAAATAGAAGAAGGACAAAGAAGGGACTCATTTAGGGGCAGAGCCAGCTCCATCGTCTGCATAATTTTTTTCTAAATCACCAGTTCCATATTCTATGAAAGCGCAGCACACAGAGGAAACCTTGAGCTGCTTTTCCTGCTGACTCTAGACCATAGCAGCGGTATCTGAAGCCTTCTTCTCAGGGCCTTTTCTTTTTCTTCCTTCACTCCACCTGCCTTCTTCTCCTTCCACATCCCCTTTCCATATTCTCCCCTCTCCATACACCACACTTCGGTTCGCCAAGCAGGCACCAGTCAGAGCTGAAGAGTTTACTACTTCCTAGGTTGCTTTGGGACTTGCTGGATCCTCACAATAGAATGGCAGGGACCACAATGAAGGCACTTTCCTTCTGGGCAGCATTTGGAGAATTAGCTCTCAGGGGGTGAGACAGAAACATACAAAGTAGAAAAGACACAGCCATTCAGCCAACTATGGGTTCTGCTTCTGGCTGCAGAAACAGCTAATTCTGTGTGTGTGGGGAGCGGGGGAGGGGTGTATTACAGAGGGTGCATGTGTACTGTTTATGTGAAATTTTAGCTACTTGATCTCTCAACATCTCTCTCCCATCCAAACCCCTAAAATATTTCACTAACACCCCTCTTATGACATTTTTCTTCCTCTTTTGTTATAGTTATTTGTACATCTATTTACTCTCTCCTACTAGACCATAAACTTCTTGAGGGCAGAGACTATTTTGATACATCTGTATATATTTTGGCCTCTAGAAAGGTGCCTGGCACAAGGCCAGAGCTCAGTGTCTATCGTAGGAGGGAATGCACCAAATGCTATTGAAATCTCAAGTGACGTATGGGTCGCGAACCTCCCAGAAAAGGCAGGTTATGGTCGCACAAAGATATTGTGAGGTCTTTTTGAACACAAAAAAGGGAGAGGATTTAAATAGGAGGAAAATGTGAAGAATGAGTTTGTATTCTGACACATGTCTATCTCTCTTCTGGAGTCTCCCCTCGTTGCCGAGTTGACACTTTTTTCTCCCTCCCCGCATCTCCTGTCACATTGACAGTCTGTCCCGGGGCAATGCCGCTCACTTTCGGATTGGATCAGCTGCCCATTGTGACTCACCTCCATATTTTAAAGTCCCTAAAGGCATAGACCTTGGCTTACATTTTCTATCCCTCTAACGTAGTGCTGGATACATAGTAGATGTCCAACAAATATTTTTTCCTTTAACTGATGACTAAATCATCTCTGAATATGTTACATATGAAATGGTTAAAAAAGATAAATAGGGACACATAATGGTACACAGACTCTGAAGTTGTCTTTCTTTTCCTATTTTATTTTCCCATAGCATTTCTCACCTCTAACATGCTATATAGTTTAACTTCTTATGTTTAGAGACTGTCCCTCTTCCCAGTGGCAATTGGAATCTCATACATTGCTGAGAGGTATGTAAATTGTTACAACCACTTTGGAAAATTGTTCGGCAGTGTGTACCAAGGTTACCAAAGATTACCATTACTAACAATTCTACTTTGAAATATCTGTCTATCATCTATCTATCCATCTATCTACCTATCTGAGAAATGAGTGCATAAGTCCACCAAAGACAGGTATAAAAATGTTCATATCAGGTCGAGTGCGGTGGCTCATGCCTGTGATCCCAGCACTTTGAGAGGCTGAGTCAAGCAGATCACTTGAGTTCAGGAGTTCAAGACCAGCCTGGCCAACATGGTGAAACCCCATCTCTACTAAAAATACAATAATTAGCCTGGCCTGGTGGCATGTGCCTGTAGTCCTAGCTACTCGGGGCTGAAGCAGGAGAATCGCTTGAACCCAGGAGACAGAGGTTGCAGTGAGCCAAGATTGTGCCATTGCACTCCAGCCTGGGTGACAGAGAGAGACTCTGTCTCAAAAAAAAAAAAAAAAAGGTTAATATCAGCTTTATTTATAAAATCTTAAAATGGAAACAAACCAATCATCTGTCAACAGTAGAATGAATAATAATTATATATGCATTCAATGAAAGGTTATATGAAAATAAAGAAGAACAAACTAGTGATAGTGCAATAACATGGGTGATCCTTACAGAAATTTTTCCTTAGTAAAAGAAGCCAAATACAAAAACAGCAATCCCAAAGAGCATATACTATGTGATTTCATCTATATGCATTCAAGATGAGCAAAACTAGTCTATGGTCATTGGAGTAAGGACAGTGTTTACCTCTGAGCAGGGGAAGTATTGACTAGTTAGAAACATGAAAAAACCTCCTGGCATTTTGAAAATATTTCTATTTTCTTATCTGGGCAGTGGTTACATTGGTATATACATATACAAAAACTCATCAAGCTGCACACAATATTTGTGCACTTGTCTGTATATATACTGTACCACAGTTTACGTTACAGAAAGAAAAAAAACATACGCTCCCCAGGGCAGGGGTTCATGCGTTCTGCTCATCATAATATCCTCACCACCTGCAGAACCTGAATCTTGAGTAGGCGCTCAATAGCTATTTCTTGGATGAGTGAAGCCACTAACTCTGGGTTTGCATCCTATTTTATTTGTATTTCTTTCCATCCATGTTTTGTTTGCAGCTCTTGGTTAAGCAGGAATATGTGACAGGCCTAGAGTAGTTATGTACCTTGGCTACGAGAACCCAGCTAGTTAGAGCAGGGAGATTCTGTTTGCCTCCAAAGTCTTTGCTCTTTTTTCTTTTTCAAAAAAGCCAGACAATTTTAGGAGTGGGGTGTTGTATACCAGCTTTAGTGAAACAACTACTGATAACCCACTACCATCATTCCAGCCCTGAGCTATTCCACTATTTCAATGCTCCAGCCTCAGCTTCAAGAAGAGACAGATGGGAAATATGAGGACAGAGGTGTGAACAGGGAAGAGTAAAGACATATTCTTGGCCTAAGAGCCATATGGAAAATAGAGGAGGCAGCCAGTGAAAGGAAAGGGTCATGTTCTAGACTCGGAGGAGCTGCTGTTAGATGTAGGCTGTCCTCTGAGAGTTCTCTGATTCCAGGACCTGAAAGTGGTTATAATCACTGTGCCCATGCAGAGAGGGAATCTTTGCCTAGAGCTTAGTAATCCAGGATTCCTTAGAAGTCAAACAAACCAGTTATTCTGGTGTAGGCCAGCCTAGCCCACACTTCACTTTTGGCCAAGTGGGATTGTAGTACAGATGATGAAGATGCAGACAGGTTCCTGAGGAAGTGAGAAGCATTCAAATACCTGTTTACTGGGCTCTTCATCCTCTTCTCTTTGCCTAATCACTATTTTTTTCTAACACAACTTACATAAAATGAAAAGATCCTCTACAGTTTGCAAGACACAGGAAGGACTGTTGGGATCTTTGGGTCTTGCAACAAATCCAGATGAGAGAAGAAGGGAGTATGTGTGAATGATGGGAGAGGGATGTATTAGAGATTATAGCAGAGCCTCTTCACCATTTCAGTCTCTGACCCTGAACAAAATTCTTAAGGAAAGGCCTGGGTTAAAATGGCCACAGGCTCTGATTATTTGTGTTTCCTGCTTCAGAATCCAGAAGCTGCAGTTGGGAAAGAATACAAGTTGGAAGGCATTCTCCTTGATGGATCATTTCTCTCATTCCCTGCATTCCATTCTTCACCAATTCCCATCAATTACATGCTTTAAAATGTTTCAAATCCCCAGTTCTCTCCATTCCCACTTTCACCACCTGATCTGAACCCTCTTCTCACCTAGATTATTGCAACATTTTCCTAACTGATCTCTCTCCCCTGCCACCCTTGCCTTCTCATTCCACCAGAAATCCACACAGCAGACAATATGGCAGCTGCTCTTGTCTTACCTAGAATAAAATCCGACTTTCTTACCTAGATCTATAGGCCCCAGCTGATGTGAGCCTGCTAGAGAATTTCCAACTTCATCTCATTCTCTCTGCACCACCCTTGCTTCTTAAGTTCCAAATATTCAGGTGTTTAATTTTTAAAATAACTTTATTGAGTTATAATTCACCTATCACACAATTCACTCATTTAAAATACATAATTCGATGGTTTTCAGTATATTCACAGAGTTGGGTAACCATCACCACAATCAATTTTAGAACATCTTATCTCTGCCCAAAAATCCCGTACCCTTTAGCAATCACTCCCTATTCCCCCAGTTTCCCCAGTCCAAGTCAACCACTTATCTACTGTCTTTATAGATTTGTCTGTCTTATTTTTAGCTCTTGAGCACACAAAGCTCTTTCCTGCATTAGGTCCTTGCATATGCTCTCTCCTCTGCCTCAAAGGCTTGCCAGTCCACTCCTCAGGCTCCCCACTCCCTTCTCTCACACATCACTTGGCTGGTTCTTCACCTTTCATGCCTAGATTGAAAAGTAAACTATGTGAGGTTTTTCTGAGTACCCTCAGAACAGATTCCCAATGCTTTCCTTTGTCATAGCTCCTTGCTTGTTCTCTTCTTGGTAGCCTCACAGTTGGTAACCATTGGTTTACCAGCTGCTATTGCTTGACTTCCTCCAGTTGACTTTAAGCATAATAAGGGGAGTGGCTGTATCTATCTTGTTCTCCATTGTATCTCTAATGCCTACTGCAGGGCCTGGTGCTTAGACCATCAGTAAATATTTGATGAATGAATGAATGAATATACCAGATAACTGAACACACATTGGTTGGAAATAAGACCCCCTTGCCTGTTTCAAGCAGCAGATATCGCAATGCAACAGCATTTTATCATCTAAGTTTTCTATTGATGTGAAACAGTTGACCTGAAGCCTGCCTTTCTTTCTTTTCTTTCTTTCTTTCCTTTCTTTCTCTTTCTCTCTTTCTCTCCTCTTTCTTTCTCTTTCTCATTCCTCTTTCTTTCTTTTCTTTCTTTCCTTTCTTTCTCTTTCTCTCTTTCTCTCCTCTTTCTTTCTCTTTCTCATTCCTCTTTCTTTCTTTTCTCTTCCTTTCTATTTCAAAACAAGGATAGTTGACTCAGAAGTCTGATCAGAATGATCAATTACAAAACATGGTAGCGGAATACTTCTGAGTGAGTGATTGGATGATGTTGGGCAGTTTTGGTTTTCCTTTTCTTAAGATTATCACATTGACTGATGCTTGTTTTAAACATTAACTGTGTGACAATCACTGTCACAGCAACTCTGTCCTCTAGGTCTCCCTGTTGTTATAAAGGATCCATTAGTGTTTCCTCAGCTGGTTCCATCACCATGAACACTGTTCAAGGTCCAGTAGTCAGCTCTGGACAAAACCAGATTGTAAACCAACTGAAGGAAAGGGTAATATTCCATGTCCACCTGTAATAAACAACTATTCTACCCCCAACCACACACACATCCGAGAAGCCTGCAAGTAGTAGCTACTTGTAGAATGTCTGTTGAATTAGTGGCATGAAGTAGTATTAAGTAGTATTTTCCATTTTTCTTTGCTGCTTTCATCCTGTCCTCCCCCCGCCCTCACCTTGTTACTGCTTTCTCAATCCTGAACTTTCAGGCTGCTCAGATGTCTGAATCACAGAGGAAGTCAATCTGATTGATTCATTCACACTATGCTGCTTTATGAACCTAAGTAGGGTGTGTTGGAGCAGTTTATAATGGTTCATGAGAGCCATTTGTGTGTATCTCGTTCAACTCTGCGTTCAGTGACATCAGGTTGCTAGCTTGAAATTAGCCGTAGTGGGAGCATTTACACCAGAGAAATTGACAAATACTATACATCAGAGCCTTTCATTTTGAAAGCAGTTGTTAAATATTTACACCACTGACGTCATATATTAACATTATTTCCTGTCTGTCCTCCTCACCCCCTTTTCTTTTCTTTTGTTTTAAATTTAATTTTATTTTATCCTAAGTTCCAGGATACATGTGCAGGTTGTACAGGTTTGTTGCATAGGTAAACATGTGCCATGGTGGTTTGCTGCACCTATCAACCCATCACCTAGGTATTAAGCCTTGCATGCTCTCCCTCCCCCTGCCTCGCTGACAGGTCCCAATGTTCATTGTTCCTCTCTCTGTGTCCACGTGTTCTCATTGTTCAGCCCCCACTCATAAGTGAGAACATGTGGTGTTTGGTTTTCTGTTCTTGTGTTTGCTGAGGATAATGGCTTCCAGATCCATTCATGTCCCTGCAAAGGACATAATCTCATCCCTTCTTATGACTGCATAATATTCCATAGTATATATGTACCACGTTTTCTTTATCCAGTCTATCAGTGGTGGGCATTTGGGCCGATTTCATGTTTCTGCTATTGTGAATAGTGCTCTACTGAACATATGTATGCCCATATCTTTATAATAGAATGATTTCTATTCCTTTGCTCACCCTCTTTTCTAAGAGAATTCTGAACCAGGCTTAATTTAAAGAATGACTCACCTGTGGCACATACCTGTAATCCCAGCTACTCAGGAGGCTGAGGCAGGAGAATCACTTGAACCTGGGAGGCAGAGGTTGCAGCGAGCCGAGATTGCGCCACTGCACTCCAGCCTGGGCAACAAAAGTGAAACTCCGTCTCAAAAACAACAACAAAAAAAGACTCAGCAACTCAGCAAGAAAGACTTTGAGGCCATATATTTATAAAGCAAATACTTTTTTCCCACTTTCTTGTTCAGGCTGTTTCACAGCTTTCATTGTTAAGTGCTTTCAAACCTTAGCTCTGTTCTTAACAATGTACTTCATAGTTTGCCACAACAGGCTGAAATCAGATTAGAACATCTTAGGGATTTTAGCTAACTTGTTTATGTCAGTTTAGAGAGAAGGAAAAGACTACCTAAGGCATGCATCTTCCAATCCACAAATGGTACCAGATAAGTGTTTAAATTATATATAAATATTCACTCAACCTTCTGCACTTCTGTCTTTTGAGATGAAAATCACCCTAAAATTCCTTGGGAAATTGCCTGTCTCCTAGCTCAGTGACTCCATATTGCAGATTCAGAGAATTTTAGGTTTACCAGAAAAATAAGAGACCATCAGATGCAGTTTCCTCAACAAGGCTGACATTAGCATCACCTGGGGAGCTTCAAAAACATTATGTGTCTAGGCCCCACTCTAGACAAATTCAATCAGAATCATCTGGATTGGGATAAGGGCATTAATATTTTTAGCAGCTCTCCAGGTGATTTTAAGGGAGAACCATTGATCCAATTGCCCCGCAATTTTCAGATGAGAATCCCAAGACCCAGTTCTAAAAGCTTTGCTCAAAGTCCCAGGGTGGCTGAATGGAGGCAGCACTAGTCTAAGACTCAGATTTTTTTTTTTTTTTTTTTTTTTTTACTCCCAGACCACAATCTTTTAAAATCATGCCCCAAATCTCTGGATGTTCCCATTCCTGTTTGATAAGCCCCCAAACATCAGTCCTAGAAGCAAAAAAAGTTTTCCTATGGCAGAAATTTTATCAGGCCTGATTTCATTCATAAGTCTAATTGATCTTTGATCTTCAGCAAATGATTTTCTTACTTTTTTTAGTATTTCAGAATGTCTAAAATTACAGGGGGATCTTTGTGATAAGATATGGTAATATAAACTATGTAAAGACATGGACTAGTGTCTAATCTTTACTGTGTCAACCATAAGGCCTGATCGAGGCCACATGCCCATGTATCCGTTTATACCTACTTGATGTGTTAAGTGCCTTGACTAGATGTTTGAAAGCATCTGTTCACACTACAAAGTCATATATCTCAATTTCAAACCCTGGCTCCACCATTGACCAGCCTGAGGCCTTGAGTAAGTTATTTAACCATTCTGTGCTTTGATTTTCTCACTTGGAAAATAGTTCTACGCCATAAGGTTGCTATGTGCATTTACGAGGTAATGAATATATATAGGACACTTAGCACGTTGACTGATCCAGAACCACTCAACCAATATTAGTTATTATTATTTTGCTATAGTAACCTATCTCTACCTCTTTGCTTGAATCCTGCTGGGAGAGGAGAAATATGAATGAGGAGGGAGCAGGAAGTGACAACCTTTGAGCATCTTGAACTGAAATCTCTGCCTTGGCTTCAAGGGTCACTGTGAGCTAAGAGGAAGCTGCACTACACCCCTGAGGGCAACACACAGGAGGAGGCCTGGAGCAGGGCACTCTGGCCTGGTCCTATTCTTTTTCCCTCCATGAATGGCATTGATTCTTGAGGGCAGCGGCCCCTATTCTTGCTCATCCCTCTAACTGGACACTGGACTCTGGGCCTGAGCTACTGAACCCAAAGAGTGCTGATACAATGCCAGCTCTCAGCGTCCAATCACCACCTACTGCTCCCCATCTGGTTTGCAGCTCAAGTTTGCTTTTCACCCAGCATGTCAGTTCAGCAAGCATCTCCCTTCCAGCCCAATAGGAGATGTTATCAGAAGTCCATTCATAACACTGACATGGCTTCTGCTCCTCACAACAGTTTTTAATGAAAACCCCTATGAGATTAAAGCAGAGCAGAGAAAGGAACAGAGAATGATGGATATCCTAAAGTGAAATGAGATACATTTCAGAAATGGTTGGGCTGCAGTTGCACTTTTAGACAAACATTTTATGAAAGACATTGGCAAAGTGTCAAAAACTACTGTGGTTTGAATGTGTCCCCCAAAGTTCATGTGTTAAAAACTTAATCCCCAATGCAACAGTGTTGGGAAGTAGAGCCTAATAAGAAGTAATTCGTTTATGAGGGCTCTGCCCTTGTGAACGGATTAATGTCATGATCATGGGAGTGGGTTTGTCGCCCCCTCTTGCTCTTGCTGTCCTGCACTCTCTTGCTCTTCTGCCCTCCACCATGGGATGATGCTGCACAAAGGCCTCGCCAGATGTGGGCCCCTCAACTGTGGACTTCCAGCCTCCAGAAATACAAGAAATAAGTTTCTTTTCTTTATAAATTACAAAGACTGTGGTATTCTGTTATAGCAACACAAATGGACTAAGACAAAACCTTCTGTCTGAGTTTCAAATATAGGCACAGGATATTTTCTCCTGTCATTATCTGAGGCAGGAATGCATTCCTGCTTAGGGTCTCATGTGGTTCAGTCTCCACCTTCAACTAGAGCATCTTTCTAGAAGCTGGCTTTAAGGTTGTAGAATGCAGAATTTGATACAAAGAAGTGGGCACAGAGATCAAAATGTGCTTGGTTAGACATGGCTTTCCAAATTTCATTAGATGAAAACCTGAATGTACAAAACACTTTTGCATACAACTATTCACTTTTCAAAAGGATTCACTAGCTACCCAGGCAAAACAGAATCCACGTGTATGTGTGTATATATAAATATTTTCTTTTCTTATTTTCCCTATCAGTTGGCCCTGTAATAGCCCTTTCATTTCTCCTTAATAGATGGTCCCCTATTCTCACTTCAACTCACAATAATTTGTCCCAGTTTGAATTTCCTAAGAACTGATAACCTAAGTAATACAGAAGACTGTCAAACATCTCAAAATAAGCATTCCCCATCAGCTCAAAATAATCAGTTTGCCTCTCCTAATAAAATGTTTCAACTGGTGAGGAAGTATATTCCCTCATCTATCATGAAGAATTGACTATGCTGGGCACGGTAGCTCATGCCTGTAATCCCAGCACTTTGTGAGGCTGAGGTGGGCGGATCACGAGGTCAAGAGATCAAGACCATCCTGGTCAACATAGTGGAACTCCGTCTCTACTAAAAATACAAAAATTAGCTGGGTGTGGTGGCATGCACCTGTAGTCCCAGCTATTCAGGAGGCTGAGGCAGGAGAATCGCTTGAACCTGGGAGGCGGAGGTTGCAGTGAGCCAAGATCACGCCATTGCACTCCAGCCTGGTGACATAGTGAGACTCTGTCTCAAAAAAAAAAAAAAAAAAAAAAAAAAAGAATTTACTATAGAATTTTTCTTAAAGGCAAATTTTAATATTATTTAATTTACCAAAGTTATTTGCACATAACATTTCAAGACCATGAAATTCAGAGTGGAAGCCTCTAAGGTATTATCTAGCCCCAAATCTTCAATTTATAGATGAGGAAATCAAGATCAACAAGAAGACAATTATTCCAAGGTCACACACCACCATTAGGAACAAGGTTAGAATTCGAACTCAGGAACTCTGACTCATGAGTCATTCATTAAGGAAATAGTTATTAAGCAATTATTATATGTCAAGCACTGTGTAAGATACTAGAACATATAAACAATTCAAAAAGAAATACTGCTGCCCTTGTATGTAGTGGAAAAGGAGATCTATACATGCAAACTTGAATGTTATCAAAAGAAGACACCACGGGATCTGACCTGACCTGGAGGTCAGGGATGGCTTCCCTGAGGAAATGGCATCTGAGCTGAGATCAAAGAGGGATGAGTAGGAATTAATGAGATGAAGGGGTATGGCCTGGGGGAACAGGAAAAAATTCTAGGTAGAAGGGACCCTGTGTGCAAAGATTCTGAGCGTGTTCCAGTATATATCACTACGTCTTGACTACTGAATCAAATAAAATACAGCTGGGTTTTTTCCAGCCTTCTTGTTTATGTCTTTCCTTTGATTTAAGAAGGTGTAATGTATGAATGTAATGTCCAATCTCCAATCCCTATTTTCGAAAAGAAAAACACTACCTGTGTTTAGGAGAAAGGTAAAACTGGATCTGGAGTGACATGTTTGGTATAATTTTTAAAGCTGCAAAAATAAAAGAATTGATTGGAACTCATTCTGAACTCACTGAAACATTTGTGAGTTTTTTTTTTGTCTTTTAAAATATTATTCCAGAAGTGAAAAAATTACTCTCACCCCAAATCTCTTGATTTTCACTTAACTCCCATTAAATTCAATACTTCATTTATAATTTCTCATTTTCTTTGTCTGAAATACAAGGAAAAGAATGGAACTTTGGAAGTATAGAGATCACAATGTCCAATGGAAAATAAAAACTTTAGAATTAGGGATACTTTGATATCTTGCTTTCATCTTAAAAGCAAGAAAATGTGAACCACATAGGATGAATTCTGCGGATGAGAGGAGGTGGGGAAGATGCATGAAGAAGGGACACCAGGAAAGCAATGACCTAGGATCCATTCTTCTAGATGCAAGCTGCTACCAACTGACTTGAATCCTTCTCTTGTCTGGTCTTTTCATCTTCTCTTAACAACTTAGCCTGCTGCACTTTCTTAACTGAGTATTAGAAGCTGTAGTGAGACATAGGATGCAAATGAGCAAAGTTGCACATCAACTCAGTAGATACATGGCTATGAGGTTCCAGTCCTAATTTCAAATGGGGAGAATGAAGGGTATCTGAGCTACGACAGATAGAGAATACCTCCTTTTCTGGGGAGGGGAAAGCAGGGGCAGCGAATGACCACATAGATGTACTATCTAGTGTATATCTGGGCTTGCATGTTTGCATTCTAATACACCCTTGTGTCTTTCAACATGCTGAATCTCAGTGGGAATTGAGATTCTTGTGGGTGCTAAATGTTACAGTTTTAAAAGAAATGAAGCATTCTGACTCTTTTGAGTCTGAGTCTTCCAAATGCATGTTAAAATAACTATTGAAAGGGTTTAGAATGCAGACTACAAGGCTACTTGGGAACACTGATTTAGGAAATCCTGAACCCACAAAAATATCAGAGCACCAGTGACACTATATAGAAGAGCCACTCAAGACAATGATACCCAGTTAGTTTTTGCAGATGATCCCAAAGATTGGGACCAGCTGAAGGAGTTATCTTCATCATGGCTGCTAATTCCAAAAAACAATTAAGCCCTTTGTCCCCATTAACACAGCTTCACAATCTTTCTACAGTTTCCTCTTCTCTCAGTTCTTACATCTGTGGGCAGAACCAGTCTCTCTTCATAAACTTCAGGACAGAAGCCTGGAGTTAGCTCTTTCCATTCCCCATCACTAATCATGTATATGCAATCCATCACCAAGTCTGCTTCTTCCTTCATTATTCTCTCAGGTTAGTTCTTTCCAGATTCTTTCTCTTTGTCACCATCCCAGTCCAAGCCCTCACCACCTCAGCTGGAATACTGCAATAATAGTCTAGCTAGTCCGTGATTAACCAGCTCCTCTTCCTGTGTTTAGACAGCTCTCCACTGTGTGAATCTTGATAGGAGACAGAGCCCGCTTCCTGCTGTAGAAGCCCAGAAGGGCAGCTCATCTGTCTCCCAGCTTCTTGCAGCTGGAGCTCAGTTGCCTAATCAGAAGCATCCATCCTCGACATGAAATCTGGGGCTAGTGATGCACAGGGCAGAAACAGTTGAGAAATCTTAGGTGGCAGCAGCATTGGCTGCAACAGCAGTGGATGCCTTTAGTGTCACACAGGAGGTCCTAGCACACCAGGTCAGCCTCAGTGCCCAGTGGTCAGTCACTGTGCTATGGGTGTCCTCACCAGACCAATTCCATGGAAGTGATTTCAACCATGGCTCTAGCTATACAGCCCCCTTCACTCCTGCTCATTTCCTAAACCTGGTTTTCTAACCTTCCAGCATGTCTGTGAGTGATGTGATAATCCATTTGAAAAATTCCTTTTATGCTCAAGACAGCAAGAATTAGTTTCTGTTCTGAGAATCTTCAATAATATTCTCGTTTCTATATCCAGCCCCCTCCCCCAAGCTATCACCCATGCTGCTGCAAAACTCATTTAAAAACTTCACCTTTATCATATCATTTCTCTGCCTAAGAAGGTACAATGAATTCTACATGAAGTCAAGCTCCTTATCTTGATATTCAACATCCTGAATAATCCAACCTCTCTCCGTCTAACAGAAACTGCCATTTTCTCTGCTGTCAATACAGTAGCTTTCAAATTTTTTAAGAGATCCACATAAATACCAAATTTAAGAACCAATAAACACACAAAACTGAAGCAAGCTCTTCGTGAAAAACATACTTACTCTTACCATATGCAATCAATTCTGATATTCTCTATTCCATTCTGTCCCACTTTAAAAAAATGTCATTGATACTCATCAAATTGATTTGTTAAACACAGGTTTAACCTATATTGTGGTTTGCAGGCCACCCATACTCTGTTCCCAGTTCCACGCAGGAAGTACATAAAGAGAGTAAGTCAAAACCATCAGTTAATCCCACTTTTCCTATTAGGGTTTCTCACACAAACCTTGCAGAAAAAAAAATTGTCATCCTGACAAAGTAGGCCTATGAAAGATATTCACGACTACTGAATAATATTTGAATATGTAGTTAAATCAATTACAAAAACAATTATTTCCAAACTGTTCTTTGATTTTGCTCTATTACTATGGAAGAAAATTTTTGATTCCACATTTTTAAAAGCAGTTTTTGCCCAGAGTTGGTCTCTTGGAAGGGTTCTGGCTACACTGGTTTGGCCTAGGACGTTTCTCTGCAGAAACTTTAACCAAACACCTGTGTAACAAATCATTGCTGACACTTAACCAAATGAGTGAGGTAGACTTAGATTATTAAAATGATTAGTAAAAAGGCAAGTCTACACAGGTGGGACTGGAGGTTTTAATGAGCTGTTAAAATTGCACATGTCTCTTTAATAAAGTCCAAAGGTTGATTTGAGAGATGGAATTGGGGCAGGGGATGGGGGTTGGGGTCTAGAAACGGTGGTAGGTGGAGACTGACAAAAGACTAAGCAACTCACAACTGCAGGTGGTACATCTGAGTTCCTGCTCTGGGGACTACGGGGACATTGTCTCACCAGCTGCTGCCTGTTCACAGCTAACAACTCCCTTCGCAGAGGTTTCTGATGTCAATGCATTTAGTCCTTTTGTTTGATGGCCTGTAGCCTTTGCGCTTTGCAGCCATTATAACAATCTGTTTACTTTTGTGAATACCTAATAGACAGTAGATGTGCTCCCCTGGGGTTAGAACCGTACACTGAGGTAAGAAAGGAAAGATTTTTCTTTCTGTTGACTCTGCAATGATTTATCTTCCAATATATCATTGTATTCATCCATCTTTGTGGGCTGGAGCTGGAATGCTAGCTATATGGAATCAGATACATAGAGCAGATTCTCCCCCTGGCAACCCGCTTCCCCTCCCCAGCTTAGGAAGAGCATAAATAATGACCCTCTCCCTCTTGCTCCTCTTGGATTTCAGCTGAAATCCCTTAGACGTTTGGCTATGTCCAATACCTTTGGAGTTCTCTTCAGCTCTCTGCTTCACAGCTTCCTTTGTCTACATTAAAAGAAGCACAGAAGAGTGATCAAGATAAGCCCAAACCAGAAATTCCTGGGTAAACAGAAAAATGCATCCTGTAACTTGCATGCTGATTGTCCCATTCCTGCTCCTCTCCCTCCCCATCCCATCTTCTCATTACTTTTCAGAGCTTCAAGCTTTTGCTGCAGTGAAAAGCTGCTGGTACTGGGGAGACAAGTATTTTCTTATTTTTTCTCTGTATAATCTACAGGGACATCTTTGCCTTTGTCTGTACTACTATTTGGGGGTGGTGATAAAGTAAGGGAGGTTGACTAATGGATCATGGAAAAGAATTCTAAAAATTGGAAGCTGTCAATAACAAATATTCCTAATGCTGCCCCTCTCCCCATAGAGGGGAGGCATCGTAGAATGGGGGTTAAGAACCTGCAGTTAGACGACTTGGATTAAATCCTGCTCAGCCTCTAGCTTCCTGTTTGACCTTGACACATTCCCAGTTTCCCCCTTCAAACTCCAGTTATTATTATTGTCCCCTGCGGGGACAGAGGTGTGTGCCCCACCCTCTAAGAGCTTGCACTGAAATGGAAAGTGCATTCTGGCCACATGTTCTACATCACTGTTATCCCAGAGTTTCGCCATGGTGGATGCTGGTGGGACCTACAGGAGGGACTTGATTTGCTTTACATGATTGAGCATTGTGGGCTAGGGAGCTCACCTTTCCCATCTCGTCTTTTAAGATACATGACATCCTTGGCCTTCCAGGTTGGTTGATCTTCTGGTGATATGACACCAACCTGAGGTTTCAAAGCAGAATCTTTCCCTACCAACAGCATGTATGGCACACAGCTGGCACCCTATTCGGAAGCAGTGATCTGTGTGCTGAAAATGGATGCTTCTGGTGGCAGAAGAATGGATTTCATTTTCCAGCAAAATTTCTAATTTCAATGTGAGAGGAACCTTCCTTCCTTCCTTCCTTTCCTCCCTCCCTCCCTCCTTCCCTCATTCCCTCATTCCCTTCCTTCTTTCCTTCCTTTCTTCCTCCCTCCCTCATTCACTTCCTTCCTTCCTTCTTTCCTCCCTCCCTCATTCACTTCCTCCCTCCCTCCCTCCCTTTCTTCCTTCCTCCCTCCCTCATTCACTTCCTCCCTCCCTTCCTCCCTCCCTCCCTTCCTTCCTCCCTCCCTCCCTTCCTCTCTTCCATCCTTTCTTCTTTATTTTTCTTCACCTGTTTCCTGCCAGAAACCATTAGATTATTTGGGACATCTTTCTTTATTCTTAAATTAAGCTTGTTGACATTAGCTGGATGTTATAGCTTCTTGCAAAAGCCATATCTGCATAGTGTGTCTGATTAGATCCTAGCATTGTAACAACTCATAGGTTCAATTTTTTAATATACAAATCTGGAGGATACTAGAGTGAACTAAAATAATTTCACCATCTGCAAAAGATTTCACGGACAAATAGTACTTAATCTGAGAAATCCCTTGATAAATTTGCCAGTAGGCCAACCCTCCTCACTGGTACAGGGGAGGCTTATAACAGAAACCCTTTGTGCATTGTGGAAGGCAAACACATATGCATTTTACATGAGCAAATTCTAAACCAACTGGCCCTGATTTTTTCAATTACACTTTCCCCAAAATAACCCTTTTAGAACAAGTTTGCAAAGGTTTTTTTCTCCATAATTGTACACTGCTCTTGGAGTGCTCGAATGGATGGGGAAGGCAAACAGAGTCAAAGCTTTCCATGGAACCACAGTCATTTCTTGCACTGGAGGCTGCTTATTTTTGTCCTCTCTTGAGAGACAATTGCAGACAAGATTTTATGTCTGTCTCAAAATTGATTATGTGTCTTTAGTTTTACCAAGTTCAGACTTTAAAAAATCCCAACAAAAGAAACACAACAATAACACTTATCATCCTCTGCCACCCTGGTAGGCGAGTCCGTTGGGCACTTGTGTCTGGAGTAACATTATCTGTTGTTATTTACTATGAAATGCTACAAACTTACAAGTAGCGACAGGAGGACAGTGTGAGGACAGCTATGTTCTTTGTGTGAATTGATTCAAGGCTCTCATTCATAAATTAGCTAGATCTTTGGTCAGTTTTTATGTTTCTTTTTTCCCGTAATAACTCAGCGAAGTCTGGATCCAAGCCACTCTCATGAATGCTACCCTTTAAACAAATTGTTTGACGTCCAGCTTTCACTTTTTGGGGATAAACAAAAATAATGCTTAATATTATAGAATCATTGTTTGTTTTTATTTTACACAATTAATGGTCTTTTTACCAGAATGACAAATGTATTGCATAAAACAATATTTAAGTAAATAAAGGTAGAAAAGGTATGGAGAAGCAGAAAGTAAGAAGAGGCACAGAGGAGAAGGCAGAGAAAGGGAAAAAAAGGAAGAGGGAAAGGAAAAGGGAAAAGGAGAGGGAAATAATGAAAAAGAAAGGGAGAGGTTGGGAAGCCGAGGCAGGCAGATCATAAGGTCAGGAGTTCGAGACCAGCCTGGCCAATATGGTAAAACCCCGTCTCTACTAAAAATACAAAAATTAGCTGGGCGTGGTGGTGTGTGCCTGTAGTCCCAGCTACTCAGGAGGCTGAGGCAGAAGAATCTCTTGAACCACGCCACTGCACTCCAGCCTGGGCGACAGAGAGAGACTCCGTCAAGAAAGAGAGAAAGAGAGAAAGAGAGAGAGAGAAAGAGAAAGAGAGAAAGAAAGAAAGAGGGAGGGAGGGAGGGAAGGATAGAAGGAAGGAAGGAAGGAAGGAAAGAAAGAAAGAGCAAGGAAGGGAGAAGGGGAAAAAAGATTGGTTTTGGAAGCCTTTACGAAGGGCAGGAAAAAAATTGACCGGACTAAAAAAAAAAAAAAAACATGACTGGACTAAACATCATCACTGGATTTCATTGGTGAGTACATAATAAAAAGTACTGAGAGTTTGTCCAAATTCTTCAAGCTTCCACATAAAGTTTTCAAACACATATCCAAACCCAGCAAGCCATATCAGAATGGCCCAGTAAAGGTTATTCTTAATATAACCCACATGGCAGCTGGGCTCTCCCTGCCCCTTGAGATGGAGGTAAGTTTGGCTTGCATCCTTATTCTATGTCTTGTAAAGGTCCAAATCTCCCCCACCCTGAGCTTTCTGTAACTTTCTGGGAAAGTGGTGGTGAAAGGACATGGCAGAGTGTGAGTTTATCTTCTCAGTTTTACTGTGGGCTCGAAGAGCCTGACCTTGCTTAAATCATTCAATTTAGGGTTGCTGTCACTAATTCAAATGTGTTATTTTATTTGACACCACATTAATCCTGATGTAAATATTTGAATTTCCAAAAAACACTTACAAGGCTTTATATGTGGAAGGTACTTTATTGAATATTTGGGGTAAGAAAAGAAGATTTTTAAAATCAAGTTTATAGAGATATTATTTAAACATAGTAAAATGCATCCCCTCTGAGAGTACAGTTCGCTGAGGTTTTACTCATGTAGTTATTTTGTAGCCACCACCATAATTAAGATATAGAACATTTCCATCATACTACGAAGTTCTCTTGGCCCCTTGGTCCCACCCCATCCCTAGTCCCAGACAGCCAGTGATCCGCTTTCTGTCTTTATAGGTTAGTTTTGTCTGTTTTAGAATTTTATATAAATCAAATCATACCGTATGTATTTTTTTGTGTCTGGCTTATTTTGCTCTACACAATGTTTTTGAGATTCATCTATGTTGTTGTTAAGTATCAGTACTTAAGTATTTTTCCCCTCTGAGTAGTATCCTATTGTATGACTATACTGCAAAATGTTTATCCACTCATCTGTTGGTGGACATCAGGTGTTACTGAGTTGTCTGTCTATTATGTCTAAATCTGCTATGTACATTTATTTAAAAGTCTGTGTGGATGCATGTGTTGTTTCCTTTGGAAAAAATACCCCGGATTGGGAATCGTTGGGCCGTGTGTTAGGTATGATTAATTTCACAAAACTGCCATACTACTTCTCAAAATCATTGTACCATTTTAGAATTCCACCAGCACAACATGAGAATGCTGCTTCTCTACATCCACACCAACACTTACAATTAGCAGTCTTTTTAGTGCTAGATGTTCTAGCAGATGCGTAATGGTATCTTATTGTGGTTTTAATTTGCTCTTCCCCTATGATTTCATGTTGAACATCATTTCATGTGCTTATTTGCCATTCACATATCTTATTTTGGTGAAGTGTTTGTTAAGTCTCTTGCCTGTTTTACTGAGTTGTCTTCTTACTAAGGAATTATGAGAGCTCTTTATACATTCTGGATAAAAGCCCTCTCTCAGATATACATTCTGCCAACATTTTCTCCTGCTCTGTGCCTTGTCTATTCATCTCATTAATGCTGTTGTTTGATGAGCAAAGGTTTTTAACTTTGATGAGGTCAAATTTATTGATTTTTTTCTTTTATGGTTTATATATTCTAAGTCGTGTCTTAAGAAATTTTTTGTCTGTTCCAAAGAGGAGATATTTTAAACATAATATTTCAAGCAATTTTAAGTTGAACATTACACATCCTTGCTGGCCTCTCATCCACCAAGGTTTTACACTCACCATGCTGTGCAGAGATGCTTCAGACTGGCCCCACCCCTGGGCTCATCACTCCCTCATACTCCAGATACTCCACATGCCTTTAATATGCAGCCACTCAAATTTCTAAAGCTCCAGGATTACCTTTGCATGATTAAAACCTACAAGATGTCCAGTAAATCAAAAGGGTTTTCCAGAACACATTTCAGATTAGAATAGCA
The DNA here is from genome assembly GCF_028885625.2 of Pongo pygmaeus. NCBI lineage: Eukaryota > Metazoa > Chordata > Mammalia > Primates > Hominidae > Pongo > Pongo pygmaeus. The sequence goes on along the minus strand of NC_072388.2, from coordinate 54,717,627 downwards.
ATTTTTCTCATTATGTTACTGAATCAACTCTAACTTCTAGCTCAAGTTTCCCATCAATATTTTGGGATTTTAGTTAAACTATGTCTTTTACTGAAATAATAGTCAAAGCCCTGGAGACCTTAGAAACTTGATCTCTTTTTAACTGTGGTATCCATACTTCTGATTCTGATGTGATATGGCTGAATAACAAATGAATAAGCTACTTCTCTCCATGGTAGCACTTTGTCTTCTGGTCTTATGACATTCCACATGATCATCCCACAGTACAGTGTTATCCTGGTGACTGTCCTCTTATTCCGAACTCCTGAGACCACTTCACGCAGGTCTATCTATGGAAAATCTCAGACATTGAAGGGCTACTTTATAATATAGAAACTCAGTCTTAAATGGCTCTTCTCAAGAGTTCAACTCCAACTTTATAATTAATAGATAGTTTTCTTTAAAAATTTATCTTTTGTTGGATTTCAAACTGCTCCGTTGCTTCAAGTGTAACATGTCCCAAAGATAATTGGTTCTTCCTTCCAAAATGGCTCCTGTTTTCTACAGTCCCATTTAGATCCTGCACACTTTAGACTCTTACATCCTCATTATCCTCTGTCTGTTACTGTGGCCTATTAACCTGAAATGCTTAAGATTTGTCCTTTCTTTTCTATTCCCATTCTAGATTGGGCCTTTGTTGCTTGAGTTACTGTGGTAACTTCCAACCTACTGTCCCCAAGATTTTTCTCTCCTGTCATTCTCTTGGCCCTGTCCTCAGCCCACAGAATTTTTACACTAGCAGATCTTTCTGTCCTTGCTTAATAACCTCCTTTGCCTCACCTGCCTAACTTTGGATACCCCTGAAGACAGGCCTCACTCCACTTATCTGAATCTGGACCATCATAAGTTTTGTTCCAGCGGGGCTGTCTGTGCACTCTCTCCCTATGTGTACCAAGCTCATTCTGTCTTTGAATTATTTGCTTGGGCTATTAACCCTCCCTAAACACTCTGAACTTAAAATGTCACTTTTCACAGTTACTTTCTAAATCGTTCTCTTTTAAAATGCGGCTCATTTTACCTTCTCTGACTAATTTCTCTCTTCTGTAAATGACCATTTCACTTATAATTCACTGAGTCCCAACTGGAATATCTAGATACTATGGACCTCACAGAGTTCATGTGAAAATCAAATGGAAACCAAAGGGAAACAAGGGGTAACCTGCTGACAACAGAGTCTCCATGAGGCACTAACCAGCCCTTGAGGCTTCTGGTAAGTAGGACTGGACTCTGCTCCTCCCCTTGACATTTGCTCTCCCTTCCACTAATTTACAAGGGGACTGAAGCTTCCTGGGGAAAACAAAGGACTTGATCCTGTCCACTGTTGGGAATTGCAGCCATGTCTGATGGGCTGGCTTGATCTCAATAGGAGCCAGAAGGACATTCAAGTCTTCAGAGAAAAGTTATCACAGGGAACAAGGAGCCTGGCCCAGGAAACCAGAATGGAAGGGGATTTCAGAAATGGTCCAACAGGTGATACCAGAGTCATCCCGACCTAGTGCAGGTGACAGCACGTGTTGTTGTAGAAACAAAGCTTAGTTATGTGAAATTGAATGGCTGTATATTAAGCACTGCAGCACTTTGGGGCTCGATAACCCTTTCTGACAACTCTTCCTTCTCTTTCCCTGCCTCCGTGTTTGGGCAAAATACAGAAGAGCATTCTTCTCTTTTTGCCAGAGTGGTGACAAGATCTCTGGCCTCAAGATACAGTGGCATCATTCCAGTTTCCCCAACAATGACTGCAATGGATTCCCACCTTCACAGGTGCCTAGAGGGACAAGGGCCAAGTTCCATTTCTAGAGGGGCACCTCTGTGAATCTGCCAGGGCCCAGACTGCAGATTCTGGGCTTGACACTGACTGCAGAGGCTGGATGAGTAAGTGGAAGGCTGGATCACAAGCCGAGGCTCCCTCATCACAGCTGAGGGGAGCCCTGCACCCAACTAAGTCTCCCAGTGTGGTTAAGATCCATTCTCTAATTCCAGAAGTGAAGTGTGACCTTTTTCTTCTACACAAAAGCACAGACTCAGAGTAGACATCAAAAACAACCACACTTTAATTGCACTCACTGTCCTCCCATTACCGAGTTGGGGGAAGAGGGAGGATTCATATAAAATTAAAGGGCTATATTTCTCACCAATTCAGGCGAGACTCAATGCAATCTGGCTGTGAGGAAGGAGTTGTTCTGATGGCCTGTGGGTTCCTGGGAAGTTGGGTCCTTCTTTATCCATCTGAGGGAAGAAATAACCTGAATTTAAAAGGTGTCAGGAGCTGCAACAATAATAATACAAACTAGGTGACTATCCTCACTCCTTAAACTGCTCTGGAGCTCTTCCTTTCAGGAGGCCAGCTAATGTTGACCTGTCTCTGAAAGAGAGCAGCCAGGCATGAAGGCTGCACTGTCTTGTCAAATCATATGTGACCAGGCTAAATTATCCCACCCTTTAAAATCATATGGCTACAGCTATTCCCACACTTGCATTTCAAGCATAGCATTGCCACCTACATGCAAAATACCATATTATAATCAAATTGCATCAGTCATATACACGTATAGTCCATAAATTTCAACTACACTAGAGCACAAGCTGATGACTAAAGAATGAAAATATCATTGCAAAGTGGCATTCACTTAGGGAGCCTGAGGTCACAAAAATGAGAGTGTGCTAGGGTCTCTACCAAGATATTATCTGCTGCTACCTTGTATTTTGTGAGGCTTTGGTGAGGCTATCTGTCTTCAAGGCCCAGTAGCAACATATCACCTTTGCATTGGGTGTGGAGGTTTCTGGCACTATTAGTATTATAGAAGGTGAACTGTGTAATAGGCTGGATTTGTAATAGGTTGTGATAGAAGTTGAACTGTGTAATAGGTTGGATCTGGCACTATTAGTATTATAGAAGTTGTAATGTGTAATAGGTTGGAAAGGAAAATGAATTTCCTTTTGCATTTGTTTTATAAGTTTAAAATATGTCAAAGTTCACCTTATGCTATAAAATTCTGCATACACACCCAACAGAAGGAAAAAAATGTTATTCTTCTAGATTTTACCTTCAGGGTTTTTTAATATAAATAAAACAGATAATTATGGTTAAAGTGCAAATTCCTGTTTCCCTCTTCAGCACTATTTATTCCCTTTTCTTTCCTCTTACAATCAACCTTTCCTGTTGTTTGAGCTCCACGTATATGTTTTTCATCTTTTTTCCTCTTAAATTTGTATCCGTGAACAAAGTATAGTACTACTCTGTGTTTTTTACATTTCAATATCAAAGCTATCATACTGTACAAATCTTTCAGAAACTGTTTTTTTCTTCTACTATTTTAAGATATATCTATGTTGATACATATAAATCTAGTTACATTCATACAGTATTGTCTTGCTACACAAAATGTGGTCTATGGCTTAGCAACAGCATCGTAACTAGGAACCTTCTTAAAAACGTAGAATCTTCTTCAAAGTTTCTTTGGTCATTCAAGATCTTCTAGAATTCTAGGATCAGCTTGTCAGTTTCTTCAAAAACCAGCTGGAATTTTGATTGGGACTGCATTAAATCTATAGATCAACTTGATAGATGAACAACATTGAGTGTTTTGATCCACAAACACAGTATCTCTCCATTTATTTAGGTCTTCTTTAATTTCTCTTGACAATCCTTTTTAGTTTTAGTATAAAAGTCCTTCATATATTTTGTCAAATGTATCCCCAGATATTTTATATCTTTGATGCTATTGTAAATAGTACTGTCTTTAAATTTATGTGTCTACTGCTAGTATAAAGAAATACAACTGATTTTTAAATTATCTACCTCATATCATGCCACTTTAGTTTTTGTTTTTGTTGTTGTTGTTGTTGTTTTTTGGAGATTTGGTAGAATTTTCTCCATACACAATCATGTTGTCTGCAAGTAAGGACAAGTTTTACCTCTTCCTTTCCAGGCTTTATGCTCACTTTCTTCTTCCTCCCCCGCTTTCCTCTTCCTCTTCCTCTTCCTCCACATCCTCCTTCTTCTCCTTCTTCTTCTTTGTTGGCTTAGCAGTTACAACCTTTTCTGTTTTATATTAGTGGTTGCTTTAAGGGTTATAGAATATATCTTTAATTAATCACAGTCTACCTTCAAGTGATATTATTCTACTTCTCATGTAGTATAAGAACCTTATACCAGTATGCTTTCATTTCTCTCCTCTGGGCCTTTGTGTATTGTTCTCATACATTTTGCTTCTACATATGTTATAAACCTCACAACACATTGTTACTATTTTGGTTTTAGATGGTCACTTATTTTGAAATGACTAAAAATAAGAAAAATATGTGCTATATTTACAGGTGTGCCTCATACTTTTATATGTAGATTCTGATTTCCATCTGATACTTACTGGACTAATTTCCTCCTCCTGAAGACTTTCTTTAATGTCATAGAAATGCAGGTTTGCTGGTGATGGGTTCTTTTAGCTTTTGTGTGTTCAAAAGTCTTTGTTTTTGGTAAGTATTTCCGAACTACCCCTAGTTTAGAATTCCAGAATTTTTGTTAACTTTTAATACTTCAAAGATGTTGTTCCACTGTTTCCTGGCTTGCACTGTTTCTAGTGACTAAATGCAAATTTTAACCTGCGTTTTCCTAAAAATAATGTCTTTTTTCCCTGGCCACTTTTAAGATTTTCTCCTTATCACTAGTTTTAAGCAATTTGATTATGTCCTCAGTGTCGTTTTCCTCATTTGTGTGTGTGTGTGTGTGTGTGTATGTGTGGTTTATTGAGCTTCTTGAAACTGTAGGATTATAATTTGCAGCAAATGGAAAACATTTTGGTCATTAAGTTTCATATATATATATATATATATATATATATATATTTTACTCACTTCTCCTTTTCTCACCTTCTTGGACTCTAAAACGTATATATTAGGCCACCTGAAATTATCCCACAGCTCACTGATGTTCTGTTTTTCTTTTCTTTTTTTAGTCTTTTCTCTCTCTGTTTAATTTTGGTTTCAATTGCTGGGTCTTTAAGTTTACTACATTTTCTTTGTTGGTGTCTGACAACAAAGAACAGAGAGACCAATGAAGAAATCATGGAAAATAAAGTGCAGGAAACTAAGTGAGTTAGTGTTCCTGAATCTTAAAGTCCAGGGGGAAAAATGAAGAGTGTTAAAGCTGACAAGGTGTGGCCAGTGCCAGATAAAATAAGACTTCAAATAACTTAAGCATGTTAGACTTTGACCTATAGGTCACTGATTCTCAAACTTCAGTGTAGATAGGAATTACTTGAGGAGCTTGTTAAAATGTTGACTTGTTGACTTGTTAAAATGCTTGCTCAGACAAGCCCTGTTTGAATCTGCAATCCACAAAACTGTGAGATATAATAAAATGATGATTTTTTTTAAGCCACTGAGTTGTTGCACAAAGTTTTGTTGGGTAGCAACAGACAACCAACACAGAATCGGGCCTCATATGCACTAACTACATATTAAAATCACTTAGGGAGCTTTTTAAAAATATTGATTCCTAAATTCTAACTTTAGGGACTCTGATTCCATTGGTCTGAAGTGAGGCTTATGTATTGATAGTTTTAAGCTCCCAAGATAATGCCTTATAATAGACTCTATATAGATTTTGATGTGCAGCCAGAGTTTAAGGCCATTGCAACAGGTGTTGAAGAACCATGGAACAGGTTTGAGCAGGTAGCTGATGTAATCAAGCTTGTGTATAATACCATCATTGTCAACTATACAGAAGACAGAGCTGAGTTGAAGACTGGATCTAGGAAAATCAACTAGGAAGCTGCTGCAGAAATCTAGGTGAGAAATGACAGGGGCTTGAACTAGGACAGTGGTAGCAGGGCTGGAGAGGAGAAGATGAATGAGAAAGATTTAGATGACAAAACAGGTAGTTCTTGGATAGTGAATATGAGAGATGAGGCAAAGGAAGGAGCTCAATATATAGTTGAGGAATGCAGCCTGGGTGCCTGGGTCGATGATGGTGACATTCATAGTAACTGGAATCGCAATAAGAAGAGAAACAAGTACAGCCTTAGTGATAGGTTGACTTCACATTACCTGGAATATCTAACTGGAGCTGTCTGGCAGAGAGTTGGATATATTAATTTGAAATTCAGGAGAGAGGTGTTAGCTACAGATATTGAGTTAGACACTAGCTAAGGGCAAGAGAATGGAGGTGATCTCCCAAGTATGAATCTCCAAGTATGAATCATCCATTAGCCTGTTGGGCAAGAAAAGCCATGGCTGAGGATAGAACCTCGGGGACACCAAGGTTTGTGTGGGTCAGGTGAAAACCTTGAAGGAGGCCAAAAATAAATAACCAGTCAAATCACCTGGCTATATTGGGAGTCAGTGAGGGATACTTAGGCTGTAGATTTCAACCCCATTTCCACCCCTCTTTTATGGTGTCTTTCTATTCTGCAGAGGTGAAAAGTCATCAAATGATACTTGCTTGGTTGGAAGGCAGATGGGAGGCAGAGGCCATCCTCTGTCAGCTGTTTCTGCTGGCAAGTAAAGTCACATATTCATGAGTGAAGAGACAATTGCAGGGCCAGATTCAGAGGGCCAGATGATGGCTTTTTGGCTTCCATGTCCCTTTATACCCATGCCTATATTTCTTATGGCCTTATGGACTGTTAGAATCCACTATCTTCATGCTGCAGCTCTGGATTCATACCTTTAAAGTTAAATAAAATTGTATTTGCTTATTGTCAGCATTTCTTAACATGTTAAAATCTCTAAGCTGCTTCAAAAATCTCGATGCAAACTTCCCATGCTCAGATATCCTGATTTAACACAGCGAAGGAGTGGTCCAGGCATTATTATGTTTTTAAAAACATTCCAGGTAACTCTACTACATGCCTAGACTTAACTATTGACTTTTCAGTGGGCTGGGAAAGGCAGACCCACCCTTAATCTGGGTGGCCACAATCTAATCAACTGCCAGCATGGCTAGAATATAAGCAGGCAGAAAAATGTGAAAAGAGAGACTGGCCTAGCCTCGCAGACTACATCATTCTCACATGTTGGCTGCTTCCTGCCCTTGAACATCATACTCCAAGTTCTTCAGTTTTAGGACTTGGACTGGCTCTCCTTGCTCCTCAGTTTGCAGATGGCCTATTGCGGGACCTTGAGATCATGTGAGTTAATACTTAATAAACTCCCCTTTATATATACCTAGTAGCTCTGACCCTCTAGAGAACCCTAATACAGGTGTAGTCTTGATTATTTTGGTACAAACCTTGCATGCCCATTGTGTCTTCATGGTATGGATCAAGAAGTTGGGTGGTTGTCTGGTTTTCAGAGAAGAAACTGAGGGTGTTATTTACCTTGATTTATACTCTAAGTAAAACTTAGGTTGACTTAGGCTTCTTGAATTCAAAAGCTACATTTTTAATGTTTACATACCTATAAGCACCTTCCTTGCCCTAAGTAGGTGAGCTATAAGTAATTGCAGAATAAATATTAGTGACTCAAGTAGTCTGTAGAAGATTGGCTTCTAAATCTATTAAGTTTCCAGAAAGCATTTTCGTAAGTACTCATTTATTTTTTAGATATTCATTAACAAGCTAGATTTGGGTTTGATCTGGAGTTAGGGTGTTAATATAGCATGTGAATGAGATGAACTAGGAGTAGAACCTGTTTTTCATGCCAACAGCATCTAATCAGGCTAACGTCCTTCAAGTCAGTTTTCTGATTAAACATGCCAATTATCAGTTAATTGCTAGAGAATAGATGGAACTGACTCATTTATCTTCAAATTCCAAGCTGGAAGCCACAAATGAACAAGAATAATTCTAGCTCCACAGTTAACTAAATGCCAGGCTAAACCTGGCCAGTGTCACTATAAAATATGTCCTCAGGCTTCACAACCCTAGCATATAGTACCAAAGAGATTTAACCTCAATAGGGTGTTTTGAAGAGCGTTATCACAGCAGAGAGCTAAAATCCAATAGCACAAACCACATGGATCCACATTTTTCAAGATAAATACTTCACATGACTCCTTAATTAGTCATTAACGATAATTAACCTTGTGGGAAAAATGACTCATCTGATTGGTAAAAATACACTTGGTTTCACTTGGGTCTACTGTCTTCTTTCTAAGGTTACAGAGGAATTGTCTTTCCTTGTACTCAGGTTTACTCACCTGGAAAGCAGGAAGACAACTTTGGATGACCCTTCTGTCAAGTTTTGAAAGACTTGGAGTACAAATCTGATACTGTATAAAAAAATCTGATCTCTCTTAAATAAGCCTGCTCTTCTCCCTGGGGGAGACGGAATGGACACCAGTTCAGCTGCCTTAAACATTACATTGGTTGATCAGTGATAAATAATGCAAGATTTCTCACTTTACTGGCTTCCCCAGAAAAACCAATCTAGGGACTCAATTTATTATTCACCTAAATGCATGGACCAATTAATACACATTTTTTACTCCTGGATTTTAATCAGATTTGAAACAAATGTGCTATGATACCATGAAGGAGCAAGATATGTACAAGTTCCAATACTGATGCAAAATCCTTCTAATTTCTCATTTTCAGTACAGATATGATATAATCCTTCTAATTTCTCATTTTCAGTACAGATATGATATAATCCTTCTAATTTCTCATTTTCAGTACATAGGAAGAAAATCCTGTGAGTTTCATTGTCCACATAATTGCCAGATTGATTCCCCTTTCTTGCCCAGGGAGAATCAAGATAAATGCAATAGGCAAGAGGTGAATGAGCTATTCTTTTGACCCTAGGGGAGAAAGTCACAGGGGTTGGGAACCTATTTTATTAAAGTGGTATAAGCCTTGTTAAGGGGTTGTTCATGGATATTCAATTTAAAACAGATCTAGGTGACTCTTTTCTCCCATTATGGCTACTTCTCATATAGTAGTTCCAATTTCCACGGAAGAACCCTGGGCAATTAGTCCACAGGTAACTTGTTCAGCCCTGAAATTAGGATCCACTACAGATGGTGATGGCCCCTATCTTACAATAGTTCAACTTAAAATTTTTTGATTTTACCATTGTGCAAAAAAGATATGTCTTCAGTAGAAACCATACTTTGAGTACCCATACAACCTTTCTGTTTTTCACTTTCAGTACAGTATTCAATGAGTTACATGAGATATTCAACACTTTATTATAACATAGGCTTTGTGTAAGACGATTTGCGCAACCATAGGCTAATGTAAGTGTCCTGAGAATGTTTAAGGTAGGCTAGGCTGAGCTATGGTGTTCAGTAGGTTAGGTGTATTAAATGCATTTTCAACTTACAATATTTTCAACTTATGGGTTTATGGGGATGTAACCCCATTGTTAAGTCAAGGAGCATCTGCAATAGAACCTATAGCACTTGCTTGAGATACAGCAAACCAGAAGGTTAAAGTCAAGTCGTATGAATTGTTCCTCCTTCATGTGGTGTAGTGGATGCTGTGGTACAGCACCCAAATCCTGCTTTTAGAATCTAGACCCTCATTCCCTCAGCTTCCTGCGGTGTTGGCTACTGAAGGGTCACAGCAAAGTTACCCTTTAAAAATTGCCAAGAGCTGAAGGGAGTTACCTCGCCCGATGTTATGCCCTCTCCCCCCCAGGCTGGTCAGTGTATAGTGTGGAGAGGGAACATGAGTGTGGGTGTAGATGTGAGTAGTGGTGGTTATACAAAGGCTCAGGCCTTTTCCTTGATATGCATAATTCTGAAGGGCCACTCAAGCTCCAGAGGTTCCTACGGGATCAAAAGAGGACTCTGTTGCAACTGCGTCACCGTTCATCTCCCTCTGCCCAGTCTTGCTTCCTTCATTTCCTGAAGGGTATTGTTTCTCAGCGTACTCCCAATAAACCACCTGGAAATAGATCTGCATCTCAAGGCAAGCCACATCTCTACCACCCTTTGCAAAGCAAAATATGGGCACAACTCAGTTCCTAGAAGTATCCTACGTCATTTGTATTTGGTATATTCAGATAAATAATTACAATGTTGAAAAACTTCATTGATTTGGGCCAAGTTAGCGTTTGTCACCCTTTAGACATCATGTAACTGGGTACTTTTAGAATAATATAGTAACTTTTTTCCTAAATGGACAACTGCACCTGTATTTATTTGGTTTGTAAAACATTGTGCATATATCTAGTATGCAACGTTTAAAGTAGATTAAGTCTCTAATGTGCTGGAGTGTTTTCAACACTCAGGTACTTTAGAAGCACTCTAAAAATTGATACACTAACTACAGATTATTTTCTTCTGTTTAAAGCAGATCATCAAAGGGCCTTGTTTTGGAAACATGTCATTATTTTAGTTCCGTCAGTGATTTATTCTAAAAATTCTTCCATTTACTCCAAGTTATTGTCATTTTTTTACTATTATGATTAGGAATGTCTAAATTAACAATAAAGTGCCGTTAGTCAAATCAGCATATGTTAATAGTTCAGGTATATTAAATATCTACTTTGCCTCAAGTACTTTCTATGTATAAATTCATATAATTCTTACATGGGATAAGTGCTATTGTAATCACTTTTTTCCAAATGAGGAAACCTGCACAAAGTTGCAAACCTAGGAAGGAGCATAGCCAGATTTTTGATTCAAGCAATTTGGCTCCAGAATCTGTGCCCTCAGCCACTTCACTGTCACCTCTTCAATATCTAGGGCTGAGAAAAAAAGAAAAGGGGCTAAAATATTTTATGGAGGTGGGAGGGTTGTAGAAAAGAAATATTACTCATATTTAGAGAAATCAGGGAAAGTTTCAGAGAAGTAATAATGTTTGAACCAAGTTCTATAAAAGAAATATTACTTAGAAGTTATAGTGAATCTCTTTCTCCTTGAAAAAAGGCCCTATAAGAAAACCTCCCTTGCTGGAAGTTTCAGCAAAGAGAAAGGGGGCACAATGGGCTGAAATAATAAAAGGGAAAACCTAGCTAACTGATTTTCTCTGTCAATAAAAATAAATCATTGTCTGCCTGGCACTGTAGGGAATTTCAAGACTTTTGATGTATGGTCAACGTCTGCAGAAACTTAGAACTAGTTGAAGTTGAGAAGGTACCAAGCCATCAAGTTCTAGATGGTGAATACCAAATGAGAGTATAGTTGGGTAAGTGGTAAAAGAAAGCTGGCCAGTGTCAGCAGTCCTGTCCCCAGCCCCATCCTCAGGGTATATTTCCAAAGACTCGTTGAAAGACAGTCACTAAGGATTCATCAGAAGAGGATGGTTTACTGGGAAGTATTTGCAGTATTAGAAGTGGATATGATATGAGACCCAGGGTGCAGAAGAGTCTTTGAGTCTAGATTAGAGTTGAGCTTTGCGCATTCCAAGGTTTTCAAGACTTAACCCTTATAGCACTTTATGGAGCTTGCCCACCCAAGAGGAAAATGGCAGAGTGGTATTCTTAGGGAAGTCTGTGTCCTTGGTGCTAGAGTCCCCAGGATTTTGAGATTGCTGACTGCTATCAAAGGACCACATGGGCCCAAGCACTTCAGCAGTACCAGTGAAGACAAAAGGCCAGACTGTGCTGAATTGACCCCCAGGGCCTTTATGTAATGAGTGGGGTGGAGAGCCCCAAAAAGAGCTGAGATTGGCATTTTCCATCCTGTCCAGTAGAGCTTCTGAGTCTTTAAATTTGATAGAGAAAAATAAAGTGGCCCGGGCGTGGTGGCTCATGCCTGTAATCCCAGCACTTTGGGAGGCTGAGGCGGGCAGATCATGAGGTCAGCAGTTTGAGACCAGCCTGGCCAACATGGTGAAACCTCATCTCTACTAAAAATACAAAAATTAGCCAGGCGTGGTGGTGGACGCCTGTAATTCCAGCTACTCGGGAGGCTGACGCAGGAGAATTGCTTGAACCTGGGAGGGGGAGGTTGCAGTGAGCCAAGATCACGCCACTGCACTGTAGCCTGGGTGACAGAGTGAAACTCCATCTCAAAAAAAAAAAAAAGAAAAGAAAAGAAAGAAAAAGAAAAAGGAAAAAAAAGGAATTGGTGACTATTTAGAAAAGCCTTGGTATTTAATTTTATCTATGTATGTTTAACCAGAAGAAAATATATGAAGACACATAATTCCCTCCTTTTTCTCTGTGTTTCAAAACTTTACTAGCATTCCCTTATTATCTCCTTCTTCCTCTCTCTCACTCCTCCCTCCCTCTTTCTGATAGCATGGCTGGGCTCTGGTCCATAGTTTCAGGAGAACATGGAAAGCCAGCTCTCTAACTTCCTAGAGCAGATACTTTGAACACTTTAATAACAATGAATTTGCTTCTTTGCCTTACATTTTTCTCCCATTTCTTCCTCTTGTTCTTTGTATGTCATGACAATTGGCTTTATTTTTGGCACAGTTCATTTTTTATATCAAAGAGTTACCAGTTTCTGACTTTGCTGAGGAGAAAAACTCTTTTACCTTGATAAATTACACATAGCAAATATTTAGGAAGATGTAGTTAAGATGAATAAATGATTTCTAACAATGAGCAGGTAAGATATAAAATGACTGTGATATTGTGAAGTATATATTTGGTCTTAGACCTCTGTTTCCTGACATACAACTCCTAGAGTCCTTAGAATCTCCAAAGTGATGTGTTTTGTATGCTAATGAGTTGAATCATGATTGGCAACCCCTAGGCAGCCTCAGGATGGGGACTGGTCACAAGAAAGACCATGGCAGGATTAGAGGGTTGGGACCTTCAGCTCTACCTCCCAACCTCTAGGGAGAGGAGACGGACTGAAGATTAAGGGCAGGGTTAGAAGAGTTTCCAGACAGCTGAACACATGCAGGCTTACAGGCAGGTGAAAGGGTGGTGTACCGCAGCTCCACAGGGATAGAAGCTCCTATGCTCAAGACCCTTCCAGACTTCACCCAATATATCTCTTGACCTATTTGTGTCTTTTAAAGTATCTTTTGCAAAAAACTGATAATAAGTGAATATTTTCCTGAGTTTTACGAGCCACTCTAGCAAATTATTCAAACCTGAGGAGGGGGTTGTGGGAACTCTGATATATAGCTTGTTGGTCAGAAACACAGGCAACATTGCCTGCGGCTTGTGACAGGCATCAGAGGTGGGAAGGACAGTCTTGGGGACTGAGCCCTCAACCTGTGAGAATCTAACACTATCTCCAGGAGGATAGAGTTGGAATTGAATTAGAGGACTCTCAACTGGTATCCACTGAAGAATTGAGTGCTTGAGTGTTGGTGGGGGAAACCCCACACACACATTTGGTCACAGAAGTGTTCTGTGTTGATTGTTGTTGTGGTTGGAAAGCAGAGAAAAAACAGTTTGATTTGTGTTTCCAGGTACAATGTCCTAAGATGTCCAGCCTTGCTCCTGACAGCTGCTAAGTTTAAAATTGCATCCTTCAGAACAGGAGTAGAATCTCCTTGGGAAAGATGGGGTGTTGCTTTAAAAAAAAAGTCCCTTGGAAATGATCTGGAAGTTTCAGAGAACAATTTTCTATAGGCTTCTTGAAACATCATCAACTATCACAGAAGAAATGTCAATTTGACAAGTTTCCTCATTTGGGGGGAGATGTCAGATATCCATAAATGACAAGAGCAGAAAGTTCCAACTTGAATCCAATGATAACCGAATGTTGCAATTACGTTTTTCAAATGTTCCTGTAAAAATTCTAATTGGGTGGACAGTACTCCCAAACATAAACAAGAAGGATGAGCACCATAGCCCAATTCAAGTCCCCAGAAGAGTCAGGGACCCACACAATCTAGTATTTAAGTCAAATAAACTCGAAGGGGTTTATTCAGGGTACCAGAGTCCCAGCTAACAGATTATTCTCACAAGGGATTGAGACAACGGATACCAAACTACAAACCTTATCACTGTAGATGCTAGCTAGAAAGCCAGCTAAGCATGAGCCTGCCCTGGGACTTCTTACCGCTCTCCCTGAATGGAGCCCAAGTCAAGCACTAGAGGAAAGATGGTTGCCCCTGTGCAGGGAGTGAGCAGCCTGGTGTGGACAATTTGCCACATGGAAGCAGGAGTGGTGAAGAGGGGAAGCAGAGTCTGAGGGCTGACAGTCTCAAAGAGAGAAACACTGGGCCACACACAGTCAGTTACCCATGATGCACCAGTGTGTCCCATGATTCATTCCTCTTCACATGAAGGTAAAGAGGGACAAGGATTCGTCTAGGCAGCAGCCTCCTGAAGAGTGAAGTAAAAGTTCTCTCTCTTCGGAGACTCAAATACTCCAAACAGAAGTCTACAAAGAGTGTTATGTATGGAGTCTTTCTATATCAATTTGCTAAGGCTTTTGCAACAGTATATCACAAACTGAGTGGCTTAAACAACAGGAACGTATTGTCTCACAGCGCTGGAGGCTGAATGTCTGAAATGAAGGTCCTGGCAGGGTTGGGTTCTTCTCAGGGCCATAAGGAAGGATCTGTCCAGACCTCTCTCCTTGGCTTGAAGAAGTCGTCTTGCCTCTCGTCGACGGTCATCTTCATCTTTTCACATTGTCCTCCCTCTTTGTCTGTGTCCAAATTTCTTTCTTTTTCTTTTTTTTTTCATAAGGACACCACTCATATTGGATTAGGATCTGTCCTAAGGACCTCATTTTAACTTGATTACCTCTGTAAAGACCCTGTCTCCAAATAAGGTCATGTTAGGTATGGTTTCTTGAATCAAATGTTCCAGGAAAAGCCAGTTGAATAAATGTAGCAGTTTATCAACTTATCCAGCATATGCCAGACAGCAAAATGTCTGATGTATGTGCGCCCTTGGGGCAGCATGGCTTATGCTAGAGTGCCCAACCATGCTCCTCCAATTGCTGCTAATTCTGAACAAGAATGTTGGGAAAGGAATTCTCAATTTCACAAATGCTTTTGGGTCCCACATCTCAAAGAGAGTCTCTGTCAGGAACATGAATAACGGGCTCATCTGCACATGTTCCCTGTCAGAATTGTTCAGCGATCCAGAGCTCCTGTCTCTAAATATTTACAAAGTACTACTTATCAGAATGAAAGAGAATGTTTCTGTACCACAATGTCAGGCATATGGTAGCAGCATGAAATAGAAGATAAATCGTGCGGGGTGATTCCAACTGGATTTAATGCCAGCAATAATTATTTTTAATCAGATGCAAGGTTCCCTTGATGATACCAGACCATGTAACATTGGGAAATAATTTTGTCAGTTTTCATTGTCTGATGCTGTTTCTATAAATAATCTTGTAGGACCTTTTGAAGTATAGCTTTTTATCTTTTCTTTAACCCTTTTCATTCTCTCTTTCTACGGGAATGGCCTATTCTCTAAATCCTGGCTTTTGATTACAAGATGCCTTTATAAAATTACATAAAGCATTTGAGGCAGGGCAAATGCTGTCACAAATACACATAATTTCAACAAATTTAATGATTCCCTGTGCACATCTTACCTCTTCCAGTCCCCCCAAAATAACTGATAACCTGAGAGCAGTCCCAATCAGGTGATATTTCATTGGTATTTGAAATGTGTTAGTGCCTGAGTCCAGAAGCAGGTTAGATGTGTCTCTGGGGTAATAAGAGCCCCAATGGCACCTCTTCGCAAAGGCTGTGTGTGTGTATGTGTGTGTGTGTGTGTGTGCCACCACACCCACATGCATCTCATGAAAACCAAAAAAGCATTTCCTAGCCAGCTGTGATCTGGAATTTTAAAAAATAGCTGGTAATTTTTTAAATAACTGGCTATTTGAATTCACTTGTAGGTTTAAAGTTTGTGTGTAGGGATACAGCTAAAAATCCCATTTTCAACCAATACAAAGAGGACGTTCTTGTATAGGAGAATTTGATACCAATATGTGATTAAAGCAAAGCCACATCTGTGGTTCAAACCCAGCATTTGGGTCAGGCTGATGAGTCCTTAGCTGTAGAGAGAATTTTGCCCTCTGGGCTTTATGCAGTGCTGGAAGGTAACACCTGAAACACAAATCAGTTCACAAGCTCAGCTGCTCTCCAGTTCCAAGTTTGCTGACTGCCAGAGATGCTCTGTCCTGTAAGCTAAGGAATGGCTATTCATCCCTCCTGCAACTAAGTTATTCCAGCTGCTTCCTTTGGTGCAGACTAAAGTGGATCCCACATAGCTGCTGCCACCCCCAGAGCCAGAATCTCATTGGTAGACCTCCAACAGGGAAGCACTAGCTGCTGGGGAGTCATAAAAATGTCCAAGGTTCACCATCAACCGTAGTTCTATTGGGGTCAATGTGAAGATTACAGATTTCCAGATGCGCCGCTACCTGTAACCGATCTCGTTACCTTGCCTTCAGACAAATAATCCATTTTACAATCTGCCTTTGTCGCTTGATCAAAAAAGGCAAGAAAAGCCTTCTTGCTTTCTCATTTATAACTTTACTGATGATCCAGGGGTGTAAAAACCTCTGAGTCACCAAGCAAAGTTAGGGACATTAGTGTAGGCACTGAGAAAGGAAATGATCCTGATGACTGGGTAGCAATTTCTTTCTCATGTCAGGTGGTTTTCAATTCTTAGCTTTTAAAGGAAGACCGAATCTAGTTGTCACCTCATACATTGTTAAAAATAATTTTGGATAATAGATCATCATGTGATTTTTTGTTTTGCAAATAACTCAGAGGGATGAACACAATTGGGAACTCTATTATAGCAAACCTCTTTCTATTCCATCTACTTATTTAGCACTTTGCTTAAATACTTGGAGAAAGTTACTATGTGCCAGGGACAGGTTTAAGCCCTTTACAAGCATTAACCCATTTAATACTCACAAGAACCCCATAAGGTAAGTTTTATTGTCATCCCTATTTTACAGATGAAAAAGAAAGCTCAGAAAGGCTGTTTGTCCAAGGTCAGAGAGGTAGAAATGACAGAGCTGAGATTTGAACTCAGGCAGACTGACCGCAAAGTTTTTGTGGACACAGGCTGCACTTGGCTAAATATGGTTTCTCAGTTTATATCAACGGAAACAAAATGGGAATAAAATTATTGTTGAACTCTACCTTATTTTAGCAGTATCTCCATCTACTAACAAATGATTACAGTGAAAATTGTACATGCCCTATTCATATTAAGAAATAAATTTTCAATAAAATCTTACTTTTGTATTTAATCATTATCAAACTTTCTAACATATTTTTGCTATTTTTCATTAATATTTCTAAAACTTATGTTGATGACCAATCCAGAAGAAATTTTATCATTTAAAGACTTAGTCACAAGCAATTGAAACATTAAATTCCATACACAAACACACATTTTTTGTTGCAAAGTATAATGGAGTAAAAAAAGTAAGATTTGTAAGTAAAATTACTACATCAAGATAAACTTCTTTGGGGGAAACTTGAAGCACAAAAAGGAATAATGTAAAATTTCCCATTTTAAAAGCTGAGCTTATATATTTCCCTCATTTTTGGCATTGATCTTTATATATCTTTTGAGATAATAGAATTTTTTTCTTAGATATAACACATTCATTTTTTAAGTGGATAATGTGTATGAAATTACTATAGTAGTTAGATTCCTTTGGATATGTTTTAAAGGGCAATGTAAAGGTTTTATTTTTAAATGTCAATAGTTACACTATGCTGGAAATTACACCCTTCATAACTATTCAGCTAATGATGATTTTTTGGGGGGTGTCAATCTAAAATGTGCAAAGGCTACATCATTTTTCAAAATTATTTTGGAAAATAAGTGTTATGTGAACAAAAATGTTCAAAGGCCACTGCTCTCATTATGGGCATCCCTCATCCACTCCTTGTGTATTTTATTTCTCTTACTCCTAACACATCCTAATTTATTCATTCAATTAATATTTGTTAAGCATGAACTACATGTTAGACATGGTATCAACATGACAATGAATAAGACAGCTGCATTCCTGATTTTATGAAATAGTGTGATGCTAAGTCCTGTGAAGTTTTTTCTTATTATTCCTTCTCTTGGGCTTCTGGATCACTTTCTTTTTTAAGTATTATTTTTAGTTGAGGCCTGGTGCCCCTGAGAAAAAAAAAAAAAATTATTAAAACTATGGAATATTTCAAACATACAGAGAAGCATAAGGAACAGGAAAATGAACACTTGTGTTCTCAGCACCCAATTTGGACAAATCTTAACATTTTGCTCAACTGCTTCATATTCAAAATAAAACAAGAAAATGTTACGTACACAGTTGAAGTCACCTAACTACCTCTCCCTAATTCCATGTACTCTCCTCTCTTCTCAGAGGTAAACTCTATCCTGTATTGTGTTTCCAATTCCCAAGCAATTTCTATACTTTTACTGCAGATAAACAACATAGAGTTGTATTGTTTTGTGTGTTTTTAAACTATGCAATTATATTATTTTGCACACATCCTATAACTTGTTTTTTGTCCTCAACGTTTTTAGATTGATGTAGTTTATATATGTTACTCTAGTTAAATCCACTAATTTTTTTGCTATATAATATTTCATTGTATGAATACATTTGTTTAACCATTAACAATTTTTTTAACCATTCTTCTTTGATTGACATTGCATCTAACGTTTTGCATCACAAACAATGTGGCAATAAACATTCTCATGCACATCTCTTGTGCAAGTTTTGAGAGTTTCTCTGGCATCTACATCTAGAAATGGAATTCCTAGGTTTTAGAGTTTGTACAGTTTTAACTTTATTAGTTATTGCCAACTTGCTTTTTAAAGTTATACAAGCTTACACTCCAACTGGATAAGAGCATTACTACTTCTATTCTGTTGGTGAATACCCTTGAATTTTCAAAATGTATACCTGGGTTCTCTTTTTTCCCTGCCATAAGGATCTGAACAGGTTTTAGCTACCCATTAACACTTCCTTCCTCATGTTATTGTTTCCTAGAGTTTTAGTTCTACCTTATTTTAAAAGCACAAAAATTTAATAATTTTGTAAATAAACATATAATTGTTGATGAAATTTGCCATTATCAATTTTTCTATTCTGTTCCCCTGAATTCACTTTGATTTGTATTGAAGTACATTCTCTAATCATTCTTTTAGAGGATGTATATCCTCTTATTGTTCTATGAGTGATATTGTGTCAGTCAATTTTCACATTACTATAAAGAAACTTCATAAAGGAAAGAGGTTTAATTGACTCACAGTTCTACATGCTTGGGGAGGCCTCTGGAAATTTATAATCATTGCAGAAAATGAAGGGGAAGCAAGGACCTTCTTTACATGGCGGCAGAAGAGAGAAGAGTGAGGAGCGAAGGGGTAAGAGCCCCTTATAAAACCATCAGATCTCGTGAGAACTCACTCACTATCAGGAGAACAGCATGGAGGAACCACCCCCATGATCCAGTCTCCTCACACCAGGTCTCTCCCTAGACGCGTGGGGATTATGAGGATTACAAAGGTTTGGGTGGGGAAACATCCAAACCATATCAGATATGTTACATTAGTCTTTCTTTAAAAAGTCTTAGTTTTATTCCTGAATGACAGTTTATATCGGTATACATGTGTATGTTGACAGCGCTTTTCTACCCTCAACACTTTGAACTTATGTCTCCATAGTGCCTATTGTTTCTGAAGAGTCTAGAAGTTCCTTCTTCTAAAAAGAAGCCTCTGCCATTCTAACTTTTATTCCTTTGTTTTGGTAGCTTTCTCTTTGTCCTTTACATTCTTCTATTTTACTATAACATGTCTAGGAATAGATTTATTTTTATTTATTCTGTTGGGTACTTGGAGTGTATATCATCTGAGGAGTCATAAAATATTCTTAGCTATTGTCTTTGGCTTTTTAATTCAATTTTTATCTAAATAAAAATACATGCACAAAATTTTAATAGTAAAATATTTCTGTAAGACAGAATGAAAAACAGCAAATTCCTGCCTCACCTTTCTCCAGTCCTGATTTTTTTTTTTTTTTTTTTGCTCCTTTGAAGTAGCCACTTTCTACTTTTAAATATTTTAGCTGTTTCTTTTAGAGTTTACTTCTATTCTTAAAAATAACATTTGTATACATTATTTTTATTTTTTTTTTTAGTTTTAGATTTATCTATTGACTTTCTAACATGAAGGATAACAATTTATCCCTTTTAACCCTCACCCTCCTCAAACACACATTTTGCAATCTCCATCCTTCCAATATAGTTATGTTATAATTTTAGTTAAACTGATGGAACATTTGCACTATTATAACTATTATTATTCATAACTGATCCATGCTGCGATCACACTTTTCTATTGAAAAGTTTTATTTCCCCTATACAAATAATTGCCTTGTTCTTTTATTCAGTTAAATTTTTATATACCTAGCATTAATCCAACTTTAAAACATATTTTTATATGATCAGACACATCAGATAATCTGCCAGTTTTATTTATGTCTTATAGATATCTCTCGTGGAGTCCTTCGACCTCCTCTTCCAATCTGAAGGGGTTGCTTCCTAGGTTGGTTGCACAGTTGTAATCCAGGAATCTCCCTTAATCATCTCGATTTCTTTTTCTTCTTTTCTAATTGAATTCACTGTTCCCTAGAGCTTAGGCTTTTGTCCTTTTTTGGATTATGTTTTGATGTTGACGGAGTATATTCTCAAACAGCTTTCTGAGGAAGGGTGCACAGAAAGTAAATTTTTTGAGACCTTGCATGCCTGAAAAACAAGATCTTTATTTCATTCTCTAGAATGAATAGACTAAAGTAGCCTAGTATAAAATTCTAGACTACTAGCACTTGGGGAGGCTGAGGCAAGTGGATCACTTGAGCCCAGGAGTTTGAGACCAGTCTGGCAATACGGCAAAATCCCATCTCTACAAAAAAGAAAAAATTAGTTGGGCATGGTGGTGCTCATGTCCCAGCTACTCAGGAGGCTGAGGTGGGAGGATCACTTGAGCCCAGAAGGTAGAGGCTGTAGTGAGCCGAGATCACACCACTGCACTCCATTATGGGTGACAGAGTGAGACCTATCTCAAAAACAAAAAAAAAAAAAGAGAGAGAGACAGAGAAAGAGAATTCTAGACTAAAAAATTTTCTCAGAATTTGCTGTTGAGCAGTTTAAATTTCTTATTCCTGATATTTTGTGCTTGAACTTTTATAAATAATATTTAAAATATACTAGATTCTTTTTTTTTTTTTTTGAGATGAAGTTTTGCTCTTGTCACCCAGACTGAAGTGCAGTGGCACGATTTCGGCTCACTGAAACCTCTGCCTCCTGGGTCCAAGAGATTCTCCTGCCTCAGCCTCCCAATTAGCTGGAATTACAGGCACTCGCCACCACGCCTGGCTAATTTTTGTATTTTTAGTAGAGATGGGGTTTCATTATGTTGGTCAGGCTGGTCTTGAGCTCCTGACCTCAGGATACTCTTCTTAATCTCCAGGGACTTGGAATTTCAAAATAACATACATTGGTGTGGGTCTTTTTCTTTTGGGGGAGAATTTGGTGGGCCCCGGCAACCTAGAAACACATTTTCTTCAGTACTTGTAATTGTACTGAATGGAATTAAGTCATTTCGTCTGTGCCTGTTTTCCCTGATTCCAGAGTCCCTCACTATAACTTCTTCAACAAACAAAACTCCAGTCTTTTCCCAGAGAGTGAGGAGGGGTGGTGACTTGATTTGGCTGGATCTGGTGAAAAAGGAGATCTGGGTAGTTCACTGCTTCTTCAGTAAAGACTTTCAACCAATTTTCCTATTAGATATATCCAAGTCTCCAATTTCTGAACCATTCTTGTTTTTTGAGGTATAAATCATGTTGGTTACTGTTGACTTCTCCCTTTGTGGATTTGGCTTAAGCTCTCATTCACCAAATCTGCTATAATTTATTCACTTGTTTTCAAGCTTAAGTTTTGGATCTGTTTTCATTTCTCCTAGCTATAACTTAATAGATTTATTTGTTATATTTTTACTGTCATGTTAGTAAAATCTTGGTAAGAAGCAGTAATAAATACTTTCTTAACTAGAAGTTAAAGTTACTGTCTCTTCACATAATTACTCTTTATTATTCTTTCACATCTCTTTTTCTAGCATTTATATTAGATATATGTTGGAGATTTTTCATTTATCCTGTATCTTTTAACAGTTCAGCCATAATTTTAAACTCTTTGTCTCTCTGTGTTATGTCCTGTACAAATTACCTATTCATTTATTGTCTCTTCATTCATTCCAATCTAAAGTAAACGGCATCTTTTAAATTTTTATTTCAATGACTATTTTCTAATTTTGAAAGTTTCTATTTATTTATTTTCTCATTCTTAGTTTATTTATATTTAGTTTTGTTTTATGATTTAATATTAAACTTTTATTAAAAGGTTCATTTCCTCTAAAATAAATTCATGTTAAAGATTCAAAGTTGTCATCTTTGTTAGCATTAAATTTCTTTGCATGTTTTGCATTTTGAGTTTGCAGGTCAATTTTCAGTGTTTTTCATTCTCTTTCTCCCCCATGCGCAATTATCCTTGTGCAGTGGTTTTATGGATGTCATTAGTTAGCTTCCAGATTTGGCAACATAACAGAAGTTCGGTTTTCCTGCCTTGATGTGATATTGGTGACATGCAGATTCATCTAGCCAACCAGTGGCTTAGTTTGGCTCCAGGTTGCGAGTTTATATCTGATTCTTCCTATTTTCCTAGACCTGTAGCATATTAAGAGCCTTGCCCCAGACAACAGTTTGAAGTAGCTTTTTTCGGACTCCTTTTAGGATCAGGGTGGCTCCACTAATTCAAGCAGTGAGCTTCAGAAATCTCACACAGAGCATGTTGAGTCTTCATTACCCTACAAGAGCCAAACTCCTATATACCACTGTCTGAGTTCAAGATCCCATATACGCCAGTGGTTTCAGCCCCTTTCATCACTTAGTGATTCTTTCCCAAATCTTAAGTTATGTTTGTCTTATTTTTGATCCTATGTCATTTTGCTTTTCTCTCTCTCTTTACTTTACTAGACTGGACCATATGAAATTGCTAGTTTCTTGGTAAAATGATCAAATATCAGCAGTCTTATACAGTTCACATTAATAAACCCATTTTTGCCATGTGTTTTGCATGAGCACATCAAAGTATGAACATATTGTGACATTTTGACTGGAGGTCTCTATACACTCTTTAATCCTTCTTTATTTCACCAATCAACTCACCTACTCACCAATCAATCAACCAAACAGACACAGACTAGAATCCATACACAGTTCCATGCAGAGACTCCCCAACCTGCCCCATAAAGGGCCTTTTAAATTTTGGAAGGCTGCAGAAAGGTAGGGAGGAAGCAGTGGGAGTTGATAAACAATGAACGTTTGAGAAAGAACTTTCAGTCTACCTCCTCCAAACTGCAGTATTCTTCTTTCTGTCATCATCTAAAGGTTTAAACCAAATCAATTTTTATTGAATCTAAGAGCTATGATTATTTTGCTTTCATTTTTCAGAGGGAAGAACTAGAAAATATGCATAGTAAGAGAGAAAATAACATATTCATATTTCATTTTTATTATTAAAATCTTGACTTATAGCCATTATCAGCAAACATATGAATAGCCTAGCTGATACAATGAATAAAAAGCTGTGGGTAATGGAAATGTCTACTGTGTGCATTTTTGGAACTTGATTTTTATGAGAGACAAAGCAGAGAAAGCTGGAACACAAAGTTTTTCAAAGAAGTAAGAGACCAAGTATTCACCATGATGAACAATTCGATAGCTTCCTCTCAAACATACGAAGTTTAGGAAGCACTGATATCTGTTAGCCTCAAAAGATTCAGGATCCCTGAATTCTTGCTTCCACCCTATCACATACCCCTCCCAACACACACAGACTACTAGTTACCCCTAAACATCCATTCTGTCCTTGTTGTACATAATATGATCCCTGCTCTTTACCTGGGCACATTGCCACCCAGTTGAAAGACTACCTTCACCAAGCCATAAAGTAGTTGGCAGTGACCATGTGACTTAAGTTTGGCCATAGAGTTCCATGTGACTTCTGGGAAGTTTCCAAAAAGGGAGGGTCATGCTCTTGGTCCCTACATCTGTCTAGCTGCCTAGAGCAAAAATAGGAGGCTGGAGTTCAAGAAGACATCTCAGAGCCCCAGGGAGGGCAGAGGGGAGAGCTGGGAGAACCTGGGTCTGTGATGACTTCGTAGGGCTGCCAGAGCAGCTCTTCTCTGGCTGCTTCCACACTTCTTTCATTTGAGATAGACACAATCTCCTGTCTTGTTCAAGCCACTATTACTTTCATTTTTTTCTGTTCTGTGCTGCCAATTGATAGTGCCTGCAAATTACCCTGGTCCTAAAATAAATTATGTATCATGATGCGTTCATGTGATAAGGCTCAGCACTTAGCATTTTCATGACAAAGTGGAAGGGCAGAGAGGTTTGTCATGTGATTCATTGTACTTTAGTTCTAAATGCTTGAAAAACAGTTGGATTTCCCTTAAGTTTGTTTGATCATGCAGCAATTTCCAATGACTTCAGCCAGCAATATTTGAAAACTGTGGTTTCATGTCATAACTATCTGGGCCTCTAGAGTAAAATACATCTTTTGTTTTCAAATGTCAATCTCCCTCTGAAAGAGAAGAAATCTTTTAAAAGCTAAACCCTGTTAATTGCTGTGAGCTTGGCTTGTACATTACTTGCCTTGTATGTACAGGAACACCCACTACTTTCTACCCCCATAATTTCATCGTGTCCCTGGCTAAATCCTCATCATTCCTAAAGAGAAGGCCCATAGTTGTCAGGAATGTTTTGATTTAAAATGAGAGACATTTAACTCAAGCTAATGTAAGGAAAGGACAAAGTGTTCATGCCACTGAATAGTTCGTGAGACAGAGCTTCAAGCTTGACTAGGTCAGGTGGCATCATCAGAAATATGTTTTTTCGCATCCTATGACTTTGCTCTCCTCCATGATAGCAGGGTTTCTATGTATGGGTGAACAAAATGGCTCCTAACAAACAAAAGTTCCCATAATCCTTCATGTTAACATTAATACCCAAAAAATAGGCTTCCCCCGATTTGTCTGGCTTAAGTCACATGTTCATCCTTGAACTAATCCTGTGGCTGGGGGAATGGAGTGTTCTGATTAGCGAGGCCTGGTCCACATGTCACCCTTGTAGCCAGGGGTACTACATTAGCAGAGCATGAGAAAAAAAGAAGAGTGATTTCATCATCACCAGAAGAGAGCATACTTAGAAAGAAAAGACAACAGGCATCTTCCATGGGCAATTCAAGAACTTTAAAAAACAGAAGGACAAATAATGTGCTACTGTCAACATCTTTGGATGCTTTCTCGGTTGCGCCCTTTTCATCTTACTGTATTTTACAGCTAATTACATTTTACTGCTAATTAATTTGTAGTACAGCTAGTATTTATTATTAAGTATCTGTTATTTATATAAGTTTCTCATTCTTCTAACTTCTAAAGTTCTGGCTTTTCAACCTAGAGGTGCATGTTTGGTAAGACCAAAGTGATGTAGAAATGGAGGGATTTAAAATTCTTTGTTTTAAACAGATGAGATGGTTGGGTTTGGAAGCTTTGAGGAATACTGACATAGAGAGTGAAATAGCTCTGATTTAGGAAATGCTTTGAATACTGGGTTCTATCTATATGGGAAAGGAATAATACTGACAACTAGCATAAAATGGATGGTAGAATTCACTTAGCATAAATTTTTATGTCCTAAGAGTTTCATCTCCAATTTATGCAGAAACCTCTGTGTGAGTCAGTTAGAGAGAGGAAGCCAGGACATGGTAAGACCAAAGGTGGATCATGAGGGACTGTTCACCAGTCATCCAAATGGCAAATGTTGTGCTCAGCCCTGACCAAATGGCATCAACAGCCAAGTGTTCCTGATGTGGAAGTGGCGTAGGCAGAAGACAGCATGTAAGTCAAGGGGTGGCCCAAGTGTGGTCTAGGACTCCACCCAGTAGTGCTGGTTACAGAGAGATCAGTGTTCATTCCTCAAGAATAGGTAGTGGCAAAGGCTAGGCGAACTCTCCAAACCTCATAAAAGTAGTTTAGTATTTAAAGAAAAACTTTACGTCCAGGAGGCACCTTTAGGTACAAATCAAGAAACAAAGGCAATAATAGCACAGTGATGACTGGGAAGTTGGTCATGGCTTTGATCGAGGGCATGCAGTTGCCAGACAAATCCCAGATTCCAACAACTGGAGAGTGTATAACTGCTAATACCTTGCTGACTTGGAGCACAATGGCTGGAAAACTTAGGGCTGAGATTTCCAGTTTAAGATTTCAGCTTCAAGAGTCTTAGAATGAAGAGGAAAAAACAAAATGATGAATTTGAAGCAATCTTCAACTACTTTATAAACTTACACTTATTTTTATATTTTGAAGCACCTACTCCAGTGCTGGCAATTGTACTCAGTACAGATGTACTGGATTAAAGGAAGAATGACATAAACACTCATTCATCTGTCCCAGTGTTGGGGGTAATGAGTGTATCCACAAATGGGAAGAATTCTGGCTGGGCCATCTGCTGATGCAAACTTAATCCACTTGCTGCAGGGTTCTAATCTACTGAGCCAACCAGTTTCCAGGCCACACTTCCAGGATCCACCAAAACTCTTGTTAATATCAATCTGTTTTCTAGCTCCTAGGAAACAATGTGAGCTCTTGGTCTATGCTTTCTTGAACTTTGAGAGGACAGCTATTGGCAGTAGAAACATGTGGTTTTTCACCCCTAGAATGATGACATCTCCAGGCCCAGTGACTATCCATGAAGGGAATTTTGTGATTTTATAGTTTTTATACTGAGGAAGTCTGGCACAATACTTCTGGACATGCTCACCCATTGTATCTTTCTGGCTCCAATATTTTAAAAAACCCTCTTTCCTCTTACTTATTTCCTTCTTAAAGAGCATGTAAACCCTGGTTAGAGAGGAAATCACTCATTGCCTCCATAGGATTGCTAAATAGTTTTTGGAACGTCTTGGAAATCAAACAAAGTAGGTGTCACCAGACTATCTTGGCCATCATTGGGCTGACAGATGTCATATCCAGGTTGTCCTCATGCCCAAGTAGTTAGTGGGAGCCAGGCCAGAACTCCAAGCTGGCAGTCCAAGGGCACACACCATTGGAGTGGACAGTGGGCATGAGGCATAGTCGAATCGGAGATACACCTGGGTCAGGGAAGGCAGGTAGGCTGATAGGTAATCAAAGTTAAACAAGGCAAGAAATAGACTTTTTATGTCTTATCAGGGAAAATGTAGGCAGGGAGAAAATGTCAATGCATTGAACAGCTCTGTGTGACTGTGAGTGCCCTTGTTTTTAGGGAAAGCTTGGTTAAAGGACATCATGAAATCCCGTTGCAGTCTGATATCTTCTTGGTTGGTCACTACATCCTTCAATCTTAGAGCTCTATTCCTGAGAAGAATTCTGTTCCTAGTGTGCGGGACTTCATTTACATGGAATCATCTTTTTTTTTTTTTTTGAGACAGAGTCTCGCTCTTTCACCCAGGCTGGAGTGCAGTGGTGCGATCTTGGCTCACTGCAACCTCCGCCTCACAGGTTCAAGAGATTCTCCTGCCTCAGCTTCCCAAGTAGCTGGGACTATAGGCGTGCACCACCACGGCCAGCTAATTTTTGTATTTTTAGTACAGACGGGGTTTCACCATGTTGGCCAGGGTAGTCTCGATCTCCTGACCTTGTGATCTGCCCGCCTTGGCCTCCCAAAGTGCTGGGATTACAGGCATGAGCCACCCCGCCTAGCCTGGAATCATCTTTAAACACTCTTTCATATACACTCAGGAGCTATAAGCCTCAGTGTCATGAGAAGTTCAGATCTTCAGATCTTATCTGAATTAGTGTTGAGGATGGAGACAG
Organism: Pongo pygmaeus; assembly: GCF_028885625.2. NCBI lineage: Eukaryota > Metazoa > Chordata > Mammalia > Primates > Hominidae > Pongo > Pongo pygmaeus. The sequence goes on along the minus strand of NC_072388.2, from coordinate 54,689,880 downwards.
GAACATTTTTTTTTTCTTTTGGTTACAGGGTCTTCCTCTGTCACCTAGGCTGGATTGCAGTGGTGAGATCTTGGCTGACTGCAACCTCTGTCTCCTGGCTTCAAGTGATCCACTTCAGCCTCCCGAGTAGCTGGGATTATAGGCATGTGCCACCACACCTGGCTTTTTTTTTTTTTTTTTTTGTATTTTTAGTAGACACTGGGTTTCACCATGTTGGCCAGACTGGTCTCGAACTCCTGGGCTCAAGCAATCCTCCCACCTCGGCCTCCCAGAGTGCTGTGATTACAGGTGTGAGCCACCATGCTTGGCCAGGACAACATCTTTAGGAAAGTATTTAGGAAGAGTTTTTTAAGGAAGATGTTGTCCTTTAGGAAGGACAACGTCTTTAGGGACTGGGGAGGAGGCCTTCTCTGTCCTCTTGACCATTCTTTCCCTTGTGGCCTCTGACTCCGGGGCAGGGGAGAAGCAGTACTCTGCTACACTTCAGTGGAAGCTGCAGCTGGGAGTCTGGGGCCAGGGTGCAGCATGAACATTGCTGAGCCCACCTTTGCAGTGGCTGCAGTCAGCCTTGGCGTTTGTATGCAAGGTCTCTGAGCCTCTGCATCATGCACAAGCACTTGGGAGGAGGTGGTAGCATTGAACAGACATTCTCTCCTCACCCACATAAATCCTCAGAGGGTTTCCCTCTGTGGGTTTATAAAAGCCCTTTATCTAATTCATGGCTCAGAGAATTGAGCTCACTGGCAAGAGGCTTTTTAAGACAAATTTTGAATAATTTCTCAGCAATTCATTACGTAGGAAAACAGGTCCTTTTTGTTCTAATACTTAGCCTAGGAATGCAACTACTCTCTGCCAAATTCATTAACAAAACCTGTGTATAAGGCCTGGAAGGCTCAGGCCAATTTCTTAAATGTGCTAAAACTTGCTGGTCATTGAAATGTAAATTTTTACCTTTGGCTAGAAATTATTCACAAGTGTTAGATTGTAGGAAATAGCAATGTCACTTTCAAATGCCCAGGATAGTTCCAGACCAAGTACCCATTGTGAGCTGAGGCTTAACGTGTGGCAACCAAGAGAGACAGCCACATGTCATCTTTCTGATTGGCACAGAAGGGAGGCCCGTGAATGAACATGAGCACAGCTTGAAGGGAAAAGAGTCCCCTCATTGGCAACATAAAGTGACCAGAGCTCAGCAGACCCCACAAGCAGGACCAGGCTGTTCAGGCCTCCTGCTCACACACCCATTATTGTCACTATTAGAACAGTCCAGGCTTGCCACCCCAGGTTGGCCTATTTGGAGCAGGGGACAGGGTTCTCTAGACAGTGGAAGAGAGGGTAGTGGCTAAAGGACCCCAGAATGATGAAGCTAGTGAAACAGGGAAAGGCATAAAGAGTCATCTCCAGGGATGCGGCTGCTTGATACAAAACTGGGTATATTTATTCCTAGTTATATACGTTATTTATATTATGTCGTAGTAAAAGATACCATATTGTTTATATTTAAAATATTTAATATATAACATAATACATTTAAAGTAAAATAATATATTAAAATATTTAGAAATCATATGAACTTTTAATATATCCTATATATATTTTTTAAATATGTGTTAGTATAGATGCTTGGAAAAAAACTGGAAAAAATTATACTAATACAAGGCTATTGATTTGCCTGGCACAATTAAAGGTAAATTTTTGGTTTCTTCATTATGCTTTTCTATATGTCCTAAGTTTCTTTCAGTAAGCAAAGTTTTCTCTTGTAATTATAGTTATAATTATCACCATTATCAACTAACATTTATTGAGTAATCGTTTTGCTCCTGGTACCATGCTAAGCACTTTACATGTATTATTTCATAAACCTAATAACCACCACAGGTAACCAGCATCACAACCATTTGTAGAGGTGTTATTTGGGTGACAATTAAGTACTGTTGAAGATGCTCAGGCTTCGCAAGGTGACTCACCACCCAGTGTGTTAGAAACTCCTTTTTGGTCACGTCCATAGAACGTTCTGTCCCTGAGTTCAAAGTTAAGACAAGTTGCTTGGTAGGTAAGACAAGCTTCTTTGTGCTAGTGTTCTCAGCATCACCTGGGAGTCTGTAGAGGTGGATAACCGTACTTTCAATTTGCTTAAATACCAGAATTATCTGAAATAATTACAGAGAACCAACTATGCATCAGGCCCTCAGACACTTGGCTGCAGACGAGAATGCTAAGAGAGAAGATGGCCCCACCTTCAGGCTCTGGTGGAGTTGCAGACAGGAGAGCAAGCTACCCTAGTATGTGATCAATGCTACAAAGGGAAGCCATGGCCGTGGTACAAAGAAGGGAGGACTCTGCCCCAGAGATGTCTACGTGTGGCTGAACAGCCTAATTATCTGGAGTGCTTTATGAAATTACAGACTCTGGATCTGAATCGCTGGGGCAGAGCCCTGGGAATCTGTGTTTTACAATTCTTCCAGTGATTCTGATTTGCAGTCAGGATCAGAAATCACCAACAGATTCTTCTCTTTGACTTGCATGGTGCATGGTAGGTACCATGGTTGACTGGCAGAGTAATCTTCTCTTTTTACATAAAAAAGAAAGAAGTATTATAGAATGCGTTACACTTAAGATGGGTGTGGAAGGATAAGCAGGAAACTTCAGTTTTATTCCCTCATTCAAGCAGTGTCTCACAGAATAATACGTCTTGAAGAAGGGTTAAGAAGACACATCTACCTGGTAATTTTTTTCTCAGTCTAAAACAATTGAGAATATCAGTAATTGTTCCATATAGTAAGTATTTGTATAAATATTTCTATCACCAAGCACCCAATTCAGTTCCCATGCATCAAACAATTCAATGCATCTTTTTAAGGACCTACTATGGACAAAGTACATTGCTAATCAGTGAGCAAATAAGGCCCCCGACCTTGAGGAGAGCAAAAGGGCTTTTTAGATAAGTAATCTAAAGAGAGAGAAGAGGTGTAAGTCATGAGTGCATATAGACATAGAAAAGTTTGATCAAATTGCACACAAGTTTGGTTTACATGAACCTCACAGCTGTATTCATATTTTCCCACTCTACTAAATCATTGGTTGTATATTGAGAAAGAAACTGCTAGTTTCCTACCCAATATCCACCTTCCCCTTCTCTCTGCATTATTGGAGTCAAAAATATGCCTCGCAGGGAAAAACCTTAAATTTTCCAACCTCCTTTACATTTAAGGGTGGCAGATGTGATTGGAAGCAAAAGTCATTGATTGAGGCTTCCAATAAGGCCCTTTTTATCCCTGCCGCCCTTTCTGTTGCCTGAAGTTCAGACTGCAATTGTTGGAGCTCCAGCAGCCATCTTGAAACAATGAGGGAATGTCCAAATAAATCAGACACCTCAGTTGTGATATCTTTGTGCTGTTGAGCCATGGCCAGTCTCTATTTACCTCCAGACTTCACAATATGTGAAAGAAATAAATCCTGTGTGTTTAAGCCACTTTGGTCAGGTCTCTGTTCCTAGCAGCCATAAACACCACTTAATTGCACCCATTCTGGTCAGGTACATCTATCTCCCAGAGCCTAGGTCATACATACAGAAATCTACCAGTGTGCTTCAATGTACTTGTTCATATGGCTTGCAAACTGGACTCCTGTACACCATCAAATAACTAATGAACATTTGATGAGGGATCTTCTATTTCATTCCCCTCAATCTGTTACATAAAGAATAGTTAGTTGCATGACAAAGGTTATATAGGTAAATGGTCAAGTTTGAGACCAAACCCAAAGCTTTGGGTACCCCTACGCTGTGTATTTCTACTGTTCTGTTGTCACCGAGCCATCCCAGGAGGCTCTTGGACCCTCCAATTCATCAAGGATGAAAAAGGCAGTCTTGACATTTATAAATTTTACTTAATCATTGCTTTGTTGCCAAATCTGTGAGATTTGGGGAAAGGCTCTGCTGTCATCAAAGACTAGATAGAAGGACAGGCTCCTCTTTCACTCTTAAAGAAAATCTGCTCCTGCCCTGAAGCTTGCGATTCTATCTCCTTTGCTTCAATAAACTACAAGTGGTTTTAAATTGAGTCATAAATTTCTCCAGGCCTTTTAAAGACCAGCCCCTGCCTTTGATTCCCTCACCTCCTGTGGCAGTGAAATCTGGCTGGAGACAGACACATACCACTTGGTGCACATTTAGACTCGGAGTTGGAAATTCACAGTCCATGCCTTGCAGAATGACCTCGATTTTCCAATAGCCTGAGATGGAACCAAAGAGATTGCCAGCGTAGATGTGCCCAGGTTGGCAGGTCTCTGGGACTTACCCAAACCACATCTAGAGAAGACCCTAACACCATACACCAAGAAGTGAACAATTTATTGGTGGCTCCAATGAACTCCTTGAGTTAACGATATTGACTCCCTGCTTTGGAGTCATGGACAAAGATACATTTTTCTATGTTAAATCATTACTTTTAAGTTATGTACTTTGGCCTGATTACCTATGTGTGAGCTACAGGGACTGAATAATTTTTGAAGTGTAAAACCACTATGTTTAGTAAGACATGATTAGTAAAATCCATCTCACCGGTAAGTTCCTATACTTGGTGGGTGTCTTAGTTGGTTTTGTGTTGCTATAACAGAATACTTGAGACTGGGTACTTTATAAAGAATAGAGATTTATTTCTTACAGTTATGGAGGCTGGGAAGTCCAAGGTCAAGAGTCTGTATCCGATGAGAACCTTCTTGCTGTGTCATCTCATGGTAGAAGGCAGAAGGGCAGGAGATCATATGTGCCAGAGAGAGGAAGAGATCAAACTCACAGGAACAAGCACTTTTATAATTGGCATCAATCCATTCTTGAGGGTGGAGCCCTCATAACCTAAACCCCTCCCATTAGGTTCCATCTTCCAACACCGTTGCATTGAAGATTAAGTTTTTATCGCATGAACTTTGGGGGCCACATTCAAACCACACAACAGTGGGTCACAGCAGAAGCCTCTGGGCGAGTGTGTGAGTCTCCCATCTGTCCCCGCTTCTTCTCTAGAGTCAGCTCATCAGATGAGAGAGGCAAAGTCAGGTTAGAATGCTTCTACCTAAGCAGATGGAATGCGTGTGGCCTGGAAATAGCAGCAGCAATCCTTTCTTCCGCACCCTGTACTCTTCACGGGCAGTGCTTGTCATCTCCAAGTCATGGCCAGTTCTAGTCTATTCTTTGAGCAGGCCTGACTATAGCGAAAGAAAACTTCTACAACTTTGAAGTTTTTTCTAAAGTCAAACCTGTCCCCGGGTCTCCCTGCTGGCGAAACATTCACTGTCTATGTTACCCAGTCTTGGTCTTTCTTAACCTCACACTCACAACCCCAGATTCTTCTCTGCTCTTCTCCATTGCTATTCCCATTCTCTCCCTCAGTACAAATAACCTCAGGAAATATTAGAGAGATAAGAGTCTTATTAAATTGATTCTCATTAAGGCGTGAATAATGTATAGGCTCCTCACCACCCACTGTTATCCTCTTAAATCATCTTCAATTTTACGAATTTGACTTTTAGCCCCAACTTTTCTTCCAAAAAGCAGTGCAGTGTTGAGTAAATCACTTTATTGTAGAGCTTTCTTTAATTCACTTATATTTTCATTCATGCATTCAAATATTAAGCAGCAGTACAACATAGTATTTAAAAGGTGTAGATGGCCTGGGTTACAATCCTGTCTCTAAAACTAACAAGCTGTGCAAACTTGGGCAAGTTGCTTAACCTCTCTGTGCCAGTTTTGGCATCTTTAAAATGGAGATAAGAGTAGCGCCTTTCTCAAAGGGTTGCTTATTTAAAAAACATTTTCGTCACATTGAGGATGTGCAGGCCCTCTTCTAAATTTTTTATAAATATTATATACGTTCATACATAAATATATATAGAGAGAATATGTATATAATGTTATGTATATAAAGGTATGTACTGTAGTCTCCCCTCATCTGTGGAGATACTTTCCAAGACCCCCAGTGGATGCCTGAAACCACAGACAGTGCAGGATCCTGTATATACATTATATTTTTCCTATATTATACATATAGGCAAAATGTCTACCTTGAAATACCTATGATACCTGTTATATGATCTATGAAAAAATTTAATTTATAAATTAGACACACTAAGAGACTAACAATAACTAATAAAAGAACAATTATAACAATATACTGTAATAAAAGTTATATGAATGTGGTCTCTCTCTCTCTCTCTCTCTCTCAATATCTATTGTACTGCAGGTCACTGAAATCATGGAAAGTGAAGCTGCAGATGGGAGTACTACTGTATGTATATGGATGTATGTGTAACTGTACATGTGTATGTGAATATGTATGTATATATAAAATAACTAGTTAACCCACCCTCATATTATGAGTAGCTGTGAGGTAGGTACTACTATCTCCATATTATGGTTGAGGAAACTGAGACACAAAATGTTAAAATAACTTCCTAAACTCACATAGCTAGAGAGTGTTGTAAGGATTAAATGAGTTATTAGGGAAAGCGCTTGGAACAGAGCCTGGCACATAGTAAGCACTATATAAATGTTAATTATGATTATGACAACAATTAGTATTAGAACATTCTGGGCATTATGCTAGAACAAGGGATACAATGATTAACAAGACATAGCCCCTGTCCTTTAAGAACTCCCCATGTGGTGGGGAAAGTAGACATGCAAGTTGGTTATTATGCTGGAAAGTGTTAGAGGTAGAAAAAAGGACAGCAGGAGCACATGGAAGAAGCACTTGGCTCAGCCCAGAGCAGACCTGGCCAATAAAAATACAAAGGAACTTCAAAAGGTTTGTGGAAAGTGGAATGAAAAGATAAAAATAAAAAATATAAACTTTGTTTCTCAATATAAACTCCATCAAGTTCAAGACACTTTTGTAAGTGGTCATATCAGCCATTTAGTCTACCCCTAAAGACCTGAGGCTCCTGGGCATTTAACCATGTCAATGCAGTTTTTGTACATTATACACTGAAGAAAAATGGGTGCCCTTTGCAGATATTTTAAGATTAGGAAACAACAAAGAAGTCAGAAGGAGACAAATCAGGACTATAAGGTGGATGGCCAATAATTTCCCATGGAAACTCTCACAAAATTGTCCTTGTTCAAATGAGGAATGAGCAGGAGTATTGTTGTAGTGAAGGACTCTCCAGTGAAGCTTTCCTGGGTGTTTCTCTGCTAAAGCTTTGCTAACTTTCTCAAAACACTCTCATAACAAGCAGGTGTTATCATTCTTTGGCACTCCAGTAGGTCAGCAAGCAAAATGCTCTTGTGCATCCTAAAAAACTTTTACCCTGAGCTTTGCTCTTGACTGGTCCTCTTTTGCTTTGACTGGACAACTTCCACCTCTTGGTAGCCATTGCTTTGGTTGTGCTTTGTCTTCAAGATCATACTGGTGAAGGCATATTTCATCTCCTATTCAATTCTTTGAAAAATCGCTTTAGAATTTTGATGACACTTGTTTGAAATTTCCATTGAAAGTTCTGCTTTTGTCTGCAACTGATCTGGGTGCAAAGGCTTTGGCATCCATCAAGTGAAAAAACTGCTCAACTTTTAATTTTTTAGTCAGCATTTTTAGTCATAAGCTGAACCAATTGAGATGTCTATGGTGTCAGCTATTTTTTCTGGTAATTGTCCTCTTCAAAAACAAGATGACTTTTTCCTCGAAAATTAATGTGAATGGTCTGCTGTTGCAGGCTTCATCTTCAACATTGTCTAGCCCCCTCTTAAAATGAGTTATACGTTTGTAAACTGCTTATTTATTTGGGGCATTGTCTTCATAAGCTTTTCATAAAGCATCAATGATTTCATCATTCTTCCATCCAAGCTTTATCATAAATTTGATGTTTGTTTTTGCTTCAATTTTAGCAGAATTCGTGTTGCTTTGATGGAAGCTCTTTTCGAACTGATGGCTTATCCTTCTTAGCGCCTCAAACTAGATCCTATTCAGACATGTTGTAACAAGTTATTAAAAGTTTATTTCGGTGCAAAAAAATTGAAATCCATGCATAGTTTCATAATATGCATTTTCCATGAACTTTTGAAGACTGCTCATGTAGTACAAGCCAAATATGCAAGTTGAAAGTTTCTAGTAGCCACATTAAAAAAGCAAAAAGCAAAACAAAGTAAGTGAAATTAATTTGGTAATTTCACAATTTTATTTAACCCAATATGTCAAAATGTTAAAATTTCAGCATATATTCAATATTTTAAAAATCATTAGTAAGTCTGGGCATGGTGGCTTATACCTGTAATCCTAACACATTGGGGGGCTGAGGTGAGTGGATTGCTTGAGCCCAGGAGTTCAAGACCAGCTTGAGCAACAGGGTGAGACCTCACCTCTACAAAAAAATATAAAAATTAGCTAGGTGTGGTGGCATATGCCTATAGTCCCAGCATCTCAGGAGGCTGAAGTGGGAGGATTGCCTGAGCCTGAGAGGTCAAGGCTGCAATGAGCCATGATCACACCATTGCACTCCAGCCTAGCAACAGGATGAGACCCTGTCTTTGAAAAAACAAAACAAACAAAACCATTAGTAAGGTATTTTATGCTTTTTTGTGCTAAGTATTTGAAATCTAATGTGTATTTTACATTTACACTAGTTACATTTCAAGTACTCAATAGCCACATATGTCTATTGTCTTCTGTATTGGCCAGGCCGGACAATACAGAAGGCTTCCCAGAGGGAATGACACATGAACTGAATGAAGAAGTCATTCAGTTTCCATTTACTCCTGAGGAGGATGAGATTACAATTCACTGGTGACTTTGACTCCAGGCTCCACTTCTGCAGGACAATGCTTCATATAGTTGGCAGAAAAATGGTCCTCAGAGATGTCTATGTCCTATTTCCCAAAACCTGTGAATATGTTACCTCACCTGGCAAGGAGGAGTTAAGATTGTAGATGGAATGAAGCTCTAATCAGCTGACCTCGAGATGGGGAGATTCTCCTGTTTTATGCACATGCATATAACTTAATTACTTAATTACAAATGTCCTTACATGTGGTAGGGGGAGGCAGAAGAACAGTCAATGTCAGAGAGATGTGATATGAGAAAGACTCAACTTGCCATGGCTGACTTTGAAGGTGGAGGAAAGGGCTATTAGCCAAGGAATGAAGGCAGCCTCTAGAAGTTGGAAAAGGCAAGAAAGCAGATTCTTCAAAAAACAATCCCAATAAAAAGTGGACAAAGGACATGAACAGACACTTCTCAAAAGAAGACAGTCATGTGGCCAATAAACATATGAAAAAAGCTCAACATCACTGATCATTAGAGACATGCAAATCAAAACCACAATGAGATACCATCTCACTCCAACCAGAATGGCAATTATTAAAAAGTCAAGAAACAACAGTTGCTGGCAAGGCTGTGGCAAAATAGGAACACTTTTACATTGTTGGTGGGAATGTAAATTAGTTCAACCATTGTGGAATACAGTGTAGCAATTCCTCAAAGACCTAGAACCAGAAATACCATTTGACCCAGGAACCCCATTACTGGGTATATATCCAAAGGAATATAAATTATTCTATTGTAAAGATACATGCACGCATTTGCTCATTGCAGCACTATTCACAATAGCAAAGACATGGAATCAACCCAAATGCCCATCAATGATAGACTAGATAAAGAAAATGTGGTACATATACACCATGGAATACTATGCAGCCATGAAAAGGAACGAGATCATGTTCTTTGAAGGGACATGGATGGAGCTGGAAGCCATTCTCCTCAGCAAACTAACACAGTAACAGAAAACCAAACACTGCATGTTCTCACTTGTAAGTGGGAGCTGAACAATGAGAACACATGGTCACAGGGAGGGAAACATCACACACTGGGGCCTGTTGGAAGGGCAGGAGAAGAGAGAGCATTAGGATAAATAGCTAAATGCATTTAGCTATTTATTTATTTAGCATCAGGATAAATAGCTAATGCATTAAAGTAATTTGTTATAGCAACAATAGGAAATAGTCCCATTTTTCCCTTCTGGGCACTGTAGAACCCACCTCAAGCCCTACTTCTTTTATGAATCCATCTTCACCATGGTTAGGTCCCTGAGAACTGGAGTGGGGTGAGACTCTATGGGCTTCCTAGCTGTCCCCAACCCATCACTAACTATGATGATGTCTACCATCATGTAACACTCTTGTTTCCTGTGCAGTCTGCTATTAAATGAGATAATGGAAGTGAAAGTCCTTTGTCATCACAAAAGTTCTCACCTGGCACTGCTGTTCATAATGTTAATAAAAAGCAAAAGGTGTTAATAATAAGCGAAACTGAGGGCAGTAAGGAGCCATATGGGAGCGCTGCACTTTCTGCTCACTTTTCTGTCAACCTAAGACTGCTCCAAAAAATATAATCTATTAATTTTTAAAAAGTAATGCAAATACAAAGAAAAGTAAAGAAAAAAAGACTCACAATTCAACACCTGCAAATATACAGAAGGCCTTGTTAGCAAGATGTAAAAAAGAGATCAGATGAGAACAGTAATGAAGATACTTTTCAAAGCACAAAAGGAAGCCCACACTATGTGATGAAATGAAGAATCAGGGAACTACGGCTCAATTCCATGCTTCCACAGAAAAGAGGGCATGGCCACACTTGATCATCAGGAATGAGGGACCTCTGGTGTCCCAGACCCTTTCCCTTGGCATATCACAAAAGGAAAATGGACCAGTGTTCCTGCCAAGCGATTTAAATAATGATCCCAAGCCCTCTGCGCCACACCCAGCCTTGTCCCCCTGGAAACCACTTGAATGCGTTCTTAACCATTGTTCACAAGAGAACAGGCAGATCGTCTTACAGGTCCCTTTGATGACTGAATGACTTCAATGCTGAAGGGGTGGCCTGTAAAGGAGAGGGAAGGCTCTCTCCACCCTCAGGCCTCCTTTCTCACCGTGACTCTTTGGGAAGTAAGAGAGGGAATGGCTTCTCTTTTCCTGTGAATCCTCTTCTTTCTGGCTCCAGCAGAAGAGGCTTGAAGGAGACACTGAGGAGTGAGGAGAGGAACACACGCCTTGGTTAATATTCCTAAAGTGTATCCAAGAGCTTGGGAGGAAAGACAAGAATCCTATCTGCAGGCTTCACCTTCTGTTCCCAGTCAGCTAGGCAAAAACAACTTTGTTCATTTCGTGTTTTCAAAAACAGTGCATTATCAGAGGGGTTTTGTTGCTGTTGTTGTTGTTGTTGGGTTTTTCTTTTTAGGGATAGGGTCTGGCTGTGTCACCCAGGCTGGAGTGCAGTGGTGCAATCACAGCTCATGGCAGCCTCTAACTCCTAGCCTCAAGTGATCCTCTCACTGTGGCCTCGAAAGGTGCTGGGATTACAGGCCTCAGCTGTGATGCTGGCCTACAAGAGGGTTTAAGATGCATGAGAGCAGTGATTACAAGACCCTGTAGGGAAGAGAGCAGAGAGAAAAGGGTGCCCTGAGAATAGCAGTGCTCTCTCCACCCTGAGGCCTGTAATGCAAATGGAGAGGGAAACTTATTACTCACTTCAGGTTAGAAAGCGGACAGTTTCATCAGTTGATATTCCAGGGACTTGGCAGTCTGAGATTTATGGACTTAATATAGTTTATTCTTTTGTGGTGTCATTGGTTGGGAAAGTGCAAGATTCCATGTTAATGAAACTCAAAGCAGGAATAATAAACCACATCCCACGGGGAATGGGGGGTTGCCCGTTGAGACTCCCCCTGCATGGGCCCCAACAAACCCCCTGCTTGGGGCAGAACAACAGTCCTTGGGGTGTTATAAACAGCTCCACAGCTCCAGCTGGCTTTCTACCCCTAGACCCCTCCACAGTGAAGCAGCAAGTGTCTCCCAGAAGGGGAGGCCAAAATTAGGTAAAAATACGTGACTTTATGCCGGACCAGATGGGTCTCCTGGGGTTCCTTGGAAATGCGAAGGGGGAAAATGCAGCTCCCTCGTGGGTGTCTATCCTGATGTGTCATCTTGCTGCCCATGGAAACAGCAGCAAAGAGAAACAAACATTTGTTTTATCTTATGGACCTTGCCTCACACAGATACGGGAAAGAATTTTGTAAATAATTGGTTATTTGAAATCAGTGTTTTCCTTTTCTTGATGACATCCTGAAGTACTTGTTACCTGGCAAGCAAGTGACGCAGCTCAGCTGGAAGTTTCAGGTACCAAGAAATTGATTTACTTGAATATTATCATCGAAGCACTACCTTTAAGCACCTAGTTATTAGAGAAGGAAGAGGAATATGTCTGTGAGCCGGCGGCTAGGAGTAATCCTAAGAAAACACAAGTTTTTATGAAGCTGTGGTGTGTCAGGACAGAGTCCGGCAGACCTGGGAGACAGGAGATAAGAGTCATGGTTCCCAGCCCGTCACCAGCAACCTTAAGACTCCTTAAGTACAGTGCATACTCATGGGCGAAACAAAGCGAGAAGCAGCACAGAGGAGCAGCCTGCAACTCTGCTATTTTTAAACTGCCAATTAGAACGCCTAAAATTACGTGGCTAGAACCACCACATCCGCTCAGAGTTAATCATACACTTCTGAGCTGAAGTTTTAAATTTTCTGTTTTCCAAGTCCCTGATCAGAATATTTAAAAAGATTATTTCTTGGCTGCCTCAGGCCCACAGTTGAGTTGTGGTTCAGGATGATTTCTACCGGGAATGGCTTTTCTTGGTCAGAGTTGTTAAAATCTGTCATACACATAGACGCGCGCACACACACACACACACACACGTATATATATATATATTTGGGGTTTTTTTTGGGGGGGGATGAATTTTAAAACATAGAGATTTTAAAACAAAAGAGACAGGCAGAAATGCAAAACAATCCAAAGAGTGACCTAATGGTTCCAAGATTCTGTTTGACCAATCAAATTACAATAGTTAACATGGGCCTGCCCACCACTTACCCTGTTTCTCCTGCTAGTCCTCCTTTCCTCCAGGTCTTGCTCTCTGTGCAGTGAAAGAATATGACATTTTGCTCAGGGCACATGACTCCAGTTCCCTCCACTGACATTGGACCCCAGAGTTCAATTCAAATGAAATGGGAGAGACAGTACATAATTAAAAATCCTCGTCAGGCCCACTTAGAAGACCTATTACAGGGTCCAGGCTTCATGAATGCTGCATGAACCTTATACATGGGTTGAATCCCCAGTAATTCCTGCACTGCCCACGCTGCACACTACCGACTTTGACTATCTGTGCAGCATTTGGCTAGCAGTAGCCTCCCAAAGCCATATGAGAGAGAACAGCTCTGAGGGACAATGAGAACTGAAAGAGAAAAATTCCAAAACAGAAAACACACACACACACACACACACACACACACACACACACACCCCTCAAAACAAAAGGGGCTTTCTGGGTAGCATTTAAGCAAAATTAATTTTACTGAATGGAGGTATTAGAGTTTAGCCCATGCCGTTGTGTGTTTTGAGAAAAGCATATTTCCATGTAGTTATTTAGAAGTTGCATCCTAGGCCGGGTGTGGTGGATCATTCCTGGAATCCCAGTGCTTTGGGAGGCAAAGGATGCAGGAGAATCACTTGCAGCCAGGATTTTAAGACCAGCCTGAGAAACACAGTGAAACTCCCATCTCCACAAAAAGTGTTTTAAAAATTAACCAGGTGTGAGGATGCATGCCTGTACTCCCAGCTGCTTGGGAGGCTGAGCCCAGGAGTTGGAGGCCACAGAGAGCTATGATCCTGCCACTGCACTCCAGCCTGGGCAACAGAGTGAGACCCCCAACTCTAAAAAAAGAAAATAAGAAGTTGCATCCTACCATATTTCTCATGACTGTACATTTATTTACTTAAAGTTCAGCAAGAGGAGAACATTAATTTGTTTTTCTGAGAAAAGATGCATGATATCCTTGAGGACAAACAGAGCAAGAATTTTTCAAATAATGTTCTACAAATTAACAACACCTCAGGAGAGACAGAAAGGGAGCGTGCAGAGCCCTGCGTGCTGCTCTTAGTGACGGCTGGTTGGTGAGAAAGTCTCCTGTCCCTCGGAGCCTCCTGCTCCCCTGCACGCTTAGCCCTGTGAGGCTCTTTTCTGAAACCAGAAATGATACAGAGGAAGGACTCTTGCCATCTGCAGCATCTCCTTCTGAATCAGTCTTCAATGTGCTTTTCAATTATTACATTTCCCAGACAATGCCCCATCCCCTACAATCTTGTATTTAACAAAAGGCTGCCTATACTATTTTTTTTTAAAAAAAGGCAAAAGATGGTGAACACAAAATTAAATGAAAAATTAAATGTGTGCTTATGATTTCTAAACATTTAAAAATGTGTCTGTGTGCATGGCGGAACTGCCACCAAATTATACCTCTTGTGGCTGAAACCACTGTTTAATGTGGTCTTTTTGGTACTTTAATAACTATAACCATTTGAATGAGTGCAAGATGATGAAGGCAGCAGCATGCCAGGTTTCATAGCAGTATCATAAGACAGCTTCAAAGATACAAAATAACAGTGATTCTATTTTATGGTGAGGAAATGAAGTTACACCATAATTAAATAATTGTTCCAAAATTTTAACTAAAAACAAGGAACAAGAAAGAACTAGAACTCAGCAAGGGAGTTCAGATGGAACCCTCGTTTGCACGCTCTTATAATCTAGTCCTTTTCTCATTTACATACTACAGTATATCTTAGTCCTGCCACAATAAATAATATAAGCTCTCTTCTCTCCTGAAAAGAGTTCATTCTAGGGACCAGACAGGGTGCCTATTTCTTTTTAATACTGCCCCTCAGTCTTGTGAGCTCTGATTAAATGGTTTCACATGCTGAGTTAAATAATTGGAGTTGCCTAGTTCCCGACCGTTTGTTTGCCAGCTATAATGAGTGTGGCTGTTTTAAGGGAATGACTGATACACGAAAGCAGCAAGAAAAGCAAACAAGGCATCCTATTCAGAGAACGTGAAGAACGAAAAGTTACCACGGCCCAGCCTCCTGGGCACACCCCCACGCCCCTCGCCCACCCCACACCTCCACACTCAGAAATTGCAAATCTACATTCAGAGCACAATGCTTTCAACTGGCAAGCTGCCTGAAAAATTAGAATGCTAGTAATGCTAAGGCCTGGCTCCCAGCCGCTGTTTTGTTTTTGTCATTTACCAGCTGAGTATCCTTGAGCAAGCTGCTTCATTGTTCTGGGGCTGCAGTTTCCTCATCTGCCAAAGGAAAAGACCAACAGGACCTCAGTGACATTCTGTGCTTCCTCGTAGGGAAGGTGGTTAAAGTTATTTTAATGAAGGCCACCGTGATCACCCAGAGGCCCCACTGGAGAGTCCAGGAGCTGTAGAGTGTTATTTTATGTATTCCAAAGGAAGGGGAAGGTCTATACTGAAAAATGGACTCTATGTCTACACTTAAAAGCTTAAATTTTAATATGGCAGTAACATATCAAACTAGGAAGAGAAAAATAATAAAGGAGTGTATGTACAATACTTGCTTTTTATGTATTATATAAAAATAGGTCTTGATGTTTGAGAATTCATGAAAATATCTACAGAGCATCTTCTATATGGTCCACACTGAACTGGGGACTCAGGAAAGGACAAGACACAACCTTCAAGGTGCTACAAGTTTAGTAGGTGTCATGGAGTACTGGGAACCCAGAGGAGGCATGTCTAATTCTGCCTGGGGTGAGAGGTCAAGGAAGACTACCTAAAGGTAAAATGTGAGCTGAGCCTTCAAAGCAAGTAGGAGTTCACCACATAGAAAGGTTAAGGATCCAAGGCAGAGAAAATACAATGGGCCCAGGAACACAGGCTGGAGAGAGCTGCTGCAAAGGGCTTAGAACAGCTGGAGTTAGGGGGTGTTGGGATGGGAAGGGGCAAGAAAGAAGCTGGAGAGGAGAACAGAGAGGAGCCATGAGGAGCAGACACAGAAGGGCCTGGGGGGCTGGGATTCACCCACAGCACAGCTCTGGGGCACCTGGAGGGTGGGTGTTGAATAATGGATCATGTTTATGTTGAAGGAAGATTATTCTGATAGCACAGATTTTGGATTAGAGTGGGAGGGATGGGGAGTGGGAGGGTGAAACAAAGATGCAAGCATGAGAGAGTTTCCTGGTAGTGGTGACCATATTGAGGTTAAAATACAGAGATTTCTGTCCATACATTATGAGAAGGGCACCTAAGGCAGGGGGTAAGCACACTGAGGCCCATGGGCCAAATTCTGCCCTGCCCCTACCTGGTTTTGAACAACCCCTGATCATTTTTAAATGATTTAAAAAAAACACACACACAAAGGAAGACTAAGATTCATGGTACATGAGAATAACATGAAATTCAAGTTTCTGTGCCCATAAAGTTTAACTGGAGCCCAGCCAGGCCTCTGAGTTTATGATTGTCTGTGGCTGCCTTAGCACTACCAAGGCCAAGTTAGTTGCAATGGATCATGTGACTTGCAAAGCCAAAAATACTACCTGGCCCTTGATAGAAAAAGTTCGCAGGCCCTGGCCTAAGACTTACAGGTGAGAGGAAAGAATACAAATTTCTTGAGAGCAGAGATAATGTTTTCTCATCTCCATGCCCAGCTTACGCCTGGCTTCTAATAAATATTAAAAGACTGCTGAATGAAGGAATGAGTGAGGACCAGGTGGGAAAGGTCCTAAAACTATGACGATGACAAGGCAGCCCCAGAGACCGGCAAGGTACTTTACCTTGGCGGGATGATCTTTAGACCTGAGAAGGGCCCAGTGCCTCCCACTGTGCACCCAATATGTTCTACTGCCTTTTGTGGGGTGGAGAGTGGGGGTAGACACAGAAAAACCCAAGTGAGTAACACAAAAAGATTCATTCACCTTTTTTCACTCTTTAATTTAAAAATAATTATGAGGTACCTACAAGAAGTCAGAGCTGGGCTAAGTCCTGGGGATACATCTGGAATACAACACGACACTTCTAATTTTCTATTCCCTTGTTCCTCCCCTCCAGTTCATTTTCCTCCCAGATACTAGGGTAATTTTTCAGAAACACAGAAGAGTTTCTGAAACATACATTTCAGCCTTTCCAAGGAGAAAGTCCAAACCCCGGACCATGGCAGACAAGCCCTCTGTAGGCTGGTTCTCCTTTCTGACCCACGCTCCCAGGATATTTAGTTACTTTTGGTTTCCCAAAGGGGTCAGGCTATTTTATGACTATGAGCCTTTGTTCTTGCTTGTCCCTCTGTCAGGAAGGTGACCTCCTACACTTCCAACACCTACTCATCCAATATAATTCAGCTCCAAGGGACTAGTAATGGAGTTGGCAGGTGTGAGGACAGCACATGGAGATGGTCTTTACAGAGTTAGTGGGCAAGAGTGGCAGAGAGAAGGCAAGCCTGGATGCTCAAAACGATTGAGTCCCCAAGGCCCTGTTTATTAGGGGTGAGCCTGGAGGTAAAACAGCAGGGGCAGCCTTAGAGCTGAGGTTGGGACTCAGGGATGGGGTTGCTTTCAGGCTATCAGAAGCTATTGATTTGTTTTTTTTTTTTTTTTTGAGACAGAGTCTCACTCTGTCACCCAGGCTGGAGTGCACTGGCACGATCTCAGCTCACTGCAAGCTCTGCCTCCTGGGTTCACACCATTCTCTTGCCTCAGCCTCCTGAGTAGCTGGGATTACACCACAGCTCTGCAAAGCTGCTGTAGCCAGACTGCCTCTCTAGATTCATCCTCTCTAGGCAGGACATCTCTGAAAGAAAGGCAGCAGCCCCACTCAGGGGCCTATAGATAAAACTCCCATCTCCCTGGGACAGAGCACCTAGGGGAAAAGGAGGCTGTGGGTGCAGCTTCAGCAGACTTAAACGTTCTGCCTGCTGGCTCTGAAGAGAGCAGCGGATCTCCCAGCACAGTGCTCAAGCTCTGCTAAGGGACAGACTGCCTCCTCAAGTGGGTCCCTGACCCCCATGCCTCCTGACTGGGAGACACCTCCCAGGAGGGGTCGACAGACACCTCATACAGGAGAGCTCCGGCTGGCATCTGGCAGGTGTCCCTTTGGGATGAAGCTTCTAGAGGAAGGAACAGGCAGCAATCTTTGCTGTTCTGCAGCCTCCACTGGTGATACCCAGGCAAAAAGGGCCTGGAGTGGACCTCCAGCAAACTCCAGCAGACCTGCAGCAGAGGGCCCTGTTAGAAGTTAAACTAACAAACAGAAAGGAATATCATCAACATCAGCAAAAAGGATGTCCACACAGAAACCCCATCCAAAGGTCACCAACATCAAAGACCAAAGGTAGATAAATCCACGAAGATGAGGAAAAACCAGCACAAAAAGGCTGGAAATTCCAAAAACCAGAACATCTCTTCTCCTCCAAAGGATCACAACTCCTCACCAGCAAGGGAACAAAACTGGATGGAGAAGGAGTTTGACGAATTGACAGAAGTAGGCTTCAGAAGGTGGGTAATAACAAACTCCTCAGAGCTAAAGGAGTATGTTCTAATGCAATGCAAGGTAGCTAAGAACCTTGAAAAAGGGTTAGAGGAATTGCTAACTAGAATAACCAGTTTAGAGTAAAACACAAATGGCCTGATGGAGCTGAAAAACAGCACGAGAACTTTGTGAAGCATACACAAGTATTAATAGCCAAATCGATCAAGCAGAAGAAAAGATATCAGAGATTGAAGAGGAACTTAATGAAATAAGGCATGAAGACAAGATTAGAGAAAAAAGAATGAAAAGAAATGACCAAAGCCTCCAAGAAATATGGGACTATGTGAAAAGACCAAACCTACATTTGATTGGTGTACCTGAAAGTGATGGGGAGAATGGAACCAAGTTGGAAAACACTCTTCAGGATATTATCCAGGAGAACTTCCCCAACCTAGCAAGAAGGCCAACATTCAAATTCAGGAAATACAAAGAACACCACAAAAATACTCCTCAAGAAGAGCAACCCCAAGACACATAATCATCAGATTCACCAAGGTTGAAATGAAGGAAAAAATGCTAAGGGCAGTTAGAGAGAAAGGTCGGATTACCCACAAAGGGAAGCCTGTCAGACTAATAGCAGGTCTCTCTGCAGAAACCCCACAAGCCAGAAGAGAGTGGGGGCCAATATTCAACATTCTTAAAGAAAAGAATTTTCAACCCAGAATTTCATATCCAGTCAAACTAAGCTTCATAAGCAAAGGAGAAATAAAATCCTTTACAGACAAGCAAATGCTGAGAGATTTTGTCACCACCAGGCCTGCCTTACAAGAGCTCCTGAAGGAAGCACTAAATATGGAAAGGAAAAACCGGTACTAGCCACTGCAAAAACATGCCAAATTGTAAAGACCATCGACACTACAAAGAAACTACATCAACTAATGGGCAAAATAATCAGCTAGCATCATAATGACAAGATCAAATTCATACATAATAATATTAACCTTAAATGTAAATGGACTAAATGCCCCAATTAAAAGACACACGCTGGCAAATTGGATAGAGTCAAGACCCATTGGTGTGCTATATTCGGGAGACCCATCTCATGTGCAAAGACACATAATAGGCTCAAAATAAAGGGATGGAGGAATATTTACCAAGCAAATGGAAAGCAAAAAATAATAATAATAATAAGCAGGGGTTGCAATCCTAGTCTTCTGTAAAACAGACTTTAAACCAACAAAGATCAAAAGAGATAAAGAAGGCCATTACATAATGGTAAAGGGATCGAGGCAACAAGAAGAGCTAACTATCCTAACTATCCTAAAGCACCCAGATTCATAAAGCAAGTTCTTAGAGACCTACTTAGAGACCTACAAAGAGACTTAGACTTCCACACAATAATAGTGGGAGACATTAACACCTGACTGTCAATATTAGACAGATCAACAAGACAGAAAATTGACAAGGATATTCAAGACTTGAACTCAGCTCTGGACCAAGCGGACCTAATAGACATCTAAAGAACTCTCAACCCCAAATCATCAGAATATACATTCTTCTCAGCACCACATCACACTTATTCTAAAATGGACCCCATAATTGGAAGTAAAACACTTCTCAGCAAATACAAAAGAATGGAAATAATAACAAACAGTGCCTCAGACCACAGTGCAATCATATTAGAACTCAGGATTAAGAAATTCACTCAAAACCACACAAATATATGGAAACTGAACAACCTGCTCCTGAATGGCCACTGGGTAAATAACAAAATTAAGGCAGAAAGAAATAAGTTCTTTGAAACCAATGAGAACAAAGACACAATGTACCAGAATCTCTGGGACACAGCTAAAGCAGTGTTTAGAAGGAAATTTATAGCACTAAATGCCCACAGGAGAAAGTGGGAATGATCTAAAATCGACACCCTAACATCACAATTAAAAAAACTAGAGAAACAAGAGCAAACAAATTCAAAAGGTAGCAGAAGACAAGAAATAACTAAGATCACAGCAGAAATGAACGAGACAGAGACATGAAAAACCCTTCAAAAAAATCAATAAATCCAGGACCCGGTTTTTTGAAAAGATTAACAAAATAGATAGACCTCTAGCCAGATTAATAAAGAAGAAAATAGAGAAGAATCAAATGGACACAATAAAAAATGATAAAGGGGATATCACCACTGATCCCACAGAAATATAAACTACCATCAGAGAATACTGTAAACACCTCTATGCAAATAAACTAGAAAATCTAGAAGAAATTGATAAATTCCTGGACACAGACACCCTCCCAAGACTAAACCAGGAAGAAGTCGAATCCCTGAATAGACCAATAACAAGTTCTGAAATTGAGGCAGTAATTAATAGCCTATCTGCCAAAAAAAGCCTAGGACCAGAGGGATTCACAGCCAAATTCTACCAGAGGTATGAAGAGGAGCTGGTACCATTCCTTCTGAAAATGTTCTAAACGATAGAAAAAGAGGGACTCCTCCCTAACTCATTTTATAAGACCAGCATCATCCTGATACCAAAACCTGGCAGACGCACAACAAAAAAAGAAAATTTCAGGCAAATATCCCTGATGAACATCGATGTGAAAATCCTCAATAAAATACTGGCAAAAAGACTCCAGCAGCACATCAAAAAGCTTATCCATCACGATCAAGTTGGCTTCATCCCTGGGATACAAGGCTGGTTCAACATATGCAAATCAATAAACGTAATCCATCACATAAACAGAACCAATGTCAAAAACCACATGATTATCTCAATAGATGCAGAAAAGGCCTTTGACAAAATTCAACACCACTTCATGCTAAAAACTCTCAATAAACTAGATATCGACGGACTGTATCTCAAAATAATAAGAGCTATTTATGACAAACCCACAGCCAATATCATACTAAATGGACAAAAGCTGGAAGCATTCCCTTTGAAAACCGGCACAAGACAAGGATGCCCTCTCTCACCACTCCTATTCAATATAGTATTGGAAGT
Organism: Pongo pygmaeus; assembly: GCF_028885625.2. Taxonomy (NCBI): domain Eukaryota; kingdom Metazoa; phylum Chordata; class Mammalia; order Primates; family Hominidae; genus Pongo; species Pongo pygmaeus. The sequence goes on along the minus strand of NC_072388.2, from coordinate 54,668,520 downwards.
TCTGGCCAGGGAAATCAGGCAAGAGAAAGAACTAAAGGGTATTTAAATAGGAAGACAGGAAGTCAAATTGTCTCTGTTTGCAGATGACATGATTGTATATTTAGAAAACTCCATTGTCTCAGCCCAAAATCTCCTTAAGCTGATAAGCAACTTCAGCAAAGTCTCAGGATACAAAATCAGTGTGCAAAAATCACAAGCATTCCTATACACCAATAATAGACAAACAGAGAGCCAAATCATGAGTGAACTCCCATTCACAATTGCTACTAAGAGAATAAAATACCTAGAAATCCAACTTACAAGGGATGTGAAGGACCTCTTCAAGGAGAACTACAAACCACTGCTCAAGGAAATAAGAGAGGACACAAATAAATGGAAGAACATTCCATGCTCATGGATAGGAAGAATCAATATCGTGAAAATGGCTATACTCCCCAAAGTAATTTATAGATTCAATGCTATCCCCATCAAGCTACCATTGACTTTCTCCACAAAATTAGAAAAAACTACCTTAAATTTCATATGGAATCAAAAAAGAGCCCTTATAGTCAAGACAATCCTAAGCAAAAAGAACAAAGCTGGAGGCATCACGCTCTCTGACTTCAAACTATACTACAAGGCTACACTGACCAAAACAGCATGGTACTAGTACCAAAACAGAGATATAGACCAATGGAACAGAACAGAGGCCTCAGAAATAACACCACACATCTACAACCATCTGATCTTTGACAAACCTGACAAAAACAAGCAATGGGGAAAGGATTCCCTTTTTAAAAAATGGTGTTGGGAAAACTAGCTAGCCATATGCAGAAAACTGAAACTGGACCCCTTCCTTACACCTTATACAAAAATTAACTCAAGATGGATTAAAGACTTAAATGTAAGACCTAAAACCATAAAAAACCTAGAAGATAAACCTAGGCAATACCATTCAGGACACAGGCATGGGCAAAAACTTCATGACTAAAACACCAAAAGCGATGGCAACAAAAGCCAAAATTGACAAATAGGATCTAATTAAACTAAAGAGCTTCTGCATAGCAAAATAAACTATCATTAGAGTGAACAGGCAACCTACAGAATGGGAGAAAATTTTTGCAGTCTATCCATCTGACAAAGAGCTAATATCCAGAATCTACAAGGAACTTAAACAAATTTACAAGAAAAAAACAAACAACCCACCCCATCAAAAAGTGGGTGAAGGAGATAAACAGACACTTCTCAAAAGAAGACATTTATGTGGCCAACAAACATGGAAAAAAGCTCATCATCACCGGTCGTTAGAGAAATGCAAATCAAAACCACAATGATATACCATCTCAAGCCAGTTAGAATGGCGATCATAAAAAAGTCAGGAAACAACAGATGCTGGAGAGGATATGGAGAAATAGGAACGCTTTTACACTGTTGGGAGTGTAAATTAGTTCAACCATTGTGGAAGGCAGTGTGGTGATTCCTCAAGGATCTAGAACTAGAAATACCATTTGACCCAGCAATCCCATTACTGGGTATACACCCAAAGGATTATAAATCATTCTACTATAAAGACACACGGACCTGTATGTTTATTGCAGCACTATTCACAATAGGGAAGACTTGGAAATAACCCAAATGCCCATCAATAATAGACTGGATAAAGAAAATGTGGCTCATATACACCATGGAATACTATGCAGCCTTAAAAAAGGATGAGTTCATGTCCTTTGGAGGGACATGAATGAAGCTAGAAACCATCATTTTCAGTAAACACAGGAACAGAAAACCAAACACCACATGTTCTCACTCATATGTGGGAGTTGAACAATGAGAACACATGGACACAGGGAGGGGAACATCACACACTGAGGCTTGTCGGGGGCTGGTGGGCTAGGGGAGGGATAGCATTAGGAAAAATACCTAATGTAGATGACGGGTTGATGGGTGCAGCAAACCACCACGGCATGTGTATACCTATGTAACAAACCTGCACATTCTGCACATGTTTCCCAGAACTTAATGTATAGTAATAATATATATGTATCCAACTAGAATGACTAAAATTAAAAAGATTGATGATGCCGAGTGTTGGTGAGGATATGGAGTAACAAACTTTCGAACAATGCTGATTAGAATCCAAAATTAATTCAATCATTTTGGAAAACAATCTGGCAGTTTCTCATAAAGTAAAACATACACTTATGACCCAGCAATTCCACAGAGACCTTTTACATGGTTGCTCATAGCAAAAATCTGGAACAACCCAAATGTCCATCAAAAAGTGAACAGATAAACGAACTGCAATATAGCCCAGCAATGGACTACTACTTACCAATTAAAAGGAATGAATCAATCAGAAATGCAAAAAAAAGAATGAATCTCAAAACATTATGCTGAGAGAAATAAGCTAGACATACAAAAATATGCTATATAACACCATATTTATAAAATTCTAGAAAAGGCACCAATTATACGGATGGATAGCAGATCGTTGGATGGCTGGACCCAGGGGTACGCGGGGATTGAGTGCAAAAAACAGGAAACTTTCTTGGGTGATGGAAATGTTCTGTATCTTGATTGTGGTGATGGTTACAGGGGCATATACTATCATCAAAACTGATCAAACTTTGTACTTAAAATGAGTCCATATAGGTATGGCCCTAACAAAAGGTTATGCAAATTATATCTCAATAAAGTTGACAAAAAATAAATGATCCAGGCCCCACAAAATAGTTGAATGAAAAGCTCTGTAGACTAGGCCCTGACCTGCGTGTTCAACAGGCCCTAAAGGTCATTAGGTCATTCAGTTGGTCCTGTTTGCGAATCATCTCATTACCATTTTGCTGAGCTGCTTAAAATACCATAGCCATGCTTCTTCCTTCAGATCTCTCTTCATCACCCTGGCTTTTAAAGAGGAATGGCAGCATCACAGTCTCTCAGAAGAGACTTCATTAAACTAGAAGAAACCTTGTAAAGTCACACTGGCCAATCCTCTGCCTCTGGGCAACCCCAGACATAAACCTGCTCCTTGGGTTCTGCTTAGCCTCACTGCACACAGAAGAGGACTCCAGGGTGTCCTTGAAATGAGCTCCGAGTGGGCTTTATGCTCAGAGTCCTGAGCGGGGGACACCTTCCAAGGGAAGCCCAAACCCAGATCTCCTGGAAGTGAGCATAGGAGCCCCTGCCCTTCCCAACACTCTCAAGTGAGCCAACGGACACGGCAGTCTAGTGTGTATTCCACAAGCAGTGCAGAGCTTCTGCAGTTAGATTACTTACAGTTCTGCACATTCTTACAGGCAACTGTGCTTGATTTTTAAAAACATGTGTCAACTAATAGGTTGCAGGAAGTTACCATTTTTAACTAAAATAAATATGCCGTTTTAGAAAAGCACAAGTAATTTTGTGTCTGTGATGATTCTCAGGATGGTTCAGGAGTTTAGAGTGTAATGCAATGCATGGCGCTGCCCATGACAAACTGCTGATAACCCATAAGAAATGCATTATGGGTTAAGTTAAATTACCATCCAAACACTACTAATAAATCACAGCCAAAGGTAGAAATGAGTATTTATATTCTCTCTGGCAATAGAGATTTCACCTTCCTGGAGGCTGACTACCTGTCTTGATCAGGGCTGCTGCTCTGTAGGCGCCGGCATCAATAGAACAGATCTATAAAATGAAACTAACGTCACAAAGTAACTGCTGCATAAAGAACAGTTTGAATTACAAAATCTTCTGACAATGCCAAAGAAAATTCAATACCTAAATCCAAAAGATATTTTACAGGATTATTGGGAAGATTATTTTTATTATTGCTTTTATTTTTATCTTTTAAAATTTTGTTCCGTTATAAGGAAGCCTGATTGTGTAGAACAATTCCTCATTCGGACCCTTCATTAAGTAAACGTAGAGTAGAACAGATCAATATCCTTAAATAATATAAGACAAAACTACATGTACTACACAGCTCTTGGAAGAATGATGGAACAAAATATCCTTTCCATCAGTACATCTTGGATATATCCAGCACTGGGACAAAAAGGGAAAGGCTTTGATACCTCAAGAAAACAGATGAGAACATTTGTCCACCCTAGCAGCAGTATCTGGAGTTAGGAATGAAAGAGTTTTTCTGGAGTAACAGGGGGGGACATTTGTAGTGAGCATGATAGTAACTACTCCTTAAAGAGTGCTGTCTGTTGTGATGGTACAAGCATCAAAGAGTTATTGTGAAGATGAGTGAAAGAATGTACATGAAGCACATAGTATAGTTTAGGGGGCACTTAGGGGGCTTCTTAAAGAGTAATTACCATCATCTTTTTTTTTTAGAAAAAAAAGAATTTCTATTCTAAATTCTATATTTAGAATAGAAATATTCTAAAATATTTCTATTTTAGAAATAGGAAAACTGAGGAGCAGAGACTCAGTAGCCTGCCTAGAGTCATAAATGGTAAATGACAGAACAGGATTCAAACTAATATCTGAGTGAGTCTAAATCCATGGTTGTAACCAATCTCTAGTACCTGTGTAAACCTGCTGAGAAAATGTAGCTGAGTAAGCCTGCTGAGAAAATGATTCCCTTCAATACAGAACTACTGCCCTTGGTCCAGGTCAGTAACTGAGGTTTTTTATTTTTTCTTATTGAGGCTTCTCTCGGAGGTTTATATTTATCAGGGCACATGAGCTAGATGAGAGGGGTTCACAGGCTGAAGTGTATGTGGAGGAGGGGAGAGACAGTGACAGGCTAAAGAAATTGCATTGTGTAAATCCTCCTTGGAAGTACCCTGGCTCCTGCACCTTCTCCACACACCCTGTTCCAAATTGACTTAGCTTTCAAAGGTATACAGACCACACAGACATCTGATCTGCGTTGCTGAGATTTGTCCTACATCTATGGTGAATTTAGGCAACATATTCCATTTTTTTTAACTACTTGTTTCCTGGCTTCTTTCAAGAAAACACAAAAGTGTCTAAAGTTAAGTATATATAATGAGTTCTTCTTTTCATGAGGAACAACATTTCAGCCCTGAATGATGAAAATCATTTAGTTTGCCTCTAGTTGAGGACACAGATCAATCCATACTCAGAAAGTATTGCAGAAACCAGAAACCAAAAATGTTTGTAGACAGCACTGAGATGGGTTCTGTTGCTAGGGTGCCCACTGATGCACACATTGATAAGGGCTCCATAACATCATATTAATAAAGTTGATGTGTCTTTGGTTGACTGGCCAACTACGGTTGCCTTCAAAGTTATTAAACTTCAGACAAGGCTCAAGATTTATTAAGAGATCTTCTGCCCGATAGTCTGCATAGTGATTTTCTTACAGCAGTTGCTGCTATCATGTTCAGCCACTGGGTAAATTTCCAGCAACCAAGGTTTTGAGAGAAACTGAAATCAAATTTAATATAATTCAACTACAACAAGAATGCAACCAAAAAATAGAAAATGCCAGATACAAATGATTTCCTCAGACAATTATACATAATTGACATTAAAGAAGAATTGCTTCAGGAACCCAGGAATCTAGGGAACAAAATTTTTGCTTTACATAAAAACACTGTTGGTTCATTATCATCATCTTTATCATCATCATCATCATCATCATCAAGGCTAACATTTACCGACCACTTACCCCACATGAGGCATTGTGCTAGGCACTTTATTATCTCATTTATTCCTCCCCCAAACTCTATGAAATAGATACAATTATTATCTTTACTTTTACAGTGAGATTCCCAAGGTTTAAAGCAAGTGACTTACCTACACTTACATGGTTTCAAGTGGCAAAGCTAAAGTCAACTCAAGTCATCTGGTTCAGAGTCCACATGGTCACTGTGACACCAGGTATTGCGCTCTATACTTTTCATGGATTCAATTTTGACTAGAGTTCTATGTGGTAGGTACCAGCATGTATTGGGCATAAACTTTGTGTGGTTTCTCAATTCTCTTGGTCACCTGCTTCATTCCAAAGGCGTCTCTCAGGCTGCATCACTGTGGGCACCTTTATTGTGCCCCTGCCCAGCACCCCTGGCTGATCAGCATCCACGTGAACCCCTGGGTCTGCCCAGCTTTCAACCACACCTGCTGAGCCTCATCATCTCTGAATCCCCTTCTGTTTCCGCACTGGGATCAAATGCCACACTGCAGACCATTGGGGTGGGATTCCTGAGCAGTCACCAAAGGGCTAGAAGATGCAACCTTGAAGCTGGGGAGAAGGTAGTTGCTAACGAGGTCAATCTGTACCAGTGGGAGACAAGAGATAGTAAGGGATTGAACCAGTAAGTCCCTCTCCTTTCTCCCCTGCATGAATAGCTCTGAGATACAGTTTCTATAAACTTTCTAATGAATACCCCACTGAACAACTTCCTGTAAAGTGGTGGCCAGCCCAGTGGCACATGGCATCACATTTTTCCTCATCTTTCCTTGCCTTGCTTCCCTACTTCCCTTTCCATGCATGGCTCTGGGTTTGCACTTGTCAAAAGAAAGCTTCAGTGCTTTAATCCTTGCCTTGGCTCTTCTTCCTAGAAGTCTAGGCCAAGTATCGTCTCAACCTTACATCTTAAAGAACTGGGTTTCTGGGAAATAAAGTGACTTGCCATAGATAACATATCCACCAAGGCAGAACAAGTATTCAAACTGAATACTAGCAAACTCAAAAGCCTAGTGTTGACTGAATTTCAGATTTCTGATTTCAGAAACTCGGTAATTGCATTGTTTTAAGCCTGTAGGAGTCTAGTAAGTTGACATGAAATTCACATATTCGCTCAGTCCTGAATCATGAACATGCATGTAGACTACCACACACTCATGCACATGACCTCAGGAAGCAAACTCAAGTTGGAGGTACAGTGCTTCCTGTGCTATTTTACTCATAATCTTTGAATTGCTCTTAATATTAATTGCAAACTTTTTTCTGATATAGTATATCTTTCTTTTCTGGTTTAAGTAAAATTAAGTAAATATCTGTTGGAAATCATCTACATGCAATGTACTGGGCAAACCACTCGACTGTTTCTGAATCTGATGCTGCTTATATATAACCTGGCCGGGAGAGCATCCACAGTTTGATTAGCCTTGAGCATACCCCTGCCCTGGAATTCCAAATGAGCTAGATAGGGGTCTTTCTCTGAATTCTGGAGCACCCATCCTCAATCCTAATTGGAACACACAGAGAGATGTATAAAATTATCTCAAGAGACATAGAACATTTTCTTCAAAAATGTCTGAGCAAATTAACCTCAATGCTTTTATTTATTTATTGTTTTTGAGAAACAAGTGTATGCTATCCTTCACTTTCAGTTAGAAAAGGCATTAGATAAAATCAAGCTAAATAAGATGGCATGTGGATGTCCAAAAAATGGTGGGGATTATGCTTTTAAAGCATGTAGGAAATCATCAAAATCTTGTGTCTGACCTGTGAGGATAAAAATAGATTAAACCATTTCTTTGGAGAAAAGTATTAGAACCAATGCCTAGCGATTAGGCTTCAAAAAGTCAGCTCCTTCAGAATACAAAGAGGTGCTTGTGTTACTTTCCATCGTCAAAGCTTTTTGAAATATTGTGAAACAAGAAACATCAGCTTATCTCTGTCTGAGGTGAATGCACAGAATGAGGGAAGGATAAACTCACAGCCCAGGACAAAGAGAGAATTCTCCTGCATTTTCCCAGGCTGTCTCCCCATCACCCAGAGGCTTGGGGGATGCCATCTACCACCAACCCTCTGGAAACAGTCCTAGTTTCTGCAAGGTGCTGCTCTCAAGATACTGCAAGTGGCATTTTAAAGACTTCTTTTATAACTTCATTTGCAGCCCTTACCATTGGTAAAACGATTCATCTTCCTCAACATCCTTTTTCAAATTTTTGTCCTCTCCCTTCTGGTAAGAGTCAAGATAGAATCCTTATACGGCTCTCTTCTAAATGGAATGCTCATGAGCTGTAGATGATTTAAATATGTCCCCTCTAAACTGTCTTAGTTTTGGAACCTCCCAAAAGAGGTCCCCAGATGAAGACTTGAGTGACAGTAGTTTATTTGAGTGGTGATTCCTGGGCATAGAATTGAGGGAGTGGGAACATGAGATAGGCAGGGGAGAAAGCCAATAATGAGTGTGTTAATGGGAGGGTTACTACTATGGGTAGCTGAGGCTCGAGTCCCCTGGAGAGCACACCTCAGAATCACCACACTGGAGGACAGAGAGTTGAGTCTTATCCACCTTTGCCATCTCCCATTGGTGGAGGGTTGCCTCAGGGGCATGAGCTCCCCTGCACTTCCAACTTATCCCCAAGAATTCATGGAGGCATGGGGAGACTGCAGGAGGAACCACGCAGGCAGAGAAGTGAGTGGCAGGTGCTTGAGGAGGGAAGTTGTTGGTGTGTTGAAAACTGTTTTCCCCTGCAGCTGCAGGCGGACTCAGGTGGGCCAGGGAATATGAGGCAGGCAACTACCTTCCTCTTACTCCCACCTCTCTCCTCTCAAATATGCTTTGAAAGTCCTTGACAAAGTTGCCTTACAAAAGAATTATACCTCTGGCCCTTACTAGATATGTTATCATATGCTGACTTTAACCTCTCTGGATCTCAAATCCTTCAAGATGAAGGTGGTAACAGTATCCACTTTATATGGTTTTTGAGGAGACTAAAATATGGCAATACATGTAAAGCCCTTAGCACAGCATCAGCACAGCACTCAATAAAATACTGGCAATTGTTATGAGCTTTGTTTTGTATTTATAAGAAGTTTTTGGTTTCCTAATGCACATAAAAGTGATGTTTATACTATATTGTAGTCTATGAAGTGAGCAAAAGCATATGTCTAAAAAGAAACATATACAGCTTAATTTTAAATTACTTTGTTGCTAAAAGATTCTAACAGTCATCTGAGCCTTCAGTGAATCATAACCGTTTTACTGGGAGAGGGTTTTGCTTCAGTGTTGATAGCTGCTGACTGATCAGGGTAATGGTTGCTGAAGGCTGGGATAGCTGTGGAACTTTCTTAAAATAAAGACAGAAATGAACTTTGCCATATTGATAGACTCTTCCTTTCATGAAAGTTTTCTCTGTAGCATGAAATACTTTTTGAGAGCGTTTAACCCACAGTAGAACTCTTTTCGAAATGGAGGTCAGCCCTCTCAAACCCTGCCACTGCTTTATCAATCAACTAAGTTTATGGAACATTCTAAGTCCTTTGTTGTCATTTCAACAATGTTCACAGCATCTTCACCAGACGTAGATTCCATCTGAAGAAACCACTGTCTGCTCATCCATAATAAGCAACTCTTCATTCTTTAAAGTTTTATCAGAGATTGTAGCAGTTCAGTTACATCTTCAGGCTCTACTTTTTTTTTTTCTTTTATTATTATTATTATTATTATTATTATTATTATACTTTAGGTTTTATGGTACATGTGCGCAAGAACAAAAAACCAGGCTCTACTTTTAACTCTAGTTTTCTTGCTATTTCTACCACATCTGCAATTAATTTCTCCATATGAAGCCTTGAAGCCCCCAAAGACATCCATTGATTTTTTGACCTCCTCCCATTAATTATGAATGTACTTCATGGCATCTAGAATGGTGAATCCTTTCCAGAAGGCTCTCAATTGACTTTGCCCAGATCCATCAGAAGAATCACTATCTATGGCAGCTAAAGACTTACAAAATATATTTCTTAAATAATAAGACTTGAAAGTTGAAATTACTTCTTGATGCATAGGCTGCAGGATGGATGTTATATAAGTAGGCATGAAAATAATACTAATTACCTTGTACATCTCCACCAGTGCTCTTGAGTGACTAAATGCATTGTCAATGATCAGTAATATTTTGAAATGAATATTAAATGAGCAGTGGGTCTCAACACTAGAATTAAAGTATTCAGTAAGCTGTGCTATAAATAGATATGCTGTTATCCAGACTTGGTTCTATTTATAGAGTACAGGTAAAGTAGCTTGAGCAAAATCCTTAAGGGCCCTAGGATTTTCAGAATGGAAAATGAGCATTGGCTACAACATATACTCACCAGCTCCACTAGCTTCTAACCAGAGAGTCAGCCTGCACTTTGAAGCTTTGAAGTCAGGCATTGACTTCTCCTCTCTAGCTAGGAAGGTCCTAGATGGCATCTTCTTCCAATGGAAGGCTGTTTCCTCTACATCGAGAATGTATTGTTCAGTGTAGCCACCTTTATCAATTACCTTAGCTAGAGCTGGATAACTTGCTGCAGCTTCTAAGTTAGCACTTGTTACTTTACCTTGAACTTTTATGTTATGGAGACAGCTTATTTCCTTAAACTTCTTGAACCAACCTCTGCTAGCTTCCAACTTTTCTTCTGCGACTTCCTCACCTCTCTCAGCCTTTATCAACAATGAAGCTGTTTCATTTTCTTATTATTCATGTGTTCACTGGAGTAGCACTTTCCATTTCCTTCAAGAACTTTTCCTTTGTTTTCACAACTTGGCTGATTGATGCAAGAGGCCTAGCTTTTGGCCTGTCTTAGGTTTTGACATGTCTTCCTCACTAAGCTTAATCTTTTCTAGCTTTTGATTTAAAGTGAGAGACAGGGACTCTTCCTTTCATTTGAACACTTAGAGGCCATTGCAGGGTTCTTAATTGGCCTTATTTTAGTATTGTTGTGTCTCAGGGAATGGGGAGGCCCGAGGAGAGAGGCAGAGAGACAGATGACTGTTGGAGCAGTCAGAACACACACAACATTTATCGATTAAGTTCACCATCTTATATGGGCACGGTTTGTGGTGCCCCAAAACAACTACAGTAGTAACATTGAAAATCACACTGATCATAGATCACCATAACAGATAAAATAATAATTTTAAAAAGTTTGAAATATTGCAAGAATTACCAGAATGTGGTACAAAGACACAAAGTGGGCACCTGATGTTTGGAAAACTGATGCTGATAGACTTACTTGACACAGGGTTGCCACAAATCAATTTGCAAAAAAACACACACAATATCTGCAAAGCACAATAAAGCAAAGTGCAATAAAATGAGGTATGCCTATACTTTGGTTCAGTGCACCGAGGAGCCATTGAAGTCTTTTAACCAGGGAAGTGATATGGTCAAAGCAGTACTTTAGGAAGACTTATTCAGCAATATGTATGGGTGAGTCATGGCAGGGAAAGAAGGGAAGGTGGAGGTCAGTTTAGTAAGCTTTGTCTCCTCATCGCTTTTTTGGCATTAAAAACCATAAAAGCCACGTTGATTGTAAGTATAGAGTTTGCACATTGGGCTCTCTTACACATCCAATAACAAGAAGCAGTTCTCTCATCAATCATCTGGGTTCCATTACTACTTGGAAACGATTTTGTATCATTAACTACCTGGCCCCACATGTTTCTCAGACTCTCCATAGGGTAGGGCCAAGCCTCTTCTATTGATGCCTATTTTTATTTCAGCCAGACCACAGTAAATATGACTTGTGCCTAACATGCTTCACACATCATTTTAACATTGCTTTATGATTTTCAACCCTCACATATTCTGCATTGCCTTAACCCCTGCCTCAGGGTAGACACATAGGACTTTCTCCTCCTACCTAGCCAAATTTCTACAGAATTTATCTTTTGAATCAAGTTTGAGTTCTCTAGATATTTTATTCTTCAGCTCTATCTCAGAATCCTCCAACTACATGTCCTATCCATTGTTTCTACCCATGAGCAGCACAATGAATGCCCATTGTTCACTTTATCATTAAGACAGAGCATCTATTTGCAGTCCTTTCTGCCATTGGAATTCGAAACTGAGAGATAAGTTATTTGGACAGAAACATTTCCCCCTGCTGCATAGCAATGGGCTGGTATCCAAGCAGGGCCCAAGGGCACATCTCCAAATGGCAGATGGCGAATAACTGGCTTTGTATAAGTAACTCAACCTGATGATTACATCTAATAATTTCAGGCCTGATCCTGGGGACTCTGCCAGTACAGAGAGCAATCTTACCACCATTTCCAGTGTGAAGCATTCTTGACAGCAAGCATAATTTCATTTTAAAAACTCTCTGTGTACGTATATGCATATATATAGATGTTAAGAGGTACAGTCCCACACAAGCTGGCAGTCACTTTTGCTGGTTCTTTACCTATTGCTTTTAATAAGTCATTATTACTTTCTGTGTACAGCCTCTCAGCCAAACTATAAATCTTTGGAAGATAATTGGCATCTACTTATGTAAGGCAATAATCATAGTGTATTTACTATTTGCTGAGTATTTGTTACATGGGAGACACTGAAATGGCTCTCTCAATTTTCACAGTAAGCCCAGGAAATATGTATTATTAACCTCACACTATAGATGAGGAAAGTTAAGTAATGTGTTCAACACTATTTTGTTAGCAAGCGTGGGCTGGGAATTTGAATTTGAGTTTTTTTCTGGGTAAGGTCTCTTTAGGAATCTGTAAATATTTGCTAAATGAGTGAATGAGTAAGGGACTCTAAAACCTATACTTTTAATCTCTATGTTATACAGGATTAATTTATAGCCATGATAACAAGCCTTGGACATTGCATATGTTCCCTAACTATTGGTGATTAAAATTACATAAAATTAACAGTTGTCTTCAAAATGTAACACCAAGGGAAAAAAATCCAGGAAGCTGCACAAGTAGACTGAGGGGACCTATGGGTGGAGGTTCCCTACCCTATACACTGCTCATCTTTATAGCCATCACTGACCACCACCATTCCCTAGGTCTGAATGTGGACTCCAACAGGCCACACCTACCAAGGACTGGCCAAAAGAAATAGATTGGTTTCACCTTGGGCCATTAAATTCACACATCAAGATTATGTCTTCAGGGAACTGAAAGACATTGGCAGAGGACTTCCTGTGAGCAAGTCGTGGTGCTAGAGCCTAGGGTTGAGTTCCAACCTTCTCACCCACAGTCTGGGTTCTGGAGTCCATTTCCACTATGTGGGATGCATCATTACTATTAATATTTCTCTTTCTTGGGATCTTATTAACGAGCCAATAGACTGATAAACACACTCAATCCATGCACCATATTCTTTGATATTATAAAGCTAAAGAAGCAACATACTGTTACTTGGCTAGAGGCTGCTGTGCTCTGCCACCTAAATGTGCGCCAGCATTTCTCCGTGGCTAAATTAAATGACTAGCGGGAATGACAGTCCTTTCACATTTGGCTCCCGCCATCTCTTTTTCTTAGTAGTTACATCTTTTTAACTCATTTCTCCCTCGAACAAGTGAATTTTCCTTTCTATTGCAGGTTATCTCTTGAGTTCACTGTTATGTCCATTTTAATTCTTGCATTCCCTTATGAGATATTCATTCTAAATGAATTGCTATCCTGTCAGTTACATAGCTTGGCTCCTGGCATGGGAATTGTATTTCTTTAATGGCTTTATTCATCTAAGCATATTCTTTTTAGAGATCTCCATTATACCCCAGTCCTTGGAGGGAGCCCTGGCAATTGTAGAATAGGGCCTTTGGCTGCCAAGAGGCCTGAGAAACAAATCTGAAATATTTTAAAACTAAAAGAGCTCATGAACTGATGCGTGTCCTGGATTGACTGTTACTGGGCTCTCAGCACCAAACACAACACAAAACGGCAATTCTTCTTCCTGGCTGTCAGGGTGCCAAATGAGTTTTCTCTGTACTTAAAAATGGACAGAGGTTTGCAGTAATTGAATGAAATAATGTACAATAATTTTAAATATTGTTCATTCGGAGAGAGATTAGGCTTTAATTAAATGGTGTCATTTAATATACCATCCAGCAGATACTGTAATTGGTTTCTTTAGCAGAGAACACAGTAATATCTGAGCTTTACTGAAGTGATAATGATACTAATTTAGCTCAGTGGATACATAAACAGCATGGCTGCCTCTGACACCCCCAGTGAACAAGAAGTAAGCTATGATCATGACACCTGCACAACTCTTAATCAGTCATTTCTTTCTGAAATAAAATTAGCAATCACTCAGACTAAACAAAATCTGTTTACATTAAACAGGTTTGATATCTGGGATTTTTAGGGGAATTAAGCTGTTCATTTCTTTGAATATAAAAAGGTAGGGCTGTCTTCAAAGTAGTTATGAAATTACATGTCATTTTAGCAGGAAGAATTGCATTTATTATTTTTAAAACCTGATATAAATGCAAAATAGCACTCACCGGTTTGTTCAAAGAGGGCAGGCAATTTTTTGGCACCATAACCATTCCATATTTTAACTCCTATCTTCTCTTGGTCATTTACAAGGACATGTTCATTTCTAGGCTTGGCTCCTGTTTCCTCATTGCTCATTCCCGAAATGTGATACAATAAGGTCCTATTGTCTTTAAGCCATTCTGCTTGGTAATCCCGTACAAAGCCAGAAAGGAGGTTGGGGGTTGGGGTGGGGTGGGGTGGGGGAATTTACCTGAATCTAAATGAAAGAAAAAAATTACCTTCCAAGATCTAATGCCCCAGACAAATTTCAAAGTCATCAGAGATTAGATTACATTCCTTTCCTAAATTCTTTGTTTGCAAAAATATATGCACTGCACCTAGGGATGGAAAACTTTCATTTCCCTGTTTGCAAATGACCGTCCACATGTTTATTTTGGAAAAGAATGGAAACATTGATTATAGCAAAGAGTTGGCTGGATCACAATGTCATAAAAACAGTCTGGCTCTATCACTGGGTGGAGAAACAGAACTGGCAACCACTGGATAGGGTCCCTGGGGTGTGACTCCACCTTTATAGACTTTCCAATGGGTTATCAGGGATTTGCGACAGCGCTTAGAGCTCCTCCCTGCCCCATTCAAACTCAAGGAGGAGGCCGGGCACAGTGGCTCACACCCGCAATCCCAGAATTTCGGGAGGCCAAGGGGGATGAATCACCTGAGGTCAGGAGTTCAAGACCAGCCTGGCTAACATGGTGAAACCCCATCTCTACTAAAAGCACAAAAATTAATGGGCCTGGTGGTGGGTGTCTGTAATCCCAGCTGCTTGTGGGGCTGAGGCAGGAGAATCACTTGAACCTGGGAGGTGGATGTTGCAGTGAGCTGAGATCGCACCACTGCACTCCAGCCTGGGCAACAAGAGCAAAACTCTGTCTCAAAAAATTAATAAATAAATAAACAAATAATTTAAAAAAAAAAAACTCAGAGAGAGTGTTCCCAGGCTCATCTTCAGAAGATGACAAATGTAACTCAGGACATAGGAATGATGATAACGCTTCCTATTTTTAAATTGCATCCTGAAAACTCAAAAATCAGGATAATCTCAACAAACTCAGGAAAGCTGGCAGCCTAAGTTGGAGAAAAAGACCCTGAGCTAAATAAAGGCTGCCCCAGAGGCTGCTTGTGTCCTCATGGTTAAAGGACAAACCATGCGGCAACACAACCCACATCACAGTCCAGCTGTCATGGGCCATTATATTAACTGATGGTATAAGTGAGCCACCAGGACTCCTGCACTCCTTGGGTTTTCTTCCTTACAAAGCAAACCACATTCACTGGACTGGAGAACGACCACAAGAAAGCTACTATATTCTGAACAATTAGGGCCTCTGCTTTGCTTCCCTGAAAATGACTCTTTAAGCCAGGGTCATCCAGTTGCCACCAGAGCACCGTTCTGGACAAGGCCCCACTGACCTCTTTGCCAAACCCAGTGGCCTATTTTCAGCCATTGCCCTTCTTGACCTTTCTGGGACAATTCCAATGGTTAACTGCTGCCTTTCTGAACGCTACCCTCCACCGGCTCCAGCAACCTGTGATACACTCTTTCTCCTTTTTGATTGCCAGAGTAATTGTTTTAGAATGTGGATGTGCTCAAGTTATCCCCCTGTTTGAACCTTACATTGGCTTCCAGCTCCTACAAGATAAAAACCAAAATTCAGTGGCATAGCACTACAAAGAAAGCTACAAAGATGGCCTCAAACATCCTTCTATTCCTGCCTTGTTGCCTGAAACTTCCTTACTGCCATCTGTCTACCTAATCTCTCTCTACTTATCTCTTTCTCCCTCTCTTTCTCTCAGAATTTCCTGTGATTATCTCAGCACTCTACATTTTCCCAAGTCTCTGGGTCTTCCTCCATAATGGGACTCAAGTTATGTCTCTAATCTAAACATGTAAACTTCCTCCAAGCCCTTTCTGGCCCATGCAGGTAAGGTCTGCTCTTGCTTTGCCTGTCATTGGCACCTTGCACAGAGCTTGACATGTTACAGGTATGAGACATATGTTTGCTGCAATGAGTTAAGTTGATGTCCCCAATATTTAGTCACACTGTTCCTCATGTCTCCACTGAATGTTCTGTGTATCTTAAGTCTTACAAATTTTAATGTGGCCTTAATTAACTGGATAGGAATTATATCTACCAAAAACCAAGATTTTCCAGGCCAAGGACCTTAGCCTGGTGCTTGGCACATAGTAGGCACCCGTGAAATACGTGCTGTGTGAGGGCAGAGACTCTGGAAAGTGGTCCTGTGAGCGTCCAGAGTGGATTTCCTTCTGAACTCCTGTTTTCTCCCTTTCTCAGGGTGGCATTTCTATAACGTTATCAGTGTCTCACAGCAGTCTGTTGAATTCTGTTTCCTGGATTCCTGCAATGACCCAGAAGTCTCAAAGCCAGCAAGGACCGGTGTGGCATTTCACCCACAGCCCCACTCACAGTCTCCTTCAGGGCACACCAGAGCCTAACGCACACAGGATAAAGAAGCCTGTTCGAATCTAATCAAAGGACTGCTTCATAAGTCTTCATTTCCCCACATTCTCTGCATTCTCCTGCCTCCTCCCTTAGACACCCACCAGGAAATAACAGCAGCCCCACAAGCCTGCAAGATAAACCCACTGGGATGACAGCCATTCCTCACAATTGAGCACACTGCCTCGCGAGATGCCCATATATTTTGCATTAAACACAGTGCATTAAATTAAAAATGAAACTTAAGTTGTTTGGTTAATGGCTTTCCCAGGCCTGAGGTTGAGACCAGACCACTGATCCGTCTCTTCAAGAATGTCAGCTGGTTTTGCTGCTTGCCACAGACACTGTTTAGCTATTATGTGGCACATGAAGCACTTTTATTCATTCTTAAACCTAATGTCCAATTAAGTGAGAAAGGGGATTCATTAAATAATTTAAACTAGATCCAAATTAAAGGGCAGTTCTCTCAGTTGTACTTGCAAAAGAGTCCAATTCAACTGAAAGAATCATTTTAAACCAACATTTGTTTGGGATGTTCTCTGATATAGGTAATTTTAAATCAGCTCCATTTATATCATCTTTTCATAGGTAACTTAAGAAAATCTAGCCTGTGGCACCCACATACAACATTTTCTCCCTGCTAATGAACTAAACTTAATTCTTGGAAAAATTACATGAGTTTTGGTCAAAATTATATGTTCAGCTTTTACTTATGAGGACCTGTTACACTGGAAGATGAGTCATATTCATTGCCAAGACGTGAGAAAAAAAAACCCTTGAGTGCCATCTGGAAAACTGGTCGGTTGTAGACATCATTTATATCAGTTTATTCTTAGAAGAGCTGAGAAAAGAACTCAGAACGTTTGACCTCTACTTCCGTACATTTCTACCTCACCTGCTTAATAATTTGCCAGGAAGACCTGTAGCCCAGAACTGAGCCATAGGAAATGCAGTTTAGAGGGTTCCAGTCAATTAACCCACCAGGTATTTGCAGAATGCATTATTGTGCTAGGGAAGGCAAGAAGAGAAAATTAATCTCCTGTTCCTGAAAGTTGGTTTCTCTAAGTTTGTATGCAGTTCTTAATGCCAATTGGAAATGTAACCTGTTAAAGGTGGCAGAAAACCTGCAAATATTTCTCTCAAGTCCAGGCCTTGACCCAGGCCACTGGGGCTTCTACAATAACTTCCATCCTGCACATTCCACTAAGGGAGGAGACCACCCCTCCTATTGTCTTATGCCCAATTTCTGCCTCCAAAGAAAGAAGAAGTAAAATCTAAAAGGCAGAAATGAAATCCACAGGCAGACAGCCTGGCGCCGCACCCTAGGCCTGGTAGTTAAAGATGGACCCCCTGACCTAATCGGTTATGTTATCTATAGATTACAGACATTGTGTGGAAAAGCACCGTGAAAATCCCTGTCCTGTTCTGTTCCATTCTGATTACCGGTGCATGCAGCCCCCAGTAACGTATCCCCTGCTTGCTCAATTGATCACAACCCTATCACGCGGACCCCCTTAGAGTTGTAAGCCCTTAAGAGGGACAGGAATTGCTCACTTGGGGAGCTCGGTTGTTGGAGACGTGAGTCTTGCCGAACCTCCCGGGTGAATAAAGCCCTTCCTTCAACTCGGTGTCTGAGGGGTTTTGTCTGCGGCTTGTCCTGCTACACCACTATGCCCTTTTCCAAACAGTGAGTCCAAAGAAAAGTACATAAAAATCATCCTTTCAGCAGGCCTTCCTCGGATAACCTAAGTCCCAAGTTCACTTTCGTGACCACCTGTAAAACTCTCTGGGCTGAGGGAGCTGTTCTTACGGGCTAATTTGTGCCTTAATTAACTGGATGGGAATTATATCTACCACCTTTTTCAGGTGCAATTTCACAGACAGACTTTCTGGGCTTTGGATTTGTCTTTTCCTCTCTTCAGTCAATGGAATAATAATGAAAATAGTTATCATTATTACTTACAACAAAATACTTATTTCTAGGTGCCCTCTTGATACTGAGCAGATAATTAACACAGCCCTCCTCCCCCGCCAGGGAAAATCAGGCTGGGGCCAGCCCAAGCCAGAGCCCCCTCTTCATGCTGTTCCATGCTGCTCCCAATGCTGGTTTCCAGCTGCTCCCCTTCACAGGGGTTGCCAGCAGTGTCTTCTGGCAACTGTTCCTCCTGGGGCATCTCTCATCACAGCTGCACCTTCCACTTTGCCTGTCCCTTGCCCCAGTCCATCTTGGGAAATTTTCAGCTGCTCCAGTCTGTGGCTTCTCTTGCCTCCAAGAAGAAGTCTATAACTTCCCAGGAGCTGGAAAGCTTCATTTACATTCTCAGCACCACCTCCAGAGAGTGACTTCCCAAAGGGTCCACTCAGTGTCTTCTAGAAGCAGCTACAAAGGTCTGCAGTCCCTTTAACAAACATTAAGAGAAAGAAAACCACAGTGACACATATTAAGAGGGAGATGGCTACACAGCATTTTTACCTGCATATTTATTTTCACTTTCACAAAAGTCATACAAGGTAAGTGGTGTTATTTTATAAGTGAAGGTCGTGACCAAAAGCCCCAAATTATTCTTGTGTTCCTCTGCCCTCTCTTTCACTTTTGGAAGGCATAAGGAAACCTAATTACTCCACTCTTGTCACTTCTTGCCCCAAATCATCCATGATTCCCCAGAGTCTGCGGAATAAAGTCCTGATTCCTTACCGTAGGGCACAAGGCCATATACAATATGATTAAGCCTGCAATATGATTTCCCATTTTGTTTCCTAGTCCTCTCTTATATGCATGCTGTGATATAGGCAAAGTGAATTCCTGACTGCCTCCCACTTACCCATGTATGACAGACACCATGATGCTATGAGAAAAGCACTGGATTTGGATACAGACAGATTTGTTCAGATCCCCAACTCTGCCCTTAACTAACTGTTTTACCTCAGAAAAGTAACTAAAGCTCTCTGAGCCCCAGTTTTTAAAATCAATGCATTCATTAAAAAATACTTATTGGTGAACAAAGAGACCTAGTTCTTGTAGCTCTGCAGCTCACCCTCTGGGTTGGAGTGGAGGGATGGGGGAGTTGCTCAATCTGGGTGCTGGTCCAGTGAGTGGTGGGCAGTCAGAGGGAGGTACAGAGGAGAGAACTGAAAGACTTTGAGTAGCTGGAGGCTGGAGGTGCAATGGAGAATGGTCCCAAATGAGGCTGGAGAAGGAAGCAGAGGTCGGATTATGAAGGCTTTTTAAGCTTTGTTCAAGAATTTGGACTTTATTGGAAGGGAAATGAAGAGCAATCACAGGGTCTTAATCAGAAGAATGTGACCCAGTTTGCATCCTACAAGGATCTCTCTGGCTGCTGTGTGGGGAATGGATTGGATGAGAATGGGTGGGAGGGTAAGACCAGGAGCAGCAAGGCCAGCCAGCAGAAGGTGGTTGCAATAGTGCATGAAAGATCGTGTGGCCTGGACCAGGGCCAAGGCAGTCAGGCACCAGGAAAGTGGGTGGACTCCAGGGATGTTTAGAGGTTGGGATCAACAGGGCTGGATGATGCTGATGGGCAGAGTGGGGAGAGGCAAGAATCATGAGCAGGACTCAAGCTTGGGCAACAGAATGGACAGTGATGTTATTAACTGAGATGGACACACAGGACACAAGGTTGCTGGAGCGAGAGGAGGCAGAAAGAAGTGATGAGTTCAGCTTGGACATTTTGAGTTTGAGGTGGTTATGGGACAAACAACAATACCACTCCATGGGGTTCTTACAAGAATTAAGTGACATAACATACGCAAAATTCTGGCACCTGATGGATATCCCCCAAAGTGTAGTTTTCTTTTCTGTTTCTCAAACCATTTCCCTTGCCTGGAATGCCCTCTTTCTCATTTCCATAAGTGCGAATATAACCCATATTGCAGAGCCCATCTCAAAAGTCACCTTCTAGCACTTCCCCAACCTTCCTAGTCAGAAGCTTTCCATACTCTGACCTCCCAGAGCATATGCTTGACCTTGCATTGCAGTTATTTGTAGCTCTGTCACGTTGCTCCTATAGCTATGGACATTTCATTAATGATAGAACCCATGCCTGATTGACCCCTGACCCTCACACTGGCATTTGGTAATAAATAATAATATTTATATAATAAGAAAAGAATTGTTATGTATATAATAATATATATTGCAATATACCATTTATAATGTATAGTCTATTATAATAAAATACAATCATATTAATGTAATAATTCAGGGAGCCAATACAGTTATTACTGAATGAATATGTATATTTTGCCAGGCCATTTTTCTCCTGAAAGTAGTAGACAGTGGTGGGGAAAAGAGCGTCGGTTTCTGAATAAAACTAACTTCATTAAATAGTTCTTTCATTTCCTAATAGTGTGACTTCAAATAAGTTACCTAATATCTCTGACCCTCAATTTCTTTATCTGGAAAATGGTAATAGAATTATCTGACTCTGGAGGTAACCATGGAAATAGATGAACTACAGTAAGTAAAGTGTCCAGGACAGTATCTGACCCTTCAACACTAAATTCTGGCTTCTTCACACTCCCACTGTTAGCATTCACTGAAGATCAAGGAGGAATGGAGAACCAAACACTAGCAATAAGAAGACTATATATATTTATTTCAAATGTCTTCAGATATATTTATTTAGTATGCTCACTTATAGTACAAATTTCTGGTATGTCTGCTGCTGTTATTAAGGCTGCAATACTTCATTCCATGGTCTGTTTTCATTTCCTATTATGTTATATGCCTTGCTTCCTCTTTGTCATTTCTGCAAATTTGTATAATATTCAGAAATGATAAACAAGGGCCATTGCTTTGATCAGAGTCTAACAGAAATCACTGATAGAAAGCTGGCCTGCCTATTGTTTAAAGAATCTTCTGAGGATGG
This sequence comes from Pongo pygmaeus, assembly GCF_028885625.2. Lineage (NCBI taxonomy): Eukaryota > Metazoa > Chordata > Mammalia > Primates > Hominidae > Pongo > Pongo pygmaeus. Next base: position 54,646,992 of record NC_072388.2, on the reverse strand, counting down.
GAGATGATGAAGTAGGAAACAGAACCAAATATTGACCAAAGGCAGCCACATAAGTCAGAATGCCACCCTATCTAATCCGGACTTAAAAGAAACAGCAAAATGTGTAAAATTGAACTTGAGAGATGCAAAGGCTCAGAGATGAGGAGTAATTTGAAAATGTCTGCATTGGGGGATAAAAGGGATCAGTGTCTTCTCATTAGTATCCAGATTGGCTTTATATTTTTCAGGATCAATCACATAATTAAATGTATACCTGGCAAATGATAGCATAAAATCATTTGTTTATAGTACACCGTATTAAGAAGTGTTTTTTAAAAGTTCAAAATAAAAGCAGGAATTATGGCCATGAAAGAAGAGCAGACACATCATTTATGACTTTTCCCTGTGTTTGCACTAAAAAGGCAAGATGATTCATTTTCCATGCAAAACATGCTTGAGATTGAGGAGAAAGTTACTGCCAGCAATTTCTGAATCTTCTCTGGGTAGTCAATCAAGGTATAGAATTTAGAACCAGCCGGCTCCCTCCCCAGTGGACCAACCTTCATCTGTATCTGTCCTTGTCAAAACAGATGCAATACCAAACCAGAAGGCAAGATCCTGGGCACCATTCCAGGTGAGTGGAGTGGAATTCTATGCACTGAACTTTGACCCTCAGCTTCACCCTCAGGTGTAAAACAGAGATAATGTAGTCTCTTGCCTATGTGTGCATGTTACCCAAGTGAAGGCATGGCTCAGAGTTTCTCTCACACTAATCATAGCTTTCAGAGATGGAGAGAGTATAATTCTAATTCTGCTGAAACAACCAGACAATCCTATCTGAGAAGAAAAGCCCTAAAATCTGTCCTTAGCCCAAGGTCACCCCAATTTTGGGCTCTCTCCTTGCCCTATCAGCTCCCCTTTGAGATCCCAACATGCCTTACAGTTGAGGCCATATGGGTCATGTCCTTTTGCATTATTTTTCCTGAAGAAGGTCCACAGTGTCAATGCTGTTACTTTCTTCTAAGGCAACATTACAATCATATTTTAATGAACTCATTCTCATCAGCTTTCTTTCTTAGTTGATGTTTTCCTTTGGGATTTGTGTGGTCTTACAGAACAAGACCTATGTCCATTTTACCTACTGTGCAATTATCAATGGCATTTTAATAAAGATAATTTAAAATCTCACATCTGCTTCTAGAGTTCTTGGAGATTAGTTTTCAGGAATCTGGAAGGGAGGGCTTCTGAGCTTCCACTGGCAACCACTCAACTTTTATGACCTCGGTGGGTGGCAAAGGGGGTGTAGAGGGCTGTTGCGGTCAGAGACAACCCTTCTTGTCACTATATCTGTCTTTCTTTTAGGGTTCTGGGGGAAAAAAAGCCAGGGATCAGCTAAACTTCAGCCCTACCCAGGCCACAACTCCCAGTAGCAGAAGACTGCCAGAGCTCAGACACACAAGCACTCGGTGGACAGAAGATGCCTGAGCTGAGTAGTGGGGCAACCCCACCATGGATATTGTCATTTGGGGAGGGCAAGCTGGACTCATATAGCTTGGGGACAGCCAATCCTATTGCCAACTTAGTTTAAAATCCAACAACAGACTGTCAGCTTACAAATGTCTTTAAACCTGACTGGGAAATAAGAGCTCAAGTTTTCTCAACAAGAAGGAATCATGGGTTTAGAAAGGGCCATGGGAATACACAGCCAGTTCTCTGCCTTCTGCATCTCCTAGAGAGTTATGCTTCTACCCTGTGTTTAGAGCTTCAGAGAGCAGAATATTTTGCAGGCACCCAGCACCATCCAATTTCTTTATTCAAGAATGGTTTCTTGAGCACCTACTATGAGTTCAGGAAGTAACAAATAAATGTTACTTTTACCATCTGGCTAAAATTTTTTACAAGACACTTCAGCCCCTTGCTCCCTGTTCTGGATTAGAATACAAGAATTTCTGAACAAGAAATATCCTGGAAATTGAATTCAAACCCTTCTTTTTAGGGGTGAGGAAATAAAGCCCAGGAGGCTAGGTGAATTTTTCAGTGTTCCAAAAGCAGATATGACAGAGGTAAGATGTGAGCGCAGGCCTCCTAGCTCGCTGTGCAGTGTCGTTTGCCTGCTGCTTGACATTTCTTGCAGTGTACCCTGGCATGAGCTTCACCGAGTCCTCACAGAAATACACTGAAGCACCCAAACATTATTTTCCCAGCAATCAATAAGACTTTAGGTCTGCATTGTGTTATTTGTGGGGCCCCTAGGCACTTCTGTCTTTGTGGGCCTCTTCCTCCATTAAAAAAATAATAATAATTTAAAATTCCATTTAACAACTGAGCTGGGATGAAGCTGGACATACTCATATTATATATAAAAACATTTTCTTTAACCTGAAAGTTAATTTTTTTCTTCTGATTTTAAAAGAAATTAAAACATCTTCATGGACCCCTAAAAGTCTTGTGGGCCCTGGGCAGCATGCCTCCTACGTTAATGGATAAGTCAGTCCTGCACTCACTAAATGCAAGTCACAGAATCCCTTCCTGGAAAGGAGACTGAGAAATGTGAAGATCTTTCCCATCAGCCAGCACATAAGAACGCTGGAGAGAAAGGATGCACTTTTTTTCAGGAGTAGTGGATCTGCTTCCTTCGGAAATGGTAAAGACTGGCATTTACTAAAATAAAAACTGTGCTAGTCACAGATCATTTCCTCCATCAGTGTCTCTCCACTAAGGAAACCCAGATGCAAACATTTTGGTTGAGTCACGCCTGTAAATTCTCCTGCCCTCTTTTGCCTAATCATTTCTAACAACAGCCAACCATTCCAGGGGCTGAGATAATAAGCCCATCTTCAGCAAGGTAATATCTTATTTCACTCCATCATCAGTTATATGATTGGTGTCATCTTTCTTAATAAAAAGCCATTGCTAGAAGCTATCTCCACTAAATACTCTTGACATCACTTCCTTTAATAGAGCTTAAAAGTTATAAAATATTTAAGCAGCAAAGCGTGACAGCGCATTTATTACTCTGGGCCATTCATTCAGCTCTCACTCCTGGTGTGAGAAAAGATGCTGAAGGCCAGTCTGTTGCCTGCCTCCCCTGGAGCTTGAGGGCAGATGCTGAAGGCTACCTCATCGGGAAAACTAATTTACTACCAACATTGGTCTTAAAAATAATTACTAGATGGAAAAGCATCAACACAGATGATTACCATAAAAATAAACTGACCCCCCGACAGTGCCACGTGTCTGGCTCTCTGTCCTCTGATTATTCTATAATATTATAGTCTCTCTGTGCCAGTGAATGCTAACTTATTTGAGTGAGGCCCCCTTAAGCAAGGCAAAACACTGTGTGTGCCACTAACATCACCTATTCCCAATTTTCAGTGGAGAAGGAACTGGATGATCACAAGAACTGAAGAGAAACTAAATAGAAACCCAAAAACTACGGTGCAGCATTGCACACACACAAAACAAGCTTTGAACAGAAGTAAGACTAATAGAAGTTGATTAATGGTAGAACAGCAATGAAAAGCCACAATTATCCAAAGCAAAACTCATATTCTGTGCTGATAAGGATGCATTCTTTCTCACAAGTTTCAAGAATTCCAGTAATCTATAAAAGGGTTCTATGCCCAGTAGGAACTTTTCCAAATAAGTAAGTCATTTTAATAGCATAGCTATTATGCCTTAGTTGGCTCTCCTAATGTGTTAATTTATGACTATCAAATTTCAGTAAGCTTTAATACTTCAGTTTGTAAGTTACTAGAAATTAGTTGTAAGTAAAAACAAAAATCTGTAAAATTATGCATTCATTTGCATATATGATCCAAAGAAAAGACTTGTTCTTTTGAACTGGTTTTCACCTCACCCTTAAAAGCTACCAGCCGGCTACACTTAGAGAAACATTGTTCTGTTGAGACATGCCTTACGCATAGCAGGTGCTCAACAAAGCAAAAAAGTTTGATCCTCCAACCTGGCTAACATGGTGAAACCCCATCGTTACTAAAAATACAAAAAATTAGCTGGGCGTGGCAGCGTGCGCTTGTGGTCCCAGCTATTCAGGAGGCTGAGACAGGAGAATGGCGTGAACCCAGGAGGCAGAGCTTGCAGTGAGCCGAGATCGTGCCACTGCACTCCAGCCTGGGCGACAGAGCGAGACTCCATCTCAAAAACAACAACAACAACAACAAAATTTGATCCTAATAGTTCCCACCATTCTCTCCTAGCCCCTCTCTCTTTAGTAGGATGATAAATCATCACCTTTCTAAGAAAACACGTTTGCTTGGTATAATGCAGAGTCTGAGAGCCAAGATATGAAGTCCATATTCCTTGCTCTTTAAAAGTATCTCCCAAAAACATCCACAACTCTTTTGCAGATGAGATAAAATTAATCTTTTTAATGTCTTTAAAGTGAGTGGTTGAAGGCTTTGAGAAATCAGATCAAAAATGGAAAATGTGGAGTGGAATGTGAGTATATAATTAGGCGGTAGCTCATGTCCTGACAGACGATTCCAGAGGAAAAAAAACAAACAAAGCCTGCAATATGTTCAGCTTTCCGTTAAACCACTGTAGACAGAGATCTTTACGGAATATTCTATAGCATATGTCTAGTCAGTATGTTTGTTCCACCCTACTTGTTGCCAAGTTTTAAATGCTTAAAATAATTAACCTTTGCCTCCTCTTTGGAAAGCTTTGCAATACATTCCCCCCAAAAAAATGCTTTATTCTGTCAACCTTAGAGGTTGTATCCCACCAAAATTCACCAATGAAATAGATTTATTCTCCTCTGAAATTCAGTCGCAGCATTTATGGTAGGAAATCTGTTTTCCAGAATGCAATTCAGCTGGTTGTACAAACATATGCCAAACACTAGCTTTTCAACCATTACAAAGTGTATATAAGAAATGATATTAATGAAACATGCACGATACTCAGTGTTAAGTTGCTATTTGTAAGAACATGGGTTTTTAAAATCCGTTGTTTTACTGAATATTGAGTAAGTACCTACTACAATGGTAAATGCTTCAGATGCAAATATAAGTGAGACCAGTTCTCTGATCAAAAGAACTTACACCCAAATAGTGGAAACATGCCTGCAAAGAACTATTTCTCTTACAAAAGGAAGATATGGGGGATCGTACTGGGTCGATCAGCTAAGCTGGACCTGTGTTTCTCAGAATCCCCTTCCCTGCACAGTCTAGGTTGCCACAGGCCACAAGAGCTGTTTTACAGGCAACTTGAAAGCAGAAGTGAAATCGCCACATTTCTTTTACACTGGAGGGTTGGGGCAGGGGCAGGGGCAGGGGTGCTCTGGGAATCCCACATACGCAGCTGCTTACGAGTCATCTTGCCTGGAGGCGAACGGTGGTGCAACAAGGCCTACACAGACTCCAGCTCCTGCTGGATCCTTTTTCAGCTTCTCTGACTCCTGGGCCAGGTGCATATCAAGCATGAAAAAGTGCACCAGCTTCTCTTGCAGAACATCTGCATCATTAAAGTTGAAAGCTTGGATTTCCAACCAAGGTTCCAGACCAACACGGGTTCCAGTTCATCCTCACAGGCACCATTCAGGTCCCAATTTGTCCTTTTCCATCTTCCCTTTTCAACTTCCTGCCTTCAAGATAAACACAACAACCTCTCTAAGGCTGTTTACCAACTAACTAGCGCCCACAGTTGTGAAATGTCAAATTCCTATAATAAGTCATACATATCCTAGTGGTTCTGTCAGAGGACATCAAGAAATATTTCTTAACCAATTGGTATTTGAGTTGAGGGTTTTCAAAGATGAAGAGGAGTTCTCCTGTACAGAAAGTAAGAGCAAGACCTTGCATGCATGGGGAATAGCAGATGCAAAGGCTTGGAGACACTCAAGACTATCACATGTTCAGGATACAGTGAATCCCAATGTTTGTAGGAGAGGGTCCTAAGAGTTGAAACTGAAAAGGTAGGGCAGAGGTAGCTCTAAGGAGGCTGAGGTAGCTGCATGTGGGCCATGCTAAAAAGTTGAGTGAAATCCAGTCAGCAATCAGGAACCATAGAAACACTTTAAGCAGATGCTGCATGGAGATGTGTGTCTGTTTTGTGTGTAAAATAATAAGATCTGTCTTTTAAAGATAATGCTGGCAGCTGTGTGAAGATTAGAAGACACAGGACAAGCCCAGAGCCAGAGAGTTTGGTTAGGTGCCTGTTGCAATACTAATTAGCAAAAGATAAAAGAGGGTAGAAGTTGGGGAAAATCTCCTGTCCTGTAGAGTCCAAAATTTCATTTTGTATATACAATTATAGGAGACATAAATTCAATCACCATGCAGATGTGCAGGATCATCACTTTAAAACTGTTCTTCTTCACTTAGAGTTAAATCACACTGACTCCCCGTAGCAGTTAGGAACCTTCAAGGTGAAAAAAAACATCAAGAGACCTAATCCTAACCAATCTAAACTATAAAGGACTTTAATGCAAGGTTCAGAGGCTGGACTTCAAGATTGGTTTGACCTAGAGCTTCAACCACGTCACCAAAATTTGGTGATTTTTGTCTCTCTGCTCTACCTTCCAAGAAAATTAAAACACAAACACATACCAAAAGCAATAAACAGATGTCTTAATTTGTTTGAGCTGCTATAACAAAACACCTTAGACTGGGTAATTTGTAAATAATAGAAATTTATTTCTAAGAGTTCTGGAGGTTGAGAAGTTCAAGATCAAGATGCCGGCAGATGTAATGCCCAGTGAGAGCTTGTTCTCTGCTTCTTGCTTCCAAAATGGCACCTGTTGCTGCTATGTTTTCATCTGGTAGAAAGAGAGGAAGGGCAAAAGGACAAAAAGGGAGAACTAGCTCCTCAAGCTCTTTTATGAGGGCACTAATCCCATCAATGAGGGCAGAGCTCTTATGGCTCAGTCATCTTCCAAAGGCTCCATCTCTTAATACCACCACCTTGGGGTTTAAGTTCCAACAAATGAATTTTGGAGGGGCACATACATTCAAACCATAGCAATAAAGAACATATGTTAAGCATTTACCTTGCACCAGGAACTGTTTAAAGTGCTTTACATGTATTTACCAGGTTTCATCCTAAAGTAAAGTGCTACTAGCAGCAATTAAAACACCATAATTCCTTGAACACAGATCACAGGAAATGAAATAATCTCCCTCTGCTATCACCCAACAGTATTCACCCCAAACCAATTGCTATGGAAATAGCAATGAGATTATACTCACACTATTCTAATCAAATCTCCTTCTGAATCTGGGGCTAGTGTCAATGACCAACAAAATAATTTGTAATTCCATTACAAGTGAGAAGAGGAGCCTGGAAAATCAACTAACAATACTCACTATTTGTATTATTATTGGTTAAGTGTCCCAGTTCTGGATCTGCACTCTTCCTTCTTGTGCTCTGCTTGTTATAGTTGTTATTGTCATGAAAAGTGGCTATTTAGTCCCACCAATCAATACTAAGGGAATGAAAGGAAGACAAAGTCTTCTTTTCTCACCTTTAAAATTTTCTTATTCTTTCATCATATTATAAGCACAGTCTCATGTCCCAGTAGGATTGTAACTCATTGAAGACATGGATCTTGTCATATTATTTTTGCATCACCTAAAGCCAACATATAGAAAGCATTAAGAAATGCCTTCTAACCTAAATTGGAATCATGGGGCCTAAACCCATAATTACATGGTGCCATAATAGTGACATGTATCCAGTTGATTCTGTCCATTTTTACTTCATGTATCTGGAAGCTCTGTTATTCAGCATATACACATTTATGTTTATTATGTATTCCTGATGAACAAACTTTTATCATTTAGAAATGTTCCCTTATATCTATTTTTTCTCATATTAATATAGCTACTCCAGTCTCTTATATTTTCAATTTGTGTGGTATATCCATTTTCCAGCCATTTACCTTCAACCTACATTGTTTTTATTTTTAAAGTGCAACTCTTATAGACAGCATATAGTTGGGTAGTGCTTTGTAAAATCCATGTTGACAACCTCTGCCTCTGAACTGAAGTGTTTAACTCACTAATATTGAACACATTTATTCATATGTTTAGATTTAGATTTACCATTTTATTATCTATTTCCTGTTTGCCTGATTGTTTTTAGTTCTTCTATTCTCTCTTTCCTGACTTCTTTGGATTTATTTTAACATGTTTTAGATTTTTTCTTTTAATTACCTTATTGGCACTTTAGCTATACCTCCTTGCATTACTTTTATACTCTTTGCATTACAGTATTAATTACTGTTAATATTTGCTGCAGTGATTACAAGATATATCCTTAACTTTGCAGACTACTTAAAGTTATTATTGTACCATTTTACATAAAATATGCTCCAATCCCTTTTCTTTTATCCTATATTTTCTTTATTCTCTTGTTGTCATATGAATTTCATCCTCATATATTACAGCCCTACATGAAACATTATTTTTTCTTAAATAATTCTCTTTATTTTAAAGAAACAAAGAGGGAAAAATCATCTTTTACATTTACCTATTGTTCCATTATCTTAAGTAATCTTTATTCCTTCCTTAAGATTCAAGTTTCTCTCCGGTATCATTTTCATTTATCTTGGAGAGATTTATTTAACATTTTTTGTACTGCAGAACTCCTGATAAGTTCTCTTACTTTTCCTTATCCAAAAATATATTTAGTTTATATTCATTTTGAATATTTTTGCTGAATGTAAACTTCAGAATTTATAGGTTTTATTTTTCTAAGTATGCAAAACACATTGTTTTGCTGTCTTCTGACCTCTGGACTTTCTAAGGAGACATCTTCCTGTCATTTAAATCATTCTTCCCCTTTAGGTAATGTATCAGTTTTCCCTGGCTGCTTTCAATATTTTCTGTTTATATTTGGATTTATTTCAACTGTTTGACTAAGAGGTGCTTAAGCATGATTTTCTTCATCTATGTCCTGTTTTGGGATCATTGAGTTTCTTGAATTTGTAAATTTATGTCTTTCACCAATTTTGAGAAATTTTTGGCAATTGAAGAAATGTTTGAATTTCTTCAAACATTCCTACTGTCCCATTTTTCTCTCTCTTTTTCTTCTGGAACTCCAATTACATATCTGTTGGATTTTTTTGCCATTATCCCCACATCCTTGAAGCTCTGTTTATGTTTTCAATCTTTTCTCTCTCTTTTTCTATCGTCAAGTTTATTGACACCTTTCTATCATCTCTATTCTGCTATCCAGACTATCTAGTAATTTTTGCTTGTTTTAGATATTGTAATCTTCCATTCTAGAATTTTCATTTGATTTTTTAAAAATATTTTCTATTTCTTTGCTATGATTTTTAAATCCCATTTATTACAAGTACGTATTCCATTATCTCATTGGGCATAGCTATGATATTTCCTTGTTTGAGAATTCCAATCTAGGTTATCTTGGGGTAGGTTTCCATTGATTGTCTTTTTTGGGGGGCTGGGTCACACTTTGTATGTCAAATGATTTTAGCTTGGATTCTGCACATTGTAAATGTTGTGGAGGCTTTGGATTCTTTTGTAAAATTTATTATTACTATTTTTATGCTATTTTGAATGGATATTTTTTCTTTAATTTTATAACCTCTTCTAGGAAAAAAAAAAAAAAACAGTTCAGGCATCAGGAAGGGACTAGAATAAAACATAAAGCAAAGTAGGGTCTATAAGGAATCTACAGCATCATCCCTGACAGGAGTTAGCACAGATACTAGCCAATGACTCTGCTTGGTAAAATGAGGTGGTTTAAGGTATTGCTTCCTTCTCTCCTTCTATACCTGAGTAGGAGAGAGCCACCACAAAGCTCTTACCCTGTGATCCCCTTTCTGGGCCAGTCTCTAGTGCTGCTAGTGCTGGTGGGATTTCCTGATGACTCTGTGAAGTGGATGAATGGGACATACAGAGGGGGCAGTCAGCAGAGAAGAGGACTGGCTTATCGAGGGAGTAGGTCTTCAGTACTAGAAATAGCTTTTGGAAATAGTGGCTCACATCTGCAATCCCAGTGCTTTGGGAGGCTGAGGTGGGTGATTGCTTGAGCCCAGGAGTTCAAGACCAGCCTGAGCAACATGGCAAAACCTGTCTCTACAAAAAAATTTTAAAAATTATCCAGATGTGGTGGTACACACCTGTAGTCCCAGCTACTCAAGAGGCTGAGATGGAAAATTACCTGGGCCTAGGGAGGTCAAGGCTGCAGTGAGCTGTGATAGTGCCATTGCACTCCAACCTGGGTGACAGGAGTGACATCTTGTCAAAAAAAAAAAAAAAAAAGAAAGAAAGAAAGAAAAGAAGGGAAAGAAAGAAAGAGGAATAGTAGCTTTAGTCACCACAGTCTACCAATATAGTTAGTGATGGCTTTAAATCCTTTTTTTAAATCTATGCTTCAATAAGAGGCAAGTCTAAAGAGTTTAATTCAGTACATGTTCCAAAGCACATTCAAAGTTACTTTAAATGTGTTGCCTAAAATATTTTGGGAACAAAGTAGGGTATAAATAAATAATAAATAAATACCTATTTCTGTAAGTGGGTCAAGAAAAGTAGAGACATAACCACTATTCCACAAATATCTGTTCGGACTCAAAAAAATAGGTGTGCCTTAAATAATAACTCTCCCAAGGGATCTGTGGGCACAAAATACTTCTACCACTAATCTACTGGGTCATAGGACCCAAGAGCTAAGGGGGATCTTGAGGTCATTTAGTTCAATCTCCTACCCAAAGTCAATGTACTAGACCCCATAGTCTAGTACATTGCTTAGGGATAAGTAACAATGATGATAATAATACAAAACACTTACGTGTATTTTACTATGTACTTTATAACATTAATTTCTTTAAAGCTCAGAATAACCTTGGAAGGTAGGTACTAGAATATGCCCATTTTACGGAAGAGTACAGCTGAAGACACAGGCTTAAATGTCTATCCAACTTTTGCTTAAATGTTACTGCCTTGTAGTTTCATTATGAAAAGGATATGCCTGATATAAAGCTCCCCTTATAAAAATTAGTCCCAAAAGTTTTTCCTCCCTAGCAACTCTAATTCATTTTAATTCAATCTGAGCTGTTTCTTCTTCCTCCCAGATAATAGGAATTCCCAACCCAAACTCAGCATGCACTTCAGTCTATTGCCCTCTCTGCATGAAGACAATGTTTTCTGGACAGCATCCCTTGGCATCACTCTAAAGGTTATTGCCTGAATTACAAACTTACCTTTGCCCTTTGCTTCAAGGAAGGCCCCAATTACCACATTGCTTCTTCGTAGGGTCTGGGAGCTCTGGGCAGACAATAATTCAGGTCTCTTTAACAAGCAGGCAGTGACTCTGTTGTCCAGGGGACAGCATGCGATAAACATGCTGTGCTTCGAACTTCCCCCCATCTCCACTTACCTCTAAAACTAATTACCTTGCTAACTGCGGAGGCTGTACAGTCATGCTAATGAGCTGCCGGATGATGGCAGTTTTTGTTCTCCAGAGAAAAGCCACAATGCAGTGGCAGAAACAACGGGAGCCTCGGCAAGTTCAGGTCAGCTCTTCTCTGACACTAAGCTTCGGAATTCTCAAAATACTACTTAACAGGGAGACGGACTTGGATGCAAATTCCTTCTGGTGCTGAACATGTCCTTTAATTAGCTTTCAGGGAAATAAAGAAAAATGAAGATTTAAAGGTCACTGCATTAACATTTTACCCCCATTTCTGAATAGCCTTGTGCGTATACTAATCTTCCACCCATTCCTTCTATTAATCACTGTCTCTAAGGAGAATTTGGCCAAAGCAGATTAGCCAACATGTTTCCTATGGCAAAATTCTCCTCCATAAATAATAATAAAAGAAATCCCTGCCTATTTGTTTAACATTAACGTTTTAATGTAAATGAGTGCAATCGGGGTGGTTAAAATTTTAGCTCCCACTGAAAAGAAGTCAGACAGAATTTCTTGTTTCTCTGCAAACCGAGATCAGTGTCAAGACCTTTTTTTTTTTAACCTTCAAATCTGACCAGTTATCCTTCTCCCTAGAAGGGTTTCATTTTACAAAATGCCCATTAGTGACAGACTCTTTTCCTGGATGAACTAAGAAGTCGTTACAATATTTCCTTTGCAAACAACCCAATATGTTCTTTAGATTTGAAAACTGTCGAGTCCAGAAGAAAGGCTTTAGGAAACAGTTTGGAATTCAGCATCTTCTGGTCACTGTACCTGTATCCCACTCCACCCCAGTCCCCCACTATTTGCAATAACCTCAAAGCCTTTCCCTTGAAGTAGCACCTCTCCATACTGCCCTGCTCTCCTAGTCCCTGAATGAATGAGAAGAGGAAAAATTACACAGCCGAGCCTCAAATTCCCACAATGCTTGTTCAGTGAAAAAAGAACCGCTGGGGGTTTCCTTCCAGAGGTCTTCAAATGGACTTGCACTGCTTCTTCAGCTCTGCCCTTTCATGGGAAACAATTTACTCTGTATCATGAAAAGACAGTCTCAGAGAAAACCCATCCCTGGTGCTACCCTCATACAGAGACATCTCAGAATCTGAGGGGCTAGGGGTCTGGACACCATCCATTCTGACCAGTGAGCATAGCCTTGAGCTTTGGTAGCCAACAAACCACACTTGTTTCTACAGCACATTCCATTGCTTTTCTTCTGCACACACACACTACCTCCAGTACAAAATGTTTCTAAAGCTGATGGGAAGAGGAGCGATGTCCTGACAATTCATCTCTGCCATATTTTTTTTTTCCAGCAGGCAGCCAAAAATCATTCCAAACCAGCAGCTGTAAAGGTCAGGAGGGAAATTTGTTGAGTAATTTCTTATACACATGAGGAGAATACGGTAGAACAGGGAAAGGAACGGATGCCTCTTTCTTAGTGTCAACCTGAAAGGCATGAGACCTTTCCTTCCCTGCCTCCCCGCCCACCTGTTGGCATCACTCATGCCACGCCAAGGTATATTATTATCCAGACCATAAGAGCATTATTGTTTCACTGACTTTCACAGACCAGAGTGCTACCCAATGGACTCTGTTATTACAAATATAATAAGCAAGAAACTGGCCCTTTCTTGTTAGACAATTCCAAGTTTTATTGATCTCATCACTTCTGTCTAACGGTACACAACCAGGAACAATAAATCTCAAAAAATGATTGAAAGCAGAAATCAAATGCATGTTCTCTAGTATTCATAGGCTGATCCAGTCCTCTCCTCAGAGGAAGGAGTGAACAAAACATTACATTTTGGCTGTGCATCAGGAGAAGTCCCCAAGAGGCACACAGTCGCATTCACTGTTAAAAGTAAAGAAGTTTAGGGTCCACCAGAGAGAGGGAAAAACTTGCTGTGCACATAGGGTTTCAAGAACTTCTAATAAAGGCGCTGTACAATTTGGTCAATGGCTGTTAAGAGCAGACAGAGCCATACACCATCCTTAACTGTAACTCAGCCCAGTTCCCTGATGCCCATAGGCTAGTAGGCAATGAGACCTTCATTAAATGTCCCTTGGAGGGACATTTCAGGTCTCCAGAATATAGTCAGCCCAGCAGCAGAAGAAAGTGAAAGTGACTATAACTCAATTTTCTTGATCAAAAAGACAAGCATACATCAAGAATTATATACAGGGCAGGCTGGCACTTAATTGAACTACACCTACAAACAAATAGGATAACAGAATTAACAAACTGTTTGAGCAAAATAATTGTAATGAACAATGTAATACTTCTGACCCTTCATGGTACTCTAGGCTTTATTTGGCAGAAGAATTCATCACCAGATGGAAGCAGCAAGTCCTCTGAGTCCTCCTGTGACCCTACCTTCTTTAGATCCACCTATGGGTAGAGCTGGGGTCACAGTAACAGCAATATCTCATGTGTGAGGTCCTCAGCACTTCTTGGAGTCCCAGGGCATGTCTACTGTATGCTGATGAACAAGCTCCCTCCTGCGGGGCACAGCACATGCTTCATCCAGAGCTGGGACCCTGCTGTATCACCACCAGCACTCTGGCTTTCCACGATGCTATAGCTGCTTGGTTTATGGCAAATTGAAGTTGAATTCTCCCCTCCCATTTCAGTAATTCTTGCTAAAGCCATGCTTTCTGATATTTAGTTTTCAGCAGGACAGCTCTTGCAGTTCCTATTCTCTCTCTGCTTAGGTTCCACAGAGTATCCAAATCCAGCAATGGACCATACACTGTCCTTAGTGTCACTGCACTCCTCTGATGATTAAGGCTGTGACTCAGCCAATTCAACATATCCAGCTCCTTCTCTGTTTGTTTTTGTTTTTTTGAGAAAGAGTCTCACTCTGTCATCCAGACTGGAGTGCAATGGCATGATCTCGGCTCACTGCAACCTCCGCCTCCCAAGGCTCAAGCGATCCTCCTGCCTCAGCCTCCCAAGTAGCTGGGATTACAGGCATGCACCATCACACTCAGCTAATTTTCGTATTTTTTGTACAGACGAGGTTTCACCAGGTTGCCCAGGCTGGTCTCAAACTACTGGGCTCAAGCGATCTGCCCACCTTGCCCTCCCAAAGTGCTGGGATTACAGGCATGAGCCACTGGGCCCAGCCCCCTTCTTCCTTTAGGATACTTTCTCTCCAAGGGGTTTCCTTAGCTTGTTCAGAGAAATTTGTGCCATGTCATCCTGTGGTCCAGACAAATCATAGCACCAGCAGTGGGCAGGTATCAGACAGAAGCAGGGCTTCTGCTTATCTTTGTATAGGAAAATTCTCCCACATCCTCACAGAGAGGGCCCCATGGTGGCATGAGACCCTGGGGCAGGGAGTCAACACACAATGTGGGATCTTCTCTCATATGTATTTGCTTCATCTGATCTGACACACCTATAAACTATCAGAGGGGCTCTCTGATGGAGGCAATACTTCACTGTTTCTAGAGAGATGGTGCAGACTTTTGAGTCTGAAATTTAAAACCTTCTTGAACTTTCCTAATGAAATGAATTAAGTCAAGTTTGGTTGATGGAACAGCAAGGAACAATTTCCACCTTTTCTGTGTGGTATTTGAAGTCCTTCTATTGTCTATCAGGCTCACCTGCTCACAAGAGCCACTCTGGAAACATTTGCTAAGCAAAACTGAGTTCTACTCCACTTCTCTCCTCCACCTTCAGGGAAGAGCAAAAGGCATGAGAGAGAGAAGTGGAAAGGATTCCTGTTCAACTCAAGTCCTGAACCAAGCCCACCATTCTTATATCTACTAAACAAGAGGCCAACATTTCCACCAGAGCATGTCCTCACATCTTGCTTAATGTTGGAAAGCTGAATGCACAGAACAGCTCTAGGCAACACCAACTGAAAATGTTTCTCATAGTTTCATATTTTAAGTTGATGCTTAAAATAGTAAACACATATTTTATATTTACCAATAACTTTAGGTTTCAGAAGTACTCCTTAGCATTTATCTCACCCACAAAAGACTTGTAGATAACAGTTTTTCTTCCTATTTTAGAGAGAATTTATTCCTGTTTAGTGTATGGAACCATCTACTCATATGCTTACTCACTCTTTCACTTCCCCATCCATCCATTCATCTATCTTCTATTCTTTCCATCTCAAACCTGAATTACATCCATCGTTTCGCCTGTTTTTTTTTAAGTGCCACAATTACAATATGAGCAGGAGAGGGTAGAAGCTTACAGACTTTCTCCCTATCCCATCCCTTCTCCATCAGTCAGGATTCAATCAGAGAAACAGAAACACTAGGAGATAATATTGGAAAGGACTGGGAGATTTATTGGAAAGGACTGCTTATGTGACAGTGGGGCTGGCTAGGCAGGTCCAAAATCTATACAGCAGGCCATCAGGAAGGGCAGGCTGGAATTCTCAGGCACTGACTAAAGCTTCAGTCCACAGGTAGAAACGTCTTCCCCTTCCAGGAAACCTCAGCTGTGCTTCCCAGGCCTTTCAACTGATTGAACCAGGCCCATTAGATTATCGAGGATACTCTCCCTTACTTCATGTCAACTGATTATGGACTTTAATCACAGCTACAAAATACCTTCATGACAATACCTATGTTAGTGGTTAACTGGGGCTATAGCCAAGTGAAGCTGACACGTGAAACTGACCTTCATACCGTCCACAAGACAACACTTCAAGATCACTTTCTTTCTTTCTTTCCTCAAGCTACCATACTCTTTAGATACTCAGAATTATAATTGCACTTTGAAACACAGCATTATGGGCAACGTCCAAATTTTAAGAGCTGTTAATGTGAAGTGTCTCTGACTTTTTTAACATTTTTTAACTCCCTCATTCCTACTGAGAGTATTCTCAACATCCATCATATCCCAACCCTGGACCCTATCACATGCACCTATTCCACCAGCACACTTTCAGCCCAAGTCACACTCCACCTGATTTGGTCAATGATGCTCTAGTAATATGAATGTCCCCTCTCAGACACTCTGACGTTTCTCCTGACTTAACCTGTCTTTTCAATCCCTACTGCTGGGAAACACCAATTCACCCAGTTCCACCATTGTTTCCGTCTGTCCATCTCTCTCTTTCTCTCTCTGCCTGCCTTTTGTAATATCCTAGAAATTCAAGAACTGATGCCATGATGAATGTACATTCTCCACCCTAAACGAGCCTCTCACTGATACTTGGATTTTTACCCACCTCCATCTGATTCCCTTATCGCTCCTCCAGGATAGGAAATCTTCCCACTCTCTCCAAGCCTCCAGCTGCCCCTTCTCTGCAGGTGACCTAGAGTCCTAATCAACTGACGCTGCAGAACATGAATTTTCCTTCCTCTTCCCTCCATTTCTAAATGTCTCTGTATCTTCCCTCACCATTTCCTCCCTCCTTCCAATTACAGAGACGGTTCTTTCATTCCCCTCTCTGGTCCTAACTCCTTTACTTATATTAACCATCCTAAGCTTCTCAATTCTTCTTGGATTTTGTTTCTTATCAGCCGCTCTCGTGTATCCAAGTTCTCTGCTCTTTATTGCTTTTCTCTCCATTATTAAAAACACATGCAGCATTATTCTCTTATGAAACAAAACAGAACAAAATCCTTCTCTATGTCCCCGTTTCTTCCTGAAGTTATTTCCTCTTATCAGTTGCTCTCTTTTACATTCTCAAAAAGCCTTCTCTGTCCACATTTATTCTACCCGTGGCTCTTGCCTCCTCACCAAATAAATCATTCCTTTGAACATTAAGTGGCTTACCAGGCACCCAACCCAAAGGTCTTTTTGCAACACTTGACTGTTAAATCTCCCTCAGTTTCCAAGACCTGATAATTTCTTGGACTCCTCTGCCTCTCTTGACTACTCCTTGTTTGTCTCCTCTTACCAGTGATTCTCCTTCGTTCCACATTTATAGATTACAGGTACCTACATCTTTCAAATGGAGTATTAATATCCATGAGGCTTCCCTATGATGCTGCAGGAGGATGTGAAGACACAAGATAACCAGAGTGTGTATAAAGTGGAGAAGATGCGTTTAAAAATAATGACAGGGACCCTTTACAGAGAATTCAAAACTAGCTATGATGTTTAACACAAGCCTTCTAAGAAATAGCATGTTTAGCAAGACACTTTAAGCCACACCCTCCAGACTACCCACGAATGCTATTCACCGTCTTCTGACACCAGACTTTGGCGGAAAAGCCTCCGAAACTTTGACCACATTATCTTATTTGACCATCATGACAAATCTATTTTCAGGACACTATAATTATTACTCAGTTTTGCAGGTGAGGAATATGAGGGTAGAGTAGGTTCCTTAATTAACCTGGGGCTTCAGTTATCAAGTGCTACATTTAAAAACATACCAAAGTTAGTGGTTTGCAACAACAACCAATTTATTATTTCAAATGATTGTGTGGGTGGACTGGGGATCAGCTGGACAGTTCTTTTGCTGGCCTCACTTGGGATATCTCATGATGCTGCATCAGATGGTGGCTGGGGCTGGAATGTCTTAGATGGCTCACTCCCATGTCTGGCACCTGGCTGGGGACAGCTAAAAGGCTGGGCTCAGCTGGGATGGCTGGGTCTCTCTCTCCATGGAGTCTCAGGGCCTCTCCCTCCCTATGGGGTCTCCAGCAGGGTAATTGGATTTCTCGCATGGTGGCTCAGGGTTACTCAAAGAGCAAAAGCCTTCTTAGAACTTAAGTCCAGAATGAGCACAATGTCACTCCCACTGCATTCTTTTGCCTAAAGCCAACCACTGGCCTATGCCAGGTTCAAGCAGAGGGGAAGCACGGTCCATTAGAAACTGCCAATATGACCCACTACTGGACTTGTCTGAGTGATGAAGCTGCGGCTTGGGCCCAGTTTTTCTTTAATTTTACCTTTTTAAAATTATTTCTTGCTGTTAAGTTACTTGGTGATGAACAACCTCATTTATGTAGCTTTTTAATGTTTGAGGTTACTTCCTAAATGTCCAAAATTGGTGTTACTAGATTTAATAATATGAATGCTTTTGTAGCTCTTGATGCATACTGCCAACTACTGTCCAAGATATTTAAACTGTTTTATAAAGAGATTTGTATATATCATATGAATAAACGATTTTCCTATCCCTTCAATTAGAACTGAATATTATCATCAAAGTTTTTCCAATTTAATTAGCAAGAAGTGATATTAATACTTCAGTTTGTATTTCCTTGAGTAGTGAGGCTGGCCATTTGCATACATTTATTTACCTATTATAATTCTTCTTTTAGGAATTGTGTGTCCATGTCTTTTACCCATTTGCCCTTTGATATTTTGCCATATTTCTTGTCAATTTTATGGTGCTTTATGTAATAATACAATTTTCAATTGCCTATACATCTTTTAATAATTTTTTTTTAGATGGAGTCTCACTGTCACCTGGCTGCAGTGCAGTGGTGCAATCTTGGCTCACTGCAACCTCCACCTCCTGGGTTCAAGCGATTCTCCTGCCTCAGTCTCCCGAGTAGCTGGGATTACAAGCACACACCACCACGCCCAGCTAATGTGTGTATTTTTAGTAGAGACGGGGTTTCACCATGTTGGCCAGAATGGTCTTGATCTCCTGACCTTGTGATCCACCTGCCCTGGCCTCCCAAAGTGCAGGGATTACAAGCGTGAGCCACCTCGCCGAGCCTTAATAGTTATTTTTAAGTCACAGCCTTGAATATAACAATCTTCTCCTAAAATGAAACAGAACAGCCAATCAATGAAAAGAAGAGTCAGCAGTTCCCTACTGTGTAACATAGCCGTTCCCACCACCTTCTCACTCAGGCATCTGTGACAGATGGCAGTCACGTGCCTGACACACCACCATGACACATCCCGGGTTATGCACATTTTGCACATTTGTTGTAACTTTACCTCTTTCTTTCGCTTTTAAGAAAGTATATCAAAATTTTCTATTTATCTGCTGTGATTGCTTATTTTTTCATCCATTAGAAGTATATCTTAGTTTGATATACTCCCACTTGTTTATTTTTGCTTTTGCTGCCGGTACTTTTGGTGCAATATCCAAAAGAATTCTTGCCAACATCAATAAAGGAGATTTTCCCTGTGTTTTGTTTTAGGAGTTTTACAGTTTCAGATCTTATGTTTAAGTCTTTAACTCATTTTGAGTTGATTTTTGTATGTGGCATAAGATAAGGATTCAATTTCATTCTTTATCATATGAAACTTCATACACTTTGACCTTTGTACCCTTTGACCCTTTATCATGTGAATATCCAATTTTTCCAGGATGTTTTGTAGAAAAAAAAATTCTTTTCCCATTGTATCTTTTTGGTGACCTTCTTGAAAATCTGTTGGCCATATGAGTGGCTTTGTTTCCGGGCTCTCTACTCTGTTTCATTGGTCTATACATTTTTTTTTATGCCAATAGCGTACTGTTTTGATTACTATTGTTTGTAATATAATTTGAAATTAGGAAGTGTGATACTTCCAACTTTGTTTTTCTTTCTCAGGATTGTTTCAGCTACTTGGAGTTTTTTGTAATTCTATATGAATTGTAGGATTTTTTTCCATTTCTGCTAAGTGAACTAAACCAGAACAGAAAGAAAAATGCTGGATAATCTCACTTATGTGTGGAATCTAAACTAAACAACAACAACACAAAAATCCCTTGAATTCATAGAAACAGAGAATAGAAGGGTGGTTACCAGGGGCAGGGTGGTGGGGAATGTTGTAAGAGAGGGAATGGGAAGACAGAGGTCAAAGGGTACAAAGTTTCAGTTACGTGGGATAAATAAGTCTAGAAATCTAATGTACAGCATGAGAACTATGGTTAATAATATTGTACTATTTAGTGAAAAATTACTAAGAGAATAGATTTTAGGCACTTTTACCAAAAAAACAAAATTGTGAGATAAAGCATATTTTCTTTTACCTGATTGAGCACGGTTATACCAGCTGCTTTTCTAACAATCCCAATGTCTACGTTGCTCTTTTCTAACAGTTCTAATGTCTACATTATTTTGAAGTTAACATCTGTTGATTGTCCTATCCCTTAGGAATGGGTCATGTCTTCCTAGTTCTTAAGCACTTTTGAACTATGTCTTTAACATATCAATACTATGTTGTGGAGACTCTCAATTCTTTTATACTTTTTCAAAGGGTGTTTTTTCTTTTTTTTTTCTGTAGAAAGCAATTAACTTAGTTAGACTCAAAATGCACACTTTGCCTGCCCAGGGTGTGGGAAGATTTAGGGGAAAGAATCTAGGGCAACTGGAATCACTGGAGAATAATGGGAAACCCCAGTGTACTAGTCTCTTTTCATACTGCTATAAAGAACTGCCCAAGACTGGGTAATTTATAGAGGTTTAGTTGACTCACAGTTCAGCATGGTTGGGGAGGTCTGAGGAAACTTACAATCATGGTGGAAGGTGAAGGGGAAGTAAGGCACTTTCTTCACAAGGTAGCAGAAAGGAGAAGGGCCAAGCGAAGGGGAAAGAGTCCCTTATAAAACCATCAGATCTCGTGAGAACTCACTCACTATCATGAGAACAGCATGGGGGAAACTGCCCCCATGATCCAATTAACTCCACCTGATCTCTTCCTTGACATGTGGGGATTATGGAGATTACAATTCAAGATGTGATTTAGGTGGGGACACAAAGCCTAACCACATCACCCAGAAAGGGGAAAACCAGAGAAGGGAATGCCGGATTCTGAGTATAAACTATGCCCAAGACTTTAGCTGACTGCTGAGCCACACAGGCTCACCTTCCCTTAAATCCTCTCACCAGAGAGGCACAGACTTTGTATTGAAGTTTTAACTTTGTGCCAACATTATGATTGCCCTGAGGGTAAAACTCAGCAGTCCGAATTTGACTCTCTTTCTTTTCTGCTCTTCTACACTCTCCAGAGCCCTCAAAGAATAGTTGTTTTTTGGGGGGGATTTTTGGTCTAGACTTTATAGTTGTTACCTGTCAGAGAGTCAGGCTATTAGATAAAAAACTTACTTCACCACACTGGAAACAGAACTTCTTCAGAATATGTGCTTGTTACATGCAATAGAAAGTTCATAAAAATACATATGGTATTTGTCCAAAGTGAGGAAAGGAATATTTTAGTTTAGGGAATCACTACTTACTCACAACTTTTTGTTAATGATGGCTGTGGAAGTATAAAACGTTGCAAGTATAATAGCATTTTTTTCTATATTAATGGCTTACACACACTTCTAAGAACATACACAGTTTTTGTAACTCTTTTTTTTGTTTGTTCTGGTGTAACCCACTGAAATGCCATGTATATCTGTTAAATATGTATAACATATTAATATTTAAATACATATATGTATATATTTTAAATATATTTTTGCTATGAAAATATTGACATATAACCAGCTTCTTGTAGTTCATCATCATCAAGTCTATTTGATAAATATTCTCATGTGGATTTCCAGTAATATTTGTTTTTTTCTCCACACAAGCAGACTCTGATTAAATTGGTTTATGTTGACTCCCATAAATATTTGCACCTACATTATAACTACCATGTAACATTGTTGGTATAGTACCTAGATTTTGTTGTAATTGCTCTTTGTTGTTTGTTTTGTTTTGTTTAGAATTCCTGTACTGGGCTGGACATGGTGGCTGGAGTGCAGTGGCACAATCTCAGCTCACTGCAACCTCTGCCTCTCAGGTTCAAGCTCACACCTGTGATCCCAGCACTTTGGGAGGCCGAGGTGGGCAGATCACCTGAGGTCAGGAGTTCGAGACCAGCCTGGCCAACATGGTAAAACTCCATCTCTACTAAAAATACAAAAATTAGCCAGGTGTGGTGGTACACACCTGTAATCCCAGCTACTTGTAGGGGCTGAGGCAGAAGAATCACTTGAACCTGGGAGGTGGAGGTTGCAGTGAGCCAAGATCGCACCACTGCACTCCAGCCTGGGCAACAGAGCAAGACTCTGTCTCAAAAAAAAAAAGTATTCCTATAGTAAGTGGTGTTAGTAAGTTCCACGAGAATCTGTAGATTCTGGAACCAGTGCTCACTAATAGACTGCTCCATACATTCCCAAAAGAAGGAGGAACTTTGTCGTGTGGGGAAGATCAATAGAATTTTGGTGACTGGTAAAGGTGGAAGACTCCAGTTTCTTCTTGATCAAACCCCATAAGAACATTGGTGATATCAGTGGTATCCTATGTTCTGATATGAACATGAGAACTCTGGCCATATCCCTAGTTTCCTCACTCTCACATATTGGCCACCACTTGGTGCACCTGATACAAATGAGCCTTGCAGCACCTCCCAGGAGGGCAGTGATGCCTAACTTCAGACCTAAAGTCCATTTTTGCCAGTGAGTTTTTCATAAAGAGAAAAAAGAGTAAATATACCTTTTTCAGGCAAGCAATACCTACCCCACTAGGACTCCAAAATAACGACTACTTTAGTCAACCATCTGCAACTAAAGGAATCATAGATACTAAATATGTAATTCTTGTATTTACGACCAAATGTTTATGTGGATGCCCCTCCAAGGAGTAAATGTATATACATATGTTCAGTGCCATAGTTACAACTCAGGCTACAAATCCAATCAGCTTGCTGTGCTGTGTCCACACTGTGGTTGCTCTCACAGCTGACCCTGAACTCGGTCGTCCTCACAGTCTCTTTCTTCTTCTTTTACCATGATGTCAAGCATACATGTCAACTCACAGCTGAAAACTGCTCCCCTTCCAGAAGCCTCCCCAGCAACTTCCTCTTATTGCTACAGAACATAGATCAGCAGGTCAGTGCTGCATTATTCTGCACTTGTTTTTATATCACTTCTTGGTTAAACAAGATTATTGAGCACGTGACTGCCTTCACTCCCACAATCACTCAGGTAGACCTGAAATTTATGTGATATCCCAGACAGGCAGCATGAAAAAAAAAAAGATTTTGAAAAATCTTTTTTATTATATAGCTAATTTGATAGTGTTGTGGAAAATTTATAAAATATACAAAACAATAAAAATTACCCATAATTCTACCTGCAAGCAACAGTAGCTGTTAGCATGTTGGTATATTCCCTTCTAGAGAACATTGCATATAACTGTAGACAGATGTAGAGATAAATATGGATACAGACCCAGATGTCGATGTAGATATAGATGTATTAGAAAAATGTTCAGCTTGTTTTCTAGTCAACTTTGAAAAAACTGACTAGATTATGAATGGTTATGAAGATAACAATTCCATGGGGAAATACAACTAAGATACTGTGATGGTTAATTTTTGGTATAATTTCACCGGATTAAAGGATATCCAGAGAGCTGGTAAAGCACTGTTTCTAGATGTGTTTGTGAGGGCATTTCTGAAGGAGACTGGCATTAAAATTGATGGACGAAGCAAGAAAGAGCCATCCACAATGTGGATGGGCTCCACCCAATCAGCTGGGGGCCTGGATAGAACAGAAAGGCAGAGAGAATAATTCTCTCCTCTCTTGGAGCTGAGACATGTTTCTTCTCCTGCTCTTGGAAGTTAGAATCCCAGGTTCTCTGGCCTTTGGACTCTGGGACTTGCACCAGCACCCACCCCCCAGGTTCTCAGGCCCCCAGCCTTGGACTGAGAGTGACACCATTGACTTCCCTGGTTCTAAGGCCTTCGGACTTGGACTGAGCCACACTCCTGACTTTTCCTCCTTTCCTTACAGCTTATAGATGGTCTACTGTGGGACTTTTTAGCCTCTATAATCACAAGAACCAATTCCCCTAATAAACCCCCTCTATGTATGTATGTATGCATCTATCTATCTATCTTTCAGTTCTGCTTCCCTAGAGAACCCTAATTAATGCAGATATTTTACATTAACAGATACTCTACCAGTTCTTAGGTTAAATTCCAAAAGACTGCTTTTCTTACCGGGAAAAGAGGAAAGGAATTTTGCCAATTTACTGGCTCTAAGGCCTTTCCTGGATAAAGGAAAGTTAAATGTAAACATGAGTTGCTGGGGGAATGTCATGTAATCTCCTCTAGCTGTCTTAATAGAAACAGTAACAAAACAATATAAATTCTAGTACATAAGGACAACGTAAATGTGGCCTTCTGAAGGCAAGGGTACAATGGCAAAACAATCCTCTAGGTTGCCACATGAAATTCTGCTTCCATCTAGGGGGTCTTGTGGCAAGGTGGGCTGAGTCATGAGCCATGAAACCCTGTTCTAATTAATTACTTCTGTGACCACAGGAAAGTCAGTTTACCCCTCTGAGCAGCAACATCCTGAGTTTTAAAATAAGGACGTTATAGGGGAAATCATCCATGAGAGGATGTGGCACATCAGCCATGGTCATGATTCCTTACTTCTAGACAAAAAGAGGCTTGCTTCCTATTGGTTTCTAAATCTTTTTTTTCTTCTTCATGAGACATTATAAATAGAAACTTCTCTTGAAAAAAAAAAAAAAAAAAAACCTTTTTGGAGTCTGTATCACTTGAGACTTACCAGTTTCTTAAGGATTGGCAAAGACTTTCTGACAAAATAAAGACACACACCCCCATCCCACATCTTTATACTCATGAAAAGATTTTATATGATCATATGACATTTCCTGGATTTGGTTTGGACTAGAAAATACAACACAGGATGAGAACCAAAAATTTCAGAAGTTTTAAAACTCAGACAGTAGAAAAATCAATGCAAACTATTGGAAAAACTGGGGAGAAATCAACCTGAGCAGTGCCTGCCCCGCACTGTCTCTATGTGGTATAATGCTATCCCTGGGAGGGGGTCTTCATAGAACAGAGTAGCCGTCCCAATATTCAGAGAACTTATCACTTCCACAGATAAAGGCAAACACACTCTTTTATAACCCTGGCATTCTTTGGATAGGATATTGATAAACAGTATTGTAACATATTTATTAATATAGGGTTTCTATTTTTATACCTGTTTTGGTATGGCAGAGAAACTAGAGGAAAGAATGAGTTGGTGAGGTGAAGAGTCAAGTACACTCCACCAAGTTCTCTAAAACTTGAGGGCCTGAGCCTTAGTTTCTCCACTGTAAAATGTAAATAGTAATTCTCGGTGAGGTGTCATGGTACTCAAATTACATAATAGATCTGAAAGGGCTTGACAAACTAGAAAGCACTATATCATTATAGGGTAATGTTACTACAAAAGATGAAAACCTCCTTTTTGTACCTGAGCATGTGTGACATCTAAGATTTCTTCCCATAGCACCTAAATGTACCTATTTCATTATACTTACTATATCACCAATCCAGATCCCTTCTCTGAGCTCCAGAGTGTGAATCCAATCGCTTACCTGACATGCCCACTGGGATATCTTACTGTTACCTCAAACTATACAGGTCCAAAAGCAAATGCATGATCCTTCCTCCTCAAGCCTGGTCTTCTTTCAGCATTCTTTAACTCAGGGAATGGGGTCACTTTTCATCAAACAATGCAAGCCAGAAAATGTGGAATTATTGACATCTCTCTTTCCATCACCATAAGCTGAACTCAAAGGCCTAAGGGAAAAAAATAACAGTTTTTGGCTTTGCACATTTAACAAATTAAATAGTCTTTTCCACAAAGCAGTCTCCAATGTTAAAAGCAAACAAACAAAAACCACTTCATATTGAATTTAAGGACTCGGGATTCCTAACGCAACTAATGGTGACCCATCATGGCACCGCAGATTTCTTGACATGTGTATACTATTAGGCTCTCCCTGTATCTGTGCTTCTTATATTCAAGTCAAGATTTAGGTGGGGAAAAGAATCTAGAGACTGGCTATAAATACCATTTAATCAATGCCAGCCAAATCTTTGGTTGGATTAAAGTCAAGATCTGAAATGTGTACTTTGGAAATTCATTCATTTCCCTGCGTCTGTGGTTCCCTCCCTCTCTTAGTAAAAATGACAACCTTGTCATATATGAATGAAGTGGGATGGGAGTCTTCAACCATCAGTCAGGTTAGAGGGGTGAGTAGGGGTAGAGGCAGCAGACCCACAAAACTGAGGGAGACAAACATTAGGACCAGAAGGCATAAGAATTAGTGCTACCATCGACTGCCAAGAGGGGATTTAACTATGCCATCTAATGTCATGCTTGGATCAAAGGACAAGACTGAACAAAGGAGTGGAATGCTGAGCAGGGAAGGAGGGCCCCCTAGACACCCCAAACCAGGCCAACTGGGCCCCCTAGGAGAGTATCTGAGAGCAGGGCTGGAAGGCTGGAGGGCAGGTTGATGGCTATTACTATGGTAATAGCCCTAGAGCTGAATCAATCAGGGAACAAAGCTGGAGACAGGCTTCTTTTCTGTTTTCCACCAATCATTTGCAAAAAAAAAAAAAAAAAAAAAAAAAAAAAGTGTAAAGCATTGGAACATTTGCAGAAAAATTAAATCTTAAATATAAACCCAATACATAACAGATCAAGGCAAGAAATGCTGCTCTAGTTACAAAGATGTGGGGAGATTGGGCTCCACTTCGTCTACTGGAGATGGGAGGGGTCCCTTTCCACTCCTCTTAATCACTGTGGATGGAGTTGGGGGGTGCAGAGGTAGGCGGGTGGAGACATTGAACCTTTTCTTCAATCCTTACCCCATCCCTGACTGATGAGAGAAAGATCTGTTAGCAAACTCTTGCCTCTGGTTATTTGCCTTCAATCCTGGCCAAGAAAAAAAGCAAATGGGAATGCTAAATCTTATAGAAGATCCTGGCAATGTTGGCCACACCTGGAGCCAAACCAAAAATAAAATAAAAAAAAAATTCCCTGATAGCTAGTAGGCTTTAAAGTAGATACGGAGGAAAAATATATTGCCCACATTTTCCCTGGCATAAATTTATGGTGTAGAATTGTGCAATGACAGCCGTCATGTGAACAAGGGTGGCCTTGGGCTTTGACTGCACACAATGGTTACCACTGAGGCAGAAAGTTCTGGGCTGTGGATCTGAAGCTGTGCTACAGTGATCTGGTGTTACAGGAAGTTTCTGTAACAACAGTAAAGAGAACACACTCAGTGCTCATGTCCAACAAGCACACTAAGTGCGGGGCTGAGTATCAACCACATACTGTAAATAATGGCAATAAAAACACAGATGAAGGTGCAGGGAAAAGCCACTCATTCTTTATTGGTGGGAATACAAATTGGTCCAACTTTCCTTGAGAAATCTGGCAATATAGTCATCATTTTAAGCGTGCATACTCATCAGCACTGCAATTCCATTTCTCGGAACATATCTTGTAGAAATACTCAACAAGTATACACATATATAGATATATGAGATTTTTTGCAGCGTGGTTTTTAATAGCAAAAAGAAAAAGTGGAAGTATTAAAATAACCATTAGTAGAGAGCTTGTCAAATACATTATGAGCAATACTCAGGAAGGAATCCAACACAGCTTTTAAAATGGGATATATCCACATATATGGATGTGGAATTAATTATGAATATAGTAAGCAAAAGAGAGTTTCAGGCAGTATGTATGGTATAATTCCACTTGTGTATAAAAAGCTCAAGACTATATGCATTTATATAATCCACATTAACGGCTGGAGTCATGGTTAGGCAATGCCATAGAAAAAGATAGATAAACACCCAATAATTTTAACAATGTTTTCCCCTTTGGGAACAAGAGTGCAGGAATAACTCAAGGCATCTTCATTTTAACTTTATACTGTTCAGTGTTATTTGAAGTCTTTCATTAAGAAAACAATAAGACAGGTATGGAAAACACAAAGAAACGACAGTGTTCAAGATTTGCGGCCAGGTTGGACTGACTCCACCGTCCATATTCTCTGCTCTGTGCCATAAGCAAAAACATACCACCGTCTATAATATGAATTGCCTACCACTCTATCTAGGGTTCTTTTCAGCAGGTTCCACTCCTGCTGCCACAGTCTGTGGCCAAAACTTTGTTCATTGCTTTACCCCCCTCAGAACGGTTACTTGCCATTTAAGAGTCCCTGAGATAGAGAATGGGACAAGCTATGTGAAGCCCTGGCCACTCATGACCAGGAATTTGTCCTTGTTTTATTAATCAAAAAGAAAGTCCCCTATTAGCAAGCTCAGCATAAGCACATGTGAGGAAAACATCAGAGCAGAGTAGGTGTTCAGAAGAAACCTCTTGATCAGACAAGCTCCAAGGCCTGGTTGACTATGCTACCCTTCCTAGCATTTAAACCCCTTGTCTCTGTCTCATGGCTGTAGTTAGGTTAAGGAGGGGGTCTGGCTTCTTTTCAGGAGGATGTGGACACCCTCCAAGGGTGACACTGGGTCTGGTTCAGGTTAGAAGCCTAGAAACTATCTCAGCTTCTCCTGAGCACCTGGGGCATGGATTTCTGAGACTCTTGCCCTCCAAATGTTTCCTGCCAAACTTCCCTTTCAATGGGAGCACTGCCATGGCAGAAAGGACCCCTGGGTTTCCTGATTTGCTTTTTCACCCTCTCAAAGCAGACTTTTTTACTAGTCCTGGTCAGGTGTCCACACATGAGCCCCACTGCTCCAGGCCAGAACATCCTCTTGCGCCTGTCGCTGGTCAATACAAGGAGACTTTCCTACCTTACAGTGCTGCTTTACTCTTTCTGTTTGAAAAATATCTGTACTTGACCTCCCTCTTTTCACACTTCACACCTCTGATCAGCAATATTTTCCTCAGATATCATCAGTGACAACTTTTATTTATCTGATTCTTAACTGTACCTGCTATTGTGGGACTTGTACCCTCCTATTTCTCCATCCCTAGTTATCTCCATCACTTTTCTTCCAGGAGAGCCTGATCTTCCTCACAATCCACAAGGCAGTGGTAGCACTGCCACCTGCATTCAGCAATGGAGAAGGCAGAATCACCCCAGGGCACTCAGCATGTGGGGACAGGCTGGGCTGTGGCCTTCAGAACACTGGCCTCCTGTTCAGTAAAAACCTGCCCAATGCCTCCCCTCACCATCCTACTCTCATAAAACCCATAACCATTTATTTAAAATCTTTGTCTTCTAACCTTCAGTAAGATTCTGTGGGAAGTCCCGAGAGAACACATCTAAAATTTGGAGTGTATATTTTCTCTTAGAATTTAGGGCCCCTTTTGGAATTTGGAGTTTATGTCTACCTCTTCAAACAAATGTTTGCAATACTAGCTGTTGTAGTCAGCTCGGGCTACTATAACAAAATACCACAGACTGAATGGCGTAAACAACAGACATTTGTTTCTTGTGATTCTGGAGGCTGGGAAGTTCAAGATCAAGACCAACAGTTTTGGCTTCCGGTGAAGGCCTTCTTCTGGCTTGCAGGGACCACCTTCTTGCTGTGTCCTCACATGGAGGAGAGAGTGAGCTCCAGTCTCTTCCTCTTCTTATAAGAACATCAATCCCATCATGGGGCCTCACCATCACAACCTCATCTAAACCTAATCACCTCCCAAAGGCCTCACCTCCAAACACTATCACATTAGGGATTAAGACTTCAATGTAAGAATGTTGGTGGCAAACGAACATTCAGTACTTAATTCCAGCCTCAGCAATTGTCAATTGAAAAACCTTCATCTCTCTTATGTGAAGAAAATCAAATAGATGGCCCCATGTTTGGGTCCTTGCAGTCCACAAGATAGACAACTCTTTGCAGATGGTTACTCTAACTCAGAAAATCTAGGAAAGTGAAGAAAATTTGAAAGTATGTCTCCAAAACAGCCCTGATTGACATGGTAATTGTGCTTACCTGCCCTCCTCCCCTGACACAGACAGACACACTTAATCTGTCCCAGGTTCTGGGAGGTGAGTATGGTACAGTGGATAAGGGCCACACTTTGGAGGCAGTGGTGGACCAAGCCTGAGAAAAGGGTTTTTGCAAGATTTCTAGAGATAACCCTCTTCTGTGGTCTGGTCCATTGATATTTCTCATTTCCCTGCGTAAGTGTCCATTGTACCCTATCCCATCCCAAATTCTTTCTCTTACCTAAGTGCTTAAACTTCTAAAATGGTTCTATTTGAGGGTATCCACTGGTTGCAGAAGAACATTAAATAAAGTAAATAAAAGTAATTAAAGGATAGTACTGCAACCTACTGCCTTCTCCCCTCTCTGGTGCCCTCTTACCCAGTTCTTTCTTGGTTTCCAAAGCACTTGTCTTCTGATATATGGTAAAATGCCTTGATTCATTATGTTTATTGTTTATCATTTATCCTTCCTACAGAATGTAAACTTCAAAAGGGCAAGAATCTTGGTCTGTTTTCTTTACTGATGTATCCCATGTGCCTGTAAGAGGTCTGACATGTAGCAGGGGCTCAAAAATTATTTGTCAAATGAATGGAAGTTGCAACTGGGACAGAATTCAAGGTTCTCTTCCCTAATCCCTGAATCCTGAGATTTTCAAAGCTTTTCTTGCTGATGGGTCAGGCCCACTTGTGCCAGCTTGTTGGCACTCGTCTTGGATACTGGCCATGCTTTCTCCAGCCAACCGTCGTGACACTGATTCATTGTTTGTATACAGCTCCTCTTAGGCACGAAGACAGTCTTCTGCCCACGGGCTTACGGCCGAGCTTAGGAAACCCAGCTCAGATGTGAAACCCTAGGCTTGGCAGCTCGCAGCTGGCAGCTGGCAGCCAGACATGGTAAGCAGTCCCTAGCTCTTTCAGCCATTCCCAAACACTCCTGGGTATGCCTTGAAACTACTCTGAACTTTTGTGCACACGTGCTTTTTCACTGAACATGACTTGGAAGGTAATGAGTGAGCCATGGTATATTGCTCACCATCAGCTGCTTTGCATGACAGCAAACATTCAGCCATGCCCATGTGTTCAGCACAGGCCTGCCTGGGGAAGTAGGCACAAAGGCTGGGCCAGTCGCCAGCAGGTCTAGAAGTGGGCCCCAGATATGTGCTCTCTGCCAGACAGAAGGGAAGAGGGCTGCAGATTATCACTGGGAATGAAAAACTGAAAATCATCCAATGTTGCATGGCAAGATGGTGGAAAACCAGGATACGGCTCCTTCCCTTTCACTGCCTTGTCTCTTGGCTGTTCAGCGTCTTCTCTTAAACTTTTCCCGAGTGGCAGGGCCTGCCTGCATAAGTATGGCTCAGTCACAAAGGGCCTCTGAGAGCTTTCTTGCCTAATCTTCTTCACAGAGCTCAACTGATTCTTCACTTAAGGCAACTGACTTCCATAATAGTTTCTCTTCTGCCCCAGGCCACCATTCTCACTCACTCAGCTTTTGCACATCTCCATGCTCCTGAGCACCTAACAAAGTTCTTTGCATTAAGTACTTAATAGGCAGTCATTAAATAATAAAATCAGTCAATAAGCAAGTGAATATGCTTCATCCTCTTAGTGCTGTAGACTTGGGACAAAGTGGCTTTCCATGATTATCACAGTTTAAACACCAACCTAGCCAGACAGTCATACAGCTGACCAGTCCTCACTTCTTAGGACAAATCTCCACTGTGGATATTTTAGGCAATTTGGTGTTGTTATGCAAAAGTAGGGAGCAGAGAGCACAGAGCAGGCCTGCTGTTGAGCATTGGGCTCCCTGAAATCGACATTCCAAATCAGACCTCCCAGGTCAGCCAAGGTGGGAACAGTACTAAAGGAGCAGGTGCAAGATGGAAGAAAGGATATGTTTCTGTCCTGGTGTGATTCAACATCAAAGCCGGGCAGTGCTAGGAGATCGCCCACTAGCTGTGCTAATGGGTCAGCAAGGACACAGATAAGTGAAAGCATTTGAGTTATGACAGTGGGTTTTTGGGTTAATTTCTGGAGACAATGTGACAGAATGGAAATATCTCAGGCTTTGCAGTCAAATCAACAAGGATTCCTATCTCTGCTCCACCATTTTCTAGTTGTGCAACTTACAACAAGTTACTTGACCTTGTTTACTCATTTGTAAAAAGAAGGAACATAAATCGCTTGCGGGAATAATGTGGACGGGAAAGGAAAAAAAATGTGTGTGTGTGTGTGTATGTGTGTTTTTATCTTCTCACAGCACACAAAACACTGCAAGTACTACATTGCTAGTATAAAACTATGTTCTTTTATGTATTCACTCAATAATAGTGTTTAGACAGTTGTTATATGCTAAGCAGAGGAAATTCTGTTTAAGTTTTATCTTAAAATGTTCTAAAACGAGAAACATTCACTTTGAAAAAGTTTCTGGAAGTAGCGGAGATGTTTTATACAAGTTGCAGGTAAGCTATTATGATCTTGTGAAATATACATTTAGTGTTCCTCGCGTTTCCTGGCACACAGCTCCTAAAACCCTTGGAATCTCTGGAGTGATAAGAATGTATTTTGTATGCTAATGAAATCACTTCTGGCTGGGGGCCCTTAGATAACTGGGGACTGGTCACTGGAAAGACCAAGGCAGGATTAGAGGGCTGGAATTTTTGGCCCCACCCTCCAACCTCTGGGGAGGGAAGAAGGGTTGATGGTTGAGTTGATCACCAATGGCCAATGATGTAATCAGTCATACCTACATAAAAAAGTTCCATAAGAAAATTAAAGACTGGACTGGGCGCGGTGGCTCATGCCTGTAATCCCAGCACTTTGGGAGGCCAAGGCAGGCAGATCATGAGGTCAGGAGATCGAGACCATCCTGGCTAACACGGTGAAACCCCGTCTCTACTAAAAATACAAAAAAAAAATTAGCCAGGCGTGGTGGCACATGCCTGTAATCCCAGCTACTCAGGAGGCTGAGGCAGGAGAATGGCGTGAACCCGAGAGGCGGAGCTTGCAGTGAGCTGAGATCGCAGCACTGCACTCCAGCCTGGGTGACAGAGTGAGACTCCATCCCAAAAAAAAAAGAAAATTAAAAAACTGGGTTCAGAAAGCCTCCAGATAGCAGAACGAATGGAGATGGCTGAAGGATGGCTCGCCTTGAGAGCACGGAAGTGCCATGCCCCTTCCCACATGCCTCACCTAGGCATCTCTTCCATCTGGCTGTTCATCTGTCTCCTTTGTAATATCCTTTACAATAAATGGGTAAATGTAAGTAAAGTGTTTCCCTGAGTTCTGTGAGCCACTCTAGCAAGTTAATCAAACCTGAGAAAGGGATGAAGGGAACCCTGGGTAGTCTGTCAGAAGGATAAATCACAACCTGGGACTTCATATTGGCATCTGAAATGGGAGCAGTCATGCGGGATTGAGCCCTTAACCTGTGGGATCTGACTTGATCTCCAGGTAGATAGTTTCAAAATTGAATTGATTTATAAGATAGCCAGCTGGTATCTGCTGGAGAATTGCTTAGTGTGTAGGAAAAGAAGAAGAAGAAGAAGAAAAAAAAAAAACCACACGTCTGGTGTCAGAGGTGTTGTGTCAGGTGAGTAATGTGTGCAAATAGGAAAAACACTTTTTTCCCCCAGCTTTATTAGCTATAATCATTGATAAGAAGTCACCAAAAGAAGTCAGCATGCGAAAATCTCTCAGCTTGATCACTATTAATGAACAAGAGTTCACTCTAATTGACTAAAGTAACTGGGGAACCACTGCCTTCTGAGTCAAGAGGACATGATCTTGAAAAATTTATCTTCTTAACAAAAGGATACTTGCATAATTTCTCTTTCATTTTGCACGTGTTGC
The DNA here is from genome assembly GCF_028885625.2 of Pongo pygmaeus. Lineage (NCBI taxonomy): Eukaryota > Metazoa > Chordata > Mammalia > Primates > Hominidae > Pongo > Pongo pygmaeus. The sequence goes on along the minus strand of NC_072388.2, from coordinate 54,613,113 downwards.
AAGAAAGGAAAGTTGTAAAAATGTTAGAGATAGTGCCCATATCTTTAGGTCAGGTGCACCAACCTTTTTAAAATTAATGTGCATCATGCTTAGAAATCCATTTTCATGACTTTTTTTTTTTACTGATAACGGTGAGTCAAGAGGTTCCTCACTTGGTGTGAGTATTGAATGTAGTTCAAATATTAATTAGGCCCGTGGTGGGTCTTTATTTCAAATTACCTTATTTTTTATCTATCATGCTTTATGATGCCCCAATATAGCTGAATTAAAATCAAATGGCTCAGAAGTGCATAACTAATTACATTCTGCTTAAATTACAGTTTCTAATTAATCCAAATCTATTAACATGATATCTGGTGGTAATCAGTTACAAATGGTGGCAGCCAAGTGAGGTCCCCACTGGTTCTTTTGTATTAGCTAAAGAAGTTTAAGAAAATTCTGGCTAATGAATCATGGACTGTGAGCCACATATTGGACTCCCAGATTACTGAGAATCTGTACAGCTCAAAGGCAAACTAAGACCATCCTGTAAACACCTCTGATAGGTTAGGCCTGGGTTGAAAAGTAATGGGCACTAGTGTTGACTGCTTGGTTCTTTACCCCAGCACGAATAACCAGTTGATCATCAACTCTCTCCTGCTGAGCCTAAACTCAACTTCATAACTTTTTTTTTTTTTTTTTTTGAGACAGAGTCTCGTTCTGTTGCCCAGGCTGGAGTGCAGTGGCGCAATCTCGGCTCACTGCAACCTCCGCCTCCTGGGTTCACACGATTCTCCTGCCTCAGCCTCCCGAGTAGCTGGATTACAGGTGCACACCACTATGCCTGCCTAATTTTTTGTGTATTTTTAGTAGAGACGGGGTTTCACTATGTTGGCCAGACTGGTCTCAAACTCCTGACCTAGCGATCTACCCGCCTCAGCCTCCCAAAATGCTGGGGTTACAGGCATGAGCCACCTTGCCCGGCCCATAACATTTTTCAAAGTGGCCATCATCAATTGTATCAACTAATTAATATCCAATTAGTTATCTATTGACACCATAGACTTGGTGGCTTAAAACAACACACATGTACTGTCTCACAGTGTGTTAGTCCCTTTACATACTGCTATAAAGAACAGCCTGAGACTGGATAATTTATAAAGGTTTAATTGACACAGTTACACATGGCTTGGGAGGCCTTAGGAAGCTTACAATCATGGCGGAAGGCAAAGGGGAAGCAAGGTACCTTCTTCACAGAGTGGCAGGAAGGAGAATGAATGCAGGAGGAACTACCGGACACTTATAAAATCATCAGATCTCATGAGAACTCACTCACTATCATGAGAACAGCATGGAGAAACCACCCTCATAATTCAATTACCTCCACCTGGTCTCACCCTTGACATGTGGGGATTATGGGGATTACAAGTCGAGATTTTGGGTGGGGACACAGCCAAACCATATCGCACAGTTTCTGTGGGTCAGCAGTCTGTGCTCTAAGATCTCTCACAAAGCTGCAATCCAGACATCTTATAGGGCTGAGGTCTCATTTGAGTCCCAACTGCGGAAGGACTCACTTCCCAGCTGAGGTGGCTGTTGGCAGAATCCATTTCCTCACAGGCTGCCACACTGAGGGTCTCGGTTTCTAGCTGGTTGTGGGCTGGAAGCTCCCTTCAGCTCCTCACGTGGCTCTCCCCATACGCAGCTTACAAAAGGCAGCTTATTTTTTCAAAGCCAGCAAGGAAAACAGTATTCTAGCAAGACAGACATTACAATGTTGTGTAATCAGGGGCATCCCATTACCTCTGCTGTACTCTGTTGGTTAGAAGCAAGTCACATATCCTGCCCACACTCAAAGGAAGGAGATTACACAAGGGTGTGAATACCAGGAAGTGGGGACGATGAACATTACCTTAGACTCAGTTAGCCACACCAGCATTTCAGAGTTACCAGGGAAAATGACACATTTTTGCCTTTCTTGGCTTAGATAGGCAGAGTGCCTGTGATAGAAAGCTTTCAATAGCTGAATGAGACAGCTTAAAAGAATTTGAAGGCCATGTTAAGTCAGTCTTGGAAGAATATGATGCTAAGGATTTTTGTTTTGTTACAAAGAATCATTCTAATCAAATTCTAAGGATGTACGCTAAAAAATATTAGGAAAGACTCCCATATTCAGAAATATGGCCGACAAGTTGTCTAGTATGGAACATCTAAAAATATAGGATAAAAATACAAGAAAACACCTTTTAAGGGCATGGTTAAGCCTGTAAAAAAAAAAAAAAAAAAAAAAGTAAGAGAAATCCTCAGAAATCTAAATCAATGAGAACACACAAATCTAAGAGGCAAGAAAGCACTGAAGCACTTGTCTGGGGCATCTGTTAATCTCCAATGTCCTGAAACTTAGGTTTAAAGGACTGAAGATGTTGTGGGGTGAGGCATGGTAGGGGAAAAGCCTGGGTCTCCAGCACTATGTGAGGTTGGAATGAAGCCCACTGCCCTCCACCCAAAAAAAAAAAAAAAAGCCAGAACATCCAAAAGGACAGACCCTCAGAGGTAAACTAGGGGAAAAAATTCATCTTTCACTGGAAGATAATATAAATTGTTTTTGCCTTGACTATTAGTAGAGAATAAAATAAAGACAAAAAATCTCCTCTAAGAATCCCTAACAACTGTAAGTAACTGTCATGAAGATTTTGGGGTAAGAATTTGCACAAGCACTTCCAAAAAAACTCACATTGAAAATTTAGATTAAAATTTTCTTGGAGTATAGCTTCCCAAGGCCTTTGGTAGAAACAGATCAAATCCTCTTAGAAGAGCTGCATTTTAAATCCAGGCTTCAATTAATTCCCACAGAATTAATGAACTTACAACAACCACAATCACAGCAACAAAATCACAAAACACATAAGTAAACGAGCCAGTGTGAACTATCGTCTGAAGAAACAAACGGAAAAACAAATCTAATCACTAAAAAAGTAGACTTGCAAAGGCCAAAGATACAGAAATTATAAGATATGAAATATGAAACAAATATATTTAAAATGTTTAACAATGAAAAAGAAGAATTAAAGATACTAAGGAACAAAAGATTATTATATTTGATTGGGCAAAATTTTTGAAAATACAGCTGCTAGGGACACAAAGACCATAACTTATATTAGAAATTTGGTGAGTAATTTAAATAGTAGATTGGACATAGCTAAAGTGAGAACTCAGGAATTGAAAAATAGATCTGAAAAAAATTACACAGAAATTAGCCCAGAGAAACAAAAAAATGAAAAACCTGGAAGAGAGATTAAGAGAAATGAAGGACACAGTGAGAAGGTTTAACCAGAGTTCCAGGAGATAACAGAGAGAATGGGGAAGAGGCAATATTGAAAGAGATTGAAGGGGCATTGTGTCTGGGGTAAATACCCGGGGTTCGTCGTCTTGCACCAAGAAGATTAAGGACACTGACACACTCGAAGAGTGAGTTTAGGAGCAAAGGTGTAATAGACAAAAGGAAGAGAAAGGAGAGCAGCTCTCTCCCTCTCGTGAGAGACGGGCATCCAAAAGGGAAAAGGCAGCCTGCGGCAGCCCACAGCAGATTTTACAGGCAGGCTTGAGGAGGCAGTGTCTGATTTATTTAGGGCCCACAGATTGGTTTTGACCAGGTCTGATGTTTACATAGTGCAGGGAAGTCTGGTTGACCCATCTTAATCTTATTATGCAAATGGGCTTTCCACTTGGCCAATGCCATCTCGTCTGTGCCTTACTGTACGCACGGCTGGCAAAGAGAAGGGAAGATGGAGCTGCCCTTTTGATCATGCCTAGTCCCAGGTGGTCTTTTCCTATTGGCTCAGCTGCCGTCATTCACCCCTACAAGCTTCCAGCTTGCTTGTCTATGTCTGCAGCTTGATTTTACAGGTTGCTCTTTGTAAGAAAAGAAAAGGATTTGGGGGCTGCTTTTCATTAAAAGGAAAACTTTTTACTTTCTTATAATAATCTTTTTTCTTCATTTCTTCTTTAAAAAAAAAGGGGGATACATATGCAGAATGTGCAGGTTTGTTACATAGGTATACGTGTGCCATGGTGGTTTGCCGCACCTATTGACCAGTCCTCTAAATTCCCTCCCCTCACTCCCCACCCCCAACAGGCCCTGGTGTGTGTTGTTCCCCTCTCTGTGTCCATGTGTTCTCAATGTTCAACCCCAACTCGTGAGTGAGGACATGCAGTGTTTCGTTTTCTGTTCCTGTGTTAGTTTGCTAAGGATAACGGCTTCCAGTTTCATTAAAAGGAAAACTTTATCGAGGACTTCTTTACCCTTACTATCTGTCTAAATACTTTCTTTTTAACTCCTAGATCAAGATGACAGATGAGAATTTTCCAGAACTGATAAAAGATACAAATCTTCATATTCAAGAAGCCCAAGAAGTGAATCCCAAGAAGGGTAAATTAAAAGAGGACCAACAAAAAAACCCTAGAATTATTGTTAAATTTCAGAACACCAAAGTCAAACAGAAGAAGATCTTATACGGTGAAATATTTTAATCTGCTAAAGAGAAAAGGAAAATTACTTATAAAAGAACGTTAGACTGACTTAACACCTGACTTCTCAGCAGAACCAATAATAACAGAAGAGGATAGAATAATATATTGAAAATGTTGAGAACAAATAACTGTCAGATTTCTATTATTTAAAACAATAATAATGTCTAACTTTGGGAACTTACGGAAAAGAACAAACATACTGGGAAATAGTACATGTCTCAGAGTGTGATAGGAGTTAAATTTCTCACATTTTTCTGGGGGAAGAGAAAAATATTGATTAACTTTAGATTTCACTGAATTAATATGAATACTAAAATTTGTGGCTGGATGCGGTAGCTCACAACTGTAATCCCAGCACTTTGGGAGGCTGAGGCAGGTGGATTGCTTGAGCCCAGGAGTTCAAGACCAGCCTAGGCAACATGGCGAGAACCCATCTCTACAAAAACTATGAGAGTTAGCCAGGCATGGTGGTGCGTGCCTGTAGTCCCAGCTACTGGGAGGCTGAGGTGGGAGGATGGCTTGAGCCTGGGGGCAGAGAGTGCAGTGAGCTGAGATTGCATCATTGCATTCCAGCCTGGGCAACAGAGCGAGACTCTGTTTCAAATAATAATAATAAGTCTAGGGTGAACATTGAAAAACATAGAAATAGAGACTATAACTAAGATGAAAAAGTTTTAATATGAATGATAGCCTTAAATAATCTAAAATACACTAGTTCCCCCCCCCCCTTATTCATGATTTCTCTTTCCATAGTTTCAGTTGTCTACGGTCAACCATGGTTCACCATTGTTCATAGACATTAAATAAAAAATTCCAGGAATAAACAACTCATAAGTTTTAAATTGTGTACTCTTCTGAGTAGTATGATGAAATCTTGAGCTGTCCTGCTCCATCTCACCAAGGATGTGAATCATCCCTTGGTCCAGTGTACCCATGCTATATACACTACGTGTCCCTTATTCACTTAGTAGCCATCTTGGTTATCAAATCAAAAAAACATAGTATGTGTGGGCTTTGGTACTATTCATGGTTTCAGGCATCCACTGGAGATGTTGGAACATATTCCCCATGGATAAGGGGGGACTACTGTAAGGCAATAAGGGGAGAAAAGAAAAAAATGCATAAAATAAGGTGGTAGAAATGAATTCAAATACATCAGTAAATCAATCAATCTAAATGGACCAACTTCCCTAAGTTTAAATTAAAAAGATGGTCAGATAAGGGGGTAAAATTGAGCTACGTAAAAACACACAAAATTAAAACACAATAAAGTTTAAAACTTAAAAATTATATACTTAAGTAAGTAGTAACAAAATGTAGTATAGCTATTTTATAGCAGGCAAAAGCAGACTTTAAGGCAAAAATCATTATTAGAGACAGAGAGTCAATATATATAAATAAATGTTTAATTGATCAGGAAAAGATAACAGTTCTAAACTTGTGTATTCCTAATCAGATAACCTCAAAATATGTAAGTCAAAAATTCATAGAACTAAAAAGAGAAATATGCAATTTACTATCATAGTGAAAAATGTTATCAGCTCTTTCTCGATGTATAGACCAAAACCTTGAAAATTTAAACTAAATCATTAAAACCTTGATCTAATGGACATAAACAGAACATGGTAAGCAATAATTACATTTTGTCCACACATTTTTTTTTTTTCTAGCAGGCATGAAACCCTGTGATAGAAACAGGCAGTTGACTCTCAATCCCTCTTCTGAGTTTTCACCTGGGTACGAACTACATTTCCCAGCCTCCTTTGAAGCTAAGTGTGGCCACCCAACTACATTTTGGCCAACTGGATACATGTGAAGTGATCTCTGCATGGAAGGGATGGGGCATGCTCTTCCCCTTCCCTTTTCTCCTTCCTCCTGGCTGGAATACAGTCGGGATGGTACATGTGTGCAAAGAGATAAAAACAAGAATGTTCATAGCAGGACAATTTGTGATAGACCAAAACTGGTAACACCCCAAATGTCCATCAACAGGGGAAGGAATAAATAGATTTGGAAAATCCATACAATGGAAAACTATTCCAATATAAAAATGAATGAACAACCGCTATACTTGTCAACATAGTGTAGAATAAAGCAAACAGGACACAAAGGAATAGATAAATATGATTCTAGCTATATAAAAGAAAACCTAAATACTATATTTTAGAGGATGCATACAACTGTGATAAGAAAAAACTATAAAGAAAAGCAAGAAATGATAAATTCAACATTTGACAGAGTGGATACCTCTTCATGGGAGATGGGAGAGATTCAATTGGGGAGGGATGCATAGAGGGCTTCAGATGCACTGGCCATGTTGTATTCTGGGTGATTACACTGGTTGTCAGTCTTTAGTATTGGCTCTTAAATTGCATATATATTATATATTCTCTATTGTATATATAACATATTTCATAATAAAAAGGGTACTTCAAAAAATGGTTAGAGAGAAAACTACCAGATTTTTCCTAGACATTTATATCTTTAAAAGCCTATAACCATTATGGCTTATCTATTGTTTAATGTTTAACAGATTGAGTAAGTGCTTGTTACATAAAATTAAACTGGAAAAAAATATTGTTAGGAAGTGGTTCTTTGATAAGCCTTGTCGTTTGGAGCAGGCAAAGGACAGCAGGGAAGAATTAGTGGCAGCATACTCTAATTGCAGGATAAATACCATGAGTAATTAATTGCTTGAGTGCAACTTTTGCAACCAGTTGTTCTGTAGTTACAACAAAGATCACCTTCTTCCATTAATCTTTACCTAGAAAGAGTAAAAAGTCACAAAAGCTAATGATTTGTGCTCAACCTTGCCTCTGCCCATCCTCACCTGCTCAGGAGATGTTAATTAAACTGCCTATATTAGCTCCCCTGAGCTGCTTCCATGTTACACTTTTTTATCCCCTTCCTGAATCTGGTTCCTTTAAAAGGCTTTAAGTTTTTTCACGTAGGGAATCACCCCTCACAAGGCATTCTGAGGCATAGCCTTTATTTTAAAGGTCAAATTTCATTTCTTTAGAAGCTCTACACTTTTATTTTTCTATTCCCAACAATACAGTATTACCATAAGGAACAGAGGTTTCTTCATCTAAGGATCCAGAAGTAATGATCTACAAAACTTCATGTGTAAATCACCAATTCCCAGCATAGCAAAACCTGTGCTCAAAATCATTCCTGCTGGCCTTGCTCCGTGTTCCATCTTCTGAGACACTGGCATACTCTGGATAGCAATGCAGACCTCTCCAGGTAGCCAAGCTGGGGCTTCACTGCCACCTGCTCCCATCTCCCTCCCATCTGAGGCCCTCCTTTCCTCTCAAAGGTGACCCATATTCCAGGGGCAGCTGGCTAGCAGACCCTCTTGATGAGCTTCGATGACTTCCACACAGGACTCTTCACTCCAGTGCTGTCACTGAGAATAAGTCTGTGACTCATGTCAGGGAGCACTTATACCTAGAGGACCAATTATCACAGCTGTGCATGGACTCCTATTATTAAGGTAAGACACCTTGGACTTTGCAGATTCCTTGAAATACCAAAAATTTTAAGATTTTGCCAAAAAAAAAAAAAAAAAGGTGGAGACGATCAGGGGGAATTCACCACAAAGGTTGAAAAAGCCACACTATGTTTATAAAATACGTAAATTTGGTAGGGGCAATGAAGAGGGATACATACTCCCAAAGGGCCCTATTTACTCACAAAAGGCACCACTAGGCCTCTTGAAATGGCCCCTGGTTAGCCCAGGCAGGGTTAATTGGGACCCATCGTAGGAGATTTTCAGTCTTTCCAGGAAAACAGCTGCTGGCTCCAGAGTGTCCTTTGCCCTCTGGTCTGTTTTGCATTTCCAGGTCAGAGGCCAGACTTCCCAATGAAAGGCTGCCTTTGGTCCAGGGGACATGCCCAGTCCCTTCACGCCCCGGGCTGTGAACTGATCTTATTCTCATTTGCATCCTCTTGGGGCAGATTTCAGACAGGCTGTGAATGATCTGAGTACTGGACAGCCTTTCTCTCCCACCTTGGGCTTTTTCTTCAAATAGACAAGTGCTTTGGAATCAGGGCTTTCCTCATTTCTTATGAAGAAGGGCACAGGAAAATTGAGCCTCACTGTCCAGAAAGGTAGGGAGCAGTAGCCCTACAGTGTGGAATGCTCCTAGAACAAAGCAGGCGCTCTTTAACCTTGTGGGGATGGTGGGAGGTAGAGTGACAAGATGATCCCACTGTCTGTGCAGACACATTTTAAACTCCCTAAAGCTGGAATGCTGGCAGAGAAGATCTATAGCTTCCATCGCGTGCTCAGAGTTCATCACCTAGCGTTTACGACCCCTTCTGCTAAGCATATGGGCTTCAGAGTCAGACAGGTATGACTTTGAATTCCTGCTGTTAGTCAGTAGCTTTCTGACCTTGGAAACATTAACTTCACCTTGAAGGGCCTCAGCTTTCCCATCTGTAACACAGAATTAATAATATATGCGTCAAAGATTTGCTGTGAGGATTAATCCAGATGGGGTATATAGAAGTACAGCACCTGGCATGAAGGAAGCTCTCAGAATAGGTTGGATATTATTACTATTATTATTACTATCCTGACTCAGACAGTACATTTCTGCCATCAGAAAAGAATACTTGTAAGCCACAGAAGCACCATGTTCTTTGCTTCATAGTTTATATACCATCAGAGCCTGCAGTAGGTAGATCATGCAGGGGGACAAATTTACCCACAGGCACTCTGGCTTTCTGTTTACTCTGCCTTTTCATACCCATCTTTCACTGGTGGGTGCTGCTGACCAGTGCCAGCTCCTGAATTTCCATATAGGAGGGGCTTACACGCTCCAGGAAATGGGCGCAGGTTTGAATCCATATTTACACAGTGCTCTCGGAAAAATGACAGTTGACCATATTGAAGAATGGGGCGCTGTGGGCAGGAGCAGAGACTGAGGTCATGTGGTGTATGCTCAAGGTCACCTCTGCACCAGGGACTCACTCTCTGCTCACAGCCTTTGTTTTCTAGGAACTGCAACTCCCAGTCCCTCATGGAGATATGCCTCTGCCCTCTGCTTTAATTCTGCTCTGTGTGGCTAATCTGAAATGCAGTCCACCCTGGGGCATTAATGGCTGCTCAGATGTTATTCTTCTTAGGGGGAAACAGCAGAAAAAAATGATCCTATCCAAAGGAGCCCCGCCAGGGGTGGAAATAACAGGCACCGTTGTGAGCCAGTGAGGGAGAGTTTACAGACAGGCAGAGTGGAGCCAGCCTGGCACTTCGTTGTTCATTGGACAGCATATTTTTTCCAAGAAAGAGTCAAAGAAAGCTTGAGCCCACAACCAGAAAGAATAAGGGGTGGAGGTGTGGAAATAAACATGAAATAATATGAAGGAACTTCTAAAAGTGTAAAGAAATTTTAAAATGTAAGGAAAGGGTAAGGGAGGGAGTTGTGGTGAGCCTGCTGTGAGAATTGCAGCTCGCAACCCCATTTAAAAATGATAGACTGGATTAAGAAAATGTGGCACATCTACACCATGGAATACTATGCAGCCATAAGAAATGAGGAGTTCATGTCCTTTGTAGGGACATGGATGAAATTGGAAATCATCATTCTCAGTAAACTATCGCAAGAACAAAAAACCAAACACCGCATATTCTCACTCATAGGTGGGAATTGAACAATGAGAACACATGGACACAGGAAGGGGAACATCACACTTCAGGGACTGTTGTGGGTTGGGGGGAGGGGGGAGGGATAACATTGGGAGATATACCTAATGCTAGATGACGAGTTGGTGGGTGCAGTGCACCAGCATGGCACATGTATACATATGTAACTAACTGCACATTGGGCACATGTACCATAAAACCTAAAGTATAATAATAATAATAATAATAATAATTACAATAAAAGAAAAAAATAAATAAATAAATAAATAAATAAATAAATAAATAAATAAATAAAACAAATGACAATAAAAAAAAAAAAAAAAAAAAAAAAAAAAAATGAAAACAAGACAGTGGTCCATGATCAGTGAACATTCTTCCAGGGACCCTTGGCAATTGAGGGGAAAATTTCCCCACCCTGCTTTCAAAATAAAATTTTGTATGTGATGGCAATGTTGCTTAGGGTCTTTTGCTCTTTTTAGGTTTGTTCATAAAATTCCAGTGGACTGTTAGGCTCTTGGATTTGAATATTCTAATGATTTTGTTTTTGAGATACTCATGATGAAAATCAATCAAGGCAACTTTCAGCAACTGAGGAGTCCATATATGTCCACAGAGGCCAACATACAAGCTTCCCCTTAATTTAAAAAAAATTAAAATAAAAAACTACAACAGAGGTTTGTATAAAACAGATGTAACTGTCATTACCACCAAAAATGAGGAAACTTCGTGAATTGACAACATGGCAGAAACTGGCAATTTTCTCCTAAGACCCATGTTCCCTTCTTCTGTAGGAATAAAACAGCTGGTTGTTAACCAGCACAGAGCCACATGGTTAAGTTCTAGACAACCTGAAATGATCAGGAGTGATATGTGCAACAGCCAGGCATTGCCGATAGAGGGAAGGGACAGGCACTCTATTTGCCCTTTCTGGTTTCCACGGGCTGAAATGCAAACATGGGTGTGAGACAGATTGGATGATGTGGAAGCAGGATGCCCTAGGAACAACAGAGCAGCAAGACTGAAGAAACCTGGGTCCCTGATACAGAGGAACTACCAAGCTAGCCCCAGACTGCTTACACCTGAACTGTCAGATGAGAGACAAGTTCATGTCTCCTCTAAGCCACCATAGTTTTGGGTCTGTGTTATAGCTGCTATAATCCACTAGAAGGCTACCGAGATAATTAGAACCTGCAGAACCTACATTATCAGTTTTTCTGCTTTGAAAAAACACACTTATGAGAATGAAACCCTGGCAGTTTGTATTCCTAAAGGATTTGCTAGAATCTAACACCTTGAGAACTGAATGTAAATGTCTGCTGTTCTCCGTTACAATAGCACCTCCAATTAGCTTCTATAATCCAGAAGAGCTCTTAACAAAACCAACTATTGTTTTCCTATTCATAAAAATATTTATGAATGAACACATTATTTTATAGGCCAAATATAAAAGCACCAAGAAAAGAAAGGTTAAGGAAAGAAAAGAGAAAAGGAGAAGAAAATGAAAATACCAACTGGATTGCATGGTAACAATAGCACAAAAATATCCATTTACTCCCTTTCCTTTTTAACCAATTTGTTGCAAGCTGAAATCACTATATTGGGATTTATTTGTTGAATGCCAGTAAACCTCAATGTGCTTTCAAAAATTAAAGGTAGCTGATCATCACAGACTGTTTTTTCCCATTCTATGTTCAATGGCGACAGGTCTGAAAGTTTCTGATCTCACAGGATGTAGATAGATTCTAAAAAGGGAAATTGATGAGAGTTGCTTGGGCCAATGCTAAATACCAATAAACTAGCTCCAGGCAACTAGTGACCAATCATGATACTTTTATTTTGGTTCCCAAATAATAGTCTTCAGAATAGGCTGTTGGATGGTCTTTTAGAACTCTGAAATTTTTGACTCCGTTGCTAAGTCATAGAAAACAGAAACTTAGAGCTTTTGGAGGCCTTAAAAGTCATCAAAAAATGTTTATTAAGCACCTTCTCTATGTTTAGCCAGGTGATACACACTGAAGAAATAAGAATAAATAAAACACAACATCTAACCTAAAGGAGTCCGTGGTTTAGAAAATAACAAAATCACTTAAACAGACTCACGTTGCAGTTCAATGAAGACTTAAGAAATGGTGAATGACAGAGTGCTACGGAAGGCTTCTGGGAGAGGTGAGAGTTGAGCTGGGTTTTGAAGAGTGATTTGGAGTTTTCCAGATAGATAAGAAGGAAAAAAGTGTATTCCTGGTAAAGTGAATGGAATATGGGAAGGGTAGGGTCAAGTGAATATAATGGGTCTAGGGAACAGGTTGTAATCCGTAGCTATTCATGGGAGAAATAATGGTGGAAATTGCTTAAAGTGGGATTTGAAGCCCAATTGTGAAAGACCTGATAAAGGAGACTAATAATTATGAAGTCCTTATTTCCTAGGCAGACCCAGGCCTAGCCATATGGGCTCCTTGGACAGACTAAAAATTGTCCCTTCAAACCAGCAGTCTTTGAACATTTTTCCAGCATGGCAGTTATTTAGTGAAATTGGGATGGAACTGAAAATCTACTAATAAAAACTGTATAAAACAAGCAAACTAGCCAACCAGCAGAATAGCTACTTATACTAATCCATTTCTACCAGCTGAAGCAGAGTTTACATTCTGGAAAGAGCTCAGTTACATGGTTCTCACTTTTCTATAGTTCTTTTTCTCTTCAATTTTCTTCTGGCCTTCTCTAAATCAGACATCTTGGGAATCACATTAAGGTTTTAAATTTTTAATGATAAAATAAATCACTCTTACCTGGTAAACAGTACCTTGACATGCATATTTGCTTTCTAAATTTCAGCTGCCTGCCAACTTTCCACTGACTGAAACCTCACATGCACAGAGCAACAATACTTATCAGAGAAATGCAGCCAGGGAGAATTGTTTTTGAGTTTTCCAATGTGAGCTACCACCCATTGCGATGGGAATTGAATCAACTTTCTATTTTCCAGCCGTGTAAGGACTTGAGTATGGAAACCTGAGTTTTCTGGCACCATTTTAGTAAATCAAAAATGGACTTCCCAGTTAGCTGTTGGATTAACCCACTCTTTATTTTGTTTCTTGACCAAAGATTTTTATACTTTACTTTTTGGAATCTTTAATGTTTTTAGTGGGTTCTTCTACTCAATGAAATCTTGTAGAAAACAGATAAATGCTGAGTTTCCTGACTGGAAGTGTGGTCGTTAATTTTATGTGTCAATTTGATCGGGCTAAGGGATGCCCAGATAGCTGGTGAAACATTATTTCTGGATGTGTTTGTGCAGGTGTTTCCCGAAGAGATGAACATTTGATTCAGTAGACTGAGGAAAGAAGATTTTGTCCTCATGCATGCAGGTGGGCATTATCTAATATGTTGAGGATGTGATTAGAAAAAAACAAAGGTGGAGGAAGAGCAAATTTCCTCTTTGCTTGAGCTGGGACATTCATTTACTCCTGCCGGAGATGTCAGCACTCCTGGTTCTTAAGCCTTCAGACTCTGACCAGGACTTGGATAATTGGCCCCTCAATTGTCAGGCCTTCAGATACTAACTGGGACTTACACCATTGGCACTCCTGATTCTCAGGCTTTGGGGTTTAGACTGGAACTATACCTATCTTTCCCGGGCCTCCAGCTTGTAGATGGTAGATCACGGGACTTCTCAGACTCCATAATCAAACTCACAATAAATCTCTTTCTTATCTCTACATATATCTTCTTGGTTCTGTTTCTCTGGAGAACCCTGACTAATACAGAAGGAAAGGAGTACCTAAAACCTTTCTTGTAAACCCCAAGATTCTGCGGCTCTAAGGAATGGGGGCAGTGGGTGTTTAATGAAGGTATTAAGCAGGAGTGACATTATCATGTTAGTGCAACATCTTTCTTTTGCAAAGGAAGAAACTGGAGCCCAGATGAATTCCAAACCATTGGCAAAAAATGTGTGAGCATTGGAGAGGCCAATATTAATTAGATTAATGAGTAGGTACCATCACCTTTTCATGGTTATCTGCCAGACTCTGAATGTAAACACACACACACATACACATATACGTATTTGGGACGCTACTCCCTGCCCCTTCTAAGCTCACTATGAATGCATTAACCTTTCTGATGTGGCTACTCTGAAGGGGATAACTGCCTTAGCAATGGTGCAGGGTGAAGCTCATTATTACAGAATAGCAGGTCATGAAGCAGCAGAGGCAGACTTTTCCTGCTGAGGGAACCATTCCTACCCACCTGCTGTACCAAGTAACTGTCACCATAAATCAAGGCCAGGGAGGAAGCACATGTTTGCTGGTATGTAGATGCAGTCACAACAACAAAAGCCTAGAGGAGGTGGGTACCCTGGCCTCTTCTCAACAGACCACCTGGGCCTCAGAGATCTCAGCCCTCGGTCCCCGCATATGCAAAACCAGTCTGCTGTTCCAACTGCAGCAATTCCCTCTGAGCAGTGTTCATCTCTTTGTTCAGGTCACCTTATCTTTTCCATTTCTAAAGCTGTAGGGTTGAGGGTCAGGTTTATGCACCTGACCTAGAAAAATGTCCCATAAATGCATTTACACTAGAGATGAGGATGGCAAATTTCTGTGTGTACTTCACTGTGAGGAGTCTAGTACCTAAAATTTCTCCATTAAAATACATATGAACATTCATTTGGGTCTTTCTCCTATTTAGGATCAGGTCAGCCCAAAGAATAGGCCATCTTTAGAATATTTGAATTTTAATCTTCAGCTTCCCACTTTGTGTGTCCTGATTGCCTTTGAAAATATGATGAAAGCTATAGACCCTCTCCCAGAAAAATGTGCAGAATTTTACACACAATTTCAGAGGGTTCATGGATCCCTGGAGCCATGTATGAAAACCCTTCGCTAGGCTGACAAGCATTTCTTTCTCCAATTATAAGAAGATTGCTTGGCCAAGAAGGAATAGCGCTTGTCATTACCAGCTACCAACAAGTCAATCTTTATTTGTCTCTTCAATGAGCTGGTCAGGCTAAGAGCCCTGTTCAATCCGCCACACTCATTGGGATATTTAGATTCCAACAGAATACAGAACAGAAAGTTGTAAAGCATATTTTTTGCCTTTTCTGTCTTCCATTTTCTCCTTGGATTTCTCCTCCTCTATCACCACCTTCAATCTTGGTTTTTGATCACATCTCTCTCCTGTTTAAGACATTTCAGTGATGATTTAGTGTCTCTTACAGGGCAAAGTCCAATTTCCTTGACTTGCTTTCAAGGTCTTCCATCTTCTTCCTCTGGCCTCAGCTTCCATTCTTTGCATCATGTGTTGTTTCTGCCACCCAGAAGTACCAATAGCCCCGCTCTCCATGCTTCTGCTGGTTTTGGTCATGTGGGCCTCTGGCCTGGAACGCTGCTCTGGTCATCTTGCTATCCCTACTCGTCAATTCACTCATTTGCTCCAGGTAGCCTTTGCTGACTCCTCCCTGTGTTCTTTGTCACCTCCAGACTCCTTTTTCCTATAGCATGTATCAGTTAATTGTTCACTTATGGGTCTGTCTGCCCCACAAGACAGTGAACTTTCTGGGAGCATAGCCGAGTGTGTTCACCTTTGTATCACCAGGATCTTATGCATAGTAGGTACATGGTAAACATTCGTGGAAGGAGTGAAGGAAAGATCCCATGAATACCCCCATTCTACTCAGGGACACTATATTCTCTAACAGGACAAAGTCTCCCTGAAAGTCTATACCCAGAAAACGATGTTAAATCAGAGAATGGGCCAGGCACAGTTACTCAAGCCTGTAATCCCAACACTTTGAGAAGCCGAAGCAGGTGGATTGCTTGAGCCCAGGAGTTCGAGACCAGCCTGAGAAATAATGGCAAAACCACATCTCGACAAAAAATACAAAAATTAGTTGGCCGTGGTGGTGTGTACCTGTAGTTTGAGCTACTCGGGAGACTGACTAAGGTCAGGATCATTTGAACCCGGGAGATTGAGGTTTCAGTGAGCCAAGATCACTCCATTGCACTCCAGCCTGGGCAACAGAGCAACACTCTGTCTCAAAAAAATAAATAAATAAATAAATAAATAAATAAAAATTTTTAAAAATCACAGAATGAAAGGAAACAGACTCATTGTCAGCACATGGACCTGAAAAGAAGCAGATTGCTCAGTTCATTCCAGGGTGAGCCTGGTGTGTGGCACTCACCATCCTTCCTTATAGCATCAAGGGTAAGAACCCAGAACATGGTTCTCAGCCTTGGCTGCACATTAGAGTCACCAGGAAGCTTTAAAAACTAATAATACCTGGGTCACACCCCCCCAGAGATTATGACCCAATTGTTCTGGGGTAGAGCCGAGGCATTAGGAGTTTTAATATTTCCCCAGGTGATTCCAAGGTGAAAGCACAGCTGAAGTCCGTGGCTTTCGAGGTGGATCTGGGTTGGAGTCCAGCTAGCTATGGTACGGAAGTAGCTGTGGACACGCAAGTCGCGTGATCTCCCTAAACCTGAGATTCCTCCACATTGGCTATTCATTTGGATTGTATGAGGAGTAAACGAGATGATGACCCCCAGGTGCTCAGCTTGGCACAGTCAGTGTGTCCTTGGTATTAGCGGGTGCTATTTAGATGCCACCAACCAAAGGGACACTCTAGGGAAGCTGGAAATGGTGGCAAGCTACACAGCGCCAGTTCCTACAAGGCTAGTTGACTGAATGACACTTTGTTGTTCAAGCGTTCCAGAGTCTGTAGGATGCACTTAGCAATCAACATCCCCTGGTTAGCAAGGTAAAATTACTGAATACAAATTAGCCAAAAATATATTGTAGCTATTTTCAAATGAGGCCTTGTAACTAATAATGACGTTTAGGAACTCAATAAAGCAGCAACAGTGTTTTTAGCCCCCCACCTTGTTGAATCTGGACAACATCAGCTGCTTAGCACACACTCAATTCAAAAAGCCTCAGGAGCCTGGATTGCTTTAGCAGAAGGGCTCAAATGGCAGAATCACCTGGGGGCATGTTCAAGTCCAGAGCCCTAGAAACCTTGGTAAGAGTGGGGCTAACAAGAAGATTTTTCGGGGAGGAGGGTTTTAGATTACACCCCATAATCCCATGAGCACCATAAGCCACCCCGAATTTTATAAAAGTAATGTACTTTAATAGGATTTGGACAACTGAAATTTCATCATTCTTCTGTAAAGTGTGGATCTTTAGAAAGCTTTGCTCTTTGTAAAAATCAATTTTATTGAGATATAATCTGTGTGCAACAAAATGTACTCATTTTAAGTGCACATTTTGAGAAGTTTTGACATCTTATATGACTGTGTAACTGCAACCACACCATTTACAAACATAAATACTTCTATCACCCCTAAATTCCCTTCTATGCCCTCTCTCTTAATGCCAGAGTCAATATCTACCCCACCTCCCAGACATAGGTGACTGAGGATCTCATTTCTGTCCCTGTAGATTAGGTGGCTTTATGAAAATAATCAAGGACTAGGTAGCCTTTTATGTCTGGCATCTTTCTGCCTAGCAGAGTGTCTGCGCAATTTATACATGTGGTTGCATTTATCACTAGTTTATTTTTTTTTTTTTAGTGCTGAGTTGTCCATTGTAAGGCTATACCACAATTTGTTTATTCATTCACTGTTGTTGGACACTTGGTTATTTTCGGTTTTTGGCTTTTATTCAGTTACATACACAGTAAGTCAAAACGTGAATTTACTACTTAAACAGTTTCAAGACACGACATCTAGCCTTTATATAAACCAAAAAGATTGCTGATCCTAAGTTTCTCCTGTATGAAAATTCTACACTTGCCTTCTCCAGGGGTTCTTGTTAGGTTTGATGTGTAGTCTAGGAGACTGCATCTTTTTTTTTTTTTTTTTTTTTTAACACTTTAAGTTCTGGGATAGATGTGCAGAACATGCAGGTTTGTTACATAGGTATACACGTGCCATGGTGGTTTGCTGCACCCATCGACCCATCATATACATTAGGTATTTCTCCTAAAGCTATCCCTCCCATAGCCCTCCACCCACCAACAGGCCCCGGTGTGTGACGTTCCCCTCCCTGTGTCCATGTGTTCTCATTGTTCAACTCCGACATATGAGTGAGAACATGTGGTGTTTGGTTTTCTGTTCATGTGTTAGTTTGCTGAGAATGATGGTTTCCAGCTTCATCCATGTCCCTGCAAAGGACGTGAACTCATCCTTTTTTATGGCTGCATAGTATTCCATGTCATTAGGTGATCCCCTGGGTTCTTGCAACTCCAGCCTGATTGCTCTGCCCTCAATTCCATGGAATACTATGGAATTGTATTCCACAAAGAAATTCCATTTTCTTTATCCAGTCTATCATTGATGGGCATTTGGGTTGGTTCTAAGTCTTTGCTATTGTGAACAGTGCTGCAATAAACATATGTGTGTATGTGTCTTTATAGTAGAATGATTTATATTCCTTTGGGTATATACCCAGTAATGGGATTGCTGGATCAAATGGTATTTCTGGTTCTAGATCCTTGAGAAATCGCCACACTGCCTTCCACAATGGTTGAACTAATTTACACTCCCACCAACAGTGTAAAAGAATTCCTATTTCTCCACATCCTCTCCAGCATTTGTTGCTTCCTGACTTTTTAATGATCACCAGTCTAACTGGCATGAGCTAGTATCTCATTGTGGTTTTGATTTGCATTTCTCTAATGACCAGTGATGATGAGCTTTTCTTCATATGTTTGTTGGCCACATAAATGTCTTCTTTTGAGAAGTGTCTGTTTATCTCCTTCACCCACTTTTTGATGGCGTTGTTTTTTTCTTGTAAATTTGTTTAAGTTTCTTGTAGATTCTGGATATTAGCCCTTTGTCAGATGGATAGATTGCAAAGTTTTTTCCCATTCTGTAGGTTGCCTGTTCACTCTGATGATACTTTTGCTGTGCAGAAGCTCTTTAATTAGATCCTATTTGTCAATTTTGGCTTTTGTTGCCATTGCTTTTGGTGTTTTAGTCATGAAGTCTTTGCCCATGCCTATGTCCTGAATGGTATTGCCTAAGTTTTATTCTAGGGTTTTTATGGTTTTAGGTTTTATGTTTAAGTCTTTAATCCATCTTGAGTTAATTTTTGTATAAGGTGTAAGAAAGGGGTCCAGTTTCAGTTTTCTGCATATGACTAGCCAGTTTTCCCAATATCATTTATTAAATGGGACTGCATCTTTAATAATTATGCCTGGTTAAGCTGATGTCGGTGTTCTTCAAACTACACCTTGAGAAATATTATCCTAGGGTTTAGGGCAGTGGTCCCCAACCTTTTGGGCACCAGGGACTGGTTTTGTGGGAGACAATTTTTCCATGGACCAGGGTTGAGGAGGGGGGATGATTTCAGGATTAAACTCAGATAATCAGGAATTAGATTCTCATAAGGAACATGCAACCTAGATTCCTTGCATGCACAGTTCACAATGGGGTTCACGTTCCTGTGAGAATCTAATGCCACCGCCGATCTGACAGGAGGTGGAGCTCGGGCGGTAATGAGCTCGCTTACCTGCCACTCACCTCCTGCTGTACAGCTTGCTTTCTAACAGGCTACAGACCAGTACTGTTCCACAGCCCCCAATGGTTGCGGACCCCTGGTTTAGGGCACTGGCTAACCCAGGTATACCCCTTTTCTGATCACAAGGATCCGCATCTTTCTTTTGAAACAGGGCTAAGGGCTCGCCAGTCTCCTGCAATCAAATGGTCAAATCAAAAATGGAGAGAAGGCTAAGGTACTGCTTTCCAAGTTGTGTATTCTCTCAGGCCAGCGAGCTCACTGGTGTGGGAAGATAAGGGAGTCAGAGGCTAATGGTGAAGACCTTTCTCACATTCTCCATCCTCAGTCTTTTAAAGATACAGTTTTTAATCATATTAAGGAGGAAGACATACGATGAGGTAAAGCAAATGCCACTGATGTCTGAAGCAGGTACCTGTATTAATGACCTGAAGAAAGATACCTCTGAAGGGAAAGTTATGGAAGAATTCCAGAGAGATGGCCTGAGTATCACTTCAGAGAGAGCCCAGATGGCCTAGATGATATCTGAAGAAAATGAAGTATGGTGCTGACAAGGCTGGTCAGCTTGGCAAGGATCCTTTCACAAAGATCTGAAAAGGAGAGCTTCACAAGAGGTGAACCCATGAGAAGGGGCTGAAGGTTTGCCAGAAGCTGTGGAGCTGGGCTCAGGTGCAGCAACTCACTGCCTGTTCTTACCACCTTAAAGATCACACTGGTGAACCACTGACACATGGATTCTCATTTTTCCTCCAAGAAATTATTTTATATAGCCTTTCCTCCCCAAACCACTTTATTGTTCATTTCATTCCTTTCGGTTTTTCCTTTTTGGTAACACTATGCCCTGTAAGATACAACAACAGATGAGTGCATCACTATGTTTGCACACACGCAGAATTTCAGAAGCTCTATGCTTTTGCTTTTCCTTCTCCTCCTCTTCCCTCAGCCTCCTTCTCCTCCTCCTTTCTCCCCCACCTCTTTCTCTGATGTGCGTGTGTCCATGTTTCATGACCCATACCTGGCATTTGACACAATACGAGTGTGTCAGAAGTCAAAGCAATAAAATACTATGCCATGTCAACTCAGTCTATTTATGAAAATGGACTTGCCAGCCAATCCCAGCCTGATGATAGAAGTGCATTCAGTTTCTAATGGCTAATATTAAAAAGCCAAAAAATAACGGACACTGGCGAGGTTGTGGAGGAAAGAGAAATCTTATACATTGTTGGTGGGAGTGTAAATTAGTTCAACCATTGTGGAAAGCAGTGTGGCAATTCCTCAAAGAGCTAAAAACAGAACTACCATTTGACCCAGCAATCCCATTACTGGGAATATACCCAGAGGAGTATAAAGCATTCTACCATAAAGATACACACATGCGAATGCGCATTGCAGCACTATTCACAACAGCAAAGACATGGAATCAACCTAAATGCCCATCAATGACAGATCAACAAAGAAAATGTGATACATATACATCATGGATTACTATGCAGCCATAAAAAAGAACAAGATCATGTCTTTTACAGGAACACGAATGGAACTAGAGGCCATTATCTTTATCAAACTAACGCAGGAACAGAAAACCAAATACCATATGTCCTCACTTATAAAGTGGGAGCTAAATGATGAGAACTCATGGACGCAAAGAAGGGAACACCAAACACTGTGGCTTACTTGAGGGAGAAGGGTGGGAGGAGGGAGGGGAACAGAAAAAATAATGAATGGTTACTAGGCTTAATACCTGAGTGATGAAATAATCTGTACAGCAAACTCCGTGACACAAGTTTACCTATATAGCAAACTTGCACATGTACCCCTGAACCTAAAATAAAAGTTAAAAAAAAGAAAGAAGTCTGTTTAGTTTCCACAACTGTTTCTTTTGGAGTTTTTCTTTTATTGATTCATCCATCCATTCAACAAACATTTAATGAGGACCTGGAAAGTACCAAGCACTGTCCTGGTTGCTGAGGATACCAAATTTAAATAAGACTGGTTCTTCTTTTCCAAGGGTTTACTGTCCAGTTGGAAAAACAGACATTGAAACAGACAAATGACAAGATGGCACTGTAGTTCAGGAGTAGAGATGAGCACAGAAGTGGGAGCACAGAGGATGCTGCTGGAAGAGTTGGGAGACCCTGCAGTTCATCCAAGAAGCTGCTCTGCCATCGGTGACCTCCGTCCATGCAAGATGCAGCAGGCTTAATGAAGTGAGGGAAGGATCATAGGGCAGGAGTGCTGAGAAAAGCTTTCATAATTTATCACTAGATGCATGCTGGAAACTTGGTTTCTCCCAAAGTAAAATCAGTCGTTCTAATTAGCTCTTCTCATGTGAAAGTAAAGACTTTCCCCATCCTTTAGGACATTGTCAAGCAAATCTGTTATGTGTGAAGCTGGGAGATTAGATATGAAATTACGGAAGAAACAAGTACTTCAAGGAAAACAACATGTTCTCTCTGAGAACCTCTTGAAGTTTGGCCAGAAGTTCATACCAACCCTTTGTGCTGGCTAAGTGCCTGATTTCTGAGGAGTTCAAAGCACATTGTAGACAGTTCCTCCATGGTTGTCATAGAAACTCTCCAATGGGGATGCATAGCCAGAGACATTGTCCAAGTGGGAGGTAAACAATAGAGAAGAACATAAGCTAGGTTCCCCCTGAGTTCTTCTGGGGGCCCCTTCCCCTTGTTTTTCACATTTACTCATTACCTCCTAAGGCTTCCACCCACATTGACCCTGGGGACCCCTAGGTCTGTGGGTTCTGCCCTTGCTTCTTCGATAGATTTAGAGCTCTCTGTCTACCTGGACATCCTCTGGATGTCCACAGCCACACTTGGCATCTAGCTTCTCCAGACCTGTGGGTGGGAAAGAAAGTACATAACAGGAAGGTATTTTTAAAAGCTGACACACTAATGAAGATAGAGATGGAGATTCTAATCTCTTTTCTATAATTTTTTTAAAATCAGATCTGATAGTAAGTAACAAATTAGATTAGTTTGGATTAGTTTGACTTTCATTTATTTTTTCTATTTGCTTTTCTTTTTGAAGAATCCCAATATCAGGAAGACATAAAAAAGCCCCAAGATATTTAAATGGAATGTGGAAGAAACTCTGAGCAGCCTCCTACCCCTCTTTTTTCTTAACAACAGAACCTTGATTTTATTTTGTCCAGCAGTGCACACAGCTGAAACGTGTTTATCAGCCTGCTTTGTGGTTAGCAGTAGCCATGTGACTGAGATGTATCATATGGGACTTCCAAGAAGACTGTTTAAAGAGATTTAAGGATGCCTGACATGCTGGGAAAAGAGGTTGTTGTCCTCCTTCCTCCTTCCTACTTCCTGGGATATAGACATGATGGCTAGAGCTTCAGCAGCCTTCTTCTTCTTCTAA
Source organism: Pongo pygmaeus (assembly GCF_028885625.2). Classification (NCBI taxonomy): domain Eukaryota; kingdom Metazoa; phylum Chordata; class Mammalia; order Primates; family Hominidae; genus Pongo; species Pongo pygmaeus. The sequence continues at coordinate 54,590,051 of NC_072388.2, read as the reverse complement.
GAAGACTTGGGGGGTTGAGAACTATGCTGAAGAGAGAGGAGCGTGGGTCTCTGATGACTTCACAGAGCTGCCATACAAGCTCTGGGCTGCTTTCTTCCAGATTTCCTTAAGTGAAAGGATTTAAGCCACTGTGTGTTTGAGTTACTATATTCAGATCTCTGTTACAACAAAACCTACTCCTTACTGACAAATAATGAGGAATTAATTGTAATATCAAAAGCTTAAGCTTGAGAGAGACTAACAGCCACTTTGTGAGGGTGACAAATCAGTCCTTTCCATACTCAAGGTCATCGTGACCCTATTGGATGTGAGGCAGTGGCATCAGTGGGACAAGGAATGAATATTGGGTTGAGGGGCACTGCATGGCCTGATCAAGTTCAAAGGCCCTGGTAGCGAATGCTCTTCTTGGTCTTGTTGTTGAATGACTTCTCTTTTAGCCAATTTCAGCACTAGGACACTGACTCCTCAGCCTGCATTGGACTGGGTCAGACTGTGAGCTACATGGCCCAAGTTAGCATGGAGCAAACCATCCTCGCCATAACTAATCTTATTTGGAAGCTGGTGACAAATCCATTCACAGCCGAGATCAACTGTGAAAGAGGGAAGAAGTCTCATTTAGTGAGAAAAACAAGTTACTTTCTGCCCTTCCCAACCCATCTAGATGGCCATGCCCATCTCCACAAAACCCCAGCACAAGAACTACCCCTATCACCAGGATGACAGACTGACAGGAGGCCAGAGATCAAATTTTGCCAGTGGTACTTCCTTCCCCTTCACCACTGCCTCTTAATATCCCATAGGGTCAAGCAGGGATCCAGACAGCAACTTCCACAATCAGAGACTCAGGAGACTCCTGGAGTCAGCCCTGCCCACTTGCCTCTGAGAGCCATTGTCTAGGAATGCAGACAGGACACAGTTTCCCCACAAGGTCAGTGGAGAGAGGCTTTGCCTTTCCCTTGTGTTTCTTTTGGCTCCCTGACATGAGCACAGCCTGTCCCACATCAAGGAATTCTTCAGGATTTCTTGGGAGTGCTGTGACGGCAGGAGCATAATTCCCAGTAGTCCAGGATAAAGCCACTTTTGATTGGGTGCCTCCTTTTTCACATTACAAACTAACACTTTTGTCATTTCTTAATGAAAAACAGGTCTTTAGAATCTGAGAATTAGTAGTCAGATTTTTAACACCTTGTCAAAGACAACCTCACTTGGCATAGTGTTTTGGAAACATCCCTGTTATTGACCACCGGAGGCTCAGGTTAGAGTGCTGCTGTTCTGTTGATTGGCCATGAGATCTCGGGCAAGTCACTTGGACTTATGGAGCCTCGAGTTGTATCCAGTCATCTTTATTTTTGTGACTTCTATGTACTAAGCATTTTCCAAGGTGCTGAGAATTCAAGAGTAAACAAATAGATCAAAAATACTTGCCATTACGGGGTTTATGATGGAGGGACGTGGGGATGTGGGAAGAGACCTTAAATACAGATGTCACATATTCATAGATGTTTACAAGCTTTGATAAATACTATGAAAGGAAAGTACCTAGCTCTCAGATAGGTAGTCATTTAATTTAGATTGAGGGGTAGAAGACGAGGAATGTATGGGAGATAGCCAGGCAAAAATGGGGAAAGACAGTTCCAACAGCAGGGAGTAGACAGGGAAAGGATCTGCGAATTTCTCTTGCATAGCTCCAACATCATAATAATTATAATAGTCAAGTGGTCTGGGAGAACCTGCTGACTAAGACCAAATGAGAGCTGTGAGCATCTCTGGAAATGCTGATAGGATATAAGCCAGTCACCAATGACCAGACAAGAGGATTTGCACTCAGGTAGATGCCAACCAAGAACCAAACCATCTACCTTCCACCTCCACTATACCTCTAATGCCCAGATAGCATGTGAGGCCAGGGAGCTTAGGTCCCCCTGAAGGTAAAAAAGGGGTGGGGCAGTTATCCTGAATTGACTGAGATTAAACCTGAAAATATTGAAAAACACTGCAGCGATCAAGCCTAAAGTTATAGCTAGGTGCAGTTTTCTGTCACGGGCCTCAGATGGGAGTTGTTTTTGCCACAGGAGATCAAGGGTTTTGTTTTGTCTGCTCTGCACACCTGTATTGTAACCTGTGAAGCATTTCTATGTAGGTATGTGATGTGTGCCCTGTGCAAAAAGAGAACAGTGGAATGAGTCACCTGTTTGTTGTTATGGGGCACAGGTAGGGAGGCAGGCACAGTTGCATCACTATCTTGGCAGACTGGTGGTGACACTCCCCATGCCCATGTCCAGACTCCTACTCTCACCCCACTCGGTCCTCGCTCTGGCCTGGACTGAGATTTGCCCCTGCCCTCCAGGACTGTGCACACTCACAAGAGGGGCTTCACGTGCCCTCGGGTACATTTCCCAGCCTGCTGCCAACTTTTCTTCTTCCTCCCCAGGATGCAGCTCTGAGAACCAGGCTCCTGGAGTATTGCCTCCCTGCAGTCCGCTCCCCACCGTGCCCTCTGAGATACCCCCTGGGTGAGCCTACAACCCTGACTGCTGTCCACCCAGCAGGGGTGGCTTCTGCTTGCACTGCCATCCAAGGGAAGGGGCTGCAGGCACCAACGTCAGGCACAGGCCTGAGCAGAAACGTGAGTAACCATGAACATGTAAGAGGCAGGCCTAGCAGAGGGAGGGATGGGCTGCATTGAAGCCTAGAGGGCACATGCCTGTGGTCCAGAAGAACAGCATCCCCCAGAGCAGAGGGACCATCTCCTGCCAAAACGTCCCGCCACGTAGAACTCACCCACGCAAAACCAAGACCCAGCCTTGTGTAACTAACAAATAGTATGAGGCCTTCCCTAGGGAGCACATTATACCAAGTCCATCATTGATTTATTGTGAAAACCGAGATTTCTTTTTTCTTCTGGCAGACAGAGAGCTTGCAGACAGGATGGGGGAACTACACCACACTGAGAGCTGACCACAGCCTGGAAACTCAACCACACTCTCCAATTACCTTGGGGGGTCTTCATGTGCCTTAGAACACAGCAGAAAGAGCACTAGCCTTGGAGTCAGACAGACCCAGTCTTGCACCCGGCTCTCTGTCACCTGGAACAAGCTACCGAATGTCTCTAAGTTCAGGGCGAGTATCCACTTCATGAGTGTTTTGGCAGATTCGTGATATTGCATGTGACACGTGATATTGCATAAAACCCGACTATTTTTCTCTATCTTGGAAACCTACTGTCGACACTGAACCTATTGCAATTGTAATTTTATTAGTTTGCATTTTACTTCATTTACTGTTATTGTTGTTGCTGTTTATATCCCTCACCAGACTATAAAATCCATGAGAGCACAGACCATAGCTGCCTTGCTCACATGTTTTCCAGAACCTAGCACATAGTAGGTACTCAAGAACAATATTTTCTGTAAAATGTATATTCATCCAATAAAAATTAGTTTCTCTTCTTCTCTTGGCTCTGCAGAGAAGTCAAATATTCCTGAGCTAGCCATCAAAGCTGGGTGGTTGGATATTCATTGCAGCATTTATACCCCAAACTCCTGAGAAAGGAGACTGAGGAAACCAGAAGGCACTGCTGATCACTAGAAACAGTTCCAGTGTTTATCTAATGGGATACTACTAAGTCGCACCCCCAGGAGCCACTTTAGAAAGAGACAATAAACCGCCTCACTCTGCCAGGACCAAGCAGAGAGATGCTGCCTCTGCCCCACCTCCCAGGAGCCTCAGCAAAGGCCCTCCGGCCCAGGGGTGGGCTGCTGGGGTGAGCAAAGCTTCCAGTAATTGCAACACAGTTTCTTCAAGAGATGGAAGTAAAAGCATTTCAATAATAAGTAAAGGAGAGGGAAAATCAATAAGGATGTGTGTAATGAATTTTTGTTTCCTGAAATAGCCTGGCAGGAGCCTTGCCAGGAAGAGTTAGGACTAATCAGTGACAAGATGAGAGACACAAATCCAAGAATATTATTCAGCTCTGCAGCCTCCCTGGGTGAAAGAATGTCAGGGTAAGGAATTGCAAAGAGCTTAGCCTATTGTCCAGAAAAACAGGAGAATCTGGACAAAGGTAACAATAGCACTTCTACTTGTTTGGGAAGAAACCTGCACTTCTCTGGAATTTGAGAGGGGTTCTGAGCAGGTTGGACAAATGGTAACATTTTCTTTAACCCTCAAGTCAACCACGCCATCATCAATACTAAATAAAAGACTAAATATGGGGCTATTGTGGGCTGCATCATGGTGATGAGCAAACTGCAACTCTGTCATTCACTAATTATTCACTGTGTAGTCCTGGGTAGGTTACTTAAAACCTCTGAGCCTCAGTTTCCTTCTATAAAATAGGGATCTAAGAATTCCCAGGTTGTAAAACTGTTGTGAAGATTAAATGAGGTAGAATGTCAATCACAGCTCAGTGCCTGACACAGGGTAAGCTCCCAGTAAATGGTTGCTGTTATTGTCACCATTACGGTTAAATAATCCCATGTTTCTGTGAGTCCTTGTTAAGATCACTGAAGCTTCTGCTAGACTGCATGCCCTTGACAGGAGAGGACCACATTTTCATCCTAGAATACCCTGTACCTGGAAGAGCCAATAGATGTAGAAATAAGGACAAAGTGATTCTCACTTTCATAATCTCCTTTGAACATCTGAGATTGTGTGTGTGTGTGTGTGTCCCCTGACAAATGGAGGGAATTCCCTTACAGGGATTTAAGTGTCTAACAACTCACTCACCAATGACAGAGCAATTAGCCTTGTATTAGCACTTCTTAAAACCACTCTGAAGTATTTTCACTTTTTGCCATAATTATGTACAATGTAGTAAAGTGGTTCTGAAGCATACTATCCTCTTTTCTGTAACTACATTTTTACATCAACTTTATTGAGGCACAATTTACATATAATAAAATAGACGCACTCTGGTGTACAGTTTGGTGCATTTTGATAAATGTCTACACTCAGGTAACTACTACTACCTAAATCACGATGCAAAAACTTTCCACCACACAAATGGGCTCCTTTGTGCCATTTCCTAGTCAATCCCCACCTCCACCTCCAGCCCCAGATAACCACTAGCACATCTGTTGTAGATGGGATGAGTCTTTTCTAGAGTTTTATTTAAATGGAAACATGCCATATTTAGTCTTTTATGTCTGGACTCTTTTGCTCCACAGAACGTGTTTGAGATTCATTCATTTAGCTGCATGTATTATCAATAGTATATTTCCTTCTTATCGAGAAGCAGTATTCCATTGTATGAATATACTATATTTTAAAAAAATCTGTTCACCTATTGATGAACTCTTCGGTTGTTTCCAATTTTTAACTATTATGAATAAAGCCACTATGAATATTCATGTACAAGTCTTTTGACACATTTTCATTTTTCTTGGGTAAATACGCAAAAGTGGTATTGCTGGGTCATATAAGTGTATGTTCAACTTTATAAGATGCTGCCAGGCTATTTTCCGAAGTGGCTGTGCCATTTTACATTCTCACTCACAATTAGAGTTCTTGTAGCTCCATCTATTCTCTAGCACTTGGCATAGTTGTGACTGCTTTTTAATGAGTCGTCAATGCTCTATTTTACTTGGACTTTTCTAGAATTTCTTCTTCTCTCCCTCTGCCTCTGTTTTCCAGAACTTCTGTCTTCCATTTAGTGTCTCCAAAGGGCAGAAGTAAGGTGACAGTGTTTATTATTACATTGCAGAACTTGTTTTAAATACATTTTGAAAGTGCTGAAAGGACTGTCAGGGCTCATCTGTCAAAGAGAGTTCTTCCACCCAGATTTTCTCTTGTTTACTTCACCACAACCCACACATGCAAAGATATACATGTATGATCTCTTTCTCTTTGGGCAAACTGGGCCCTGGAATACTTTATTTGTAGCAAACAAAGGGGGGAAAAAGCTCAACTTCCTTTAGATACTAAACAGTCCATTTCCAGGCCATTCTCTTCAATATCTGCTCAGAGAGCGAAATCTTCGCTGGGGTCTGTCGCTCTGGACTTGCCTCCAGTCTCTCATTAGCCCCCTTTGGCCCCTTAGCTTATGCCAGTCACTAATTTCACAGTAGCTGGCTACTGATTGCACCTGTAAACCGATTCGTTGCTTCATAAAAAGTAAAATGTCTCCGCTATGTTTCCTTTCATGATATCAATTACTGTCTTAGAAACTAAAATCTCAATCTGCAGCAGAACAAAGAAAGCAAACAAGAGATTTAAGGATTTCATTATAAAATTATAAAGATTTTGACTTAAAAAAACTCATGTACTTTAATTTTGCAAGATTCTAACATAACCAGCTTTTTCTGGGACTAAAAGAAAATAAAACCAAACAAATCTTTATGATGGAAATGATGGAAATGCCAAGATCTTTCTTAAAGTTATGTAAATGATTTCTTAAGAAAGGCGAGTAAGAGAGTCTGGCAGACTTTGAGGTTCCCGAACATGTTTGGATGGTCAGATGATATTCTTTGAATAGCTTACCATTCTTTTCTAAACCCCAGCTATAAGAAAACGCAAACTTTTTTGCCAAATGCTTTTTCAATTTTAAAACTGAGTAATTGAAGGAAGATGTTTGCGCCACTATTCCTTTCTACTTTAGTCATTCAATGTTGTGCACCATAAAGCCTTTGATATGTTTGGAAGCCATTTGTAAGGCTTTTCTAAGCCCTTTTCTCAGGCACAGAATATTTTTATTTTAAGAGTAAATTAAACATTGAAAGTTTCCTGTTCAGGTGGAAATGCTGAACCCAGGGGTTTTGGGTGAGTTACGAACTTGGCAAAATGCATCCTCTGCCATCCCCAGTGATCAGTGTAGCTTCCAGCAATAGAAATACAATGGTCAAACATGCTGCTGGAGAGGAACATGGCCAGTCCCTGCAACAGGCAGATGATCAGTAATGCTGTCAGCCTCTTCTTAAGGGTTAAAGGATAGAGGCCCAGAGCTCCTCAGCATTCCAGTAAATGAACAAAAACAAAAACAAAACACTAAACACCAAAGCATAGAATTGCTCATAAATGTGCAAGGTTTTTGCACTAAAAGGACAATATGGTAAGGAGATAATCACAGATGGTACATATATAGAATTAGCAAGAAAATTATGAAAGACTTATAAAAGAGAAATATAATATGCACACTATGCATTGATTAAAACGCACATTCTAGGACAGTGGATGTCATGACCAATCTTCCTTAAGTGTGATTCATGGAGCACCTGCCCCAGGATCACAGGAGGAGCTTGCTGAAATGAAGATTCCTGGGTCCTACCCCAAATCTACAGTTCCTCAGACAAATCTTATGCACACTGATGTTTGAGAACGACTTCCATAGATGGATGTGCACAAGGTTATTTTTGGTAGCTAGAATGATGGCCCCGCCCCAACTAACACCCATGTCCTTATTCTGGAACCTGTAACTATGTTTTCTTGCATGACAAAATGGACTTTGCAGATGTGATTAAGATTATCGTTAAACGGGGAGCATAGCCTGGATTATCCAGATGGGCCCGACCTAATTCAATTTAATTCAAATCCTTAAAATTGAGAAACGTTCTTAGCCGCAGTGAGAGAGATACAACATGAGAGGGACGATATCCACGGTTGCTGGCTTTGAAAGACAGGAAAAGTGGCCATGAGCCAAAGGATGTGGGCAGCCCTAGAAGCTGGGGATGGCCCTCCTGTTCTTCTAGCAGGAAATGAGATCCTTAGTTCTACAACTGCTGGGAAAACTAGGTTCTGCTGACAACCTAAGGGAGCAAGAAAATGAATTCTCCCCTAGAGCTTCCAAAATGCAATGCCTTGCCATCACCTTGATTGTAGCCCTTCAAGACTTATAGTTCTTAACTTATAGGGATTTAAAAAAATGTGTGTGGTTGTACACCACTAAGTTTGTGGTAATTTATTATGGCAGCAGCAATAAGAAAGTAATAGAGTTATGAAACAGCATACAAGTTATGTACCCATTATACATATAGATACGTTATATTATACATATAGATACATGTTATCTATTATAAAAATAGATACATGTTAGTACATATCAGTACGTATTTCTAGTAAACACATATATATGTACTAGAAAATGCAACAAAACGTTAATAGCAGTCATCTTTAAGTGTTGGCTTTCTAAGCATCTTTATTTTTCTTCTTTGTGCTTTTATTTTTCAAAAGTTTGAATAACAAATATGTATTACTTTTGTAATCAGAAAAAGTTACTTGAAAAATTAAGTAAAAAAGCAAAGGCAAGAAACAAAACCTAACATGACTCAGTCAGCACACTGTGCTGGAATCAACCCAGGAAAAGGCCTTGAACTTGGAGCTGTGGACCCTGCGTTCAGTCTTGGGGCATCCAGTATCCCACAAGGAGCTCTTTGCATACGTGTATGGGGCCCAAGCTCACTTGCATCTCTTTTATTCCAGGGAGAAAGATAGGGACTGAATTACTTTAAAACACCTGTTCTTCATGGGAAAGCAGCCCAGACAATTGATTAGATTATTTTTAATCTCTCATTTTAAAAAACCCAAGTTGCTATTAATACAACTGGTGTTCTGTCCAACTGAGGGAGCAATTCAAAGTGGGTAGCAAAAAGGTTCCGTAATTGCTGTTGCTAGAATATATTAATAACTCAGGCAGAGGTACAACATTTTAAGTGCATGAAATTCATTGCTGATTATGCTGAGCAGTAGAGAAAAAATATCCAGTAGATTGAAACCTCATTTGAAAAATGGAGGATATTTATTACAATATAAAAGTGTAATGTCTAATGGATATAGTTTGCATATTTGTCCCCACCCAAATCTCAGGTTGAATTGTAATCCTCAATGCTGGAGGAGGGGCCTTAGAGGAGGGGCCTTGGGGGAGGTGTTTGGATCATGGAGGCAGATCCCTCATGGCTTGGTGTTATCTTTGTGATAGTGAGTTCTCAGGAGATCTGGTCTTTTATTTTTATTTTTACGTATTTATTTATTTTTTGAGATGGAGTCTCCCTCTGTTGCCCAGGCTGGAGTGCAGTGGCATGATCTCAGCTCACTGCAACCTCCACCTCCCGGGTTCAAGCGATTCTCCTCCTTCAGCCTCCAGAGTAGCTGGGATTACAGGCAGGCACCACCATGCCCAGCTAACAGATCTAGTCTTTTAAAAGTGTGTGGCACTTCCCCCACCAACTCTCTTTCTCTTTCTCTGTCTCTGTCTGTCTCTCTCTCTCTGGCTTGCTCCTGCTTTTGCCATGTGACGTGCCTACTCACCTTTTGCCTTCTGCCATGACTATTACCTTCCTGAGGCCTCCCTACTAGCTGATCAGATGCCAGCACCATGCTTTCTGTACAGCCTGAAGAACCAGGAGCCAATTAAACCTCTTTCCTTTATAAATCACCCCATCTCAGGTATTTCCTTATAGCAATTCAAGAATGGCCTAATACACTAAAGTAAAATTTCTATTAGAATTATTTAATTCTGTAGAGTGTTAAGTCAAAGGTAGTACTAGGAGGAGATGTTGCTACCTGTCCACTGAATCAGACCCCTCAAGGCACATCTGAGCATCAACATGACTACTTTAAAACAATGATAAACTAGAATAACAATTTGTTAATTTAGATGAGAAATCAGTTTTGTATGGGGACTATAATACATCAATCCAGGTGCCCTAGTTAAATTCACAGGCATCTGAGCCAAACAGACCTGGGTTCAAATCCCAGCCTTTGCAATTAACTACTGGGTGACCTTGGCTACACCTTGACCCCAAGGTTTAAGCCTTGGTTCTCTCTCCTGAAGAAAAATTGATAAGAATACCATCTTATTGAGGGGTTTACATTAAATTAGATACTACATATTAACCATTTGGAACATTGCCTGACATATGGTAACCGTTCGATAAGTGCTAGCCATTATTATCTTATGTTGCAGATAAAGCTCAAAAAAAGGTGGAAAAATTTGTCCAAGGTCCCAGATATAGAACATAGATGCAAATCCAAGAGGCCTGGCTCTTCATATACAGATCACAGATGAAGAGACAAGAGAAAGTAAGAAAGTCCAAGTAACCGGAAAGAGACACAAATGCCTTCTCCTTTCTGCAATATTTATAAGCAATTCTAATCCATAACAGAGGAGGAAAGAGAAGTCTCTCCTTTGTCATCTGAAGCTGCCCAAAGAAAAGCTGCCATGATTAGTTGTGCCCTGCACAACTCTTGAGCGTTTCATTCATGTAGACAGCAGCCCAGACCTGCAGAGCCATTATTATCCACTGGAACTAAGATAGCACTGGGAATGAAGAGTTAAATCGCAGAAGCTGTATATTTTAGGAGTACAAGTAGACATCATCAAAACTTACTTTGATTTGCAGATACACAGAGAATAGTCCTTACTAGCGCTACCACCTCTTTTTTCAATGCTAAACAGTTCTCCCTTTGGAAAGGACAAAGCACTTTTATAAATATCCCCATAATACCAGTTGTTACTTTGGCAGAGCTTAGTCACAACAGGATCCACTGTTAAAAGTTTCAAATAGCTCCTGGGCCAAAAGCCTGCAGTAGGATTCTGAAGCATAAAAGCTATGCTGTGACTGGTGAGTCTAGAATTTTAGGGGAATTCTTCTAGGAAACAACAGCATGCCAGTCATCATTATCCCCAGCCTTCCAGGATCGGTGAGCTGTGCACTTGTGAGCCTTCGTTATGGCTGAGGCTCCCTCTCTTCTAGTATTCCTTGTGTGTCCTGTAGCTCCCCACACTGCCAGGCCACTGAAAGCCTGGAAGGACTATGCCTCTTATCTCTGTCTTTCCAGTGCCTGGCCCAGAGCGGAGCATCGGTGCTCAAATGAATGAATGAATTTATATCTTCTTGAGGAGACCTCTCTGATGGTTCACAGATCTGATAGTCATAGAAAATTCCATTGAGAACTTTGCTTTTGTTAAAAAGGAATCAGAGTAACTTCCCATCCTAAGGCTGATGCTACCAAGCTTTCCCCACACCACAGCGAGCAAAAGAATCTCTGGGATTTCATGATGTTGGGTTCATCCTACTTCAGTCCAAACAGATGTGTTCTATTCCACACTTGGAATAAGGCATGAAGTGGACTGTCCCCACGAGCTTTCTCAGGGCCACACTCAGTGAAGTTTACTCTTTAGAAACCGTCACCATAGCTGTGTTCTTCATACTAAGCCTCTTCAAAGAAGGCAATGTGTGAACCCTACATTTATCTCTCTCACTTCCTGAAGTCTGTCATGATGCAGGCTGAACAAATGTATCTCCTCACTGTGTTCTGTAGCCTTTTCCCAATTCTTTGGGCCTATTGCTGTTTTTTTAAAGTAATAATTACATACTTAATGGTGTACTAATCAAAAACAATATGTTAATATATGTAATAATTCGTGATTATAATACATCCAATATTCTAATATATGTAATCACAAGTGATTATACAATACTTAATATGTATAATAATTAGTGATTATAATAGCAATGACAAACTGTATTTTTAGGACAGGCACAGCCAGAAAACACATACCCACTGTAAGATATATATATACACACATATGTGTATTGACGGTGAATCCGAGGCTCAGTAATTCCCAATGTCACATCACTAATAAGTGGCGGCATGTGAAATGGATCTGAGAGATCTGTCTACAGCCCAAACCCCTACCCTCTACACTATGCTTCACTAGTAAAGCCACAAAGCTGCCTCCATCCTGTTAGGTTAATGGCATATCTTTTTAAATTCGTGCATTCTCCTCCCAATCTTTCAGCCTCCCAAATAATAAGTAACCAAATAATAAGATTGTCTCCCAGGGTGAGATTTCATCTGAGCGATGAAGTGTACACACCTAGGGCTTTGATTTAATTCTCTTGGACTAAGCTGATTAAGTGCTGAGCAGTTTAGACTCTTTTATAATTTTATTAGATGAGATCATTAGATTTCAGAGATGAAATGAATGGAAGCCTGACTGGAGACTAAAATAGCCAAATCCAGCCGCATCAGAGGTTCCTTGGGGCTAGCTTTCAGGATTCAAACACTCAATAGTACATACAAAGCATGACTCTCTGAACAATAGGGATAAAATTTCAATATTAAGATAACTTTTATGATGCCAGGAAATACAGTGACATACTTTTCTCTTGAAGCAGCATGCTTTTGCTTTAATGAAACCATAGATTATCGATTCTCAGACTCAGGGAACACTGTCCTAATGGATATGGTCTCAAGTTGTATTACTACTACAGCCATTAACTTGTGCGACTAAAAGCAAATGACTTCACCTCCCTGGGTTTTATCTCCCTCCAACCTTTCTCCCAGAATTTAGACATATGAGGACATTCAATTGAGAAGACATTTGTGTCCACGTGTAAAAGAGACAATAAAAATGGAACATGTCACTGCGTGTGCTTCTTGCTGTTTCCAGGGGTCAGGATTCCCTGAGCAAAACCATTGTAGTAATATCTCCACAGAAACAAAAATATCCCTGATTTTGTATATCATAGTGGATTCTATCCTAAGAAAAATTATTCTTTTCTGTCTTTATACCAATTCCTAATTTACCCACTACAAATGTCAACATTGCTCATATGAAGATGTCTCCCAAGCCTCTAACTATTAGTCCTAATTTCTCATTCTCTGTTGAGTTTTATATTCCAGTTGTCTATGGGATATCTCTACTTGGATATGAAAACTCAGCACTTTTTCACCACCCTCTTCTCCAGTTTCTTCATCTGGCAATGGCACCGGGTACGACAGGCACAGAAATTCATTTTTCTCATGTCTCATGTCAGATCGATTACCATGTCCAGCTCATTTTCTTTCCTTTTTATGTCTATAGTCCTATTCTTAATCCAGGACTCATTACCTTATCTCTAATTTTTTTGGCAATTGCCTTCCATCCTGTCTTCTGATCTCTTTCTACTATTTCTCTGATCTCTCCCTGCTATTATTCTACACTAAGTGGCTAGCTCAATGACATAGAAGTTTCCTCTTGTCTGTCATGGAAACTAATTTCTATCGTGGTCCTGATCTTCTGTCTCTTCTCCCTGTGCCATCAGCCTCAAAAGTGTCTTTTCCAACTTACACCTCTAACGTGGGCCCTGCATTCCAGCCAAGCTCATTTGCACTTTTGCTCCAACACACTGTTAGCCTGTTTCCATTAATGTCATTCCAAAAGAATTAACTGAATGTAAGAATGGATACGTGGATAGATGGATGGATGGATGCATACGTGCATGCATGCATGCATGTGCCCAAACCTCAAATCTCCTCTGTTAACTCTATCCCTCAATACCACAGTAAGAGAGAAATATATACCTAGAGTCATTGGAAATTGATCTCCTTCACAGCTTGCCACTACTGAGAATTGTTCTTCCCTTGGTTCATGTTACAGACACGTGATCTGCAGTCTCCAATGTGTGTGTGTTCTCCTTCCTTGTGGCAGAGATTGCTAGCTGTTTACAAAACCCAATTCCTCTCATTGTATGTGACTGGGCGAGTAACCGGACTGCATTTCCCAACCTGTTTTGCAGTCTTAGAGGTGTGACTAATGGACTACAAAATATGAGTGGAAGTGATGTGGATCACTTCCAAGCTGTGGAGGCTCAATATCAGGCTATACCTCTCTCATGCTTTCTTTTTTGTGTCCCTCCTGGTGGGAAAGGCAAAGAGCAAAGTGACCTCAGAAGTCAGGTATTGATGATGGCAGAGCTGTCATCAGCCTGGGACCCTAAATGCAGTCATTCACTGCATAATAACATGTTGATCAACACAGACCACATATACAACAGTAGTCACATAAGAATATAATGGAGCTAAAAAAATTCCTATTGCCTAGTGATGTTGTAGCCATTGTAAAGTCATAGTGCAATGCCTTACTCACTTGTTTGTGGTGATGCTGGTGTACACAAATCTACTGCATGGCCAGTTTTATATAACACAAGCAGTTGCATACAGTACCTAATACTTGATAATGATCATAAATGACTATGTTGCTGGCTTATGTGCTTACTATACATTTTATCATTACAGTGTACTCCTACTTATTAAAAAAAAATAAGTTAACTGTAAAACAGCCTCAGGCAGGCCCTTCAGGAAGTGTTCCAGAAGAAGGCATTGTTGTCATAGGGAATGACAGTTCTATGTATTATTGCCCTGAAGACCCTCCACTGGACAAGACGCAGAGGTGGAAGACAGTGATATTGATGGTCCTAGCCCTGTATAGGCCTAGGTTAATGTGTGTGTTTGTGTCTTCGTTTTTTAATTTAAAAATTTTACAAAGTAAAAAGCAGAAATAAAATTTTTAAAATAGAAAAGAACTTATAGGATAAAGATACAAAGAGTGAAAATATTGTTATACAGTTGTACAATGTATCTGTTTTAAGCTAAGTATTACAAAGGGCCAAAAAGGTTTTGAAAATTAAAAATACTATAAAGTTAAAAAGTTACAATAAACTTATTAGAGAAAAAAATATACCTTTATAAATTCAGTATAGCCCAAGTGTACAGTGTTTATAGTCCACAGTAGTATAGGGTAATGTCCTAGGCCTGCAGAGTCACTCATAATGCACTCACTGGTTCACTCAGAGCAACTTCCAGTCCTGCAAACTCCATTCACGGTAAGTGCCCTCTACAGGTGTGCCATTTTTTATCTTTTAATACAGTGTTTTTACTGTACCTTTCCTATATTTAGATGTGCTTAGATACATAAATACTCACCATTGTGTTACAGTTGCCTACAATATTCATGATAGTAACATGCCGTACAGGTTTGTAGCCTAGAAGCAATGTGCTAGACCAGATAACCTAGGTATGTAGTATGCTATGCCATCTAGGTTTTTTATAAGTACACTCTATGATGTTCTCAAAACAAAGAAATCACCTAAGGAGGTGTTTCTCAGACTGTTTCCCCAGTGCTGAGCAACACATGACTATAATGAGGAGAGTCAACCACTGACTTGGAATATTTCCCTGAATGTGAAAGATAAATAAATTTCTATGTTCCTGGACCCCAGGAACATAGATCTTGTTACAGTAGCTAAGCTGGATCTTGTTACAGTAGCTAAGCCCTCCCTAACTAATTCGCTCCTCTACTGGATCACCAGTGACCTGATTAGCTACAGCTGTCTGAGTGGTCAGACCCACACCGGGATGTGAATCAGAGTTGCAGAATTGCCTCGGGTAAGACCAGGTAATCCAGTGAAAGGTGAGAAGAAAGGTGGGCTCGGCTGAGCTTTGCAATTGATCCTGAATATAAATGCAGGTTGAATCACGGACAAGGAGGAAAATGTTTTAGAAGAATTAATGTGAAGTCAGTGCTGGAGACTAGTGACTAGTGAGACAGAAGGTAAGAAAGTGGATTAAAATAACACCAGATCATTCTCACTAGGTTTGGTTCTATGACTGGGCTCTATTCTAGAAGAGCTTAGATTTTTCTTCCAATCTTACCTGGTAAACCTTTAAGACTCTTCTTTCTGTAGATTTCTGGGTTACTTCCTTATCCATGCTGTCTTTCAGAGAAAGTACAGGGTTGGGTTGAAGAGTCTTCTGTGGCCCTACAACAACTCTCCTCTGTTCTTTCTGGGCCTAAGCTGGGGCTGGAGTCCTGATAGCTGGGCTTTTTGTCAAGCCTAAACTCCGTCTCCATTGCCAAGGGCAGCTCTGGTCAGGGTAAGTTGCAGATGGCTGAAGAAACTCCATGCTGGACCTCTGGATTAGGCTCTTTTCCAGGGGGTTAAGTGTGTATAGGAAGATCTTGGGCTGATAGAGGTTGGGTGCATTGGAGAAGCATTGAGTGTGCCAGTACAGAGGAAAGAGTAAGGGAGGGTAGGGTGGGTCACTAGGGCCCTGAGGAGCTGAAATTTGTAGACTTCAGGTTCATTCATTCATTCACTGCATAAGCAACTGTATAACATATAGTGATTTTCAAGCACTATGCCTATAGAACTTTGATGCTATGAAAGAATCTAAAAAAGCAGTGTACCCACATTTTTTTGTAAAGTCAAATGCAAACGAATAGCAGGGTGTATGGCCACATCTGATCTCCATATCTGTTGAAAGAAAGAACTTTCAACAAGGTCTTTCCCTATTGAAATTGTTAGAATTTTATACAAATGTTTGGACTGAGCCACTTTGAGGTCCTCATCTTGGGCAGTCCATGGCTTGAAAGGAAATGAGGGGAGAGAAGGAAGAAGCATGGTAAATAGTCATGATCTATGGGGAAGTGACATCCTCAAACCAGGATGTCCAGGTGCGAGGATCAGCATAGGAGGCTCTAATGTGGCAGCTGGCAGGATGATAGATCAGAGGGCTAAGAATTGTTTTTGAGTGAAGAGACCTGTTACTGCAGTAACTTGGTCAGCATCACAAAATCCAGACAGGGCTGAGGGACAGCATCATTTCCTAGACATAAGGCCAGAGTGGCCCGATTTCCTCAGGCCAAAGCTGGGATTCTAGTTTTAATGACAAAGCTTTGGCCCTTAGACTCAGGATCTAGAGATACCTTTTGTCTGAAAGTTAAGGAAAGGAATGAAGAATCATAGCACGTGACTAGGGCAGCATAAAAGAATCTCTGGCCTCCCACATCTGTCACTGGGTCTCAAGCCGAGCCTTCCTTGCCAGCAACGTCCCTTCAAGATCAAATCATCAGCTCTGTAACCAGCTTATGCCTGGCTGGAACCTCATGTCCCCCAGTGATCAGTTAGAAGCTGTCTCCCCCATGAAGAGCTATCTTGGATCCTCAAATCTGTAGGACTCAGGCCAATGTGATTTTTTCACATCTAGAATAATATGCTTTTGGGAAAGAAACCACTAAACTCAATCACTCTGGGTAAATGACTTTGATGATATGAATATGGTATGGTATGGTATGGTATGGTATGGTACAGTATTAGTTCTGAGATGTTTGCACTTCAACCAGTCATAAGCCTTTATCCCAAAAACTGATCAACTAAGTTAGAGAAGTATTGGGAGATCAAGAGCATAAGTCTTATGGCTAAGCTTTTCCATATTTCCCTCGCACCAGATGGGAATACGGGTATGGAGGGGTTGAGGGTGGGGGTTTCTGGGATAATATGATTGAGAGCAACAATGAAGTAACAGTTAAGGACAAGGGTCTGTTCCTGCCTTCACAAGTAACCGGCTACAGGACAATGAGCAAGTCAACTATCCTTTCTGTGACATAGTTACCTTTGGATAAAATCAGAATAACAATACTTTCTACCCTTACATGGGAATTATGAGGATCAAATGAGGTGTCCAAAGGTGGATATCTTTACTAAATACATACAAATACATGACATAATATTGTGTGCTAATGTTGTCAACAATGAGACTGTGTGAGGAGGGTGAATTTGTTAAACAGAGATGTAGAAAGCAACACAGTCCCACACAATCATTCTCAGCATGGACCCTCCTAGTAGCAGAAGTGACTCCTCCCACCAAGGAAAGCAAAACACACACACACACACATACACACACTGTTACACAGTCTGTGAGTCTGTGGATATAGGACAGGGAGCTCAGGTTAGAGAAAGAACTGCCAGGCCAAGTCACAGATCAAAGCTAATCCATGGTAAATGAGTAAAATGGTCAGGTAGAAATTTATAGAATTTACATTGAAGATTTTGTTATGCCTTCCACAGAAATAACTAATAAAAACTTGCTACTTAAACTTTAGGAAGCAGAAATGAGAAGCAATCTACAAGTAATAGCACGTGCCTTAAAACAAGGATGCCAACTCCAAGGCAGACAGCCTGGTAGAAGTGTAATAGAAACCAGGATTATGAAGCAAAACAGTTTTGTGGCCTCAAATAAGGTGCGCTTAAGGAAGGACTGCCTCAAAAGTTTTGCCAGCTGACTGTTGAGGAGAAGGATGGCCATTTCTGTGCCATCCAGCATGTAAGACGTGCAACATTCATAGCCTGTGTGAGTGCAGCCAGGACCAGGGCCAGGGCATTGACAGCCAGAACCCCCGGCATGAGGTGGACCCAAAAGGAAGGGGCAGCGGAAATGCTCCCCAAAGTAGCTGTATTAGTCCGTTTTCACACTGCTGATAAAGACATACCCAAGACTGGGTAAGTTATAAAGAAAAAGAGGTTTAATGGGCTCACAGTTCCACGTAGGTGGGGAGGCCTCACAGTCATGGCAGAAGCCACCTCTTCACAGGGTGGCAGGAGAGAGAATGAGAGCCAAGTGGAAGGGGAAATCCCTCAGAAAACTCAGATCTTGTGAGACTTATTCACTACCACAAGAACAATATGGGGGAAACTGCCCCCGTGATTCAATTATCTCCCACTGGGTCCCTCCCACAACACGTGGGAATTATGGGAGCTACAATTCAAGATGCGGTTCAGGTGAGGACACAGAGCCAAACCATCTCAGTAGCTGGGAAGACAGCTTTCCTTCAGGAGCACCTAGGAGCTTAGTCCTCCCAATCCTAGGACTGGCTGAGGTTCCAGTGATTTTCCTAGGAGAGGCTGCCCCAGACACAATATGAACCTCCAATTCCTCAGCGCACCCAGGCTGGTGTAGCCACAGGAAGCAAAGCCGCTTGTGCATCATAAGGGTACAATTCTCCAGTTTGGTGCTTAAGAAAATAAAGCGCAAGTGAGGCCAACTTGCTTTCCATTGTCTACTTGAACCCTCCCTCCAAGTGCTTCCAACTTTAAAAGCAACTGGAACACAGAAAGCTCACTGGTAGTTAAAAATTCAGACAGAGTTCGACATGGATTACTTTTGTTCCTTGGAATCTGTGTGGGCAGCTTTTCTTTAGTCCTTGACACTTAGCAAGGGACAAGGGACCACAGAAATTACAAAGGCAAGCTTCTAGAGAGCAATCCGTGGTGAGCTGTAATATGTTTACTTATGAATTAGCCTTTAATCAACAGATTTAATATTAATTAAAAATTCATAAGCTGCTCTTTGCATAGAAATGACATAATTATGTCTCTGATTCAACTTAAAGTGTCCACTGCAGAATGTGTAAAATGTTAATTAGTAGTGAAATGCACTTAAGAAAAAAATTCTTTTAATTATGTAATGAGGCTCATTACAATGGGTAATCAACAAAGCTGCCAAATTAGCCCTCTGGTGGCATTTTTCTACACAGAGCAAACAAACTTTTGTTTGTAGAAAAGGTGTGTGTGTGTGTGTGTGTGTGTGTGTGTGTGTGAATAGACAGATTTTAAATTGCTGTGGGGAAGGAAGCAGCAGTAAGTCCCAGAAACAGTTAGAAATGACCTTGTAATCTCTCAATTCTGTCAAACAGTAAAGATGACACAGATAAAGGAAGAAAGAGTCTGAAGTATTCCTCCACTAGTTGAGCAAATGCTCAAAACCTCCACTGGGTTTCACCCGATGTGGTGTGATCTTTCAGAGGCCTGAGCTCTTTCTAATAGTGGTAAGAGTTCAGGCAGCAGGAGTATTAACAGGTATTGAGATAGCATCAACAGAATATAGAACATCAAAGAAACAGAAAATGTGATCCCTGCTTTTTATTGATATGACCCCAAAAACTGAGTCTCCATCCATCCCATTTGTGCAGATGCCAGCGTCAAGAACTCATCAAATACATATTTGTGGGCCAGGCACAGTGGCTCACGCCTATAATCCCAGCACTCTCGTAGGCCGAGGCAGAAGGATCACTTGAGATCAAGAGATCGAGACCATCCTGGCCAACATGGTGAAACCCCATCTCTACTAAAAATACAAAACTTAGCCAGGCATGGTTGTGCATGCCTGTAATTCCAGCTACTCAGGAGGCTGAGGTGGGAGTAATCACTTGAACCTGGGAGGCAGAGGTTGCAGTGAGCCGAGATTGTGCCACTGCACTCCATCCTGGGCAACAGAGTGAGACTCCCTCTCAAAAAAAAAAAAAAATTGTGAACAAAGATGCAACCCATCCATCAGTGGTTCACCATTCACTCATTGATTCATTAAGCCCAGTGCCAGGGGCACACAGAGGACAAAGCTCTGCTTCCAAGAAGCTCTTGAAAGCAGCTTGAGGAGCAAATTTGGGCTTTGAAAATCAGACCATCCCAGATTCCACACATCATAGCCTCATCCTCGCTACACAGCGCCACAGGAGCTTAGGCAAATAACTGTTGAGACTCATTGTCCTCATCTACATGGAGGTTACTTTGTCTGCTTGGTGGGGTTCTATAAAGGTTCCAGTGAGACAATCAATGTAAAGGATTTGGCCCCCTCACGGCAAAAGGCAGTGCACAATGACTGTCTCTGCCCCATCCTCACCTCGTGGCTGGTGCTGGTTTGTCAGCCTTAGCTAAATTTAACACACAGTATGATATAAAGACAGTGGATTTCAAGAAATTCTCCATGGACTTTAAATTAACTAATGTTGGTATTAAGCTGGGTAGCCCTGAAAAGTTACGAAGGTTTCAGACCCACCTCTAGATGAGTACAGAGCTACTGCATCTGAATGAGGATGATCAAGGAGGTCTTGGGCACCTTTCTATATTCAGTGGCTCAGACTGCCTGGCTCACAGAGGGTGCTTAATACATATGGAATTCACAAATGCATGAATCTGCTAGGCAGGCCACGCAGTGCACACAAGCTAGCCCAAAGCAGGGAACAACCGAGAGCTTAATCACCCAGTTTAAGCAGACTTGCTGAGACCCACTTTGCAAGGAGGCTGCCAACTGTCAGATTTCACGGCTCCAACAGAGGCACTGATCCATCTTGGAGCCTATGAGTTCATTCTGACAAATGCCTGGAACCTGAAATGGAATGAGGTTGCCATAGTGGATGTGTTCCAGGATGGATCAGAGATCCATCCAAGATGAGCTTGCCCAGGCTGTAATGCACAGGCTCGGTTCTAAAGTAAGCAGCCAGTGCTGCTGAGATCTCCTTACCATGCTCTCCCACTGCCAGGATATGCCTTGTTTAGAAAGGAGGGCCAGAGCCTGTGTATGAAAACCAGGAGATCAGCACCAGCCAGGGCAAGGGCAGAAAGACTCCGAAATGTTCTGTTCAGCCTCAACCACTTCTGGTTGCCCTCTTTACTCAGATATTGCTTTTACAAAAGAATTTAATGAACAGTAAAGGATAGATTGCTTAGCTAGAGATAGATGATAGGTAGGTAGGTAGGTAGATACATAGATACATAAACATAGATGGATAGATAGAGAAGGTGGGAGGGTTCAGGCATGGCACTTTCCCAGAGGTATGAGCATTTACAAAGAGAATGCAAACCTTTAAAAAGGAAAATCCTGCGTGTGGGGATTCATGGGACAGCCCAAATTTGCCAGCTAGGTGGTACAGCCAGCCCTCAAACATAGGCTTTCTGATTCCAAGTCATCATTTCAGGCTGCCCTCATACGTAACATTATATCCTAGGGAAATAAATATGAATAATCAGTTACTCTTGCTTTAAAAAATTCCTCCCATGACACAAAACCTGCTGTAGGAACAAAATTAAGTTAAATAATTTGGGGGCTCTAATGACAACAATCAGATAATTGAGACAGGAAGAAACACCAAGTGTTTTGACTCCCAAAACCATTTTCTTATAACCCAATTTCAGTTTAAATCTACACAACAGCTGCTAGTGGTGTTATGTAATTCCCTAGAGGCACTACCTCCTAGAAGACAACATTGTAAATAACTGCATCAAATCCCAGCGAACTCTGGTCTCAGCAATGACCTTGAGGCTAATCAGACCTCTACTTTCTATATCCAACAGACACCCAGAAATGCAGGATAAGTCTGGGTGGGCTCCTCCAGGAGCTACATTCACTGTTGTAACCTACAAAACCATAGTAACAATCTCTATACAGTTTGGATAATGGCAGTCTGTAAGTGTGCTATTGGTTTTCATTATGATAGACCATATTACAAAACTAGCTATAAAATGTTAGCTGGACAGCAAGGACCTTCATTTCAATATCAGATTCTTCCCTGACAGCCTCCCCAGTGTCCACTTTGGGATCATGCAGGTGCTGAGTTTCAGTCAGGGCATATGGGAACATTTTTGCTGTCCATTTGTAATCAGAGCCATAGGAACTTGGGGTGCTTGTTAGCTCTGTAACTCAGATGTTAGCTGGGATTTCATAGCCACTTAAGATCTAGATAAGATGAATTAATGCCCTCTTATCAAAGCCCAAAGCCCTACGCTCTCTCCTCAAAATTCCTCAGATCCTCAAATATTTATACTTAAATCACCTTTGACCTCCAATTCCCAGCTTCTGCTATAATTTTGTTTTTCACTCTGCATCTTGCCCATTGATCTCTACTCTGGAATTGACCCAAACTAAGTAGCCACTCTCCTAAATCCTCACCTTCAAAGCAAGTTCAAATAGTAATAATTATTATTAATAACTAAGACTTATTGAGTACTTACTATATATCAAGCACTATTCAAAGCACCTATGTGTAATGATGCATTTGGTCTGCCCAACAACCCTTTGAAAGATGTTCAGAACTGTTGCATGTACCATAATTAAGATTTGAGGATCACAGTGAAGCAACATCGCATTATGCACCCAAGAAAAACAATATACAATTCTGTCTAGTTCATTCTGGTTGCCCTGGTCTTCAGTTTTTTATAGTCTATCTCTGTCCCATGTAGCAAACCCAGCCTTTCACTCTCATCACATCTCCTACTCTCTCCCATCCCAAATTTCCTTCTCACTTATTCTCTCTTAAATTAACCTAAGAACCTCTTTCTTTTTTTTTTCTTTTTCTTTTTTTTTTTTTTAGGCAGAGTTTTGCTCTTGTCTCCCAGGCTGGAGTGCAATGGCACAATCTCGGCTTACAGCAACCTCCACCTCCTGGGAAGAACCTCTTTCTTATGCAGAGAAATTCTGCACCTACCCCCAAATTCACGTGTAGAAACAATTGCTATGCTCAGCAGAACAAGGAGTCTCACTCTCCATGGGCAATGACTTCCCTTAGAAGGCAGCTTGGGTTATAAATAACAGGTTTGCTTGAGGTTGTTGGTTCTTGTTGTTGTTATACCTATAAACATATCAGGAATTGGAACTGGAATCATTTGTGGACAATCACTTTTAATATTTTAAATTTAATTTCTTTGCATAGGTAGTACATTTTCAAGTTCTAAATTCAAAGAATTCAAAAGCATATACATAATAAGAATTCTCCTTTTGCCCCAGACCTCCAGCAACTGAATTCCTTTCCCAATAGCAACCAATTTTATCAATAGTTTGTGTATATTCCAGAAATATTTTAGGCATCTATAAATACACTTCCTGAAATTTCATCCTTCATTTTTTTATTATAATGATATGAAAATGGTAACATGTTTTGCCACTGTTTGGCACTTTGCTTCTTTCATTCAACAATAGCTCTTGGTGGTCATTCCATATTTACATAAACAGCCGCTTTATTCTTTGCTACGGTTGTGTATCTAACCAATTCCATAGGGTGGACATTTATGTTGGTTCCAACCTTTTTCTCTTATAAACTATAGCACAATTAATAATTTACCTATTAATCATCTCACGTGTGTGTTCACACATAGACACTTAGGTTGATTCCGTATCTCGGCTATTGTGAATGGTGCTGCAATAAATACAGGGGTGCAGATATCACTTTGACATACTGGCTTCATTTCCTTCGAATATACACCCAGTAGTTGTACTGCTGGATGATATGGTAGTTCCATTTTTTTCTCTTTGAGGAACCCTATATTATTTTCCATAATGGTTGTCCTAATTTATATTCCTACCAACAGTGTGTAAGGGTACCCTTTACTCCACATCCTTGACAATGCTTGTTATCTTTTGTCTTTTTGATGATAGCAATTCTTACTGTAGTGAGGTGACATTTCACTGTGGTTTTAACTTGCATGTCCAGAGCCTCCATGAACTGAGTTCAAGTTCTTTTTGCCCTATCTTCAACTGATCTTCTGCCCACCCTACACTCCAGGTCGACTGATCTCCCAGATCATCCTCATCCACTCTCAGAGCATCTCTGCTTAAGATGCCTTCCTCAACCTCATTTTTCCACAATCTCTCCTCCAGGAATTCTTCTTCCTGGGCCCCTATCCCTCCAGTATCAGTGTATTCCTTTTCTGGACTCTTCTAGTGTTCTATTTATACCTCTCTATTGGCCTATTCTGCATTGTGATATGTGTATTTATTCATCTAACATTCGACAAGTATTATTTAGGCTCCATGATGTTCCAGGCACTGTGCTAAGTGCTGAGTAGACAGAAGTGACCAAAGCAGTGAGGAGCTCAGTCTGGAGCTCCTCACAGAGCTCTAACCATCTAGAGGCCTGAATGGAGCTCTAAATCTTCTACCAGGGCAGTGGTTCTTAACGGCAGGTGGTGGTGGCCATTTTGTCCCCCTGTGGGACATCTGGCAATGTCTGGAGACATTTTTGGTTGTCACAGCTGGAAAGGGGTGCATTGCTATATAGCGGGTAGAGGCCAGGGGTGTTACTAAGCATCCTTCAATTCATAGAACCTGCACCCATAACAAAGAATTATCTGGTCAACCTGGACAACATAGTAACACCCCATCTCCACTAAAGTTTTTTTTAATTAGCCAGACATAGTGGTGCACCCCTGTAGTCCCAGCTACTCAGGAGGCTGAGGTGAGGGAATTGCTTGAGCCCAGGAGGTCGAGGCTTCAGTGAGTCATGATGGTGCTACCGCACTCCAGCCTGGGTGACAGAGCAAGACCCCATCTCAAAAAAAAAAAAGAAGAAAAGAAAAAATTATCTGGCTGCAAATGCCAAATGTCAATAGTGCTGAAATGGAGAGACACTGTCCTAGATTTAAAAAATAAATAAAATTAAGTACCTAGGGAGGGGAGTGTGTTTATTGCTTAGTTTAATATTCTCCAAAACCCCCAACACAGTGACTTGATACATAGTAGCTCCTACATATTTTCAGGAATAAAAATGGTACCCTTAGGATATAGGAAAGAGATAAGTTTTAATTAGGAAAAGCAATAAGAAATATTAGTTAATTTCAGAGGGGAAATCATAGTCTAAACTTCTTTGCCATGGGTATGGTAAATTAAGTTAGTATTTTATGCTCCATTGTTGTGTTTTCTTCATTATAATATTTATCATATAAATCCACCAACTTACATAACTCATTGGGAAAGCAAGGGATTAATTAGGCAATTTCAAGATGCATAAATACATTAATATTAACAAAATATATATGGTGATTGGGGAACACATTAAAGGACATAAATCAAAGATAATATAGCAGAGCAAACTTACCAACAGAAAGCAGGCTTGCAATGTCTACAAATGTTCTTTTGTATTTAATAATGTGACAGATTCCTGGCACAATCCTCCTATTTGTTATAGGGCTATTAATTTCATCACACGCACCTTGCATGAACTTGCTTTATTGCATTTGTGAGTATAATGGGAAGGGTCATGAGAGGTCACTGCCACGGCAATGACTTGGCATCCACAGCTTTTGAAATGATTCCTAGGCACACAGCAAAGACAAACCTCTGGCGAGGAATGGCGTTCCGATGTGCTAACAGGATGCCCACAGACATGCATATCAGGTTCAGGCTACCTGGGAGTTCTAGCCAAGCCCAGAGTCTCCTTATATCTGCGGGATTTTCCCTCCCAGCTGTCCAAGGAAGACTTTATTCAAAGGTATAAATCCCCGACACTTCAGTCTTAGAATCTTACTGAGAGCTGTAATTGGGCCCTTTTCATTTTACAGAGAGTGAAACTAAGGCAGAAAGAGTTGAGGTGGTTGCCAAAGGCAGACAACTGGCTGACAGATGACCTGGTCTAGAGGCCTCTGAGGCTACTACATCTCTTTACCTTTTCTGATTTAAAATAGAAGAATCTCCCACTATTAAAGAGAGATTACACTTAATATACCCATTGCTAGAAACTGGCTTCTTTATTTCATGTATTATTTGGTTTCAAATGCATTTTACGGTTGAAAGAGGCTTTGTATACCTTTAACCAAACATGGATATGTTAATTTACGCATTTGTCAATGTCTGGTGGTTGATGTCTGTGGAGCAGCCAGTGTCTAATCAAGAAAATGGAAAACATTCCAGATATTTCAGACGGCATTTCATACAGGTAAATGGTTCAAGGGGTGTTGGAGGGATTGGGGAGCACAAAAAGCAAACTGCAAAATTGCTCAAAGTAACTGTGGAAAGGGCTTAGAAGAGCAAGGGGGACAATGATATCCTGGCTCATGTCCACTGCACTCTTCTGGCTGCCACAGTGGGAATCACCTGGCTGCTGAAGAGGAACCCAGGAGAGGCGCTTGCTGCCCACTGATGCTGCTCCATTGCTGCTACTGCTGCCTGGAGCTGGTAGTCTCCCATCACTACCTCCCACTGGCAGAATCTAGTAAGCCAGCTGGCTAAGAAGTCTGAGAGGCATAGTTTCAGGCTTTTCCTGTCCCAGAAGTAGAAAGGTGGGTAAAAAAAGGCTAAGTATGAAGTTGAGTGACCACCCTTCCACTGAAAATTCTATGCATGTCTCGTGTAAGAACAAACTGCAGGTGTATTTTTAAAACGTGCCCATTCTTGCTCCCGTGTCATCCAGTCATCATCATCTTTTATTCCTATTTTCTCTCTCTCCTTCCTTCTTCACATATTCTGGGCTAAGCAATGCATTTGGCATTGGGAATGCCAAGTGAACCAGACAGTGTTCCTGCCCCATGATAGTTATAATTTATGCCAATGGTAAGACAAACCTTTTGAGCTCTTCCAAATTTTTTTCTTGTTTTCATTTTTGTTTTTACTTTTCCCATTCCTAACTTTCCCAGGATAGTAATTCCCTTATTTAAATGACATACAGATGCTGCTTAATATTCATGAATTAGAGTGCTGTTTACACTCCTACGGTAAACATAAATCATTTGCCTAATAGGATGCAATTTCAAGATTAAGAGAGGATACTAGTTAACGAGTGTGTGTGAATTTTACCATCTTATTCTTCACAGCTGAGACTCAGTCAAGGCTTTCTTTTATTGTAATCAGTCTAAGGGATATTAATAAATAATATTTTTCAAGACAAAAAAGATGAAACCATAGTTTGTATATATGGAGCTCGCTCTCTCTCTCTCCATATATATATATGGAGCTCGCTCTCTCTCTCTCCATATATATATATATATATATTTTTTTTTTTTTTTTTGAGACGGAGTTTTGCTCTTATTGCCCAGGCTAGAGTGCAATGGCGCAATCTCAGCTCAACGCAACCTCCACCTCTCATGTTCAAGCAATTTTCCTGCCTCAGCCTCCTGAATAGCTAGGATTACCGGCATGTACCACCATGCCTGGCTAATTTTGTATTTTTAGTAGAGATGGGGTTTCTCCATGTTGGTCAGGCTGGTCTCAAACTCCCAACCTCAGGTGATCCACCCATCTCGGCCTCCCAAAGTGCTGGAATTACAGGTGTGAGCCACCGCGCCTGGCAGGATCTATATTTCTCATAGAGCTTCTCTGCAAAATGCATAAAAACCAGTTTGTTCACTCACTGAGCTAAATGTATTGATGGTTACCAGTGTATCCAGTGCTTGGTGCTAAGTATACAGAAGAACATAAGAAAGAAACCCTGTTCTCCAGAACTTGCCACCTACTGGAGTCAATTAACAGTGACAGCCTGGGGTACAGAATGCCTAACGAAGGGGTAAGAACACACAGAGAGAGGGTGCCCACGTCAGCCAGAGGACTCAGGGAAGGTTTCCAAGAGAAGGGAGGATTTCAATGAATGTGAAGGTGAGTAAAAATCAAGTGAATAAGGGAGAGAAGGAGAAGGCCTTTCAACTCCAGGGCACATTGCACAGGAAAAGTCATGAGATAGGTATTAAGGGAGGTGCAAGGATGACTTCTATCAAGCGTGAAATGAGATGACACTGTGGTTGTTGGCAAGAGTTGGGCTTTGGAAGTTTTAAAATACTGTGCAAAGGGCTTTATTTTTAAGGAGGTGGAGAGCCACCTACCAGCTTTGGAGGGGAGAATAAGATCATTCTGGGAGCAGCATGGAGGATGGATTGAAAGGAATCAAGACTGAGACAGAGGGAACAGTTGGAAGACATTGTGGTCCCTAGATAAGAAACGACAAGGACAGAAAGTGTGCAGCTGGAGGGGAAGATGAAGAGCAGAAGGCAGAGCCAAGAAATATACAAGCTAGAGAGTTAATAACATAGAGTGAGAAGAGGAATGCTATGAGAGGGCAAGGAGGATCTCAAATGTCTTCCAGGAAGTTGATTTGGGTGACCTGCAGGCTGGCAGTCCAATGACCAAAGCTAGGAAATATAGGAGCAGGACAAGTTAGCAGAGACAGATAGTGAGTAGTGGAAGATGGCTGGGGGAGAAGAGGAGTTCCATTTTTAACACGTTCAAATTCAAATGCCTAAGAAACATCCCCATGAAAAGACCCAGTGTTTGGTGAGCAACATGGATATGGAACTCAGTGGACAGGCCTGAGCTGTCTACATGGCTTTGAGAGTCATCTGCTTTGTAAGTGAAGCCACGGATGTGGAAGAAATAACTCACAGGGGAGAGAAGGAGGCTGAGGATAAATTGCCTGAAAACATCGACATTTAAAGGACTTACAAAGTAAAAGAAACTCACACAGAAAAGGGAAAGAATGGTCAGAACTGCAGGAGGAAAAAAAGTATGCCTGTTCTGCTCTTCTTCATCTTATGCACCTGGATCCCCCAGGTTGTTTCTGTTGGAAACCAGTTGTCGATCCTTTCATTTCCTGTTCTTCAGTGAGTTCTATCATTACATTTTCAAAACAGATCACAACTGTGTGTGCCTCTCCTTACACTACTGGCAGCATCTGGGTCCTGGTTCAAGCCCCTGGACTATGCGATCTTCACCTCCCCACTCATCCTTAATTCCCCCTTGCTCAGCTGTAATCCAGAGAACCTGCCTGTTTTGTTCATTCAACACAGTGGCAGTTTGTTGAATGAAGGAATGATTGAATGATTGAATAAATGTAGAACTGCCTAATGCTACAAAGAAATCAGGAAAATTCTTTTGATTAGGCATTCTGGAAGATTTTGGTAAAGCCATTCTCCTGGAGAGGTAGAAGGTGTTAGCAGTTGTGTCTTTAATTCTCCGTGATGTTAGTGACAGGGATTATTCTCTGCGACCGTAGGTTACTCTCTTGCCTGTAGACAGAAGAGCTGAAATTAAACTATTTCTTAAAACTTTAAGTTTCCATAGAGAAGGGGTTTTTTTTTTTTTTTTTTTTGGATGATCAAAACGGTCCATTACCACCCAGTGCCTCATGCTTTCAAGGAAATCATAGCATTAACTGTCCAAATCTTGAATCTTCCTTAAACCTCCCACTAAAATTTTGATATATCATAAATTTCAGTTCCTCTAATGAGATACCAGTACCAAACCCCCTGGGCTCCTCGTACGCTTTCTATGTCACAGCTTGGCAACTTTTAGGAAGTCAAGTAAGGGATTCTGTGCCTTCTACATCAGAACCAAATTGAGGAGTAGATGCTTTCACAATGGAAAATTTATCTCACCAGGTACATGTCTGCCAGACCATTACTGCACCTTTCTGTAACCTTTATGAGGTGTGGAGTGAGTGTGTTTTAAAGAGGAAAAAAAAAATCCTCTAACAGGATTTCTCATGAGTCAATTGCCAGAGTTGGCAGAAAGTGTAAAACGGAGTTGATGAGGAAGGAGGGGCTGGAGTTTTGCTGAAGGACTTGGGCCTCATTAGTGCTTGGCACACAGGCCTAATGGAAGGCTTAAAGTATTGTTGGGACAATCCCTCAGATTCCCGAGTCTGGGGACTGTCTCCAGAAAAAGATGAGTAAACAAGTGTGCAGCATCAGCGTTGGAGTCAGCATGCCCAGGCAAGAACTGCAGCCCGATATTTATTGCTCTGCCAATGCTTCCCATTAAGGATGTCCCCTGAAGGCTCTAGTATTGGGCACCGTTTTTCAGATAGAAATTTAGTAACTCAATTGGCATCCACCTGGGCCCCATGGCAAGTGGGAATAAAGCATGTTTTCCCTTCAAGTGACAACACAGTGATAAATAGATCTACCGTCTTTCCCTCCACTGTAATACTCACCCTCTGGCCCTCCTGCATAGGAAAAATGTTTTCATTTTTCCTTGCTAGAAAGAGGTGTGTATTAACCTGGTTCTCCCAAACCCAGCTCTAAGCAGAGTATAGGCGGAGAGCTGGGTTTGGGATTTGGTGATTGTTGATGACACCCGACTTTCCTTAAGGTCTTTCTGCCCCAGAAGAAAGCTCAGATTGTCAGACTGCAATGAGTGTTCCCTCCCTTTTAGCTGCCCTGCAAGGTAGGGAATTAGTCCCAAGACTGTCAAAGTCATAACAGCTGTGGAGGAAATCCAACACGGAAGGAGCCCAGGGGAAAGGGCTGCCTTGCCGACAAAGTACTAAGGATGTCCTTGAGCTGAGTTTATCAAAGAAATCAGTTCACGATGGGCTGTTCCCCACGATATTGGAGATAAATGGCAACCAGTATCCCAAGACCCTGAGTTTGCTCCAGGCTGATTTCCAGGAGCATAGAGATCTTCACCAGAGATCAGAAGCAAAGCACCAGAATCCACAACAGGCGCCTTAAAAGCAGCCCTGAGCAGAAGCTTCCAGAGGAAGGTGTGCTTCCTCCTCCCTCCTGATACCCGTGGCACCTAAGATTCCCAGGTCTTGGAGCCTGGGCTTCAAAGCAAGGCCATCTAAATGGTCACAACAAAACCAACCAACAGCCCAGACACGGTGGCTCACACCTGTAGTCCCAGCACTTTGGGAGGCCGAGGTGGGCAGATCACCTGAGGTCAGGAGTTCTCGACCTGCTTGGCCAATATGGCGAAACCCCATCTCTACTAAAAATACAAAAAATAAACTGGGCTTGGTGGTGTGCACCTGTAATCCCAGCTACTCAAGAGGCTGAGGCACAAGAATCGCTTGAACCCGAGAGGCAGAGATTGCAATGAATCGAGATTGCCCCACTGCCCTCCAGCCTGGGTGACAGAGTGAGACTCCATCTCAAAAATAAATAAATAAAACAAGAAGGTGCCCCTCTGGAGACCTCCAGCTTCTATCTCCTGCCAAGTTCCTCCCACCTGGATCTTGAATATTGCGTCTGGGAGCAGGGTGTCCTCTGTGCTCATGAACAAATGTAGGCTCTCATGCCTCAACCCTGGCCCAGCTTCAGAATCATTTAGGGGAGCTCTTAAAGAAATAAATGTTCAGGCCCCACCTCCAGACACACTGGAGGCGCGTGGAATTTTAAAGGTGGCACCCAGAAATTTTAAATCATTTTGAAGAGACTTGATGCTGATGCAGCTATCCATGGGCTCACTTTGAAACCACAGTGCTGTAGAGAGGAAGGATTCCAATCTGATTTCAAATCTCTGCTTTGCCACCAACTGGCTTAATATGTAGACAAGCTCTTTTAACATCTCCACATCCTAATTTCCTCACCTCTGTGGTACAGGTAATATATTGACGTTTATAAAGCACTGATCCTTATTTGTATTTTCTTGCTGTTGTCTAAGCCTGTGCATTTACATGAGGTTTATTGTCCCAGAGAAAGAAAGGGTGGAACTAGTGTGGCCACTCCCTTTTTAATACCTGGGGAGCCAGGGTTGGGGCACAGTGGTCTTCAGACTTCCAGAAACTTCCCGCTTACCAAGGCACCTGTGGGTTCAGATCATTATAAGGAAATCAGCGTCCTCTTCCACCTGCAGTGTGTGTCTGTGACCCTTTCCTTTCTCCCCCTACACAAGTGCCCTTCCTTGACTCTACAGAGAAAGGCACTCACCTCCAATCTCACCAAGAAGCATTGTCCTAGGGTACAAAACCTATGTTTAAATAATTAACCATAAAATGCATAGTGTGTATGTGTGTGTACCTATATATGTATAACTTTGATCAACTATGTATCAAAACTAATTTTAATTAGAACTTAATCCATAATAAATTTTCTAAGAGAGTGCTGCAGTGACCAAAAAAAAATAACAATTGAAAATGTTCAACTTATATACAAATTTTTGTTGAGAATGATAGGGTAATTCATAAAAGACTTTCAAGCATAAAAATATATCATGTTAGGATAAAGTTCTGCAGAAATGAAATGGAAATACAATTTCAAGGAAAGAGAGAAACATTATGTAACTTCCAACAGATAAAAAAGAGCTTGTTCATGTGTTTTTTGAACCATAGGTATGAAATCACTATAGTATTTAGATTCTATTCGATAAGTTTAAAAGAGTGATATAACAGTTGTACCCTAAAATATCAATATTTGCAAGATACCAATAATTACATCCTTTGCAACTATTTAATTTAGACAAAAGGCATCTAATATAATTTAGATAAAAAGCATCTTTAAAGGAGATTGTAGCTTTCTAGAAGGTTTTCAGGACACAGACAGAAAAAAAAGTTAGAAGGCCACTGAGCTGTATCACAGAGTTGTCGTGCATGCCAAGTTGGAGAGAACCTGCAGGGGACGTGGAGGTGGTGGAAGCGTGGCCCCTTCCAGCCCCAGGGATCATAGTAAGAGAGGGACTGGGAGAGTGGCAAGCCAGTGTGATCCCCCACCGCCCAAGGCATGGGGATCCCTGTGGCTGGTACATGACATACGGGGATCCACAAGGTTCCATGTGCCCAAGCACAGAGACAGGACAGGAAGGTGCTGAGTGATTGCCTTGTGCAGACTTCACTACATAACAGCTGACCAGAGCTTGGCAGTTCCAGGCACCTCTCACCCTCGAAGACCAATGGGTCCATTTTCCCCCCCGGCCACCCAGACCTGGTGTACACCAGACCAGCCTCCCCCAGTAGAGAGCAGTGAGAGTCCAGAAATCCCATCCCTGACCCTGTGGAATCCCAGTGAGTCCTACAAGCACTCAGGACCATCTGTGGGCAAGAAGTAGGGAGTAAGAAATGCTGCAAGAGAATGGGATCATCAAGGGAGAATGAGTCATCCAAAAGAGACTAATTAAAAGACTAATGAAAACAGCCCTGATAGGGAATTTAACTTAGGGAACCTTGACTATTTAAATAGGAAAGAGGCTATAAACCAGAAGACATTGAGACATTTTTAATTGGCAAGAGTCAGTTTTGTGCTACCCAGCAGAGCGTGGACTCATAAGAAGGTTCAAGTCAGCTAGAGAAAATACAGTCTACATTGTCTTTGCACATCTGCACGTTCTGTGAGCAAATTTGACATTCTATTACACCTGGAAACAGGGTTAATGATATTTACCTCGCAGAGTTCCTGTAAGAATTAGAGAGAATGCACATAAAGTTCCCCAGCATGTATGTGCCCCTCAAAGGACAACTATCATTCTTTAAAGTTCTGAGGTACATGTGTAGGATGTGCAGGTTGTTACATAGGTAAATGTGTGCCATGGTGGTTTGCCGCACCTATCAACCCATCACCTAGGTATTAAGCCCTGCATGCATTAGCTATTTTTTCTGATGCTCTCCCTCCCTACAGCCTCTGCCCCACAGGCCCCAGTGTGTGTTGTTCCCCTCCCGTGCCCATGTGTTCTCATTGTTCAGCTCCCACTTATAAGTGAGAACATATGGTGTTTGATTTTCCTTTCCTGCATTAGTTTGCTGAGCATAATGGCTTCCAGCTCTATCCATGTCTCTGCAAAGGACATGATCCCATTCCTGTTTCTGGCTGCATAGTATTCCATGGTGTATATGTACCACATTTTCTTTATCCAATCTATCATTGATGGGCATTTGGGTTGACTCCATGTCTTTGCTGTTGTGAATAGTACTTCAGTGAACATACGTGTGCATGTATTTTTATAATAGAATGATTTATATTCCTTTGGGTATATACCCAGTAATGGGACTGCCAGGTCAAATGATATTTCTGGTTCTAGATCCTTGAGGAATCGCCACACTGTCTTCCACAATGTTGAATGAATTTACATTCCTACCAACCGCGTAAAAGCATTCCTATTCCTCTGCAACTTCGCCAGCATCTCTTATTTCTCAGCTTTTTAATAAGCACCATTCTGGCTGGCATGAGATGGTATCTCATCGTGGTTGTGATTTGCATTTCTCTAATGACCTGTGATAATGAGCTTTTTTTCATGTTTGTTGGCCACATGAATGTCTTCTTTTGAGAAGTATCTGTTTATGTCAATTGCTCACTTTTTAAAGGGATTGCTTTATTTTTGTACATTTAAGTTCCTTATAGATTCTGGATATTAGACCTTCGTCAGATGGATAGATTGCAAAGATTTTCTCCCACTCTGTAGGTTGTCTGTTTGCTTTGATGGTAGTTTCTTTTGCTGTGCAGAAGCTCTTTAGTTTAATTAGATCCCACTTGTCAATTTTGGCTTTTATACTAAAGTCTCCCAACCTTCACTGCTGCCTGGGAGGGCAGGAAGATACCCAGATGGTGGTGTCTGCAGCCAGCATCAAGCTGTCCCCACCTTTGTGTGACACTAGCATGCTCCAGCATTGCAGCCCACTTCAAATAGAGGCAAGAAGATGCCGCTCATGTCTTCTATGCTTTTGTCTCTGGGCTGCTGTATCTTACACAGCTTGAGAGAAAGCAGTTCTGAGAAGACCTCGCACTCTCCTCAGACTTGATCCTATGATGACTGAGGCATCGTTATTAGTAAGCTCAACCATTCCTTAGGACAAGATAGTTATCAGGGAGTACTGCCTGCTCCAGCAAACAGGCCCTCAGCAAGCCCACCCCAGAAGTCGCCTGATAAAGGCAAATCCCAAGGCTGTCAGCACACCCAGACCTGGAAGTAGATTCACTGTCAAACCATTGAAGCTCACGCTTCCAGGTTTCTTATGTACCTAGGCCTCTTTCTAGACTCTCTGCCTAATTTTGTATTCATTCTCTCAAAGAGGACCACCCAAATTGTAAGCAGTTCAGGCTCCACAAAACCTGGATCTGGCCCATGCAGACTTTATTGTTACCCTCTCCTGGTGACTTAAATAAAGCACTGGACCTAGCATGCTGCTATTATGAGAAAACCCTCACTGTGCCAATGATAAAAGCACCTGTGCAGATGAAAAAGCGCTTTCAAGTTAGATTTTCTCACCAAGTTCTCTCAGATAATGAATGCAATAATCAAACATTAATTAAGCATCCACCAAGTGTAGGCACTGTGCCAGGTGCTCCCAGCCCATGCCAGGAGAGCCTCATAGCCAAGTGGTAGATCCATGACTTTGGCACATACCAGGGAAATCCACCTGCATATGGCCTGAGCAATCTGCAAGCTCCACTCCCTGGAGCTGATGGTCAGCCTCAAGGCAGCAGCACGTGTCACGCTGCTGCCCCAGCTGCCTTGAAGCCCCTAGACCTACCCAAGATCCACCAACTAAAGGGTTAAGCCCTGCCACAGCAGGAGATAGGGGTTATACTGGCTGTTAATATTTTAATATCATTCCTCCTTTCCATCATGTCCTTCAGTTCTACTGGTCTTCATGAGGGGCCAATAGACAGATCCAGAAGTAGTGAGAACTCTAATCACAATACCATTTATACAGAAAGCCCAGATGAGTCTAGATGACTCTTGGAATGTTCTCCATCACGCACATAGCCACATACAGGTGGATCTGGCTGTTACGAAAATCTAACTCCAAAACTCAGATCAAAGCAAAAGGCAAGCTGGGAATTATAATTCCTTTTATAGAATTGGTTACAGATAGGATTCATCTGAACAACTTTTTCCTAGTGCATTTAAAATGTTTCCACTCATAATTAACTTATATACAATTACTTGGGAACATGTCCATTGGGTAAAGTGAATTCAATCATTCATTTATTCATTCATTTCAACAAAACCTTGCTGGGTATCTACCATGTGTCAGGCACTGCTCTAGGTGCTAGGGACGCTGTAGTGAACAAAACATAAAATAGTTCTTTTCATGAAGCTGGCATTCTGGTGGGGAGCAGACAAGCAAATACACAATAGATTAGGGAGGAATAAGTGCTATGTATAAAATAAAGCAGGGGCACGCTCATGTAGGAGTGACTGCATAGAGAGTAGGGTGCTATCTTTATAGGGAAGGCGACCCTGCTAGGTGATGTTTGAGCTGAGAAGATCCAGGCAGAGGAAAGGAAAGAGCAAATGCCTTTCGTCAGATCATGTTTGTTGTATTTGAGAAACAGCAAAAAGCCTGTTGTGGCTGGAGCCTGGTGCAGCCGGAGACAAGCCAGCAAAGAGGAGAGGGGAAGGGTTTGGGGCTGGAGGGTGAGCCAGGACCTGTGTCTGAACTGCCGGAGCAGGCATTTGTTCTTAGATAGCTCTCCACGTGCCCAGCGTATTGTCAGGACTCAAATCTATCTGTGTCTCTTCTAGAAAATCCAATCATAAAATACTAAACTAAGTTTAGAAACTCTAAACACATTTTAGATTAAAAAACAATTTCCTTCCAATATCCTGTCACTTTAGACCAGGATATCCATGACACGGTGGACACAGCACACAATGTTTCCTTGTGACTGAGTAAATGTGCTTTCTGCTACCCAAGCCGAGAGAGGGAAGGATGGTGCTTTCAAGACTTCATTCCACTCTAATTTGGATTAGGTCACTGTACTTCACCACCAGCTCCTGGAAGTCTCTCTGAAACGCCAGTGCTGACAGCTTGGTATGCAATATTCATTGGAAAGGTTATGCTCTGACGCTGACCTCCAAATTCCTGATAATAAACATGAATGGGCTAGGAAGCAAATTCAACCCAACCTAGTGTCCTTCCTTCCCCAAAGAGCAGTGTTCTTCAAATTCTCACCTCTTCTTTTGACGACTTAGCCTTTATTTTGTACTTTAAAAAAGTAAAGTGATATTAACAATTTTCATGAATTATTTTTTCCCTAGAAATTCAGTTACAAGCATATAGGAAGAGCCAGTGTCTTCAGGCACTCTGGAGGGTCTGCCACAATAATGTCAAAGATAGATATTTTTTTCTTACGGGGAAGTTACAGTTCACATAGGATGGCTGGCTGTAGGAAGTTACCAGGTAGCCTCTCAGCAAGAGACAGAAACTGCTATGGTGAAGTTGCTCAACTAGGCAATGCATCTCTGAAGATTATTTTGGCTTCCTATCCAAGAAAAAGAATAATCCGCAAGGAGTTAAGTAAATAAGAATTCCACTTTCAAAAGTTACTAATAAGTTTTTTTAAAATTAACCTAGCTCCTATAAAAACAAAGCATTCTCACTGTAGAAACATACTAAGGCAATCCAGAAAAGTATGAAGGAGAAAGTGAAAAAGAAGTCATCTGATATTATCACCCAGAGATAATCCATGTTAATATTTTGGTGAACACCTTTTCAGACTTCGTTTTATGCTTGAGTACACTCACACAGTTTTACATAAACAGAATTAAAGTATACTTAAAGTTCTGTGACTTGCTTTTTCACTCTAATGTATCATGGACAGCTTTCTAAGTTATCAAATATAGACCTGAATCATTATTTTAAATAGATATATAATATTCCATTATGCAAATTGTGGGGTCATAAATTACTTAACTACATCCAAAGAAACATGGTTTTTTAGTGGACTATGAGGGGACTCATTCACCAGCTAGTGAGGAAAAAAATTTACTCCATTCCATAATCTCAGTACAATCCCTTAATGTGAACCATCCTCTAAGGATTATATTCCTTTTCAGGCAAAATGCCTAATCTCTCATATTCATCTGTCTTCCATAGTTTCTTTCCAGGAAGGAGTGCCTATGACAGAAAAGGGCATGGCTTATGTAATATGATAATGACAAGGGAAGGGGTTCTCAGATGTATCTCCCTTGCCTGCTTCTCTGGACATTTGCTGGAACTTCCAGTGTTGTGGCAGGTCTTAAATGCTCCCTGAACCAAGGCTGCTGAGGTGCAACTAGTTATCTTGTTTTTGTTCAGGAAATTAGCAAAACCCATCCATGATAGCACCCACCGTATAGCACTAAAGTCAGGGCCACTGACAGAAAGGCATGGGGCTCCCAGGCAACTCAGCTAATGCTAGGGCTGCTCTGGGAAACACACTTGAAAGGAGGCCATACTATTGACATCTTCTATTGCACCCTTGGAATATTGTTAAAGACAGAAATTTTACAAGCCTAGGGTGGCTGTCCAGTTACCCCATCCAAGAGACAGGCCTGCTCTATTCTTAGTCAGTTGACTCTGGTCTCAAAGGTCCCACCTCTGCAGCCTCTTTGACCTGTCCCTGAGTTCCTGATCATTTACTGAGCTCTCAGCACATCCATAGCTCCTTGAGGTTGCAATGGCTGGTACTTTCTTGGCTCATAATCCTGTGAATAGCAGTGCCTGTGGTCAGTAAAACACTCTAGTTGGGTTTACAACTCCCTTAGGGGATTCAGGTGCCCCATCCCCTGCCTCCCCATCCTTCGTGGATCCCTCATCATTGGAGTCTTCCTCTCTGCCATGTTCCCATTGCATAGAGTTCCCATGTGCTCTGTAGTCCCCCTCAATCCATTTAACACCTTCCCCATTCTTGCTTGCAAGCTCCAGAGGGGTGGAGACCATGTCTGCTGTGTTCGAGTAGATACTCAGGGCACATTTGGGGAATGAACAAGCAAAAAGACGAATGAGCGTATGAATGTGTGAATGAGGCTCCTGCACAGGGATGGCCCTGGGAGGAGCATTTCTAGCTAGATTACAGGAAGCTGTAAGCCTGGGGATGCTGGTCCTGTCTTCAGGGTCTGACAGAACCCAGATGGGATCCCTGGTTAGGTTGTTTTCCTACCCTGGCATCCAGCTTCACTGTGTCTGGACACCAGATTGCATACTAAAGATCAGGGGAAGTGAGGGTGGCTGGGCATTCAGAGACGCACCGTTCTCCAACACCTGGAGAGAGAGAATGGGCCCACATGCTACCAGGACACCTGCCGCACCCTCTGTGTCTGGCTGTCACATCACAGTGCCTTACACTTATTAAGAGGTGAGAATCTCCCCTTCGTGATTTATCAAACAACTCTAATAAGTACATTTTATGGTCTGGGTCATATCCTTCATGAGCCTCATTATTTTAAACCAGTTTTATAGCAATGAAAAATGAAATACACCATAAATTGTTTCTCACTAAGTGTCAATTAGCAGTTCTGTTTAAGCACTGCTTCTAAATCTGAAGGAAGGAAGTTGTTTTAAATTATATGTTGCTATGATAGGATAAATGTCTAAAAGATGTTTGTGTTAATTTTAAACCACTGGGATAAACTATGTCTTTTATTTTCATAAAATACTGTTTTTTGCCAACTTCTAAAAAAATGGATTTTTGCTGTCATTATTTGTATCCCTAGTGTTTTTTTTTTTAAAGTAGTTACTGATATTTTTCTGTGAGTTTAAAATGTAAATATAATTGGCTCTAGCCAGCCAATAAATTCAAGGGGGAAATTAGGATTTTCCTTGTCCTATGAATATATTACCTAGGAAAGTTTGCTAATTATCCTGCTTTATTATAACTGCCTCCCTCAAGATCTATTTATTGAAAAAATCCCTTAAACTACCTCCGCGGTTTGTTACTAATGCAGAAATATTTGTTTCTAGCTCTTTGCTAGAGTAAAAGATTGCCACCTATTTGCTGGCTGGAGATGGGGAGATGACATCCTGCCAGCTGTTCTCTCTGACCTATGGCAAAATCGGCTCCAAACTCATTGTCGCTCATAGCCCTCATTCATCCAGCTGCTGCAGTGCATCCCCACGGGTGTCAGCTGGCCCTGTCTCATGGCTACCACCTCTAACGCAGTCCCCATTGGAAATTCTGTGCCGTGGTTCACCTTCTCTTTCATTTCGATCGTCCTTCAATCTTGCTGTCCCTCAGCTGAGGACCTCGCATGGATGGCTGGGAAAACTCATGTTGCATTTTATTTCCACCAAAATCACCCTGTTCTTGCTTACAGGCCATGTAAGAATCAGTGTTCTATTCACCCTGTAACAAAAGATAATCGTCAAGAGGCATTGTGCTTTAAAATTTTATTTCCAGATTTATCAATTCAAGTGACAAAAGACTGGCACATCCAAAACTAATATTAATATAGCAGTACTTTGAACAGGCATTACTAAAACCAAGGCTGAACATTTAGTTCAAGGCTGGCCAAGATAAATGTTTTCATATTTAATAACAAAAGCAAAGAAATATGGCATCAAGAAGCTAAGAAAAGATATTTGGGGGAAAGGGTCCTGATCCTGGAGTTAATAACAGTTTCTCTACACATCCCACCAGTTTAGGCATCTTGATAACATCACAGGTGGTATTTCACAGCCAAGAT
Organism: Pongo pygmaeus; assembly: GCF_028885625.2. Classification (NCBI taxonomy): domain Eukaryota; kingdom Metazoa; phylum Chordata; class Mammalia; order Primates; family Hominidae; genus Pongo; species Pongo pygmaeus. Next base: position 54,549,881 of record NC_072388.2, on the reverse strand, counting down.
AGAACCTCAGAGCTGTGTAGTACACGTTTTATAACTTCAAGTTTCAGTGGGAGTGTCTGTATTTACTCAAAACTCTCTGAAATAATTATGTAAGGAAATAATCACAATTTTCTACTTACTATGTTGTTGGAAATGTTGCTTGGGTATATGTCAGTTTTTGGAAACCCAGTGTGAGACAGTGTGATTTGATTAAGTGCGTGAGATCTGCCAGGACAAATGCAGAAGCATGTAACTTACACTTTTAAACACGTTATGAAATGCACATTGCCTATTTCACTTTCTATCGATTCTCCTAACTCCTCTACTTTTAAGTTTTAATTAAAATGATTTTCTTTCTTCAGCACTATTTTCCCTATTCCTTTTTTTTTTTTTTTTAATTGAGACAGAGTTCCCTCTGTAACCCAGGCTGGAGTGCAGTAGCACAATCTCGGCTCACTGCAACTTCCACCTCCCAGATTCAAGCAATTCTCGTGCCTCAGCCTCCCATGTAGCTGGGATTTCAGGCACATGCCACCACAGCTGGCTAATTTTTCTGTTTTGTAGAGATGGGGTTTCACCATGTTGCCCAGGTTGGTCTCAAACTCCTGAGCTCAAGCCATCCACCCACCTTGGCCTCCCAAAGTGCTGGGATTACAGGTGTGAGCCACCACGCCTGGCCAATTTTCCTTATTCCTAACCCTTCAAGCAATTATTTATACGACCTTATTTTCTACCAGCCTTTGAAAATATTTTCCCTACAGCCTTCATCTTTGGTGTTATTTTTCCACAACCATTATTGGTATAGTGTCCAGCATCACAACAGTTACCATTTACCGGGCGCTTACTATGCACCAGGCACTACATTATCTCATCTACTTTACTGAAAACACAGTTGTAAATGCTCCTGTTACTTTTACTTGGTAGAATTTGTTAAAGCCCCATTTATTAGTGGGAGAATTAGCAGCAGCTTTGCAGCTTGGAGCTGACCGAAAACATAAACCACTCTGTATTCAAGCCCAGGGAGCTGAACGTGGCTGCTGCATCCAGCTGGCCATGGGAAGCGTCTGGATGATTTCATTTAACGCCTTTAGAAATATTTCTCACTGGGCTAATTCAAGGAAAATGGCTTGTCACGGATGATATCTGACTATAATAAGCAGCTAAAATGCTTTCCCAATAAACATTGTAAAATGAAACAGGTGTAAAGCCACGGTTGGAAAATTAGCAGCCAAGGAGGGCTGCAAGGCTTACGGGCCAAGTTTCCAGCAGAAGGGTGGAACCCTGGGTTGTAGCTGGAATCTGTGTTATCAGAGCATTTCGTCGATGCTTTCAAGAAATTCGTCATTTATTAAATCATTCATTTAATTCATTTAATTCAATATTGGTATGCTATGTAAAGGTACTTTACTGGTTCTTTGTAGGGTATGAAGATTAATGAATTTTAGCCTTAACGAGTTGCCGGCTAGTGGGAAGGAGATGAACCTGACAAGATCTGGGTGTAGCACTGCAATCCCATATACGTGCAGAATGCTCCCCGCTGTGTGTAGAGAAAACCCAAGTCCCTGAGTTGAAGCAGGTGCCAAAAAGAAGTGAGTCTGGACTGGCTGGAGAGAAAAGACCTAAAGAGGATGCTGAAAGAGAGCAAGGTGGTGGATGCTGGTGGCAGGAAACAGCTCTCCTCCTGCCTGAGAAACCAGCCAGGTGTTAGGGGTGTGCAACTTGAGAGCTAAGCACAGGCTGCCCGTGACGACAGCCTGCCATGTGGGAGCAGGTGGAGAAGATGGGGTGGCAGGCAGAGGTGGAGAGCCATGAGCGAGCCACTTGCAGGCAGGTTGGCTGGCTGCTGTTTGCCTCCAAGACAGTGTGTGCAGTGCATGCAGGGTGGGCCCTGAGAAAGGGGTGAGCAATGTCTACAGGATCCAGAGCTTGGAGGGGCTGAAAATTGGTGTATTCCATAGAGCTCCAGAGAAGCGGGCACTGTGGACTGAACTGAGAAGTTGCCAACCCAAGGCTTACAAGTCTGCACAAAAAGGAGAGCCAAGGTCATGGTGATGCAAAACCAGTACACAAATGTTTATAGCACCTTTATTCTTAATAGCCAGAAACCAGGAGCAACCCAAATGTCCTTCAATGGGTGAATGGTTAGACAAATGGTGGTACATCCACACCGTAGAAGGCAACTCAGCAAAGACAGACTATTGATACACACAAGACTTGGACGAATCTCCAGGAACGATGTTGAGTGAAAAAAGCCAATTCTAAATAATTGCATATTTTGTTATTTGATGTATATAACATTCTTGAAATGACAAAACTATAAAAATAGAGAATGGATTTGTGATTGCCAAGAGTCAGGGATGGGGGTTAGAGGGAAGTATGCATGGCTATAAAAGGGCAACATGAAGGACCCTTGAGGTGACGGTAATGCTCTGTATCTTGGCCGGCTGCAGTAGCTCGCACCTGTAATTCCAGCACTTTGGGAGGCCAAGGCAGGCAGATCACCTGAGGTCAAGGAGTTCACGACCAGCCTGGCCAAAACGGTGAAACCCCATCTCTACTGAAAATACAAGTGAGCTGGGCATGGTGGCAGGTGCCTGTAATCCCAGCTACTCAGGTGGCTGAGGCACAAGAATTGCTTGAACCTGGGAGGCAGGGGTAGCAGTGAGCCGAGATGGTGCCACGGCACTGACAGAGCGAGAATCAAAAAAAAAAAAAAAGCAGCAGCAGAAGAAGAAATGCTCTGTATCTTGACTGTATCAATGAGCTGTGCTGATTGTCATAATGTACTATAGTTTTACAAGATGTCACCACAGAGCAAAATGGAACAAAGGGTATACAGGATCTCTGTATTATTTCTTGCCAATACCTGTAAATCTACAATTATCTTAGAAGGAAAAATCTAATTTTTAAAAAGCCCTACATCTTGGGAACCTGATTGGTTTCTTTTTACATTTCTTCCTTATAATTTTTTTTAGGCTCCTTTGAAAATGTTAGCCTATTTGTTTATTAGAGACTTAAACATGTTGATTAATTGGCACAGTATTCCAAGCCTAAAAATATTCTGAGGAAAAACCCAAAATGCAGAGAAAGATGTCCATTGTAACATGATTTATTAGTGCACAACCCTGAAATTGAATTTATGTCCAATATCAAAGAAGGGGTTAGATAAAACATCAAATCCAAATGATGGAATATTCTGCAACCATTAAAGTTAATAACAAAAAAATTCAATGACATGATAAAAATTTTTAAAATAATGTTATGGAAGAAAGTGAAGATAGACAATGATACCTTCAATATGATTTCAGTAACCTACAATAATGTGCATAAAATGAGGGAAATAATCCAAATGTTAACAATAATAATCTCTATGTAGTAGAACTGTGAGTGAGCTTTATTCTGCTATCTCATATTTATTTTAGTTTTCTAAGTTTTACACAGTGAGCTGTCCACCAGTATGATCTTGGACTAGTTGTTGCCCTTACTAAGCCTTTGTGTCCTCATTCATAAAATGGAGGTGATAATAGAAGCACGCTTATATTTGCATCGTCTTTACAATGCTTAGTGAAACATCTGCTACACAATAAATTAGAAATAAATGTTACTTATTTGAAAAACATTTATGTATAGGACTCTCAATGTAGCAAGCATTATTTGAAGATCTTTACAAATAATAACTCATGTAGTCCTCATAGCAACCCTCTAAGTACTGTTATTATCCGCCACAAATCAAATGAGGAAACTGAAACACATAGAAGTTACATGATTTGCCCAAAGTTGTAGAGCCAATAAATAACAGAGCTGGAGTTTGAACACAGATAGTTTGATTCCAAAGTCTGTGCTATTCATCATTACACTATTTTCTCTTTGTTAACTATTATTATTATGGAATAGAATCAAAACTATAGTCAGTCACTAAAATAATTGGAAAAGGCAGAAGTTCACTGGAAATAGATGATTGATGACAGCCATCATGGGGAAAAAATGGTGGGACAGATATTCTGCTTGAAGTGCTTATAGGATTTGGAGTCATATAGTTTAAACTGCATATCAGCACCTATATGGGCTTGCATGAATTAACGTCTTTGAGTATGAATTTCAAAATCTGTGAAATAATATGTTAAAAGTACCTGCCTTTCAAACTCAAGGAGAGGATTATGGAAGATAGTACATGTAAAGTAATTCTATCAGTACATACTCAACAAACGCTAGTTTCCTTTCTCCTTGTAAACATTTAAAACATTGCTTTAATAGGGCAGAACACGTTCAGATGATCACATCCAAATATATGCCTCATGATAAATGAACCATCTTTTGATTATCATTAGCAAAATAAAATTGATGCCTGGTATCTAAGTGGCGTAAGAGACCATCTCTACGACATAACTCAAAGTTCCTGAAGAATGCAGAATTTATAGGGTGCATAGTTGGAGCATCTCAGTGATCCTTCTTGGAGCCTGAACACCCAGCACAAACAGCAAGAATCTGATTTACAATAAATGGTAACACAGGATTCTTGTGGCAACACAAGAATAACACACATAATAAATACAGCAGACAATATAAAAACATCCACTGGCAGAGTCCAAGGACTTAACAGCATCAGAAACAAATACACACCATCTATTCTTTATGGAGCTTTATGATCCAATAAAAACTGAAACAATAGACCACTGTATCAATATACAATCCCAATCTAACAATGAAGCACAAGAAACACTGGGATACACCATCTGAAGCCAAAGAAAAGAAGCATTATCAAATAAAGATAACTAAACTATCAGTAGTAGATCCAAACTAGTAGTGTGGTATTCCCTAAGGCTGGAGACAGATCATCAGGGAATCTTGCTCACATGTTGTGACCTATGGGTTTCCTGGTCACAGGGGAAAAAAGGCCTTTCTCACATGAGTCATGAGGCTCAGGAAAAACAGATTATCTGCCATGATACAAAATGTGTTTTACATTGATCATTTTAACAGTCAGGTAATTTCATAGACTGAGCTATGACCATTAGTGAAGTTCTGTGCATTGAAGTCATATGTGCCAAATTCGTGAAAGGTACTATGGAAAAAGCACAGGCTTTGGTGCCAGATGAGTGTTGGCCTCTGATTCCTCCCATTATCATTAAGGTGACCTTGAGCGAGATATTTAAGCCCTTTAAATCTTAGTTTGATTTAGCTATAAAATTTTTTAAAATCTTAACCTGGCAGCATTGTTATAAAGATTATAGATTAAGTATGGAAAGGGCACTTATTCCAAGCCTAAGAATATTCTGAGGAAAAACCCAAAACACAAAGATGTTCATTGTAACATGATTTATTAGAGTGGAACCCTAGAATGAAATTTATGTCCAATATCAAAGAAGAGGTTAGATAAAATATCATATCCAAATGATGGAATATTCTGCAACCATTAAAGATAATAGCAAAAAATTCAATGACATGATAAGATGAAATCAGGTGCCCATTATACCATAGCTGCTGCTATTGTTATTATTATCACTAAATCAATAATAAGGAGTGGAAACTCTTTAAACATCAACAAACAATATTTCCTATGACAAGATTTCAAAAAAACCAACACCACTGTCTTCAAAAACAAAAGTCACAATTAAAATGGATTACTAAAGATATTTGAATAACCCAAAAGAGGAAGGAAAGGTGAGACAAAGGAACAAAAGACATGGAAAACAAATTTAAAACAAATTATAAAATGGTAAGCCTAAGTTCAAACGTATCAACACTAACATTAATTGTGAATGGTCTAAACAAACCAATTAAAAGAATGAGACTGTTAGAAGGGAAAAACAAAACTGCTCAAGTATATTCTATATATAGGAAACTCACCTCAAACATCATGATATACATAGGTTAAAAGTAGATGTGGCTCATACCTGTAATCCCAGCACTTGGGGAGGCTGAAGGGAGTGGATCACTTGAGTCCAGGAGTTCAAGACCACCCTGAGCAACATGGTGAAACCCCATCTCTACAAAAAAATAAAAAATTAGTCAGGCATAATGGCAGGCACCTATAGTCCCAGCTACTCTGGAGGCTGAGGCAGGAAGATCGCTTGAGCCTGGGAGGTCGAGGCTGCAGTGAGCCAAGATTGCACCACTACACTTCATCCTGAGTGGCAAAAAATAAATAAATAAATAAATAAATAAATAAATAAATAAATAAATAAAAAATTAAGTGGCATGGCTGTATTAGTATCACACAAAGTATCTTTATAAAAAGAAAATTTTCAGAGATAAAGAGGGACATTATATAACGATAAAAGGGTCAGTTCACCAAGAAAACATACATTCCTTAATGCATATACAATTAACAACACAGTCTCAAAATACTTGAAGAAAAGCTGACAGAACTGAACAAGAAATAGAAAAAGCCACAGTTATGTTTGGAGACTTCAACACTACTCTCTAGGAAATAGATACAATTAGTAGGTGGAAAAAAAATCAACAAAGACATAGAAGCACTGAACAACACCACTAATCCACTTGCTCTGGTTAACATATAGTAAACATTCCCCACAACAATAGTGAAATACACATTCTTTTCAAGTATACATGGAACAGTCACCATCTCCTGAGTCATAAAATAAACCTTAGCAAAATGAAAAGAATGGAAATCATGGAAAGTATGACCTCTAACCACGATAGAATTAAATTAGAAATAGGTAACAAAGATAACAGAAAAATCTCCAAACACTTTACTTCAAAATAATCCATCATTCAAAGAGGAAGTCTCAAGGAAATGTTTCTTAATTTTAGCTATCAGAAAATAAAAATAAAACACATCAAAATTTGTGATACGCCTCTGAGGCAGTGCTGGGTGAAATCAACATTAAATGTTTATAGTAAAAGAAAATAAATGCTTCAAATAGTCTAAGATTTGACAGTCTTTTCCCCTTTAACTAGGAAAAGAATAGTAAAATAAACCCAAAGCAAGAAGAGAGAAGGAAATAAACAGCAGTAATCCATGAAATTGAAAGCAAAAAAAAAAGGAAATTAGTAAAACAAATAGTTCCTTCTTTGAAAAGATCAATGAAATTGATAAACCTCTAGCAAGACTAACAAAGAGAAAATACACTAATTACCAATATCAATAATGAAAGACTATCATTATAGACCACACAGATATCAAAAGAACAATAAGGGAATGCTCCAAACAACTCTATGCACATAAATTTGACAACTGAGGTAAAATGAACAAACTGCTCAAAAAACACAAACTAAAAAAAATCACCCAGATGAAATAGGTAATCTGAATAGTTCTATGACTATCTACGAAATCAAATTCATAACACCTTCTGAACAAAAATTTGGGGGCCCAGATATCTTCACTGGTGAATTCTACCAAACATTTTAAAACACAACATGCAAATTATGTTAACCTTTTTCAGAAAACAGAAGAGCAGAGAATACTTCTTAGCTCATTTTGTGAAGTCGGAGGCCATTACCCTGATACCAAAACTGCACAATAAGAGTACAAGGAAAATAAAATTAAAGACAAAATTCTCTAATAAACATGGATGAAAAAATCCTCAACAAAGTATCAGTAAATTGAATCCAGCAGTGTATAAAAAGAATAACATACCACAATCAAGCAGGGTATAGCCCTGGAATGCATGGCTGGTTCATGTCTGAAACCCAATCATGTAACCCACCATATTAAAGTTCTAGAGAAGGAATGTCACATGATTATAGACTGATGCAGAAAAAGCATTTGAAAAAAAAATCCAAATTCATTATGATAAAAATTCTCACAAACCGGGAATAGAAGAGATCATCCTCAACCTCCTAAAAGGCATCTAACCTACAGCTAACATCATACTTAAGGTCAGCTGAATGTTTTCAAGCTAAAACTGGGAACAAAGCAAGAATATTCACTTTTACTTGTCCCGTTCACTATCAGGAAGTCTTAGCCAGAGTAACTAACAAGAAAATAAAAGAAGACATACAGAATAGAAAGGAAGAAATAAAACTGTCCCTATTCATAAATAATATGACTGTTCACATAGAAAAAAACAATAAATTAATATGTGAGTTTAACAAGGCCTCAGGATACAAGGTCACCACACAAAATTCAATCTTACTTCTATATACCAAAACAAACATTGAAAATTAAAATTTTAAAGACTGATCAAAGATAGCCAATTAGAAGTAGCTAGTATGTGCTGGAAACATCCAGGTGTGCACACTGGGAATCATCAAGGAAATAACTCGATCCACAGAGAATAGAGAGGAGCCAGGCAGGACAACCACCCACCCGGGAGTGGCAAGGAGCCAGAGGAGGCTCCCCTTCCATGAGAACAGTGACTGAGAGACCCCAGGGACCCAGGCTTCTTCCACAGATCTTTGCAACGCTGAGGTCAGGAGGTCCCCTCATGAACCTACTACCAGGGTTCACTCTGACACACAGAGCTAGGTGGAGTCTGGGCAGAGCCACTGATCAGAGTCCTGGGAGCCTTGGGTCCCCGGGCATCCCAGCATTAGCAGCCACAGCTCTGGCAAAGGGATAGGTTAGGCTCCCTTAAGGGAAAGGGGCTGAATCCAAGGGGCTGAGCAGAAACAGTCTGCAGGCCTCACTTCCACGGCACCTGGCGGGGTAAGACCCACTGGCCTGGAACTAGAGCCACATGTCACCATGGCAGCAGCTCCATGCCTCCCTGAGAGGGAGCTCCCTGAGGGAGGGGTGGGCCACCATCTTTGCTGTTTTGCAGCCTTTGCTGTTGCTGCTTTCAGGCAGTGAAGAGCCCAAGGTGATGAGGGACTGACTGGCCCGCCGGCATAGTGCAGCCGCCCTACAAAAAAGCATTCAGACTGTTTTTTACATGGGTCCCCCATCCCATTTCTCCTCACTGGGCAAGACCTCTCAACCTGGGACTCCACCCACCACCCCCAGCAGTCCTCCCCACCCCCACCCCCACCAGGGCAATCGGGCCAGTAGCAGCTCCTCGCCTCCCTGGGGCAGAGCTCCCAGAGGGAAGGCCGGCCTAGAAAGTCTGTTGGGACAGGGGATAGTACGGACCCCTAGCACAGAGCAGCTGCCTCACGGAAAAGCGGCAGGACTGTTCCCCTCGCCATGCAGGTCCCACCCTCACTTCTCACGGGCTGGGGGCCGCCTAATCTGGGTCGCCAGCACAGCCACCCTGCCCGCGGAAACACTTCAATTAGAGGCAGCCCAGCATTTCTCCCACGAAGAAATCCCGGAGTCAACCTAAGAACAAAGAGCCTAGTCTCTAGGCTGGCACCTCCAGCACACAGCAGCTACCATACAGAAAGGAGTCTAGCCCGTCTTCCCGGGGAGCCCCTTCCCTGCCCTCTCCACCAGGCAGGGCCGCCAGCTCAGGATTGCAGAACAGCTGCCCTGGCTGAGCGCACCCACTGGCAGTGGCTCTGGGTGTCCCTGGGGAGAGGCTCCCAGAGGCAACCGACAGCCCCTCTGTCACGGACACAGCAGCGGTTCTGCCCATGCTGTCCTTGGTCTGGGGAAGAAACAAAGAGCCTGGGGGCTACCCCCAAGCTTCCAGAACGCAACTGCGACCACAGAGAGAGGAGTGCGATCTCTCCTCCCAGTGAGCCATAGACATCCGCTCCCTAACAAGCGGGGCCCCCAGCTCAGGCCAGCAATGCAGCCGCCCCACCTCCTGGTTGAACACCCCCAGAAGCAGCAGCTCCACGTTTCTCAGAGGTGGAGCTCCCAGGGACAACCAAAAGCCCCTCTGCCACTGTCTCTGCAGGGGCACTGCTCTTGCTGCCCTCAGACTGGGGAAGGACCAAAGACCCTGGGTGCTTTATCCACACCTCCAGCAAGCTGCAGTTGCCCCTAGGAGAGGAAGCCAGTATGTCTCCCACGGGCCTCACCCAACCACTGCTTGTCACCAGGCAGACCCCCAGCGTGGGCCCACAGTGCAGCTGCCCCATCCCAGGCTGGTCACACTGATTGCAGCTTGGCACCCCTCTGGGGTGGAGCCCCAGGAGACAAGTGAAAGACCCTCAGCCACAAACACTGCTTAGTTTCCTTCCTTTGCTGCCTCCAAGCTGGGGAGGAAACATACAGCCTGAGATTGCCCCAGAGCTGCGGTGGTCAGCCTGGGAGTGCAAAGCTGTGATCTACAGCCAGCGTTCAAGTGAGAGAGGAGCTCACACTTTTCAGAGCATTGAGAGGGAGCAAAGGAGGCAACTGTGAGGAAATACAGAGGAACCACGTGGCTGAGAAAGAAGCTACTGACCATTATGCTTAAGTGTCACCTAGTGGATCACACCCCAAACTTCAACACCAAAAATACTTGGCTAACATAACCCACTGTGAAACCAACAAGAATTCAGCTACAAAGACCCTGCACAAAGCCTCACCCTCTGAAAACATCCAGAAAAGAAGTCTATTGAGTGTACTCAATCTACACCACAGTTAAAGGAACACCCACATGCAGAGATGAGAAAGAACCAGGCAATTCAAAAGACCAAAGTGTCTTCATTCCTCCACACAACCTAACTAGTTTTCCAGCAAGGGTTTTTAACTGGGCTGAGATGGCTGAAACAACAGAAATAAAATTCAGAATATGAATAGGAATGAAGATCAAGATTAAGGGGAACATCAAAACCCAATCAAAGGAATCTAAGGATCACAATGAAACAATTCAAGAGCAGACAAACAAAACAGTGTAAAAAAGAACCTAACTGATCTGATAGAGCTAAAAATATACACTCCAAGAATTTCATAATGCCATTGCAGTAGCAACAGCAGAATACACCAAGCTGAAGAAAGAATCTCAGAGATTGAAGACTGGCTTTCTGAAATAAGACCATCAGACAAAAATAAAGAAAAAATAATGAAAAGGAATAAACAAAACCTCCAAGAAATATGGGATTATGTAAACAGATCAAATCTATGACTCATTGGCATCCCTGAAAGAGACAGGGAATAAAGACAGGAAAATGGCACAAGCAAATGGAAAACAGAAAATAGCAAGGGTTGCAATCCTAATTTCAGACAAAATAGACTTTAAACCAACAATGATCAAAAAAGACAAAGAAGGAAATTACATAATGGCAAAGGGCTTAATTCAACAAGAAAACCTAACTATCCTAAGTATATATGTATCCAACACATGAGCACACAGATTCATAAAGCGAGTTCTTAGAGACCTATGAAGAGACTTAGATTCCCACACAATAATGGTGGGAGACTTCAACACCCCACTTACAGGATTGGAGAGATCCTCGAGGCAGAAAATTAACAAAGATATTCAGAACCTGAACTCAACACTTAACTAAATGGACCTAGTAGACATCTACAGAACTCTCCACCTAAAAACAACAGAATATACATTCTCCTCATTACCACATGGCATATACTCTAAAATTGACCACACAATCAGGCATAAAACAGTTCTCAGCAATTTTTAAAAAATCATGCCAACTACACTCTCAGAGCAGAATGCAATAAAAATAGAAATCAGTATGAAGAAAATTGCTCATAGCCATATAATTACATGGAAATTAAACAACCTTCTCCTGAATGACTTTTGGGTAAATAATAAAATTAGAGAAGAAATAAAGAAGTCCTTCAAAACTAGTGAGATCAAAGATACAATATACCAGAATCTCTGGGACACAGCTAAGGCAGTGTTAAGAGGAAAAGTTATAGCACTAAACACCCACATCAAAAAGTTAGCAAGATCTCAAATTAACAACCTAAAATCACAGCTAGAAGAACTAGAGAAAAGAGCAAAACAATCTCAAAGCTAACAGAAGACAAGAAATAACCAAAATCAGAGCTGAATTGAAGGAAATTGAGATATGAAAAACCATATGAAAGATAAATGAATCCAGGAATTGGTTCTTTGAAAAAAATTAATAAAATAGATAGACTGCTAGACTAATAAAGAAAAAAAGAGAGAAAATCCAAATAAACACAATTACAAATGACAAAGGGGACATTGCCGCTGACCTCACAGAAATACAAAAAACCATCAAAGACCCTATGAACACCTCTATGCACAAAACTAGAAAATCTAGCAGAAATGGAAAAATTTCTGGACACATACATCGTCCCAAGACTAAACCAGGAAGAAACTGAATCCTTGACCATACCAATAATGAGTTCTGAAACTGAATCAGTAATAAAGAGCCTGCCAACCAAAAAAAAAAAAAAAAGCCCAGACCTGATGGATTCACAGCCAAATTCTAGGAGATGTATTAAGAAGAGCTATTACCATTCCTACTGAAACTATTCCAAAAAATGAGGAGGAGGAACTCCTCCTCAATTCATTCTGTGAGGCCAGCATTTTCCTGACACCAAAACCTGGCAGAGAAACAACAAAATACAGAAAACTTCAGGTGAATATCTTTGATGAATATAGATGCAAAAATACTCAACAAAATACTAGCAATCTGGATCCAGCAGCACATCAAAAAGCTAATCCACCACAATCAAGTAGGCTTTAGCCCTGGGATGCAAGGTTGCTTCAACATACACAAATCAATAAATGTGATTCATCACATGAATGGAGCTAAAGACTAAAACCACATGATTATCTCAATCTGGTAAAAGACTTTTACCAGAAAAGTCTTTTGGTAAAATTCAACATCCCTTAAAGTTTAAAATCCTCAATAAACTAGGCATTGAATATTTCAATACTTTGAAATAATAAGAGCCATCTATGAAAAACCCACAGTCAACATCATACTGAATGGGCAAAAGCTGGAAACATTCCCCCTTGGAAAATGGCACAAGACAAGGATACACTGTCTCACCACTCCTATTCAATATAGTATTGGAAGTCCTGGCCAAAGCAATAAGGCAAGAGAAACAAATAAAAGTCATCCAAATGGGAAGACAGGAAGTCAAACTATCCCTGTTTGTAGATGATATGATTCTATATCTAGAAAAATCCCATTGTTTCTGCCCAAGAGCTACTTAAGCTAATAAACAACTTCAGCAAAGTTTAAGGATGCAACATCAATGTAAAAAATGAGTAGCATTCCTATACGCTAACAACAGCCAAGCCAAAATCTGAATCAGGATCACAATCCCATTCGCAATTGCCACAAAAAGAATAAAATGCCTAGGAATACAGCTACTGGTGGGGGGGGGTGGGTGCGGGGGAAAGATCTCTACAATGATAATTACAAACCACTGCTCAAAGAAATCAGAGATGACACAAACAAATGGAAAAACATTCCATGCTCATGGATAAGAAGAATCAATATCATTAAAATGTCCATATTGTCCAGAGCAATTTACAGATTCAATGCTATTCCTACCAAACTACCAGTGACATTCTTCACAGGACTAGAAAAATTTATTTTAAAATTCATATGGAAACAAAAAAAGCCCAAATAGCCAAGGCAATCCTAAGCCAAAAGAACAAAGCTGGAGGCACCTTGCTACCCAACTTCGAACTATACTACAGGGCTATAGTAACCAACAAAAACAATATGGTACTGGTAGACGCACAGACACACAGACCAATGGAACCGAATAGGGAGCCCAGAAATAATGCTGCACACCTACAACCATCTGATCCTCAACAAAGTTAACAAAAACAAGCAATAGGAAAAGGACTCCCTATTCAATAAATGGTTCTGAGATAACTGGCTAGCCATATGGAGAAAATTGAAGCTGGAACTCTTCCTTATACCGTATACAAAAATCAACTCAACCTGAATTAAAAACTTAAATGTAAAACTATAAAAACCCTGGAAGATAACCTAGGAATTATCATTCTGGACATAGGAACAGGCAAAGATCTTATGACAAACACGCCAAAACCAATTACAACAAAAGCAAAAATTGACAAATGGGATCTAATCAAACTAAAGAGCATATGCATAGCAAAAAAAAAAAAAAAACTATCAACAGAGTAAACAGACAATCTACAGAATGGGAAAAAATATTTCCCTATACATCTATACATCTGACTATACATCTGACAAAGCCCTAATATCCAGCATCTATAAGGAGCTTAATCAAATTTACAAGCAAAAAACTAACAACCCTATTAAAAAGGGGACAAAGAACATTAACAGACACTTTTCAAAAGACAGCATACACACAGCCAACAAGCATATGAAAAAAATGCTTAATTTCAGTAATCATTAGAGAAATGCAAATCAAAACCACAATGCGATGTCATCTCTCTCCAAGCAAAATGGCTATCATTAAAAAGTCAAAAAATTACAGATGTTAGAAAGATTGTGGAGAAAAGGGAACATTTATACACTGTTGGCAGGAGTGTAAATTAGTTCAATCATTGTGGAAAGCAGTATGATGATTCCTCAGAGAACTTGAAACAGAATTAACATTTAGTCCAGCAGTCCCATTATTGAGTATATACTGAAAGGAATATAAATTGTTCTGCCATAAAGACACATGCACTCAAAATGTTTGCATTCAAATTTGCAGCACTATTCACAATAGCAAAGACATGGAATCAACATAAATGCTCATCAATGACAAGACTGGATAAAGGAAATGTGGTACATATACAGCATGGAATACTATGCAGCCATAAAAAGGAATGAGATCATATCCTTTAAAGGAACATGAATGGAGCTGGAGGCCATCATCCTTAGCAAACTAATGCAGGAACAGAAAACCAAATATCATGCATTCTCACTTGTAAGTGGGAGCTAAATAATGAGAACACATGGACACAAAGACAGGAACAATAGATACTGGGCCTACTTGAAAGTAGAGGGTGGGAGGATGAAGAAGAGCATAAGAAATAACTAGTGAGTTGTATTAGTCTGTTTTCACACTGCTGATAAAAACATACCCAAGACTGTGTAATTTATAAAGAAAACAAGGCTTAATGGACTCACAGTTCCACATGGCTGGGGAGGCCTCGCAATCACGGCAGAAGGCAAAAGGCACATCTTACATGGTGGCAGACAAGTGAAAACAACAGAACGTGTGCAGGGAAACTCCCCTTTAGAAAACCATCAGATCTTGTGAGACTTATTCACTATCGTGAGAACAGCACAGGAAAGACCTGCCCCCATGATTCAATTACCTCCCACTGGGCCCCTCCCAGAACACGTGGGAATTGTGGAAGCTACAATTCAAGATGAGATTTGGATGTGGACACAGCCAAACCATATCATGAGTACCATGTTTAGTACATGCGTGACAAAATAATTTGTACACCAAACCCCTGTGACACAAGTTTACCTATATAACAAACCTGCATATGCACCCCTAAGCCTAAAATAAAAGTTAAAGAAAAATGAAAAAAAAAACTAAAATTTAAAAAATACAGTGCCATTTACAGTAGCTCCAAAGAGAAAATATTTAGCTATAAATCTAGCAAAATGTATGTAAGATATGCTGAAAGCAAAGCACTAATGAAAGAAATTAAAGAAAACCTAAATAAATGAAGAAACATACTGGGTGTTAAGAACTGAATGTTTCTGTACACCCCCACCACAAATTATATGTTAAAACCCTAACCCCTTAAGGAGTTATATTTGTGGAGGTGAGAGGCTCTAAGGAAACAAAGTTAAATCAGGTTGTAAGAGTGGAGCCTTGATCCAATAGGATTAGTGTCCCTATAAGAAGAGACACCAGCGAGCCCACTCTCTCTCCCCACACATACACAAGAAAGAGATCATATAGGGACCCAATGAGAAGTTGGCCATCTACAACCTAAGGGGAGACCCCTCACCAGACACCAACCCTACTGGCACCTTGATCATGGACACCTAGTGTCCAGAACTGTAAGAAAATAAATGCCTGCTGTTAAACTAAACTCAGTCAATGGTATTTCATTACAGCAGCCCAAGCAGACAAATATACCACGTTTGTGAATTAGAAGAGTCAACAAAGTAAAAAATGATAATTCTATCCAAATTAATCTAGAGATTTAATACCATTTCTATCAAAATCTCAACAGGATTTTTGCATATAAAAGCCAATTCTCAAATTTATACAGAAAGACAAGCAACTAGAATAGCCAAAACAATTTTTAAAAATAAGAATAAGAACTACACTCCCTAAATTTAAGATTACTAAAACCTACAGTAATCAAAAAAACATAATGTTGGTCAAAAATAGATATATAGATCAGTGGAACAAAATGGAGGATCCATAAATAAGCCATACAAGTATAGCCAATTTTTGACAAAGGTAAAAGTAATTCAATGGAGAAAGGATAGTCTTTTCGACAAGTGGTGTTGGAACATCCTTATGCAAAAATATGAAACCTCAACCTAGGCCTCATAACTTACACAAAAATTAACTTAAAATGTATCATAGGTTAAAAGGTGAAAGTAGAAATCTAAAACTTTTAGGAGAAAACCTTTGTGACCTGGAGTTAGGCAATGAGTTCCTAGAAGTGAACCAAACACATAATCCACAGAAAAATTAATAAATCAGACTTTATCAAATTATTACCTTTTGCTCTGTGACAGACACATTTAAGAGACTGAAGAGACTAGCTGCAGACTTGGAAAAAATATTTTAAGTCACACGTCTGACAAAAGACTCCTGAATATATAAAGAACTCTCAAAACTCAAAAAATGAGGAATCCAATTTAAAAACTGGCAAAAGACTTAAACAGATACAACTAACAATGATATGTAGGCCAGGCACAGTGGATAACGCCTGTAATCCCAGCACTTTGGGAGGCTGAGTAGGGCAGATCTCTTGAGTCCAGGAGTTCAAAACCAGCCTGGCCAACATGGCGAAACCTTGTCTCTACTAAAAATACAAAAATTAGCCAGGCGTGGTGGCACGCACCGTAATCCCAGCTACTCGGGAGGCTGAAGCATAAAAATTGCTTGAACCCCAGAGGCAAAGGTTGCAGTGAGCTGAGATCACACATCGGCACTCCAGCCTGGGCAACACAGCGAGACTCAAAAAAAAAAAAAACCCAAACCCAGTGATATATAGATATCAATGAAAAGTTGTTCAGTATCATTAGCCATCACAGAAATGCGAATTAAAACCACAATTAGATATCACTACATGCATATTAGAATGAATAAAATTGAAAATAGCGACCATATTTATAAAGGTAAATATAAATATAATCCCTCGCAAAGTGCTGGGATTACAGGCGTTATCCCCTGTGCCTGGCCTATATATCGTTGCTAGTGAATACCTGTGTAAGTCTTTTGCCAATTTTTAAACTGTGTTCCTAATTTTTTGAGTTTTGAGAGTTCTTTATACATTCAAGAGTCTTTTGTCAGATATGTGACTTACAAATATTTTTTTTCCAAGTCTGCAGCTAGTCTTTTCAGTCTCTTAAAAGTGTCTGTCACAGAGCAAAAGTTAAGAAGTTGATAAAGTCTGATTTAGTAAGTGCTGCAAGCATGTGGGTCAGCTAAAGCTCTCATACATTGCTGTGAGAATGCCAAACAGCACAGCTTTTATGAAAAGCATTTTGGCAGTTTCTTATAAAGTTAAAGATACACTTACCATATGATCCAGCAATCCCACTCCTAGATGTTTACTGTAGTGAAATGAAACATACATTCACACAAAAACCTGTATACAAATGTAAATATCAACTCTAGTCTTAACCACCTAAAACCGGAAACAATCTAACTGTCCCTCATTGGGTAAAGGGATAAACAGATGCAGCTATACAATGAAATACTACTTCACAATAAGAATGAACAGTCTACTGACGCATGCAGCAAATTGGGTGAATCTTAAGGGTATTTATGCTAGGTGAAAGAAGCCAGTATCAAAAGTCTATGTTCTGTATCATTCCATTTATATAATATCCTCAAAAAGAAAAAAATTATAGTGATGGATCAGTGGTTGTTGGGGTTGGGGTGGTGTAGGGTGTTACTAAAAGGGAGTAGAACAACAGTGTCTTTTGGTGGTGCAACTGTTCTGTACCCTAATTGCAGAGGCAGTTTCATAAATTTTTACATGTGCTAAATTTATAAAAAACTATTCATACAACAAAGTCAATTTTTGGTATATTAACTTAAAATAATTTTTAAAAAACAGAAGAATATTAAATTGGTAGGACCATTTTGACCAAATTCTTTGGGTCTGAGAATTGTATTTAAAAGACATGCTATGAGTGTCCAAATCAAAATGCAGATTTGGATACATCATGAAAATGTGGACATGAACTTGACTGAGTTATATTTATAGGCCTAGGGCTAAGATGCAGATCACAATCTTTAGTTGGTGCAGTACTTGTATACCTTAGAGAATTTCTTAGCAGAGATCTAATTTATCATAAGTAATATTACCTGTCTAGAGATTTTTGCAAGGCTACTCCTTGATAACATGACTGGCCAAATCAAATTGGATCTTATGATCAATATTCTTCTAATAAAGAGACTAAGCCAGCTTGGCTAAAAGAGTCAGTCTCCCTCAATGTACTAAATTGTATTTGCTATGTCTTATTCTCCAAGAACTGCCTGTTTGATAGACGTCTATGATACAAATGGTCAGAAACTCCCTGTCCAGATATCAACTAGAGCTCACTGTCTCCATTAGTACTTTTACCGTGCCAGACTTTAATCGAACTTGAGAGCTTATGTTTGCCAACCTCTTCTAAATATAGTGCTTACAAACTTTATACAGAGTGGAATACTTGGGCACTTAGAACTGTACTTTTTCTTGTTTGGGAAATCAGTAACAGACATGGGAGAAGAATCCTCAAGCAAAGTAAAAGCAAAGTGATGCTGAAGAGGCTCTAGAATAATATGATTTCCAGAGACATTCACTCATTCATTTACTCATTCATTCATCTATTCAACAAATATTTGCAGAGTACCAACTATGTGGCAAGCATAGTTGAACAAGACAGATAAGACCCCTGCTCATAAAGCTTGCAATCCAATAAAGGAGAAGGACAAATAATAATCAAGCAACTAGCTAAAAAAAAAAAGATATTTACATATTATAATGAGCATTAGGAAGAAAGAACCAGGTGGGGCAATAGAGGGTAAAACGGGGGAACACTTTAGAAGGAATGGTCAGAAGAGGTCCTAAAAAAAAGGTAATATTTGGGCTGAGCCCTGAATATAAGATGGCTGTGTGAAAATGAATGAATGGGATTCAGACATGGTAAATGAGAATGCCTGAAGGCAAAAGATGGCTCCATGCATTTGAGTAACAGAAAGGCCAGTGTGGTTAGGAAGCAGTGAATGAGAGGGAAGCATGGTATAAAATACATCTGAGAAGTGCAGCAGACAAATCAGACATAACTTACAGGTCAAGGTTGAGTTCAAAATTTATTGTAAGAGAAATAGGGAGTTATTAAATAATTTTAAGCAGGAGAGTGACATATCTAGTTTATGTTATTTGAAAAAATCACCTGTAATCCCAGTACTTTGGGAGTCTGAGGGAGGAGGATCACTTGAGCCCAGGAGTTTGAGACCAGCCTGGGCAACATGGCAAGACCCCATTTCTACAAAAAATAAAAAATTCGCTGGGTGTGGTGGCACATGTCTGTAGTCTCAACAGCTTGAGAGTCTGAGGTGGGAGGATTGCTTGAGCCTAGGAGGTGGAGCCTGCAGTGAGCCATTATCCTGCCACTGCACTTCAGCCTGGGCAACAGAGCAAGACCGTCTCAAATGAAAAAGAAAAAAAAACTAATTTCGTTAACTAGGAAATGGGTTGAAAGGGGGCAAGACTAAACACAATGATGCCAGTTGGACCTACATGGCAGTGGTGAAGATGGGGAGAACTAGACAGATTTTAAATCTATTTTTGAGGTAGAACCAACAAGAATTCTGAGAGACTGAATGTGCGAGGGGTTGAAGGAATGGGGAAAGTCAAGTATAATGTTTAGTCTTTTGGCTTGAGCAACTGAGATTTTGGTAATGCCATTTATTGGAAAGGTTAATACTCAGGAAGACTAGGTTTGTGAGAGAAAGAAACCCCTCCATTTGTAACACATTAAGTTTCAGAAGTCATGTGGACATTCAAATGAGAAAAACTGATAGGGGACTGGATAGGCGAGTAAGAAGCTAAGTGGGGTAGGTCCAAGTTAGACTTAACCAGGAGATGTTATACTAAAACCTTGTGGGGAGTGTGGATAGAAAAGGAAAAGAGCTCAAGATTGAATTCCAAGATGTGCCAACATTTGGAAATTAGGTAGAGAAAGAAAAACCAGCAAAAGAGGCTGAAAAGGAGCAGTTGCTGCATTAATTGGTTCTCACATTGCTATAAGGAAATACCTGAGACTGGGTAATTTATAAAGGAAAGAGGTTTAATTGGTTCACAGTTCCACATGGCTGGGAAGGCCTCTGGAAACTTACAATCATGGCAGAAGGGGAAGAAAGGTACCTTCTTCACAGGACAGCAAGAAGGAGAAGTGCAAGCAGGGGAAATGCCAGAAGCTTATAAAACCATCAGATCTTGTGAGACTCACTCACTATCACAAGAACAGCATGAGGGGAACCATACCCATGATCCAATTACCTTCACCCTTGGTCCCCCCACCCATACATGGGGATTATGGGGATTATGGGGACTACAATTCAAGATGAGATTTTGGGTGGAGACAGAGCCAAACCATATCAATTGATGATATTGGAGGAAAACCAGCAGAGTTCAGTGTTTTTTGGAAGCCAAGAGATGAAAGTGATGGTAAATGGAGGAAAAGGTCAACCAGCCAACAACTGGAGTGGTTGATGCTGCTTAAAGGTCAAATCTAATGAGGCCAGAGAACAGCCCCTTAGACAGACAGCATGGAAGCCATTGGTACCTACCCTTAAGGAGAATGGTTTCAGTGGACAGAAAAACCATGTAAATGGGAGTGCTGGGTAGAAACTTGACTGAAGTTAAAGTATGAATGAGAGATAAAGAAATGGAGGCAATGCGTACGGATAATGCATTCCAAAAGTTTCTCTATTTAGGCGAGCTGAGAAGTGGAGTGAAGAGAAAGTCTTTTAACATGGGAGATCTTACAGCATATTTATCTGCTGTTGGAAATCTCCAGCTCAGAAGGAGTAGAATGGATATAAAAGTAGCATCAGGGCCGTGGAGAAAGATGTCATCTTTGATAGCAGGTAAGGTAGAGAAGGTGAATATACATGTATAGTTAATTCTGTCCAGGAAATAATTAGGTTACCATGCCTACAACATGACTTGCCAAATTAAAGACTGTGTGAAGATCCAGCCCAGAGACACTCAGCTATTTCAGTCCTCTTACTCCCCTGCCATCATCCTATCATGAGGGCAGTGGGCCAACAAGCCTAGCATGCCTCCAAAGGGAACTGGTTGAGGAGGGGAACCACGTCGGAGAAAATCTGTAATAGTTGCTGCCCCACTGTCTATTTGGTTTCATGCAATTAATGAGTGAACTGATTTTATGTTATTAATAACATAATACCGTCACAGTTATTTTCTCTTGGCCCCAAATTGTTCGTGGAACCTTAGAGGAGACCATAGTTTAGCCTGTAACATACTCAACTAATGAAACCAACAGCAATACAAGACTTATGAGAGTAAGAACATACTATTTTAAATATGTTGGTGGTGTGGGCTGGCTTGGCTTTGAGAAATGCTAGACCACTATGGTGGACAAACTCAAAACTGGGACAGAAATTTCCTCGTGCAGACAGGGTCCACATAGTGATGATGAGGGGCAAAAAAAGGCTACAGCTTTCTGGGTATCTAGTGCCCTTTAGATAACCAAAGGATTATCCCTTCAGGTTGCAGATTAAATCCAGGCATCACCCACGGTGGACATTCACACTGATAGAAAGCAAAGCTATGCTCAATCACTGGGCAGTTCCAACCCTGTGAAGGCTTCAGTATCCACAGCTGAGCAGGGGCACAGCAGGAAGGAACTGACAGAGGCTAAGAACACAGTGCCAGGACACAGGGCTACAGGAACCAGACAGAGTGGATACTGGCAATGAATGCAAGCTTCCTGGGCAATCCTGCTGACTCCAGAGATTTCTTTTTGTCCCTCACCCTTCAGCCGCAGTTAAGCTCTAATAAGAATATGTTTTTACTAAGCGGATTTGGAGTTACTTTATTTTGAGAGCTGGGTGGATTTTTCTACCAAATTGAAAGTAGGCATTCTTATTTTATCATAAAAAATACACACACACACATGCGTGCACACACACACACATACTGGCAACATCCTAGAAATAGAACAGAATACACTCTAACTTAGGGTAAAGGAATAGAGCAGGAATCTATCATACAATCAAATCTTTTGACCCACAAACCCCATCAAGACATTTCCCTAATCTCATGAGAATGCCTCCAGAGGCACGCCTGTGATGGCATGCACACAATTATGAGTCACAAGCAGTCTGCATAATTATGAACATAAACATTCAACCCAAGATTAAACACATCCCACATCAGGACAACCCTAAAAACAGCTGGATATCCTCCACTGGCTTCAAAGCTATCAGAGTGTGTCCTCCGAGGCACCACACTACTCATGCTCAGAAGTTCTGCATGTTCTTAGGGATACCACCGTGACATCAAGCTCCATCCCTAACTGAGTGGGGCAAAAAACAACTCTTCCAGTTTGCAGAAGCTGCTAGACTGGAACATGCAGATCTCACATATTCCTTCTTGAGGAAGGAGCTCCCAACTCTCCACTCCCAGTAGGGTTATTTCTCATATTGCATTTGAGGTTGGTTGACTTATGGTTCTTTCTTGACAAGTGCATATATTTGAAAATGACATCCCAAAAGCTGTTTTCCCCTCCCAGGCAATCTCTCGATGGCTAGTCCTCTCCAGGAGTCCATTTCTCTCTCACACAAACTGACACTCTACTGGGAGACACAGAAAAACTGTTTTCTCATGGCCATATCATAAGCTTATCACACAGGTCACATTTGTGCCCTTAGAGTTTTCCCAATTTCATTCATCATTTTAGTGTGTGAAGGGTAACTCGTCCAACTTTTCCTGGACTTTTGACGCAGCTGAAAGATGTGACAGTGGGAAATGAGTAGCAAAGAAAACTTTGAGAAGCATAGTTCATCTACACAAACACTGTTTATTGACCATAGGAAGACAGAAACAATGACGGAGACCAGGAGCTGAAGATGGAGACTCACAGACAGCAATGACTAAAACCTAAGGAGAAACCAGGCACAGTAGTCCCAGCTACTGAAGGGGCTAAGGCAGGAATGTCACTTGAGCCCAGGAGCTCAGAGCTACAGTACACTTATGATCACACCTGTGAATAGCCACTGCACTCCAGCCTGGGCAACATAGCAAGACCCTGTTTTAAAAAGAGAAGAAAAGAGCTTAGAGGGTGGAGTGGAAATCAGGACAAGTGTGCTATGCTGACCATGGTCCTGAGAAATATTTGCCTACTGGAGCCTAGATGCTTCTCCTAATCCTGAGGTATTGGTGACTTTCATACAACTCTCTTTGGGACATCTCAACTAGGTGAGGAAGGAGGTGGTGGTAGGAGAGGAGGCAAGAGTGAGAGAGATGGACAGTCGCTCTTGGAGAGGCACCATTTCCCTGACTACCAGGGACAAAAAGAAAAGATTTTCTGAATGACATCTTCAATGAGTTGTAATTACCAAAAAAGAAACCACTAACAACAGATAAAAATCAAATCTTTGAAAGAGGCTAAGAAATTTTGTGCTGTAAGATGCAGTACTGTACAAGTGAAGACATAAACAAATAACTGTAATCAGGTGATGAGCAGAATATCAACCAGGTAGAATTGAAGTGTCATTGTGAGTTGAGTCATAACAACATTCTCCTCTCACTCCTCAACATTACCTCCTCGAGAGACCTCATCCATTCTCATGGCTTCAGTATCATCCAGTGCTTATGACCCCAACTTTATATTTTTACCTATGATCTCTCCTTTGTTCTCCAGAACTTAGTACCCAACTACCTTACTTTCTATCTCTACGTGGATGATTCATAGATGGGAATCCCTCTATCAAAATGCCAATGGGAGATACCAATTGGCAGTATAGAAAATAATGCTTTAATTGGATACTTAAACACAATATCAGAAAGTGGAAACATTCAGGGCAAAGGAAAAAAAATCTAACTGGATAGGAAACTTGGACATAAGACATGGTAGGCTTACTATAAGAAGACAGTGAATGATGAGAACAAACCTCAAACAGGGGTATTTCCTGCTGATGGAAACTACAAATAACAGCAGTTCTTTCCTGAATAGCCTTCAGAAGGAATTATTGGTTAGGCATCTGTCTTCTCAGTTATGTCTGCACCCATGAATAGAAACATTGTCATATAATGATAATAAATAAAATTCTCAATCTGGAAACTCCAAGTCTGAGGGAAACTCATATACACTTTTTTTTGAGACAAGGTCTTGCACTGTCACCCAGGCTAGAGTGCAGTGGCATGATCTTGGCTCACTGCAACCTCAGCCTCCAAGGCTCAATCGATCCTCCCACCTCAGCCCCCCAAGTAGCTGGGACTACAGGTACACACCACTATGTCCGGCTAATTTTTGTGTTTTTTGTAGGAATAGGATTTCACCATGTTCGCCAGGCTGGGATACTTATAAATCAAGAAAAGCTATGATGAAGTCATCAGGGTCGAGAGCCCCCACATTCTAGAATCAAGGCTTGAAGGATGATGTCTTAGAGAAAGTAAAAATGTTACTTTACACAGTGTGTAATAAACTTATGGAATTCTTAGTTCTAGAAGTAACAGAGGCCAAAAACATAAATCAGGTCGAGAATTATTTGGATCCTTCCCTTGGTGGAGGCATCCTAGCAGATTAGCAAGGGAGTTTTATTTTGGGGGAAAATAACTAACTTTGTAAGGCCGAAGCTCTGGAGAGATTTGTAAATGCCATCTTGGTGTCCCTTCTGTTTAAATTCATCTCCCCGAGAAGCCAGGACCCCTCAAACCTCAGATCAATGTAGAAGTGAAACAAGACTGTTTAGAGATTACAGAAGATGGAGCTGATAGAGATCGAATGTCAACATCTGGGACTAAAATCAGAACCAATATAACCTGAACACCACGGATGCAGTCACAGAATGACATAGAGTGGCAAAAAGACAGAACGAGCAAATTCAGAAGAGAGGAAGGAGATAGAGACTGGAGAGATGTCATCTTGGGGGCAAAGACTTGAGCATGGGTGAGGAGCAGGCTGTTACAGGCACAAAGCCATTGTACATCCCTTAGAAATAAGCCTGCCAATGGACCCACTGGTCCATTTCATGTACCCTTTGGACTTTGCAACATAAAATACAACACGTACACACATTATAAACGCATCTAGGAACATGCTCTCATGCAAAAAGTGGGGCATGAGAGGACACCCACATACACATA
Organism: Pongo pygmaeus; assembly: GCF_028885625.2. NCBI lineage: Eukaryota > Metazoa > Chordata > Mammalia > Primates > Hominidae > Pongo > Pongo pygmaeus. The sequence continues at coordinate 54,524,658 of NC_072388.2, read as the reverse complement.
CATTCCATAAAGTTTTTATTAGCGCCAAAAGCCAAGAAAGGAAGAGGGAAAGGATCCTCTGAACCAAGCACTGCACAGTTTTTCCCAATATGTCATGCACATGAGAATTTAATGAGTCACAAATTCCAGTGGGTATTTTCCCCTCAATTTTCCAGTTTGTTCTATTTTGCAAATATTTGTACTCAAATGATAATGTGACTTTTGTCATACAGCCACGCTGACTCCCTCATGAAGAGCTTTATTTAGAGTCAGAAGACATCTGCTAAATTGAGATTTACAAAGAACTTATTAAACACAAACATAAATAGATGGGCTCTGAATATTATATTCTGAGCATTCACTTCCTTATGTACTTGCAAATTATACACCAGCATGCAAAGCATCTCAAAAGAGCAATGCATAAAATCTCCTTAGAATCTCTTTCTTCTGAGCACCTTGGAGATGTTCTCTCATCCGAAGCCATTAATTAGGAAGGTTAAACACTGCCTTCCTGGTTTGCAGCCTTTGTCTCTACAGGCTATTGATGCAGAACGTGGGAAAAGACTAAGTAAGTACTTTTGAGGATTATGACAATTGATGATTGACATCAAGGATCCATAATAGAGACACAGATTTCAATCAAGTCTGGCAGTGGACGGGACATGTTACAGTACAAGCCAAAATCCTTGAGAACATCATATTCCTGGGGAGCAGACTGTTTTATGATTTTCAGGCTCATAAGTGAGTCAGAATTGGACTCACTGCTTCACTTGTGAAACCGTTACTTGGCACTGTCACAGTGACAAACCAATGGCCTAAAATTCAATTAGCTATTATGCATCCTTGTTAAGCAACAGCCTGGTTGCCCCTGGCACTACATGTGAGCTGCAGTTAATGTGGCATGCCTAGCTAACAGGTCCCAGTTTGAATGAGATAAGGAACTCACTTCAAACAAGGCATTTCTTTGCAGACTCCAAAAACTATTTTTAAAAAAAACACAATTTCTGCCAAATTAAAGAGAAGTTTTACAACATAATACAAATGCAGTGTTGAAGAGGTTCTGGGATCCCTCTGGAATTGTGTAATATTTTAGTAATATTTATCATTTATCTCCTGTAGTTAGGAAGATAGAGAGGGTCAGAAAAGTACAGCATATAAATTAGTTTCTGTGGCCTTTGATAAAAAAACTGTTTGCATTACATCATTTTAGTGGCTCTTGAATTGTGATTAAGGACATTATTGTCTCTCCAAGACTGACCACATCTCCTTAGGGAGTAAAGCCATTATATGGAAAACCTTGTACCCCTTGCCCTTCCCTTCTACATTTAAATCCTACCAAGAGGAAAAACATCAGTTTTACCATCTATCTGCAAATGCATGACCAATACTATGATAATGACAATGACCAAGTCCTCATTGCACAAGATTGCTCTAGTAATTCAGAGCAGCCAGAGTCCCAAACCCAAATGAAAGAAGGGTCCAGTGGTCCCACTCCACCTCACCCAGCTGGTGTCCAATCATACACAGTAAAAGCTTAGTAATTTCCCAAATGCGAAGCAACGGAACACAAATTTCCTCCCAAAATAAATGCCTCTGAGATAGTAGGTCCTGATCATTGGGAACTTTGGTTGTCCGTGTGGGATGTGCGTGTTTGTGGCCTCTTGCGGACTGAGTGCATGAGCAGCCATAATTAATGGCCTCCTTAAATTCAGGCTTTTCATCCTGTAACTGTGCAGGCCCCACCCACTCTGACTCTGGGCTAGGCCATGTGACTTCCTTTGGCCAATGGGACAGTAGCAAATCTGACACATTAAAAAGCTCTTCAAAATGTGTGAGTCTTCCTGTTTCCTCCGTTGTTTCTCTGTGACTGTCATGAGAACCCAGGGAAGCTAGCCTGCCAGAGGGATGTGTGAGCGTGAGACATGGGCATGTAACAGGTCCATGGAGGAGATCAAAGCAATCCTAGCTGTGGCCCTCAATGAAGCAGCCTTTGATATGGACATAAGGCAGGGAAATACTAGGTAGAAAAGGGTGGGGTCCCTGGCAAACCTGGATCCCCAGCCCTAAATGAGAACTTCACACATCCCTGTTTTCCCATCAGAATGTTGGTTTTCCAAAACCACCCTTGCCCGCCCCACCCCCACCCTGTACTCATAAAAACCCCAAGTTCCACTAGCAGGAGAGCAGAGCAGGGCAGCAGAGAAGGAGAGAAGAAAAACAGCAGCTGGATGTAGATAAAAGCAGCCTGACTTCAGAGGAATGGCTTGACAGCAGGATTTTGGAGAAGAGTTCAGCCAAGGACGGCAGAACTCCAGGGGAAGATTATCTTCTTCCCACTCCATCACCCTTCCAGCTCCCCTTCCCACTGAGAGCCACTTCCACTGCTCAATAAAATCCTCTGTATACATCACCCTTCGATTCATTCGTGTGACCTGATTCTTCCTGGATGCTGGACAAGAACTCAGGTACCAAGAGGGCAGGGTGTAAAAGGCTGGCACCCTGACCCTCCACTCAGTTGGGTTACACTTAGCCATTTGTGGATAGCAAATGCTAAAACAGCACTGATTGTAACACATGCCCCCTGAAGCTCCAGGGGTCACAGACACCCTCTTCCAGACAGTAGAGCTAAAACAGCATTGTAACACACTTGGATGCTGCCATAGGACCCACATAGAGCCTGCTTCTGCCAGAGAGGAGCGACCAGCCGGTTCCAGTGTTCGTTCACCCGGGCTCCTGTACCTACTCACCTGTGTGTTCCGCCCCCCACCATGAGGGGTTCAGAGCTGCAGGCTGAGTAAACAAACCACCCCTTCACAAGTCCTGCAAAGGGGTCAAGGGAAATATCCTGTCTCACCTTCATCTGACCCACGAGCTGAACAGATACATGAATGAGCCCAGCTGGGAGAGGCCAAGACTGGCCAGATGAGCAGAGCTGGCTGGTGAACCCATAGACCCATGGGAAATCATACATGGCTATTGTTTTGGTTTTGTTGTTGCTGTTTTGTTTTGAGACAGAGTCTCGCTCTGTCACCCAGGCTGGTGTGCAGTGGCACGATCTCAGCTCACTGCAAGCTCCGCCTCCTGGGTCACACAATTCTCCTGCCTCAGCCTCCGGAGTAGCTGGGACTACAGGGACCCGCCACCACGCCCAGCTGATTTTTTGTATTTTTAGTACAGACGGAGTTTCACCATGTTAGCCAGGATGGTCTCAGTCTCCTGACCTCGTGATCCGCCCGCCTCGGCCTCCCAAAGTGCTAGGATTACAGGTGTGAGCCACCGTGCCTGGCCCTTACATGGCTATTGTTTTAAACCACAATGTTGGATTGGTTTGTTACATAGTATTATGTTGGTAATTGATATAGAGTCAGAGCTGATTTTTTTAGGGCAGCAGAGGAGAGCTTTTGTGCTACCATCAGTAATCAAGCATCACAATTCTTCCTCAAGCAGCCTTTTCTTAAAATAAATGTTGAACAAAAATGTAAATAATCGGTTTGAAAGAACACTGAATTTTAATTTTGAGTCTGTCTTAAGCACTCAAGTTCTGGGAGGCATCACAGACAAGAGGTGAAGTAAGAGCTCAGGAACTGAGTGCTTGTGAACAGGCCTGGATGGATGGGACTCAAGAGCTTAAGATATGGAAACTTCATAAAAATGAGTACCCAGCTATTTACAGACCCTGGGTCTCAGGAGGTTGTCGGCAAATTTAAAGGGACAGGATTTATTTTGTCGCCATCTTCCTTGAAAGAAACTTTAAAGAATCTCAGAAGGATTCTAAAGGTCATCTGTCTGTGTACTCTTGATACTTGATCATTGAGCTGTCAACCAGCCCGGTTTGTTATAAACTGAACAAACGACAGTTTGGGAGTGGTGTTAAACGACTGAGGATCACTGAAGACATTTAGACAGGTCTGAGAATTAGAAAAGGCCTCAGTGAGTTCAGGCTTCCTGCCTGGAAAACTCCTCCCTTGGTTCTGCCAGCAAGGAGCACTAAAGAGTATAGAGCTTTAGATGTCTCTGAAGCTCCTCAATTTACAAGTTAAGTCCAGATCTTGAAGAAAACATAAACTAGATTTAATTAAACAAGATTTTACAAAATCTCAAATCAAAACGTCAAATAAAAATGTATTAAGGACCTGGTTTTGTGCCCTCCGCTGGACATGGTTTTACAAAACAAAAAAAGGAGGACATGGTCCCCTACCTTTAAGATTTTTATAATTTGATAAAATTAGATAAACATACCTGAAATACTAGCAGACTAATAAGATCTATACAATTGTGGTAATCATTCATATGTTCATAAATATTCAGATTCTCTTCCATCCACATATAAGAAAAAATTGTACTTCACCCACCTGGAAGTAAGGTGTGGTCATGGGACTTGTTTTGGACAAGAAAATAAGAAGTGATGGGTGTCATTTTTCAGGGAAAATATTTAACCACTTAGTTAAACTGAACCTCAACCTCCTTTCCTCGTGGCAGTACTCATGGAAGCACAGGTCAAGACAGAGCCTCTGTCAGCCGGGACCCTGCTGAATGACTGCAATAAACAGAAGCCGCCTGTTGACCTACATGGCAGATGTATAAATGAGAAATACATCTTGTTATGTAAAACCACAGAAATTTGGAGGTTGCTTGTTTCCCCAGTGTAACCTAACCTATTGCAACTGAGATAACAATCAACTTCTCAAATATTGTCACCTTAACTATGAGCTTAAAAAGGTCATGGGGAGAAATCTTTGTGGGCTACAGTAGTCTGAAGGCATAGTTAGGTCATAAAAGATAATACAAGGGATATAAAGGAGGAGGAAGAGAATTAGAGGCAGAAAAAACCCACAAAGACATAAAAATAAGAATGTATTTCTGCCTTTATTATAGGGCTTAACATAATGTAATCACTAGTGTATTTGGTGGGCTCCTTTCTTCCAAAGACCTGGGCTTGCCACCTTGGTCCCCGCAGGGCTGGCTATGATGGGTGCTCAGGGTGTATTTGTTGAATTAATTAGCAGAATATATTGAGGACAATGGGATGACCAAGCTGAGTCAATCAAAAGGTAAAAGAATATTCTATTTGACTGGCAAAAGGCACCACTTTAAATATCAGGGACAATACACGTACAGCAGGAGTGTGAATTTCAAGAAAACCTCCATCTTGGAAAGACCTCAGTTTCCTCATCTGTAAAACGAGGGTTCGAGACCAAATGACACCAAAGGTTTGCTCCAGTCCGCAGAGCTAGGATGCTATTATTGTTTTTAATCCAAGAATTGAATTCCTTTCTCCACTTAATCACTTCTACGGTCTAACCATGTCATTGGATTTTTCTTAATGTTATTGTTCTTTCAAAAGCTTCAGGGACTTATAAAATTCTGTGCCAGCATTTAAGCCAGGGGTTCTTTAAAGTGGAAAACGTTGGTTTCTAAAGAAACGTTGGTTCTTAGAAACGTTGGTTTCTAAAGAAACCAAGATTGTGATAAGTTCAAACCAGGCCAAAATTTCTTCAATGCATGTGTAATATACAATTTCGTTTTTGCTCAAGAATTTTAGTGAAGTTTTTGAGGTGTCATGAAAAAGGAGGGGGAAGAATGTAGAGAATGATCTCTATGCGTTAGTGGATGCAAATAATTAGCTCCATCTAAAATTTTTATAACTATGATTTATTCATGTACAACTTAGCTATTAAAAAATAAAAATAAAAAATAGACCAGGCATGGTGGTTCATGCCTGTAATTCCAGCACTTTGGGGAGCCAAGGTGGGAGCATCACTTGAGCCCAGGCATTTGAAACCAGCCTGAGCAACATAGTGAGACTCCATCTCTCCAAAAAAAAAAAAAAAATAGCCAGGCGTGGTGGCATATCTGTGGTCCCAGCTATTGGGGAGGCTGAGGCAGGAGTATCGCTTGAACCCAGAAGGTCAAGGCTGCAGTGAGGTATGTTCATGCCACGCACTTCAGCCTGGGTGATAGAGCAAGATGCTGTCTCAAAAATAAAAATTAAAAATGTGTGTGTGTGTGTGTGTGTGTGTGTGTGTGTATACTTTTTTCTCTAAAATTTTCCAAAGTTGTATTTCAGAAATCCCTCTTCTATCTTTTTTTTCTTTTCATAAATACATTTGGATTTCACTGCTGGTTTCTGGTTTGCTTCATTGCGTGACCCCTACCACACCTCACACCAGTTTTAAAAATACATATACGGACTGAAGTCAAGAGCACTCTAACACTTACTCACAATTTAGCACACCCAAGACAGGGGCCAGGGCCCTGAGGAGTGCCACCCCTTGGGCCAACCGCTAAGTGCTTTCAGGCCAGAGCAGGCCCAGGGGGGCTGAGACACATCCTCCATTCAACACTCCAGCCCCATGGGTGTCATCCTGCTCCAGGCCACCAGTCCTTCCGACGGAACTGTCTAAACTGTCTTTGACTAAGGCCTGGGACAGCCTTCTCCTAGGTAATCTAATAAAGCTATTAAGCAATAATGATAGAGACCATGCTTATTAGAAGACAATTGCACACTCAGGAGGATGATATTAGCAGCAAGGCCCACCCAGAGGGCCTTCAATCTCTCAGGAAGGAGATTAATTCATGATAAATACACTCATTGGGGCCTTCCTTGCTTTTGAAATTTAAAAAATTATAATATTCTTTATTTTGGAGAAAAATGATAAGAGAGGGAGAGGGAAGAGGGCTTTTGAACAATAATATCAGATGTGATGCATTCAGATTAATGGGTTCTGCTAGACTGTTCCACTGCCAGTCAGTGCCTCATTAATCCAACTATTTTTATGATAAAAGCAGAAGATACTCAAGTCAAGTTTCTCCTGTTGTGGAAACAAAAATACATATATCTATTCCAAAAGCAAATCCTAGGGAGGCTCAATGAGGGAATGAGGAAGGCAGGGTATTCACGTGTTCTAATTACATATGGTCAGTTTGAATGTTTTTCTTTTCATTTGTACTTTCTTAAGACTGTTTGGGAAAAACATGACATAGATTTTTCTCTCTGGTTTCAACAAGTGTATTGACTTATCTGTGCCAATGCACATCAAAGCATATGCTGTCAGCCTCCTAGCAGATATGCGGGGGTGTGTGTGTGTGTGTGTGTGTGTGTGTGTGTGTGTGTGTGTGTTTGTGTGTTATACCCATTCAGTGCTGGATCAGTACTTCTGATACAGCTGTCCTCACTTCCAGGGAGGCATTTCAGACATGACATGATGATTGGAATGTGACCAATACACAAGATCCCAGATACTTTCCCCCACAGGAAACCTAAGATTCTCCACAATGGCATAGCTGCACAATGGCTGCAAATATAACACATTTTACCATACGTGCACATAAAAAAGCAACGAGTTCTAAGCACATAAAGCAAAGAATTCATCTGGGAACACCCCCAGGAAAGAATTTCCCCCATTTCCCTTTTCCCCCTCATCTTGATACCACATTGGAGCCCATGTGATATGAGGGTTTACTTTTGCAGGTGTACATCCTTAACAATTACCTCCAAATGTCTCTCAGATCTTCCACTCCTCTCTACCTCCATAGACAAGACCCTAGTTCAAACTATTATAATTTCTCACTTGGGCCATTGCAATAGACTTGCAACTCGCCCCTTCTAATCCAACCTTCACATTGCATTCAGAATAATCAAGTTTTCTTTTTGAGGTAAAATTCACATAACATAAAATTAACCATTTCAAAGTTTACAATACATTGGTATTTAGTATATTCACAATGTTGTGTACACCTATGCCAACTTCCAAAACCTTTGAACCACCCCAAAAGAAAATCCATTAGGCAATCACTCCCATGCCGCCCCCAACCCATAGAAACCACCAATCTGATTTACTTGTTCTGGATGTTTCACAAAAATGAAACATGAGATATGTGATCTTTGGGCCTGGCTTCTTTCATTTAGTGTGCTGTTTTTGAGGTTCATCCACACTGTAACATTACCTCATTCGTTTGAATGAACGTTCCATTGGATGGGTATACCACTATTTGTTTATCTTTTCATCTGTTGATGGATGTTTATTTCCACTTTTGGCTATTAGGCATAATGCTGCCATGAACATTCATACACAAAGTCAGAGTCATCTTCATACACACACACACACACACACACCTGATCATGACCTCACTTCCTTAACAGAGGGCCAATAAAAACTCAAGAAGGCCAAAAAGACCTGAGCCTAAAACAATCTGACAATTCTGGTGGCAAGCAGAAGTCAATCAAAGCGGCTAGGTGGTATCATGAAAATAGTTTGAGTTGAAAGGTCCTGTGAAGCTTGCAGAAGTCTGGCCAGCCTTGAACTATTGACCCCTCGCCTTTCAAAGGGAAGGGAGGAGAGAAACTTAACTGGGAGCTTCCAGCCAAGGCCATCATGGGCTGCCGCTTCCCAGATGTTGGGGATTTCCCCACCTCACTCTTTAGGGCTCTCACCAACCAAATGAAATTTAACCAATGAATACAACAGGGTCAAAACATTGATCTTTCATCAGACTCTGATTTCTGGTCTCAGGCCTGTCAGTATTACTCATAAACTGCAATGGAGAGAACCCTTCATTTCGATGGATTTTTGCAGGCAAATTTACCTTCTAACTGTATGCCAAAGTGATTAACACTTTTATGCTAATATCAAGCCAGACCAGTTGCAGGCATTTTGTTCATTAGAAGGCATCATTTTTCTACTCTTATCAGTATGTAAATTAGATTTTGACTCTCGGGTTGCCTGCTCCAAAGGCACAACCCCCAAAATTCAATTAATGTAATTTTCATTCTAGAGTGACACTTCAGATGGTGAGGGTTTGATGGAGACCAAGCTGAGGACAGGGCTGGGCTCTCAGGAAAGCTGCCACTTCATTCCACTCCTGGCAGAACCAGGGAATGCTAGGTCTTCCTAAGGGAGCAACCACCAAAAATCAAACCACAGGGATATGAACCAGAAGATGCCACTATTTTCTTGCTGAAAGTTCTTTAGAAATCACTAATACCAATCACCTTCCTTGACAAATCAGGAAACAGAGGCTTCCATTGCAGAGAGGGGAAAGTTCCAATGTGGATGTTCACCGTGAGCTACCTGAGCATTCCTAGAATGCCAGCTGCTGACCTAGGTCCAACCGAACATCAGAGAAACATGTTTTCCATCTATTTGCTGGAGCTCAGAACATAATACCCCAAAGTATACCACCTTGGCACGTGGAGTACTTTGAACTAATGGAGTTCGAAAGAACCTCAGAAACTGGATCTTTCTGACCTCCCATCCTCCAGTCTCCTGCCCTTCTTTCTCTCTGAAAGCAAATCATAGAAACCAAAATTGCTCTCCTCCAGGGCAGGTCATAGAAACTAAAACTCCTCCCCCACAAAGCAAACCATAAAACCTAGAAAGATCACTCTCTCCCTTCTCCCTTGAAGACCCCCATTCAGAGGGGTCCTGTCCCATACCCAGGAGGAAGGAATGCTACACAGAGAGTCTGAGAAGGATCTGAACAGATAGGCCTTAATGGATTTCCCCTTTAGTCTATTCCCATTAGGTCATCCCCTTTTTGTTCAATCACATTTCTACATAGCTGTCCATTCTTCATTGAACCTAAGCATAAAAAGAGAGTTTTCCCTGGGCCTTTGGGTCTTCATTTCTGAAGCCTCCTGTGTCACATAGATCCTAATTAAATAAATTTGTTATGCTTTTCTCCTGTTAACCTTCATTTGGCTGGAGTGTTGGCCATGACCCTTATGATGGGTGGGAAAAGGTTATCATGACTTTTCACCCCTACTGTTTTTCTATACTTTCCTACTTTTTTTCTATACTTTTCCTTTCCCTGGTGCCTTCACCCTCCTGGTACCATCACCTTCCTGGTACCATCACTTCCCGGCACCATCACCTCCCTGGTGCCATCACCCCAGCTACTCAGCAGATTACATGTGGTATCCCATTTCTATCTGCCTTCTCAAACATTGCCTTAGATCTTAAATTTTTCCTTTTGTTTCTTCTCCCTTTTCTATCTCTTCTTGGTTATTTGCTTTGATGACCTATTGAATGCAGTGGATTCTCCCAGAAAAAAATGCATACAAACACACAATTTCGTGTATGGTTTTAGAGAGTTCACAGACTTCCTGAAGCCTGATTCACCTATCCCAACTTAAGAACTCTTGCTTTCTGCCTTTCCCTCACTAAGAAAACATGGAAGAAAGTGGCATAGCATGTACATTTTGCACTGAAAGGGGTTAACCAACCCAGTGCCCTAGAAAGCAGAGCCTGAGACCAAGACTTAAAAGAGAACACTTTGTTGGGAAGTGTGATTCTAGGGAGATGGATGGAGGGAGGATAAAACAAGGAGGGATGCATTGTGGAGTTTGCCAACATGAGGGGTGGGGCATTAACTGCCCTGAATGGTACAACCTGAAAGCCTAGTGGATACCCAAGGAATCCCACACTGAGGCATCAAGAAAGAAGCTCTGGGGTGGGTTTTCAGAGATGTAGGAGTGAGGGCCTGAGGTGAGTCATGGCTGGGCTCCTTGCACCTGCATGAAGCTGGTCTGACCGCTCCCTGATCTCCACTAATCCCCAGGACAGGGGACAAAATAAGGTACAGGTGAGGCTATAAGGATCTACAGTGCTGCTTGAGATGTATCTGATATAGGAATCTTGGAGATTGATTTATTGTCCTCATTAATCTAATAAACTCACTCACACTTACCTGTCAGTGACTGATAAGAATTCTGATTGCCCAGAGGTTTCCTAGGCAGAGTTACACCTTGTAAACAAACTATTCAAAAAATAGTTAAATATACTAAATTGGTTAAATAGAGTAAGATGTGGTTTTCAAAGTGTGGCTCCCAAGGGAAAATATCAGCAGCATTCAGGAACTTGTTAGAAATGCAAATTCTGAACAGGTGAGGGGGCTCACGCCTATAATTCCAGCATCTAGGGAGACCGAGGCAGGCAGATCACCTGAGGCCAGGAATTTGAGACCAGCCTGGTCAACTTGGAAAAACCCCATCTCTACTAAAAAAAATACAAAAATTAGCCATGTATGGTGGTGCACACCTGTAATCCCCTCTACTCAGTAGGCTGAGGAAGGAGAATCGCTTGAACCTCGGAGGTGGAGGTTGTAGTGAGCCGAGATCACGCCATTGCACTCCAGCCTGGGTGACAGAGTGAGACTCCATCTCAAAAAAAAAAAAAAACCAAACAACAACAAAAAAAACGCAAATCCTTAGGAAGTGTCTCAGGTCTACTCAATCAGAAACTTCCAGCAATCTGCTTTAACAAGCTTCCAAGTGATTCTAATGCAGATTGTAATTTGAGAAGCACTGCACTAAGGTATATCCATATGTATTTTGCAGAATACTTATGCAACTATTAAAATTGTTCTCACAGATGAATAATGATACGGAAAGGTGTGCCTATTACTATGACGTTGTGATTTATAATAAGAGAGAGAGATATATATGTGTGTGTGTATATACAGACACACATATATATACTGGCACACAGCTTCTAAAATCCTTGGAATCTTCAGTGTAAAAGAGTATCTTTTGTATGCTAAAGAGATGACTGGCACCTGGCAGCCCCTAGATAGCTTCAGGGTGGGAGTTGGTCATGGGAAAGACCAAGACAGGATTGGAGGGTTGGGACTTTCATCTCCACCCCACCAACCTCAAGGAAAGGGAGAGGGGTTGAAGGTTGTCATTACATCATTGACACCAATGTCAAATGATGTAATCAATCATGCCTATATAATGAAGCCCCCATAAAAACCCAAAAAGACTAGGTTGGTGACTTCTAGATAACTGAACACATGGAAGTTCCTTGAGGGTAGCCTGCCACAGAGGGTATGGAAGCTCTGAATCCCATCCCACATGCTTTGCCCTATGCATCTCTTCCATCTGGCTGTTCATCTGTATCCTTCAAAATATCCTTTGTAATAAATGGGTAAATGTAAGTGTTGCCCTGATTTCTGTGAGCTGCTCTAATTAATTGAAACCAAGGAGGCAGTTGTGGAAACCCTGATATATAACTGGTAGGTTAAGAGAGTAGATGACAAGCTGTCAGAGGTGTCTGAATCAAAGCAAGTCCATCTTGAATAGGAGCTGTGTAAAACGAGGCTGAGACCTACTGGGCTGCATTCTCAGATAGTTAAGGCATTCTAAGTCACAGGATAAGATAGGAGGTCAGCACAAGATACAGGTCATAAAGACCTTGCTGATAAAACAGCTTGCAACAAAGAAGCTGGCCAAAACACACCAAAACCAAGATGGCGACAACAGCGACCTCTGGTCATTCTCACTGCTACACTCCCACCAGTGCCATGACAGTTTACAAATGCCATGGCAATGTCAGGAAGTTATCCTGTATGTTCTAAAAAGGGGATGCATGAATAATCCATCCCTTTTTAAGCATATAATCAAGGAAAACCATAAAAATGGGCAACCAGCAACCCTTAGGACTGCTCTATGGAGTAGCCATTCTTTTATTCGTCTATTTTCTTAATAAACTTGCTTTTGCTTTGCATTGTGGACTCTCACTGAATTCTTTCTTGCGTGAGATCCAAGAACCCTCTCTTGGGGTCTGGATTGGGACACCTTTCCTGTAACATCTTTCTGGAGACAATGAAGGGACTATAGTGTGGAAACTCCTGACCCAAAGGCTAACTTTGGGTAAGTGGTGGGGTCTGATAACATCTTTCTGGTGAACCACAGAAGGGACAATACTGAAGAAAACTCCCGACCTGAAGGAAATAGACTGCAGCACTGATTGGCCAACTTTGGGTAAGTGGGGTACATATACCCAGATAAAGAATGGGATTGAGTTAGAGGCCCAACTTAGGCGAGTCAGAGTCTCTCCTAAGACAGAGTGTGTTAGAGGACCCTCTTAATAAAAGGCAAGGATGCTTGACTGACCTTGGGTTAGAGGCCCTACTTAGGAGGGTTCGAGTCTCTTCTAAGATTTAGGGGTTCGAGGCCCCTCTTGGTTAAGTCCCTTTCAGCTAAGAGCAGGTTTGGCACTATGGGATGTTAACTGCTGTTCTCTTTAGATTAATATGCCTTTCACTCTTTGCTGACAGCTGTGGGTGACAAGATTGGGCATGTACAAGATCGTGGGACATGGGACATCTTTTCCAGCAGTCCTATCAGCTCTCAAGTTTCCCCTTTTCTTCTTAGGAAAGGGAGTTGATCCAGTGTCAGCTGCAATGGGCGTGACTTTCTCTGGCCTCCCTGAGTGCCTCACCTTCCCCACCCCGCCTCAGGCAATGCTTTTCTCCCTTCCCTTTCCTTTCTCTCTTTGTGCAAGCCAGTTGAATGAATGGTAAAAATCAGTTTATCTCCTGTAAAGTTTGGATTAATGGAAAAAAGGATTTGCAAGGCTAATCTTAAGCTGTAGTGAATCCAGTGTGCTTTATGTGTCTTTCTGTATTGTTACGTCATAATGAGGGGTACCTTAGGATAGAACATGGGCTTAGAATACCTGTAAGCCCATTTTTCAAGACAGCCCAGCAAACTGGTCACTTACAAGCTTTGCTGCAGATCACTGACAAAAACTGGATGAGGTTTCCCTCTTGTCTTGTATGTTTTGGGGAGCTTGACCTTGTAACCACGTGGCTATGCTTTCTCTTTTCACAATGGTGGCCCAGGTTCAGGGCTCAATTCCCAGCTTAGGGGATGAGTCCTTTATCTTCTATCTGTCTGTGTGTTTATATGTGTTGTTTGTGTGATGTTTATATCTAAAAGAGCTTTGATTGATTGGTTTAATAAGAGCTTAAATCAAATATTTTGTCAGAAAACTAAAAAATGTAATTCCTTTTATTTAGTTCATGTGACTTTAGTAATCTTTGTGAAGTAAAGACAGTTTTAAAGATCTTTGGTAAAATAAAAGTATTTTCAAAAATGTAAACTTTTGATCTAAATTATGCAGGTCAGATATTAGGTTTACCAAATGCTTTAAGGTCATAAACTGCTTCTTTGACTTTTAAAAATTGTTCAATTCACCTACCTTGGAGACATTAAATTCCAGATAATGCTTGGGGACATGCTAAATTAGCCATGCTTCCTAGATATGCAAAGAAGGTTATAAAGAAAAGAGATTTTATATAAGAAAGGACGTTGTATGGTAAATTCTTGTCCTAAAGTAAAATGACTGGTTGTTTAAAAAGAGGGATGTTTAGGGCAAGTCAGAAAGTCTGAGCATGTTGTAGATGGTCTAAGTGATAAAAGGTTTGTGAAAGGGAATTTATGCAAGAAATGTTGTGTAATTTAAAGGTGAGTAGGCCTTCTAAATGCTTCATAAGATGCCATATCACTCTTAACTGTACAACTTGCCTGCTTTACAGCTAGGTAAGTCCTGGGACACATGGAGTTAGATGCTGGAAAGAGTCAAACCTTATCTGCATTTCTGCCTGGGTCCTAGGCTCCACATCCATAAATAATTAAAATCTTGAACTTACCAGGATTTTCACCCAAAGTAAAAGTCGCTAAGAGTTAACATTGTAACATGTAATTGAGACTACTGAAGAAACAGTTTAACATTTAAGGTGTGTAAAGAAAGTGAAATGCATTTTTGCTAAAAGATTATTGGAAGTCATGGGAATGTGAATATTTTGCCTAGATTAAAAGGTGAAAGGATTGCTTTAAGTTAGACAGGATAAAGCTGAAGGTTTAAGAAAGTTGTAGAAAGGTTGTAAAAATTGTGTTTTTGTTTTTCGTTTTTTGTTTTTTTGAGACAGAGTCTTGCTCTGTCACCCAGGCTGGAGTGCAGTGGTGCAATCTCAACTCACTGCAACCTCTGCCTCCCAGGTTCAAGTGATTCTCCTGCCTCAGCCTCCTGAGTAGCTGGAATTACAGGCTTGTGCCACCATGCCCAGCTAATTTTTGTATTTTTAGTAGAGAGGGGGTTTCACCATGTTGGCCAGGCTGGTCTCGAACTCTTGACCTCAAGTGATCCGCCAATCTGGGCCTTCCAAAGTGCTGTGATTACAGGCGTGAGGCATGATGCCTGGCCTAAAAAATTAATCTCATTAAAAAATTCTGGGTAATGAACATATTGGCTAAAGTTAAAGGGGTATTAAGTTTTTCTGTAAACATTGTAATAAAAGCACAGCAGGATTTTCTTAGAGCAAAAACCTTATAATCTATTATTTAACAAAAATTGTAAAAGGTTATAAAATGTTTATGAGACTCTTACCTTATGGTCAAACTAGTTGAGATTAAATACATTTGTCTATAAGGTTTTATTAAGAATTGGGTTTAGTATTAATAGTAAACTAAATTTGGCTTATTTGGTACAAAATCATACAGGAAGCATTGTCAAATATGAAATGGTGTTTGGCTTTCTTTGGGATATATTTGTGTAAATGTGTTATTGGTATGCATTTCAAAATTATTTTAAAAATCTTATAATTCTGACATGGCTTAGTGTATGTTAATAATTATAATTGTTACATAAAATCATTGTATGCTACAGAGGAAACTAAATTTGTCAATTGTGTTTTTGACTGTGGCTGTCCTAAGATGTTTGGTCATCCACAAACAATTGTTGTCTTGTTTTGGTCCTCTTTAGAAGGTGGTTTATAATCAGCTATAGAACTCTAACAGATGTCCCTAAATGCAGGTTTCCAATAACTTTGGAGATTGTGACATCAGAATAGAGGAAAAAACTTTCAGGACTCTCATGGAGAGGTGAAATGTTCATGAATATCAAACAGAACAGGAGTTAACTGAGTTGACTGAACCAATAGAAAACTGAAGTAATCTTTTTAACTTCTTGCTTAAAATGTTGCTGATCCTTTGTTTTGTTTTCCAGAGTCAAGAAAACTGTTCTTTTAAGCTATTTACAGCATTTAACAGTTGAGTAAAGTATACTCCTTTAAATAAAAGTCGGTGCATATTTCTCTCTACCTGATTTCTCCAGAATTTGGAAACTATTTGTAAGTATTCTTAATTTATGGCAATATAGTTATTTGCATAAGTACAATAAGAATCTGTTCTTTTGCAACAGGACACAATTGGAGAAACTGGTTATTTTACCAAGGCTTTGGCTGTAATGGCATGCTTTCCTTTAAGGAATCAAATTTAACTTGTAGAGCCAATAAAAGCCTTTTGGGAAACTGGCCTCATACCTTGCCTACAACAGTCCCTCTACAAGGTTTCTGACCTGTGGTAAGTAAAGAATATCACTTTATGACAGGCCTAGAACCCCCAAGTTATCTTGAAACCTCAAGAGGAGAGGAATTAACTCAACTCATAGGTCTTTGAGGGTACAAACCTCTGGCAGGGCTCAGCTCTAAAAAAGTCTTATCTGAGATTCCTTCTATGAGACAGAGTTCCATCAAAGCCAATTGAAAAGCCTATGTAAAAAATAATTATCCTTGCTGCACTGTATACAAAAATTAGGCCAAGTATAATAAAGCAAAGCAGTCCTACCTTGATTTGTCTTTAATAAAAATGGGAAACTGGAGAGAGTAACTGTTTCAAGAACTATGGTACACTTGTTAAGTCTCATCAGTTGTTTTTATGTTTGTTTCTGCAATTTAGACTAATCCTGCTTATTCTTGTGAACCAACAAGTGATCTCTGGCTTCTACTCAGAAAAACAAGAGGGATGGGTAATGTAAAAACCTGAATCAGTATTCTAAATCTGAGCACATATTGCAATCAGCTAGCAAGCCCATATCAGCTTGCTTCCAACAGTTGCCCAGTTCATGAAAAGCCTAATTTAGTTGGGATAATTTTACTTATTTTACTTTACTGTTGTGGAATATATTGCTGTTGTACTCTTTGTGTAAGAATGCAGGATAAGCTTACTGAATGTTTTCTTAAACTGAATACTTATTAATCTTCCAGATATCACCTTTTGTCAGAACTCAAGAGTTATGAATGACCCTTGCCATACCAACACTTTCTGACTGAGCTCCTCTCTACCCTGAATACAAGAGAAACTCATAGTTAGGCAGGAATATCATCGCACCTATTCAGCCTGAAGAAGTTACAGAAGATGGATATTCTTCCCTCTGCAACCCTTAGGATTAAGTGTTCTCTTATAAAAGGGAGTGGGGAAATGTCAGAGGTATTTGAACTGGAGCAACTCCATCTTGAATAGGGGCTTGGTAAAATGAGGCTGAGGCCTACTCGGCTGCATTCTCAGATGGTTGAGACATTCTAAGTCACAGGGTGAGATAGGATGTCAGCACAAGATACAAGTCATAAAGACCTTGCTGATAAAACAAGTTGCAGTAAAGAACCCAGCCAAAACCCACCCAAACCAAGATGACAAGACTGACCTCTGGTGGTCCTAATGACTACACTCCCACCAGCTCCATCACAGTTTACAAATGCCATAGCAACATCAGGAAGTTACCCTATATGTTCTAAAAAGTAGAGGCATGAATAATCCATGGGGTTTTTTTAGCATATAATCAAGAAATAACCCTAAAAATGGGCAAAGAGCAGTCCTCAGGGCTTGTCTATGGAGTAGCCGTTCTTTTATTCTTCTACTTTCTTAATAAACTTGCTTTCACTTTACTCTGTGGACTTGCCCTGAATTCTTTCTTGCACAAGATCCAAGAACACTCTTGGAGTCTGAATCAGGACTCCTTTCCTGCAACAAAGCTATTACTTATGAGTGGCATTTGAAGTGCAGGGCAGTCTTGTGGGGTGGATCCCTCAACCTGCCACTCCAGATAGATAGATAGTGCCAGGCTTGAACTGAATTAGATGACACCCAGCTGGTGTCTGCTGAATTGGTTGGTGTTTGTGGAAAAACCTCACACATGTCGTATCAAAAGTATTGTGTTGAATGGTGTGTGAGAGTAGGACAAATATTTTGGTTTTTCCTATCTCTTACAAGTACCTAGTGAGGTTTCTATAAATATTGGCTACATTAGTCATAGTTAATGCCTACATAGTCCTTATTATATACCAGGCTCTATTTAAGAGCTTTATGTATATTAGCTCATTTAATCCACAGACCAACCCTATGAGGTGGGAACTAATATTATTCCAATTTTATGGATGAGGAAATTACATGAAGAAGACATGCCCAAGATCATACAGCTATTAAGTAATGGAGGTAAAATTCACATCCAAAATTCTGAATTAGAGTCCATGACATTAGCCATGGTGGGTGGGTGGGTGGATGGGTGGATGGATGGATGGATGGATGGATGGATTTTGGTTCTCCTTGGCAACTTACTTCATAATTTTTCTATAAAACCACATTACAACTGAGTGTTTTGTGCCACAGGTATCTCATAAAAACACAGAACTCCACAATCACTCAGTCTCTCTTCTAATGCAGAAATAGCTCTTTGGACGGCAAAGTTTCCTCCCATGTGAAATGAATTTAATTTTCCAGGTATCAGTAAGCAACTGATTTTTTTCTTATTCTATAAGAGACCCTTGATTTTAAAAAAGTAGGATTTTATTGCCAGAGAAGAATGGCTTTTTTATGATGTAACCATGTCATTAGCCAAGCATGAGGGGCAGTTTCAACCCTCATTTTAAAAATAGTATCGCCTTAATAGTAGTACATTAACAAGAGCAGGCTCAGTCTGGGGCAGCCTATTCTGTTTCTTGCTATTCTTTAACTTTCCCTTCTTTCTCACTTCTTTCCTTTCTTCCTCCCTTTCTTCCTCCCTTTCTTCCTTCTGGAGGTAATACCCTCTGAAGGAACATCACATTAGAGTTCAGATAATGTGGCTATTTTTTATGAGGAAACAATTACATTCAGTACAAATGCCTTTTACTTTGACAAAGTTCTTTGTACTTTAAAGTACTGCTTTCCTGTATATTATCCCACTTGATTCTAGCAAAAAAAAAAAAAAAAATCCCCTTAAATAAAATAAAATACATCATTATCTTGCAGATTAGAAGACTAGAGTTGCCATTCTATACCTTTCACCAAATTATAATACCAATTTGTTTAGAGATAGGATTATTTATTTGATTCATTCAACAAATATTTATTCAGAATGTACTGTGTGCTGAACACTGTTCTAGGTGCTTGGGATATACCAGTGGACAAACAAAGATTTCTGAGGCTGAGGAGCTTAATTCCAGAAGGAGAGATGCAAAATAAACATAATATAGTATATAGTATGAAGTATAAAGTTAGAAGATGATAGAGGACATGGAAAAGACCAGAGAAAGTGGGACAGAATGTGCAGTGATGAACATGTTGCAGGGAAAAATGGGTAGTCAGGAAAGACTTCATTGAGGTGGTGGCTTTTGATAAAGACTGGAAGAGAAGGAGGAAGCAATGTGAGCCAAGCTGTTAACTGAGGAAGACAGTTCCAGGCAGAAGAGCAGCTTGGATCAGAACCCTACCTTCCAGACACCTGGTACAAAGCCTTTGGCACCTCACCCAATGAACCTGATATGGGGAAGGGCAATGGAACAAATCGGCTTTTTACATAAAGTCTACTAGGAAAACATAACCAGGCCTCCTAGCTGTAATAAAGCAAACACACTCTATGGAAATGCTTATAATTCACTAGTAAATGTTTAACAATCAGCATTCCAGAGAGACCTGTAATGTGTGTCAATTTGGGTGGTGCGAATACTTTCACTATAGCCAATTTCAAGTTATCAAAATGACATTACTGAACTTGGAGTTGGAGCTGGCTTCAACATGCTGATCCTTACCCTCTTCTAGGGAAAAAATTTCCAAAAACTACCCACAGAATTCCAGGATTTCTCACCATCCATCACTTATTTATTATTTCTTTATTCTGAGATGGGGCCTTCTTTCTCCCACCTTCATACTGTTACTGGAAAGAGGTACCAATCCAGACCCCAAGAGAGGGTTCTTGAATCTCATGCAAGAGAGAATTCAGGTTGAATCCATACAGTAAATTGAAAGTAAGTTTATTAGGAAAGTAAAGGAATAAAAGAATGGCTACCCCATAGGCAGAGCAGCCCTGAGGGTTGCTGATTGGCTATTTTTATGGTTTTTCCTTGATTATATGTCAAACAAGGAGTGGATTATTCATGAGTTTTCTGGGAAAAGGTTGGGCAAATCCCAGAACTGAGGATTACTCCCCTTTTTAGGCCATATAGGGTAAATTCCTGACATTGCCATGGCATTTGTAAACTGTCATGGCACTGGTGGGAGTGTCTTTTAGCATGCTAAGGCATTATAATTAGCATATAATGATCGATGAGGATGACCAGAGGTCACTTTCATCACCATCTTGGTTTTGGTGGATTTTGGCTGACTTCTTTACCCCACTCTGTTTTATCAGCAAGGTCTTTGTGACCTGTACCTTGTGCCAACATCCTATCTCATCCTGTGACAGAATGCCCAACCTCCTGGAAATGCAGCCCAGTAGGTCTCAGACTCATTTTACCCCTATTCAGGATGGAATCACTCTGGTTCAAATGTCTCCAACAATACCCCAGCACCAAAAGTCAAATCAGGAATTTATCTTTTCCTTTATGTTCTACAGGAAAATTCATGGAGAAAGGTCTGAATAGAGAAAGAAAAATCCAGAGAGACAGAGATGCAAATGGAGGAGTCAAAGACAAATGTTGAGATGAGGGGAAAGGAAAACCTAACCCCTAACACACAGTCCAGTTGGGTGAAATATTAAAACTTATCTGAATTAGAATTCTATGAACTCCAGCACCAGGGGAAAAAAGGGAGAAAAAAAAGAAAATGCACTGAAAGCAATGTGCTTTTTCCTTGAGGAAATGATGTGAATCTATCCAAAATACAAATTTGAGTGCAGCTGTCCATCCTAAATTTGTTTTACAAAAAAAGGAATAAATAAAAATAAATAAGTCTTACAAAAGATTTGGGATGGAGTTAGGAAAGTAGGATAGTTAGGCCTGAGTTTAAAACTAGGTGTGCAGAGCTGTCTTAATCATAGCTTTTAATAGTAACAATAATAACTACATGAAGCCACCTGCTTGCCTTGGTTTATTTAGCAAAATTAACCAGGACAAAGAATGAAATTAAAGGTCCATTTAAAACAGGCCAGAGGATTTTGAGTGTCCACATCTCACCAACCAAAGAAGTTCTAAGTGTGATGAACAAAGGTGCCAGGTAGAGAAAGCTCAGAAATGGCATGCTCTATACCATTCCACCCATGGCAAGGGGACTCTAGAATAAGCCCACATCCTTTGGCTAGACTGTGTCAATCCAGTTAGTGGGATGATTCCTTTGAGTTTCATTCAAATTTGTAATCCACTGGGCAACACTGAATTGAATCTATGTTGGAAGGCTGTTGTGGAATAAAGACATTAAAACTATTCTTAAGTCTTTGTCTCTGAAATTCCTTTCCAATTTGCTTCAAATAATAACAACTCTGCCTAGCCTTCTCGATGCAATACTCAAGGTGTTCTTTCTCTGTGCATTTGGTAGAGGGGAGAGACCAGGGAGATCCCACAAATATTTTAGAGGCTTTTTTCCAAAGAGGCACCGATCTTCTTTATCGCCTGTATGAAATATTTTCTACTTATCTCACTGAGTTCCTATGAAAACTGAGCTTTAAGTAAAACTGAAAGCACCATGAGCCTTTGAATCAGAGGTTTTGATAACTATTATTATTATTTGCTATCACAAGAGACATCCACTGTTTTGTCTTCTGAGAAATGTACCTTTCGCTAAGTTCCAAACATGATTTTAAAGAGAGCAGCTGTCATTTTCTAGAACATGCCTCCCTGGCCACAGTGATTGTTCTAGAGGTATCATGTGACTCAAGCAGGAACAATCATGGCAGCCTACCCTGTGAGCTATGATGAAAAGAATATAAGCTTTGGAGGAAATATACATTGAAAGGTCTTTAGAAATAAAAGAAGTCTCAGCTGCACAGGATGTTCTGTCTGGAACCAGCCAGATTTGCATTCTAGTTCAAATATATAGACTATTTCTTGTACACCACTCCTAATCTTCCCTGCGTCATCTCTTATCCATCCTCAGTGACCAGTTCTGTCTAGGTTTTGACCAGCTTAAGCAGGCATGACCTGATAGCACCTCTCCTCTACAAGCTTTTCATGTCCCACCCTGGGACTAGCCAGGAAGGATGGATTCAGATAAGAGCAACCCAGAAGCACAGGGGAATTAACACTTTGCAGAGCAACACTTGACCATAGGGCAAATAAACCAACAGATAGATGTTCCCTTTTTTCTTTCCCCAGATGGACAGTTCTGAGAGGTATTTCAGATGGTCCTGTGAGATAGAGCACACAGGTTCTATCTGGCTCAGAGTGGCCAATTATAGCTCTGTGACCTTGAGCAAGTTACTTTCAAAGGGTATACTATCACTTTCCTTGAAGGTCTACTTTAAGCCACCTTCCTGACACCATGGTTACCTATTGTAAATATCAGCTGTGACCCTTTATAACCCACTCTACTGACAATCAAAAAATACATCCTTCTCTCCAATTCTTCTTTATAATCTATCAGAATCCCTAACAGTCCATCCCCATTTTAATTACAGTTACCTCAAACTTTAATAAAGATCATGATCATTCATACTTCGTCTTTCTCTTTTCCACATAATTTCTGCTTTTTTCTTCCCTCATAGCGCTTACCTTCTAACCTCTGTGTCACCATGGTAAGTGAAATCTCTCCAAATTCTTCACACTCTTCTAAGAAGGCAAGATGGTGTTTTGTGAAAGAGCAGAAAAAGCTCTGGACAAAGAATCAGGATTCCTGGGTTCCAGGTCCGACTTGCCAGTGATGGCCTCAGGGGCCTACGGCAAGAGCCGCCTCCTCTCAGTTCAGCGTCTTCAAACATAAGGAGATGACCAGCAAGGTCATTTCCAAAGCTCCTTCTTGTCCTAACTTACAGGGTCTAAGCCAAATGTTATAGAATTGTGAGGTGGCCTTGGGTCAGTCATTTGACTTTGATGCCGCCATTTGCCTCCTCGATTGTCCCAGCTCCCTCATTCCTAAACCACAGGAGGCCACACCAAGACAGTGGCTGAAGTGTATCTACCTGATTGCCATGAACACATGCAAAATGGTGTGGAGGAAGACTTTCAATAACCATGAAATATATACATCCAAATGTATTCACAGTAAGAACACTCTTTCCTTGAGGAAAAGGGGGGATAGAAAAAAATGTTTTAAAATTTATACATTATAGCCAGATTATGAGTGATTTTTTCCTTGTGATTGCTGAATTATCTAAGTTTGCTACAATAAGCATGTATTGTTCATTGTAATAATGTTTAAATAAGATTATGAACTGAAACTGCTCTGCCCGTAGGCCAGGCCGGCAGCCTCTAATGCCGTGGCCTGAGCCTCCTGCATCCTGAAACATCTGCCTGAGCAGCAGCTCCCACGAGGTCTTTCCTTGTCGGCCTTATTTCCCACCATTCATCTCACCCACTCTGTGTTGAACAACACACAAGGCAGTGTCTCCAGGGGGCCCCTGTTAAAGGATTATGTGTTTTTTGGAGGAAAGCAGGAGACCCACGAGCCTTGTCTGGCCCTCCCCATTGGTACACAGAAGCAGATTTGTTTCTCACAACAGTTCATTCTCACCTTGGACAGCAGTAATAGGTGACCCCTCAATGGCCTGAAGGTGCTGGGAACAAACTGGGGGTCATGAGCCAGAGAACATAGGCCCTCGAACCAGCTTCTGGGTAAGGAGATAAGGAGGGAAGAGAAAGAGAGATGTCAAGGATGGTGAGAAACAGATGTGATCCCAAAAAATCATTATTAATAGCAACCTGTTTCATCTCAGGTGTCCCAGGTTTGACAATGTTGGGAGGGAAATTTGTCTCCAAGTGAACTTAGAAAGGGAGAAAACAGTGGATTCTGGAGTCAAGTAGAACTGGTTCCAATCCCACTTACTAGCTATTGCTCCTTTAAAAAAGCTACTCAATCTCCTTCAACCTGTATTGTTTACTCCTTAACAGTAAAACAGGTAAGAAAAAAAAAAATAACCCTATCTTGTCAGGCTATTTTGAAGACTAAAAGAGACAATATCTCTGAAAGGCCTAAAATAATACCTAAAGTAGATCCTCCTATATAACTCCTACTATTAATAATTTGAATTTATTATAAGGTTGCCCTTGGATATTGCTCTTGATAATGTGAATGGTTTGTGACTACCTAATGGAATTCATAGGTAGTCACAAACCATTCACATGATCATTTATACATTTATTTAACAAAAGTCTATCAAGCACTCAAATACCATGTTCTGCGGAAACACATCTATGCTCTTAATGAGCAGCCAGTTTGGTACATGAGGGAGACATCTAACAGACAGGGGGGTCACAGTGTAACGGGTGGGTGGAAGGTAGGAAGAGGAGTTTCAGGAGTGCTAGAAAGACAGATCACTGCCTGGGAGAATTGGGGAAAGATTCACAAAGAAGGCAAGGTTTTATCTTTTTGAGGAGGTTTGTTTTGGTAGAGAAGAACAGGGAGGGCATTTCAGTGAGCTCAGCTTGTGCAGAAACAGAATTGTGGATGAGATAGGGCGTATTTGGGCAGTGGGGTGACTTTCAGTGTTAGCAAAGTACATTTGGGTCAGGAGGTGTGAGAACTGAAATTGGAGGCCAGAACCAGATTATGATGATCTTACACACCATAACAAGGAATTTGGCAAGATGGAGCCAGCACAAATCTTTAAGCAGGTGAGTGACTCGATCACATTTAAACATTTTCACTCTGATAGGAGACTGAACTGAAGTGAGAGAAGCCTCGAGCAAGAGGACCAGAAAGGAAGCTGTTGTAATGATCCAGAGAGGAGATAATGAGACCCTAGTAAGGCAAGGACAATGATAAGAAGTGGGGGTGGATTCAGCAGCTGTCAGTGACAGAATTGAAAGGATTTGGAGACTGGCAGGGGCAACGAGGGAGATGGATGAGTTCCAGGTCCTGGCAAGGTATCCAGCTCTATAGACAGGATGGCTGGGTTCACTGAGAGACAGGAAGGGAGCCCACTTTGAAGGGATGCTGAATCCAACTTGAGTTTGAGGTGGCTGAGGGGCATGTGGGTGAGATACTTGGCCTAATGTTGGAAATATGGGATCAGGAGCTCAAGAGAAAAGTCAGATGCAAACTTTAGAATAATTAGCACATGGGTTGTCATTGATGCCGTGGCAATGGTTAAGATCACAAAGGAAAAGAATTGTACATTGGAACGGGACCAGTGACTGGTGGGTGCATACATCCAGGTTTGCCCGGGATAGTCCTCGTTTACACCTGTTGTCCCAGTATCACTATTAATAGCAACCTGTTTAATCTCAGGTGTCCCAGGTTTGACCATAAATTATACAGTCCTCTTACCAACGACCTAACTCTGGGGACCATCAAAGAGTGAAAGAGACAGGGCTGGGAAATCAAAAGGTTGGAGGAAACCAGGAAGGAGAGCATCTTTAACCATGCAGGGAATAGTCTCTAATTAAATGTATAAATTCTACACTATCAAATAAAAACTCAACAAAACTTTTATTGGAACTTGATCATTTAAACTAAAGTCATCCTTTAAAAAAAAAAATAAGCATAAGAGATAAGCCATGAAAATTCCCAGACAGAAGCAAAAGGAGCAAGAACTAACTTCACCACGTTTTAAATTGATTATAAACCTGCAGCAATAAGAGAGTTTGGTACTGATGGAGGAATTGACAGAAACATCAATGAAATAGAATAAAGGGTATAAACATAGAACCAAACACATATGAGAGTTTAATACATGGTAGACATGACATTTCTGATGGATGAAGCTAAGATATATTAATTATTAAATTATGTTGCGACAGCTGGCCAACCATCTGGAAAAAAAATAGGCTAGATTTCTACACATTACTCCCATTCCAGATGGACAAAGCATTAAACATTTTAAAAAGAAACCATAAATGTACTAGAAGAAAGCATGGACTTTTTAAAATCACCCTGAGGCTGATGTTGGGGTTAAGAAGACCTTAATAACCATGATGCAAACCCCCAAATACATAAAGAAAAATTTGATGAATTTACCTCAATAAAAATTGGCATTTTCTCCTGGGCAAAAAGAACATAAATAAAGCAAAAAAAATCAAATCACAACATAGGAGAATATTTGTAACATATGTGGTAGACCAATCTTGAGCTCTTATGAATCAGTAAGTAAAAGGCCAACAACCCAAGTTTTTTAAGGGAATAAAAGATAGACAAAGAAAAAAATTACCATTAAACATAAGAAAAGATGCTTAATCTTATTCATAATTTTAATCACTTCCACTTCAGACTGGAAAAAATATACCACTTAATAACAGCTTTATTGACATACAATTCATATACCATAAAATTTCCCCATTTAAAGCATATAATACAGTGGGTTTTCATATATTCAGAGTTACGTAACCATCACAGTATTCCCTCTGAGCCTCAGTAAGCCTGAGATTTTAAAACAAACATTTTAAAATGTTTGTTGTGAGAAATGACTGGAAATATGCATGTAGAAGACTTGGCCCAGTGTCTGACCTATAGGAAGCCCTCAGCCAATAGGAGCAGTTATGATTATTACCTAGGGTCACATAGTAAATCAGGGGTGAAGCTGATGGTGGCACAAGACCCATCTTACCCGCAGGGTTTTCTCCCCTTCCTCTGTCCTCTGGCTGCTTCTGTGCAGTGACTTGAGGAGGTGCAGGTGGGGAAAAGGCAATGACATCAATTGTTTGAAAAACCCTGAGATGGCTAATAATTGAGTCAGCTACAACCACTTCCATCACCTAACCCAGTGATTCTCAAAGTTAAGACTGAACACACTTTGATACACTTTTAGGAATTTTTCCTATGTGTATATTTCATAAATATCTCAAAAATGTCATGAATATCTCATAAAATTAAAATGAAAAGTTGGGCAGAGAAAACAAGATTCAAGAAGATGCTACTTTCTGAAATAAGATACTAAACAAGAGATAACAATTTTCAAGATAGGTGGCTGATAAAGTTAATCAATTCATAAATCCTTCATGCACATTGAGACTATAAAAGGCATATAAAATTGAAAATCTCAGTCAAAGTATTTCAGAAAATAGCCTTTGATATGCTGAGGTTCATGTCCTATTAAGGTTTGAGGTGGACATCACTTGCCCCTTACATCAGAGGACTCAATTTGTATACCCTGCAGCTGGGGATCAAAGTGGACTGGTTTCCGGCACAACTCACCTATTTACCCAACACCGAAAATCAGCCATTCCATTCAAGAATCTGTTGGGAAAACCTTCCTACAAAACTACAGAAGAAACCTACTTCAGCCCTGTGTACCAGTCAGCCTAAGTCCTTCATTCATAAATAAAAGGAATCTCAAAGAAGCTAGATTTTTGAAGGAAATCAGAAATATGAAAGGGAAAGACCAAATAAAACAACTGAACCCTCCCAGGAACCAGAAATTTCAAGGAATAGAAGAAAACTTAAAAATTCTAAATGAGTATCCTCAGAAAGATTCAAGACGATTTTGCTTTCACAAAATATGAATGCTCCTATGAAAAGAAAGCATCAGGAAAAAGGAAGAGTACATGGATATTTAAAATATAATTGACAAAATGAAATTATTCAACAGAGAGGTGGAATATTAACACAGACATGGCCAAGGCTGAATTGGTAATCTGGAAAACAAAGCCAAGGAAATCTCAAAGAACTTCAAACTAAGTGATAAAGTTTTGTAATTGAAATGTGGGTTAGTTGCTCACTGCATGCAGACAGTCCAATTAAAAAGAGCAGGGTCTGATATGAAGCAAGTATATTTATTCTGAAGCTAGCTTGGGGAAGAGGCACAGATGTCCTGTCTTAGTGTTCCACTTTTGGAACAGAAAGTAGACACTTTTATAAGGTAGGGGAGAAAATGAGCAAGGGCAGGGGCCCCTTATCTACTGGGCAGTTGAGTTGGTGCTTTCCAAGTTGTAAAGTGGCCAAATGGGCATGCTTTCAACATACCTACCTGAGGCAAGCCCCTAGAGGTGAGAGTTCTGTGGGAGCATGCGTTGGTCTGCAAATCAACTGTCAACTCTCAAGGAGAGGTCTATCTTGGAGCACACAGATGAACTTGCCCTGTAAGGAATGTCTGGTGATGGGGAGGTGAAGGTTATATTTGCATTTCTAAAGGGCTAAGAGGTGGGAACTGGGAAAAAAAGAAGAAAAGAAATAAAAGAAGAGAGAGAGGGAAAAATTAATTAAACCACCTCTTAGAAAAATGGGAGTACTTGGTTACAGTTTGAAAAGAAAGTTGAAAAAGACAAAGACGACCAATCCAGGGGGTCCAACATCTGCTTAGTAGGAGTTCAAAAGAGAGACAAGAGAGACAAGAGACAAGCTGGTTCAAAAGAGAGAGAAGAGAAATTTGCATGAGGAAATAATAATAGGATAAGCAAACATAAGAATTTTCTGAGCTAAAGACTCAAGTCTTTAGATTGGGATAGGTCTACAGGCTCCCAAGCAGGTGAACTGCGGGAAAAGTGACATTTATACACATTCTTATGAGATTTCAGAACTCCAAAGATGAATATTCTAACTCCTCTCAGAGAGGGAAAAACAAGTCACCCATGAAGAAGTACTAAGACGGCATCAGACTTCTCATCTGCATTACAAGCTATCAGAAGACAATCGAGCAAATTCTTTAACATTCTAATTACATGAGTCATTCTGTACCTACACATGCCAGTTATTTATTTATGGCCTCTTGGCTCCAAATTCTCCCTTTTCGCTTGCTCTGTGAAAATGGATCTGGATCCTTTAAGTATTTTCCCTTCCCTGGTATCACTGAAACACTCTACTGCCAGTAGAGAGCCCTGAAGAGACATCCCTGGGGAAAAGAGATTTATTTGCTTGCTGGTTCTGGAATGCTCCCTTGGTGGGCTCCTATAGCACAGGCAGCTTCTTCAGCACCAAGCTGAAACTGCCTTTGCAAAAATTATAGCTGAGAAAATTATGACAGTGAGAGATCTGACCTAACCGACTCCATCTTGTTTCTAACCTCCAATCTACCCTTGTTCATTCCTGGGCACAGGCTGAACTAACTTTAAGAGAAACTTATTTTATAGTTTGAAACAAAGACTTTAACAGTCCTTTCCCAAAACAAACTCCCTTTCTGCCTGGGGACTAGACTGTCTTTGCAAGACTAACAAATCAGTCACAAGATTAGAAATTATGGCTTAGGAGTTATGCAGCTAGAGGCTGCAAGGTTCTACTCCCGGGGATACCATCACTATTATAAAACCTAAGATGACTGCTTGAGATATTTTACAGACCCTAATTGATCCGCTGGCACCACCCTAGATAGATAAACTGGTTCATCTGGTCTTATGGCTCACAACTCAAGAACAGACTCAGCACAAGAGGACAGCTTCAACTCCCTATGATTTCATCTCTGACACAACAAATCAGCACTCCTGACTCACTGGGTCCCCTACCCCCCAAATTATCCTTAAAAATCCCTGATACCTGGTCTCCCATACAGCACGCTCTGTGTGAATTAAACTTTTTCTCTATTGCAATTCCCCTGTCTTGATAAATTGGCTCTGCTTAGGCAGTGAGCAAAATGAACTGGTTGGGCAGTTACAAACCTTCTCCAGTAGCCAAGTCCTGTAGCACAAGTCTGGCAGCAGCAGGCTGGAAGTCTGTTCCCCTGGAATCATCCTCTGAGCAGTTTTGTAGTGCAGTGCATCTGGTGAGACACCTCCCCATGACCAGCTTTCCATAGCACCTTAGAAGATCAATTTCTAACTGGCGTGGTACCACAATGACTCCCCTGCTATGCAGTGAGCCATGGCTATGTCCTTTCCAACAAGACCTGGATCTCAGCTCTGGGAAAAGGAAGAGAGGAGGAGGGGAGCTCTTTCTGGGCGCTCTGTCTCAGCCCAGGGGTAGAATGGCTCCTTGTATCTGTCATTCCTATATTTTTTAGAGTTGTCTTTCTTTTTTACTTAACAATTCCTCATTACTCCAATTCTCTGTTAAAGTTTATAATTGTTTATATTACTTTTCCTGTTCAAATTACTCTGTAATTTCTGTCTCCTGATTGGACCAGACTGATACACTAGACTGTAGGGGTCCAGATAAATATGAATCATGTATGAGAGCAAAATAAAGGCATTTTCAGAAATCTAACAATGCAGAAAATTATTCTATAATTTCCAGTTATTATTTGACCATAGAAAATAAGTATGTATGTCATGAACTAGGAAATTGTGGAGGTTGCTTATACTGGTCTTGCATCATTTGGGCTACTTAAAAAAGATGACAAAGACCCCGTCAGTCTCCAGAAAGGAAAAAGTAACTCTTCTTGCATTAGTGGAAATTACAACCCATTAGAACTAATAATTGCTAACCCACTAGATCCCCGCTGGAGAACAGGGGAATATGTAACCCTAGGAATTGATGGGACCGGTCTTGATCCCAGAGTCCATATCTTGATATGTGGAGAAGTCCAAAAATGCTCTCCCCAACCAGTGTTTCAAACTTTCCATAATGAACTAAATGTGATGGTACCAGAAATTCCAGGAAAAACTAGAAACTTGTTTTTGCAATTAGCCGAACATGTAGCTCAGTCCCCTAATGTCACTTCATGTTATGTTTATGGAGATCAGTGGCCATGGGAAGCCTGAGAATTAGTGCCTACAGACCCAGTTCCCGGTGAATTCCCAGCCCAAAAGAATCATCCTGATAACTTCTGGGTCCTAAAAGCCTCAATTATTGGGCAGTATTGCATAGCTAGAGAAGGAAAAGAATTTACCTACCCTGTAGGACGGCTCAGTTGTCATGGACAACTACCAAAACAGCCATTTGGTGGAGTTCAAACTACACTGAAAAGAATCCATTTAGTAAATTTCCAAAGTTGCTGACCATGTGGACCCACCTGGAGTCCCATAAGGACTGGACGGCTGCCACTGGATTATACTGGATATGTGGGCATAGAGCCTATGCTAAGCTACCTGACCAATGGACAGGTAGTTATGTTGTTGGCACTATTAAACCATCTTTCTTCCTACTGTCCATAAAAACAGGTGAACTTCTAGGCTTCCCTGTCTATGCTTCCCATGAAAGGAGAAGCATAGCCATAGGTAATTGGACAGATGATGAATGGCCCCCTGAAAGAATTATACAATACTATGGGCCTGCTACTTGGGCACAAGATGGTTTGTGGGGATAACGGACCTCCATTTACATGCTCAACCGAATCATACGTTTGCAAGCTGTGTTAGAAATCATCACTAATAAAACCGGCCAAGCCTTCACTTTACTGGCCTGACAAGAAACTCAGATGAGAAATGCTATCTATCAAAATAGATTGGCTCTCGACTACTTGCTAGCAGCTGAAGGAGGGGGTCTGTGGAAATTTTAACCTTACTAATTGCTGCCTACACATAGATGATCAAGGGCAGGTAGTCGAAGACATAGTTAGAGACATAACAAAGCTGGCACATGTGCCTGTGCAAGTGTGGCATGGGTTTGATCCTGGGGCCATGTTTAGAAAATGGTTCCCAGCGATAAGAGGATTTAAAACTCTTATAATAGGAATTATAGTAGTAATAGGAACCTACCTACTCCCTTGTTTGCTACCTGTACTCCTCCAAATGATAAAAAGTTTTGTTGCTACCTTAGTTCACCAAAATGCTTCAGCACAAGTGTACTATATGAATCACTATCGATCTGTCTTACAGGAAGACATAGGTAGTGAGGATGACAGTGAGAACTCCCACTAGAGAGTGAGGGTCTCAAAGGGGGAAATGAGAGAGGAGACCACTCCTCATATTGTCTTATACTTAGTTTCTTGTTTGCTGAAAAAGTAGAAGTTAAAAGAATAGGCAGAAGTGAAATTCATAGACAGCCCCACACCATATTTCGGGCCTGGTAGTTAAAATTCAACCCCTGACCTCACCACTTGTGGTATCTATAGATTCTAGACATTGTATGAGGAAGCACTGTGAAACTCCCTGTTTTGTTCTGTTTCATTCTGATTACTGGTGCATGCAGCCTCCAGTCATGTAACCCTCGTTTGCTCAATCGATCACAACCCCCCACCCCCCTTCACGTGGCCCCTTTAGAGTTGAGAGCCTTATAAGGGACAGGAATTACTTATTCAGGGAGCTTGGTTACCAGGACGTGAGTCTGACAATGCTCCCAGCTGAATAAAGCTCTTTCCTTCCACAATCTGGTGTCTGAGGGATTTTGTCTACGACTTCTCCTGCTACATTTCTCCATAGCCTTAAACAACAACAACAACAAATAATGCAAGAAAAAATAATACATGTTTTCTGGGGGAAAAGGAAGTAACTAGAAGAACCCACTGAAAAGAAAATTTAGCACAACAATGTTGCAGTCTTACAAAGCAACTTAGGAAGCAATTGATTCACATTAAAACAAGAGATCACCAGGTTCTGTGAAGGTCTTCAAAAACAAGATGGTTTTATTTACGATTAAGAAACTGGAAGCTCTTAAAGACGTGTTTCTTTGGTCAAACAACAATAAAAAAAGAAAGATAATTAGAAACTCCAGGAAAAAAAACTGTACAGAAAAATCACTTCATATATAACATAAACTAAATTGTGAAAAAAAATTGAGTAATTATCACAATGAGACAGAGTAGAGACAGGGTTTGGCTTCAGCTCACCCCCATTAGAGCCTTCTTTTGTGCATTCCCACTGATCACAAAGCCCACACCACTACCTCACTAATAGTCCTTTTACATAAAAAATTCCAGGAACTGGCCTTAGGAGACAACGAAGGTTGCAGTATCCCACCTTGGGAAGGCAGACTGAGCAATTGATTCACAGCCTTTTTGGGAAAGGGCAGACCACCAGGTGACCCACGAGACCCATTACTCAAGATAACCATCTGCAACCAGATAATGCTGACCTGCATACCCTACCCCTCATGTGCTTTGCCCAGCCCAGCCTGCATATTCCACCCCCATGTCAATTCTGGAGCTTTGCCTAATCAAAAAAGCCATACCATGGCTTTTTGGAGAGTGAGCCAGTGAATTATCTCTCTTTGGAGCTTTCTCCCTTTGTCTGAGCATAAGCTCCCATAAAGCCTTGTCTAGAAAAACTCTTTTGGCCTCACGTCAATTTCTATTACATTGAGAGCCCAAGAACCCATGGTTGGTAACAACAATGTAAAGAAAAACTAATGCATTTGACTTGAGACAGTCTTTTGTTTGTGGCATAGAATGCCATTTCCTTCTCTAAATCTTCATTCCTGCTAGTTGGTTTTACTAGGATTAATAGTTACATAATTATATTATAAATGGTATTTATTGCATTTCAACTTTTTTTTTTTTTTTTTTTTTTGAGACAGGGTCTCACTCCATTGCCCAGGGTGAAGGGCAGTGGCATGATCATAGCTTACTGCAGACTCGAACTCCCACACTCAAGCAATCCCCCCACCTCAGCCTCTCAAGTAGGTAGGACCACAGGCATGTGCCACCACACCCAGATAATTTTTGTAGTTTTTGTAGAGACAGGATCTCACTGTGTTGCCCAGGCTGGTCTCAAACTCCTGGGGTCAAGCAACCCTCTCACCTCAGCCTCCCAAAGTGCTGGGATTACAGAAATGAGCCACAAATTCAACCTTTAGAATCTACACACAAAGTAGAAAGTCTGATTGCAACTGTGCAAATTTACATGGAACAAAAAAATGTAAATCTTGAAGATATGAAAAAATATAATGACTGACCAAAGCTCAGAGGAAACAAGGGTGATAGAAGTGGAGGAAAGCCAGGACATCCTACATTTCTTATTTTACACATTAGGGAATTAACCCTTTTCCCATTTGCCCTGAGAATACTCGGCGGAGGGAATTGCAGCCACACATTTACCCTGAGATAACTTTGCCATGCAATACCTCATTTTTATTATTATTTTCACATTGCTCCAGTATATTGACTTTGGAAACAAAAGACATCACTCTATTCATAGCATTCTGTTTTTAGTGGTGGTATTTCCATTAATATTAACAAAATACAGTAATTCTCGATCGCTGAAAATGTCAAATGCTAGAATTCTCGAACAGTTGTTGGCCCTTGAAGATTCATTTGATGAGGCTGACTTTTCTGATACAGATGATTCTGATTATTCAGAAGATTCTGATGTTGGTTCTATTTAGAAATAACTCCAAGAACAGTGTTGATACTTTATTTTCACACTGAAAATCAGTCAGATTTGCTTGACCTTGAAGAGCGTGTTTATGTAAAATTAAATGAGTGCTGGTGGCGAGCTGCACTTCTTTTTTCTAAATGGGAAAATTAATAAATACTGTCTAAAGTTGATGACTCAAATAAATGTATACCTGCATATAAATGTGTGTGTATTTTTAAAATTATGGTGGTAGCCAAAATGATTAAAAGAGGTAGTGGTAATTCAGGAAACTTTTTTTTTTCTTTTTTTTTTTTTCCTGAGACAGTCTTGTTCTGTCGCCCAGGCTGGAGTGCAGTGGCACAATTTTAGCTCACTGCAACCTCTGCCTCCCAGGTTCAAGTGATTCTCCTGCCTCAGCCTCCCAAGTGGCTGGGATTACATGT
This sequence comes from Pongo pygmaeus, assembly GCF_028885625.2. Lineage (NCBI taxonomy): Eukaryota > Metazoa > Chordata > Mammalia > Primates > Hominidae > Pongo > Pongo pygmaeus. The sequence goes on along the minus strand of NC_072388.2, from coordinate 54,490,234 downwards.
GCGCACCACCATACCCAGCTAATTTTCGTATTTTTAGTAGAGACGGAGTTTCACCATGTTGGCCAGGTTGGTCTCGAACTCCTGACCTCGTGATCTGCCCACCTCAGCCTCCCAAAGTACTGAGATTACAGTCATGAGCCACCATGCCTGGCCCACTTTTCTTTTTATACCTCTTTGATGTTTGATATTCGTAAGTATGTACTTGTATTTCTTGGAAAATAAAGATAACTAAATGAACAAATAAATATTTTTAAAATAAAATGTGTTGATATGGAAAGCTGCCCAATATATATTAACTAAAGAAAAAAGTAGGGTTCAAAACTGTGTTAAGAGCATAACAGGAAAGTTAACATCTATGTGTATGCTTATTGATGCACAGAAAGTTTGTAGAAGAGTACATTAAAAGTTATAAATGATGTTTATAGTTGGGACGTAGAAATGATTCTAAAACGAAAGTGGGGAGAGTGGAGAAGAATGAGACCTTCAATTTTCAATGTATACCCTTCTATATTATTTGCATTTTTCAGCATGAGTATATATTACACTTTTTTAGGTTTTTAATAAAGCTTTTGGTTCAAACAAGAAATTCTTAATAAATCTCTTTTAAAGGTGAAATGTTTACCATGAAGAATTAAGCCATGGTAGGAGAATTGTAAGATATAATAAGAACTTTAAAAGATATACTAGGGTTAACGGACAGTACCAAGAAAGAGTAATACTGGAAGAGGCTGAGGCTCAGACCACAATGGAGAAGGTACAACTGCAGACCAGTGAATGGCAGAGCAGTTTGCTTGGTTGCCTGTACCAGAGCTGGTCCACAGTCACCAGGCAGGCAGAAAACAGCTCTTTTAGAGAGCAAGCAAGGCCAGCTGGTGGAGGGCTCACAGAGGGAGCTGGGAAACCACTGTGAGTAGGAGGCCTTGAGGGCACAATGTCCATGTTGGGAGGGTTGTGGGAAGGTGGTCCCCAAGGTAGGCCAGGTCACAAAATTGCCAAAGGGCCATGGGTTCTGGGCTGATGTCTAAGACAAAGCACCATTAGATGTCATCGCACCCACCCCATCATCAACTGTGCAGCAGCAGAAAGTGGCCAGGAGATTCTTTCTTCTACAGTGTCCCTCCAGTGCCCTCTAATAAGAAAGCCTAACAGTACTCGTTGTAAAGAAATGAATACAGGAATTCCATCCATTACAGCACTTATGGTAGACATTGAAAGTTACAGGGTGAATTGGGGACTGTAAGGCCTATATATTGATAATTAACATGGCTTTCACGGCAGAGGCAAGTCAGATTGGAAGAGATGTAATGGTGATCAGAGTACAGTCGCCTGCAAATAGGCCTGCTCAGCTCCCAGAGAAAGTGCTTGCCTGTGGGAGTGATGAGGGAATCTGAGAGAGTATTTTGAACTTCAAATCAGGAGCAACAGAGAACAGATTCCCTATAATGGCAGGGTGGCATAGACAGCCCGCTGCTTCCTCCCTCCTGGACCTTTCTTGGTATTATTTCTATGTATAGAATTTGACGGGCAACAAAATATAAGAATTACAAGACACTTGATCATGAGTTTTGCCACACTGCAGCCTCTGGTGCAGCCATAGCTGTGCAGTCATCACAGCCAACTCCAATTCTCTCTCTGCAATCTGCTCACGTCACATAGGTGGTGTTTTCCTTCATTTGTCCTAAAATTCCTATCATTCCCTTTGGGTTGTCTGCAAATGGATCTTCATTATGTCCCTAATTACACTCTTACATATAGCTGATATAGATACAGCTGATAGTCTGTCATTCCTTTGAGAAACATCCATTTATAGTTAGAAATTTGGCAATGATGGCATTTCTTCCACCTATTCACTTCTCCCACTTGTAAGTAGGGAGATCGTATAATTCATCACCCAAGCAGGACACTTAGGGGAGTGAAATGAGGAGCTAAAATAATTAACAATCGCTAATCAATCAGTAAGCACTAACCAGGACTGTCTGCACAAACCAAAACATATGTTCATTCTTCTCAAACATCTGTAGAACTTCTTTCATGGAGATAGATCAGTGTACAAAAAGGGAAATTAAAACTCACTAAATCCTTTATTACGTGGCTTACAAACACACAGAGAATAGGTGTCAGTAAAAATATGGGAAGACAAATACAGCTACATTTAAATGGGTGTTGAAATCATTATAATGTATACCTCCTCTAACCCCACAGGCAGGCAAGATAATTTGCATTTGAATTCATCTGCTTTTCCAATCAGTGTAAGAAATCTTCCTTTCTCTAAGCACAAAAGCAGAAATACCTCTCACTGGTGGAACTTGATTATTACGACACAGTGATGCCCTTTAATTTTTTTATTTTTATTTTTTTTTTTTTACTAGTTCTAGACCCATAGGAGAACAAACCAAAATGAATATTTTAGTAAAAAATAGTGGTAGCTGCTATAATTTTGGTGATTTTCTGGGTCAGAATACTTCCAGTTTACATGAATCACAGAGCTGAATGAGCAAAATAAAATGATAAGTAATTCCATCTGAATTTGGGAAGAATAATCCAATAGCTCCTCAACATGTGGATGCATTGAAGAGTTTTCTCAGCTTCCCAACCCTGAGAGGCCTTGAGAAGTTGTTGTTATTTGGCTTTCCAGGAGCAGTAACTAGCTACAGAGCATGTTCTCAAATTCCACTCTGTGCTGGAGTTCAGGCTGGCCCCCTCACTACCTGTGGTCAGTGGAGCAGAGAGCTTGTGTACCCACCTGGCAGTTAGGCCTTTTTTACCCTTCTGGGTTATATGTCTTCAAGGCTATAAGGAGAGCTGTGGTCCGTGGGTCTGGTTAGAAACTCTAGCCCTTCATAAACTTCCCTCAGTCCTACAGTGACTCTAGTGAAGTACATGGGAAAGAAGTAGAAGGGCATAGAACATCCTGACCTTTTTGGTTTCTTAATTTGTTTGTTTTTTTGTGGGGGATTGGGGTGGTGATGTCACAGATGTTTTTTCATATTTGAAAGATTCATGTCAGAGAAGTCGTCAGACATTTTCTGGATGGTTCTTTATTGCCAGCAAGTTTAAATTTTTTTTTCTTAATTCTGCTACCTCTTCCTATTCTCTTTCTTAGATATCATCCGAATCTCTTAGTTTCCAAGGAATCATATTGGTCGTTGATGCTTGGAAGATCTTGTCTATGATGGAGATCCTGTCCAGTGGCTGTTAAACCACAGCATCCATCCAAAGAGAAGCCCTCCCGTGTGCTAAAGGCTTTGTGAACCCTCAAATATTCCTTTAGTGCTTTTGTAAAGGCATGATATCTGTTCCACGAAGGAGGCTGTGACTCTACTAGGAAGTCAAGGCACTTGGTTGAAATTTGTGCTGACTCACTCTCATTTGATAAAACAAACAATGACTTGTTCCCAGGGCAATCTTCTCCAAGTTGGAAATCCAAGAAATGAAGCACTGATAATTTAAAACAGTGTTATAAGTATTTACAGAACACAAGTCCTCTAAGATGCTTCCCCAGTCATTGTATCATTCTGTTTGTGCTGCTATAACAAAATACCACAGACTGGGTAATTTATAAATAATAGAAATTTATTTCTCACAGTTCTGAAGGCTGGGAAGTCCAGGCTCAAGGTAATGGTAGGTTTGGTGTCTGGTGAGGTCTGCTCTCTTGCTTCCAAGATGGCACTCTGTTGCTGCATCCTGAGGAGGGGACAAACACTGTGTCCTCAAATGGCAGAAAGGCAAAAAGGACATTCCCTTCAACCTCAAACTCTTTTGTGAGGGTTCTAATCCCACTCATGAGGGCAGAGCCTTCATGACTTAATTCAGAAAGGCCACATTTCTTAACATTGTTGTAACGGAAATTAAGTTTCAGCATGAATTTTGGAGGGGAACCACCCTTCATATTACCGCAGTTATGTATGTTTGGGAAATTCTACTCACCGCAACCACCTCTGGGAAATTTATAATGCAGGTCATATAATAAATGCTCTGAGAAATCCTGCAATTAAAAGAAATCTTTTTGTGGTTAACCCAGCATTTCTAAAATTTATTCTACCACTGAATCCTTGTTTTGTATATCACTTAGTAACATCCCCGAAGACATTTCTGGAAGTGTTTTAAAAAAAAACGCTGGGGAGTGTTGGTCTAAAATTCTCTTTTTTTGTATCTCTGCCAGGTTTTTGTATCAGGATGATGCTGGCCTCATAAAATGAGTTAGGGAGGATTTCCTCTTTTTCTATTGATTAGAATAGTTTCAGAAGGAATGGTACCAGCTCCTCTTTGCACCTCTGGTAAAATTCAGCTGTGAATCTGTCTGGTCCTGGACTTTTTTTGGTTGGTAGGCTATTAATTATTGCCTCAATTTCAGAGTCTGTTATTGGTCTATCCAAGGATTCAACTTCTTCCTGGTTTAGTCTGGGGAGGGTGTATGTGTCCAGGAATTTATCCATTTCTTCTAGATTTTCTGGTTTATTTGCATAGAGGTGTTTATAGTATTTTCTGATGGTAGGTTGTATTTCTGTGGGATTGGTGGTGATATCCCCTTTATCATTTTTTATTGCATCTATTTGATTCTTCTCTCTTTTCTTGTTAGTCTTGCTAGGGGTCTATCAATTTTGTTGATCCTTTCAAAAAACCAGCTCCTGGATTCATTGATTTTTTTGAAGGGTTTTGTGTATCTCTATCTCCTTCAGTTCTGCTCTGACCTTAGTTATTTCTTACCTTCTTCTAGCTTTTGAATGTGTTTGCTCTTGCTTCTCTAGTTCTTTTAATTGTGATGTTAGGGTGTCAGTTTTAGATCTTTCTTGCTTTCTCTTGTGGGCATTTAGTGCTATAAATTTCCCTCTACACACTGCTTTAAATGTGTCCCAGAAATTCTAGTATGTTGTGTCTTTGTTCTCATTGATTTCCAAGAACATCTTTATTTCTGCCTTCATTTCATTATGTACCCAGTAGTCATTCAGGAGCAGGTTGTTCAGTTTCCATGTAGTTGAGCGGTTTTGAGTGAGTTTCTGAATCCTGAGTTCTAGTTTGATTGCACTGTGGTCTGAGAGACAGTTTGTTATCATTTCTGTTCTTTTACATTTGCTGAGGGGTGCTTTACTTCCAACTATGTTGTCAATTTTGGAATAAGTGCGATGTGGTGCTGAGAAGAATGTATATTCTGTTGATTTGGGGTGGAGAGTTCCGCAGATGTCTATTAGGTCTACTTGGTGCAGAGCTGAGTTCAATTCCTGGATATCCTTGTTAATTTTCTGTCTCATTGATCTGTCTAATGTTGACAGTGGGGTGTTAAAGTCTCCCCTTATTAATCTGGGTCCTCCTGTATTGGGTGCATATATCAGAGACTAGGATTGCAATCCCTGCTTTTTTGTTTTCCATTTGCTTGGTAGATCTTCCTCCATCCCTTTATTTTGAGCCTATCTGTGTCTCTGCACGTGACATGGGTCTCCTGAACACAGCACACTGATGGGTCTTGACTCTTTATCCAATTTGCCAGTCTGTGTCTTTTAATTGGAGCATTTAGCCCATTTACATCTAAGGTTAATATTGTTATGTGTGAATTTGGTCCTGTCATTATGATGTTAGCTGGTTATTTTGCTTGTTAGTTGATGCAGTTTCTTCGTAGCATCGATGGTCTTTACAATTTGGCATGTTTTTGCAGTGGCTAGTACCAGTTGTTCCTTTCCATGTTTAGTGCTTCCTTCAGGAGCTCTTGTAAGGCAGGCCTGGTGGTGACAAAATCTCTCAGCATTTGTTTGTCTGTAAAGGATTCTATTTCTCCCTCACTTATGAAGCTTAGTTTGGCTGGATATGAAATTCTGGGTTGAAAATTCTTTTAAGAATATTGAATATTGGCCCCCACTTTCATCTGGTTTGTAGAGTTTCTGCTGAGAGATCTGCTGTTAGTCTAATGGACTTCCCTTTGTGGGTAACCCGATCTTTCCCTCTGGCTGTCTTTAACATTTTTTCCTTCATTTCAACTTTGGTGAATCTGACAATTATGTGACTTGGAGTTGCTCTTCTTGAGGAGTATCTCTGGGGCATTCTCTGTATTTCTTGAATTTGAATGTTGGCCTGCCTTGCTAGGTTAGGGAAGTTCTCCTGCCTTGCTAGCTTGGGGAAGTTCTCCTGGATAATATCCTGAAGTGTGTTTTCCGACTTGGTTCCATTCTCCCCATCACTTTCAGGTACACCAATCAGATGTAGATTTGGTCTTTTCACATAATCCCATGTTTCTTGGAAGCTTTGTTTCTTTTTACTCTTTTTTCTCTAAACTTGTCTTCTCACTTCATTTCATTCATTTGATCTTCAATCACTGATACCCTTTCTTCCACTTGATCGAATTGGCTACTGAAGTTTGTGCATGTGTCAAGTAGTTCTTATGCCATGGTTTTCATCTCCGTAAGGTAATTTAAGGTCTTCTCTATGCTGTTTATTCTAGTTAGCCATTCGTCTAATCTTTTTTCAAGGTTTTTAGCTCTTTGCGATGGGGTCAAACATCCTCGTTTAACTTGGAGAAGTTTGTTATTACCAATCATCTGAAGCCTTCTTCTCTCAACTCACATCGATGCAAAAATCTTCAATAAAATACTGTCAAACCAAATCCAGCAGTACATCAAAAAGCTTATCCACCATAATCAAGTTGGCTTCATCCCTGGGATGCAAGGCTGGTTCAACATATGCAAATCGATAAACGTAATCCATCATATCAACAGAACCAAACTATTGATTATCTCAATAGATGCAGAAAAGGCCTTCGACAAAATTCAACACCACTTCATGCTAAAAACTCTCAATAAACTAGATATTGACGGACTGTATCTCAAAATAATAAGAGCTATTTATGACAAACCCACAGCCAATATCATACTAAATGGGCAAAAGCTGTTAGCATTCCCTTTGAAAACTGGCACAAGACAAGGATGCCCTCCCTCACCACTACTATTCAACATAGTATTGGAAGTTCTGGCCAGGGAAATCAGGCAAGAGAAAGAACTAAAGCATATTTAAATAGGAAGACAGGAAGTCAAACTGTCTCTGTTTGCAGATGATATGATTGTATATTTGGAAAACCCCATCGTCTCAGCCCAAAATCTCCTTAAGCTGATAAGCAACTTCAGCAAAGTCTCAGGATACAAAATCAATGTGCAAAAATCACAAGCTTTCCTGTACACCAATAATAGACAAACAGAGAGCCAAATCATGAGTGAACTCCCATTCACAATTGCTTCAAAGAGAATGAAATATCTAGGAATCCAACTTACAAGGGATGTGAAGGACCTCTTCAAGGAGAACTACAAACCACTGCTCAACGAAATAAAAGAAGACACAAACAAATGGAAGAACATTCCATGCTCATGGATAGGAAGAATTAATATCGTGAAAATGACCATACTGCCCAAAGTAATTTATAGATTCAATACCATCCCCATCAAGCTACCAATGACTTTCTTCACAAAATTGGAAAAAAACTACTTTAAAGTTCATATGGAACCAAAAAAGAGCCCACATTGCCAAGACAATCCTAAGCCAAAAGAACAAAGCTGGAGGCATCACACTACCTGACTTCAAGCCATACTACAAGGCTACAGTAACCAAAACAGCATGGTACTGGTACCAAAACAGAGATATAGATCAATGGAACAGAACAGAGCCCTCAGAAATGACACACTTCTACAACCATCTGATCTTTGACAAACCTGACAAAAACAAGAAATGGGGAAAGGATTCCCTATTTAATAAATGGTGCTGGGAAAACTGGCTAGCCATATGTAGAAAGCTGAAACTGGATCCCTTCCTTACACCTTATACAAAAATTAATTCACGATTGATTAAAGACTTAAAAGTTAGACCTAAAACCATAAAAACCCTAGAAGAAAACCTAGGCAATACCATTCAGGCCATAGGCATGGGCAAGGACTTCATGACTAAAACACCAAAGGCAATGGCAACAAAAGCCAAAATTAACAAATGGGACCTAATTAAACTAAAGAGCTTCTGCACAGCAAAAGAAACTACCATCAGAGTGAATAGGCAACCTACAGAATGGGAGAAAATTTTTACAATCTACCCATCTGACAAAGGGCTAATATCCAGAATCTACAAAGAATTTAAACAAATTTACAAGAAAAAATCAAACAACCCCATCAAAACGTAGGCGAAGGATATGAACAGATACTTCTCAAAAGAAGACATTTATGCAGTCAACAGACACATGAAAAAATGCTCCTCATCACTGGTCATCAGAGAAATGCAAATCAAAACCACAATGAGATACCATCTCACACCAGTTAGAATGGCAATCATTAAAAAGTCAAGAAACAACAGGTGCTAGAGAGGATGTGGAGAAATAGGGACACTTTTACACTGTTGGTGGGACTGTAAACTAGTTCAACCATTGTGGAAGACACTGTGGCAATTCCTCAAGGATCTAGAACTAGAAATACCATTTGACCCAGTGATCCCATTACTGGGTATATACCCAAAGAATTATAAATCATACTGCTATAAAGACACATGCACACGTATGTTTATTGCAGCACTATTCACAATAGCAAAGACTTGGAACCAACCCAAATGTCCATCAATGATAGACTGGATTAAGAAAATGTGGCACATAGACACCATGGAATACTATGCAGCCATAAAGAAGGATGAGTTCATGTCCTTTGTAGGGACATGGGTGAAGCTGGAAACCATCATTCTGAGCAAACTATCACAAGGAAAGAAAACCAAACACCACATGTTCTCACTCACTGGTGGGAATTGAACAATGAAAACACTTGGACACAGGGTAGGGAACATCACACACTGGGGCCTGTTGTGGGGTGGGGGGAGTGGGGAGGGATAGCATTAGGAGATATTCCTAATGTAAATGACAAGTTAATGGGTACAACACACCAACATGGCACATGTATACATATGTAACAAAACTTTACATTGTGCACATGTACCCTAGAACTTAAAGTATAATAATTTAAAAACAAAAACTGGTGGGGAGTGAAGGAAGAGATTCATATCATAGAAAAATGGTATGGAAAGTATTTTTCTTCATGAAAAGAATTCATACAATATCATCTTTGTGGGAATTAGAAACAGTATCCTGCTAGAAGAATCAATTTTTAAAATGTGTCCCTTCCTTGGACTGACAGACCCATATCAGAGAAAATAACTTTGCCAAGGATGTTGGCTAGGGGTTTCAGTCCCACTTTCATCCCCTTGGCCAAACATCTTTGTGCAGGGAACAACACACACCATTGTGCACAGAGGCCCTACTTGATCCCATGCAAATCTGTGACACATTCATTGTTCTTGCCATCACCAAACACAAGGAAACTAGGAGAGTCCATCCCAGTGAAACCGTCACCTCTGCCCAGATTGCAATGATTTTATCAGAACACCGTAAGACTTAGGCATTAAGGAAATCCAGGCTTACACTGGAACTGGTGTGAACATGAAAATTTCCTGACCTGCTTTTAAAGCACCTAACGTAAATGATGTTTGCTTAACAGCTCTTCACAGTCCTCAGCTGTCACATGTATCCCCCCTTTTCTCGGGCATTTGTTCTTCAAAGCAACTCACACAACTCTCTGTGTCTCTTTGGGAGAGCTGTTCCATTCAAGCACCTTGGGATATTGCTAGCGTAGTGCGTCCCATACTCCACCCTCCATAGCACAGAATTATAGCTCAGGACCTAGATGGCGAGCTTTGCCTTGGCCATGTGGTCTACACATGCCATCAGGAGTATCTTTTTTAATGCGTGAAATGTGTTGTTTGTGGGTGGCTGCACATCCCCTTTTGCCAGCTGCTTGCCTCTTTGAGACTGGTATCTCAGCGGTTCAGACAGGCTGGCCCCATAAATCACAGAGAGGAGAAGGGTTAGAGGATAGAAAGAAACAAGACATGTGGCTTATGGAATTTGTCCAGAACCACTCAGATGCCTGCTAGTTACAGTGTTGGAGCTCACTCACTCTCTCTCATATCTACAAGACTAATTTATCCTTCTGTTATTGTTATTATTTGTTCTGGGAAGTTTTTGTTTTACTAGAACATCTAGCACTATAGTTTCACACCCTGGGGTTTCCTGGAATCACTCTCGGGGAGGAGTTCGAACCTTTGCTACTGGAACTCACCTGGACCTGAAATATAGTGAGCTATAATCTCAGCCCATGTCACGTTCTCTTCCTTGTTTCCTTTGCAAAACATCATTACAATCAGTCCCACCGTTTTTCAATGAGAGATGCTGGCACCAAGCCCAGAGAGGGCTGTGCAGGCCTTGTCCTGCCAAGAGTGGAGATAACGTAGGCCTGATACAAAGCCCTCTGACCACACCTCTGGGTAGCTCCTACCCTGAAGCACAGTCTGGCCTCCCGGATGAGGTCAGAGTGCCAAGCCCAGGAGCAGCCTGGGTGTGCACCAGGTCCCACCCTGGGAGCCCTGGTCCTCGTCACATTGTTAACCACGAGACCTACCCGCCTGTCCTAATTTCTACAGGAGAGCCTCAGGGCCCCTTTCAGTTTTGAAAGGCCCTGATGAAATGAAGAATGTGACTCGGGAGTCTCTGGAAGGGCCCCGTCTCCCTTCCCTCTTCTCATGGAGTCTCTCCCTCTCCTTTCTGTCCTTGCTTCAGCTATGTTGTCTGCAGCAGCTGTTTGCAGAAATTCTCTTCCCCAACATCCTCAGAGGCTGGCTCCTTGACCTAAGACTGCAGTGTCAATGTCACCTTTCCTAAAAAGTCTTCCTTCTCTGATCCCCAAGGTGAAAAGGGCCACTGAGCGGCTCCAGCACTTCAGTCCTTTAATTATCTGCATGGCACTAATCACTATCTCAGAGTTTGCTCCTAGGTTTGCCTCTTGGATTTTTACCTGACCTTACCTGCTAGAGGGTGAGCCTGTCTTGTTCACCTAGAATAAACGCCTTGCACTGTGAAAGGAAAATCTTGGGATCCCAAAATCACTAAGCCAAAGGGAAAAGTCAAGCTAGGAACTGCTTAGGGCAAACCTACCTCACATTCTATTCCTAAAAAAGCTACTAAATTTAAAAAATAAAATAAAATAAAATAAATTTTTTAAAAAAGCTACATACCTTCCTCACAAGGAATATCCTTGTGGACAAAGGACAGACAGAACTCAAAGTCATTCCTCTTCTCACCGAGATAAATGCAAATCTGACTGCCTCCTTTGGAGAGGCTAATCAGAACCTCAAAAGAATGCAACCATTTGTCTCTTACCTACCTATGACTTGGAAGCCCCCTCCCCGCTTTGAGTTGCCTCACCTTTCTGGACAGAACCAATGTACTTCTTACATATATCAACTGATGTCTTATATCTCCCTAAAATGTATAAAACCAAGCTGTGCCCCAACCACCTTGAGCACATGTCATTAGGACCTCCCGAGGCTGTGTCATGGGCATGCGTCCTTTGGCAAAATAAACTTCCTAAATTGACTGAGACCTCTCTCTGATATTTGGGGTTCATACCATATAGAAGGTGCTGAATTAACATTTGTTAAAAACATACTGGCCCGACTCCTTACTAGTGTGATCTTGGGAAAGTTAACATTTGTGTCTCAGCTTCTTATCTTAAAAATAGAACTAATTATACTGCCTAATTCCTGGGATTGTTGAGATAATTAGACAAAGTAATTCTTGTGCCATCCTTAGCAGAGTGCCTGCACAAAGTGAGCGCTCAACAAGTATTAGCTATTATCATTAGCAACATGTTAACCCATTCGCACTTGGTCACCTCCCAGTGCTCACTAGTTTCCAGCTTAGCTGGTCCTGAAGGAGTGGAGAGGAGCCCAGAGCATGGGGAAGGCCAGGCCTTTGAAGGCACCACAGGGAAGTGCGGAAGAAAGAAATGCACCAAAAAGGAATGCCTCCTATTTCTCATATAAGGACTACTCCTTTCAAAAGGGTTCTTTCTTTCCCCCTTTTCCTTCCCCCCCGTCCCTGCCAACACCACACAACTGAAACTGGCCCTACACTTGTTACAAGCAGCAGGGGCCAAAGGTCAGTGACACTCTAGAGACACGTGGCTCAGCCCTCCAGCTGGGCTGGGGACAAGTGACTGTTCTTCCTAGCTGTGTCACCTAAAAGTAGGGCAGACAAAGATGTCTGATAAGTCACATGATTCAACCTCAGCTATGACAGGAAGAGGAGGAAGGTCAGTTGGCTTCAGTTGTAACCATGGTCCAATATGGGCTCAAACCCATGACATGGTTAATATGTCCTGCACCAGGCACACAAGGCCATTTTGCCTGAGGATTTGGCATTTACTAGGAGATGGTTTATGTAGCTACCCAAAGGGAATAAAGAGACTGATTTTCACAAGGAAAAGAGACCCGGTGCTCTTCTAGAGCAGAGACTATCTCTTGATCATACCTTCCCTCTGCCCACGGTCCACCCCTACAGAGTGGGCACTGCCAGCTCCTCATTTTCCCAAACCAGCCAGTTGCTTTTAGCCCCCAATCAGGATCATGTGGATGTTCTTAAACGCTGATCCACAGTCACCACCTGGTGTGTCAATGACCAGGTGGGGGTCATCTCATGGCCACTGACCACTGAGCTCTCCCTCTTTATTACCACCCAGGCAGGTGCTGGGCTTAGTAATGATGCAGTCTCTCTGGGTCAGTCTGGTATCTCCATCAAGTTGTGAATCTTACTTTGTCCACATTGTGATGCCTCCTGCCCTGGAAAAGATAAATCCCAGCTGGGCAAACATCCATCTACCTAACAACAGAGAGAGGAGAAGACTGCAGACCTCAAGAAGTTCTTGGCAGCTTGGCCCTGCAGAAGACACAGAGGTTTGTCAGGTCTTAGTTTAGGTTCCTCCATAAACCAACCCTGAGACCAGGATTTAGGTGCAAGTGTTTCTGTGGAGGTGACCAGAATGCACAATGACTGAGCTGGAAGTTGAGATAGGGAAAGGAAGTGAGCCAATTAAGGAGTATAAATGAGAAACTTGCAATTGCAGACAGCCAGGACTCAGTCCTACTGGGACCCTCTTAAGGACTGTGCAGCACACACCTCAGAATTGATCACTGTGTCCCTTATTGGCTGAGCAAGGCTCCTGGAGTATTGATTCCCCAGCACTTCAAGTCTGTTCCCAGGAAGCACAGCCAGAGAATATTCTCATCCAGGGAGCCGAGGAAGCCATTGTGCTTGTACAGGAGCTGTCTATGAATGATGTCCACCATAGACTAAGGGGACTTGGGCCGGGCCCCAACAACTCCTGCTACATCTAATGACAGAAATGAGCTTGTTAGAACAGTGCCCCATGGGTAGAGGTGTTTTAGAATATCTCAGATTTTTGTTAACTTCCTAGAAACCCTCTCAAAAAATCCTTAAACAGACACAGTTACATAAATGAGCCTCTTTATGATTTCTTTGAAAGAATGATTCATGTGCATGAAACAAAGCCTTCCCCACTTGTGGCTTGGGTTTTGCCCTTCCTGGAATCTTAATCCAGGGCCTCCAAAGCTTTGAATAGGAAGTTCAGACACTGGGAGGAGGTCAGATCTCACCATTTTTCCATGGAGACCAAGCAGGAAAAGAGACAGAGTAGTCTGTTTTACAGTGCTTTGAAGTTCAGATGAAAAGCCCAGCAGGGAGGCACACACACCCTTCCCCAAAGTATGGGTGTGCGGTGGGGAGCTCAGGAACTGGTAGAATAAACTGGATTCTACTGAGAAAATATAATCTCTCCCCCCAGGTGCCCGTCCACCACCCATCTAGACATGCCTACTTTTGAAAGCCCTGGGCAGAACAGGCTTACTTTGAACAACAGAACCATATCAGGGAAAATTTCCTGGAATTCAGACATGGAAAAACTCACCCACCTACCACGTGATACCTTGATCCATGGAGCTCCCACTCCCCGCAGGCACTGTTAACCCCTATAGGGCCTTTGGATAATATCCTCATTCAACTAAATGTCACATTGGTCTTTGCCAACAAAGAGGAATTTTCCACATGCTTTGCTGCCTCTGTTACATTCTTGAAAATGGCAGGTGATTCTGCATGGAAAGTTCCAAGAAGGAAGAAAAGTCTCCTTATTCCCGGGCTACAGCCCACATTGAAGGTCCACCATTGACCAAAAAGACGGGAGTAGGTCAAGAAGTTTTCTGCAACTACAGCTTTAGAATAAAAATTGCTGATAAACAGTTCACCCAGGTGATGGTGAGAGGGTCACAAGGCAGACAACAAGGAAGTCAGAGTCCTGTGTTCCTGTTGACTCTTACTGATTTTGTGGCCTTGGATGAATCATTTGACCTATCAAGACCTGTAAATTGATGGGTCACTTAGGAATAGTAAATACAGTCAGCTCTTAGAACACTGCCCTCTACCTAGAACAGAACCTCAGCAACTACAACTGTGCCATAGCCCCTAAAAGAGTCCCTTGCATACCATATAGGCACTTAATATTTGCTGACTGAATGAATGAGAGAATGTGGTAAACGTGTCTACTGCTCTGACTCCTGCACCCAGGGCAGACATTACTAATCAAATGTGACTGTTTTTCATGCAAAAAGTAGATGCAGTGTCAGAATTCTGCTTAACATAATTCTCCAGACAGGCACAACCAATCTATTAGAGATCACATGTGAAATGTTATCTATTTGCCATTCCTGAATGAGCGCTAGTATTTTTCCACATTCAACTTTCCTAGTAAGGGAAATACTAAAAGATAGATGGATTGTCACTCAGAGAAAATAAACACGATTGAATATTTTGATCTTGTTTGTCTGCATAAGAATAGATATTTTTTCAACCTGACTAGTGCAGGAAATGCATTTGTTCAGTGAAGACTCCATAGTATCAGGCTACCTGGAGTTCTTGCAGCCAAACCCACATTCCTAGAGCCCTGTGGGAGCCATTCAATTTCTCACCCCAATCATGTAGAAGAAAACTAGCTCCAAGGCATATCCCCATCCTGGCAATTAGACACCTCTGGTCAGTGTTAACTCTAGGAGGGTCTAATGTCTGGGATCTGGTTTGTCATCTGAGGGCCATACTCCCTACCAAGTTCACATTGGTGAAATATCAAGGACAACAATAAAAGGAAAAAGAACCTACAGAGAGGCAATAGAGAGTGAGATAGGAAGAGGGGATTTTCAACACAGAAATCTTCAATGTTTTTAGCCCTCACTGGCTGAGCTGCCTGGCAATAGTTGGTAGCATTAACCCATTGTCTTTTGTGGAAGGCTGTGTAACAGCTTGATGGGTTCATCTTGCTCTCTGATTAGACAGAGTGAATTTATCAAGACAGGGGAATTGCTATAGAGAAAGAGTTTAATTCATACAGAGCTGGCTGAACAGAAGATTGTAGTTTTATTATTACTCAACTCTGCCTCCCTGAAAATTTAGAGGCTAGGATTTTTTAAAGGCAGTTTGGCAGGCAGGGGCCTAGGGAATGGGAAATACTGATTGGTCAGGTCAGGAATGGAATCACAGGGAGTCAAAGCTGTCCTCTTGCACTGAGTTGGTTCCCAGGTGGGGATCATGAGATGAGATGAGCCAGTTTACTGGTGTGGGTGGCACCAGCTGATCCATCAAAATATAGAGTCTGAAAAATATCTCAAACACCAGTCTTTTCGATAGTGATGTCATCTCTAGGAGCAACTGGGGTGATTAGTGATCTTGTGGCCTGTAGCTACATGACTCCTGAACCATAATCTCTAATCTTGTCACTAATTTTTGGTTTTACAAAGGCAACCTGGTCCCCAAGTGATATGGTTAGGCTTTGAGTCCCCACCCAAATCTCATCTGAATTGTAATCCCCAGGTGTTGAGGGAGAGACCTGGTGGGAGGTAATTGGATCATGGGGGTGGTTTCCTCTGTGGTGTTCTCATGACAAGGAGTTCTCACAAGATCTCGTGGTTTTATAAATTGCAGTTTCCCCTGGGTTTTTCACTCTCTCACCTGCCGCCATGTAAGACGTGCCTGCTTTTCCCTTTTGCCATGATTGTAAGTTTCCTGAGGCCTCTCCAGCCATGCAGAACTGTGAGTCAATTAAACTGCTTTCCTTTATAAATTACCCAGTCTCAGGTAGTATCTTTATAGCACTGTGAAAACGAACTAATACACCAAGCAAGGAGAGAGTTTGTTTGCGGAGAGTCTGTTATCATCTTTGTTTCAAAGTTAAACTATAA
Organism: Pongo pygmaeus; assembly: GCF_028885625.2. Lineage (NCBI taxonomy): Eukaryota > Metazoa > Chordata > Mammalia > Primates > Hominidae > Pongo > Pongo pygmaeus. The sequence continues at coordinate 54,474,094 of NC_072388.2, read as the reverse complement.
ACTAAATTCCTTCCAAAGTTAGCTTGGCCTACCCAAGGAATAAACAAAGGCAGCTTGGAGTTTAAAGGCAAGATGGAGTCAGTTAGGTCAGATCTCTTTCACTGTCTTAATTTTCTCACTATTACAATCTTTACAAAGGAGGTTTCAGCTGAATGACTATCTTAGGCACAAATATTAAAGCCCACCAAATGGCTTTTGGAACATCATCAAAAGAAAAGTATGAAGTTGCCAGTCTTCACATTTGAACAGAGCTGTGAATATCTTGGGGATAGCTGATGACTCATGCTCCTCTGCACGGTGCTCACCTAAGCAAGCTACAACCACCTGAGGGGTTCTTCCTGCCTGCTGCACAAACAAAATCAACTTACCAAGACCATGGCATTGCAGTAGAGAAAGAGTTCAATTGATATGAGACGACGGTTATTACTCAAATCAATCTCCCCAAATGCTCATAGGTTAGGGTTTTTTTCAAAGATAATTTGGTGTACAAGGGGCTAGGGTAGGGGGCATGCTGATTGGCTGGGTCAGAGAGGAACTCATAAGAACTGAAGCTGTCCTATTGTGGCTGAGTCAGTTCCCGGGTGGGGGCCACAGGACTGGTCGGCAGGTCCAGGTGGGGCCATCCCATTGTTACAAATGCAAAAACCTGAAAAGACATCTCAAAAGGCTAGTCCTAGTTTCTACAATAGTGATGTTATCTGCAAGAGTAATTGGGGAAGTTGCAAATCTTACAAGCTGCACAATAATTGCTGGTAAATCTAGCCCTTCTCATCCCCCTACCTTGGTGGCCCTTTCATTGGTTTTACAAGAACAGTTTAGTTTTGGGGAAGGGCTATTATCATTTAAACTATAAATTTCTCCCAAAGTCAGCTTGGCCCACACCCAGGAATGAGCAAAGACAACCACCCTGTAAGGCTAGAAACAAGATGGAATGAGCCATGTCAGATTTCTCTCACTATCATAATTTTGCAAAGGCAGTTTCAAAGCTATGGCCGGGCTCTTCTCTCCCATTCTTTGTTGCAATCAGCACCACGGTCTTGCCTGGTCACTTGCCTGACATCTGCACTGATTGCCATAAGCTAAATTAACTGTCTGCTTTTCTGTATGAGGAGAACAAATGAAGTGGATCACTGTGCCCCCACATATGCAAAACACTGAGGAACAGATATTTTCTCTGCCCAAAACATCAGTTTTCAATATGTTAATCTACTGTTCATTGTCTTCCAGGCTTGAATCTGAGGAAATAAATCTAGAAATCTCTGGGCAAGAAAAGAAATAGAATAGGTTTGAATCCTTAGCAAGTGGCTTTAGTTGGGGGTAAAGGACAATAGTTTATTTGCCCCAGTAATTGCCAGAGCATGTTACTCATGCTGGTTTCAATTAAAATCCCAAGGGCAGTGAGTTAGTAAATTAGAGGATTTAACAAAAGCCTCAGGAACTAAGAATCAGAGGAGTTATTATGGAAGGAAGGGCAGGGGGCCTTCAGTTAATAGCTCCCCCAGTGCTGAAAGGCCACACCCTCAAGAACCGCCCTTCTGGGGAGAGATCCAGGGCAATTCACCATGCCCTATCAGTTTAATGTAGAACCACACTGTCTTGACTAACGTAAAGTTTCCCCTGAAAGGAAACATATGAGATAAAATGCTAACTTGTCCAGCTTGTTTAAGTACAGATAGTCCTAACAAAAGAAAACTCTTGGTTAGCACCATTTTGAGCACATTTTTCTCCTATATATGGCAGACAGAGCTTACTGCCCACCAAAGATTTTGTTCCCCTCTGTAATGCAGGTCTTTTCTTGGAAAGCAGCTGCCCAGCCAGAGTCTACTCAGTGACTGAAAAGTCACAGAACTTGTCATAAAGGCAGAGGGTCTTCAATTAATGCTCACTCAGTTCAAGAATTGCTCCTGTTGCAAAAGGGAGCCCATAGAGAAATGTGAATGGAACAGATGTGGTTAAAACGTAGATATGAGGCCAGGCGTGGTGACACCCAGTGCTGTGGGAGGCTGAGATGGGAGGATTGCTTGAAGCCAGGAGTTTGAAACCAGCCTCAGCAACATAGGGAGACCCAATCTCTACAAAACATAAAATAAAAAATGAGTCCAGCTAGGTGGTACACACCTGTTGCCCTGGCTACTCAGGAGGCTAAGGCAAAAGGATCACTTGAGCCCAGGAATTCAAGACTACAGTGAGCCATGATTGCACCATTGCGCTCCAGCCTGGGCAACAAAGCGAGACTCTGTCTCTAAAAATAAATAAATAATTATTTAAATACTTTTTAGAAGTAGGTATGCCTTCTCTCCTTCCTTGCTGCTCCCTATTTGCTGGCTGGTATTGTTGACAGGGAAATATTGAAAGTCATATGTTGAAGACAGCACTGTCAACCTGGATCTCTGAATGATTACCTGAAGTAGAGCTGCCTCACTTCCAGCCAAACAAGAAACTCCTGCATTTGACTGTTATGTGAGAAATACAGTGTTTGTATGAAATCACTGGGGTTTGTTATAGAATGTATGTTGCTCTAACCAAGCCACTGTCCTTAACCAGATTATTCTCACAGCAAACAATAGCACACGTCCACCTCCACGTTCCATCCTACAGTCTCTAAACAGCCTCAGCATTCAAAATCATTTCCATAATCACCTCAATCAATATTTGTTTTTGCTCTCAGAAACTCATTCCATCTTTAACCTGCCACCCCAAAGGGGATGGGCCAGCCCACCAGAGGACTGGAGGCTTCCTTAGTTTGGGTTTACATAGCTTCTGTGTATGAGGCTGCCAACTTACCAAACACCTTTGCCTTCCTCTTTATCACGCATCCTGTAATCCTTAGACCTTAGTTATGTGATTCTAACCTTGTCAAATATGCATAAACTCAGTTCTTCCAGGGTGCAAGTCATAACGTCTGATGCTTTCTGAATAATCTGAACGTGCTGTCTCCAATACTAGTGCACATATGGTAAAAATACATACATATAGCTCCAAAACAGGCTTACTGTGGGATCTTAACCACCTCTTCACCTCTACTCTAAATCCCTGTGCAGATTTTCAACCCTAGCTTCAAGCTCATAATTTTGTGTGTTACATGCTGAGCTCTCAGAAGTCAGAAGCCCCAGCAGAAGTTTCATGCTGTGAAAATTCATGTGAGGAAACCCCTTTCTTTCTAAGCAGTTGTGTCTAGTAGCTGCCTACAAGCTCTGCTAAGCAGTGATGGTTTAATTATCCCACAAAGGCAGCGGTATGCTGGGGCACCATTTGCACATCTTGAGAGAGCTGGCTGTGCCCATCTCCTCCCAACTCTGTGTTCAGTAATATCACATCGGTAGCTTGAAATCAGCCATGGTGGGAATATTTACACCATGAAAATTGGCGCATGCTACAAATCAGGAATATATATATCCCTCAGAGAACTGACTGTGAAGCATCTGCCAGTGCACCGCTTTGTGTGAGGGAAAGGCTGCAGAGCCACCCGGCCAACAGGAAGCCGTGGAGGAGTCTGTCTGCACTTAATAGTCGTAGAGCCTGTGCTCTGGATATTATGAGAAGGAAGAGCAAGAGACAAGGACTTTCTGTGACAACTAATGAACATAAGCATGCCGAACTGCTGCAGAAAAACAGGCTTCAAGAGGTGATGTGTTATTTCAGATGCCAGGAAATGGATCCTACTTCAGTGATCAGATTCTAATAACTTGCTTTGCCACTAGCCCACGCGCTTTACAGGTCTTCTAAGGTAGCAGGAGGAAAGGATGGGGACTGAGCTCATTGTCCATCTGTTAAGCTCAGTGGTAGGCTTCACGCATGGGCCAATGCATTTGACCTCCCACGTGACCCTTAGTTGTAGGCATTAGTGTGCTAATTATTCAAAGGAGAGTAATAAGGCCCCAGGAGTCAAGCCAGTAACTTGCCTAATGTCACCTGATGGTAAGGAGTTAAAAATCAGGTGGCCAACAAGCTACCTGATATATCTGCAGAAAGATATTATTAGATTTTATCTGTGGAAAGAAACAACCACCTTTACCTCATGGGAAATTAATGACAAATCTGTGGGTCATTAGTAACAATCTTATTGAGATATAATTCACATACCACAAAATTCATCTTTTTAAAGTATATAATTCAGTGGCATCAGGATTCAGGACATGTTACTGCAAAATATGATGCCTCGGAAATCAGGAAAACCACAGAAACAAGAAGGCCATTTTCAGACCTTCTCCTTCCTTTCTGTGTGACAGCTGGCCAAAAGAGAATTCTTTGACCTGCTTTCCCTGAAAGTAGGTCATAAGACCCACATGTAACAGGTGTCCTGCGCTATGCCCAGAGGAAAGAACAAACAGGCCTTGCTATGTTCCCCTCAGTTTATTACCATTAGGCCACACCTTCTTTTTGACCAATTATACTTCTACATGACTATCCATTCTTCATCAAACCTAAGCACAAAAATAGACACTTTTCCCTGTGTCTTGGGTTCTTCATTTCTGAAGTCTTTCATGTCCCATAAAACTTTGGTTGAATAAATGCTGATATGGTTTGGCTGTGTTCCCACCCAAATCTCATCTTGAATTGTAGCTTCCATAATCTCATGTCAGGGGAGGGACTGAATGGAAAGGAACTGAATCATGGGGCGAGTTTTTCCCATGCTGTTCTCCTGATAGTGAATAAGTCTCATGAGATCTGATGGTTTTATAAAGGGCAGTTCCCCCGCACAAGCTCTCTTGCCTGCTGCCATGTAAGATATGACAGTGCTCCTCCTTCACCTTCTGTCATGATTGTGAGGCCTCCACAGCCATGTGGAACTGTGAGTCCATTAGACCTCTTTTTCTTTATAAATTACCCAGTCTTGGGTATATCTTTATTAGCAGCATGAGAACTAATACAAATGTGTTACCCTTTTCTCTTGTTAATCTGTCTTTTATTATAGGAGTGTCAGTCATGAACCTTGCAATAGATGAAGAAAGTATATTGCTTTTCTCTCCTACAGTGGGTTTTAGTATAGTTACAGAGTGGTGCAACCATTATCACTATCTAATTCTAGAACATTTTTATTATCCCAGAAAAGAAACCCATACCCATTAGCAGCCCCTGGCAACCACTAATCTACTTTCTATCTCTATGAATTGGTGTATTCTGGACATCTCATATAAATGGAATCATATAATATGTGGCCTTTTGTGTCTAGCTTATTTTACATATAATATTGACAAATCTGTTTTAAAGTTCGTGGAGCTCTACAGATGAATTCACAAAGTTAAAAGGCAAACACATGCAGTTTTATTTAAATACCAATAAGCAACAGAGCAAGGCAATGAATGTGAAGTACTAGCATATGTGTTTTTTAATTCAATTTTATAATTTTTGTTGAGTGCCTCTTTATACAACAGACACAAAACAGACAAAATCCCTGTCCTCATAGAACTTATACTAAGGTGGAGAGAAAAGACAAAAAACAAACATAATAAAATAATAATAGCCATTAGAAGGTTTTAATGACTGTGAGGGAGAAAGATGAAGCAAGTGTGGGGTGTTGTGGATGATAGAGGGGACCTTCTGAATGCATTGCTCTTCTCCTCCCCTGCCCCCAGCCTCTCTCTCATAAAGTGTCCATGATTCTGATGCCTGACAGCAGGGGTACTCCTGAGTCCCTGTGCCATTGTCTACCTCTGAAGTTTAGTGGGCATCTTTGCTACCATGAACACTAGACCAGCAGGCAACAGCTCTCAGTCATTATGTGATAGGTTCATCTTCCTCTCCCAGGCCAGAGTCCCTTCCTCTCTGAAATTCTGAGCTGAAAAGCAGAGAGGGAAGAGGTACCTCATCCTTCTCTCCCAGATCTCATCTTTCCCTTCAGACCAGCAGTGAAATTGCTACCCTGCCACTCGCCCCCTACACACAGCCCAGGGTAGAAGTGCCCTGCTCCATCCTCCACCCTCTACACACCTCCTCATTCTGTCCCTGCAGCTATCCCCACATTGACATACATTAAACAATGACCTGCAGGGTTTCTTGACAAACATCTCAAGGTACAATATTTGCCTTGGTCTGAGGCTTCTTGGAGCCTGGTGAGTTTCCCTTAGCCTCCACATCCTGCCATTTCGCAAATTATTGTCAACTTCAGCTCCTCTACCACTGCTGCTGCTGTTAAAAACACCAAATTTTTTTTAAATCCAGCACTTATCCTTATAACTAGAAACATTCCAATGTTTCCTCATAGGTAACTTCACCATCTCTAACACCATCGAGAATTATTACACCATAAAAATCCACACCTATGTGTGTAGATGGTACCAACAGGAAGCCCAATTTTCTTCCACCAAAGTTGTATACATAATTATGGTTTTATGGCTTCTTACTATAAAAGTACTACGTATCATTAGAGAGAAAAACAGAAAATACAAATAAGAAAAAGTAAAATCACCCCGTGTAGTGGATAGTCACTAAGACAGCCCCCAGTGACACTTCTTTCCTAGCATTTATGTCCTTCTGTAAGCTCCTCCCCTTGCCTGGGGCTGGACCTATGACTCACTTCTAATGAACACAATACACAAAAAGCAATGGGTGTCATTTCTAAGATCAGGTGCGCAGAAAAGAGTTAACATAGCAGGCCTGAGACTGTTCTCCTTAGACAGTCCTGCTTACAAGACTGGCCTTTGCATTTCATGAGAAAGGGTTCCCCCCATGCCCTGATAAGAACGACTCACTTTCTGCCTAAGCTGTTTGTGCCAATAATAGCTATGTTGAACATCAGCCTTCCTTCTGGAAATCTAGAATATGGGTATGTGCTAGACATCAGGTGTCAATGTGACTAACCCACAATAAAAACCCTGGGAATTGGGTCTTCCATGAGGTTGTCTAGTGGCAAATATCTCATACGTGTTTCAGCTCACTGCTAGGGGAATGAAGTTTGTCCTTTGTGACTGCACTGTCAGAGGACTTGGAAGCTTGTGCCTGGTTCCCTCTGGTGTTTACCTCATGCACCTTTTTCCTTTGCTGATTTTGCTTAATCTTTTCTTGGTAATAAATCACAGCCATGAGTATGACTATGTGCTGAGTCCTGTGAGTCCTCCTACTGAATCATCAAAGCCAGAGGGGTGAGTTTTGTGGACCCCCAACACATTAGACTACTAAAAAGCCTATGACCTTTCCCTCTCTCTTCCCACCACTTTCTCTCTCACATACACACACAGAACTTGCTGCCATGTTGGAAGTAGCCTTATTGAGAGGCTCACATGGCAAGGAACTAACATCTCTTGCCCATAGCCAACAGCCAGTACCTGAGCCACCGAAGTGTAGAAGGACAGCCTTTCCCAGTTGAGCCTTGAGCCAAGACCCAGATCAAGGGTCTTGACCACCTTGACTGCAGCCTTGTGAGAGGCCCCAAGACAACTAAGCCACACTCACATTCCTGCCCCACACAAACTGTGAAATAATAAATGTTTGTTGTGTTAAGCTGCTAAATTCTAGGATAATTTCTTACACAGGAATAGATAACTAATAAACTCTTCACCTAGAGGTCATTATTGCTTATATTTTAGGGCACATCTCAAGGGTTTTCTACACCCATATATAGGTAGAATAAATGTTCTAGTTGACACTGAATTTCTTTTTTGTTGTTATTAACACTATTGGTAAAAAGCAAAAGCATAGGGGAACGATATAGTATTTTCCTTTATTATCACAAGAAGTTTTGCATTCCAGAATGATAGTTGATATTTCTTTTTGAGTCAGGTTGTCCTTTTGTTTGGGGGAGTAAGAGGTGTGGCGAGAAAAAGATCTCTTTCATGGCCTTTTCTGAACTCCCATTCTGAAATGGGGAGGTTTCACACACTAGGTTAAATCACTCAGCACAATTAATGTGAATGTAACTATCCTTCATGTGGTGGAATTAATTTCTACAAATTATGTGTCCTTTTAGGAAAGCTGTTTTTCCCTCTTTGGGGTCTCAGAGAGATTGGTGGCAAGGACTCCTGGGAAGAGAAAAGCTGAAGGACACTCTGGCAAGAGGTAATAAGCTAGTCCTTGCAAAATGGCCATGGGCTGGATGAAAAGGAAAGAAAGAGCCAGTACAGGACACAGTGGATGAAACTGACACAAGCTTAAGTTTTCTAGGAGTAAATGTATCTCATAATCAATTTTAAGTTTTTCTTTTTTGTTTGCAATTTCCATATACTATACCCAAGCACTCAGCAAAGTTGCATTATACATCACAGCTCAGTCTAACCTGCAGTTGGAGAATTAACCCATTGTCCATGTTTCTGCAAAGCTTCATGAAGAGAGATATTAAGGGAACAAGAGGTGTCCTGCAAAGAAATGAAGCTCCAGGCTGAGGTAATGAAATACAGGGAAGGGGAATCTTCTAGAAGAAAGAATATCGTGCAATCAAACTAGATGTGGAATAGAACCACAGGATATGAATACTAAAAAACAAGTGTAGCCTCTTGTTGCTAGAATAAGCTGGAAAATCAAAGTTGCACACACTTGTTTTTTTGTAAAAAATTACAATCAGGCTGAATGTACTATTTATGGCCTGCTTAATTGACTTAACAACATATTGTATCATTAAAAATTCTGCTACAACTCAGTTTGTACTGGCTGCTAATTATTCTGTTGTACAGAAAAACTATAATTTATTTTACCAATATTCTATTATTGGACATGTAAGTCATTTCTAATTTTCATTGTTATTATAAACAATGCTACAATGAACATCCTTATAGCTAAACCTCTGTTCAAAACTGTAATTATATCTTTAGAATACATTGCTAGAAATGGCATTGTTACATCAAAAAATATGCACTTTTAGTGTTTAAAGAATTTTTCCAAATTTTCTTTCAGAAAAATTATACCAATTCAAACTCCTGCCAACAGGAGACAAGAAGTGCTTTGCCCCACCACTTGGCCAAAACTAGATATTATCTTTTTATCATTCTTACAAAACATGCTTATTCTTATACTTGCTTAAACACACTATAAGATATTTATAATTGAAAATTACTTTTTTGTTTGGTTTGTATGTGTGTTGTCAAGTCCAAAACTCATACCACTCACTGCACAATAGCTAGTAAGTCAAGAGACAAGGTGTTGGGGCAAGCAAAATGACTATTTCAATGGCCAACAAACCAAGAAGATGGCAGACTAGTGTTGTAAAGAACCATCTTTAAAGGCATGAATCTCGGCAAGACACAGTGGCTCACGCCTGTAAACCCAGCACTTTGGGAGCCCAAGGTGGGTGGATCATGAGGTCAGGAGTTTGAGAGCAGCCTGGTCAACATGGTAAAACCCCATCTCTACTAAAAATACAAAAATTAGCTGGGCATGGTGGCACATGCCTGCAATCCCAGCTACTCAGGAGGCTGAGGCAAGAGAATTGCTTAACCTAGGAGGTGGAGGTTGTAGTGAGCTGAGATCGTGCCACTGCACTCCAGCCTGGGCAACAGAGCAAGACTCCGTCTTGAAAAAATAAAAATAAAGGCATGAATCTCAAGCTTGTTTTTATATTGGGGAAAGGGAAACAAGGAGGAGGTTAGGGGTTGAGGTCAGGCAGTGACAAGTGACCGCAGACATCTGGGCATCAGCAGGAGTCCAAAGGGTTGCAAAACATCTTGTCCTTGGTCAGGTCACAAGGCTCCTGTACATTTTTAACATAACATGGTTATTAGTGTGTATACCCTCCTTATCTCCTCAGGGGTTAGTTTTGGGAAGGGACTGTTATCACCTTTGCTTTAAATTAAACTATAAACTAAATTTCTACCATAGTTATCTTGGCCTGCATGCAGAAATGAGAAAAGGCAGTTAGCTTGTGAGGTTAGAAGCAAGACGGAGTCAACTATGTTAGATTTCTCTTCACTGTTACATGTGCAGCTCAACCATAAACAATAAAGGTCATTCTAGGCAGCTCTCCAAAGTAATGCAGCAGGCAAACAAGAAAGTCACAGAACTGGCAGCATCTTGCCACATTCAGCTCCCTTCAGTAGCCCTTTCTGAGGTTAGTACCAACATAGGTAATACTGACTATAAAAGCTCCCTTCTTTTGCATTTAACATTTATAACTTATTCATACCCAGGTTATTTAAAAAAAAAAAAGTTTTTGTTTTGCCTAAAAATGGATATAACATAAGTTTTAGAGAACTGAAAAAGGAAAAGAAAATGCTTTTCTAGCCAAGAAGTGACTTCTGCTATTGGCAGGTAGATAAATTTGTTTTTAAAACAAGGCTTTTGTAACAAAAGAACCAGACGGAAAATCTTCCATTTTTATCTCATTGTCCTTCTGAGATTTGTCCTCTGCTCTTTCGCCATGTTCTATCACTGTAAAAACTTCCCTAATAAGCAGCTTTGGGGAGAAAGCGAGAGATCCTAGATAAGGAACAGTGTCAGAATGGCTGGATTTCATCATTTCCTCGATTACTAATGATCCTCATTCTTTGTACAGGAAATGTAGACTGTGCTCAAGTATAAAAGGTCATTAATATGAGAACATGTAAAAAAAAAAAAAAAAAAAAGGTCAATTCTGTAAAAAATGCATTGAATGGATAAGTGCCTTGTTGGAGTAGAGAAGGGAAGAGGAGGGGTGACAAAGAATGAGGAATAGTCAGGCGCCTCCTCAGGGAGCTTCCAGTCACCCAGCACGAGGTCAGCACACATGCACATACACACACATACACACACACACACACACAAGCCAGCAGCACCTGCCCAAGCGTAGAAGCTGAACACAGGTGTGAGAAACCACGTGAGCAAGAGCAGACAGGAATGAAAGAGTGACTGAGAATAAGGACAGACTCAGGGGAGGTGGCGTTTGATCCCACCTTGGAGAGGAGAGAAAGGTTACAAGAGGAGGAGACTGGAGCTTTGACAGGCAGAGAAAACAACCGAAGCCAAGGAACCAAGTGTGCAAATTGGCTTTAGTCTGTTTCGTGCTGTTATAGCAGACTACCACAGACTGGGTAATTTATAATGAACAGAAATTTATTTCTCACAATGCTAGAGGCTGGGAAGTCCAAGAACAAGCGGCTGCCCTCTGGCAGGGGCTTTCTTTCTGCCTCAAAACATGGTAGAAGTTATCAGGAAAATGAGCCAAACTGTGGCAATGGCATTCACCACATTCACTCTGCCCTCACGGTCAAATCACATCTCATTAAGCCACACCACCCAACACCGCTACATCGGCAGTTTAGTTTCCAACACGCACTTTTTGGGGGATACAGTCAAACCATAGCAGGACATAAGCCGTAGATTTCGCCCATGGATAGAGATAGAGTGGAGGCAAGGTTAAAAAGAAGGTTAGGCGCTGTGACTACCAGCCTGACATGCAGTGCTAAGGAGCATGAACCTGACTCTGTAGACGACTGTTTTCCAAACTTGTGATCACACACTCCATTTATTTAAAAAATCTCTAAACACATAACCCTAATATAGGTATTTGTGTTCATTTACTTAGAAATTATATATCTGATTCACTAATGTGTCATACTATCTTATGAAGGATAAAAATATACATTAACTTAAAAGGAGGATTTTAAGTTTAAATGCCTTGCTGATTGCAATGGCCTCATACTGGCAGAGGCACATCCTCAAAGCACAATGTACATTTACTTAGCAAAACTTTTATTTAACATTTGCATTTCAAACAGTCTTCTTGACAACTTTGAATTTGTTTAGCCAACTGCTTGCATAGATTGTCATTGCTGTCACTTCATAAAGCGGCTGACCAAGGGCTTGAACCAGACTTAACTTCTTGTTTGTTTGTACTTCAACACTAGTATCCTCTTCAGTCCTTGAAGCAATTTTTAAGTCCCTTGTCCATTTTACTAGAGTTTAGTTAAAACTAGATACTAAAAGCTTGTCCCTGGGCTCATGTCCTTTGCAGCATTAGGATGAATTCCACTGGCACCCTCTTTGCACTTTGGTGAAGCTTTGGCTCCTCTGCAGGCTGTGCTCTGTCACCTAAGCTGCAGTGCAATAGCTCACTGCAGGCCTGACCTTCTGGGCTCAAGCAATCCTCTCCCCTCAGCCTGCAAAGTAGCTGGGACTACAGGCATAGGCCACCATGCCCAGCTGATTTCTTTTATCTTTAGTAGAGATGAGGTCTCGCTATGTTGCCCAGGCTGGTCTGGAACTCCTGAGCTCAAACGACCCTTCTGCCTCAGCCTCCCAAAGTGCTGGGACTGCAGGTGTGAGTCACTGCATCCAGCCTCCATCTTTTTTAACATCAGAATATACATAGTTCCAAAATTTCCCTCCTGTCCACCTCTTGCACACTGCCTAATGTGTGTGTCTGCATACTGGAAGCCAGTCACCAGCATAGAGAATGGAAAGCCCTGGTATAATTTGATAGAGAAAATAGCAGCTTCCAATCTGTATTTCAGGAAAGTCTCTGTCATGGATGGACTGGGGCTACCATGGGTAATGTATTTAAGAAATGATCACTTTAGGCTGGGCGCAGTGGCTCACACCTGTAATCCCAGCACTTTGGGAGACTGAGGCGGGTGGATCATGAGGTCAGGAGATCGAGACCATCCTAGCTAACACGGTGAAACCCCGTCTCTACTAAAAACAAATACAAAAAATTAGCCAGGCGTGGAAGCACGCGCCTATAGTCCCAACTACTCAGGAGGCTGAGGCAGGAGAATCGCTTGAACCAGGGAGGCGGAGGTTGCAGTGAGCTGAGATTGCGCCATTGCACTCCAGCCTAGGTGACAGAGCAAGACTCTGTCTTAAAAAAAAAAAAAAAAAGAAAAGAAAAAAAAAGAAATGATCACTTTAACCCAGGCTGGAGACAACAAGGAGTGGAACCTGGGTTGCACACAGGAAGACTGAGAGCTCCAACAGAGTTTTGGAGGAGGAGGAGGTGGAATTAGATTTGAATACTTCCAGAGGAGGCCAGCTTCTCAGCCCACCAGAGTCCGTGTCCCTCCCTACTGTGTCACACCCCCTTTTCATCATTACATTTGTTCTCTGGCCTCTCCAGGCATCAGAGTCAAAGCTCTACACAAGGACAGTGGCTGTGATGGTTAAAGGAAGGGCTGGATGTGAAAATAGCTGATGGAGGAGTCAGAGAGCCTGGCAAGTGATTGTTGAGATGAAAAGAAATAAAAATGCCAAGATCCCCAGCCTGTTACTGAAAGGAAAGTGACTCCATTAGTCCCTTCAGAAGGAGCAGGTTCTGCTTAGAGGATTGGTGTGAAAATAAGGTTATTATTTGAAATATTGAGTTGAAAACATCTGTGGAACATGAACAAAGAAATGTCTTAAAGCCTGTAATCTCAACACTTTGGGAGGCCGAGGCGGGAGGATCATGAGGTCAGGAGATCGAGACCATCTTGGCTAACACAGTGAAACCCCGTCTCTACTAAAAATACAAAAAAAAATTTAATTAACCAGTCATGGTGGTGGGCACCCGTAGTCCCAGCTACTCAGGAGGCTGAGGCAGGAGAATGGCGTGAACCCAGGAGGCGGAGCTTGCAGTGAGCCAAGATCACGCCACTGCACTCCAGCCTGGGCAACAGAGTGAGACTCCGTCTCAAAAAACAAACAAACAAAACGTCTAAAAGGAAAGTGGTAATATAACCTACAGCAGTGTACTGGGTTGAATAAGGTCCCCCCAAAATGGATGTGTAGCTGGCACCTCAGAATGTGATCTTACTTGGAAATGGACTTATCAGACTTATACATCTGATAAGAAGCATTTACAATCTAGTCTCCCTGAAGCCTGCTACCTGGTGGACTTACTTGCATGATAAAACCTTGGTCTCGCAACCCATCATCTTAACCCAGACATTCCTAAGTCTTTACACAATAACTTAACTCTTTCAACCAATCATCAATCAGAAAATCTTTGAATCCACCTATGACCTAGAAGCTTCCAGTTGTGCCCGCTTTCTGGACAAAACCAATGTACATCTTACGTGTATTTGATGTCTCATGTCTCCCTAAAACGTATAAAACCAAGCTGTACCTTGACCACCTTGGACACGTGTTCTCAGGATCTCCTGAGGGCTGTGTTATGAGCCATTTGTCTCTTATATTTGGCTCAGAATACATCTCTTCTACCATTTTACAGAGTTTGACTCTTTTTGTCAACAGAGTGGTGCATCTACAAACCAGAGTGCCAAGAATCGCAGGCAACCAGCAGAAGCTAGAATTTTAGGCAAGGAAAGATCTTCCCCTAGAGCCCTCAGAGGGACCATAGCCGGCCAACACCTTGATTTCAGACTTTTAGCATTCAGAACTGTGGAGAAAACATTTCTGTTGTTGTGAGCCTCCCAGTTTGTGGTACTCTGTTACAGCAGCCTTAGGAAATGAATACAGATTCCCAGTTGGGGTCCCACTTAAGAGCTGAAGCTGTAGAATGTACGCAGTCACCCTGGAAGAAGACCCGTGGGGCGGGGGATCCAAGCCAGAGTTAGGGGAGAAAGAGCCATGTGTGAGAAACAAGACGAGAAACCAGGCTGGACACTGGACAAGGGATCAGGAAACAGCAATGAGCCCTTGGTTTGAGGAGAGCAGGGAGGAAGGAGAGGGTGGCGGGATGGGAAGCAGTGTCGTGAAGTCAACGCAGGAGAATTTTGAACAGAGATGAGGTAGCAAATGGAGACAGATGCTCCCAAAATATAGAATAAGAAATGAGAGAAACTCCTAAGAGGCAGGTGGATGATCAATGCACATTTCATACCACCATATTCCAAAGAAAAGAAACTTCGAATGCCAAAAACGTCAACTGACTCCCTCTATGTCCATTAGAAAGGTGTTAGGCCTAAGATACATTATGTGAAAAAACTAAGCTCCAAGACAATATGGAGAAAATCAAGTAAAATACATCAAACTATTTAAATGTTTATCACTAGGGGAGATTTTCATATTCTGCATCATATGTTTGGATGAAACATATGATCTAAAATGTTTGATTTTTTTTCTTTACAATAAGCAGTTGTTACTTTTAAGCAGAAAAAGAGGAGGACTAAAAAGAGAACCGGATAGAAACCAGCATGTGCAGTCTCATTATAAGATGGCAAACCTCTCCGTGGGTATATGGATAAAAAGAGATCTTAAAGGATGCCAAGATGTTTAAGTGTTTGATCCAGGAAATGTTCTTCTGTGTATTTTCTTTTTTCTGTGTATTTTGTCCTTTTCTCTTTTGTTTTCCTCTTTTAAGTTGAGTACAATATGATTTTCTCCAAAAATAAGGTCATTGGCATTAAACTCTAAAAATAAGGCCCTCTTATTCTCTGGTTATTTTTTTCTTGACCTCGGCCAACATCATCAAATGGATGAACAATTATAAAATTGAAGTTCGTCATTGGTGCTTTTAATACTTTTCCTATGATAAAGCTTTTAATCTATTCCTAAAGGACCCAAGCGAGGCAAACGATCCATCCATGCAACACAAGCACATTCTGGATGCTATCACTCTGGCAAAGTTTATCCTAAAATTATGTGACCTCTAACTGTGCAGGGCAGGCAAAAATGTCCTGGCTCTTACTTTCTTATTCACAGTTCCATTCAGCTCCTCTCTTTCTACACTATTTTGAAGTATTTCACTCCTACCCACTTGAAACATGAGCTAATTTTGTACTAACAACTATATTTTCTGCAGTTTGTTAAGTTTTTCCCTTATTGGCAAATCTTGCACACACACAGATGCATAAACGTCTTTGTTTCTTCAACCACATTCAACTTTTATTATATCCAATTTTCTTTCCAAAAAAAAAAAAGTGCTTAACTAGAGGCAGTCACTACATTTTTATTACTCTTTGGGCTTCTTTTCATGAGCAATTGTGCAAATCTTTCCCAAAGTACTTCTCCCCTCTAAGAGGAGTCCTTACATTCTAGGCAGACACGCTTAGTGAAGGAAGCATGTGGAAAGAAAGGCCGAGCGCTAAGGTTAAGATGTGGTGCAGGAGGGCAGAGAAGCAGAGCTTATAGAGCAGGTTCGGGGTGCAGCTTCACCTGTTTTTCATTATTGCTAAAAACTGTATATTCATTGTAAAAATAAGTATATGCCCTTCTAAGATGTTCTTCTAAAAAGGCAAACATTTAATCTTGTGCCACCTCCTGTAATGCCCTTAGTAGGGAACAACATCATCTCTTGTGGTATTCCTGCCAAAAATGAATAACCTAAATTGAATCAAGAGGAGACATCAGACAAACCCAAACTAGCATTCATCCTACAAAACAGCCAGTTAGTACTCTTCGAAAGCATCAGTCATAAAAAAAACAGAGGGACTGTTCCAGGTTAAAGGATGCCAGGAAAAAAATATGGCAACTAAATGTAATATGGAATCCTGGACCAGAAAAAAGGACATTTGTGGGATAACTGAAGAAATTTGAATGATTTAATTTGAAATCAAATTTTAATTCAATTC
The DNA here is from genome assembly GCF_028885625.2 of Pongo pygmaeus. Lineage (NCBI taxonomy): Eukaryota > Metazoa > Chordata > Mammalia > Primates > Hominidae > Pongo > Pongo pygmaeus. The sequence continues at coordinate 54,457,742 of NC_072388.2, read as the reverse complement.
CACAGAATTAATCTGTAATTTGTTTCATGTTAATGTTAATTTTCTGGTTTTGATCACTGAGCTGGGTTTTTTACTTTTATTTTAGGTTCGGGGGTACATGTGCAGGTTTGTTATATAGGTAAACTCATATCACAGATGTTTGTTGTACAGATTATTTCATCACCTTTGTACTAAGCCTACTATCCAACAGTTATTTTTTTTGCTCCTCTCCAACCTTAAGTAGAGCCCAGTGTCTGTTGTTCCCTTCTTTGTGTTCCTAAGTTCTCATTTAGCTCCCACTTATAAGTGAGAACACACAGTATTTGGTTTACTGTTCCTGCATTAGTTTGCTAAGGACAATGGCCTCCAGCTCCATCCATATTCCTGCAAAAGACATGACCTCATTTTTCCTGGCTGCGTAGTATTGTATGGTGTATATGTACCCTATTTTCTTTACCCAATCTGTCACTGATGGGCATTTATGCTGATTCCACGTCTTTGCTATTGTGAATAGTGCTGCAGTGAACATATGCATGCACATGTCTTTATGGTGGAAAGATTTATATTTCTCTGGGTATATACCCAGTAATGGGATTGCTGGGTCAAATGGTAGTTCTGTTTTTAGCTTTTTGAGGAATCATCATACTGCTTTCCACAATGGTTGAACTAATTTACACTCCTTCCAAGTGTCTAAGTGTTCCCTTTTCTCTGCAACTTTGCCAGCATCTGTTAACTTTTTCGTAACCATTCTGATTGGTGTGAGATGGTATCTCTTTTTGATTTTGATTTGCATTTTTCTAATGATCAGTGATATTGAGTTTTTTCATATGCTTGTTGGCTGCATATGTGTCTTCTTTGGAAAAGTATCTGTTCTTGTCCTTTGCCCACTTTTTAAGGGGGTTGTTTTTCTCTTGTAAATTTGTTTTTAAGTTCCTTATAGTTTCTGGATATTAGACCTTTGTCAGATACGTAATTTGCAAACATTTTCTCTCATTCTGTAGGCTGTTTACTCTGTTGATAGTTTCCTTCGCTGTGCAGCTCTTAAGTTTAATTAGATCCCATTTGTCAATTTTTGCTTTTGATGTCGTCATGAAATTTTTGTCCATTCCTATGTCCAGGATGGTATTGCTTAGGTCGACTTCCAGGATTTTTATAGTTTGTGGTTTTACATTTAAGTATTTAATTCATCTTGAGTAGATTTTTTATATGGTGTAAGGAAGGGATCCAGTTTTGATCTTCTACATATGGCTAGCCAGTTATCCTTGCACCATTTATTGAATAGACAGCCTTTTCCCCATTGCTTGTTTTTGTCAGCTTTGTCAAAGATCAGATGATCATAGATGTGTGGTATTATTTCTGGGCTCTCTGTTCTGTTCAGTTGGTCTAGGTATCTGTTTTGGTACCAGTATCATGCTGTTTTGGTTACTGTAGCCCTGTAGTATAGTTTGAAGTTGGGTAACGTGATGTCTCCAGCTTTGATTTTTTGCTTAGGATTGCCTAGGCTATTCGAGTTTTTTGGTTCCATATGAATTTTAAAATAGTTTTCTTACTAGTTCTGTGAAGAATGTCACTAGCAGTTTGATAGGAATAGCATTGAATCTGTAAATTGCTTTGGGAAGTATGACCACTTTAATATTGACTCTTCCTATCCATGAGCATGGGATGTTTTTCCCTTTGAATCATCTCTGATTTCTTTGAGCAATGGTTTGTAATTCTCATTGTAAATTTCTTTCCTATCAATGTTAGTTTTCTGGTTTTGATCATAGAATTGTTTTCTGAGAGGTTAATATTTGAAGAAGCTGAGCAACATATATAAGTCCTTGCACTATTTTTATAACTTTATATGCCAGAAATGTTTTTAATCTATTTACTTTACAGAATGAAATTATTTCTAAATAAAAAGTGAAAAAAAATTCATGATACAAAGGCTAATTAAATGAGAGAGACTGGCTTCCTTTTCTATTCCCCTTTCTTCCCTCTTCAAGGTACCACCTCTCACTGGCTGCCCAAGCAAGATTCTATGGCTTGGAATAATTCTCACCCACTCGCTCATCAAAGGGCATCTATCTAGAAGCCCTGCTCCTTCAGGGACATCTGAGGTTGATGAGCTGATCCAATAAGCCATCAGAGCTGGAATATTAGTAGTTAACAATGGCTCTCTGCACTCTTTTTAAATAACTTTGCTTTTCAGGCCAAGGTGAAAGCCTCGTGGGAATTTCACACATTTTATAGAAGCAGAGGAGTGCTATTTGAGCAAGGGGTAGATAACACCTACACTCCACTCAGGATTTCCAAGCATAGCCCGAGGCAGAAGTACTCATACTTCACTACAGAATCACCTGGGGAGTTTTAACCTTCTGATTCTAGTGTTCCCCTCCGGCAGATGGAGACAGAAACAACTTGAGTGGGCTCAGGAATCTGTGTTTTTAAAATTCTCCAGAAGATTTTAATGCAATACAAGTAAGAAGACAGGACTACAATTCACAAGAACAGTATATCCTGGGGATTCCTCAGAACAGAACACACTCAAAAAAAAAAAAAAGAAGACGACAAAAACAAAGATAACATGAAACCAGATTCCACAACCATGTTTCAAGTGACCTATGTGAGTCAGGCCCATGAGACACACACTATACCAGTTTCAGTGACGCCTCACAAAATTTAGGGGGGTGGAAGAGAGGGTCCTATGCCCATTTCATAGATGAACAAACTAAGGACTTAATAGATTTCAAAAATTTGTTCAAAGTCTCTACCTTAAAGGATTTTGGGGTTCTGGTTTTTGTTTTTACCTGCCCTGGTAACTCTTCTAAGAATGAGCCAAGAAGAAGACAACCTTCTGAGATACTTTTCCTGCCCTCCAAGGGCTATGGAGAACGTGATAGGGTTGGAGCTGCCCTCTCCTCTTCCCAGAGACACTGCCCCACAATCCCATCAAGTCTGACTGGTACCAACAACTCCAGGGGGCCTGTGCCTTCAGAACTCCATAGGCCTGTGTGGGCACCAGTCTTTACATCCATGTTCCCTCGCCCTCCAGGGGCCCAGGTTGACCTGTCCAAAGCTCTCTCATCATGCTAAATTTTGGTGACAGCATAGGGTGAGCCTGTGGGTTCTACAGCTCAGCAAACCTCCAGCCAACTAGTTTCCCTTCATATGGTTCCCCAGTCTTTACATGTGGCATCCAAGAAGGGAAAGCACCCCCTCTCCCTTGACGAGATGTCAGCCCGTCACCACACATGGCCTGGGAGCTAGGAGGACCCATATGGGCTAGGGAGGGGCCACTGGGAGGGGAATGCGTAGGGGGCAGACCCCATCTAGCTGCTTCTTGATGAGCTTGGCATGGTGTGTTTGATCCAAATCTTGACAGCACATTGGTGGCTGTCATCACTGTGTGGCAGGACTTGCAGTTGAGCTTCTTGTGCCTTGGACTTCTTGTGACTTGGACCTCAGCCTCCATTGAAGACCACAACACAAGTCCCACCTTACAAACAAATGAGGGAATGAATGAGCTTTGGCATCGGAAAAACCTGGGTTCAAATCCTGGCTACTCTACTTCCTGTGTCAGTTGCTTCACTTTTCTAAATATAAATTGTGTTCCTTCTGTTTTGGCTTCTAGGAAACCCTGAGCCAAATATATGGCCACCTCTGACCACTTGACCAGCCCAGCATGGTGTACATTTCTGGGTAGCTTATCACGCCTTCCAAGCATTGCCTTTATCTTCCCTCTCCCCATCAAGCTTGTATTGTTTTCCTTTTGAATCATAAGCACTTTTGTTAAATACCTCAAATCTTTCGAGAACAGCAAGGAGCAAAATAAATAAACTTAACTTCTCTAAGACCATGTTTCTTCATCTGGAATATAATCATTTGTACTTTACAGGATCACAGGGAGTATACATCAAGTCAGCCTGCATAATGTGCCCAGCCGAGGGCCTGGAGCAGGCAGGGAGAGACTCCCTGGGGCTGTCCCACCTCCCCTGTCTCCTTTCATGCCAAACCTAAGGACCTCAAGCCTCAGGTCCCATTTCACAGAGAAACATTCCTCACTGATTGCATTTATCCAGAATAGACCATGGAGGTGTGAGCTTTTTGGACAATACTGGGGGGACTGTTTCCAGGAGAGAGGCACATGGCAGGAGAGAGCAGGAGGAGAGGGCAGTGTGAGCACTGAGGACCCAGGGTGAGCCCCTATATGGGTGCAGAATTTCCCCTGATAAAACTCCCTATTTAATCAGGCTGCAGAAGCAGTCCCAAATCTTACTTCCTCTTATTTATTGATGGGGTTCTCCACCCTGTTTTTAATACTAGTTAACCTTCGTGGCATCAGCTTGTTGGCACAAGGCCCAAATTCCTTCCACTACAGGTCACGAAGCGGATTACCCTGGAATTCTCAGAGTTAGCCCTTGTGTTCTTTCTGGAAGGTGCTTGTATAATGACGTGGAGGGAGGTGGTAAGGGAGAACTTCTGCTTCGTCTTGCTTATAACTAAATTGAGACAGTGCTGACAGGGGACGGTCAGGCAGGAGGGAGTGGAGGAGAGAGAGTGCCACCATTGGTCCTGTGCCTGCAGCATAATTTGGGTGTTGGAAGCTTTCCCTAGATTCCTTTTCTCGTGAAGCTGCACCAAGCCTTGTAATGAAAACATTCCTTCCTGTCCACAGCTCTGACCTAATGAACACCATCCTAAAACACAGTGGCCCAGATGTCATTCATGGGTCTCCAGGAGGCCCTTCCATCACACGCAACCTATCAGTCACCCCAACTCCAGGAAAAGCCTGAATAAACAGGTGAATCAAGCCTCACAGTGACAGGAAAACTTTATGGGTTTTTGTTTCTAACTCATTAGGCACACATTCGTGGAGAGGGCTAGGATAAATTATTCTTTCATTCAGAATCGAACTGAAATCTTTGACTTTGTGATATGATCGTCTCACTCTTTTAATTTAAAAGTACAAACTAAAGGAGGCATCAGTGGTGTGGGCTACAAGGGCCCAGCAAGGCCCCCCAACATGCTATGCAGCTAGAAGTGGTTTCCCCATATATCACAAGGGCCCACCTGGGCTTCATGGTAGAGAACACTCTGCACATTTAAAGAGCTGCCGGCCAGGCACAGTGGCTCACGCCTGTAACCCCAGAACTTTGGGAGGTTGAAGCGGGTGTATCACTTGAGGTCAGGAGTTCGAGACCAGCCTGGCCAACATGGCAAAACCCCTTCTCTACCAAAAATACAAAAAAAAAAAAAATTAGCCAGGTGTGGGCACACCTGTAATCCCAGCTACTCTGGTGAGGCAGGAGAATCGCTTGAACCTGGGAGGTGGAGGTTCCAGTGAGCCACTGGACTGCACTCTAGCCTAGGTGACAGAGTAAGACTCCATATATTAAAAAAAATAAAAAATAAAAATAAAGAGCTATCACTTAATCATGCCAGCAGACTGGGGATTTTACAAGTGTAGAGTCACCTCTGGGTGAACCTAAACTGTCTCAATGAGGAAAGTAAGCCAAAACCAGCTCTAGCCCTAGGACTGGAGGTACATGGTAGAGCTTATAGGGACACACTTGATACAACTGACAGGAGAATTCTTGGGCAGCTGTGGGCTTTAATACCAATGGGCACCCTGGTAACATTATAAAACTGAAGATGGAGCTGGTATGACTTGTGGAGTGAGCAGAGCCCCAAGTGAGAATTATGGCCTGTCCTTCAAAGCCCCCCAGGCAGCAGTGTTATTGCCATTAGCCACGAGGAGCCTGATAGCTGAGGTTTTTTAAAATCACACTCACCTAGGCCTTCCATTAAGCACATAATGTTTTTAGCACTTGGCATTTCTGAAACTGCAAGGCAACTTAACATTTCCAAAGGCCCCACATTCAAGTAGGGAAAACATGAACACTGAAAAGAGCTAGCCACTTGCTGGGTTTATATCACAACCTCCAAGCCCTACCTCTGTGCTTGGAGTATGAGAAGTTATGAGTCTTTGGAGAAATGTGAGAGCAATAAAAATAAGCAAAAAGCAAGCTTATGAGACAGGAAAGACAACCGGCAAGAGTGATGCTGAGTTCCCAGGAAAGGAAGACGAAAGCAGCTCTTTCCATGGAAAGTGCAAGTGCTACCCATTTGAGGAAGAACACCCATGCAGGAAGGGCTGTTAGTCCCAGGCTGGTGGCTGATCAAGTCAGAAAGTCCTTTCAGAAAGACAGACAAACACTTTCTGGAATGGTAAAGCTCAGTCCTCCAGAGTCTACACACTGTGTATGTCACCTTTTCAAGACGCCCATGAGTCCATGGTCAACGACTTTAGCCTAGGGTTCTCTACCCAAAAAAGGAAGTAAACAAAGAAAGCAGAGGGCATAGCAATAGCAATAAACCCAAACATTCATCAATGAATGGATAAACAAAAAATGATACATCCATCCAATGGAATATTATTCATCCATGAAAATGAACTAAGTCCTTACACATGCTATGACATGGATGAACCTTGAAAAAAAGCCTGGCAACTGTAAGAAGCCAAACATTGAAAGCCATAAATTGTATGATTCCACTTATATGAAATATCCAGAATAGGTAAAACCATAGAGACTGAAACTGCATCACTGGTTGCCAGGAGCTAGGGCAGGTGGGGGCAAAGTGGGAGGGACTGTATAATGGGTGTGGGGTTCGTGTTTGGAGTGATGAAAATGTTTTGCGATTAGGTAAAGGTGATGTTTGCAAAACACTGTGAATGTATAAATGCCTCTGAATTGCAAACTTAAAAATGGTTAATGGTATGTTATGTGAATTTCACTTAAAGACATAGCAACACTCCAGTGGGTGCCCCATGTTTGTGTGGCTGGTAGAGGAGATGAGAGAGGCATAAATAAAGCAGGAGCAAATAAAGCAGCTGGTGACACCGAAGTTTATCAAAGGGCAGGGCTGTTGGGAAGGAACAAGCTTGGTGCAAATTTTCCAGGCGCTGCAGTTCAGAAGAGGTCCCTGGGTATATCCCATGAAAAGAGTCCTAGCTGGTCTGCCCTTGCTGTGTGAGGGCATGAGGAAAACATTTTTTCCAAGGCCCAGACCCTTTCTTGGTGTAGATACTTCTTCCATGGCCCAGCCAAAGAAGTGGTGGCCCTGGCATGGCAGTCACCTAGGACATCTTCACTAGACAGAGATCTTTTTTGCATAACATCATGGGAGAAAGAGAAAGACCATGCAGGACCAGGCATGGTGGCTCACACTTGTAATCCCAGCACTTTGGGAGGCTGAGGCGGCTGGATCACCTGAGGTCAAGAGTTTGAGACCAGCCTAGCCAACATGGTGAAACTGCATCCTACTAAAAATAAAAAATTAGCCAGGCATGGTGGCACACGCCTGTAATCTCAGCTACTTGGGAGGCTGAGACAAGAGAATCACTTGAACCTAGGAGGTAGAGTTGGCAGTAAGCCAAGATTATGCCATTGCTCTCCAGCCTGGGTGACAAGAGTGAAACTTGAAAGAGAAGAAAGAGAAGAGAGAAAGAGAAAGAAAAGAAGGATAAAAGGAAAAGGAAGGTAGGCCATGCACAGGCTGGAGCAGCTTCAGATGAATCTCAAAGGAAAGGGGAAAGGAAAAGAAAAGAAAAGGCCATGCACAGGATGGAGCAGCTTCAGATGAATCTCAGCCCCTTCCAAATTCATGATGTGGGGGGCACAGTCATTCCTGGGTAGGGTCTTTTCCCGTACACATAGCACATGACTCAGTGAAGCCAGCCTCCTTCAAGCCCACACCACACATCTTTTTTTTTTTTTTTTTTTTTTTTTGAGACAGAGTCTCACTCTGGAGTGCAATAGCACTCCAGCTCACTGCAGCCTCCACCTCCCAAGCTGAAGTCATCCTCCTGCCTCAGCCTCCCAAGTAGCAGGGACAACAGGTGTGTGCCACCACACCTGGCTAATTTTGGGTTTGTTCTGTTTTTTTTTAATAGAGACAGGGTTTTACCATGTCATCCAGGCTGGCCTCAAACTCCTGGACTCAAGCAATTCACCCACCTTAACCTCCCAAAGTACCAGGATGGCATGCATGAGCCACCATGCCCGGCCCACATCTTCTCTTACTGGGTCAGACACGGTCCACCAGTCAGGTGCCTCCTTCCTACAAACTGCCAACACAGATTGGCACCTGTTTGCCCCACTGATGAGCACTCATCAGAAAGTTCCAGGGAACAGCAGCAAGGACTGAAAAATTATTTTTAAAAGTTAAAAATAATTCTGTTTCAAGGTTCTTTATTGTCTTTATTTGATGCCTCTTAATGAGCTTTATAAAAAAAGATTTTAAGTAGAAAGTATCATGCTCTTATTTTCTTGGAACTATGCTTTCTATTGAAATAAAAAGATGGAGTAAATAGATTCAGCTACTTTAAGAGAATGTTACATAATAACTTTATAGCTCTAAAAGGTATTTAAAATATTTATAAATTTTGACATATACATAGTCCCAAAATGTCTGAAATGAATAAACTGACTTTTCTATGTGTTCTCTATGGCCAAGTCTGGGAATGAGTGTTTAAATAATGAATATAAATGTTTGAAAAATCAATTTTATGACTCCAGTAGACTAAATTTCATAAATGATTAGAGTTACTTAACAATTCTCATGAGTGTGGAGTTTAGTAACTACGCAGTGTTATTGCTTCTTAGATTTCTATCTGAGGGCTTTAATATTATTTGCCAGTCGAGTGGCTGTGGGATTTTTTTATGGCTATTATAGCAAGGAAGTAGGTAGATGCAAAAATGGATGGATTGATGATGATAATGACAGTAATGATATTTTTAATTTTTTATGTTCTCTGAAGTTCCTAGACCTTATCCTTTTCCAATTGATTTTATCACTATTATTATCATCTAACATTTAAAGAGCACAAGTTATCTTTAGACTGAATTAAACAATACATGCAAATAAGAAAGTAGAACAGCTGAGATTGTCATGGTAAAGTTAACCGTGTTGCTTTACCTCATGTGGCAGACAGTTGACTGCTGTTATGGGTTGACACTGCTATGGGTTGAATCGTGTCCCTCAAAAACTCATTTGTTGAAGTTGGGCCAGATGCAGTGGCTCGCACCTGTAATCCCACCATGTTGGGAGGCTGAGATGGGAGGATCGCTTGAGACCAGGAGTTCAAGAACAGCCTGGTCAACGTAGCAATATCCCATCTCTAAATAAATAAATAAACAAACAAACAAGCAAACTCATATGTTGAAGTCCTAGCCCTCAGCTCAAATGTGCCTTTATTTGGAAATAAGTTCATGGCAGATGTAATTATTTAAGATGAGGTCATACTGGAGTAGGGAGGGCCTCTAATCCACTATGACTGGTATCCTTATAATAGGGGGAAATTTGGACACAGCTATGCACACGGGGAAAATGTGTGACGATAAAAGGCAGAGATCAAGGTGACATTCCTACATGACAAAGACTGCCAGCAAACCGCCAGAAGATGGGGGCGGGCATGGAACAGACTTTTTTTTTGAGACAGAGTCCCACTCTGTTGGCCAGGCTGGAGTGCAGCGGCATGATCTTGGCTCACTGCAACCTCCGACTCTCGGGTTCAAGTGATTCTCTTGCCTCAGCCTCCCAAGTAGCTGGGATTTCAGTTGTGCCCCACCACACCCAGTTCATTTTTTTGTATTTTAGTAGAGACAGGGTTTCACCATGTTGGCCAGGCTGGTCTCGAACTCCTAATCTCAGGTGATTCACCCATCTCAGCCTCCCAAAGTGCTGGGATTACAGGCGTGAATCACCACACCCAGCTGGAACAGACTCTCACAACCCTCAGAAGGAACCAACCATGCTGACATCTCGATTCAAATTTCCACCCTCCAGCACTGCAAGACAATAAGTTCCTATTGTGTGAGCCACCTAGCTTGTGGTACTTTGTTACAGCAGCCCTCGCAAACTAATACAGCTTTTTACCAGACAGCCATTCCTCTGTGAGCTACTGCACACATTTATGCTATTATAGAAGTACAACTCTTATTTAATGTAGACACAACAAGATCTGCCTGTTCCAAAATGTTTTCTTTGCTACTTCAGCAGTGGGGAGAGGATGAGGAGGGGTGGTGTTAAGTATTCCCAGCTTCTGAATGTGAAGACGTTTTCCTGCCATGTGCTACTGACCGGGTCTGCTCAGAAGGCCTTGTGCATAGTTACCTCCTATATCACTTTGTCAACATCCCCTTCAGTGTTTAGCTGTTGCTAAAAACTGCCCACCTGATGCATCCCTGGGGTTTTGCTATTTATTTTATTTGCTATTTAGTTTATTTTGTGAGTATATTAGACTGATATCTAATGTTCAGGTGAATGCCAGCTCTAGCTCCGGTGCTCAGGAGGCCTTATATTAGTCAAGATTCTCCAGAGAAACACAACCAGTGAGATATAAAGAGAAATATTATAAGATATTGGCTCATGTAATGATAGAGGCAAAGAAGTCCCACTATCTGTCATTCTTAAGCTGGAGACCTAGTAAAGCCAGTGATGTAATTCTGGTCCAAGTTCAAAGGCCTGAGAGCCAGAGAGCCAATAATGTAAGTCCTGGAATGAGGACAAGAAAAGACAGGTGTCCCAACTTAAGCAGACAGAGGTGAAGTCTCCCTCCCTCCACCTTTTTGTTCTATTTAGGCCCTCAGTGGATTATATAAGGGCCACTCACACTGGGGAGAGCAAGCTATCCTATCACACATTCTATTCCCTTCCGGAAACACTCTGACAGACACATCCAGGATAATGTTTCACCAAACATGTGGGCTCCCAGTGAACCAATGTTATGTGTCAAGTTGACAGGTAAAATTAACTATCCCAGGTCTAGTTTAGTTCAGAAGCTCTTCCAAATCAGACCTAGTTCTAGCCTTCAAGGGGTTTCCATCCACTGAGGGAGAAACATCTATATCATAGGGAGCCTATGTTCTGAATCCTGCACTGTGCCAAGTTTAGATATATCATCTCACTCATACACCTAAGCTCACATAATGAACATCACTCAGTGTCTTGTGTCAAACACACAGCACAGCTGCCTGGAAAGGTCACCTAAACCAGGCACCCTGGTCACTCAGTAACTGTGTGCAACTCCAGAGCAAAACCAGAGGGTCTCATCCAGTCATGCTAGTCTCAGGTGGCTCCAGAGGAACAGCAGAAATCTGATCTGGAGCAAAGTAGACTCCACAGCAGTCTGAAAGCAGAAGGTGGATGGGGGGTGGCACCTGGAGACATTTCCCAAGCAACAACGCGAGAAAGAGGGAGTCATCATGGGGAATCCTCAGAGAAGAACCTGGGCATGAACCAAAATGGGAAGGAGCCTAAGGTGGGTGGGAGAAACTTTTCCTCTGAAGTTCTAAAATGCCATCTTCCCCAGAGCAGTTTTCCCCACAGTGTGTGCAGTCCAAAGGGGCATGTGTATCCAAATGCATCAGGGCATTTGTTAACAATACAGATTCCTGGACCCTCCCTCTGATCTACTGAATCCTAACTCAGGATGCTGGAGCCTAGAATGACTCTGCTAACAATCCATCTTGGTAAACCTCATACAAGCTACATGGAGAACCCCTTCCCCAGATGATGGCGCAAGCACTGGGCCAAACATTCATTGAATAAACATTGACTATACACCCCCATCTGCTAGAACCAGTGCTGGGAAATGAATAAGACAAACCACTCCCATTACCATGTGTAATAAGAGAATCATGAATACATCTATTTCTGGAATATCTTACATTTCCAAGGTCACCAAAGTATCTAAGAAGAACTATTCTGCTAATTATGGCTTAATTGAGAGAAGGAGGAACTGGGAGCCTCACAGGCTCATGTTTGAACATTGAAGAGGTCTGGGCAAATGGTTCTGGAGGGCTATTCTGAGCTTCATTAAAAAGATGCCCCTACTGCAAAGAGTTCTGTCTCTCTTTGTCTTCTGTAAAAGAAAGAAAACAAAGAAATATCAAAGAAATACAACTGGGAAAATAAGACTGTTTTAAAAAGTCATTTGCAGAAATTGACAAAAACAAAAGAAATTCTGTGACTGAGTCTGCCCTTGTATTCTAAATCCCTACCCATTTTTCTTCTGATTTCTTCCTCAAAAGTAATATTGTGAGGACAGAGTCAGCCTTGCTGTAAATGGTTCTTGTGTCAGCCCTGGATAACACACTCCAGCAAACAAGAAGCATTCAGGCAAGCACAAATGAATCCCATGAGGTGGCCTGCACAGTTGGGAACAAGTCTGACTAATCTAGTAAAAAGAAATATCTAACCCAAAACATAAGCATTTAGATATAACTCCATAAAGCCAACACTAATTAATCCTCCTGCTCATATAAAATGGCAAAGGAATTAACAATATTGCCGACTCTCAAAAAGTCTTTTAATTGCCCTGCAATTCTTTCCAAACAGCAGGCATCTGCCCATACGTGGTTGCACATCACACACCAACACAGATCTGCCCATCACACAAAGCACTTGGTGCTCAGCCTCACAATGGTGTTTTGTTGAAGCCTGGTACACATACACCCACAAATTGCTCAGAAGCCAGCAAGGTAAAAGTATCGGTTACCTTTGGAAACAATCAACTACTGAGTGTCTAAAGTACCCCCAGAGCTTTTCAGGTCCCCCTCTGGCATTCCCCTTCCTCGGAAGTTATTGTTGTTTTTCATGCTAGGAAAGGAATTGATTCAGACTAACATTGTGGGCTATGGGCATCTTGCCTTCCATTTAGGAAAGGTCATTAAGTATGTTCTTCATTTAGAATGACTTTCCTTTTGACTCAAAGCCAAAAATGAAAAGCCCTGGAAAGTAGGGTTTCCATCTGAATACAAATTCTAGGATAGAATCCTGGCATTATGGATGGTAAAGCAGGTGAGATGCTCAGCCCTCTGCCCTGAGTACAAAGAGGAGTCTCAAGAAGCCCCCATTCTGGTCCACGACCCCAGCTCAGGCAGAGACCTTCAGGACCTCACTGGAATGTGAGTTCTGAGGGCATTCTGTCTTTAGCCTAGCCTGATTTCGATGCTGGATTTTCCATCTTCCCCACTGGGAGCCTCCACTTCAGATGGTTCTCAACTCCCAGGGATGGAATTATTCTGCTGGAGGACCAGGAGCCAAGCCTTTCTGGGAGGCCCCAGCTGAAAAAGCTCAGACTCATGATACATAAGCTCTGCAAATTGCCAGATTCACTGATAGAATAAACAGTCACAGAGTACCTGCTATCTGTAAGGCAGTGCTGTTCCAGGAGCTCCAGGAGGCATAAATGAATCGAAGATTCTCTTCTCAGGGAGCTTAGAGTGAGAGAAGAGGGGGAAGTGGGCAAAGGGCATGTGAATAAATACATATTATCACCAGGTTGGAAGAAGGACAGTGGCTCTGATGATCTGTGAGCACTCCAAGTTGTTCATTGTTTTGGAAGTTTTCTCAACAGCATGAAGTTTCCAGACTTCTTTCCTGGAACAAAGAACTAATTAAGAGGCCCACAAGACTTTTGGATTCCAAGTTCTGCATTGCTGACTCTGTTTGGAAACATACAGGGCTAAAGTTCACAAAACTTGAATGTCCTGATGCTCCCTCTCTCCAGACCACCAGTGTGGAGTTTCACTGGTTCTCAGGCCATTCTTGGCTATGATCTCCATGAATTGGACCATGCCAAGTTGGTGAAGCTCCCAGCAACTTAGGGCATCTTAACCTGAGGGATCAGACAGAAGAGTAGCTCAAGGGTCACCTCAAATGTCCAAACCTGAGTTGTCCTTGGGGTCTGGAGCTGAACAAGTCCTGTTGAAATTTTCTCAGATTATCTTTAGTTAAATTCTTTGAATTACTCTATTCTTCTGAGAATTCTGCCTTGACAACCTTATCTAAAGTAGCTCTACCTTGTTTTTCCTTTATAATACCACAATTTCTAAATAATCTACTTTTTTTTTTTTTTGAGACAAAGTCTCACTCTGTCACCTCGGCTGTAGTGCAATGGCATGATCTCGGCTCACTGCAACCTCCGCCTCCTGGGTTCAAGCGATTCTCCCACTTCAGCCTCCCTAGCAGCTAGGATTACAGGCACACACCACCACCCCCAACTAATTTTTAGTAGAGATGGGGTTTCACCATGTTGGCCAGACTGGTCTTGAACTCCTGACCTCAGGTGATCCACCTGCCCTAGCCTCCCAAAGTGCTGAGATTACAGGCAAGAGCAGCCGCACCCAATCTATTTGACCATTTTCTGTTTCTTCCCTCTAGACCCTAATGGCAAGATCTGTGTCTGTCTAGTTCACTGCTGTATTCTCAGCTGAAAACAGTTTCAGATATGTGATAATCAGTGAGCATTTTTCTAATCAACGAATGACTAACAGGAACAGACAAAGGGTATATACCATAAGAGTCTAGTTTCCCTTCCTTCAGACATAAACCCAGCAGAAATAGCTAATTATGAGCACAATGGCCATATAATATGCATAGAGGTTAAATAAGTCTTCAAATATATATGTAATTTTGTGTCTATAACTCTAAGCTTTTCCTCTCCTCATCTAATTGAAGAATTGGACTGAATAGCCTCTGGGATCCCTTTCAGCTCCAGCACAGCATGACCTGTGATGCAGCATTTGGTGAGACCAGCCCATCTTCCATCTCTGAACTCTTCTCTAAACCAGAAGCAGGACTAGTACTGCCTTCAATCTGAGAGAGGAATGGCTGGTTTCTAAGATGACTGAAAAAGGGTCCACATCAGCATTATTTTTTAGAAGTTTCTGTGCTTTGGTAGGACTAGCTCTGACTTAGACACACACATTATCATTTCCTTATAATGCCTAAAGGCGGGATGGAGTTCAACTTAAGTGTGTGTCCTCAGAGATGGTTATCTGTAAATGAGCTCAGAATAGATTATATCAGAATAGATATCATGTTCTCCCAATAATTATCCTTGGGTGGGTCATTGTTCATGCATCACATATGTTCCCAAGTGCTTTTCTGTCTACCCATCTCCTGAGCATGCTCTTCCCTCATGGAATGGGTATTTTCCATTTGGACCACTCAGCATGCATTTTCTCTAGTTCTTTAAAAAGGAAGTTTAATTTTCCTTCATATGTCTACGTCCACTGTGTGCACTGGGAAAAACTGACCCTACTCTCAGTTCCATGGGTGAACCTTGACTGGCTTAAGCCACAGACCCATAGAGTACCCTGAGACTGGCTGAGGTCACTGCTGGGTATGTCATCCTGCGGTTCCAATGAGAGGAGGGAGGTGTCTTCTTTGGTGAGTTACTATAACTCTGCCCCGATAGCTAGATCTCTGCTTCAGGTTCCACAGATGACTGTGCAGAGCTTGAGGCAAAGAGCCAGAGCCCATCCTGGTGACCAGGGAGCTCTGTTTTGGGGGGTCAGTTTGGTAGTAATGCCTGGATGTAGTCTCAAGATCAGTGGACCAGGATCAGGCAATGACCATTCCAAGAAGGGAACTAAAATAAAAACTCACAAAATCAGAAAGACAATGGAAACTAGAAGATAAAGGGAGCGCAGTAAAGCTCTCCTAGCCACACTCCACCTCATGCTCATGTTAGGTGCCTTAGCTGATACACCCATTATTCTTACTTCTAGCGGTATTTGTCCTGGTATATTGCAAATGCAAAATGTTTCGTCTATTCCCTCAGTTCCTAAGGACTTTGGGATCATCTTTGGCTCCTTTCTTTTCCTCATCCCACAAAAATAATCCTTTAGTAAATCTTGTGGGCTTTATTTTCTGTTGTGTTTATTGCAAATTGACAAATTATAATTGTACACATTTATGGGGTACAAGGTGATGCTATATGTTTACATGTTGAATTGTTAAATCAAGCTAATTGTCATATCCATCACCTCAAATACTTTTGTGGTAAGAACATTTGAAATTCCATGTCTTAGTAAGTTTGAAATATGTAATACATTATTATTATTATTATTTTGAGATGGAGTCTTCCTCTGTCGCCTAGGCTGGAGTGCAGTGGCGCAATCTTGGCTCACTGCAACTTCCACCTCCCAGGTTCAAGCAATTCTTCTGCCTCAGCCTCCTGAGTAGCTAGGATTACAGACACCTGCCACCACACCCAGCTAATGTTTGTATTTTTAGTAGAGACTGGGTTTTATCATGTTGACCACGCTGGTCTCAAACTCCTGACTGACCTCAAATGACCCACCTGCCTTGGCCTCCCGAAGTGCTGGAATTACAGGCGTGAGCCACTGCGCCAGCCTTTTTTTTTTCCTTTTCTTCATTATTTTTTAATAGAGATGGGGTCTCACTATGTTGACCAGGCTGGTCTCCAACTCCTGGCCCCAAGCAATACTCCCATAGCAACATATTATTCTTAATCACAGTCACCATGCTGTGCAATAAATTCCAAAAAAATGTATTTCTCCTGTCTAACTGAAACTTTATACCCTTTGACCAACATCTCCCTATTTCCCCCACCCCTAAGTCTCTGATAACCACCATTCTTCTCTTCATTCAATTGTTTTAGAGTCTACATATAAATGAGATCACATGGTATTTGTCCTTCTGTGCTTGGCTTATTTCATTTAGCATAATGTCCATGCTGTCCCACATGACAGAATTTCCTTCTTTTTAAAGACTGAATAGTATTCCATCGTGTATATATGCTACATGTTCTTTATTCATCTGTCAATAGAAACTTAGGTTGATTCCCTATTTTGGCTATTGTGAATAATGCCACAATAAACATGGGAGTGCAGATATCTCTCTGACATATTGTTTTCAAATTCTTTGGACATATACGCATGTATTAGTCCATCTTCATACTGCTATAAACAACTGCCCGAGACTAGGTAATTCACAAAGGAAAGAGGTTTAATTGACTCACAGTTCAGCATGGCTGTGGAGGCTTCAAGAAACTTCCAATCATGGCAGAAGGTGAAGGGGAAGCAAGACACCGTCTCCACAAGGGAGCAAGAAGGAGAAAGGCCTAGCGAAGGGGGAAAGAGCCCCTTATAAAACCATCAGATCTCGTGAGAACTCACTCACTGTCACGAGAACAGCATGGGGAAAACCACCTCCGTGATTCAAGTACCTTCACCTGGTATATCCCTTGAAACACGGGGATTATGGAGATGACCATTCAAGATGAGATGTAGGTGGGGACACAAAGCCTAATCATATCAAAGCAGAAATGGGATTGCTAGGTTATATGGTCACTCTATTTTTAGTTTTTTGAAAAACCTTCATACAATTTTCCATAATGGCTGTACTAATTTACTTTCCCACTTTATTTGCCTTATTTAGAATATATATTCCAAATACAACTATTTATCATTAATTCACCACTATCATCCTAGTCCAGGCCTCTATCAATCAGTTCTTGCCTGGGCTAATATAATACCCTCTGGACTAATATAAAACTCTGAATCTATCATCAGTGCCCTTTATTCTCCACATAGCAGTCAGGGTCATTGTTTCAAAACTTAGATCAGATCCTGTTATTTCTCTGCTCAAAGTCTTCCAATGACTGCACAATACTGAAAGTAAAATTTGAAGTCTTCACCATAGCTTCATAAAGCTATTTGTCCCAACTTTGCTCTGCCCTTCACTCTTTCTGCTGTAGTCATACTGGTCTTTTTGCCTGAAGCCTAGAATGCTCTTCTCCCAAACATTTACATGAGTTGCTCCTTCACTTTGTTTTTTTTTCTTTAAAAGTAATTTATTTGATTCTGATTACAAAATACAGGTGAGGAGCAGAGGCAATGCCTGTATCCCCTTTGTTGCCCATCTTCCCAGTCTATGCCGCTATAAATACCCTGTGTACAACAGCAAGCTCATGCTGTCTCCAAGGGCTTGCACATTCTAACAGCTGCAGAGTATAGTATATGACCAGGTGGAAAGTTAAACAGGCGCTCCACTCACAAGGTAGGGCCCCTCCAATTAGTCTTCTGGTTCCCTTGTGCTAATAGTAACTGGTTTCTCTTCCTATTGGTCATAGATAAATTACACCTGCACAGTTCTCCGAGCGCTTTCAAGTAACGTCAGAAGGCAGTAACTAAGACCCTTTCCTTGCTCCCAGCTTCCTATGTCCCAGGCTGCCTGTGGCACCTGGACTGCTGCTGCCCCTGGGTCCCGCACATTCCAGGGCGACGATGGAGGAAGGGCAGGCCAGGCCAAGCATGAGAAATTAACAGTCTTTATTGGGCTCAGACCAGGAGTCCGTGGGTCTTGAGGACCTCTGTGTATTTGTCAATTTTCTTCACGTTCTTCTCGGCCTGTTTCCGTAGCCTCATGAGCTGTTTCTTCTTCCAGTAGTGGATCTCGGCCTTCTTCCTCTTCTCCTCCAGGGTGGCTGTCACTGCCTGGTACTTCCACCCAACCTCTTGAGCCTGTCGCCCCAGAAGGGCAAACTTTCTTGTAGGCTTCAGACGCACGACCTTGAGGGCAGCAGGAACCACCATCCGCTTTTTCTTGTCGTAGGGCGGTGGGATGCCGTCAAACACCTTGAGGCGGTCTAGGGAGGCCTGGCCTCGCTTGGTCTTGTGGGGCAGCATGCATGCCTCGCACTGTCAGCCAGAAGATGCTGCTGGGGGCCGGAAGTGGTAGGGGCCTCGGGAACGGTTGGTGCTCATCCGCTTGCAGAGGAAAGCCAGATTCTTCAACTTGTTTCTGTAGAAATTGCCAGAGATGTTGATGCCCTCGCAGCGTACGACTACCATCTTCCAGCCCAGCAGTACCTGCTTAGCCACGATGGCCGCCAGGGGGCCCAGGAGATGGCCTTGACCATCCAGCACCAGGACCTGCACCTCTGCCATCTTCGGCAGCCGCCTGGGAAAGGCTCCTTCACTTTATTTGGTAACTGCTCAAACATTACTTCCTCTGACAGAAGGCCCCCGATCTATTTAACCGAAAAGGTTATTTTATGCCTCCTATCCTCTTACCTGCTTCATTTTTCCTCAAAGTCCTTATCATTTGTTTGATGTCTGTCTCCTACCATTAGAATGTAAGTCCCAAGAGGACAGGGACCAGTGTTGAACTGCCTTTTTCCAATAACAGTCGAAGGGTCTAAGAAGATCTAAGACTACAGGGACAGTAAAATATGAGTCCTACTACTACCTCTTCCTTCATAAATTTGGGCAAGTATCTTGACCTCTTTGCCTCTGTGTTTCCTCCCTGTAAAGCAGATGAGATAAAATGTGTTCTGTAAAATGAAAAGATAAAGCTCTATCTTCCTGGCTTCATTACTCAAGGTTGGTATAGCGTCTATTATTATTTCATCCAGCCAAAAGATCTAATGAATTACGAAAATACGCTTTGGAACTTAGAACAGTTTTATTTTGATTCTTTACTCTCTTTTCCTTTTTTTATGTTAATCTACCATTTGTATTTCTTCTAGGAAATACTTGTTTATGCCTTTTGCCCAGTCTTTAAAATTTTTATTTATCTTTCTGCCATTGAAATATAGTTCTTTATTTGTCTGGAATGTCTCTTTCTAGGCTAAACTTTTGAACAATTTTTTAATGTAAAATTCTAGCTTGATGATGATTTTCTTATTTTATTTTATTTTATTTTATTTTATTTTATTTTATTTTATTTTTGAGACAGGGTCTGGCTCTGTCACCCAGGCTAGAGTGCAGTGGTGCAATCTCAGCTCACTGCAACCTCCACCTCCCAGGCTCAAGCAATCTTCCCACCTCAGCCTCCCAAGTAGCTGGAACTATAGGCATGCAACTCCACACCTGGCTAAGATTATTTTCTTTCAGCACTTTATAGATACCATGCCATTTCCTTCTGGATCTTATCGTTTCTGTTATGAAATTAGCTTTCTGTCTTATTGTTGTTCCTTTAAAAGTAACATATCTTTTTATTTCCTCTGACCTTTCTTAAGATTTTTTCTTTGTTTTTGGTTTTCATCAGTTTTATTATAATGTGTCTAGGCATGGTTTTCATTGTATTTATTCTGCATTGGGTTCACAGTGAATTTTTGTATCTATGGCTTGATGTCTTTCATCAGTTTTGGAAAATTCTTGACTATCTCTGCAAACATTCTTCTACCTCATTCTCTCTTCCCTTGTTAAATTCAAATTTAAATATTAGACCTATTCACCGTGTTCTGCACGTCTCATACTTATTCATGTATTTTTCCATCTTTTTTTCTCCATGCTTCACTATGAATATTTCTAGTCACCTATTGTACAACTCACTAATAACTCTTTTTACCTGTGTCTTATTTGCTGTTAAACTCATCTACTCAGCTCTAAATTTCAGTTGTAGTGTTTTTTATTTCCAGAATTTCAGTTTGGTTCTTTTTAAATACAAATTCTTATTCTCAGTTACATTCTTCATTTTGTCATCTATTCTCTTGAATAATTAATCCCAGTTATTCTAATACCAATGTCTGATCTTTTCTGTGTCTGGGCCATTTCTTGGTCTGTTTTTCCAGTTTACTTTTTTCTCTTGGTGTAATTCATAATTTTTAATTGAATGCTGAATATTGCACATGAAAAGTTGTAGAAGCTCTACATTATATAATAGCCCCTCAGAGGAGGTGCACCCTATTCTCTGCCAAGCATTTTATGGAGGCTCATCTCCTCAACCCAGTCAAGATCCATGGGTCCCAACACAGAATCTAGTATGTTTCCTGTGGCTATTCCTTCTTGACGGCCCTGAACTGAAATTTTTGTCTCTTCAAAACTGCCTTTGATTCCATTCTGTTTCATCAACTTTCTGGTTGCGATTTTTTGCCTCGGTGTTAATCAGATAATCAGATATTAATCAGTAAATGCCTTGAAGGGAAAACTAGTGCTTCTGTTCTTTTCTCTAGAATCTTGGACCCTTACTCCTGGTTCCCCTGCAAATATGGACTCTAGATTTTGTCTCTTCAGTTTCATGAGATTGTTTAAAACTCAGAAGTCTGCCCTAGATCTTGGAAATCAGTCCTCTGCCCAAATTCTCAGCTTCTTGTCCCAGGCCTAAACTCACAAAATGTGCCAAGGAGAAAGTAGCATGTTTTTAAAATGGCTTATGTCAATGAGCCTTTCTTTTTTTCCAGAATCTGGCCCTTCAAGTTCTAGCAGGCATGGTATCTTTCTGATACTTTTAAACAGACATTTATTTTGTACCTTACCCAGATTTTCTAGGTGCTCCTGGCAGAGCCAATGGTCTGCTATAAGTGATAGAATTATCATAGCCAGAAACCTAATAAATGTGTATGAAATAGTCAATTTTTAAAAAACAAAATAGTTTTTAATAAAAAGTATCATGTTTACCCTCCAATAAAATAACTTTGGCAGCCGGGCTCAGTGGCTCATGCCTGTAATCCCAGCACTTTAGGAAGCCGAGGCGGGCAGATCACTTGAGGTCAGGAATTCGAGAGCAGCCTGGACAACGTGGTGAAACCCCGTCTCTACTAAAAATACAAAAATTAGCCAGGCGTGGTGGCGGGCATCTGTAATCCTAGCTACTTGTGACGCGGAGGCAGGAGAATCACTTAAACCTGGGAAGCAGAGGTTGCAGTGAGCCAAGATTGCACCATTGCACTTCAGCCTGGGCGACAAGAGCAAGACTCCATCTCAAAAAAATAATAATAATAAAAAATAATAACTTCTGGGTGAACATAAGCTGACTGGATATAAAATAACTGTATGTTTTGTGTAGAGCACAGGAAAATTCTTCACTGGCAGCAGAGAGTTTTCTTTCAATAGAAAGCTCCTCTGAAAAGTTAACTTTTTTCCTGTTTTGGTTTTCAGGAGGAAAATAAAAAGTATTCCACTTAGTGTATGAATATAGTGGGGCAGGTTGGAAGGTTGCTATGCAAGAAACAAGTAATAATATCAGAAAATTACATCAGTTCCACTCATATCTATTGAAGCAAAACTACTGCTCCAAAACTTCTAGTGAAAATCGCCTCATTTTCTTTGAAGAATGTATGCGTAGTTGATTTTCCTGTTCTTGTTTTTAGTTAACAGCATCATTTTCTGTTTTTCTCAGAAGATAGCATTCAGTCCCCGCCCTTGGGAGTAGTATCTCCACTTTCACACAAGCACTCTGTCATTTGCATTTCGCCGTTTTTCAACCTGCTGTGGTCTTTTTAAAACACATGATGGTGCAGTGCCTTTTAAAGCTGGGAAGGATATAGCCACCTCCCTCATGAATCTGCTTTTCAGGCTTCCTAAACCTGAAGGTGTTGAGTAAGAATGAAGGATGGGGTTGTCCTCAGCACAGGATAAAAGAGCAGCCTGGGGCCCCATGGGGAGGGGAGCACAGGGACCCTTTTCCTGCTACTCACAGCTCAGCTTCTCCTTGGAGCTTTGCCTAAGCTTTCTTTACAAGCTGTGTGAGAGGAACTGGACCTTGGGGATCTAGGCAGAAACTATTCTAAGGTGAGTGTTAGTTTTTTCATTTACTAATAATCTAATTTTACTGGTCTGTAAATATTCATTGGCTACAGGTCATGAAAGAAAACCACTCTCCCAGATGGTACGCCGACTGAATATTTGTTAAATAGCGTGGAAGCTATTCAATGATTTGCATACTGGCCCCTTCATAGGTACCTCTCTCCCATCTCATCTGGGATAAAATTCCATAGCCAATTCCCATGCCCTTCAAGATTAAAACTCGGACAATTAAAACAGAAAATACCTATTAGCCAACTTACTCCTGTCTCAACCAAAACCAGCATTTGGAAATACTGTCTTACAGCTGAGGAAGTGGTCAATTAGCCCAAAAAGGTTGAGTGACTTATCCAAGGCCACCCTGTAAGTTAGAGGTAGTATCCAGACTAGCAGCATCTAACCCCTTTGGTGAAAAGTTCTGCCCTCTAAACCCTACATCCACTGACTTGTCCAAAAGCAGATATAGGAGCCAGAGAAATTCAGTCATTCAGCAAGGTTGATTAAACACCACTGCGTGCCAGACTCAGTGCCAGCAACTGGGGACACAGTGGAGAACTCAGGAGAGCTACGCTACTGACAAATAACCTGTTCAACAGGAGACTTTCAGGGGGCACTAAGTGCTAGAAAGGAAATAAACCAGGATGATGTAATAGGGAGTGAGGGAATGGGGACTTACTATGTGGTGATGGGGGAAGGTCTCCATGGGGAGGTGGCATTTAAGCTGAGATGTAAGTGACAAGAGAGAGCCAGTCATGCAGACATCTGGAGGACAAACCATTCCAGGAAGAGGCTATCAAGCACAGTCCTAAGGCAGGAACACAGGCCGGCATCTGGGGAGAATAGCACACGAAGAGAGAGGGGCAGGGAATGATCAGATGGAGGACTGAAGTCAGTAATGCCAACTCTTGTAAGCCATTGGAGTTTGTGTGTTATTCCATGTAAGAAATAGAGAAATTCAATCTGTCTTTCTACCTGTTCCCTGAATAGCATACACACGTGGTCATGGTCAGAATTTATTCCTCAGTTGTAATTAAAAGACATTACCAAGGTACTAGAACATTGTCACCAGATAATAGCTTCCATCAGTGATAGAAATGCATTTATTTTTCCAAACCAAAGCAATTGATCCTCCTGGCAATATTCAAGGGCACTGACAGCACTTGCACTGGGCACTCTCATTAGTGCAGATTTAATCAGTTTGTCTGATGGATATCAGTGCAGCTCTCTGACAGTGCCTCTGCGGACCCCCTGGCTGAGATGAATCAAGAACTGGATCAGTTCATCCCAGAGGCACTGAACTACTGTGTTATGAATAAGCTGTCTTCTGACTGGCTCAGATCACAATGTATGTTTATGAATTTTGTTAGTGAATAAAGCTCATCTACATTGATTGGATCCCACAACACATAACAAATGCCACGTTGCGCTGGTATATTTCTGGAACTGACATGTGGCAGGCAGAGAGATTCAAAATGAGCTCATCACCACTGGGTCTCTGACCAAAATAAATAAATAAATAAAGTCAAATTAATGCAGAACAATGGATTTGCCAAACAGCCAGCTGCTGCCTTCCTGCCCCAGCACATTTCCGTTCATCCCTGATGAACAGGATCCAATCGTTTGTCCAATCAGTTAAGCGTGTCCAATCGGTTATGACAAGATTCTTGAAATACCCGACTGTGTGTAAGCGCAGGAAATCTTAACTCCAGAACCTTAGCTGCCTTCCATTTGGGATAATTATATTCTGTACCTCAAGAATTTCCTCTGCTTTAGGCCTTCAGAAACATGGCCTCATGGGGTCTCTGTGCCCCCAATGTTAACACCTCACCACAGAAGGACTCACTCATGCTAGTGTTAATCAAAGAGGTTTCCACACATGTGCACACACAAACTATCAGAGCTCAATTTGTTTTTCCCAGACACAT
This sequence comes from Pongo pygmaeus, assembly GCF_028885625.2. Taxonomy (NCBI): domain Eukaryota; kingdom Metazoa; phylum Chordata; class Mammalia; order Primates; family Hominidae; genus Pongo; species Pongo pygmaeus. The sequence goes on along the minus strand of NC_072388.2, from coordinate 54,433,510 downwards.
GACAATTTTATACCTACCATTAGAAAGGTATGAGCATATTAAATAAAACAATTCTCAATTGGGAAAAAGAAATGTATCATTTGGTTCACTATTGGGCATTCATAGCACAAGTTCATTGGTTTCTGCATCACAAGGGAGCTCATTATGATAGAATTTTTGCCTGGAATACAGCACGAATAGGGAGCTGGCCCTATTTTCTGGGCTTTTTGAGCAGGAGGTAGAGGAAGAGGAGCTGTAATGCTGTAGGAGTCAGTCATCTGGAGCCAGAAGCAAATAGAGTAGATAGAGGTGGCCCAGCCAGCTGCTGTTTTAAAGACCAGAGTGGCTCGTTTAAAAATTATATATATACATAATATACACACATATATACATATATTAGACATACATATACACACAGACACCATTATATATATGTATGTATGTATGTGTTCAGCACAGAGCAGCTCCTCCCCAAGGGAACCCTACACCCTTCATCCAGCAGGTAGACTTTTTGCCTCTTCTCCTGGGCCATTTGCTCTTTCACAGCAGAGGTTTGACTACTTCCTTCAGTAGCATGAGTTTGGAGACATTGATTCTATCACCAACACAAGCATGATGGCTTTGCCATGGGTCCTAATTTGGATTTCAGAAAATATGGCACTGTATAGCTCGGGTGCTCATTTTGGTCAAATTTTACTGGCAAAGAAAGATGAGCAGGGTGGGGAGTAGACATGTATGATTCACAGTCTCCCTCCTCCTGGCCTCATGCCAACCCCTCAAGCGGTATCTTGGGGTATCACAATCAAATGCTTGACCTCTAGAATCTGGGTACCCCAGCCAGGTGACATTTAAAACACCTAAGCACTCTTTATTATCGTAATGATTCTGCATCCTATTTGTATAACAACAGGATATTATAGTGCAGTGCTTTAATCATATCCTTAGATGTTAGGAAGATCAATCTATAGTATGGCTTCGGATTTGGAGTTTTCTTTTTTCTTTCCTTTTTTCTCTCATGCACTCTTTTTATCATCCATTTCATCTAGCTCTCCTGAAATTTTGAATGTACCCCTCAAAGATAAGCTGAGATTAGGGAATTTGAAACAAGAGGCTTTCCCTTGTACAAGAGCAAAGAGAGAAACATGAATTTCCCGGGTCACGGCGCAAGCCTGGGGAGTCTTAGGGAATGATATTAGGCAATAAAGAGAAATCCACAGGGAAAACTTGTTAAAAAAAAAAAAAGAAAAGTATGCCTATATGCCACTAATATTTATTGTAAGTGAATGCAATAAATCTGAAACAAAAAACTGGCAGTAGAAGTTCAATAAGTATGCAGACATCATGGGAAAATGAGGAGATACAGAGGAAGAAAGGAGCCTGTGGCATTTTGGAAGCTCCCTGTGGTAGGTATTCAAATACAGGGGCAAAGAACAGCCCTGGGGCACAGGATGACAAATACACATGATGCCAGGGTCAACACAATATTTTTCTGTAAAAGGGAAACTTACTCAGATTTTAAGAAATCAAATTGCTTTATTTTGCTTGGTTAGGTAAAGTAACACTGAAATAGGTCTTACCCTATATGAATGTCACAGACCACTCAGGGATACGATATGCTAACTCTAGGAGGTAATTATCTGTTGCAGAACATGGTTAATGATTATGTTCAGAAGATGTTAACAATCAGCTCGGAAAAGATTACAGGAGCTTCAAAGGGGTCCCTCTAGACCACATGACTGTAATGTGGCCTGAGGAGCCTGCTCTTAATGCAAATGCTTGCTGTCATGGTGACAGGATAGCACCCCCGTGTTCACCAGCACCACACAAAAGCCCCCGATTTGGGACAATAGCTTTTAGTTCAAGATAGACTGCATAAGTAACCAAATGTGGAAAGTAATATCTCATATGATCTTATCTATCAACTGCTCTGTGAGGACCTGAAGTTCCAAAAGTGATCTAATCCTAGGAAAGGTTTGGCACAGAATAAAAGAAATTGAGAAGCCCCCAAAAATTTTTACTCCCTGCAAAACAAACACACACACAAACACACACACACACACACACAGTCTCCATTTTCTGAAATTCATCAGTTACTGCTTGCAGAATTATCTTAGACTTATCATCATTGGATTCTTTGCTTATTCATTCAAAATAAAGGAGATAGCATTCAAAATATTTTGTGACGCCTTAGAGATAAATGCTCACCCTGGGTGGGTGATGATTTATGGGGGTCAAGTACTAAAGAATAGGAATTTCATTTATTTTATTGCCTGTTTACCTCCTGGGGGAAGAGACAGCTGGTAAATCATTTTGGTAAGTTAGTAAATTGGGAGGCCTTTGTTTGCTGGGCCCAAGAAAAAACTCACAGGATGGAAAAGTATCCATAGGGTGCCTCCTTTACCCACCCCCTTCTGAGCAGAATTGCTTGCAGAGTATATCAGGAAGAAAGCTGTTCATTCTTTCTTTTAGAAACTCCATGTTAAAAGGAAAAAAAAAGCCTTCCGCTTTCTTCCATTGTTTAGCCCTTCTAATCTCTAAATACTTCCTATATTTAACCTAAATCTCTCCTGCTTTCCCATCTTCACAAGTTAATATTAGTCATAATTACTTCTCTTCAACACATGTAGTGTTACCTGGATACAAGCATAGATATTCTTAGTATTTCAGTTCAAGAATAGGATTTCCTTGGGATTGCTAGTCAGTTCCTAAAAGAACCTCAGTGAATCTCTATTTCCTCCTCTTTAAAATAGGAAGATACCACAAGCCCTCAAACAGTCAGTGGGGTAGACATGGACATTTCTTTGCTCTTTTATGTGAACCTTATCAAAACTTAATCATTTGCTGATATTCTAGAGATTAGCACTCATGCACGGTGACATCATTTTGGTGACTAAATAAGTAAAGATAAAAGGTTGTATTATTTTTTCAGAACTATTTTACCCCCAAAATATTCCATAAATACCCAATGTCTCCCTGCCCTTGTTCTGTTTCTTCTGTGATATGGCCCTCCAGCTAAAACAATAAGGAGAAATGTTGCTCAGGAAAAGGGTCCAATCTCCTGCCTGTATCTCTCTTTTTTTTTTTTTTTTTTTTTTTTGAGATGGAGTCCTTGTTCTGTCACCCAGGCTGGAGTGCAGTGGCACTATCTCAGCTCACTGCAAGCTCCGCCTCCCGGGTTCATGCTATTCTCCTGCCTCAGCCTCCCGAGTAGCTGGGACTACAGGCACCCACCACCATGCCCGGCTAATTTTTTTATATTTTTAGTAGAGACGGGGTTTCACCGTGTTAGCCAGGATGGTCTCGATCTCCTGACCTCATGATCCGCCTGCCTCGGCCTCCCAAAGTGCTGGGATTACAGGCGTGAGCTACCGCGCTCAGCCTCCTGCCTGTATCTCTTGCAGGTCAACTTGCAGGACATCTGCCAGGAGTACTTTGACCACTGATGTGTGTGTGTGTGTGTGTGTGTGTGTGTGTAATGGGCCAACATAGTAGTTTAAAATTTTTATATTATTTGCCAACATTTTGTAAGTGGAAAATTCCAATTAAAAGTCTAGATTACAGGTTTTTCTTTAAAAATGTGAACATCCAGCCACAATTGCTCATAGAGCCACAAGTGGAGATAGACAGCAACTGCCCCTGTAATGGGGCCTCACTCTCCATTTTCCCTCAGTCTTCACCAGTCCCTACTATGGGACATCCAGCCCCTTAACTCGTGTTACCTGCCTGTCTTTTTTTTTTTTTTTTTTTTTTTTTTTTGGCAACTATTACTTTATTCTAGCTTGAGATAAGCCTTCACACCCAGTTAGAATAAATTTTACAAATACAAGCCTCATTTTCTTATGCTGTGAAATTTGGGGGCTGCTTATTGTCCAAAAGATGTGTCCTAGTGGGAATTAAGTAGTCAGCACTTCCCCTCCCCAAGGGCTTCGGCGGATTTCACAGGAGTCTCCATTATGGAGAATTAGCATAAGAGGGCATTTCCTCTCTTTGACAGTCCTCTTTGACCCTCTGTCTACCCACAGACTATCCTTTTCTGTGGCTGAGAATCCTTATCTCAGCAGCTGAGAGGGGACAAGACCCTTGTTCCAATCAAATCATCTCAGAGCATCCTTCTAGTCCAACCCAACTCTTTTCTCCCTGGGCTTGTTGAAGGGCAGGTAGCTTCTGAATGGAGAGTGCTAGGCCTACAGGGCTCTCAGGAAACCAAAGTGTCATGATAACCCGTGTAGGACACTGACTACATCATTAAAGAGTGTAGAGAGGAGAGGAATCCTACTGGTGACCTTCCAGAAATATCCAGCAGGTCCTGAAGAAACACTTGTTGACTGAATAGCAATAAGCCCTCATGGACAGGACACAAAAAGAACCAGGCAAGAGAGTTTCTGCTTCCTAATGTAAGTACTTAGTATTTATTTTCTGTTGTAGCCCAGGCATGCAGCAAGCACTTCTTGTGATTACTTTCATTTACTCCTGGAGTGGCTTGAAGATGGCTGCAATTTTTTTTTTTCCTGGGATCTGGGCTAGTCCTGACAGTGGCTGCAGAAATGATCCTGTGCAGCTCCCAAGACTTGTCTGTGCTTAGAACATTCCCTCTTGGAACCCAAGAGGTTTACATGCTCTGCTGTGAGAACATCAAGCCACAGAGAGAGGCCACGTGGAAGACAACGAGGTGCTCCTGACAGCCAGCACCAACTGGCAGCCACGTGAGTGACAGAGGACACTGCCTTGGATGTACCACCACCCAGCCTACAGATGACTGCAGCCACCGATGACAACACTGGAGCAGAAGGCCTGACCAACCGTTGTTGCTTTAAGCGAGTAAATTTGGTGATTGGTCACATGACAGTAGGTAATTAGAACAACTGCTTATAACTGTGTGGGGTGCATGCTAGTATCATATCTATTTTACAGATGACGAGACTGAGGCACAAAGAGGCTAAGTCACCACGTTCACAGTGCTGGTAGAACCAGATTTCAAACTTACATCTATCTCCAAAGCCCATATTCATAGCCTCCATCATACACTATCTCAAAGAGCTTGCGATTTACTGGCAGCCACAAAAAAAACACGTCAGAAAACTCAAGCATATGCATAATCCTTTTTTCTGAGTCTTGGTAATCTCTCAGGAGCTGGGGAGTCAGAATTCTCTCAGACTATTCTGGAAGGAAACAGAGAAAACAGCTTTGCCTGATTTAAAAAGAAAAAGAAATACGGAGGTAACACCATCTAATGCTCCTCACATAAAATGTCCCTGCTACTCTCAAGCATGGGTGGACAAACTATAGCCTGGGGGCCCAAATCCCATCCACTGCCTCTTTTTCTAAAGTCGTATTAGAACATAGCCATATCCAATATTTACATATGGTCTATAACTACTTTTCCTCTACGTGGCAGAGTTGAGTAGCTGAGGCAGAGATAGTAGGGGCCCCTGGTGCCTAAAATGAAGTTCACCAATCCCCTACTCTAAGCCAATGGCCATCAAACTTAAGCATGCATCAGAATCACCCAGAAGGAGTTCCCAGGCCCCACTCTCAGAGTTTCTGATTCAGTAGGTCTGGAATGGGGTCCAACAATTTGTATTTCTAATAAGTTTCCAGGTATGGTAGGCAGCTCTAAGATAAGCCTCTTGCATAAGGCATGCAATCATCCCCACTCCTGGTATTCACACCCTTGTGTAATAGCCTTCCCTGATGTAGACTGAACTTACTTACTTCTAACACATAGAATACAGCAGAAGTAGTGGAATGTCAGTTCCAAGCATATGTTCTCCAAAACTGTAGCTTCCATCTCAGGTGCTTTCTCACTCTCTCTGAATGCTTGCCCTGTGGGAAGCCATGCCATGAGACAGACATAGGTAGAGGCCCATGCCATGAGAAACTGAGGCCCAACAACAACCACATGCATGAACTTGGAAGTGGATCTCCCTCCCAAACTGAGTCAAGCCTTCAGATGAGATCGCCACCCCCGCCGATAGCTTGACAGCAACCTCATGAGACATCTTGAGCCTGAGGCTCCCAGCTAAGCCATGCCCAGATTCCTGAGCCACAGAAACTGTGAGATAAGAAATGTTTGTTGTTTAAGTCACTAAGTTTTAGAGTAACTTGTTAAGCAACAATACGTAACACACACCAGTCGATGCTGAGGCTGCTGGTCCAAGGACCACACTTTGAAAACCTTGGCTCTAATGGAACAGCTGCTTCTTCAGTCTTCTGACTTGATGGGGCAGGGAAATACTGGGTTTTTTTTTTTTTCTTTTTTTTTCTTTTATTATTATTATTATTATTATTATTATACTTTAGGTTTTATGGTACATGTGCGCAATGTGCAGGTAAGTTACATATGTATACATGTGCCATGCTGGTGCGCTGCACCCACCAACTCGTCATCTAGCATTAGGTATATCTCCCAATGCTATCCCTCCCCCCTCCCCCCACCCCACAACAGTCCCCAGAGTGTGATGTTCCCCTTCCTGTGTCCGTGTGTTCTCATTGTTCAATTCCCACCTATGAGTGAGAATATGCAGTGTTTGGTTTTTTGTTCTTGCGATAGTTTACTGAGAATGATGATTTCCAATTTCATCCATGTCCCTACAAAGGACGTGAACTCATCATTTTTTATGGCTGCATAGTATTCCATGGTGTATATGTGCCACATTTTCTTAATCCAGTCTATCATTGTTGGACATTTGGGTTGGTTCCAAGTCTTTGCTATTGTGAATAATGCCGCAATAAACATACGTGTGCATGTGTCTTTATAGCAGCATGATTTATAGTCCTTTGGGTATATATCCAGTAATGGGATGGCTGGGTCGAATGGAATTTCTAGTTCTAGATCCCTGAGGAATCGCCACACTGACTTCCACAAGGGTTGAACTAGTTTACAGTCCCACCAACAGTGTAAAAGTGTTCCTATTTCTCCACATCCTCTCCAGCACCTGTTGTTTCCTGACTTTTTAATGATTGCCATTCTAACTGGTGTGAGATGGTATCTCATTGTGGTTTTGATTTGCATTTCTCTGATGGCCAGCGATGGTGAGCATTTTTTCATGTGTTTTTTGGCTGCATAAATGTCTTCTTTTGAGAAGTGTCTGTTCATGTCCTTCGCCCACTTTTTGATGGGGTTGTTTGTTTTTTTCTTGTAAATTTGTTGGAGTTCATTGTAGATTCTGGATATTAGCCCTTTGTCAGATGAGTAGGTTGCGAAAATTTTCTCCCATTTTGTAGGTTGCCTGTTCACTCTGATGGTAGTTTCTTTTGCTGTGCAGAAGCTCTTTAGTTTAATTAGATCCCATTTGTCAATTTTGGCTTTTGTTGCCATTGCTTTTGGTGTTTTAGACATGAAGTCCTTGCCCATGCCTATGTCCTGAATGGTAATGCCTAGGTTTTCTTCTAGGGTTTTTATGGTTTTAGGTCTAACATTTAAGTCTTTAATCCATCTTGAATTGATTTTTGTATAAGGTGTAAGGAAGGGATCCAGTTTCAGCTTTCTACATATGGCTAGCCAGTTTTCCCAGCACCATTTATTAAATAGGGAATCCTTTCCCCATTTCTTGTTTTTGTCAGGTTTGTCAAAGATCAGATACTTGTAGATATGTGGCATTATTTCTGATGGCTCTGTTCTGTTCCATTGATCTATATCTCTGTTTTGGTACCAGTACCATGCTGTTTTGGTTACTGTAGCCTTGTAGTATAGTTTGAAGTCAGGTAGTGTGATGCCTCCAGCTTTGTTCTTTTGGCTTAGGATTGACTTGGCGATGCGGGCTCTTTTTTGGTTCCATATGAACTTTAAAGTAGTTTTTTCCAGTTCTGTGAAGAAAGTCATTGGTAGCTTGATGGGGATGGCATTGAATCTGTAAATTACCTTGGGAAGGATGGCCATTTTCATGATATTGATTCTTCCTACCCATGAGCATGGAATGTTCTTCCATTTGTTTGTATCCTCTTTTATTTCCTTGAGCAGTGGTTTGTAGTTCTCCTTGAAGAGGTCTTTCACATCCCTTGTAAGTTGGATTCCTAGGTATTTTATTCTCTTTGAAGCAATTGTGAATGGGAGTTCACTCATGATTTGGCTCTCTGTTTGTCTGTTATTGATGTATAAGAATGCTTGTGATTTTTGCACATTGATTTTGTATCCTGAGACTTTGCTGAAGTTGCTTATCAGCTTAAGGAGATTTTGGGCTGAGACAATGGGGTTTTCTAGATATACAATCATGTCATCTGCAAACAGGGACAATTTGACTTCCTCTTTTCCTAATTGAATACCCTTGATTTCCTTCTCCTGCCTAATTGCCCTGGCCAGAACTTCCAACACTATGTTGAATAGAAGTGGTGAGAGAGGGCATCCCTGTCTTGTGCCAGTTTTCAAAGGGAATGCTTCCAGTTTTTGCCCATTCAGTATGATATTGGCTGTGGGTTTGTCATAAATAGCTCTTATTATTTTGAGATACGTCCCATCAATTCCTAATTTATTGAGAGTTTTTAGCATGAAGGGTTGTTGAATTTTGTCAAAGGCCTTTTCTGCATCTATTGAGATAATCATGTGGTTTTTGTCTTTCGTTCTGTTTATATGCTGGATTACATTTATTGATTTGCGTATATTGAACCAGCCTTGCATCCCAGGGATGAAGCCCACTTGATCATGGTGGATAAGCTTTTTGATGTGCTGCTGGATTCTGTTTGCCAGGAAATACTGGGTTTTAATACTTCTGAGTTCCACAGTGTTAGTGGAGCATCCTTCTAGACTCTGTCCACCAAGTCGATGGCAGAAATAAGTTGCATACCTTGTCCCCAGTCACCACAGAGCCCCCTTCTCTGCAGGTTGAATGACGGAGGTAAGGCTGGTCCTCGCACAGCCTCCACTGCCCATAGCTACAGGAGTGTCCAGAGATCAGAGCTCTCAATTATAAGGAAAGACATGGGCAATAGCTGCTTGAGAGCACAGCAAAGTCAGGGCCCAGAAAGCCTGGGGGGTGGAAAAAGTTTATTCCTCTGGAAGCCCTCATTATCGCTTCCTTATTCCATCCTGGTGAGTAGCCTCTGGGGCCTGTCTTATGTGTCATTTGTTCTCTGGATTTAGTTACCAGTGAATCCACGGGGAGGTGCCAGCCAGTTCTTAGGTGCATTCCACAAGGGCAGAGATTTTGGCCTGTTCTGTTCAATGATACCTACAAGTACCTAGACCTGAGACTGGCATATAGAAGGCGCTTAGTGAATAATTATTGAATTTAAGTATGATTTATTTATTTATTTATTTTTCACTCAGGCTGGAGTGCAGTGGCAAACTCTCAGCTTACTGCAACCTCTGCCTCACAGGCTTAAGCCATTCTCCCACTTCAGCCTCCCTAGTAGCTGGGACCACAGGCACACACCACTACGTCTGGCTAGTTTTTGTATTTTTTGTAGAGATGGGATTTGCCATGTTGCCCAGGCTGGTCTCAAAACTCCTGGGTTCAAGTAATTCACCCACCTCAGCCTCCCAAAGTGCTGGGATTACAGGCGTGAGCCGCGCCCAACCAAATTTCAGCCAAATTTAAGAATCTGAGAGATAGCCCCAATTAGCTTAGCCAAGCCTCGTGCACTGTGAAGGTGGGGGCTGGCACAAGTGTGCCCCCCTTGGGCCACACTACCACCAGGGTGTTCAAGGAAGAGGCCACCTCTTATCCCCTGCAAGGAGACAGGTACACGAAGATTCTGTGGGTCATCTCTGTAAAGCTTTAATTCAGAGGCCTCAGACATGGACTGTCTGGGTTCAAGAGATACCGAGGAGCGGGAAACACCAGTGGGGTTCTTTGGTGACTGGGGCCAAAGTGTCTGGTGCCAGGAAGCAGAATATACAAACTGGTATGCTTTTGTGCACATCGCAACTAGCCTGAGGCCTCATTCTACCAGCTTCAGAGAGAAATTAATCATGCTTGTTTAACAGACGCAGTGAAAGAATGCCCTGGCACAATGCCTGACACCCAGTAAGCACTTAATAAATGTTTATTGAATGAATGAAAGAGATCTTAAGCACAGCAATACATTTCTCGTCTGCAAGTGGGGGAAAGGTAAAAATCAGACTTGTGAAACCATATGCCCTCCCCTCCTCCCCATAACCCCCACCCACAGAACAGCAGAAAGGAAAGGAAAGAATGGTATCTTTGGAGCAAGAGGAAGAAGCCATCTCTGCTTTGTAGCTTGGGTCAAAGCACTTCACCTCTCTGGGCTGCAGCTGTTTCATTTGTAAAAGGGAAAGTCTGGGCTTGGTGATCTCCAGGTCTCCTTCCAGGACTGTGATCCTGTGGCTCTGTGCTTCCCCAAGGCACTGTCCCTCAAACCTAATTACATGGTTTGCCTGTAAAAGGAGCACCTTGATCAGGGCAGAAACAACGAGGAGGAGCCATTGTCATTCAAATCCTGGAACTGACCTTTTTCTCAACCTATGTTTAGAACATTCCCTCTTGGAACCCAGACACCATGCTCTGCTGTGAAAACATCAGATACCACACTGCCCCCTGGAAGTCCTTGGACAATAGCTGTGACCACCAGTCACAAGAAGAATGCTATCGAAGGGGGTTTGGCGTGGACAAGTTGTGCCCTGCTTGACTTACGGGGTCCTTCTAAATACGAACGATTCTAGTTTTTCATCAACCTATATAAAGTAAAAATTATGGTATTTACGAGAACACTGAATTTATGGTATTTATGAAACCACTGACTCGGGTGAGGAGCCCAGTTGCTCCTTTTATGAAAGGAGCAGATACTCCTCTCCAGCGCTGATGATTTAGGGGCACTGTGAAGAGGTTGCAGAGAAGGTTCTGGTGAAAACATGCCCGCCTTTCTGAGTTTTAATTTTTTATGCTCACAATGTGGGAAAACCACTCTCCAAGGGCAGTGGTAATGGGGAAAGAGCAGCAAGCTTAGTACTATGTGGAATTCCTCCATGACCTCTAGCTCCTGGGGGTGGGAGCAGCTGGTATTTAAGAAACCTGAGTTTTCCACATGAGCGGCAGAAAAAGGTGCAGAGAGAGCAGGCTTTTTTTGTGTCCCTGTCTTGTTTGTTTCCAATTGTGCAGACAGTAGAAAATGCCCTTCTGAAAAGAGCAAGAGGAAGATGTGGAAAAAGAAGTTTTTAAACTTCTTTCCAAAAAAAAAAAGTATTAAATTATATTTTTGTGAAAAAGAAAAACTTATTTTCAATGTCTGTAGTATTTCTGGCCAACATCAAGAACCTTGGTGAAAAGAGAGCAAACAAATCAAAATCTATGCCAAGGAACTGCAAGGATATTAAAAGATGTCATATTCTTCAAGTTAGTTTTAGGAACAATTTATTGCAGGACTCCTCAGAGCCCTTAAGGTACAAATGGGTATTGTGACTTTTATCCTCTGGAGTGTAGCATTTTCAGAAGACACTTTGGGAAACACACTTAGGAGTGACAACACACTTTTCTTATTAGAATCCAAATCATGGCCGGGCGCAATGGCTCACGCCTGTAATCCCAGCACTTTGGGAGGCCAAGGCAGGCGGATCACTTGAGGTCAGAAGTTTGAGATCAGCCTGGCCAATATGATGAAACCCCGTCTCTACTAAAAATACAAAAATTAGTTGGGCGTGGTGGCAGGTGCCTGCAATCCCAGCTACTTAGGAGGCTGAAGCAAGAGAATTGCTTGAACCCAGAAAGCAGAGGTTGCAGTCAGCCAAGATCATGCCATTGCACTCCAGCCCTGGGCATCACGTTGCAGCGAGACACTGTCTCAAAAAAAAAAGAAAGAAAAAGAAAAAAAAGAAAAAGCAAATCATGCAAATGAAAAAGAATTATCCTCTGTAGTTTCAGAAGGCAAAACAAGATCAACACATGTTTAAAAATTATTCCTTTGGGAAATAAATCAATATGCCAAAGGGACATCTGCACGCCTATGTTCACTGCAGCACTATTCACAACAGCCAAGATGTGGAAACAAACCTAAGAGTCTGTCCACAGATGAATGGATTATTCAGTGTGGTAGAGAGACACAATAGAATACTATTTAGCTTTAAAAACAAAAACAAAAAACAAAACAAAAAAACAGGGAATTCTGTCATTTGCAACAATATGGATGAAACTAGAGGACATTATGTTAAGTGAAATAAGCCAGACACAGAGAGACAAATCCTGCATTATCTCACTTAAATGTGGAATCGTAAGAAGTCAGACTCATAGAAGTAGAGAGGAGAATGGTGGTTGTCAGAGGCTGGGGTGGGATGGGGGCTGAACAGGGAAAGGGGAGACATCAGTCAATGGGTACGAAGTTTCAGACAAGCAGAATAAGTACTGGTGATCTATTGCATGTCAGGGTGACTACAGTTAATAATAATGTGTTGTATATTTCAAAATAGCTAGAAGAGAGGATTTTAAATGTTCTCAACACAAAGAAATGATAAATATTTCTTTGTGTTGAGTAATAGATATGCTAGTTACTCTGATTTGATCATTCCACAATGTATTCATGTATGGAAATATTACTTTATACTCATAAATATATACAATATTATTTGTCAATTAAAAATGAAATAAAACTAAAAATTATTTCTTTAGGAGAGTGAAATTTAAAACACAGTTTGAAGATTGAACCCTTGTGTGGACAAAAGATCTGGGCTTGATATATTGAAAGATCTGGGCTTGATATGTTGATGCACTTGCTAACAATAGCAGCTATTCCTGAATTAGAAAGTCCACCTTCAGGAGGATGGAATAACTTGTCGCTGGAATAATAACAGCCACCTTGGGGATGGAATGTTTGTTATTTGCTCTGTGCTAAATATCTGTATTTATATACATGCGGGTATAGATATATAAATATATATGTATGTATATTATTCGTATATGGACTTATGTTTATATCTGTTTTTTCTATTTAACCCTTACAGCCTTATGTAAGCAGATACTGCAATTATCCCCATTTCGTGGAGAAAAATACTAAGGCTAAGGAACATTGCACACCTTGCCTGAGACTATGCATAAATTGCTCAGCCAGGATTCAAAGGCAGGCAGGCCACCCACAGAGCCCCACTCCTCACCATGACACCACCCTGCCCCCTGGAAGTCCTTGGACAATACCTGTGACCACCGGTCACAACAAGGATGCTATCGAAGGGGATTTGGCATGGACACGGTGTGCTCTGCTTGACTTACGGGGTCCTTCTAAATATGAACAATTCTAGTTTTTCATCAACCTATATAAAGTGAAAATTATGGTATTTATGAAAACACTGAACTTAATTTTTAAAGTATTAGTGACTGCTATGTACCGAGCATTGTAAAGAGTGCAGTTGGTAAGAGGTAAGGGAATTTAAAATGTTGAAGGTGCTTTCTGCCTTTGAGAAGATTATGGTCCCATAAGAGATGAGAGGATACATAGGAAGCCACGAGACACCATGGGGCCTGCACAGCTGCATTTCCTAAAAGCGAGTCAGTTGCTGCAAGCACCCCAGGTCTGTGTGGGCTACAGCCTCCCCCACAGTGTTGCTGTCTGCTTGACAAGATTTCACAAGGCACCTATGATGGGTATTGATCGTTTGGGGCTGCCTGGCATCTTTACTTTCTTCCCATGTTTGTAAGAATGCTGGTGAGAGGCAGTAAATACCAGGTGCTTGTGCAATGTCAGACTCCAATTGCCAACTCCTCTAACTCAATGCCTGAGGGCTTGCTCTGGCCTGCAGAGCCCACTTTGCAGGACAAGTAGAGAATGCCAGGGATGTACACTTTACCTCCCTTCCCAGCGGACCCTCAGCCAATGACTGCCAAGAGTTGATGGGTAAATAGCCTAGACCCCCCACCATGCCTCTCGGTGGGATAACCCTGAGGCACATGGCCTACACTGTCTTTCAGAATCCCAGGCAGGATTAAGCTGGAGTTGCTCACAGGGCAACTTGCTTGATAACAAACCATTTACTGTTTCACTCCCTTCCCTATCTGACTTCCCCACTCCCCTACCAGTGTTTCCTTGAATTACCTCCCAAATAAGCCACTCACACTCAATTCCTTGTTTCAGGGTTGCTCCAGGGGAAACCCACGCTAAGGTACTTGATCTCCCAGATCCTGGCAACCAGGGCCTACAGCGTAAGTGCATAGGACCTAAATGCTTCTATCTGAGACTTTTACCCTGGAGCAAGTGAAGAATTAAAAAACAGTCTAGAATTCATTCTAAGGCCACCAGCAAGGGCCTCCAGTGCCCAGTAGGGTGGTAGCACTGGCATCAGCTGCAGAATTTAGTGGGCAGCCATGGGGTATAAGCTCCTCACCAGGTCATTCCTAGGCATTACTCTGACTGTAATCCACCTGATATGTTACAACACATGTTTCTACTTATATTACGCAGAGTTGGATTATCTTATCTGCATCCAAGGAGTTAACAAAATCGAGACCTCCATTCTTGCAAAATGGTGCCTGAACTTGGTCCTCTATGGGGAATTTTAGAGTTGAAATTTTATTCTTGTAGTTTTAGAGTTGAAAAGGACATTTGAGGTCACCCAGTATAGTTCCTTTCTTCATGGATGAGAAAATTGAGGCCCAACAAGGTTAAGGGACTTATTTAAGGTCACAGAAGTAGGTAGAGGCAAGAGCCAGATTTGGGGCCATAACGGTTGATGGCAAAGCACTTCGAAGGCAAGTATGTGTGTTTGAGGCCCTACTTGCTGCTTGCGTGATGTGGGAAGTCATTTGAGTTGTCCAAGCCCTCGCTTTCTCACCAACATAAAGTTGTGAGGATCGAGTGAGATGATCTACATGAAACATTCAACAGGGCATCCATTAGGATGCTTTCGGCTCTAAATAACAGAAGACCCAACAAAAGTATCATGAAAAATATCTATAAGGAACATACTATCTCCCAGAACGAGAAGTTCCAAAGCTGTTGAGTAGTGTCTTTTAATGTCATTAAGGACTCAGATACTCACCATCATTCTTCTGTGCCATCTTCAACGCAGCTTCTGAATGGATACAAGATGGCAGAAGATGCTCCAAGCAGCACAACCCCATGGAGCAACAACCAGCAGGAGAGCAGGAGGGCAGATTGTCCCGAGATGCTGCTTACACCGAGGAGGAAAGCCTTGCCCAGAAGCCCCTTATGTGTCATTGGCAAGTTTACATTACATCTCCATGCTAAGTCAATTCCCCACCACACAAATCCAGGGAGCACGGTTGAATTAGACCAAGGCAATGTGCTCCTCCTAACACTGGGATACAGTCACCTTCCTGAAACACAAAACCAGGGAGAAGGAAGGTTGGCATGGAACGGCTGCTAGATAGAGAAGCAACAATGTCGACCGCAGTTGCCAGGTGCTCAGAAGGTGCTGAAGAAATGCTAAGTATTTTTATTGCAGTGGGCTTTTCTTTCTACTGTACAAATGCAACTGTGCTTTGGTTTAAGGCTGCTTGTCCTCAAAAGGTAAAATTCTCCAGGAGTATAAGTAACACTGTCTTAACAGTCATTTTTTTACTTCACTAGAGAGGGAAATTTTGTAAAAGGGAAAGGTGGCTGTGGAGCTGTGGGAATAGATGGAAGAATGAAGAAAGAAGGCAAGACAGGCAGAAACAAGGGCCTCGTGGAGCTAGAAGCCAACTTCACAGAGATCGCAATTTTGCCTAGGGCCTGCTCCAAGCTGGGCTTTAAAGAATAGATTTTATACTTGCACTGTTCCTCATGAAATCCAAAGTCCCACTTGTACTAAGAGACTTTTAAGCAAAGGGCAAGTCAGAAAACAAATCCTGTTAGAGCCTCTTCTAATTACTGTGTCTCTTGGTGCACATTACAGAGGGCAGAGGCCTTGTCTAACTTGTTTTGTCTACCCCGAAGCAGCTGATCCTGAGTGCAGCAGATGCTCAGGGCGGGAAATGGCCTATCCAGACTTGCCCAGGTTCCATCACAAATGCAAATCTTGACCCTCAATGAGTATCTTTCACCTTTCAAGTTCCTCACCTGGAAAATGGGCTGTGACCTTGGTTTCCTAGTGCCGCAAGTGAGAAATACCTCCTTCTTCAAGGAAGAATCAGATGAGGAAGAAGAATACTGCTCTTGGTGCTCTCAGCTAAAGAGTGTTGTCCCAAAGACCTCAGGATGGCTACATGGTAGAAAGGAGAGCTTGACTGGCAATACAGTTTGCAAACTAGGAAGAGAAAGTCTCCAGTGCAGCGCAAAGGTCCTTTCTCTTCAAAGAGGGGAAGAACAGGTTGGGTTTTATGCCTCACAGGGTCTGTATCATACATATTCAGTAGGTTTGGAGGGAAAGCTTCACATATTTATGAGGGGAGCCAAACAGATGCATAATGAGTAAACATATACATAGCATACATCCCATGTTCACTTTGGAGTGGGGTTTTATCATTAATACAAGATGGACTTTGGCTCTTTATGTTGAAAGATGAACTATAAGACATAAAGTCAGTTTGTGTGCAGCCTCTATAAGCTGGCTGAAACTGGTTTAAGGTCTGCAGTGGCTTATCAGAAAAGAATGTCTGCAAGGCTGGTCCTCTGTCCAGTCAGAGTCGTAGTGGTCTGGGATGTAGATCAGAGTTAGGAGGGGTCTGACAATTTACCTGATAGTTCCTCTTGTTAGGGAGTTTTCTAAGAGTGTGGTTTTTCCTATAGCCATAGGAATTTAGGAAGTTGGCATGCCAGTCAAGCACTGAACCCTCTACCCACAGGTAACTTTTGTTTCCTTAACCCTAGGGTCCCTCTTAGTTGATAAAGTGGCATCTGTTTTGCTCCTCAGATCACAGGGGAAGCACAGAGTCCTCTACTTCAGGTCCCCCCAGTCACAGGAACCCATACTTCAGCCTGGATGCATGGTGGCTTCACTGCAAGGACCCTGGAGGACCCTGGGACTCCACAACAGCACATCATGTGCCATCTGGGACAGGAATGCTGCTGGGCACTACAGCCAATCCCTCCTTCTCTCAGGGGCCTCGAGACCACTTGTCCTCACAGCCCAGTGTCCACAGCTTTCTCCTCAGCTTCACCTGATGCCCGTCTCATCAGGATCTTTCAGCCTTAGTGTTTTCTGCTTACAAGCAACTTCCTGGGACTTCTAACTGGAACATTCCCCAGAGACGGAATCTGATGGAGCTTGGCCTCTGGCCAGTCTGCGAATAAGGAACCCCCTTAGGTGCAGAATAGCGGAGTTCAGGCAGTGCGAGGTCATGTTGTGTTTGCCTACATGAAAGGGCCTGTGAGTACAGGCAGAGTCTCACCCTACAGGGGTGGGGAGAGGGGAAGCCAGCTCAGAGTGTATCTGGGAGAGGGCAAAAGAGAGAGATCAAGAATTTATGCAGGAGTATTTTGCCAGAAGTGGAGAGATAGTCCCCTGGCCCTCTCTAAGACAGAGATGCTCTGGGAGTGCTGAACATGGAGTGAGATCTAAGGGATAGTGTTTTGTGTTTTTTTGTTGTTGTTTTTGAGACAGAGTCTCGCTCTGTCACCCAGGCTGGAGTGCGGTGGTGCAATCTCGGCTCACTGCAGCCTCCACCTCCCAGGTTCAAATAATTCTGCCTCAGCCTCCAGAGGAGTTGGGATTACAGGCACACACCACCACGCCCACCTAATTTTTGTATTTTTAGTAGAGACAGGGTTTCACCATGCTGGCCAGGCTGGTCTTGAACTCCTGACCTCAGGTGATCCACCCACCTCGGCCTCCCAGAGTGCTGGGATTATAGGTGTGAGCCACTGCACCCAGCCAAGGATAGTGTTTTTGAAGGCCTCAGAATCAGTTTGCCTCCTTCCTCCTCATTGACACCCCACATGCAGGGTTTTACTGCTAATCACAAGAAAACAAAATAACAAAGGTGGGACATTGTAAAGGCCACAGAAGCTTCCGAAAGTCTGAAGAGCCAGCCTTTCTTCTGACTTGGCTGATGAGAATCTCTCTGAGCTTTCCCTTTCCCCTTGTATTCCTTAGACTGGAAGTCAAATGTTTCTCTGTCTTGAGTCACAGAATTATAGACACAAAAAGGGAAAAGAGTTGTAAATTAGCACATCTTCTAATTTTCAGATGCAGAATCCGAGACCCAAAGAAGCCATGTGACAAGCCTGTTTGTGGGAACTTGTGTTAGAATCAAGTCTCTGGCCTAGCTACCCAGTGTGCCCTGGGACCTCTCCATAGCTGCCCAGAGGGAGCCTCTGAGTCACAGCTGGTGGATGACAGCATGTAAGTGACAGGAGTCTTCCCAGACACCACACATGGGCAGCCTGGAGGGTCCCCAAACTTCCATATCCCCACGGCCTCTGTGAATGGGAGCAGTAGCATTCTGGCTGGTGGGGAACATCTGGAGGTAAACATAGAAAGCCAGGGGCTGCCACCCACTTTCCTTAGCTAGCTGGCAATTTGAGAAACTCAAGCAAGTTACCCTGCCTGTGGTGTGAAATGATATTACCGTTACTTCTGAAAGGGTGCCGGCCAAAATCACTATTCATAAAAAATGCATCAAGGTAGGGTTATAAGTTACAAAGATGGCTGGGTGGGATGGCTCATACCTGTAATCTCAGCATTTTGGGAGGCCAAGGCAGATCACTTGAGGCCAAGAGTTCAAGACTAGCCTGGGCAACTAGTGAGAGCCTTATCTCTTTAAAAAAAAATTTTTTTTGAAACTTCACCAGGTGTGGTGGCACATTCCTGTAGTCCCAGCTACTCAGGAGGCTGAGGTGGGAGGATTGCTTCAGCTCAGGAGTTTAAGGCTGCAGTGAACTACAATCACACCACTGCATTCCAGCCTGGGTGACAGAGTGAGACCCTGCATCTAAAAAAGTGACAAAGGTGAAGACTGGATCCAACAGCAGATTACCTAAAGGAGGGAACAACCAACTCCTGAAAAACATCTGTCTCAAAGCTGAATGAAAGAATGCAGCTACAAGGTTGGGCGCGGTGGCTCACGCCTGTAATCCCAACACTTTGGGAGGCTGTGGCAGGCAGATCACTTGAGGTCAAGAGTTTGAGACCAACCTGGCCAACATGGCAAAACCCTGTCTCTACTAAAAATACAAAAATTAGCTGGGCGTGATAGTGCATGCCTGTGATCCCAGCTACTTGGGAGGGTGAGGCACGAGAACCCCTTTAACCCGGGAGATGGAGGTTGCAGTGAGCCAGGTGTGGTGGTACACGCCCATAGTCCCAGCTACTCAAGAGGCTGAGATGGGAGGATTGCTTGAGCCCAGGAGTTTGAGGCTGCAGCAAGCCATGACTGTGCCACTACACTCCAGCCTGGGTGACAGAGCAAGACTCTGTCTCGAAAAAATTAAAAATGAAAAAATTAATAAATAATGCAGCTGCTTAGCCACTGCCTTTTCCCTTGGTTATGTGGATAATAGGCAACCCATGCTCTAGAGGGAAGGGGTGTGGGTATCAACCTGGATTCCTTAGCTTACCGGCTGTGTGGCCGCAGCCAGGCAATTTCACTTGTCTGAGGTGCCACTCCCTCATCTACATCATTCAGAGCTGTGATGCTGGCATATTCAACGAGATAATATCTGTAAGGGGCCCAGCTCTGGACTCGGCACAGAGTATGTACCAATGAAATACAATCATGAACATAGTTATCATCATCATTTGTCTGAGTGTGCCCAGATCCAACCATAACCATCAACAAGCCAAGAGAGCTGTTCCAGCAGGGGAGAGCTGGGGTTTAGTTGGACAGAACTGCCTGGAATTCACATCCCAGTGCCAGCACTGGACACTTGCTTCTCTAACAGGATTTTTCAACCTCAACACTATTGACACTTTGGGCTAATTTTTCATTGTGGGGAGCTGTCCTGTGCATTGTGTGGTGTTTAGCAGCATCCCTGGCCTCTACTCTCTAAGATACCAGTAGCATCCTCCCGTAGTTGTGACAACCAAAAATGTTTCCAGGCATTGCCAAACATCCTCTGGAAGGCAAAAATCACCCCCTGGTTCAGAACACTGGTCAAATAAAATGTTCATACTAGGCTTCTTATTAGTACTAGGCAAAGTCAAAGAATCTACCCAGAGTTTCCAGTTTAAAAAAATTGCCTGCCAGGATGACCTTTTTCTGGTAAACCATGGAAGAACATTCATTTCCTATATTTGACAAGCACTGCAATCCAAGGGAAGAGAATGAACTAGGGAAATAATTGGGTGAGGTTTTAACATTGGTGCTAATTTACAGGGCTACTTCAACTCCATGCGAATACACCCATGACTACGAATTTCTGCTCGATAAAGTGGTGAGGGGGTTAGGTTTAACTGCAGGCTCAGGCCAGATGTCCACAGGAACCCATTGCCCCTGGTTAAACATTGCGTTGGGTCAGTAGCCCCAAGACCAACAGGCCTACACAAGAGCATTCTTCTCAAGGACATTTATCACTCCCTAACTCAACATAACCAAAGCATTGTTTTAATTCTGGGGGCCTGCATCTGCAGTGGGCCATTTAAAAAAAAAATAAAAGGATAAGTGAGTGACAGAATGAATGGAACCTCTCTCTTCGTGTCACCTTCAGCTGGCCCCTGTGACCCAGGCTTACTAAGTATGACCCAGGCTTACTTTGCCCCACCTACCCACTCCCTATTCACACACACACACACACACACACACACACACACACACACAAATAGTAGGACAAATGGAGACATACCCCTAGCCAGGAATGTGTTTCCTGTGTTGCCCTGGCACTCACTGGTGGCCCCTCAGGTCAGCTTTGCTAGAAGTACCTGGGAAATCCCTCTGAGCCCTGCTGTGGCCTAGGGCCTCAAAAGTGTGCAGAAACTGGTTCTTTCCAGGTGCAGAAAACAGAAGAGGCTCCATAGGGAGTCAAGAGAGACAACCCCACATCAGCCACATGGAGATCCCAAAAGAGTGCCTGGAGACCCAGCTCAGAGCCAGAGGGAATGAGACCGGGAGGGAAGGATGTGGCTACGGGGAGGACGGCCTGAAAGGAGAGGGGCATTAATAAGCACTTATTATGTACCTCAGAATAAGAGCTTCCTTGAAACATTACCTCCTTCACCTATCACTACAGCTTGGGAGGGAGCAATTATTATTCCCAGTTTTGTCAACAAGTAACCTCAGAGAAGTTTGGCCAGCTGGGACTAGAGTCAGGGGTGCCCGATTGCAGAGCCCAGGCTCTTTGTCACACCAGGGACTCTCAGCGACAGCTGCACAGATGGGTCACCTGAACGGCTTCAGAAAAATACAGATGCGGTCGGGTGCGATGGCTCACGCCTGTAATCCCAGTGCTTTGGGAGGCCAAGGCAGGCAGATCACTTGAGGTCAGGAGTTTGAGACCAGCCTGGCCAACATGGTGAAACCCTGTCCCTACCAAAAAATACAAAAATTAGCGGGACATGGTGGTGCACACCTGTAGTCTCAACTACTCAGGAGGCTGAGGCAGGACAATCATTTAAACCCAGGAGGTGGAGGTTGCAGTGAGCTGAGATGCAGTCCAGCCTGGGCGACAGAGTGAGATTCAGTCAAAAAAAAAAAAAAAAAAAAAAGAAGGAAGAGAAAGAAAGAAAGAAGGAAAGAAAGAGAGAGAGAGAGGGAAGGAAGGAAAGAAGGAAGGCAGGAGGAAGGGAGGGAGGGAAGGAGAGAGGGAGGGAGGGAGGGAGGGAAGGAAGGAAGGAGGGAGGGAAGAAAGGAAGGAAGGAAGGAAAAGAAAAAAGAAAGAGAGAGAGATGCTCAGGTGCTAGCTGCTACCAATTAAACCGAAGTCCTGAAAAGCCTCCCAGGTGATTTTAGTGGACATTCAGGGTCTAGAACTGTTGCCGTCCCCAAGGAATAGAGGAGGAAGATGTGGACAGAGGATGAGGCAGTGTGCCGGGCGCGTTGTCCGTGTGCAGTTAACCACCTCCAGGGCCTTTCTGTGCTGCAGGAGCCCTCCTCCTTCCCCCAGGCCTTCCACCCCAACCAGTGGGCACTAAGACAGAGCAGGCAATTTTAATGTGTGCTTGAGAATAGTGCTTGAGAAGACAAATCCACACACCCTCCATGCCATATGATATATATCGCAGCAGAAACCGCCTGCAATTATGTACTTCCTGGTATCATCTGCACACGGTCTCCCTTTACTCCTGTAGACCAGTGGTTCTCAGACACTGACAATTTTGTCCCCTGCCCCCATCTCCCAGGGCACACTGGGCAAGACAGAGAGGCATCTTTGCTTCTCACCACTTGGAGCTTGGAGGGAGGTGCCACCAGATCTCGTAGGTAGAGGCTAGGGATGCTGCTTAACCTCCCACAGTGCACAGGACAGCCCCTGCCATGAAGAGTTCTCTAGCCCCAAATGTCCACAGTGCTGAGGTCGAGACACCCTGCTGTAAGACAGAAACAGTGACCTCTAGGTAGGCACAAATCCTGGACCGTAACCCACCTCCAGGTCAGAAGCCTGTCCCTGACCAGGCATATTTCAGAGAATGGCAGAATCTTAGAGCAGGAAAAGACTGCTGAGACAACTAGCCCAGCTGAGGCCTCAATCAGGGCAGCCCAACTGCCCTGAATTAACTGAAAATGGTATTCCTTACTGAAAATTTGTATTCACTGACTTAACAAATATTTATTAAGTGCCCAGTATGTTTAGGGCACAGTGCCTGATTTTCCTGCCAAAATAGTTACCCATCCCGGAATAAATCCCTTTGTGTAAGTCTAATATAAGATCCAGGCGAGATAGGCTCTGAACCAAGCAAAATCCACTCCCAGCTGGGTTAGGGTGGTTTTATTGCTTTCTGGCTCATTGGGTAACTTGGCAACCTGGGATCGTGTCTGCAAAAATCCAGAGGAGGCTGATCCAAGATCAACTCCCCGGGGTCTGCACAGGGGCCCAAGGGCGGGTGCCCACATTCCTCCCCGGCTGCCCACAGCTGCCCTCTGTCCCCAGTCCAGCTCCAGCTCCCAGCTCCCTCCCACTTCGGGCTAGTTACCATTACCAGCAGCAAACTCCAGCCACCCAGCCTCATGGGGCCAGCCTCTCCCACCTCTCCTGCTGCCCAACTGTTATTGACAAAAATAAGCACTCTATTGTGACTTGCCACAGAAATAAAAATTGCTCAGGGGAAGGAATTGGGAACGTTTTGTACTCCAGGGTCACAAAAGATTTAAAAGTCATTCTCCCTACTGGAGATCTCATTTACACTGGGCAGAAACAACAAAATAAAAACCTGTCGAATGGATTGTGCAACAAAGGAAAATGCTGCAGAGGCAAACCTAGTAGGAGCAGGAGGAAAGGGAAAGGAGGCAATACGCAGCCTCCTTGTGGGAGAAACCGAGGCCCCAGGGGCTGGGCACTGCGTGATGCTGGAGGAGGGAAGGGAAGGTCCCTCCCTCCTGCCCATCTCCCTGGGATGCCCCCAGTGGCTGAGACCACCCTTCTTCATACCAAGGAACACAACTCCCCATGCCTCTACCCACCGCATCAAAATGGGCAGACCCAAACCCAACCAGAGACAACTATCTGTGATATAAAGGGAGAGTAGCCAAAGCCACCCACACAGCAGGGCCTGCAATCACAGGAGAAGCTGCCAATATTTCACCTGACTCTCTCCTATCTCTGCAGAATTCTATCTGAAAGTTATTTCCTCAGGAAAGCTCCTCTAATCCCCCAGATTTATTTACTCCCTCAACAAATATTTATTGAATGGATAACATTTACTGAATGGCCCCCAGGGGTTAGATGCCCTTAGTACAATCTCTCCTAGCTACCCCCTTCCCCCTTTGAACACTTAATAATGATGTTAATTAACTAACTACTTACATAATTATTTCTTAGGGTCTTTAAGACCTCCTTTTCCCACCCACCTTTCTGGAATATTGAGCTACTTGACAACAAGAATCAAATTGCTCTTGTTAACTGCTGTATCCTCTTAGTCTAGCTTCTTTTGGCACCTATTGGTTGCCAACACATGCTGAATGAATGAGTGAACAAATGAATGAGCAAACTGCCAAGGCCAGCGCTGTTCAAATAGAAATGCTGACCACAAAGGCAAGTCATACATGGAATTTTTAATTTTTTAGAAGCTACATTTTAAAAAGTAAAAAGAGTGAAATTAATTATAAGGATACAGTTCATTCATCTCAACATATCTAAAATATTATCATTTCAGCACTTAATCAATATGAAATAATTATAAAAGTGATCTTTTGCATTCTTTCTCTCATGCTGTCTTCAAAATCCAGTATGTATTTTACTCCTACCACACATCTCAATTTGTACTAGGCACATTTCAAGTGCTCAGTAGCCACATGGGGCCACTACATTGGACAGCCAAAGTCCAGGCTTCAACAGAGGCTTCCAGTGTGCTCATTTTCTGGTAAGGTAGGAGAAAAGTTATGCTATGCTATGTCAACACACAGTATAGCCATTATGCTTATGGTCTATTGAGTCAGACTGCTTGGTTCAAATCCTGACTCTACTACTTACTCCTTGTGCCCTGGGAAAATTACCTAACCACCCTGTGCCTCAGGTTCCCCTTCCAGAAAATGGGAGTCATAACTGTAGCTACATTGTGGGAGACTGTATTAGGAGCAAATGAGTTAAGACCCATAAAGGCTGGGGGCGCACCTAAAGAAGAAAATTTAGACTCTGCCATAGTACACTTGTCATTTGTGGGAATGGGAAGTACTGGTTTAAATAATCCCAACACTTTGGGAGGCCGAGGCGGGCAGATCACAAAGTCAGGAGATCGAGACCATCCTGGCTAACACAGAGAAACCTTGTCTCTACTAAAAATACAAAAACAAAATTAGCCAGGGGTGGTAGCGGGCACCTGTAGTCCCAGCTACTCGGGAGGGTGAGGCAGGAGAATGGCGTGAACCCGGGAGGCGGAGCTTGCAGTGAGCCGAGATCGCGCCACAGCACTCCAGCCTGGGTGAAAGAAGGAGACTCCATCTCAAAAAAAAAAAGAAAAAAAAAACCATAAAGCCCTTACAACAACGCCTGCCACACAGTAACTACTCAATAATATTAGCCATTAATGTTTAATTATATGTTTATATCTCATAAAGATATTAGGCTCCACTTGCTGCCCCAAGAGATGGGAGGTAGCTCTAGTCACAATACATTCTGTTGGTAGGATGAAGGTAAAACCAGTATCCATTTTAGAGATGAATTCTGGACATATTCTTTCATGGGCACTGCAAGATATATTTTAGCAAAAAAGATTGGGTCAGGTACAGTGGCTCATGCCTGTAATCCCAGCCCTTTGGGAGGCAAAGGCAATGGATCACTTGAGCCCAGGAGTTTGAGACCAGCCTGGCCAATATGGTGAGACCCTGTCTCTATTTATAAAAAATAAAATATAGATAGAGATAGATAGATAGATAGATAGATAGATAGATAATTATGGACATACAAATTATATAGGCTAGCAAAAATTTTTAGGTGCACCTAAAGAAGAAAATTTAGACTCTGCCATAGTACACTTGTCATTTGTGGCAATGGGAAGTACTGGTTTAAATAAAAACCTTTTACAACTTTGTAAAGGTTTTTTATGCATCTCTTTCACCTGTGAAATTCAAGTTCCACTGTATAAGACACACAAGTTGTCTATTTTCCAATCCAGCATGTAAAGCAAATGACATTTACATTGGACTTCCTCCGGCATAAAATCTGCTTGGGAAAGCTGAGGACTCCATAGGTTCCAGCCCTAGTGCTGATACCTTTCTTATCCCTGTTTGCTGTCACCATGGTCCTAGAGCAGAGGAACACCGCCTTTGGAGAAGAGCCTGGGTGAGCACAGCATTGCTGACAGGGGCAGCACTTCACCTTCTCAGTTCCAGGGGATCCCCACCAAGCTGGGGTAGTTCCAGTCCCATTCTAACTCCATGTGGTCTAGGCTGAGAGCCTCAGGGTCAGCCCCACACCCAAGCTTTCTAGGTGTTCTTTTGTCCAGGGATCACAGAGTCCAGTGAGGTCCAGAATCACTAGATCTGGGACCACAAAGGAGTAGGCATGGAGATGAAATGGTGTGTTGCACTTGAACAGGCATCTTTGCAAAGAGGATCACAAAATATGGAAAAGAGCCAAAAAAAATCATTGTGCATTGGGCTTCCACAATCACTTCTGTGTGTGTGCATGTGTGCATAAATGTGACTGAGCGACTGAGATGGCCAAAGTGACTTGCAGGGACATGAAATTGAGCCAAAGCCCCCAGTCTGTTGAAACATAGTCATCTGTTTGAAGGTAAGTGTCTACTTACTTAGGAAACAAGAACACAGAAGAAAACAGACAAAGAGTAAACTCTGGCATGTTGAACTCCGGGAGCTTCTCTGCCATTCTGTCTTTGAATATTGCCTCTTCCCCATTCTCTCTCTCTTTCTACTCAAAATGTGATCTACGGACCAGGTGTGGCTTCACCACCTGGAAGCTTGTTAGAAATGCAAAATAGCTGGCACCTCTCAAGACCTATGGAATCAGAATCAACAGCTCAATGAGACACCTAGGTGAACCATATGCACATTAAAATTTGAAAAGCACTAGTTGATATTCTTTCCTTCTGGAACTTCTATTAAATCTATACGAGTCAGGGTGGCTCATCATATCCCACCACAGACCAACCAGGAGCAGGAGAGTGTGGGGCCTGGCTCCTGCTGCTGAAGCTTCCACCTGGGGGAAGGAAAAAGAATTTCCCTTCTTAACAGCTTGAAAACTATTACTCAGTCTATGTAACATCTGTTTGGCCACATCATTTTAATACATAAATCAAAATTTATGTATTAGTCTGTTCTCACACTGCTAATAAGACATACCTGAGACTGGGTAATTTATAAAGGAAAGAGGTTTAATAGACTCACAGTTCAGCATGGCTGGGGAGGCCTCAGAAAACTTACAATCATGGAAGAAGGGGAAGCAAACATGTCTTTCTTCACATGGCAGCAGGAGAGAGAAGAATGAGAGCCAAGTGAGGGGGGAAGCCCCTTATAAAACCATCAGATCTTGTGAGAACTTACTCACTATCACAAGAAAAGCATGAGGGTAACTGCTGTATGATTAAATTACCTCCCACTGGGTCCCACCCATGGCATGTGGGGATTATGGGAACTACAATTCAAGATGAGATTTAGGTGAGAACACAGCCAAACCCTATCAGTGGCTAACTGCCATAAGAAACAACCTCAAGATGTCAGTGGCTTATCAGTGGTTTCTTTCTAATTCATATTCAAACTGAGGCAGCTGAGCAGATGAAAGGGAGATTTGGTCACTCAGGAAGCCAGAAGAACTTCCATCTTCTCATGAAGGAAGAGAGTATGTGAGAGATTGTAGGAGAGATTGTCCAGGCAAGAGGAAAGTGCGGCTCCTCCTTCCTGCTCATGTCTCATTGGCCAGAACTCAGTCACAAGGTCCACCTGACCACAACCAGCTAAGCTGTGTAGTCTAGAAGTGCACCCTGGTAGAAGAGGAGGAACTCAGATACTGGTGACACGAATGTGTTGTGCTTATTCTGTGCTCCATGTCTCAACCTCCTATCCCATATTCCATTTGTCTATCTTTTGGTGCTGTATCCTGGGTGATTTCTTTATCTCTACCTTCCAAATCACTAATTCTCTCTCACATTCAGTCCAGACCAACCTTTGTCAAATGTTTTCTTAAAGGGCCTGGTAGTAAATACTTTAGAGTGTGTGGCCACATGGTCTCTATTCAACTATTCGACTCTGCTATTTGTAGCTCAACAGCAGCCTAAGACAATATGCTAAAGAATGGGCATGGCTGTGGTCTAACAAAACTTAATTTACAAAATCAGGCAGCTGGCCCACAGGCCAGAGTTTGTTGATCCCTGGTCTAGACCACTGCTATGGTTTGAATGTGTGTCCCCTTCAAAATTCATATGGAAATTTAATCCCTATCATGGTGGTATTAAAAGGTGGGGCTTCTAGGGAAATGATGAAGTCAAGGGGCTCTGGCCTCATGAATGGATTAGTGTCCTTATAAAAGAGGCTGCAAAGAGAGTTCACCTTCTTGCCCTTCCATCCTTCACCGTGCGAGGACATAGTGTTTCTCCCCTTCCAAGGATGAAGCCACAAGCAGCCATCTTGGAAACAAACACCAGGTCCTTGCTATACAACTTGATCTTGAACTCCCAGCCTCCAGAACTGTGAGAAATAAATTTCTGTTCCTTGTAAATTCAGTCTCAGGTATTTTATTAATAGCAGCATAAACATATTAAAACAGATTTTTATTTTAATTACTTTTTTTTGTTTTCTAAATTTCTATCTCTTGTTCACATCTGCCTGTTCTTTTTTATAAGGTCTTGTTTTGCTTTATGGATTCTATTTTCCCTTTATTCCTCTGAGTGTTTTAAACATTTATTTTTAAGTTCATTTCACATCACTCTATTATCTGCGATTCCTCTGGGATACTAACTGGTCACCAGGGGAAGTGACCAGCAAACAGCTGAGCCTCACCATATCCCACCACAGACCAACCGGGAGCAGGAGAGTGTGGGGCCTGGCTCCTGCTGCTGAAGCTTCCATCTGCAGGAAGGAAAAAGAATTTCTCTTCTTAATAGTTTGAAAAGTAGTCTATGTAATATCTCTTTGGTCATGTCACTTTAATACATAAATCAAAATTTGTAATATCATTTATCACAAAACAAGCACAAGTAAAGAGTAGCAGTTATTAGCTTATCAAGATGGCTGACACCTCCCAGCTCATACAGATGGTGTTGCACCCTCTGCTTCAATAGGCTCAGTGACTGGGAGACCTCCCTCCAACTCAAAGCACCTATTCTGGGAGGTGCTCAACATCCTTGAGCCTCAATTTCATCATCTATGAAAATGAGGTAATAATGCCTACCTTACAGAAATGTTATGAAATTTCATTAAAATAATATAAATAACAGTGCTTGACCCAAAGTAGGTACTCAACAAATATTTCCATATGGAAGCACAATCTGATGTCTGTGTCTTATTACTGATGTCACAATCTCATTTAAAATGTCTTATTTATCTTGAACTAAAGATATGTTCTAATTCTGCCCTGTTAACTATGTAGAATGGGTCTAATTCTTCTTCCAAGAAGCTCTCAAATACATGAGGGTTATGTGTCATGCCCTCTTCACCAAACTTTCTCTTCTCTAACCAAATGCCCCCAAGTTCCTCCAACTAAACAAGAATTTCTTGTCTCAAAAGTAACTAGAAGCTCTTGGGCTCTAGTGGCTCCCAAGACAGAGCTCAGCACCAATAACACACCCTTTGCCCCTGAGGATCCCAAACTTGATCTTGTGGATATGGGTAAAGTTCATGATCAGCCAAATGCTTTCTTCATTATACAAAATTCAGGGGAGTGTCTCGATATCCTCTCCCCATTCCCAACACTGATGGCAAACCCTGTTTTGTTTCAAGGAGCCTGTTTTAGGATGAATATGCTCTTCACCATTGCAATCCAGTTCTGAACCTCTGAAGTGACATTTATTGTGGTTTTAGGAAAGGTTCACTGGAGGTGAGAAGTGACAGCTCTGGGTGATAAATCAAATGCAGCTCAGTTTTTTTTTTGTTTTTTTTTGTTTTTTTTTTTCTTTTATTGTTATTATTATTATTATTATTATTATTATTATTATACTTTAGGTTTTATGGTACATGTGCACAATGTGCAGGTAAGTTACATATGTATACATGTGCCATGCTGGTGCACTGCACCCACCAACTCGTCATCTAGCATTAGGTAAGGGAAAACCATCATCAAGTCAGCATGGCTCAGGCATCAGCCCGCCCTGGCTGGCAGCTTGTGATTTCTTATGTAAATGGTAAACAGAACATTGAACGGTGACAATTTCTTCAACTGCTAGGATGAGCCGTCAGCTTCTGTGTTCTGCTTAAACTTGACATCTTAAACTTCTGGTTAGAGGAGAGTCATGTTAACAAAAACGTTTCAGGACTAACCATAATCATAAAGCCTTTCTTAGAAACAACGGTACTTATACAGCATGTTACACAACACACCTGGTCTGTTTTGCTTCTTCAAAGCAGAATAGTCTAGCTTGGGATAGTCTAGCACTGCCTGTCCATCACAGTAGCCAGTAGCCAGTAGCCACATGTGGCCACTAAGTGTTTGAGATCTCGCTAGTTTACATTAAGCTGTGCTAAAATAAAAGTGTAAAATATGACACAGAATTTCAAAGATTTCATACAAAAAATGTAAAATATCTTACTCATAATCTTTTATGTTGATTTTATGTTGAAATGATAATATTTTGGATATAATAGATTAACTACTTATTAAAAGTAATTTCACCTGTTTCTGACTGATGTCACAGTCTCATTAAACATTTTTCCATTGTGGCTGATAGAAAACTTTAAATTACACATGTGGCTCACATTTGTGGCTACCATTATGTTTCTAGTGGACAATGCTGGTCTGAAAGGCAAGGCAGGGAGCTGGAAATCCCATGTTTCTCTAGCTCATCCTCTCGGTGCAGACTCAGAAACAAAGGAGCCTACCGTCAGAAGCTATCACGGGTTTTACTGTTTCTTTGTTGGTTAGACTAGAGCAGTGGTCCTCAAACTTCAGTGAATATAAGTGCTATGGACTGAATTGTGTCCTGCCCCACCCCCCTCAAATTCACATATTGAAGCTCTAAATTCCCCCATGTGATTGTTTCGGAGATAAGGCCTTTAAGGAGGGGATTAAAGTTAAATGAATCATAAGGGTGGGGCCCTGATCCAATAGAACTTGTGTTCTTATAAGAAGAGGAAGAGGCCAGAAGCCATTGCTCAGGTCTATAATCCCAACTCTTTGGGAGGTCAAGGAAGGCAGATCACTTGAGGTCAGGAGTTTGAAACCAGCCTGGCCAACATGGTGAAATTCTGTCTCCACAAAAAATACAAAAATTAGCCAAGCATGGTGGCATGTGCCTGTAATCCCAACTACTCCAGAGGCTGCGGCATGAGAATCGCCTGAACCTGGGAAGCAGAGGTTGCAGTGAGCTGAGATTGCACCACTGAACTCCAGTCTGGGCAGAGCTTCTCTCCCCAATATATGAGGACACAACGAGAAGGTGGCCATCTGCCAGCCAGAGGAGAGCCCCCACCAGGAACTGAGCCTTGTAGGAACCTTGATCTTGGACTTTCAGCTTCCAGAACTGAAAAAATAGATGTCTGTTGTTTATGCCACCCAGTCTATGGTATTTTGTTATGGCAGCCTGAGCAGACTAAGACCATAAGCATCACCTGGTGAATTCGTTAAACACACAAATTCCCAGACCCTCTTCCTGAGAAATACTGATTTTATTGATGTGGGATACACCTGGGAATTCGCTTTTCTTTAGCAAGTATTCTAGGTATATATATGTGGACCACACTTTGAGATACCCTGGACTACAAGAAACATAATTATCTAGACTCCTTTGGCACTGTTGCCGGCCTGAATTGGACCCCCAATTCTGCCACTCCAGCAGTAGTAGCCAAATTAGTTTGATCACGGGCGCCCCCTTTTGGTAAAGCATTTTTGAGCATGCAACTCACCCCCCAGCTATACTTAACTGATAAATTACATATGCCCAACTGTAAATCATATACTAAATATTAGTAAAAATTTTTTACATAAAAATAAATACAGAAAAGAAGTTGTGCTGTTTTCTTTCTGGGTCCCAGTGGGCCACCTTTAGCCTGTGGAAGTCTCTCACTGAACACAAATTACACAGCTTCATATTTCCTTGCCTTTGCATTAGTTCCCATCTGCAATCTGTGCAGTGAGAAAATGCCTATTTATGCCTCAGGATTCAGCTCATAAATCCCTGTGCAGCTCTTTATTCCCCCTCCATCTCCCACAGGTGGAGTTATTCCTTCTGCCCCTCTGTGCAGCACCTCTGTACTAATGTCACCTCTATTGACTTATCACATTGAATTGCAAATATTTGTTTAACGTTTCTGTTCCTTAAGGACTGTGCTTTATGTATCTCTGTTTCACCTGGGCCTTACACACAGTTCCTGGTACATAATATGTTTTGTGTTTTTTTGGTTGGTTTGGTTGGGTTTTTTTTTTTCTTTTTTCTTTTCTGTGTGTAACAGGAACAAACCAATGAATGTAAGTGCAATTAACCAATACTTGAAGCAAGTCATCGCCCTTCTATGCAAAAGCAAAATCAACCTAGTGCATGTGAAAAATAACCCACATAAAAGGGTGCAGTGCAAAAAGCTATCTAAAGACATACTGGGTTTTAAGTTTGAGTTTACAAAAACATGTATAATTCACACAAGAGCTGAGGATGAAAGCAAACAGCCTAAGCAACCAACAGCATAAGGAGCAGAGAAGGAGGATTTTTTTTTAACTGATCTTTTTTAATTGTTTAATTGTCTTAAGATCAGGATCCCCTGGCAAAGTCGCAATGGATGGTTTGTGAGAGGTCTCAGTGCATCTTTGTGAGGCAGGACAAAGATGGATGGGGAACAAGAGAGCTTTTAAGGGCATTACAATTTGTTATCTACATCCAGGTCTGCACTGCACAAAATGAAGGAATCATCTGGTCCAGACTCAAGAAATTGTGGCTAAGAGTATCACCTTTTGGAAACATAGACCTGGCTTAGGGTGTATAATAGCAAGTGTCCTTCCTCTGCAAGGTCTAAACAGCCTCATTACTTAGGAAATTGTCTTCCCTGTTCCTTCATATATCTCTTACTATCTCAGTCTGAGCTTCTCCTGTGGATTATAAAGGGCTGCCTAGGCTGGAAGAATTCACTGGCACCCTCTCACATGTGCTAGGGTGCAGGCTGATGAAACAAATGCTTTGTCACTTCCCTGTTTACACAAAAGCTTTTTCTCTCAGCAGGAACTTGAAAGAAACTAAGGTGAACATAATCAGTTTACCTTCTCAGACCCACTTAAAAGGATTGACCCTGTGATATACTGGAAAGCAAAATACAAGTCTGTTTATAAATGGCTTTTTAAGGTGATTAACAAGTAACATAAGCAGGTAGAAAGACTTCCATATTGTTTCCCCAAGAGTAGGGTTGCCAAATTTAGCAAATTATGGAATGCCAGTTAAATTTGAACAGCAGATAGACAATGAATAATTTTGGGGTATAAATATGTCCAAATATTGCATGCACCCTACAATTTATCAGGCAACACTACCTCAAAGGGAAAAGGCTGTACATAACCCTTGTGGGGAGAATGTCTTCCCATTGGCTGAGAGGTATATATTAATAAAAACATAGGCCTGAAAGTTGAGATATCTGAGTTCTCTTCTAGATTAGTTGTTCATTAATTCATCAATTCTTCATCCCTAATAGTCTAGTGCCATGTACTAGGTTAATTCCTCAATAAAAAAAAAAGTGCTGGAGAGAAACATGGTCCCTGACTTCTTGCAGCTTATAATGTAATGGTATGACCCTTAGCCTGCCTGTGCCCCATTTTGCCAGCTATAGAATGAAGTGGTTGATCACCTTGGGTCTATGTTTTGCAGAGTATGTTCTATGCTAATAGATATTCCATCAAAGAAGGTTTTTGTGACAAAAAATATAATAAACATTGAGTTAAAAAGGTAATAGCATTTTACTGTAAGTCTTCTCAACATTTTAATGAGCTAATCATCATCATGACCCCTAGATGGTGACTTACTGCAGAACTATCCCTTCAAGGAGCCACTCTGGGGACTAGTGTTCTATGGAACACACTTTGGGAAATGCTGCCCTAAGCCAAGAACTAAAATTCTTTGTAAGTCTGTACTCGCCTTCTTTCCCTTCTTTGCCTAAAATTTTCTTCATCCTTAAAGAGCCAGCCCGTATGTTTCCTCCTCTGTGAAGCCTTTCCTTCTGACTTCCCCCCAGTCATCACTCCCCACACTGAGCACACACAGGGCATCACAAGGCAGAGACATTTGTCTGGTTCAGTTCTACATCCCAGCACCAAGCAATAGGCCTGGTCAGTACAGTGAGTT
Organism: Pongo pygmaeus; assembly: GCF_028885625.2. Taxonomy (NCBI): domain Eukaryota; kingdom Metazoa; phylum Chordata; class Mammalia; order Primates; family Hominidae; genus Pongo; species Pongo pygmaeus. The sequence goes on along the minus strand of NC_072388.2, from coordinate 54,399,705 downwards.
ATGCCAGCAAATATGCTTTCTCATGAATAAGTAAGCGAATTAACACACACTGCCAACCAAGTTACCCTGTCCCCTGCCTTCCCATAGCACTTTTTTTGGTTGTAATGTAATTATTTAATTCCTACCTTCTTTATACTGGAAATATTTTGAGGACAGCAAAGAAACATTATTAATTTTTCCATCCCTAGTAAATAAGCTCAGTCCTTGGCACATGCCTTGCTCTCTATAAACGACAATAAATAGCATTTACTGCATCACACTCTTTACCAGGCATTCACATGAATTATTTTATTTCACCTTCACAACAAGCTCATGGAAGGCATTATAGCAGATATTATGGATTGGCTTGCTCAACCTCCAGACTAGAAAGCTGAAAACTATTTCCCAAATTCCTTTGGAGCTCGGGCTTTGCATGTAGATTAGGTTTCATAAGTTATAAGCATTTGCATGAGTTTGGGAAGGTGAAAATGAGGCAGAGGCCACTTCTTGCCCCTTTTAGAAATTTCATTCTGGCAAGCAAGGGTGTGGAGATGTGAGCCTTTTCTGCAGCAGGACTGCAGTCCTTCTCCAGCTTCCCGGGCATTTGAAGCAGAACCAGTGGCAATACAACATTTCAGCTGTGTTTTTAAACTCACCAGTTCCCATCGTGCTGGCTTCAGAGGTACAGCTCCCCTAGTACGTCAGTTCTGTGAAAGGGAATCACTGCTCCTCCAGCCCTTTCAACAATTGTGTAAGTATATAGTTCCCTGTATTAAATCTCTTTCTGCTAAAACACCTAGAAGGGTTTTAGTTACTTGCACTAAACCCTTGCTGAGACAGAAATTACTATCATTATCCTTTCTCCAGAAGAGAAAACTAAAGTATACAGAGATTAATTTATTTCCCCCAAGGTCCCAATCTACCAAGTGGCAGAGCCAAGATTTGAACCCAAAGGCCATATCCTTTTGTTATCCTCCTCTCAACAAGATCACACAGGGCAGGGTTGCCAGTAGAACTCAAGAAGGAAAAACTGCCTTCATTTACCAGCCAACCACTACTTAAAATTACTAGTAAAATGTAAAACTCTTTTTACATTTATGAATTATGGCACATCCACCTATGGAATATTATGCAGACATTAAAAATAAAGTTGTATAAAACCATAATAAAAGAATATGGTGTAGAGCTCTATGTTAATAAATTTGAAAGCCTAGATAAAAATTTTCTAGGGAAATATTTATCAAAATTCAAAGAAGTAATATAGGAAAAGAATGATCAATAACTTTGACAGCAATTGTAAAAGTTGCAAATAGTTGCCCCTGCAAAAAAAAAAAAAAAAAAAAAAAAAAAAAACACCTAACATAGGTGGATCCACGGATGAATCCTTCTAAATTTTCAAGGAACTGATCATTCCAATGCTACCTGTTTCAGAGCATAGAGAAAGAAGTAAAGCTTTCCAGTTCTTTTCAGAAAACCTAAATACCAATGACTTAAAACCCAGCAAAACCTTAACAAAGAGAATCCAGCAATATATTTAAAGGGTAATATGTTTAAAGTTCATATGGAACCAAAAAAGAGCCCACGCTGCCAAGACAATCTTAAGCGAAAAGAACAAAGCTGGAGGCATCATGCTACCTGACTTCAAACTATACTACAAGGCTACAGTAACCAAAACAGCATGATACTGGTACTAAAACAGAGATATAGACCAATGGAACAGAATAAAGGCCTCAGAAATAACACCACACGTCTACAGCCATCTGATCTTTGACAAACCTGACAAAAAAAAGAAATGGGGAAAGGATTCCCTATTTAATAAATGGTGCTGGGAAAACTGGCTAGCCATAAGTAGAAAGCTGAAACTGGATCCCTTCCTTACACCTTATACAAAAATTAATTCAAGATGGATTAAAGACAAATGTTAGACCTAAAACCATAAAAACCCTAGAAGAAAACCAATACCATTCAGGCCATAGGCATGGACAAGGGCTTCATGACTAAAACACCAAAAGCAATGGCAACAAAAGCCAAAATAGACAAATGGGATCTAATTAAACTAAAGAGCTTCTGCACAGCAAAAGAAACTACCATCAGAGTGAACAGGAAACCTACAGAATGGGAGAAAATTTTTTGCAATCTACCCATCTGACCAAGGGTTAATATCCAGAATCTACAAAGAACTTAAACAAATTTACAAGAAAAAAACAACCCCATTAAAAAGTGGGCAAAGGATATGAACAGACACTTCTCAAAAGAAGACATTTATTCAGCCAACAGACACATGAAAAAATGCTCATCATCACTGGTCATCAGAGAAATGCAAATCAAAACCACAATGAGATACCATCTCACACCAGTTAGAATGGCGATCATTAAAAAGTCAGGAAACAACAGATGCTGGAGAGGATGTGGAGAAATAGGAACACTTTTACACTGTTGGTGGGAGTGTAAATTAGTTCCACCATTGTGGAAGACACTGTGGCAATTCCTCAAGGATCTAGAACTAGAAATACCATTTGACCCAGTGATCCCATTACTGGGTATATACCCAAAGGATTATAAATCATGCTACTATAAAGACACATGCACACGTATGTTTATTGCAGCACTATTCACAATAGCAAAGACTTGGAACCAACCCAAATGTCCATCAATGATAGACTGGATTAAGAAAATGTGGCACATATACACCATGGAATACTACGCAGCCATAAAAAGGGATGAGTTCGTGTCCTTTGCAGAGACATGGATGAAGCTGGAAACCATCATTCTGAGCAAACTATCACAAGGACAGAAAACCAAACACCGCATATTCTCACTCATAGGTGGGAACTGAACAATGAAAACACTTGGACACAGGGCAGGGAACATCACACACAGCGCCTGTTGTAGGGTCGGGGGCTAGGGCAGGGATAGCATTAGGAGAAATACCTAATGTAAATGATGAGTTAATGCGTGCAGCAAACCAACATGGCACAGGTGTACATATGTAACAAACCTCACATTGTGCATATGTACCCTAGAACTTAAAGTATAATAATAAAAAAAGGTAATACGTTAGGCAAGTTTTATCCTAAAAATACGAAAGTAATTTAACATTAAGAAATCTATTCATGAGAGTACCCACACTGATAGGTTAAAGGAGAAAACTCATGTGGCCATATAAATACATGCCTAAAACAGAATTTAATAAAATTTAATACTCATTCCCCAGAAAAACCCTTAATGAGGTAAGATGATATGGATACAGGAATATGTAGTGATATCTATAACATAATAAATATATTTAAAGAAGGGAGGATAAACAGATAAAAATATAAGTCTTAAAAGAGCTAGCTTAACATTTATATGGTGAATTACCATGGATATAATCCTGTTAAAATCAAGAAGGAAAGTTGTCCACCATCTCTACTTTCGTCTGGCAATATTCTGCTGGTTAATGCAATTAGACAAAAGAACAAATACAATTTTTAGCAGCTACTAAGCTCTCTACCAGCACCAGTGATTTCTCTGATAGATCCCTCTGTGGAACCAGCACAATGCCAACTAAACTCTTAAATGACCAGGGCTTCCTCCAGACCCCTATCCTCTGCCCAGCCTTGTCATAGTCTTACAATCAGTATGATCATGAAATGAAGAATGTTCATACTCACTCCCTTTCCACACTGCATCCCATGCAAAGTTATTTGATAAAAATTCTGCAACAGAGAAAAAAGGACTCTGCCCATAAATTCAAGCCCTTTTGTTGGGTGATACCTTTTGTTTGTGGAAGAGAGTACTGGCACAGTGCAAAGACAAAAGCAGGAGGTAGATTTTTAAAAATAAGTAAACTAGCGAAGGTTGGTCACAAATGTGAATGGAGACTTAATTGATTTGTACGTGAAAAACGCCATAGCGCCTGAATCAAGGCTCCATACAAAGTCATATTATTATTATTCACCGGTGTAAAAGCATGGCTTGTTTTCAGTTCTTCTGTGTTGAAGCTAGTGAGACATGATCATAAAGCTCCAAGACAACGTTCAATTACTAGTGCCTCTTATTAGAAAGCAGCATTTTTCTTTTCAGGGTTATATACCACTATTTTTCTTATTCATTACTGATGCAATATCAAGCTGTGAACTTCTGCAAGGCTGGAAATAATTCATGCAACCAATCTTCTTTAACAAACTAATCATCTCTCCCCCTTTAGGAAGTACCAGATATGGAACACTGGTGATGATTATGAAAAATAACAGTATTTATAAGAACCCACTGGGCTCAATGCTATCTTCAGTATAGCTAAGGAAACTTTAACTGTGTTTAATGATCTTTCCAGCTAACATTGTCATTGAAACAGGCAGGGCCTGCCATAATCATTTTAAGACAGAAGTTCTCAAACATTTTGTTCTCGAAAACCCTTTATACTCTTGAAAGATGATTAAGGACCTGAAAGAGCTTTAGTGTAAATGTATTATAAGTATTGATTTTTGCCATTAGAAACTAAAACGGAAAAGAATTTTAAATATGAATTTGTTCATCTTAAAAGAATTAACCTACTACATGTTAATATTGTCACAAAATACAACTATATCTTCCAAAACAAAAACATTAGTAAGAGATTGGCTTTGCTTTATATTTTTGCACATCTCTTTCATGCCTGGCTTCTTTAAAGATAGCTAGACTCTCATATCTGCTTCTATATTCAACCTGTTCTGATATCACATGTCATAGAGCATCTGGAGAACCCCTGTGTCCACTCACGGGAGGATGCAAGTGAAAAAGGCAAATAACGTATTTACAGAATTATTATTAAGATACTTTTGACCTCACAATGACACTGAGAAAGTCTCAGAAACACTGGGGTTCCCCCAACACATTTTGAGAACTGCTGATTTTGAATAAGACTGAGTCCCATCAAAGGTAATGTTTACTATGTAGAGAAGAAGGCAGGCACTAGCATTAGAAAAGTTAAAGTTCCATTGGAGATACAAAGCTAAACAGATATACAAAACAGTGTCACTTTAAGAAGCTTATAATTTATTTTGCAGTAATGTGGTGATGTATATTGCATTACTGTTCAAAATAGTTGCTGCCTTTCTTCCCAGTTTCTTCTTACTGGGCTTTGTCTGCAGACACCCCTCCTACAAGAAGATCACACTCTTTCCGTTTCATAGTGTTCATGTCTGCCATCAGACTCTGTGGCCAATGAAACGTGAGTGGAAGTGACATGTGCTACTTCTGTGCAGAAGTTTTCAGGGACGTTACATGATTCCTGCATCCCTCTTCTCTCCAGTGAGACCCAACCATGTCTCAGGAAGGAGCTGCTTCTTCTGCCTGGGTCCCAAAATGAAAACAGGTAACCCTGAGCACATAATTCATCTCAATGGAGCAGACTGGCAGTCAGTCCATGAAGTACATTAACAAAGGAGTAATTCACTGACACGCTTGGAGTTGTTTGCCACTGCAGTGTAACTTAGGCTATGCTGACTGATACAGGTGGGTAAGATACATACAAAAAAATACCTTAAACATTAAAGAAAATCTAGGTTATTTGGGAAAGGGAGCACTGGCACACGTGTTAAGGAACAGAAAGCAAAGGGGATTTCACTCAGTGTCCTCAAGTTTTTTTTTAGCAAATATTTAATCAAATGTAAGAAGTATTATGGAGTCAGGCCCTATGCTAGACCTTGAATACTCAGGGATGAGTAAGATATGGTCTCAGAATGGAAGGAAGTGGTGGGAGCCATGGGCTTTAATGCTAGACCTAGATTGGAAGCCTAGTTCTGCTACTCCAACTGAGTGATCTTGGGTAAGTTTTCTGAGCTTTATTTTTCTCACCTGTAAAATGGGAATGATAATACTTCAAATGATGGTGAGTTTTAAATGATACAACTGTGAAAAGCATATAACAGATAGCTCTGCACACAGTAGTCTGCACACGCAGGACAGGCTACTTTTCCTCCTCTTTCATCTTCCCATCTCACACTCCCAGGTGAGGATCTTGGGATTCTATGCTTAGCTCTGTCTATGAGTTTTTCACTTACTTTTCTAGAGTTTAGTCTCTCCAAAAATAAAACATTGTATATATACATACATGCACACACACACACACACACACCCTTTCATTTTATCTGTCACTCAGCTAATACTTATTAAATACTATTATTATCATCCCTATTTTACTAATTGGATAAGTAAAACATAAGGCAAGGGGGATCTCTGTCAGCATCCTCAATTTTTTTAGCAAATATTTACTCAAATGTAATTAGCGTTATGGAGTCAGGCCCTATGTTAGACATTGAATATTCAGGGCTGAATAAGACATGGCATGGTCTTAGAATGGAAGAAGGTGGTGGGAGTCATGAGTTATTCATGAGAGATTAAATAAGTTCCCAAGATCACATGTTAGCATATACATATCTACCTCATTCATTTTAACAGCTGATAGTACTTGACAGTATTGATATATTACAGTTTACCTAACCATTTCCATTTTGATGGACATTTTCAACTTGTGATTATGTTTTTACCATCACGAACAAGAAACATCCTCTCACAAAGATCTTGGCATACATGTGTAGCTACATTTGCAGGATGAATTCTTAAAATTGGATTGCTAGGACAAAGTGTAGAGTAATTTAAATTTTGATAGATCACGTGAAATACGTCTTTCAGGAAGTTCTTGCTGATTGATGCTCCTGCTCTTGGGGAATGAACATGCTGTGTCCCCAGAATCTCTTCTACACCTCGCCCTTAACCTGCAACAGCTGTGCCTCGGATCTGTGTTTACCAAACACATTCCCAAGAATAGTCTCATTGAGCACCGTTTGGGAAGGGCTGCTATGTGGACAGCACCCCACTTTTTTGTCCCTGATGGTTTAATGCTTTCTGTTTTCACACAGAGTGCATTTGGGGAGACTGGCTGGAAGTGGGCTTTGTTCTGCTCTGAACAACACAAGAATAATTCATCTATCTGAAAGGTAACTTGTATATTGATCCAGAAACATTGCAGGAGTGTAGCTTTTTCATTGATTATTTGATAATGGGTCATTTCATTTTTATGTACTCTGACTTCTCCAACTCAGATAAAAAACCAGGTAACCCTGAGCACGTAATTCATCTCAGTGGAAAGCGTTTTCCTGCCAATTTACATTAGCTCAAAAAGTGGCCCTGCAAACTTCTAAGTCATTCAGAACAATACATTCCAGAGACGGCCCTTCCAACCTGCCTTATTCTTGTTTAATATTTGGGCAAGAAACTAAGCAAGCATTTAGTTTGAAGCAAATTGCATCTCATATTTCCTTGGAATGAGGCAAAAGCAAATCTGAACCATCTTTCAATGGAATGAGCCCACACTGACAAGAGCACTTGTAATCGCTTCCATTGTGTATTCTTAGCCAATTTACAACTACATTCATTGAATTAATAACGATCAGCTGGGACTCGCAAAGGCCTAATACCCAGGGCTCCCTTCTGGGGCTGCTGGCCTGACATTTAAATATTTATTGATGATAATTGGATGACAGATAGGGATGGGCTCAGACAGAAATAAATTCAATCTGCTTGCACAGGCAGAAACCACGTTATAGCCATGATTCCTCCTCAGGCCACATAGATACAGTACCAAGAGAAATGAAGGTGAAGAGTCTCTGATAAGATGTGAAAACTAAGACAACGATTCTTACGATTATTTGCATGTTGAAAGACAACTCCTTAAGACTAATTTTTGTTTTTGTTTTTTTTTAAATGTGTGTTTTTGTTTGTTTGCTTGTTTTACCAAACTGTCAATAAAGGCACGAGAATTTAGAATTCAAAACTTTGCTTTCCTGGATTCTGGGTTTTCCTTCCTATTCCAAAAATGTTTGAAATAGGCACCAAGTATTCAACCTGTGTACAGATCATTAAGATTTTGTGTTTAAGAACTGCCAGGTTATGCTGCAGTAACAAAGAACCCCCAAATCTCAATAACTGAAAACCACAAAGGTTTATTTCATGTTCTACACCACAGGTCCCTCTCAGGCTGGCAGGGCATTCTGCCTAGCACAGTCACTCAAGGACACAGGCTGATGGAGCAGCCAATCACCACTTCCCAGGGGAAAAGGAGAGCTCTGGAGAATCTTGCATCAGCAAGGAAATGGTCTGGCCTGGAAGCAAACCACGCTAATAATGACCACAGAGGACCTGCTTAAGATTGCTCTGACCTTAGGTCCTTTCTCTGCTTCTCACTAACCACGTGGCTTGAACATGTCACTACAACTCTTGGAGGCTCAGATTCCTTATCTGAAAAATGAGAATAATACAAGTTAGTCATAAAATAGCCCTGAAGGATAAATGAGATAATAAATATACAGAACCACATACTAGAGGCTCAATAAATGACAGTATTTGGGTTTTTTTTTTAACATGTTAAAAGAAAAGACTTCCATGGAACCCAGTGGGCTCACAAGGATGTGTGCTTTTGCTCACTTGCACCACATTATACACAAAATTCTTGAAAATATATAATAAGCCATGATACATACATGTCTCAAGGCTCTCACTGCCACAAACTGTAGTTTCTGACAGTTTAATTTTGTACATGGGAAAAGGTGACCTGCAAGTGACTGAAGAATTCGCCCAGAGTTGTTCCATAATCAAGAAGGTATAACACCAAACTTTTTGTCTCCTGACTTCTACTGTAATCTACCATCTCATTGCTATGCCCTTCCTTTCGTGCATGTGGAAGAGAAGGAAGAACAGTATACTATGCCCCAGGACAGCATCTTTCACAGCAAGCTTTTAGACAAGAATCAGTTAAGTCCAAAGGTTATTGTCATTATTTATATGCAATGATCACTCTTCACAACTGTATTTTCCATGATAACTAAGAAAAATTAAAGAGATCAAAAAATGATTACAATTATAATTATGGCTAACATTTACTGAGAATTTACCCTGTGCCACTTCCTATTTTATGAACTTTTAGGATTATCTCATTTAATCCTCACACTAACCCTAAGAGGTGAGTTACATTATTATCCCATTTCGCAGGTGAGAGAACTGAGACACCCTGAGGTGAAGTGTCTTGCCCAGGGTCTCCTGTACAGTAAGTGGCAGAGTTAGGATTCAAGCGCAGGATATTGTATTTTGGAGCCCATGTTCTTAGACTACTCAGGATGGCTGTAATGTACAGTTATTATTTTGAAATCTCACTTACCAGAAAAAGGAAATGATGGCTAATACGATTGCTCTATAGGTTAAAGGACTGTGCTAAGAACCAGAGTTTCATTCATATTGTTTTATTCTCATCCATGATTACACTCACCATCTCCCTAGCACCAGATAATTAAACAGCAGGAAAGTTCTTGAGCAGGTAAAGAAAGATCAGAAGGATAGGGTAATATTGGAACATAGAGAATATGATCAACTGATATTTACTGAATGAGTGAATGGGAAATTCATCATCACTAATTGAAGAAAACTCAAACCATTAGTAGTCAACTGCATTCCTTTCATAAATGAAATTCATTATTTCAACTGTGTCAGCCCTTTAACACAAGCTATGCATGCCAAATTCTGCATATTGAAACTCATTGTACCACCGATTTTTTTTTTTTAATAAACCAAGAAAGACAGTTTATGGAACAGAGTGTTTTAAGGAAGTGTCTTAGGGTGGAGGAAAGAGAAGGAACTCCTGCCCATCTCCAGGGAGAGAAAAAAGTCCCCGTGGATGGAATAGGAGAGCTCCATCAGGCCTGAGAGGTATTTTTGCAATGTTGTGGGACCAATAAATTAGAAAGGTAATTTAGTACCTATTATTTGATTTCTCACCTAAAGGAAATTGTAAAATTTCAAATCTGTGAATTTCAGGTAGGACCAAGTCATTGGCACTTCCCCAAGATGTCACAGCTTATGCTGTATCAAACAAAACAAATCTCTCTCCAGATGAAGACAACAGCATTAAATGTAATTCTCTGTGTGTTTTAAAATGAATAACCAATTAGCAATTATTCAGTCATGAACGAACAAAACTTTGTTCCTCTTCCTGAGTTCTCAGAAATACTTGGAATTTAATGGGATGTCATTTATGAGACGAAGCCCATTTTTTCTTTCACATGACAAAATGGACTGCAACGAACAATTTCTGTGATCACAGAGAATGGTCACTATTGCTGATTGCGGGCTGCAGAGGTAACAGCAGCTGGCCAGGGTAGGTTAATATCACCTACCAGGCCTTGTCAGTCAACAGCCTTCAGAGCACACACTTCCACCTGCTGTTCTTGCTTCCTAGGCTGTGCTTGTTGAGAAAGACTCACCCCAAGCACAAGTAGTGAATGGTTCATGGTACTCGCCAGCAATGAGGATAGGAAACATGGGTGCTGAGAACTTGTGGGGGAGGCAGAGGTCAATCAAAACTCATAATCGTAACAGTTATGTAACAGTCACCAAATCATCAATTTGTTATCAATGACCTTCAAGTCAACTGGAATAGATGAGCTTCACTGAACCAAAATAGGATTAAGGAAACCCTGAGGGGAACCCTATGGCTTTTTTACTGTCAAGGAACCTTGATTCAAAAATGATGGAAGGATCTCTCCTGTTTGGCCCCTAAGCAGACTTGTGGCTCCCAAGAAGCCTTCCTCACATCTTCATGTTTTTCTGGGCTAGGTCATGGTGGAAATGACCTGGAAACGTAGATATCCAGCACCCACCACTGTACACATATCTGTGTGCCTGTTACAGGACCTAAGTTGTTACTTCCCTCTAGGCAGGAACTATATCTGTCAAATGGCTCCATATAGAGGCCATAGCTCACCTGTGCCGTAAATATACAAACATGCTTTTGTCAAACCAGCAACATATATAGTCTTTAGCAGTATCATGATCTTGTCAATAAATACATAGACATACCAGCTCACACTTTCCACCAGCATAGTTTCTCCCTGTTCTGCAGAGTCACAGCTCAATGGAGGGGTGCATGGATGGCTGCCAAGGGAGGGAATGGGAAAGAAGCCCAAAAGGGTGGAGCATCTATCCCACTCCACAGCCAGGGCTGCTGTGCAATTTGTCTAATACATCACTTGAGGAGGAGTTTGATTCTTTAAAAAATTTGGAAATCGTTGTTCTAGAAGGTCTCCAGTTTGTCAGAAAAGTAAGATTTGTATTTAGTGTGCCTCAGCACAGAGAAGCAACTTTGTGTATAGAAATGTCCTGGCTGGGCACGGTGGCTCACGCCTGTAATCCCAGCACTTTGGGAGGCCGAGGCGGGTGGATCACCTGAGGTCAGGAGTTTGAGACCAGCCTGACCAACATGGTGAAACCGCATCTCTACTAAAAATACAAAAATTAGCCAGGCATGGTGGCATGCACCTGTAGTTCCAGCTACCCCTCAGGGAGGCTGAGACAGAATTGCTTGAACCCAGGAGGCAGAGGTTGTAGCGAGCTGAGATCACTCCACTGCACTCCAGCCTGGGCAACAGAGCAAGACTCCATCTAAAAGAAAGAAAGAAAGAAAGAAAGAGAGAGAGAGAGAAAGGAAGGAAGGAAGAAAGAGAGAGAGAGAGAAAGAAAGAAAGAAAGAAAAAAAGAAAGAAAGAGAGAAAGAAAGAGAAAGAAAGAAAGAAGGAAAGAAGGAAGGAAAGAAAGAAAGAAAGAAAGAAAGAGAAAGAAAGAAAGAAAGAAAGAAAGAAAGAAAGAAAGGAGGGAGGGAGGGAAGGAAGGAAGGGAGGAAGGGAGGAAGGAAGGGAGGAAGGAAGGAAATGTCCTGAGTTTCCAGAGTAAGGTATTTTTCTTTCTCGACACTGAATATTAATTCAACACTCCAGGAAGAACCAGCAACTCTGGGGGTGTCTCAACAGCCTTACAGGGCCCTTACTCTATTAACCAAAAAAAAAAAAAAAAAAACATGAGGGGAAGGAGAAGAGAGATGAGCAAAACAAGAAGTAGAAAAAATGGTAGAAATACACCACCAAGGAAATGCTATCATATTACCTTGCTCCATGGGAATTTACTCAACCGTCTCCATAGGAATGGTCTGGCCCAGCTATTAAAAGGTTCACACAGACCAAAGAGAAGTTGGGAGACAAAATTAGCTGAGTAGAGGCCGTGTCTGCTTTTTGAAGGGCTATGGTGACCTGTCAACTCATGGTCCTGCTGAATCTACCGAGAGAGAGAAACTAGACCCCGGCCTGAGTAATCTGTAGTGAATTCTGTATGCAGCTCTCAACAAAAGAGCACTCAGACACCCTAGCACCAAAGATATGAACAAGAAAACTCTGAGAACATATATCTGTTTATCCATCTGTGATCCCAAAAGAACTCATTTAGTAAAAGGTCTTGTACTCCAAATGCCTGATGGTCCCTGCTACATATGTGGCTGCTTGGACATCTGAAAGGAAAGGGGCCTGTGCTATTCTGAAGTTTGTCCAGTAAACAACAAATTGGCGCTGAAAATGGGGAAGTGGAAAGCTCTTCCCAGAAGAATCCAGACTCCGGGATCTAACGGGTCGTGATGATCCTAGAAGCAGCCCCGGTGTGAGGATCCTTCTGTCCATGAGGCCCCCAAATCTCTTCTGCTCCTGGGGACCAGAGAAGGTAGGGAGTCTCACAAGCCAGAATGGGGAATGGGATTGGAGTTGATGGTGAGTGGAGAAAGAAATCCCAGGCTTCGGCAATGGGGGCTCAGAACTCTGTCTTCTTCCAGCTCCTGGACCAGAGCAGCCCTTCCATGTGAAAACTAATGCTTCAACTTCACACACCCAGAGGTGCCTCCTGCCTGCCTTTACCCCAGTCTTCCACCTCTCATTACCCCTAAACATTTTGTAATACTGTGCTCCTTTCACAATGGGGCCTGGATAGCCACTGCTTCTGAGACCATAGTCCCAAAATACCATACACCCAAATGGGACTTCTTTGAAGACCCCCAGGAGAGTCTGTTTCAGTGACTTTTCCTCTAAACAGGGACTCCAGGGGAAGCTCCAATCTTGGTTTGGGGGGCACAGTTTCCATGCTGTGCCTCTGTGCTGTCTGCCGGAAGATTTTGAAGTGGAAAAAGGACAGAGCTGTGTGGGTTGTGCACGGAGTGGCGTGGGTTCTGCTGGGTTGCTTTCTCTGATCCTCAAAGACCGTTTTCCATCCTACCTCCAATCTGACCCAGCCTAGGGCACTCTGAAGTCATGGACTGATCCTTTCTCTCCCACACATAAAGCAACTTCTTTCATACTGATATTACCAAAGCAGCCTCTCACAATTAGGCTTGGAATGGAGGTTCAACAGCTTTGCTCTAGGGTGGCTTCGCTCTGGTATTTTCACTGTAATAGCTACAGAACCACTTAGGAACATTTCATAAACCCTAGAAATTTAAATTGGGTTTTCAGGGATCCATTAGTTCATGAAATCTTTGGTTGTGTCACTGTTGAGTGAGAACCCATAGAAACAGGTATGTAAAACAAGCCTCCAGCAACCACACAGTTCCTCACTGTGACTTCTCTATAGCCAGGGGCCAACAGATGTGACTAGCTAAAGTGACTGGCTAAAGGAGGGGGCGTTGTCATAGGAAACCAGGACATCTCACTTGCAGCATTTTCTTAACCCAGTGGGGAAAAATGTCCCAGTTCTTATTTTTCTGTTTGTCAAAAAGATGCTCAGCTATCTGGAATTCATCTGTGAAGAGTCCCACAGGAATTTGGCAGTGACATCAGAGCAAGGGAAGGCATTCTAAGTGGTTAAAATGGACAGTTGTGGCTGCAACTTTCTAATACCACCAATTCACAACAGATTTTCAGTCCTCCGTGGCTGAACCACCACTTAGCTTTTTAGGAAGGAGAGACACAAGGCTCAGCCAGAGGAATTTGGATCATCTCAGTACAATTGTGTGTGAAGGCAGAGGGCACAGACAAAAGAGAAGAGATGGGGCCGTTAAGGCAGGACCAGGTAAGCAGCAAGGAAATGGACAGTTCATCCCAATCAAACTTACCATGGAGAGACTGGATATACCTCTGTCCCAAAAGAACCCATTGAGCAGTCTTTGACTCCAAATGTGTCAGTCTGTTTTCATCTTGGTTGTCCCTGAAACATACACGGCCACTTGGACATCTGGAGGGAAGTGGGTCTGCGCTGTTCTCATGTTCGTCTGGTAAACAACAAACTGGTGCTTAAAATATATATAGTGTGGCCGGGCGCGGTGGCTCACGCCTGTAATCCCAGCACTTTGGGAGGCCGAGGCGGGCGGATCATGAGGTCAGGAGATCTAGACCATCCTGGCTAACATGGTGAAACCCCATCTCTACTAAAAATACAAAAAATTAGCTGGGCGTGATGGCAGGCGCCTGTAGTCCCAGCTACTTGGGAGGCTGAGGCAGGAGAATAGCGTGAACCCGGGAGGCAGAGCTTGCAGTGAGCTGAGATCGCGCCACCGCACTCCAGCCTGGGCAACAGAGCGAGACTCCATCTCAAAAAAAAAAAACATATATATGTATATGTGTATATATATATATATATATATATATAGCGTAACATCGATCGTTTGAGGTTGAGAGATCAGACCCCCAAGCAAAGTATATACCTCTCACATCAGAGCCACAGGGCTCTTTGCTTCTTGGACAGCCTAATCCATGAACCAAAGTCATCTTCCCTTACAACTGAATGGGACAGGACAGTAATCTAGAGGAAAAGTTCAGAAGAAATTTCACTTTTTACTCTAAAACCTGTGTTAGAGCACTCTCAGCCTGAATTCCTTGAAAACATGTCCTGAGACAAGGATTAAGGGCTAATGCTTTAGAAAGTACAGTGCCAGGGCATTGCACCTGAGGAAAAAGGAAAGCAAGTCAGGGAAGGATGGAGAGTAAATGCTGTCCACTGCTCCTCAACAAGTTTCAAGAGATGCATTCAATCCCCAACGTGTCTTCTTGACCACACAGGACATTTCTGGCCAAACTATATAGAGAAAAAATGTCCATCAAAGAGAAGAATGGACAGGGAATTTATTTACCTAACTTTATTCTCATTGGTAGAATGTGACCCACAGTCACACTTTGAATTTCGGAGTTAAATCAAAAGACCTATTGCCCCCAGGGGAGACAGATGGCACACCTTGTGGCATGATGCTCATTCACATCCAGCAGTGCCGCAGGGAGGAGGCAGAAAGACTCTGGGCCTCAGCCCCACATCAGAGCCTTGCCAGAGCCCGTGTCACTGCAGCAGCTGAGATGGAGCAAGCCCTGAGTATGGAACACAGGTAAGGCCAAGAGAATGAGGGCACCTGAGATGTGTCAGGTGAAATGACATGATACTTAACTAAAGGAAATTGTTTTGGCCAGGCACAGTGGCTGATGCCTGTAATCCCAGCACTTTGGGAGGCTGAGGTGGGCCAATCACTTGAGGCCAGGAGTTTGAGACCAGCCTGGCCAACATGGAGAAACCCCATCTCTACTAAAAATACAAAAATTAGCTGGGTGTAGTGGTGCATGCTTGTAATCCCAGCTACTCGGGAGGTTGAGGCAGGAGAATCGCTTGAACCTGGGAGGCAGAGGTTGCAGCGAGCCAAGATCGTGCCACTGCACTCTAGTCTGGGTGACAGAGTGAGACTGTCTCAAAAAAAAATTGTTTCTCCTCATGCCTAGTTTTCAACATAGCTGTCCTCGCTTCTGAATTCATCACTGGAATAGGCAAAAATCTAAAGTTTAGGAAGCCTGAAATGAAGCAAGGTCTCCCTGCCCCTCTGCCTCTAAGTGACCTTCTGGAATGGCAACGACTCCCATTGCCTCGTTGCACCTGCTCCCTGAGACAAGCTTTCTGTTCTCTGTCTACAGACACAGTAGTGACTGGGTAAAATCAGGGTTGGCCCATTGGGCCAGTGGGGGATCCCTATCTAGATTTTGATTTGATGATGAAGACAGAAAGAGCTATGCATCCCATTTTCCATATGCTGAGGCAGTGTATACAGCATAGGTTGAGAGTTTGAGGTTGGGCTTTGGAGTCAGACACAGTAATGTTGTAACTCGGTCCACCACTTACCAGTTACATAACCTTCCTCTCTGTTTCTTCATATGTAAAATAGGCATTAAACTAGTACCTCCTCACAGACCTCTTGTGAGAATAAAACGAGACAATCTCGGTAAAGTGCCTAAACAGTGCCTGGTACCTAGAAGGCAGAAAATCTTAGCCATCATTATTAATAGAAATTCTCTTTCCCATTATTATACTTCATTTTTTGTCGTAGCTGCCAAAAAGTTGGGAGGTAAAGTGCAACTGCATTAGCCCTCATCATTCACAAATTCATTTATTCTCCTGATTTCCTGTACTGTTTTATTTTCATTATCGTGTGTGTGTCCTTTTATCTTGTTTCCCATCATGCTTTCCTCCAGCCCCAGGTCACTCCCATTTTTCTGGATAAAGGAACTGGCTGCTAATCTGTGCCCTGAACCCGACAATCCTTGTAGGGTAGGTGCCTGGAGAGCAGGCCCCTCACCACAGGGCCAGATTCCTGGAGGGCTGGGAGCTGACCCTTGCTTTGTGTGTGTCTAAAGAAAGCTACACCTCCATTAAAAGGCAAGCACAGCCAAGGCAGGATCCAGCTGTCACTGCCTGGAGCACTGAGAGCAGCGGAAGACTGAGGAGGAGAGGGAATAAGAGTCTTTGACAATAGTTAAACCACTCATCAGACCGCCAAAACTGCCAAAGGCCAGCTCCCCACCTCATTGCTGTCCTAAGCCATTTAGTAACAGACAACACTGTTCTGGAGATGAAGGAGGCACCCCGCCCTACGCTCTCCACCCCAAAACGGTGCATTCTGTTTCCTGGAGCAGAGAGTCTTTCACGTAGTGGACAGTTTATTAGTTGAGATTTAAAACTCAAAGCCACAGGATACAGATTGAATTGCAGTCTCCCCAAGAATCCTAAAGCTACAGACTCCCGAGTAACCTCCTTGTATTTCCAAAGGTCATACTCGCCTGTGTGATTCCCTTACAACTACCAAAGGGCACCCACAGCTGGCAGCCTCCCAGTGCGGCCTTGCATACTGTAAAGAGAGATTATATAACTGCCAGTGAGAGGGGATAGGGAAGAGGAGGGGAGCTCGCATCTGCGGATGATGCCTCTTACCATGCTCCATGCTCACTGCATCTCTGCATCCCTGCCTGCCAGGAAAGTAAGGTAGGCTCTGCCTGGCTGAAAGAAAATGTGCAGCAGGTACCCCTGCCATCTAGGGTAGAAGAGAGCCTCCTACTTCTTAGGTGCTGAGGATAAGCTTCTCCTGTGGGCACCCTCATGTTCCTTTGCCCCCAGGGCCTTTACAGCCATCCCCATTGTCTTGGTTCATCTTTTGCTACTATAACAGAATGCTACAGACTGAGCAAATTACAATGAACAGAAATTTATGTGGCTCATGGTTCTAGAGGCTGGAAAGTCCAGGACCGAGGGGATGGCATCTAGTGAGGCCTTCTTGCTGGGTCATAACGTGGTGGAAGATATCATATGGCAAGAGAGACAAAAGAGAGGGCCAAACCTGCTTTTATAGCAAACCTACTCCCACAATAACAACATTCATCCATTAAAGGTCCCACCTGTCAACACTGTTGTGTTGAGGATTAAGTTTCCAACACATGAACTTCAGGGGACACATTCAAACCATAGCACCCATCTTCTCACAGCTCAGGCCACTGGGTGCAGACTGAGGATGAGTAATGAGGCCTGAAAAGGGGGAGGACCCATCACAAGCCACCAATAGCCGTCTTTATCTCTCAGGAATCCCAGGTGAACCAGGAGAAATGGGCTGAAATAGTCAGTCTTATAGTCCTGAGAAGTCATGTAATCCAAACCAAAACAAGCCAACAAAACTCAGATACTGTCTGCTATGGGTAACACCAGAATAGTGCCTTCTCATTCATTTAGGCTCCAGCTAAACACAACAAAATAAGCATAGCCATTCAAATTTCACAACCTCTGACTGTCAAACCAGGATATTAATTTTATATAAATCAGAAATTTTATTGTTATTATCTAATTTTAAATAATAGCAAATTTAGTTACATAAAAATATTTAAATAAAAGTATTTAGCTTTATATAAATCAGAAATTAATTTTAATTTCTGAATGTGAGCCCTCATTTTGCTGATGGTAGTGAATTTCATCTTGCCAAGTTTAAATAAATGTCCAAGCACTGTGTCTTCCCCATCGCCAGTGTGGTCCTCTCTCAGCTCCACCCTGCCCTTTCAGGAGGCATAAGGACCTTTGGATATTCTCTTTGCATTAAGATGGCGTATCAGGATTCCATGAGGCTAACTTCAGAGCCCTCTGGCTGTTGCCCAGTCATGTGTGACTTCTCCACCTCTGTGGGGCCAGGCTGCCTATGAAGAGCTCTAAGAAGTATGTGGTCTCCTTGGGCTGCACCATGGGCAGGGAAGTGCAAGTTACTATGCTCAAGGATCACCCAGACCTCTCTGGGTCTCTATCATCATCCCCCCAACCAGGGGCTTGGCTCTGACAGTGTGATCCTTTCTCTAAAACACTCCTGACATCAAAGTCAATTTATCTCCTCCCCTAACTCAAAAAGCAAAACCAAGGAAATGCCTCCAAAGCCGGGAAAAAGATTTGTATTTGGCAAGAAAGGCTGTCCTTACATAATTATTCATTCTTTTTAATTCTATTGCTTATGAAATCAACCTTATCTTCATTCAGGCATTTTGACTGCTGGAACTCAGATAATAATAAACAATAGTAATAATTTTTTTTTTGAAACAACAGCTTTTCTCTTCTTGGCAAGGAACTGCCAGCTTCACTGCCCATGGTCTAACCCAAGGAGCTACAGAATCCACACGACCCTTTTATGGAGCCTCCCTGATTTCAAGCTCCTGCCCTGGATACAGAGCCAGAAAGAGCAAAGAAAGGAAATTCTGTGCTTTTCAAATAAGTCAACCATCAGAGTCCAAAGGAAGTAAAAATAACTCAAGCTAGTGTCATGCAAGCACTTGTCCAACAAAAACAGAAGTGGCTCTGGCCATGAAAGGCTTTGTCTATACCACAATTGTCCCAAAGGGAAACACCAGTTAATAATGGTACCCTTCAAACGGCCATTTCTTGGTTATGTTCCCTTATTTCTGTGTTAGTTCCCTCTAACAGAAAAGTAAAGGAAAGAAAATTGAGAGGGAAGACTAGAGAAGGAGTGAGTAAGGATCAGCCCATAAGATATGGCAGCCCATAAGATAGAGATTTTTTAAAACAACACAGAGATTGTTTGAGACACACATGCATAAATAATGAATATTAAATTTAATTTTAACTTTTTCTATATTAACCAAATTACAATTTTTAACATTGATGTAATACTATTGTAGTCTACATTTAAATTTTCTTACTTGTGCTAATAATATTCTTTAGAGTCCAATTTTCCTCCAGTATCCAAAATCCAATCATCAATTACACATTGCAGTTAGTTGAATATCTTGTTAGTTTCTTTTAATCTGGGATAATTCCCAGACTTTTTGTCTTTTATGACACTGACTGTTTGAAGAATCCAGGCCAGTTGCTTTGCAGAATGTCCTTCAATTTGGGTTGATTTGGTTGGTTCTTCTTGATTAGATTCAAATTCAACATTTTTGGCAGGAATTCTATGCAGGTGGTGTTGTGTCCTCATGTGTCACACCAGAGGCCATAGTGATGATTTGTCTATTATTGATGTTAAGTTTGATCACTTAGTTATAGTGGTATCTGCCAAATTTCTCCACCATAAAAGTTCCCTTTTCCCTTTGTAATTAGTAAGTAATCTATGGGATGATACTTTGAGACTGTGAACATCCTCTTCCCCAACAATGTTTCAGCCAATGGTTTTAGAAACCATTAATAATTCTTGCCTGGATTATTACTATGTAATCAAATAATATAAAAATTAATAAAAATAATTGTAATAATATTACAATAATAATTATTTCAATCACCATGGTGGTTGAAAATGGTGCTTTTGTAATTCTATCATTTGTATTTATTAATCGGCATTCTTCTACAAAGAAAGGTTTTCCCTTCTCCCCTCCCCTTTTATTTAGTATAAATATAGATGGATAGGTTCTTTTTTAATGCAATGAGTTATTACTCACAACTGTTATTACTAATTTTGTTTCTCAGGTTATCCGAAATTTGTCCAGGGGAGCCCCTTGAAGCAAATCCTGTGTCATTTTGACACACCTTCAGTTTTAAACACCTTATGGTGGTATTTAAAATGAAAGAAAGAAATCAAGGTTGAAATCCTTAAGAAGGAAGAAGAGCCACAAAGGACAAGACAAGAGAAGGATAGTTCTGATGACAATGAAACTCTTTTTAACTAAAACAGAGCTCTTGTCTTCAGCCAGAGCTCTCTGTTGTCCACCACCGGGACTTAGATATACTCAGGAGCCACAGGGACAGGCCTGACAACAGGAAACATACCTGGAAAGTCTCCTGGGAAGAACTCAAGATTTTTCACCTGATAGACTTTAAAGTATTAAGACATGCCTGGCAAATAGTCTACTTTCAGAAGGGTGAAGGGAGGTAGGACTCATCCTAAGGAAAGAGGCAGTTGAGCACAATGGATTGGTCCTTGGTTGTTAAAGGAGAATAGAAGTTATTAAAAATGAAAGAATGGGGGGTACTACAGAATCCATCTCCAGCCAGCCCTGTAGGTGCGAGAGAGGTAACTGAGAGGAATGGGAACTCTAGCTCATGGAGGTTCAAGCAACACTGCTTTGGGACCCTTCTAGCAGAAGGCAACACGCAGGGGAGACAGCTGCACTTCCCCTTGGCAACACAGCTTGTTATGGAATGAATGTTTGTGTCCCTAAAATTCATACACTGAAATCCTAATCCCCAATGTGATGGTATTAGGAGGTGGGGCCTTTGGGTGGTAAATAGGTCATATGGGTGGGGACCTCATGAATGGGATGAATGCCCTTATAAAAGGGATCCAGAGAGTTGTCCCTCTCGTCCTCGCTCTCACTCTTGCTCTCTTCCTCCCATGTGAAGACCCAAAGAGAAGTGAGCAGCCTGCAACCCAGGAGAGGGCCTGGCCTTGCCAGAACCTGGCCATGCTGCACCCTGACCTCAGACTTCTAGACCTCCGAGCTGTGAGAAATACGCTTCTGTTGTTTATAAACCATCTACTCTATGGTAATTAGTTATAGCAGCCCTAATGAGCTAAGACACAACCCCATATAGCTTTGGTTTCCAGGGAAGCCACAGCAGAATCCAGTTTGGCTGGCAGATCACTTGCACCTGGTGGAACAGTGCAGACACTACCAGAGAGGGCATCTTCATGAGAACCTTGGGACTGACCCACAGAAATATTCGAAACAGAAAAGAAGATGGACTATTTAGATAACTCTACATGAACAGCCTAGGCCGATTAATTTAGGCTACAAAATAAATAGTCCTTTGCCTGGGAAGTAGACATGGAAGTTATAATTATCCCTGAAACAAAGGCTCAGTGGGGTCCTCCTGTGTCTCAAGGCCAACTAGCTAGTAAGTAGTACTCACAGGACCTGAACCCCTAGCCCAACATCCTCTCCACCTAGCAGAAAGGAAATGAAGGCAGATGTGGAATTCCAGAAGGATGGAAAGAGAAGTCAACATTGCCACAGTAAGAAAAGTGTGGATGAGAATGATGTAGAAAGAGTCAGAATGGTCTGCATATGAGAGCCAAGAAGGTCACCTCAGGAACCCCCAGACTGAGGAAGAGATTCCATGGAAGCCAAAGGTACCCCAGGGCAGCACCATTAAGGGACAGGAGAGATCGGGAACATGCCCTACTGGCTCTGCCTCAGATGACCAACAAACACGGTCCATAGTCAAATGGAATGGGGAGAATAAAGGAAAAACTGCATCTCAACGAAAGCAGGAATGATCACAGGCAGAATCACAGGGGGGAAAGAAGGCAAGAAGCAGGAACAATGAAACAAAAGTCGATGTTAGGCTTTTGTTGGGCAATACCCACTATTCATAAGTATTTGTGATAGATGAAGATACCCTCAGGGAAACACTTCAACAAAAGCACAAGATCAAACCTTGACAGGAATGGCTGCCAGTCCCTAATACAAACCTTTGCTTATTTATTTTAAATCTCTGAGCATCACTTACAAGAAAAATACACTTTCCTTCCAAAACTAAGTTTGCTTATATGCATTGTCTATTGCCTCCCCCTAGTGATTGGATATGTGAAATGCCATAAGAATCTATTGGCAAAGCTGGAGAAATTAAGTGACCGCGATGATGGTGATGACAATGACGATGATGATGATAATGATGCCTCTTTATACTTGAACAGTATTGCATGCTCCTCAAAGTGCTTTCACATAGGCAATTTCATGTATCTGGATAACTACTTTGTAAACTAGACAATATGGATTCCACTTCCAAATCATCTCACACTGACATTGCTTTGGAGCCTGTTAATCAAAATCCGAGACAGAAAACTACCTAGGGATTTGGAGTCAGACCTACATATGAAGCCTGGTGCCACCATGCACCCCTTTGTGATTTCAAGCCAGTGGCTTAAACCATGAGCCTCCATTTCCATATGTGTAAAATGGGTTGGGACTGCATATATCATAGAGATACAACAACCACTGAATGAATCATTCAGTACTGGTTTGAGCACTGTGCCTGGTGTGAGGTAAGACCTTTTAAAATGTCATGGTGGTTGTTGTTGTTGTTGCTGCTGCTGCTGCTGCTTGTTAATGGCATCTTTTAGGAGTGGCCTTTCACTTCCTCAGGACCACATTTATGATTTCTGAGCCTGCTGGGAGACAATTCTTCCTTGTATCTAACTGAAAAACATGTACTTTACTTAAATCTACTTTCAACCAGATGCAGGAGTTTGTGCCTGTAATTCCAGTGCTTTGAGAGGCTGAGGCAGGAGGATCGCTTAAGGCCAGGAGTTCAAGTCTGCAGTGAATCATGATCACACCACTGCACTACAGCCTGGGTGACAGAGCAAGACCCTGTCTCAGGAAAAAAAAAAAAAAAAAAAAAAAAAAAAAAACCTACTTTCTCTTTCTCAATTTTCCTTATTTTCCAGTTATTTTTCCCTCCTTGGCCTGGCTTATGACCTGTCTTAGGGTTCATTTCTAAAGCAGAAGAACCTTGGCATGACAAGAAGTGCAAAACTGCAGGATGTCCTTTCCAGATGCTCCTTCAGATCCTAAAAAGTCTGCCTGTCCAGCCTAGGAATGCTGAGAGCCAAGTGCAACCAGAAGAGCACATTAGACCAGGCATTGCTCAGAACAATTCTCTTCCTCAAAGACTTTATCCCCTGGTGGTTAAAGAGGAACTAGTGGTCATAAGAAAGTGTGGAAAATCAGATAGGGAGCTTTCTAAGACTCTAAATCTGGCTTATTATCAGTGAGCAAGCTTATGAAGCACACATGCACCCAAGTGTGCACGCACACACACACACAGAGGTTCACAGCAATTATGGGCTTATGAGATCTGCTTGGGGATAGTGAAAAGTAATTCCTGAAGTCAGCTACCAAAAATAGCTCCAGCACCTGGGCTTAGCAGATGTCAGGATGAAGAGCAAACAGCTTATTCTTGAGCAAACACTTTTGACACAACCACAAGTCACCCAGGCAGCCCTCACTGCAGGTGCTGGCCTGTCTCCACTTCATGGAGGAGTCAAGAGTCTGCCACATCCCATTAGGCCTTATGAAATAATAAGTAGGAGAGAAAGTAAAATGGCATTCAGGAACTACAGAAACTTCTTTATCCTGATGCTTCCTTCCTACTGCTGAAGAAAACACCATCCTTGCCACCTCCAAGTGGCAGAAGTCTATAATTCTTTTTCCTGCATACTAGGAAGGTCTTTCTCAAAAGTCATGCCCTGGGATGTGAGATACCAGCCCACACAGTCAAGCCCGTGCGTGCCTCTCTGCAGTGAGCTTGGAGAGCTCATACTCCAGTCCCTAAAGTGCACACAGCAGACTCCATCCAAGTCTCAGTTTCTTCAAAGCTTCCAGCCTTCCCTGTGAGCCCACACCAAGGGCGGACAAAACTGTAACAAACCAGGGACCTGCCATGCTGACCCCACCTCAGGAGCCAGGGACACTTGGGAACCAGAGGCCTAATTCACTGTGCTTAGCATTGTATTTGCACCACCATATTTGCGCTCAACAATGTCTGATTGAAGGATTCTACTCATGCACATTGAAAAAAACGATGTCTCCAAGTCTTAGGTGATGGTGGGTGAAGTGCACAGGACCAAGAAGATACAGCTCTTGCTCTGGGAGATGAACATTCATTGAGTACCGTCTATGTGCCAGGCAGTGTAAGATGCTTGACCCACATTTATCCTATAGTCCTCACAATGATCTATGAGAAGGTGTTAGAATCTTTGCTGGACAGGTACAAAGATGGGGGCTGTAAAAGTTTAGGTCACTCACTGATGGCTACACAGCTTGAGGAACAGAACAAGAATTTGGAACCAAAGGCTGTCTACTTAAAGGTGGTTTGATTACAATGCTGACATCCTAAGCAGCAGCAAATGTTACTGTGAGTGGGAACTGTCACCTGAAAAGATGGCTCACCTGGCTGGGAAAAGCTTGGCTAAGGCAGCATTTAATAGGCAAGCTGTGCACCTCCTCAGTCCAGTCTGGACACCCAAATCTTGACTGCAGTTGTCGGTTCAGGGCTACCTTATTCAAGAACTGAAGAGGGTTCTTTAACTTTGTGAAGCCAGCACAAAGAACCAGATAACAATGACCACATTCACTCTAGGGAATGAGGTTAAGAGCATAGAGGTTCTAGTGTCAGATTACCTGGGTGACGCCTTGATTAAGCCACTTAGTAGCTGTATGATCTTGGGCAAGTCAATGAATCTCTTTGGGTCTCAGTTTTCTCATCTGTACGATGGGATAATCATGAAATCTACTTCATTTAGTGGAAGATTTAATGAGATGATATCCTGAAAGTACTTAGCACAGCAGCTGAAACATTGCAATTATTCAATTCATGCTCACCACTGTTATTACTATATTACTATCATTACAGTTATCGATCATAATTATATACAATAAAAGATAAATAATCTGTACTGGGGTGGACTCATATTAATTTCCAAATTCTCCTTGCTGGAATTGAACAACTTTAGCCAGATATGGCTAAAGGAAATGTCTTTCTTTTCTTTGGTTTTGCATTTTCTGCAGATTCTGTTCCATGCAACGCGTGCCCTTTCCCCATCTGTCTTCATCCTGGGGCCAGGAGGGAGGCAGAGCTTCCAGACTGGTCATCAGACACCAGTGTGGTCAACAGAGCATTCACAGGGGCTGTGATAGAAGTCTGCTGGGAGTAGTTCTGGGGCCTGAGCAAAAGATCTGTCAACTGCCCTGTTCATCAATGCCTTGCCCCCTGACTTGTTCCTTTCCTTGAACCAGGGTCCGTAACCCTAAATGCAAGGAATAACTAATATCTGCTCCAAGTCCACATATTTCTATAAAAAGTTTCCATTTTGAAGGGAAAGGCACTTTCTTGCTTTACCACCACTTGTTGGCATATACACATAAGGTACAGCAATGTATCATCAGGGTTCCCCAGAGAAATAGAACCAATAGGGTAGACAGATTCTATTATAAGAGATTTATTATAAGGAATTGGCTCATGCAATTACGGAAGCTGGTAAGTCCCAAGGTCTGCAGGGAGAGTCGGCAAGCTGGAGACCCAGGAAGAGCCAAAGTTTCCGTTCAAGTCTTGCAGGCAGGAAAAAGCAACTATCCTAGTTTGAAGGAAATCAGGCAGGAGGGTCTGACTTCCTTCAGAAAGACTGAGGGGAGGGTCAGAGTATTTGTTCTATTCAGGCCTTCAGCTGATTGAATGAGGCCCATCTACACCAGGGAAGGCAATCTGCTTTACTCAGTCTACAGATTTTGATGTTAATCTCATCCCAAAGTACCCTCACAGAAACACCCAGAATAATGTCTGACCAAATATCTGGGCACCAGGTTGACATATGAAATTAACCATGACGGCCAGGCGCAGTGGCTCACACCTGTAATCCCAGCACTTTGGGAGGCGAGTGGATCACGAGGTCAGATCGAGACCATCCTGGCCAACATGGTGAAACCCTGTCTCTACTAAAAGTACAAAAAATTAGCCGGGTGTGGTGGTGGGCGCCTGTAGTCCCAGCTACTCGGGAGGCTGAGGTAGGAGAATGGCGTGAACCTGGAAGGCGGAGCTTGCAGTGCGTGGAGATAGCACCATTGCACTCCAGCCTGGACGATTGAGCAAGACTCCGTCTCAAAAAAAAAAAAAAAAAAGTAACCATCACATGCAGTGTTAGGTTTTCCTCCCTGCATTGCAGCCATGTCTCCCGCTGGGCCCTCTATCCTCAGCCTGTGATTTAGCAATGATGGAGTGTTTATCCATCCTCGGCCTGTGATTTAGTGTTTATACTCTGCTCTTGCCAGTGGCAAGTAAACTTCCAGACTGAGTATGAGCTGAAAAACACCTCCTGTAATACAGAGAAAAAAATTCACCAAATAAAATTTCCTGCATGTCAGTGTCCTGCGGCTCGATACAGTGAGAAGGAAATAGCCACATTTTGGTAGCCAGGCCTGACTTGAATCCTAGTCCTACCTCTTCTGGGTTTGTGGATCTTGGAAATGTTGCTTAATCTATTCAATCCTCGGTTTCCTCATTCTTAAAATGGGCATAATAATAGCCCACTCTTGCAGGGAAATCGAGAGGATGAAAGTAACGTGTAAAATACTGGACCCTCTTAAGCATGTCATAAGTAGTAGCTCACTGTTCCCGTGGAAGCTCGTACATGGACCCCGACTGCAGTAGTTTGAGTGTGGTTTCTGCCCTACCATTTCCTCCTGCCTAATCATGCAGGATCCTCCACTGCCTTGAGGCTAATGGCCCTCATACTGTGCCTCTTATGATATTCTTGCTGTTGGGCTTCATTAATTGTTGCAGAAATCTGTTAGGTACAACCCTCTTGAGACTCCTACTGTGCCCCAGAATAGCTTACAATTCTTCACATTACAAATGAGCATCCTCAACACTTCTTTTCTCACCCCAAGCCTCCTGGGACATGTTTAAAACAATAATCAAAGCAGCATAACCCATTGACACAAGCCTTGAATAAAAGCAGGCTGTCCCGAATCCCATTCCTTCTGAGCTCATTAAATGACTTGCAGTCCCACTTTAAATGAAATCTTTGTTTCCAAGGAAAAGAGAGGAAGTGTTTAGCATCCTAAAGTCACTGCTACCAACCTACCTCTTCCTCTTCATTCCTCCCGAGTGCCCCTTCCTGCTCACTGTCACCCTCCTTTCTCAACAGTCTCCCCACTTTCCTGCTATCCTGCCCCAATATCGGTGATGATGATGATGGTAACTGAAAACATAGCCTGAACACTTACTCTGTGCCAGGCACCGATATGAGCAATTTATACACACTACGTCATTTACTTCCCACAACAAACCTAAGAAGTGCACATTACTGTTATCCTTGTTTTTCAGATGAGGTGACAAAGGCACCAACATGTTTGAAGAGTTTGCCCAAGATCACAGGACTACTGCATGCCCAAATCCACCACATATTAAGGATCTTCCAGCCATCCTTGAGCCCCTCTTCTCTTTCACTCTTACCCTCACCCCTACCAGGTCCTATCTCTTCTGCCTTCTCAATAACTCCTGAACCCATCCCTTTATCTCTCCTGAGATGGTCCTGCTTTTTGTAGCTTGGGCTCTCATCACCTCTTCCCTGGATTCTCACTGCTAAAATCTCTTCATTGTTCTCACTGCCACTAATGACTCCTCCCCCACATCACCCTCCACATAACCACATTCAGTCAGCCATTCACTTGTTCACTAAGTATTACTAATAAGTTTCACAAAGCATTAGTAAGCAGCTAACATTGCCAGGCATAGTAGTAGATTTGGGGTCACCAAAGTGGATAACATAGTCATCCCTGACTCCAACGAACTCACAGTATCAGGAAAGTCAGACAGGCAAAAATAACAAATACTCAATGGTAATTGAACGTAGACCTATGCAACATGTGAGATGGGAACTAAGAGGAAGGACTACCAGATTCTGCCCAGTTTGATGTAATAGGACTTATTTCGCCTACAATTCACTAGAGCAATTTAAACAAAATCAATGGTATTTGGTCTTAGGTTTTTATTTTGTTGTTGTTGTTGTTTTGTTTTGTTTTGTTTTGTTTTTACATACCCAGAAGTCTGGAGACAAGAGGTTAAAGGGGTGGGTGAGAGTTTCATTGATTTTAGGGCCAATTCTGCAATTCTTTTGGCCTTCCTTCTTGGTCACAAGATGGCTGCTGCATCACCAACCATCATGTTTATATTTAAGGCAAGAAAAGGAGAAAAGGCAAAAGGGCTGGATCAGCTCATGTGTTCTTCTTTAAAAAAAAAAAAAAAACAAGAGAAATTTTGCTTTTCCAGAAGCCTCCCCTGCAGATTTACTTAGGGGTCACAGCCCAGATCTAGTTTACATGGCCACTTTTAGCTGCAAGGGAAGTTGGAAAAGTGAATATTTGGTTTTCAGCCCCTCTAGTAGAGAGGCAGTAAGGGAGAAGGAGGTTTGATGTGACATTTAGATAGCCAGACCACACATGTGCAGGAAAGTTTCAAAGCAGGGGTGATGCTTAAGCCAAATCTTGATTTCTAATTCATAACCTATATTAGTTCCTGTTCATGCTGCTGATAAAGACATACCTGAAACCAGGAACAAAAAAAAAGGTTTAATTGGACTTACGGTTCCACATAGCTGGGGAGGCCTCAGAATCATGGCAGGAGGTGAAAGGCACTCCTTACCTGGTGGCAGAAAGAGAAAATGAGCAAGAAGTAAAAGTGGAAACCCCTGATAAACCCATCAGATCTCATGAGATTTATTCACTATCATAAGAATAGCACAGGAAAGACCGGACCCCATGATTTAATTACCTCCCCCTGGATCCCTCCCACAACATGTGGGAATTCTGGGAGATACAATTCAACTTGAGATTGGGTGGGGACACAACCAAACCATATCATAACCCATAAATGAGTGCCATGATCAATGTGCTAGTTCTTATTCAGAAATGCTTTGACAGTGAATTCTATGTATAGAATTTTCATATTATCATTACCACGTGCCTGTTCAACAATAGGAAGGCAGAACTATTTGGACAAAGATGGAAACACACGTAACGTTATTCCATTGTCCTCTCCTGTATCTCCTGCTCCATCCCCTGCTCCCTCTCTGTTCTCCAGCACCCTGCATTCCCTTCTTTGCCTGTACTGCTTCAGGCCTTAGCTTAGACATTGTGTCCTTCTAGGAGCCCTGCCCAGCCTAGGCTCAGTGTCCCTCCTGCTTGGTTTTCTGTCTTTGTCATCCCTACGGTTGCCCCGAGCTTTATGGAAGTACTACCATGTCTCTATTGTTATTTGCTGTGGTTCTAGCCCCAGAACTTCTGCTTGGTTCCTAGAAGATGTACAATAAAAACTTGTTGAATGAACAAAAATCACAAATCCTCCATAGATATACAGTAGCATCCCCATATTTTTAGGCAAGTGCCTTTCTTCCTAGCCAAAGAGCAAGCAAGAAAGCAAACAAACAAAAACCACCCTAGAAGTGAGGCCGAGACGGGACTGGCTTAATCCAGATAGGGCTCAATATCAACCAAGGTGCTACTTTCTGTTGACATCTGTACATAATCCCAAAATTGGAACCCAAATTAGAAAGAATAAGAAAGACAAACCAACAATCAGGAGATGGCGCTCAAAGGACCTAAACTGGCTTTCTGGCAACAAGAGCCAGCTCCCTGCTACAGACACGCCTCAGAACACAGGCTGGCCCCTGGCATGTGCTCACAGGGAGGGAGGGAGACGAACACTTGCTGAGGGCCCAACACGCACCAGGCCCTCCACACGCCATCCCATTTTTCTCACAACCCTCTAAGGTAGAATGGGTATGTTGTTTGTGGGAACATGCAACAAGGCTATGATGTGTTAACTAATAAGCCCCAGTGGCTAAACACAATAGATCATTTCTCACCCATGCAAAGTGTGCTGTGGGCACTGCCCTGCACAGCTTTCCTCCAGGCAGTGACTCTGGGACCTGAGCATCCTGGTGTGACTCCGCCAACTTCGAGTCCTTCATTTCCATCCTTAATGATCTCTCACCTGCAATTCCCTTGAGAGCAAGAACATGCTATTCCAACTAGTCGCTTACTTCTTCCTCAATTCGTGTCTAATGGTTTCTTTGCCTTTTGTCTGATGAGGTCTCTTCCTCCTCCAGATGGCCCTACTGGATAGATGCCAAGACAATGCCACTGGCTTTCTCTCTAACATGACTCATGTCTGCTCCATGGCAGACATCTACATACCCTTTGTTCTGAAAAATTTGGGAAATGCAGGCCATCCAGCATAGCCACCACTCCCTTATTTTGCCATCAAACAAAGTAGCCATTTCTTGACCTTTGTATTTTCCGGGATGGAGTCAGACCCCAGTCTACTCTGTTTTCCAAATGCAGAGGATGCATAACAAACTGCCAAGTTGGTCTCATGGAAGGCCCTCCTTCTTTAGATGAAGGGTTCCCCCATTCCTGACCCTTGACAGAGGTGGGACTCACAGTACAATAACAGCAACAGCAATCCCTGAAAAATTCCCTTCTCTCCTAATTTCTAACTCCCATTTATATGATCATAGATGCAGGAATTAGGAGTAGCAACACCATTTCCCCATCTTCCATTTTCAGAGTCCTGCATGTTTCAGAATCACACCCCACTTTGCAATTTCGTCTCTATACATGTGAGCTTCCACTTTGATATATTAATATACAGATTTGGAGCTCTTTGCAAAGCATGTGTGAGGGACAAGAGAGTAAAAGAATTTAATATATTGACAAAAGACATGTATATAATGAATCATAGAGAAAGAAATATATATTATTTTTAAAATTGTTTAAAGCTGTCAACAGGCTAACACCTCCATGAGGGCAAATGACAGAAACAATGGAATTTAGCAGCTAAGAAATCTGGAATGGTGAGAGATTGTATCAGAGGGTAGAATACTGGAGAACAATAGCAAGGTTCAAGCTGTGGTCTTAAGCATGAAAGAGAAGAAGGTCTTTCGAGTTGCAATAGTCTGAATAATGGCTCCCCAAGAGATAGCCACATCCTAATCCCCAGAACGTGTGAATGTGTTATGTTACAAGGCAAGGGGAAATGTGATTAAGGACTTTGAGAAGGGACAATTAGCCTGGATTACCCGATAGGCCCTAAATATAATCACAAGGGTCCTCATAAGAGGGAGGCAAGAAGCGTTTTATGTTTAATGCCATAGGTCAAGATCATGTTTATTAGTCAACCTGACTGGGCCATGGAGTACCCAGTTAACCCATTTGGTTAAACATTATTCTGGGTGTGTCTGTGAGGCTGTTTCTAGATGAGATTAACATAAGAATCTGTAGACTGAGTAAAGCAGATTGCCCTCCCCAATTCGAGCTGGCCTCACCCAATCCATTGAAGGCCTGAATAGAACAAAAGTCTCAGTAACGGAGAATTCACTCTCTGCCTGTCTTCAAGCCGGGACATCGACTTTCTCCTCCCTTCAGGCTCATACTCGGGCTGAAAATTATACCATCAGCTCTCCTGGTTCTCAGGCCTTTGTACTCAGACTGCAACTATACTGTCGGCTGTCCTGGGTCTCCAGCTTGCCAAACACAGACCGTGCGGCTTCTCAGCCTTCATAAGCATGTGAGCCTATTCCTTATATTAAATCCCTTTATACATATATGTCTTTCCTATTGCTTCTGTTTCTCTGGAGAATCCAGACCAATACAAAGGTCAAGGGGAATGTGATGTCAAAGCAAGAAGTTGGAGTGTTGTGAGGAAAGGCTGACAAACCCAGGAATGCAGGGGGCCTCCAGAAGCTAGAGAATGTCAGGGAAGAGACTCCCTGCTGGAGCTGCCAGAGGAACCAATCCTGACGACATCTTGACTTTAGCCCATGAGACTTACTTTGGCTTCCAGAACTGTAAAAGAATAAATTTTTGTTGCTTTAAGCCACTAGTTTAAGCCACTAGTGGTAATTTGCTTCATCAGTTGTGAGAAACTATACATGAGTCAAGGTCTAAGACTTGTGAGCCTAGAGCGCTGGGTGAGATCCACAGTAAGTTCAAATCACCTGCGACGGCTGTGGAATTTGCACTGGAGAGGAAGCTGGAAGGTGGATGCCAGTTTCTAACCCATGGGGTAGAAGTGACCAGGGGGTGAATGGGTGACAGCAAAGGGGAGAGCAATGTTTCTAGATAGCGTGAGGCTCAGGGGAGCAGAATTTTATTTTAAAGAATAGGGGAGGGGTATCAGTTTTCCAAGGGAAAGGGTTACCAAAAGAGGAGTGGATGACCCAGGTGAAAAGAAAACAAGATGTTGGGTCAGTGGTGAGGAAGCATGAGGCAGTGTGGGGATGAGAATCTAGGGGAGGATATTTGATTGAAAAGTGGATCAGTCAAGGTCCAATCTGGAGACAAACCCCACAAAACTTGAACAGAAAAGGTTTAATATAAAGAGTTATTTATTACAACAGGAGATGACCTACACATGGAGTAAAAATAGCACTAAAGAATACAGGGTATATATATATATACACACACTGTATATACATATATATATACACACACACACACAAACACACACACATATGCTCTTGGCAGCCATACCATAGGAGCAATAAGCAGATAGAAAACACCAGAACCAGGAAGAGAAGGTCCTTTTCCTTCCATGTCCTTCCAACAACTTCTATTGACAAAGCTTAACAGTGTACCTGCTCCAAAGGAGAAATGTTTAAAGGACTCAGCTCCATTTTAGGGCAGACAATGAAAAGTAGGTTTGCAGCTGAGAAGCAATAAATTTATAACTGGCTCAGGGGGCCCTTAAATTTGGGGTGGTAACCAAGGATGGCAGTAATATGAGGCTGGTGAGCTTACTGGTCTTAGTTTCCAGAAAAACCCTGGTGTACAGATATCAGAGAACTGAGGATTAGAGGGTGGCCAGCTGGTGGCCAGCCGCACTTGTAGATGTGAAGGCCAGTACAGAGCAGCTGAGCCCGTAGACCCTAAGACCTGTGTAGACTGGGCCCTGGGGGGAGCCAAAGGCCAGGACTATGAATAACCCCTAAACATTTATTGCAAACTGCAAAATATTTTTTTTTCAACATTTATAATGTCTAATAAGACATCAAATTACATGTCATCTCATTCAGCTCCATCCCTCCTGGGCCTACTTAGGCCACCCTCAATCTACAACCATCTTGGGAAAGGAGATTTTTTTTTTTAAAGTTAAGGCACAGAAAGTAGCCTCAATCCCAAATCCTATCACTCATCTTATAATTCAGCAGCTGGTGAATTCCTTTCCAGGTTTCATTTGGAATGCTATAACCTTGAATCCCTCAGCCACTTCCATAAAGGCAAGTAAAATATGATCTCATCGGACACACCAAGAAGCCAGTTGAAATAATCAAATGATCTCTCAAGGAAATAAAGATATCAAGCCTTAACACTTAGGAATTTCAACTTGATTCTGCTCTGCAGTAAATGAAGTTTTTAAAGTTTGGCTCTCACTCTTCAGATCTGGCTATTGAAATTGCTGAGGGCTATGGTTGTGGGAAGTGTCAATATCACTAAAATGTGCTTATTTGCTCTATCATGATTAGGGTAATTTAAGCTTGGGACTCCAAACATTCAAACGCTTCAAATAAAAGGAAACAATATGGCTGTCATTAAAATGGTAGTAACTGAATCTGCCATTTGTTCATTTTCTGGCAGGAAGACAAATGGTCCCACATTGAAGCCTCAATTGTGCTTATTCTAATCATTTAAATCGTTGAGTTGGGTGGCTTACTTTGCCAATGGCAAAAATGCCACAGTTTGTGGAATTTTTCTCTGCAGTTACCCCTGCTTCTAAACCTTCCCTTGGGATAAGTTGCATGAGCAGGCATTTTTCCCTCCTAAGCCTATAAGTAAACTAGACTGAAACCTTGGCGCAGTAAGTTCTACTTCCAGCTGACTTTCTACATGTCATCTATAACAAGATACAACCTTGCTTT
Organism: Pongo pygmaeus; assembly: GCF_028885625.2. NCBI lineage: Eukaryota > Metazoa > Chordata > Mammalia > Primates > Hominidae > Pongo > Pongo pygmaeus. The sequence continues at coordinate 54,365,702 of NC_072388.2, read as the reverse complement.
GTCTTGGTTACCTCACCTATAAAAGGCCGATGATAGTCTAGTAAAGTCTGTTATCTGGCATGGAAGGAACCTGGTGTTTGGAATTCTGCTATTATAATAGAAATAAAGACATGCAGGGTAGGGAGTAGAGACAGCAAGACATTCAGGACAGTGGCATGTACTCTGATAGGGTCTTTACTGGTTCAGAATCTTGTGCTTTTTCTTTTTCTGGAACAGAATGAAGATTTTTAAATCTTTTGCTGTGAGGTTGAACAGGCACCAAAGAACCAATCCAAACTTATCAAATTATCTGTTTAATAAGCCAATTTATTTCATAAACAATAGAATTGTTAATGAGCAGTAATTATTCTCTCCCTGGAAGTTATCCTGGCTTAGCTTTGTGGGGCTTTGCCCTAAGCACGAGCAGATTAGTATTCAGCCAAAGACTCAAGGGAATCCCTGTTCGATTTCTGAAACTCTATAGCTCCATCCTCTTGGGTATTCTGCTCCACAAATTATAGTTGGTTTGGCTATCTCAAACTCTGACTTCTATCTCTTCAACTCCGTGAGGCTACATGACTCTTTAACATCCCCTTCCTCACACCATATTTTGGACATGGCTCCCAGGCAGGGACTCTGGAGAGTGAAAGCTCATCTCATTTGTCCCCTTTTTCTCAGTCACCATGGTCCTGTTGTCTGTTGTCCAGTGTCTAAAAATGGTGGATTCTGTATTTTGTTCAGCTTTTTAGTTACTGGTTGTTTTTGTCATCATTTTCTACTGTTGCTTTTTTTTCCAGTCTTCTTTTTAGTAGTATGTTTTATTCCCTTTCTTTTCAGCTGTGCCCCTTTGTATAATTATTTGTTGCTTTAGGGATTACATTATGCCTCCTTATCAGTCTATTTGAAATTAATGTCATACTGCCCCACATATGCAACATTACAATAACATAATTCCATTTGTCCCAAGTCTTTTGTGCTCCTTTCTGTCATGTATTTTACATCTACATAGTTTTACTTTAAAATTTAGTTACCCTTTAAATACGTTTTTTAAAAATAAAAAGATAGTCTTTATATTTTCACATATTTCGCCTTTTTGGAACTCTTCATTTCTTCCTGTGCATTCAAGTTTTCATCTGGTGTCATTACCTTTACCTCCAGCTACAGGGAACTGCGTTTAGCGTTTCTTATAGTGCTGGTGTGTGGGTGATAAATTCTCTCAGCTTTCATTTATCTGAAAATGTCTCAAGTTTATACCTTTTTATAATTCTTCTATTATCATTTTAGTGAGATCTTAGGAGGGAGAAGACAAAAATTTATTCAATATGCTTTCTTTAATGCAAAGTTGGAAGGCTGACTGTAAGGGATTCTCTATTTCACTCCTGGCCTCTCCCAGCCCTTTGCAATTCTGGAAAAGATTTTTTGGAAAACGGAACTGGTGCCCAGAGCCCTCAGAGGCCAGGGGCCAGATAAAGGGTGTATAATGGTTACAGAGAGAGGTTTAGTATCCAGACAACCATTTTAAAAACAATAGTAACAGCTAACATACATTAAGTTTATGTTCCAGACACTAGCCTGAGTGCTTTATGAGCATTCTCTTACCTCATCCTTATAGCAGCCCTATGAGGCAGGGGGAATGAGGAACATTATTGACTTCCTGGAGTTGCTGTGAGGGTAAAATGGGGTGAGGATAAACCATTAGGGAGAAGGGTGGTAGCACATGGAAAGCTCGACATATGTTAACTATTGTTATTGTCACTGTAGCAAAAAAACACAAAGATCACAAAGAATATCAATAGGAAGGTGGATCAGCTCCAGACACAGTGGCTTGGCAGGAGACAGCTAGGGAAATGAAGTCAAAGAGTGACTTCTGAACGGGAGAGACTGATGGGCAATGCAGGGATGCTGTCCCTTGACTCCCTCCTGCCCACCACATCCCAAATTATCACTGCCTCATAATTTTCCTCTTCCGTGATTTGATGGCTGGAGTAGCCCTGCTTACTAATAGGATGATCTGTGCAAAAGACTGATACAGATTATCCTGGTGGACGTCTCTTAATGTTCAATTATAGCTTGGTATTTTGGTTTATGTTTTTAAGAACACTTATGTACAAGTCTTGTATATACATGTTGATAGCAGCTTTATTTACAATAGGCAAAAACTAGAAAAATACAAACATTCATCTATAAATGAACAAATCAATTGTAGTATATACATATGATGCCATGTACTCAGAAATAAAAGGGACTATTGATTATTATTATGCTGAGTGAAAGATGTCAGACAAAAAATAAGTACCTACTGTATGATTCTAGAAAATGCATATTACCATCGAGAGAAAGCATTATCAGGAGTTGCTTGGGGACAGGAAAGCGGGAGAGAAGACAAGTTACAAAGGTTAACAAGAAATCTTTTGTGGGTAATGTTTATATTCATTATCTTGATTGTGGTTCATATTGCAAAATTTATCCAACTGTACACATATGTGTGATTTATTCTACATCCATTATATTTTAATAAAATGGTTTAAAAACAAACCATGAGATCTCAGTTAACTCCCACTATATTGGCAAAAGAAAAATGATTTGTAGAATAATACCAAGTGCTGTGAAGTTATAGAGCAATAGAAACTCCCATATACTTTTTATGGAAATGTAAATTAAAACAATCACTATGGAAAACAGGCTTGTGGTTCCTAGTAAAATGGAACACGTACATATTCTATAAGCCAAAGTTCCATCCCTAGGTATATACCCTAGAAAAGCTCCTATCCTCAGACCCAAGAACATATGTACCAGAATATACACAGCACCATTATTCACAATAGCTCATATTCTAAAAAATGGACCCTGTTACTGTCCATTTAGAACAGATGGATAAGGACATTTTGGTGTATTCCCTCAATTAAACATTATATAGGAAGACGAAGGGGGAAGAGGAAAAAAGACAGGGGAAAGAGAAAGGGAAAAGAAGGAGGAACTCAAGCTATATGCAACCATATTTATGACTCTCATAAAATAATGTTGAGCAAAAAAGGCACATCACAGAAGACATTAATCATCCATCTTAGTAAAGGTCAAAAGCATATAAAACTAAATAATGTACTATTGGATGTGTAAACCTATACAAAAACACTACTTACAAAAAACAAAGAAATAACATACACAAATTTGGAATTGTGATTTTATCTGTGAGTGGTTGGAGTTGGATGGGATTGGGAAAGGATATCCAAGGAAACTCAAAGTAACGGTAACATTATCTCTTTTAAATAGGATAGCAGGTAACCAAGTGCTCATTGCATTCTTATTATTTATACCTCACATGTATTTTACAACTGTCATTCTCAATCAAATCAATATTAAATAAAAGTAATTTTAAGAAACAGCCATTACCAAACATTCAACTTAGGCACTGTAAAGCTCTATAAAGACTCCAAAGAATAAACTCCTACAACAATACAACTTTCTGGATAACCTTCCAACATACCAGTAGCAAAATGAAACATGGATTTAAAACACTAAGCATTGTACCTGGAAAACAGCACTCAATAAATGTTTGCAATTATTATAACTGCCATTATTTTGTTGTTGTAATTATTACTAATAATACATGCTAATCGCTTTATAGAAGCATCAGCCACAATCCAGTTAAAAATTGTAAAGTTAACTCCTAGGCCATTGTGAGAGTGAACAGAAACTGGGGCAATTATGTGTTAAGGCTACTCATGATATTAAAACCAGGTGCTCAGCACATATGCAAAAGTTCTGTATTCTCCATGCAAATGTGGGTAGGAAATGCAAGCTAGTTTATTCAAAATAGGTGTCGATACAGGCAGAAAGTTACCAGGATTAGTTGTCAGGAAAAAAACCTGTTTCATCTGACTGGACATATTTATCTGTTCTAACAGAAGACTAAGACTATAGAGACTGTTACCTAACAGAACATTAGGGCTAAGATTCCATAAAAACTTTTATACCTGGGTTCCTATATTGTCCTCATGGTATTAGGTGAATAAACCACCCTGTCCTTGTTACCAAAAGTGGGAAAAACTTACATTTGTCTCATCTTACATTATTCCAAGCAATTCCTTCTTCAAGGGGATAAAAATCACAATATTGGTCAATCGGAGAACAGAATTCATGCATATTCAGACTTTGCCAGGGTGGATAACAAAGAAATTCACTGAAGAGGAAAAAAGCTTAAATTTGACTTATTTCTGAAAAAACTATTCTCTGTGTGACATGATGAGAAAATATCAAGAAACACCAAGAGAACCACCAACTGGAGCCAAACACATGTTGCAATCTCTGTTCCTCTCCAAATTTGTAGAATTTATAGAAATGGTATAAAAATACTTAGTAAATATTTTAAAACCTTGAAAACAAGAACATTCATTTAATGAGAAACTGTGAAGAAATTGCAAAAGAAGAAAGGCAAATTGAAAACCATATGCGTGACTTTCAGTGCGTTCCCCAAACCAGCAGCATTAGCTGCTGGGAATTTGTTTGAAATGCAAATTCTTGAACCCTAACCCACACCCACTGAACCAGAAACACAGTTTGGGAACTGAGAATGTATCAATTAACAAATTTGAATTTAACAAGTATAAAACATACTTTCAATAGTTTGGAACATTTACAGATACTGACTATATAATTGGCAACAAAGGAATTGTTAAAGAAAACTCATATTATTGCATTTGAGTTAGAATTTGCTAGTCACTGATACAGTTTGGATGTTTGTCCCCTCCAAATCCATGTTGAAATGTAATCCCCAGTGGAGGTAGGGCCTAGCAGGAGGTATTCAGATCACTGGGGCAGATCCCTCATGATTTGCTTAGTTAGCATGATGAGTGAGTTCTTGCTCAGTTAGTTGACATGAAATGTGGTTGTTTAAAAGTGCGCAGTCCCTTCCCCTTCTCTCTTGCTCCTGCTTGCCATGCAATACTCCGGCTCCCCCTTTGCTTTCTGCCATGATTATAGGCTTCCTGAAGTCTCATCAGAAGCAGATGCCAGCACCCTGATTTCTGTACAGCCTGCAGAACCATGAGCCAATTAAGCTTTTCCTTATACATTACCCTGCCATGGGTATTTCTTTATAGCAATGCAAGAAATGACTAACACGGTCACATTTTTATTTTATTTACATAGCTAGCAAGGAGAAAAACTAGATGCAGAGGTTTGATAAGCCTGCACAATTTAGGTGGCAATGGAACTTACCAACACAATTCATCAACATAAGTAAGCAAATTTCCATTTCCTGTAACTATAGTCTGTGGATTAACTCAACAATAACATATTTTATATATTTTGAAATCAATACTGCATTTACTAAATAGGAACTTTGTATTTGGCACTGGATGAAATCCCAAGAACTCTGTATTGAATAGCTCAGGAAGAACCTGCTATTGACTCATGAACTCATAACTGCTAGATTCTTCATAGCAAAAGCAAGAGACAATGCAGAAATGCAAATGTAAATAAGACCTTTCCCCACCTGTTTGACTGTTTCCTGTGTTCTGAGATCACTGGAAAATAAATATTCCCCAACTCCCTCTTATTTTTTAACTGAAGAGGGTAACAACCAGTCTGGTATAGTAACTTGGAAACTCAAACTTTCAGATAATGAAATCATTTCCTGCCAAAGCTTCATATTCTTGTTGACACATTCTTATTCTAAACCAAGACTAAATAAATTTCTTTTTTGGTTTATAATTTCTTTCTGAAGTTTCCACAAATTCAGGAAATTGGTGTCATATAGGTCATATTCACTGACAAAAATGCAATATTAGAAAAGGATCCTTTAAAAATCTATGCATGTGACAAATATATAACACACTCCAAAAAAAAAAAAAAAGCTTAAAGAAAGCCCAGCTGAAGGTGGGAATGTATAAATTGTGGCATATTCATAGTTCAAAATGAATAAATTTTAAAGTTAATATTGAATGAATAAAGCAAATGGCAGAACGATTTGTATAAATTTTGAAAACATGCAAAATAATATTACATTAGTTATGGATACCTACCTATGGTATTGATAACAACATGAAATTAAATGATAAATTTCAGCTTCAGTGCAGTGGCTACCTCTGAAAATGGAGGGAAATTGGATGGGGGTTATACAAGATGTTTCAACTGTAGCTAATGTTTTCTTTTATTTAAAAAATTCAAGCGAACAGAAGGTGGAGGAACACAGACTTTTTCTCTTATTTTCTATGCTTTTCTGTATGTTTGAAATATTCACAATTTAAAAAAATTAAAAACTGGAAGACAACAAAATCCCTGTGTATCAAAATCCGAGATGCAGGTAAAGAAGTCCAGAGGAAAATGTATAGCCTAAATTATTAGAAAACAGGAACTGAAAATAAATGAATTAAAATTTACAGGTAAGTTGGAAAAGAAAACAAAAAGAGTAAAAAGAATAAAAACATAAATGAATTGAATATAAAACAAAATACATAAAAAATACTAAGTTGTCCAATATAATTTAAAACTGTTGGAAAAATAAACCAACATGCCAGACCAGTGACTTGTTTTTGATCTCAGAACTGCTTTAGACTTAAAATCTAATTTCTATCAATATTCAATGTACTAGAAATTAAAACCAAGAAAACTGGAAGTTTACTAATTTAAAATAACAATATAATGAACATATTTTCATGAACTATAACTTCATTTTCCAAAACTCAAAAGATATAATGAGAAGAGTGGCATGACTTTACATATTTGCAGATCTTTTTTGTAGAGAAGGGGTCTCCCTATGTTGCCTAGGCTGCTCTTGAACTCCCGGCCTCCTCAAGGGATCCTCCCACTCCGGCCTTCCATAGTGCTGTAATGAGTCATGAGCCACTGCACCCGGCCTTGTAAAGCTCTTTAATTCCTGGCCTAATAGAAGGCAACTGCTTCCGAATTCAATCTGTTGTGATATGTTGTTTTGGTTGAAGTGTATGAAAAGAATCTGGCCTCACACAGACATATCCTTGGAAAAAAGGCAGCTATTTCAGACAACTGTGGATGTTCTTTAATGCTACAGCCAAACTCAAGTGGTAATTTATTAAAGATTAACCACAATATGGAGTCTGAAATGATATCAATGAACTTTTTGCACTGTTACATTAAAGTCCATTGGTTTGTCGTGCCCTTTTTTTTTTTTTTGAGATGGAGTTTCTCTCTTGTTGCCTAGGCTGGAGTGCAGTGGCACAATCTCAGCTCACTGCAACCTCTGCCTCCCTAGTTCAAGTGATTCTCTCACCTCAGCCTCCCGAGTAGCTGGGATTACAGGTGCCCACCACCACGCCCAGCCCTGTCTTGCTTTTTGAAGGGATCTTTCACCCATGCATGACTTTGTAACACTGTGCATTGATAATTTGGAAAATACTGGTTCACTGAGTTATACAGATCTTCCAAATGTTGACACACTTTATTACACATATCACAAAATCACATTCATTACCATCACTACTGATCTCATCAGAAGACATTCTTAGGTGACTTTGATATTGTAGTAGGACTTTTACTGGGGTGAGTAGTGGTGTAAATACAGTAACAAACAAACAATTGGGAGCCACTGCTTTAACACTTGCTGAGGTACCATTCAGCGCAGATGTCAATATGGTGAAAAAGGCAAATAACATCTTATTATGAAAATTAAGTTTGACCTTGCAAACTCCTAGAAAGGGTCTTGGAGATTCCCAGTGGTCTGCAAACCATACTTTTGAGAACCACAAAGGTAGGCAATCCTTTGCAAAGTAGAATCAAGACAAAATGAGAGAAGGCACCTTAACAACAGGAACAAATGGAGGGAAAAAAATGAGTAAATTTAAAAATTATCAGACTATGTATAGTCTAATTTAAAAATTACTCTAGTAATTTATATAATTACACTCACATTTATAAATGCATACATATATAAAAAAAATTTTAATGACTATAAATAAGGCAATCAAGCCAGACAGCTTAGGTTGGAGGTTGGAAACCCGGTTCCTCTACTTAGTAGCTGTGAGACCTTGGATAATTTAATTTTCCTCCCTGTGCCTCAGTTTCCTTATCTATAAAATGAAGATGATGAAAGCACAACCCTGGTCAGTTAAATTCTACGGAAGATTAAATGAACTAACGTAGCTGCTTAAAAAACATCTGGCATGTGACAGGTTGTACAAGTGGTATGTTGGCTGCCTTGTAGAACTCTGCCAACAAATATGAAATGGCCAGATTTCCTAGGAAAATAAAAATGACAGAAACGTAGTCAAGAAAAAAAATCTACCACCCAGGTTGCAGAACAGCCTAAGAAGTTAGTGTCCTTTCCCAACCATAGTCTCCAACTATGCTTTGCGGAGTCTCCCTCTTCTGCACATCCTAAGTAGACCCAAAAGCTGCTCTGTAACTCCAGTTAATACAAGTCCAGTCCAACCCAGTTTAATAACCCATCTCCCATCTGCCCCCTGGCTTTAATAATGTCAACAAGGAATTGTCTTCTCTTTCATTTTTCCTTTGCCCTCCCTTTTCTGGGGACCCAAATGAATGAGATCAAGGGACAAACATGTCTTAACCGCGGGTGTAACTGCAGCCTCCTTCTGGTGGTAACTGCTTCTCCCTACATCTCATCCTGGGCAGATTCCACAAGTGGCAGGTGCCCACATGCAGTCTCTGTCCCGGGATGCAAGACACATGAAAAATCTAGCTCTAACTCTGTGAGCAATACAGCTATTGCCCACAGCTATACACCACATAGCCTCCTGCAGCTAGAGTGAAACACATGCAAGGCAGCTCAAGCCTGGATGCTTTACACAATATCACTACCTCCAGGAAACGAATTAGTTTTCCTACCCCACACCCAGGGGTATGGCCGGCTTCACAGGCATCCCCACTCCTCCCTTCCATGTCTCTCTCTTCTCTTTTTGGGGATCAAGAAGTCTGCCCCTGACTATTCTTTATGCTCTTCCTGTAAGCTTTCTTCAATGTGTCATTTTCTTAGGGCTTTCTGCCTCAGTTGACTGTGATAGTGGCAAGGAGAGCCATTGAGTTTGATGACACAGAATTCCTTCTCTTTTGATGCTCCCTTCCTCTCCTGGAGATAGGTTTGTAATACACTGGGAGGAGGCGGACAGTCGGGGATTGAGGCAAGGAGGCTACTTTGGCCTTTAATCACTCAGTGCAACTAAGGAGCTGGGAATCTTTAACTGTAAGGGGAATGAACGTAGAGCAGAGAATTATCTTCGCTTATCTGAACAATCACTGAGAGTGTGATAACATTTTCCTATGTGATTCTGTAGTGAGAAAGGACAGATTGATGCAAGTATCAGGGACACAACTTTTAATAATGTCATACAAGAACCATTAACAATTACAGCTGTCAAGTTAGAAAAGGCAATGTTGTGAACTTCCTGCTACTTCAGAGGCAAAAGATGAATGACTGTAAGGTTGGGATGTTGAGGGAAGGGATACAAACTGACAGGAGACTGGACTGTGTCCCCAGAGTCCTTTGAAATTTATTTTTTTAAATTCAAACATACAGAAAGGTTGAAAAAAATAATAGAATTACACAATTCTTCTGAGGAACTTAGCTCTGAAGAGAGGAAGAGTAGCAAGAAGACACTGTAACTTGGAAGGCAGAATTTGTTTGTTACAGGTGGCAGCAACAGGAGCACCTTTAGGCAATGGGAAAGGACAAAGGAAAGAGGCTGATGATGTAGTATCTGGCCTTCAGATCAATTTCCTAATGATTTGCTGAAAGCAGCAAAGGTAGCAAAAGGTAGCTTGAATCCCCACACCAGTCCTCACTGACCATAAGAAGTCACTTCAGTTGATTTCTATATGCCTTAGAAATACTACATGTGCAGTGAAGTGAAAAGGTTAGGAAGCACCACTTGAGATAATCTTCAACCTCCAAAAATGAATTTTATCCATTCATTCAAATAGTCGAGCACAATGACGTATCAGGCACTGTCTCAGGCTACAGATACAGCAAAGAACCAAAGAGATGTTTCTTGTCCTTGTGGAGCTTACTTACTGGTGGGAACAAGGGGAGTAGAAATCAAGTATGACAGACAATAAGGCAGAATAGGGAGGGCAGAAGGATAGCAGATAGTCAGGAAAGACTTAATGAGAAGGGTGACATTTAAGCAGATTTCAACACAGTGAAGGAGCAAGCCAAAGCTGACACACCAGAGGAGAGTTCCAAGCCCAGAGAAGAGAAAATGCAGAGGCCCCATGACAGAAGCATGACCGTTATGTGCACCAAAATAACAAGATGACCACAGTGCAGCCTAATGGGTACTTCAGTACTCAATGGCACAAGATATTTCTCAGTGGTTATTCAGCATCTGAAGTGTTTTTAACCAATTATTAAAAAAAACTTTCATCGGCCGGGCACAGTGGTTCACACCGGTAATCCCAGCACTTTGGGAGGCCAAGATGGGTGGATCACTTGAGGTCAGCAGTTCAAGACCAGCCTGGCCAACAAGGTGAAAACCTTTTTCTACTAAAAATACAAAAATTAGCCAGGCATGGTGGCTGGTGCCTGTAATCCCAGCTACATGAGAATCGCTTGAACCCAGGAGACGGAGGTTGCAGTAAGCCCAGATCGTGCCACTGCACTCCTGCGTGGACAACAGAGTGAGACTCTGTATCAAAAAACAGTAACAACAATAACAACAACAACAAAAAAGATGACACATGTAAACGGTGTAACAGTGCCTGAAAAAGAAAACTAAAAGTTAATTATTACTTCAAAAAAATAATAGTAATGGTAAAAATAGAGCTCCTCTACCTGAAGTGTGGGTGTTAAGTCTGAAATTCTAAACGCTTGCTCTGTCCTTTCTGAAACCCCAGCACTCCTGGGGCACTTTATATTGGACCAAACCGAAGAGGACCCAGAGCACCAGTTAGAAAGGTTATAGAAGCTACATAAACCTATCTTGTTGAATGGTTGCCAGTTAATAGCTGTATTCTAAATTACAATGATCTGTACTACTAATGAAATCTGTTAAAGCTCAATAAAAATTAGAACAAGTCAAGTTTGAATAATAAGCATCCTTTTATTTGCTGACGCCATTACAAAAACCGATTACATTAGCAACAAAAAAGTGTTTTCTTGAGTTGAAGTCAGAGGCAGTTACTTCCCAAAATGTTAAGTAAAACAGTGTTCAACATCAGTATTAAAATGTTAAATTTTACATTGTCTTTACCACTTTGATCTTCTGAACAATTTTATTGAGCAAAATAAGATAAAAGATTACATGTTTATCTTCAGGAATGTAAAGGTCTAATTATTCAAACAGTTTTTATTATAAAACTAAACTCTGAAGGTGTCTACAGAGTTGGCTTTTTTTTTTCTTTCTTTAAATCAGTAGTCTAACAAGGATTAGAAAAGACAAAACTCTGTTCAGTGTTTCTGACAAAGTAGAAAGGGTGAAAACATAAATAAGGCTTTAATTTGGCAAAATATAATACAATGCCTTTTTTATCCTCAAATGAACAGTTTCCCAATTACTTCACTCTGTAAAAGATCAGAAAGAATGAATTTCACTTTAAAACAAAGCAACAGAAGGCAATCAGAAGACATTTGTCAAACACCAAAAGTACATATTCCATTTGATCTAGCATGGCCCTTTCAAATAGACTCAAAGTAATTCACACTAATGGTAATCAAAATGAGAAAAATCTCAGGATTCAAAGGAAACAAGCTTTTAGGTAGATATTTTTGAATGTGAGCCAAATTCTGTTAGAAAACATTTAAGACAACAACACTGGTAATCCATTTTTATTAAGTCCTACTCAAGAGAATGTAAAGCTAAAGTGAGTGAGTAGCAATGAAAAGAGGTTGAATACAACCTTACCCCAGTGAACAAATAATTTAAAAGAGCAGAAATAGATTTTTTTTTTTTTTAGCTCATATGAAGTTTTCTAAGTCACATAAGATGACTACAGAAATTAAACTTCAAAAGCCATTACAGAGACTAAGAGGACTTAACCAAACACAACATGTTAAATTTTGCCTTGGATTCTGGTTTGGGGAAAATAGTTAAAAAGCTACTTTGGGTACGATTGACAAAATGTGAACAAAGGTTTAATATCAGATACTACATAACTACTATTTTGTCTTTTTGGATGTAATAATGGTACCACTGATTGGTAAAACAATGTCTTGTTTTCGGAGATGCGTGCTAAAGTACTTAGAGATAAAATGTCATAACGACTAAAAGTTACTTTCAATTAGTTTAACAACAACAAAATATGTAGACATATAGAAAGAGATGAAGCAGGTGGAGGGTTTATGGGTGTTGTACTATTCTTTCAACTTTATGTGTGAAGTTTTTCAAAATAAAAAGTTTAGAGGAAAGAAGCAATTGGAAAATTAAAAAGCAAAGTTATCACTGGCTATTAACAGTTGATTGGAAAGTCTAAAAAGATCACTAGTACATTAAACTCTAAAGTGCTATGTAAACATATTACAGAAAATGAAAACCTGATCCATACGATAGCCAAGGTTCAGTGTAGAAATAAGATAAGTTTTTCTCCAGAGCATTAACTCTTGTACTTCAGGAGCACTACAAAAGGACTTTTTCTTCCAGAAACACTTAAGAATCTATTTGTTAAAGGGGGTACAGAGAGCACACACAGAGCTTCACCTCCATTTCATCTGGATAATACTGTAAGCCTCTCCAATACACTACTGACAAACCAAATACCAACTTTAGGAAAAAGTCAGAATTCACTGACAAAATTTCTAAGAGGCTGGCAAAAAAAATAAACAAATAAAAAGACAAAATGAGGAGAAAAGAAAACAGTGACAAAAGGGATCAGTGAACACAGTGCCTGAATTAGGGAGAAGAAAAGCAATGATTAACAACACAAGCCCTGTACCCAAACTACCTTGATTTAAACCCCAGCTCGCCCATTTATTAGCCGTATGACCTTGGACAAGTTATAGAATCTCTTTGGGTCTTTTGTAACATGGGAATAATAATACCTACCTACCTAACGCACAGGGTGGTTGTGAAGATTAAAGGAGCTGCCACATGTTGGAAGCATGCTTATGCTTACAGGCATACTCATGAAGTATCAGCTATTTAAATTATCATCCTCCCTCAACAGGATTCTACAAACTGGTTCCAAGATAAGGTAACCTGGGATAATAAAGTTTTCTGATTTGGTTAGAAATACACCTAGAAAACTTAGAAACCAGGCAAATGTGAAACATAAAGAGTAGATATCTGGGAACAAAAAAGTATATTATAAAATGCCAATACTGTCAATTCATATAAAAGGCATCTTAATCAATCTCCCACTCCCCTCAAATGGAAAGAGGAGGATGGTACCCTTTTCTTTTTTTGATGGGGGGGAGGAAAAATAGGTAATGGGAAAAAAAATTTCCAAAAGAAAAGTTTTCACAAATTAAAGATATCAGTTCTAAGAAACGCTAAATACTATGTATCAGGATTTAGAAAAACTACATCACTGCATATTATCTCTTGCATATTTGTTTTTAAAAACAACTCTCCCTTTACTATGTGCAGCATTATCATAAACAATTCATAAGTACTTGTGTATATTTTTAAAGGTTTCTTGACATTAGATATATTAACCTATTACCTACATTCTAATGATTAAGAAATGTGTTATTTTCAATTTAATCATCTCGTGTCAGTTTAAATAGAGTATACGGGAGGGAGAATACATGTAGCAAAAATGATAGCTAAGGATAAAAACCTGAGGGTAACACAAACATTTAACGGGTATAAAGAAGAGCTATGGGAACCAAAACATAAGCACATAAGGAAGAATTATCAACGTCAATGCCAGGCAGAGCCTAAGGAATGAAGAAGTTCGAGAGGGTCTGGTGGGCCTCTATTTTCATAACAATCTAGCCTATCATTCATGATATAATACTGTCAACCACCCACTTGCCAAACTTGGACTTATGTTTATCAGCTGACAAAAGAATGTTGTGCTATCACTTAGGGGAGCTGTCTGCCAACTGCATTGTGAGGGTATACAGACATATTTTAATAAATTACTATAATTCTGTAAATCAAAAAGAAAAAGTGTTATTATCAATGATTCATATGTCTCAAATGTAATACAATTAAAACAAATGTGGCAACGGACAAGCCAAAAATAGTTCACAAGACTTAAAATGAGCAGACTATGTATTTAGGAAGAAAAGAAAAATATTAAAGAACATCTATGAGATGCTAAAGAGAGAATATTGCTTAGGTCTAAAGGCAAGGGGTAATAGGCAATCTTTTAATTGTTTAAGCTCTCTAGAAATGAAACCCTTCCCTTATAACGCAAAGGTCTAACATCAGCATTTTTGACATATTTCATAAGTACTTTCAGTATCTCATCACATGCAAAAGAAGGGCCTATATTGGATCTAGCAATTAGGGATCATTAATGATTTTTGCAAAAATGATTTCATTGAAATAGCAGGAAGAAAAGCCATTCTAGAGTGTATAAAGTAATCAATAACAATAAATAAGTAGATAGAGAGTATTTTCTTAAGAATACTAAATAGTAAAAAAGTAAAAAATAACGGTGGTAACCTGAAGGAAGTACAAGGTTAAAATAAGCCATCTGAGCATGTTTTCAAGACTGAACAGAGGGAGCCAGTGGAAAGAATAAGGCTGAAGTCCTGGGAAGGAGCGATGGAAGAGTTTCCCTAGGAAGCAAGGTTACTTCCTAATTTGGAAAAGCGAGCAAATTGGCAGAATTTTTACACTGGGAAACTGGAGAAGTCAGCTTACCAAGGATAAAAGATTTGGGATGAGGCTTAATTACTTTTGTTGATATGCTGAAGAATGAGCTGGGCTTATCATATAGAAAGTCATGTTAGAGATAACTGACCTGAATTAGCATTTTGAAGGAGAGCATGTGTCAAGGTAGGCCAGAGGATGATCACTCTAAAGTGAGACAAAATGCTCCTGTAACATCAAAATGGAAGTCCATCCCAACTTTTCCAGAATACCTAAGCTCTCCCTGAGGCCTTGTATAGCCCAACACAGTATTATCAGGGGTTCTGAAAGGGATAATTCAGTGATGAGTTGCCCCTCAGAGTCTCCAGGATATCATGATTGTTTCAGAGAAAATATCTTCAAAAGAAGAATATCTGAAGTATTCAGTGCATATCTGAATACTCTAATTACACTCTAGGCAGTGTGACTTAAGTTATTCATAAAACAGGTAAAATCCAGGTAGCAACAGAAAAAACAAAACAACAAAAAAAAAAACCTACAACCAGAAAAACAAAAACTGCATTCACCGCTGGAATACAAGTCATTTTAAAATGCTACCAAATCTGAGCCTTCCAAGGTAATATAGACAATAAAAGCTCATAACATGACTTGGTTAATTATGGGTTTAGCTATCCTCAAGTAAAAATCTCACTTCAGGAGCTAATGAATAAATTTCTTAGATTACCTAACAAAAGCAAACTTGAATAAAAACCAGCTTTCAATTTTATGACACTGTGATGACTTTACTTTCAGTTCAGCAATCTTACCTCAGTTAAAATGTTATGGTCATTTTATTTTGGGAGGAGGAAAGGAGGAAGGAAGGGAAGGGGGAGAAAAGGTCACAGATACTTACTCTAAACTGAGAACAGAATAAACTAACGAAGCAGTTGCAGGTATTGAGGCAACACACAAAAACCCAGGCAGCCAAGTTACAAGAGAATCTGTTTGATACAAAGGTCAAAGGAGGCAAAGATAACCCCTCCAAGCTACAAGACCTTCAAAATATGCACAAAATAGAACTAAAGCTCCAAGAAAGCTTAAGGCTGTCATCTGAAGTTCTGAGAGAGATAAAGAAGGAATATTTCCTCTAGTGAAGTGAGCTTCCTTTATTTATGTAAATACACATTACACATACACCTAACGTCAATTACCCATAGACAGCAATATTTCAGTTGTCCTTACCTAACACCTGGTAGTGCTCTTTCTCTTTTGTGAGCTGTTGGTTTACTGCCTGAAGCAACTGCTGTAACTGTGTTACAGTCTGATTTAGACTTACAGACATTGTCTCCTTCTCAGAAGACTCCTAAAAAGAAGATGGAAGTGATGATAAACTCCATACATAAGGAAAAGAAATGTACAACCAAACAACAGAAAATGTTATATTGCTGATTTAAACACAAACATTAAAAAATCTGAACAATGACATGAAAATCAACAATAACAAAAACCACATAGAGAAATACTGTTTGCTAACTAGTGGTGCAAACTAGTTGGCACCAAAGAAAACTATGTTATAAATGTTGTCACTTGGACACAAAAGGAAAAAAATCTAGAATCTATGAATATCAGAAATATATCCATTTTTTCTTTCAGAAAAAAAAATTTGCCCTGCAAAAGAAAGCACATTCCAAATAGTAAAAAAAGTTAATATATATTGAGCTCTTACTAAGTAAGTGCCAGGCACTGTTGTAAGTACCACCTACTATTTTAAGTGTTTTATGTATTAACTCATTTACTTCTTTCAAAAACCCCACAGGATAGGTACTATTATCATTGCCTTTTACAGATGGGGCAACTAAAGCACAAAGTGGCTAAGATCTGCCCAAATTCACATAGCTACTAAGTGGCAGAGCCAGGATTCAAACATAGGCAGTCTAGCTCCAGAGTCTATACTCTAAGCCAGCGGTACCCAACCGTTTTGGCACCAGGGACCAGTTTTGTGGAAGACAATTTTTCCACAGATGGGTGAGTGCGGGGATAGTTTCAGGATGAAACTGTTCCACCTCAGATCATCAGGCATTAGATTCTCATAAGGAGTATGCAGTTCACAATAGGGTTTGCACTCCTATGAGAATCTAATGCTGCCACTGATCTGACAGGAGGCAGAGCTCAGGCGGTAATGGTCATTAACCCACCACTCATCTCCTGCTGTGTGGCCTGGTTCCTAAAAAGCCACTGACTGGTACCCGTCCACAGTCCAGGGATTGGGGACCCCTGCTCCATACCTCTCAACACAACCCTTAAAATTAACATACCTCACTAAGCAAAAATGAGATCAAACATCAGTGAAAACACTACGTTTTAGGGACAGGATATTTTCAAGAAAGATGACTTTCAGAGATGGACCTTATACATTTTTGTTCTTCACACAGGTCACAAGGTAACTAGCTCAGAGATCTGGGGATGAAGAAAATACATACCATTTCTGGGGAAACATCACTATTTTCAATAACAGTAGTGTCTCCAGCAGCTTTTACTATTTTTGACTGGATAAGCTCCAGTGACTGTTGAGCCTATAAGGAAAGCAATATGGTAGCTACTAAATAATACAGTTGATAAATACATAAAAAATGAATAATTTTATTCATTTTGTAGAAGGTAAAAGCTCCTCTCAAAAGACAACACAGGTTTTTCCCTCCAAAATGAAAATAGCTTCACCCCCCACCAGATTATAAGAACATATGTTCACTGTTTTTAAAAGCTTAAGTAATACAGAAACTATATAAAGAAATTTAAAAACAGAAATAACCGTAGTTGATATTTCGGTTAGTATTAGTCTAGATTAAAGGTTAGTCAAATCTGGCCCAAAGCCTGTTTTTGTACAGAACACAAGCTAAGAATATTTTTTACTTTTTAAAGGGCCATGTTGCTGGGCGCAGTGGCTCACGCCTGTAATCCTAGCACTTTGGGAGGCCGAGGCGGGCGGATCACCTGAGGTTGGGAGTTCGAGACCAGCCTGACCAACATGGAGAAACCCCATTTCTACTAAAAATACAAAATCAGCTGGGTATGGTGGCACATGCCTGTAATTCTAGCTACTAGGGAGGCTGAGGAAGGAGAATCGACTGAACCTGGGAGGCGGAGGTTGCAGTGAGCCAAGATCGTGCCATTGCACTCCAGCCTGAGCAACAAGAGTGAAACTCCATCTCAAAAAAAAAAATTTCTTTCAACTCTTTAAAAGGAGAATTATTTTTTAAAATGAGATAACTTTTAAAATCTATCAGAATATCAAATATTTAAATGTTAGACAATATCTAATATTGGTGAGGGTATAGGGAAATACACGTTCTCATACCATGTTGAGAGGAGTATAAATTACTACTGTTGGGTTTCTGGGATTCCATTTTATACTATCAAAATTTAAGGCATGCGTACCTCTTGTTCTTGCAATTCCAAAAAGTGACATTTGTTTTGCTAATGATGATATATCCATAAACACTACCATAGCTCTAAAACAGCTTTGATATAAGAATATGTGAATTCTACTATTAAAAATAGACCTCAA
Source organism: Pongo pygmaeus (assembly GCF_028885625.2). Taxonomy (NCBI): domain Eukaryota; kingdom Metazoa; phylum Chordata; class Mammalia; order Primates; family Hominidae; genus Pongo; species Pongo pygmaeus. Next base: position 54,347,486 of record NC_072388.2, on the reverse strand, counting down.
AACAGAATTATAAATAATCTGTCAAACCAATGCAAAGAAATGCAGTCCTAAAAATCATTCATTTGCATTGAGATTAGGAAAAATATATTTGTATGAAGAAATAAATGAAGGAAAAACTTCTGAAAAAAACAGAAATTTATATCTTTGTTTTATCCAAAATACCAAGAGAAACATACTTTGTAAATGAATACACAGCCAAATCCCAATTTTAAAAAATATATGGATGCAGCCAAATTTTAATAACTCCAACTAAATTTTACTCTGTACTTTATAAAGCAATTAATTATAGAAACGTGAGGAAATAATGAGGTGAATTAAGAATCCTGGAAAAACAAGCCGAAAAGTTTCGTTCCAAAATAGTAACTAATAACAAGCAGCTTAAATTTATAAAAGGTTAATATAATGATGCAAAACAACAAATCCAGAATTAGCAGCATAAGTTTGCTTAAGACTAAACACACAACATAGGCTCGTGATACTACATCTCTAGGACAAACAGTGCCTACCTTATGCAAATCACCAGCTACCTTCTGTCTTTCATTTTGTTCAGTTCTAAGTTTTGTGAGTGTTTCATTTAACTGTGCCTTCAACTGTAAAAATAAAGGAACACCACAATTAACTTAATTTGCATCATTCTTTGATTATGCTGATACCTCTAGGACTGAAGAATGAATGGGATTGCTAACAGTTATTATGCACAGTGGATTAGCCAATATGCTGCACCAGATGTATAGAAAGGCTAAGCAGTAGAGGTTCCCATCTGTAAAGCTAAACATAAGAAAAGCCACAGAAATGAACTACAGTTTAGAGTAGAAAACTGCAAATGCAAAAACAAAACCATCAAATTCCAGTAAAGTGCCTTTTAAAGGTATCACTATTTGTAACAGTCACTGAAATTATTCCAAATTAAAAGCCAAATAGATACTTTATCCATTAGTTTTTAAAGGCTTTCTTAATCTATACAGTTCAATTAAAGAGTCAATTATACAATATTTTTAAAAACATTGAACAGAAGACTACAAATCCAGTCAAATTAAAACTCCCAAAATACTGACCATCGTTTAAGGCTTCACTAAGGGGTAGTACAAGACCACACTGGCCTAAATTATACCATCAAGAAATGCCTTACGACACACCTATGAATAACCAATCTGTCAAAACAGAAAGTTCTGTAACTCCAGTGCGAATATATAATGCCACTTCTCTGATTTTCCAATTAAATATGAGCAAGGAAAATGAACTATATTGCTCCCAAAAAACTGTCTTCTTATTCTCATAAGGTATTTGTTTTTGCTTCCCACCCATGGGCACTTTTGAAACAGTTCTAGAGGCCCAAAGCGGGAAATACAAGGCAGTGACATTTAAAATTGGAGGGAGAATTAAAAAGGGGCGGCAGTGGGGCGGAGGGAAACTCCACTTGGAAATTTTATCTGAGGAATTCTATGTAAGTACCCAAATAAATTTTGCTCCTTTACACAACTTTGAGTTTTAATATTCTCCATCAGAGAAATGAATCTTTTGGCCCAAGAATACACAAAGAACGCACAGGCAAACAAAGCTATTTTATCATAAAAAGTAGCAGCAGTTATTCTGAGCAAACAAACATTAAAATAAAGATTCCAAACTCAAGACTAGGGAAAAAAAGTAAGTATCAACCACTCAAAATGATCTCCTGACAGAAGTAGAGGGACAAAAAATCAAAATAAAGCATTAAGCTGAGTGGAGATGTAACCATGTAACTGTTGAGTCAGCCACTAAGCACCAAAGTTAATAAGTAAAACTCTAACAACTAGTTAGAAATGATTTTTTAAAAACACAGAGTGAGGACTTATAGCCATGACATATCACAGTCCTAATCTGTGCAATGTATAGCATAGAACTAGTCTCACAATGCAGTGTGAATGAGTTCAATTAAAGTAAAACATTGGTAAATAAAACAAAGATTTAAAAATTAGAGGTGTAGGGCTCTGTGTGTGTAGGGCTGTGTGTGTATGAACATCCCTAATCTGAAAATCTGAACTCTGAAATGCTCCAAAATCCTAAACTTTTTAAGCACTGACATGACACTCAAAGGAAATGTTCACTGGAGCATTTCAGATTTCGGGTTTTCAGATAAGGGACACATACAGAGCAAGCATATAATACAAATAATCCAAAATCCCCCCCAAAATAGCTGGTTCCAAGCATTCCAGATAAAGAATATGCAACCTGTATTTCACACAGCTCTACTCTAAAAATTGATTCCCATAAATTTTTGCCATAACATAGGATACCAACCACAAATGAATGAGTTAAAGTTTTCTTGGTACATGGAATAATGCTAACAAGAAAATTCCAAACTGGGCAGGGTGAACTTTGGGTAAAGAAAAAACTTACTTACTGTAATCTTCTGAGAGTTTATTAAGGTACTCAAAAAAAAAAAAATCTAATCCCTGTGCTGTAACAATTTTTAACTCACAAGGAAGACCTAAAAATTGTTGTTTGAAACAGAGAGCAAGACAGCCATATTTGTCTAATAGCTAAATCTGTCACAATCAGTACAGTTTTTAGAAAACTTGAGAATAGGAATACAGGGTACCATATGTTCTAAGACATTTAGCTAACTTTATCTCAAAGTCTATGCTTTTAGGATTACTATGCTCTAAATAGTATGTTGATAATAAAGACTCTTGTACGCTTTTTAATATTTGTAATATATAGAGAGACTAGGTTAAAATTAGAAACTGGATTAGATTACTGCCCTTGAATGAAGAATACGTGTCTTTGACTTTCAATATAATCTTCTCCCAGGTTAGAAAATAAAAGGCCCCATTAGCTATGATAGTCTGAGAAGAAAATCTTCGTAACTCAGCCAATCTTTCATTTCTTTATTCACAGAAAAGACTGCTGTTTGAGAAAATAGGATTTATAAAACATCGAAAATTTTGAAAAAGAGTTGGAAGCCAAACATGCCATTGTTAGGAGCTAAGAAAAGACGGATCATTTTAGGAGTCAAGAAAAGAAAGATAATCTTAGGAATCATCGGAATATGAAGATTATCTTAGACTTACAAAAAGGCCAAGCTAAAGATGTTAGCAAAGAAAAAAAAGCTTGGATGGTTTCTCCACATGTCAACAAAGTGTTTTCAGTGCCTACTTGATACCCAGTGGAGGACAAGCTTCTTACCAAATTTAGCTCTTCATTCTGTCTTACTGCTTCAGAATATGAATCATCAAGTTTTTTCTGCAATTCAGTCAACAGATCTTTCAGCTGCAATGAAGTTTAGAGTTTAAGATTGATCTCCTTATGATAGCCCATGTTTTGTATGCTACTCGGAAGCTCTGCCACAAACAACTTATACTGAAATATCACTGTTATAAACTTAATCTGAATTGAGAAGCAAGTTTGAAAAGATTCTGTTTTAAGTACCTCTCTGACTTCTGTAACATAGGTAGATCGTTCCATCTCTGCCTTTTCTAGTTCCATTTCCAAATGTTCTCGTTCTCTTCTCAGCTAGCAATGCAACAAAGGAAAAGTTAACACACTTAAAATTTCCTTTCATAATATTTCCCCACAAGGCAAAATTATGACACTTATGAATATAAAACTATATCAACTCAAACACTACCCAAGATATTAAGAGCATAACTATAAAGTAATCTTAAACTATAGATCTTCAGACAACCGTTAATGCTAAAAACAAATCCATAGGTTACAAGTAAAACAATCAAATAACATACATTTTCAATATCCTTATTTTCTCTTCTTAATCGCTCTAGCTCTTGTTCTGAAGATGTAAATGATGACTGCATCTGAAATGTGAAACAATTATATGGCCAAGTAAACCACCAAGGATATAGCAGTTTCTATCCTGTAGAATTCTGATCAATTAAAAGACACTTCCAAGGTTTGGAAATGCATCTCATTTAAAGTCTTACTGAATTTTAAAAGACCTTAAAAATGAGTCACATTGAACTTGATTTAAATTGTGGTCCAAACCTACTCCATTTGTCTATCAGGCTCGGCTAAAAGTGATTAATTTTTGATTAGTATTAACTGATATTCAGCTGTATTTATTCTGCAAGTGCATTAGAGTACCATCAGCAACTGTAAATTCTGCACATTGGCCCCAAAAAATAAGTGAGTAATGGTACTCTTTATCACGCTGAAGTAAAAGGGAGAAAAATTAAGGTTGCACAATAACATTCAGGTCCCACGAATAGAAGAACTTTTTCTTGAATTCTATATTATGGGTTAAATACTTTAAAACTGATTTTGAACCCAGTATTCTTTACCTTATCACACGATAGTTCTGTAACTAGCACTCTACATTCTATATGATTACCCTTTAGTCATACTTTAAAACCGGTGATTTTCAAACTTGGGTGGGCATTAGACTATTCTGGAGGGCTCATGAAAACACAGACTGCTGCCACCCCACATACATGTTTTGGATTTGGTAGCTGGGTTGGGGCCCAAGAATGTGCATGGTGATGCTGATACTGCTGGTTCAAGCCCCACACATTGAGAACCACTGCTCTAAGCTTTTCTTTTGTAAATACCTGTTTAATAGTCTTGTGTGATTCATCGACCTTAACTTTCCATTTATTTTCTTCTTGCTCAACACTCCTCTGTAGCTTCTGTAAAATTCCTTCCTACAGACAAAAGTATAGTTGTTTTGAAAAATTCATGTTCTAATGCCAAGATAAAACTATTTAGGCCACGAAGGAAGAAGGTAATGATTTAAAGTAAAATCAAAATGTAGATTAAAAATCATTTCCTACTGTTTCTGCAAGGACGGATTTGTATTTTTCACACTCAAGCTGTAACAATGTGTGCATTTCATCAGCTTCTTTTAACTTGTGCTCTAGAACCTGCAAAGAACGAAATAAAGAAAAATTCCATAATTCTACCGGAAAGTTTTACGCTTCAAGTTTGTTTTAGTACTTAATACTGTAGTATGATAAATGGTTTCAAAGTGTTTTATAAGGAAACACTACATTTCAACCTTTCTAAGTAGCAGTGAAGTTCATTCAATGACCCTTTTGGTCATTTTTATTAAACAATGTTATAATAAATAGTCTTGGTACTAAAGTCTTTAGTCAGGTGGTAAGATCAAAGCAGACCCACATGTGAAGGACGGTCACAATGCCTATACTACACACATGGGAAAGAGGATTTTATTCATGCCACTTGAGATACAAGAAAACAATAATAATAAATCCCCCCAATTTCAGTAGCCAAGGATAAAAACCAATCCAGTTTCTAAATACCTCTAACGATGTATTTGGGGATGCTTCAGCAAACCAGTGAGATTCTACCTATCTCGACTGATCTTTACTTTTTAAACCTAGGCTAAAAAGATAGTAAGGGATAAATATTCAATTTTAGAAACAATTAAAATACAGAGTTAAAGGAATGGCAAACACTAGCTTTGTAAACAAATCAAATGCAAAGACAACTTACTGTATTTCAACTAAAATTTAAACAAAATGAAATCACCTTCTTACACTTTCTCAAAAGAGCCTTATTCGATTATCTTTTATCTTTTCCAAGCTCATGAAGACAAAATCTTATTCTTCTTTTTTCTATGTTTAAATTACAAACAGTTCATTTGTTGAACTAACCTTAACCTCCTCCGACCCTGAAGTTCCAGCCATACATTCTTTTGCCTTTTTTTCAAATCCATGCAACCATTCACTGTAACTCTGTGGAGGAGAAAAGTTAAAATCATTAATTTCCAAAGAAAAAAAAATCCAAATAAAATAGGTCAAACATTTAAAATAACCAAATTAGATAATTATAAAAGAAACCTACATAGACAAACAGGACATAGCTACAAATTTCAAAGAGGAATGTAATTACTGCATAAGTTGGACATAACCCACTTTTAAAACAAGCACTAAAAACAGACCTACGTACCTACCATCAAAATAAAATCTTATATACCTAACCAAGAGTATTTTCAACTAAATTCTGCAGTTGCAGTTAGAAAAACCTGGGCTCAAATCTGGCCTCTACCACTTACTAGCACCAGGACAAATAATCTTTAAAACACAAAAAACCCAGAATAATTTTTCAAAACTGTTTCCAGGTAAAACAGTTCTCAAAAATGAAGTATTTTGAGTTCATAAAGTGGAGGTTCAACTGAAGATGTTTCATTTGGAGGATTTCAAATTCTATGAAAATGCTCCAAGGACTCTAAAATTATTTCATTCAAATTAGGAAATATTATTAAGCATTTTAAAAATCCTAATGAGAAGTGATATGCATACACATTTACTTGTTTAAATCCAACAAAAACTCAATTTGTACTGACAGGTTAGCTGGTAAATATGCATATATTACAGTTTTGGCATTTACTCTAAATTTTAGAATAAATTACTCTAAATTATTGATGCTTATCTGAATTTTACACTTTGATAAAGTGTATCTGTGTGTTAGATACTTTAAATCAAATTTCCTCTTATTCCTTCTTTTAAGTCTTTGGATTAAATTTAAGAAAAAAAACTCATGAAATTTTTATTAACTGCTATAATATAAACTGTTACATATGCAGCTGAATCAGGGTTCTCTGTAAACTATCAAATAACAAAAAACAAAAGTAGATGCTGAGTCACTCCATAGTACAATACCTTTAATATCAAATTAGTTTTAAAACACTATTTAACATTCTCACATTATAAATCTGAACCAAGACTAAATGTACACTGTCAGAATCCTACTTAACAGTTTCAACTATTGGTACCCAACATAAATTAAGATAAAAAACTAGTTTCGTTGCTTAAAGTTTGTAAATTTCCCTCTAGGTCATGTAATTTAGATCTCTCCTATGTTGACTGCTCAGCAAAACAGCAAAAGGAAACAGTAAAAAAAATTTATGTACTTTTATATCTACTGATTATCTTGACTTATCTTAATGTTAATGAAGCTTATTGCTTTATTATTTTATAACGTAAATAGTTTATTGTCCTTCATATCTTTACAAACCTAAAATGCCAGACTCTAATGTTAGCACATAGAAAGTTTAGTACATTTCTTGTAGACTATATGCAGAAATATTCAACTTTTAACAACTATATGAACAAAAGCCAAACAGTATCATCCATATATTATGATGACTTATAAACATTTATAGTGTCAAAAAGATCTGGTTACTGAGAGTGGGTAGTATTGCTGTTAGAAAAGAAAATTTTTACTGCTGGTGATCTTATACAATCTTTGAAGAACAGAAATTATCAATCATTAATTCTCTTGGCTCACAAAGTACTGCCAAAAAATACATCCCCCAATGTTATTTCCATAAATAAAAAGTAGAACCAAAAACAGGTTATGCCACAAACAAAAAAAAATAAATATATTAATAGCAACCCTTTCTCTTAGGTTCAATTTAACAACAGCACTAGAACTGATAGCGTATCGATACGTTTACTCAGTGCTAGATATTTCATCAGTTCAACTCAAAAGTGGTAGAGATCTCCTAAACTGATCAAATCGGAACATATCCTCGATAGTTACAATGGAAACAAAGGAGTTTTCTCTCCTTACTTGAAATAAATGTAGGCTATACTTAACTCAGACTACAAATAGAACAAGCCATTAAGTTTACTTACCCCACCCCTAGCACCCACAGAGCTCCTTGGAGAAATAGTTGATTCTATGTTTGGGGCAGGAAATGTATATGATAAATCAGGAGCACCTTATCATACCACAAAGCATAGAAGCTATCAAAGTTTAGCAGCATTGTGTCAAAACGACTTGGTAACCAACCTAAATAAGTTCCAATGGGCCAAACGAAGACAAGCAGACATTACGAATCTCCTGATGAAAGTGCACACCACCACCTATGAAGTGGTCTTGCCCCTACTCTACCCTACCCCCAAAATACTGAGCCTTAATCTGACCAGGAATCAGATTCCTGATTACAGATTTGATATATAAAAGATACATAAAGAAAAGAGGAACATGCTAACACCAGAGGGATGCAGTCAACTAAATCCAAACTGTGGGAAACTTCATAGGAAACCACTAAGTTTTGTTTTTGTTTTTTTTTTTAAAGGAGGTGGGGTGTTGCTGAGAAAGAGTCGGGGAACCCGTGGATTAAAATATATCTAAGAGATGTCTCAAACCAGTTACATACTGACCTTATTTGGATCCTGATTAAAACAAACTACAATAAGTTATTATTTAATAAAATAGACAGTTTATATGACAACTGGAGAAATACATACTATACAAAATTAAGAATGTATTTTTAAGTGTAATATCACACTTTTTAAAAAGAAATCCTTATGTTTTAGAAATGTGTACTGAAATATTTACCAATGAAATGCTCTGATGTTTGAGTTCCTTCAAAATAATCTAGGGAGCGCAAGGTGGGAGGTAAAAGATTGCTTATATGCATGCCATGTACTGATATGCATATAAGTGCTATGGAGAGATGTTGGGTACATGAGGCCTCATTATGCTTGTCTCTCTGTTGAATAGTTTTCCATTAAATAAGAAAAAAAAAAAAGACCCTACACTCTATTCTAGGAAACTCACATGCACATTCACTGACTTTCTCTGCCCTCAAGTAATTATTGTTAATTCTCTGAACAAAGGAGAACATGTACTACCTCAAGTAAACCAAGTTTTTCTATATTATCTGTAAGATTTCTGCTTGAAGAAGGTAATAGATGACCAAAAATCTTGAGTTTTAAAATGTAAAGAGCCTGGTTCATAGTATCAAGTACATTAAGGAAGTGTTGCTAAAACTAAGAAGCAATCACTTAAAATTAAGTTTTAAATAAAGCCATTAAGAATGTTACCATATTGGTTTTATTAGCATTAAAAAACATTTCTTTCCCAAATATGATGTTTTCAATCTTCTAAATAATGTCTCATATATAAAATTTTATAGAAACAATAGTATCAGGTAAATAGAAATGAGTTTTGAACCAAGTTATTAATCTTTACTGAAAAGCACGAGCTTAACAATAGGAAAGATCAAGAAATCAGCACTCTACTGAAACCAAGTGGAGTGCAAATGATGTTGCTTATTCATACCTTTCTTGAATAATGTCATCATGTTAAAAAAAATAATAAATTAGTCTTACCAAATCAGAAGGGACAGACACCTTTGGAAATAATTTTTTGAGAACTTCTTTAGCCTCCAACTCAACAGCTTCCACCTCTTGCTGTCTTTCCTAAAGCAGAAGATGAACCAAATCAGACTTACAAGATCACAGAATGTTTTTAGAAAAAGAAAAGAAAAATAACTATAGTGTTTTAAATTCTACAGGAAGAAAAAGTTAAAAAAAATTTTTAATACTGACAAATGTTAAAATTTCCCACTTTAAGATATTAAAATGCTCCCATAAGAAAAAATCTGCAAAATCTCTAAAGCATCCTAAATATCAAATAATGCCTCAGCAATATCTGACAATATGGACATTTTCCTTGGCATTTAGAAATCAAGTGATTTGCCTGTCCAGGAACAATTCAAAAACAGACACAAAAAACATTTCTTATAGCTAAAACTTTATAAACTACCTACAGTAGAAAAATACACATTGGAGGAACACAACTGAGGTTTATTGGCCAGTATATCTCTATTAAAAAAATGGATCACTGATGGACTATATAACATCATGGCATTAAAATGGTAACTTTCTTATTTCCAACTTCAAGGTCATGTGAAGTATTTATGCTAAACAAGGAGGACCATCAAAATCTGATGGATGATATAAATGGGAAAAAGAAAGAACAAGGAGCAACTGATGGTGTATTACTTCACTAATGCCACACATCATAAAAACTAGTTCTGACACTTGTATATGGACTCTGCTATAAATTTACAAATATTACAAATGTGTAAGTCTAAATTTGCTGATATTAAATCCAAGTCTAATGGATATCAATTATAAACTCAAAACCATGGTTTGTCAAAATTAGGGTAATGACTTATCACACACCAAAAAAAAAAAATCTAACATTCAAACTACCTCCACAAGATTAAAAAAAAAAAAGACCCCTATAAAAATGCACATCTAAACCAAGCCAAGAAAATCATCTAAAAACAGTCACAAAGTTCAACAGGTGACAAGAAGGCAAGCAAGCTAGAAACATCTCAACCATATCTTTCCCCCAACATTTACATGTGAAATTTGAAATCTATCACTGATTCAAGGTCTACACACTTCAATTTTAGAAAATCTAATCACATGAAAATTTACACAATAAACAGCTACAGATTTTGCCATTTTCCATACACACAAAAAGCTGTTAAAGATCAGCAGCAGTATTTTTACAATAGGTGTTTTAATAGGATATTTTCAATAATTCAATGAAGTCCACTAATTTTCAGGAATACACCTAACTGCATAAAATAAGGAAAATAATTAATGCTATTTCAAGGACATTAAGAGATAATTCTTATCATTTGATCAAAGTACTAATCTTTAAAGAAAACCGGTTAGGAAAAGAGACACAAGGAACAGCTTTTCGAAAACTTCCCAAGGAAAAAAAAAGACTAACTAAAAGAACAAAGTATCTGACATAACCAAAAGCCACAAACATGGGAACTTACTTTTATTTGGTATTAACAATTTTAGCTAAGAAGTTTTCATCTGACATAGTAGTTGGGTTATAGATAGCAATTTCCATTCCACTTTAACATCTGGGAAAGATCTAATATTGAAAACTGAACTATAATTTGCATACCATCTTTAAGTGAAATGTTTAAGAGTTTCTTTCAGTAGCTCCTCAAGAGTATTTAGCCTCTAAAAATAATCCTGTAAAGACAGCATATATCATCCTCTTTACATTTTAGGTAAGCTGACTGTAACTTATTTCTAGTTAAAATACTAAAAGTGTTTCACATAGTTCCTTTTCATCACAACATAATTTATGGCACTGGGTCAATCAACATCCCTTTACACCTATGCTATCTAAGGACTGTCTAAATTCCATTAAAATATAGAAGACTTCCAATTATATTCTCTGTAGATCTTTAGCTATGCAAGAAGGCATCATGCACAAAAATTCATTCTTTTAGAATTATAAAATGCAAAAATGCCTGTGGCAAGTAGCATGTAAGTAACTTCTTGTAGGAATGGCATCATTAGCAACCAGATACCCAGTCCCACTAACAAAACCAAAAAGGTGGCTCTTAACCATCAAAAACAAAGTAATAGAAACAACCAGAAACCACACTAAAACCCTCATCGCTGACAGAAATGACTGTACAATTGCAACCACTCCCAGTGAAATAATAATGAAATGTCCCAATGAAATGTCCTATCTGACCTAGATTTTCCTACTCTCTGGTCCCAATATACCTGTCAGCTATCTCGAATTTAACCTTTACTGAAAATTATGGCTAGATGAATAGAGATATAGTTAAATACAAATCCACTAAGCTATAGGAAATGTAACTACAAACGTATACTTGCTAAAAAAAAAAAAAAAAAAATTTACGGAACTGTTTTATGCTTAAACATTCCTTCGGGTGTCACTAAGACTTATATTAAAGATTCAATAGAGTACCATGGCACACAAAATATTTTCATAGTGCTAAAATTAATCATGTAGGTTCCTTCATTTACCTGTCTGCAAAATTCAATACCCCTGTTTCACATTTATTCTTGGCAGGAATTTTCAAAATACTTGACTGGACTGGCAGATTCAATTTTCTCAATCTTTAAAAACAACTTCTCTATTACAATTCATTAGAAATCTTCACACCCAATGGTACAACTTGAGCTCAAGGAGAATGTCCTCCATTGTTCTGAAGACAGAGGGGGCTATATATTTCAGGAATACTTTACATACTCTGGCCAAGAGAATTATCCCTTGATAGTAATATTTCATCTAAACATGCCATATGTGTCATTGCTAGCTAGTAATACATGAAGTTTCAGTCCACCACCTCTAAGGAACCATTCCAAGCAACACACCCAAAGTTGATTCCTTTCCTTTGATCATTTTTCTACCTTATCTGAGACATCTTGGTGTGCCCTCCAAAACACCTAGTTTATGGCACATCCTACATATTCAAATGTGTTTGTTAATTCACCTAGATTTCTTTGGTTCAAAGTTTTCATGAAAGTTATCTTAACCAACCCAAAAGGCGCATATTGTCTGACAAGAGGTTAACATCAGTCTTCTGAGACTCTTCAGCTTAAAGTTGTGCTCAACAAAGCCCAAACAATCAGGTAATCACTACAAATCAGCATGCCCAAAATTAAAGTTTCAAGGAGTAGATGAAAAAAGCAGAGATGACAGACATGATAAATGTGGATAAGGAGATTTTATATTTAAATTGCAGTAAAAGTAAATGCTTTAGTCTGATTTTAAGACAAGCTGCAGATTTTCTCTGTTCAGTGGATTGTTTCTAGGAGTTAGCATTACAACCTTGGAAGTCTTGTTCACTTTGTCCTGCAGCATTTTTTCAGTTGATGCCAATGCTTCCATTGCTTCCCAGTTTTTCTCCCGAAGGTCCTAATCATTTTTAGAAAGAATGATTTCAGTTTATCCATTATTGAGAGATTTTTGCTTTTTTACTTCATCAGTATTTTGCACTGCATTTAAATGCTGGTTACTGCAAAATTATTTCAATGGGAAAATATGCATATTAGCAAAAAAATAAAAAGCAATGTTTAGAAGTTTGAATGAGAAAATAAAGACGCCCACTTTCCATGTTTTAGTATATATATCAAATTAGGCCAGCTTTTAAAATAATTACTATGCACATGTGACAAAGAAGAAAGCATTCAAAAGTAAAGACACAAACTAAGAATACATACATGATTTCAGGTACATTGAACATTAGAAGATTAAAGACAGAGCAAATATAGAAGTATTACAAAAAGCTTTTCATGTGATGTTTAAACGAGGCCCAATAACACTCATAGGACTTTCCACTGCAGTGTAACATTTTTTCTCTATGTTTTAATACAATTAACATGTTTCAAATCTACCTAGGAATCCCATAGTAACCCACTGTGTTCTATGTTTTTCTTGGCATGGCCAAACATTCATGCCACAAAACAACTTTACATGAATTGTATGAGCTAGTTGATCAAAGCAAGGGGGAAGGCTGGAAGGCTATAAAATAGATTCTCTTGGAGGAGAAAGAGGTTATTAAAAATTGAGAGATCTGGATTTTAACAGCATTTCATTCACATATATAATCTGCTATATTTCAGTCTTTTTTTCAGAATGAGAAATCTAAACAGATAAAAACCAACAACGAAAAATAAAAAGCCAATAATCACCATTTATTACTTAATATATGCCAACCACTGTACTTGGCAGTTCACAAATTCTCACCGTTACAACAACCCCATGAGGTATTTATTCCCATTCTATAGACAGGGAAACCACAGCTCAAGTAAGTTAGAAAACTGAGCCAAGTATACACAGAAAATGAAGTGGCAAAACTAGAAGGAAAGACTGACACTGCTATCTGCTGGCCTCCAGTGTCCTGGCTCTTTTCACACGGGTTCAATGTCTCCAGCACTGCTGCTGCTGCTGCATTACCATGCCCTCCTTATCTCAGAATTCCAATAATAAAACACAGTTAAGATGTTAGCAGTATATCGGCAAGTTCACCTCAAGTTTTGTGGCTAAGCAATGCTGTTAGTACTGTTATACCAACACACAAGCGGCAATTCATGTACCTAATTTTGACAAACTCAGGGGTACAAGAAAATGTCAACTTGTTAAATTAACAATTTAACACAAACTTTGAAAAACAGAAAACACACATCCATTTACTAGCAATGCTCCCTTAGATTGCAGTAACATTTTATCCTTGCTCAAGTCTTAGCAATCACACTACAGTGTACAAAAATTTCTTCTCTAGCAAGAATGCTTGGACTCTACTTATAGGTGTTGCCCTCTGGTATGAGAAAAGTTAAGAAATTCTACTAAATTATTTGTCTATTCAGTAAGTTATTAGGGTTCATGTTTCTGAAAGCACTATCCCTTCCCTTTCTAGTATAAATGTAGTCAGGTTCTAAAGCCTCTAACACACTTAATTACCAAAATTTGAACCACCTCTCAGTTAAAAATGGGAGGCTCTGGCCAGGCGCCGTGGTTCACACCTATAATCCCAGCACTTTGGGAGGCCGAGGCAGGTGGATCACTTGAGGTCAGGAGTTCGAGACCAGCCTAGCCTACATGGTGAAACCCCACCTCTACTAAAAATACAAAAAATATTAGCTGGGTATGGTGGTGCACACCTGTAGTTCCAGCTACTCGGGAGGGTGAGGCAGGAGAACTGCCTGAACCCAGGAGACCGAGGTTGCAGTGAGCCAAGCTCATGCCATCTCCAGCCTGGGCGACAGAGCGAGACCCTGTCTTAAAAAAAAAAACGCGGGGGGAGGTTCCAGAAGGCTTTCAAAAGACCTCATTACTGAGTATACTGGGTTTGAATACTGGCATTACTTTTAGTTTACAAAAAGGCCAGCCTAATCTAAGAGGAAATATCTTTGATTTTAAAATACCAAGCTGAAAAACATGTTTTTCCAAATAAAAGTTCAACAAAAAGTCAATTGCACTTTTACTTTTTAAAATAACTAAAGGTATAATAATTATAGCTTCAACATTAAATATTTATAAGAATAAGAATTCATCTTTTTCACTTATTTAAAAAAAACTGTTCTCCAATAATGCCCCGCCCCCTGAAAAAACTACATACAGAAAATAGTACTTTCTTACAAAGATTAAGAAATCTAAAGTAAAAGTAGATTTAAAAAAAATTCCTGAACCATATTTCAGTGTTAAAGTAATAAAAAAGAAAAGCTTCATTCTGATAAAGATCTACTTACATTGTTTTTCTTCCTCTGGTGTTCAACTGCAACCTTCAAAGAATCTAACTCATTCCAGAGACCACTTATTTCTTTCTCTCTTTCTGAAATTCTAAACCAGAACATGAATACATGTAGCAAGATTTCAGGTAAACAGTAATACAACTTAGATCCCTACTATCAACATTTGCTACTACAAAATAAAAATATCAAGAGATAGCACCTTGAAAAGTACATTAACTAAAGAGTCTACCTACTGTTTACCATACAAAGGCCATCCTATGAATTTCAGAAATGATTTCTAATATAAATTTTTATACCTAATATGGTATGCTCAGGCTTATGCTAAAGAGAAATCTCATCCCCTAAGAAACATATTATGAAGATATGAACTGTTGTAGCTATTTATATTTTTACCTGCGTCAGTACACAGTAGCTATTTTCAGAGGAGTTAAAACTGATGTAGAAGCAGTCCCTTAAATATATTTTTTTTTCCAGAGGGCAATGAATCAGTTATAACTTTAAATGGCTAACCCACAACAAAAGTATAATATTAAAGTGAGCTCAGTGTTTTCTTGCCATTTTCATACGAATCTCAACATTCATGTTTTTTTCTGCTACTGTTTCCCAGAAACGCAGAAAGCAATGGCAAAGATTCATAATTTGATTCTGTTATAGTTGAGAGTGGCTGGAGTAGAAAGTTAAATAACAAATAGCTCTTCCCTGAGAATCAGTGTCCATATAAGAGACTGGCAAACTAGGGCTATGGGCCCACTCCACAGTCTGTTTTTGTAGGTCCTCAAACTAAGAGCTGTTTTTACATTTTTAAAGTGTTGTTTTATTTATACATGTACACACATATACACATATATATACACATGTATAAAACAGACCTATGTGTCCCACAGGCCTAAAATGCTATCAGGGCCTTTACAGAAAATGTTTGCCAACCTTTTCTCTATATAGTCAAACTCAAGACTCGATTTAATAGTCAATAATTCTAACCTAGTAAACAAGCAACTCTGTAAACCAACCAAGATAGAAGAACATTTAGATTAAAAAAAAAAAAATTAACAATATTCCCAATGATAGATCACTTACACCATCTATTAATATACTTAATGTGGTTGACATTTTAACATGTTGAAACACACTAACTTATGTGAAATGACCTTAAATGTAGCCTCACAGAGAAAATTACAAGCCAACAATAAAAATGTTATCAGTAAAAAAAAAAAAACAACTCCTTAAGAAAGACAATCATAAAGACTATATATATATTTTTTTTCTTGGTGCCAGGCTGGAGTGCAATGGTGCGAACTTCCTGGGCTAAAAAGATCCTCCCACTTCAGCCTCCCGAGTAGCTGGGACCACAGGTGCATGCCATCACACCTGGAATTTCTAAACTTTTCATAGAGACGAGGTCTCACTATGTTGCCCAGGCTGATCTCAAACCCCTGGGCTCAGTGATCCTCCCGTCTCAGTCTCCCCAACTGCTGGGATTACAGGCGTGAGCTACCACATCTATCCTAAAGTTTCTTTAAAAAATGAAGCTAAGCCAAAATTTGCATCATTCAATTACACAATCACATCTAGAAGAAAGAAGACCCAGTAATATGACTGAGATAATAGAAGGTGATTTAGAAAACCCTGCAAAGTACAGTTTAACTTGATTTGATGTTTTCTGAATGCCTAAAAAAACAAAAACAAACATCTCTCTCAGCAAAATATTCAAATCCAAATACCACAAAAAAAGCATCTTAGCCAAAGGTACCGCTCAACTCTCAACTGCAATTCAAGATATCCAAATAGAACTGTAAAAATCAGGTGCCATTTGCAGTTACACTAAATTGCTTATTTGAGAATGGTTTATCACATAAAAATAGTTACTACTTTATAAACTGTGAAACAAACTTATTACTTACACTTTTAATAATTCTTCATGAGGGGGAAAAGAAGATGCCTATCAAAAGAGTTAAATGTTATTTCAGAACAAAACTTTTCAGGAGACTTAAAAACATTGAAACTTTTCTCAAATATAAATTAAGAAAACAACAGAAGCAAAAATAGTATATATTTCATATGCCAGTAACCCTGACTTTAATCAAGTGATTGTAATAAAAACATGTACAAATCTGTAAAACATATTGAATGCTAAATCCAATCTTTACTGTCGCAACATACTTGAACTCTTCATTTAATAAGTATTTATCAATTTCCCACTACGTGCATGGAAGCACACCTTACATTTTCAAACTGCACAATTCATATTTGACTACATAAAAATGTTAAGCTTCCAAGTTAAAAAAAAAATACCAGAATCAAAAGAAAAACTAGGACAAGTTATGTTTCCTCACGTTTAACAAAGTTATTTATACATCAACATGCAAAGGTACACAGCCCTTCATATATGGTATTTATTCCTTGGTGACAATAATCTCTCAAACTTCTTGTTTGCAAGGACTCCCAATTCATTTGTTTCTCAAAATACTATCAAGTCTATCCATATACATGCATAAATTAATTTAAAGGCTATTTTGGGTAGCATCTTTTATAAAAACACATTTTTGTTTTTACCAAGCAGAATTATAACTTGAAAACCTCTTTTAAATAGTAGTAGACTATCACTTATGATACATTTGTTAGTTTCTCTCCGGTTACTAATGTTTCATTTGGGAAGAGGGGAGATAGAGTGTGTACACATATCTTTAAGCCAACCTCTACAGTATTTAAACTGACTTGCTAAGAATTCTAGGATCAGAAAACACACATGAATATAAAACAGAGCTGGAATACAGGCAATAATATTATTTGTGTATACTTCATAAATTACAGATTTGTTTTACTTTGGATATGACATAGCAAGTCGCTTTCTTTTATATAAAATTTGATATAAACAAAACATACTGCATTCTCAATGAAAATGCAGAAATGGCAAAAATACTCATATGTCACTGGTTATATAATTTTTTTGCCACATAAGTGAAAGGCAAGACATCTAATAATACCTACCTGTTGGTAGTTTTGTTGTTTAAGCTGCTCAATTTGGGACTTAAACAATTTGTTTTCATCTTGCACATCCTAATTAAATAAAAATTAAACATCAGTATCTAAACAGATTTTTTCCACATAAACTTAGATCACAGAAGCTAGAAACAGATCATACAAGCTAGAAAAATTCCAAAATAGCAATAATTTTAAAGGCTGTAATAAGCTCTTTATTAAAACATGATGAAATTAGAGTATTTATATTAGTACTAGCTGCAGAGTTTGCATGTCTCAATGGAACAAAATAGAATCCAGAAATATACCCAAATAGCTCTAAGAATTTAGTATGAAGTGACATTTCAAATCAACCTCAACTCTAGTAAAACATTTTGGGCTTGATATTTTTCTTTGTTGTGGGGGTTTTATCCTATGCACTGCTGGACATTTAGAAGCATCCATGGCACCCATCCACTAGATGCCCCAGCCCCCCTGCCCCAGCTGTGACAACCAAAAATGTCTTCAGATATTGACAAATGTCCCCTGGGGAAGAGAATCACTATTGTTATGATGGATTATTTAATAATGTGGCTAGCCTTCTCTTTTTAATGGTTACAATGTTATTGTTACAGCTTACTGAAATCAGTTACACTAAATAAGCTAAACAAACAAACAAACAAAAAGAATTATAAACATATTAGAAGAAAACGTAATTGTTTTTTTTTTAAAGATGGGAGTCTTGCTGTGTCACCCAGGCTGGAGTGCAGTGGTGTGATCTTGGCTCACTGAAGCCTCTGCCTCCCGGGTTCAAGTGTTTCTCCTGTCTCAGCTTCCTGAGTATCTGGGACTACAGGCACCTGCCACCACGCCTGGCTAATTTTTGTATTTTTTTTAGTAGAGTCGGGGTTTCACCATGTTGGTCATGTTTGGTCTCGAACCCCTGACCTCAAGAGATCCACCTGCCTCGGCCTCCCAAGGTGCTGGGATTACTACTGTGAACTACCACACCCAGCCGAATATATTTTTATGAGCATAGAGAGATACCTTTCTTCCCGAGACTTAAAACTCTAGAAATTACTTATATTTGCGTACATAAAAGTTTCAAATTTCCCAAAAAGGGGAAAAACACAAATGAAGTCAGAAGAAAAAATGGGGAAAATAAATCACCTCGTATAATAACAAAAGGTTATTTAATTTCCCTTATTACACAAAAAGGATCTTACAAATTAGTAAAAAAAAAAAGTCAACCCAGTGGAAAAAATGTGGGAAAAATTAAAGGACAATTCATATAAAAATGGCTTGAACATAGGAAAAATGCTTAACTTCTCTCACAGTCAAATGCAAATTAAAAATAATCTTACCATTTTTCAAGTATAATATCAAAAATTTTTATCCTTGTCAATGTTGGAAAGGAAGAAGGTGAAATGGCCCTTAGTTGGTGAGAATGTCAATTAGTGAAAACACTTTTGGAGGTCTATCTAGCATTGTCTAACAAAATTTAAAATGAACCTACATGAGAGGGAGAAGGAATGTGATAGACTCAAACCTTGAAGCATGTAATGTGAGCAAGATTAATCGAAGACAATGTAGGCACCTACACACTTGCTATCACTTCAAATCAATGTTCTGTAAGTAATCTGAATACTAACTGTATGAAGGTAAGATACTGATTTTCTATTTAACTATCTTTCAACAAACAAAAAAGCTACATAAGCCTTGATCCAGAATTTCACTTCTAGGATACAGATACACTAGTAAAAGTATTCAAAACATGTGCAAGGATATTCACTGCTGCATTGTTTGTGCAGAAAAAACAGCCCTAAATAATCTAGGTATCCATCAACTGGGATTGGTTATATAAATGATATATGCTGAGTGCGGTGGCTCACATCTATAATCTCAGCACTTTGGGAGGCCAAGGTGGGCGGATCCCCTGAGGTCAGGAGTTCGAGACCAGCCTGGCCAACATGCTGAAACCCCATCTCTACTAAAAAATACAAAAATTAGCTGGGCATAGTGGTGCATGCCTGTAGTCCCGGCTACTCTAGGGGCTAAGGCAAGGAGAATCACTTGAATCCAGGAGGCGGAGGTCGCAGCGAGCCGAGATCACGCCACTGTACTCCAGCCTGAGCAACACAGCAAGACTGTCTCAAAAATAAAAATAAAAATAAAAATAAAAAAAGATGATATAACCATCCAATATCATAAAACTATTAAAAGTTAGGGCAGAAATGTGCTTTATATGGTAAGATCTTGAAAACACTGTTAATTGTGAAGAAAGCAAAATATACAAGTTAGTATAGTTCAACAGAGTATTTACTAAACAAGTGTACACACATACACACATTTTATGCATGGGTAATTACTCAAAAAATATGCCAGTAATGAGACCTAGTATCTGGGTGGGAGGGAGACTCATTCTGTACTCTATTTTTTGGCAGCAGTTAAAAATTATTTTAAAGCATGCAAAGACAATAATCTACAAAATAATTAATTTTAAGTCACCATATTCACCTGTAACAGCTTTGTTTTGCTAGAAAGATCACTCTCCCTCTCTTTTAGCATGGCTTCTAACCTCTTCAATTCATTTTCCTTTTCTTTCAACCTAGAATTTTTTACAAAGATCTGCATTAACTAAAGTACATAAAAAAGGAAAACCAGACTTCAATATCACCCCTAAGAAAAAAGCTGGCAGAAACAATACATACCAGCTTTTTTTCCCCCATATTATATCAACTTAGAAGTTTGTTTTAAAAGATATTTCTAGGATCATTCTACTCAGTCACATTTAACATTTCTTAAGCAAATGTGGCTTTATCTAGGAAGAAACTCTAAAACAAAAACTAAGAACAAAACTATATTTTATCAAATTGCTGCAAAAATTACCACTTCAAAAGCAAGGAGTTTTGCCCCCAAGAATCTTAAGTCATAATTTGTTGACCCTGGAAATTACAAAATATGTCTAACCTTTGTACTGAAGAGATACAAAGGATCTTTTATCCTTTGTATTACATGGATAATTTAATCTGTTTTTCCCTTACCCAATGCTGATGTAAATCTTACTCTAGCCCAAGTGAATCTCAATTGCCCTGGTCATCCTAAGCAATAGACCTCTAGCATAACACCACCATCAAAATGATCTGTTTAACTATCTGTTTCGTCAGGATAGGAAATCTTATCCATTTCAGTATCCCCAATGCCAGAAAGCACATAATAGAGTCTCAAGTATTCATTGAGCTGAACACTTACTTTTACCACACCTTGATCTAGAATTTCAAGATGCTTATAAATCTATATGAAAAAAATGACAAAACAGCATACATGAAGAGTGAGATAAATATATAAAAAGGGAAAAACTTAAATGCATATTGCTAAGTAAAAGAAGGCAATCCAAGGCTGAGAATGGTGGCTCATGCCTGTAATCCCAGCATTTTGGGAGGCCAAGGTGGGAGGATCACTCAAGCCCAGGAGATCAAGACCAGCCTGGGCAATACAAGAAGACTCTGTTTCTAAAAAATTAGCCAGGCATGGTGGAATGTGCCTGTAGTCCCAGCTACTTGAAAGGCTGAGGTGGGAGGATCGCTTGAGCCCAGGATGTCCTGGCTGCAGTGAGCCATGATCACAGCCCTGCACTCCATGTACTCCAGCCTGGGCCACAGAGAAAGACTCTGTCCCCAAAAAAAAGAAAAGAAAAGAGCCAATCCAGAAAAGCCGTATACTGTATGATTTCAACTATGATATTCTGGAAAAGGTAAAACTCTGAAGACAGTAAGATCATTGATTGCGGGGGGGTGCTGCGGGGGGGTGCTGCAGGGGTGTGGAGGAAGGGAGGGAGGGATACACACGTAGAACACAGGAGATTTTTAAGGCAGTAAAACTGTTTTGTATGATACTGTAATGATGGATACATGTCATTATACATTTGTTAAAACCCACAAAGAGTGATCCTAATGGAAACTATGAACTTCAGTTAATAACGACGATAACAATGTACTGCTATTGGCTCATCACTTGTAACAAATGTACCATGCTAATGCAAGATTTTAATAGGGAGAATTGGTTACAGGATATGGAAACTGTATTTCTCTCATTTTTTCCTATAAAAACTGCTCCACCACAAAAAATAAAATCTATTAATTTAAAGAAGAAAATGGCAAAAAAAAAAAAAAAAAAAAATGTAAGGCAGAAATACACCTAAAATTACCTACTTTAATGGTCTACATATCCCTACTATAAACAGGCCAGAAATGCGGCTCTAAGCTTTCCAAGCAAATAAGAGATAAGCACCTCGACAGTTACACCATAGCCAAAAGACAAACAATAATTGTACAAATGAGTAATCTTCCAAGAACAGAGTAATCGCCCTTATTTTTAGAAAGATAATAACCCAATAAATATCCTCAATATCTTGACAGTTTAAAAGGGGGCACTTCTTTAAAACAAATATCAATAAAGAGTAATGGTATCACCAAGAAAAATTTGTTAAAAGCAATTTTAAAGGGAGCCAAAAAGATCAGGTCCAGATACCCTTTCTCACCATTGTAACCTGCTTAACTTAAGACAACAGACTGTCTAGAATAAAACATTTTCTAAGATTAGTATCTACAGAAACTGACACCTCTTATGCTGACTAGATTCAGTTTTCCTATTCAGCACAGGATAATATGACAAGTTCCATTTTCCCTATAAATAAATTAAAATTACAGAAAGGTTTAAAATTCATTATCAAGATTATGGCTAAGATTATCTTCTGGTTAATTCAGAGATGTTACTAACATCTAATTCAAATACTAATTTTCATTTGAAATAAGTTTAATCTCTATAATAATTGCATACTTTGTTTTAAAAAATAACTTAAAACCAGTCTATATTTGCAGAAAGAATAATTGAAAAAATGGGTTTGATGGATTTGGAAAGGATAAAGTCTCCAGGTATCTGAAAGCATTTAAATAACCTTTATTTTACCCAACAGAGACTTAGCCTATTTGCATCTGGAATTATAATTTCCACTTAACAATAAAGTTAATGATGTACAGGAAACTCATCATTATATTCAAGCACACTCTGGAAAATAATTAGACGTTTGTTTCTCTTCAAAACGTGGTCTTAAAGCATACTTACACAATCTCAAGTTCTTCAAACTGTGATGCAGAAGAGGCCTGAGAAACAGAATCATATTTTTAATGCTAACATTAAAAAAAAAGGTGCTACAACATATGTATGGAATCACCCACCAATAAAAACAAAAACATAATTATATACAGTAAATTTAAGATTGGGTCATTTATAAAGCAAGGACAGAATGAGTTTTATTAAACAATTTTTAATACTTATTAAAAGATTAAAGACTAACACTTTAAACAGATAGTTAAGGATGAACTAAGAGTCTATTTGAAAAGGTAGAGATAAGGAAATGCTTGTAGGCTCAGGTTGACAGATTAAGCAGTTAAGTATGACTTGCCAGAAATAAAAGCTAACTTATTTAAACAACAACAAAACTATGGTACAACACAATTTTTCTGGCAAACTCAGAACATATTAACATCTTTACTTTCTAATGCCTTAAACAAAGATTTCTCATTCCTTATGTAACATGTTGGTAATTTGTTTATACTATACCTCTTTCAAGTTATGTTGTGCTACTTCCTGAACATGTGCTTTTAAAGATTCATTTTCTTCTTGAAGATCCTTAAAAAGAATAGGTGTAAATTAAATTGATAGTCAAGTATAAAAAGGCTATTTTTTATTGTTTTTAATTTCTCACCTGTAACCACTTCCCTGTATTGGCTAGGTCTTTCTCTTTCTCTTCTAAAACAGCCTTCATGGTATTCATCTGTTCCTCTTTTCCTTTTAATCTGATAATAAATTAATCAGAACTCTAAATGAAAATGTTACATGACCATAAAAAGCAAAAATCTTAGACACTGAAAAAAGTATATTTTGGGTAGTACTCACAGACCAGCTGATTAAACTAAACTAAAACTTATCAAGTATAAAGGCATACAAGGCCGGGCGCAGTGGCTCACGTCTGTAATCCCAGCACTTTGGGAGTCCGAGGTGGGCGCATCACAAGGTCAGGAGATCAAGACCATCCTGGCTAACACAGTGAAACCCCGTCTCTATTAAAAATACAAAAAAAACTAGCAGGGCGTGGTGGTACGCGCCTGTAGTCCCAGCTACTCGGGAGGCTGAGGCAAGACAATCACTTGAACCTGGGAGATGGAGGTTGCAGTGAGCCGGGATCATGCCACTGCACTCCAGCCTGGGCGACAGAGCAAGATTCCATCTCAAAAAAAAAAAAAAAAAAAAAAAAAAGGCATATAAGATTTTGGAGACAATCAAATCAGGAAGCACAGGATGATTAAGGAAAACCATTCTATCATTGAATATCCAGATATGAGTAAGTTAGTTTAGCTCTACCTCTACCCTATATCACCTTGTTTAAGTCAATATAAACAAACCTGGAAAATTTACTACGTTTGATCTGGATGTGAAAGATACCAATTTCACATGGCCATTAAAATAGGCAAAAAGCAACATCTCAATTTGAGGTTATATTCAGATTATAAATCATGAAAAGACTTCCTACCTCCTTCCCACAAAAAAACTTATAGGTTAAAGCCAAATAAGAAACTTAGGGCCCTTAGGAGTTTTGAGATAATTAGTATTTTCATATTTTCTAAAACCACTTGAAATCAAGAAGCTATAATTTTCATTATACTTCTATTTAACTCATGAAAAAGAAATAGTAAAAGGAAATGAGATAAATGGTACTTACAAGTTCTGAAGCTCCTGAACTTGGGAAGTGATAGATAACTGAAATACAAAGGACAGAAAAATCAATTAATAATCCTTTCAATTTAACTTATTAAGCTTTATAAGTCTTTATAATGTGTACACTTCAAATTACAAAGAAACTAGCTGAATTTTTCACAACAAAATGAGATGTGTTTTGAGTTTACCTCCTCTTGACTCCAATAACAGGAAAATTAATAAACTAAAAATAATAAGGGGGAGGAACAAGGAAAATAGTTATGAATAATAAGTCTAACTAATGTGATGCTTTTTTTCTTTAGGCTAGTCAACTGACGCAGTGGGATGGAGAAGGAATAAAGAAATCTGTAACTGGTTGTGATCAGTTGTAAACACCACTGCACTCAGACCAGCCATACTTCTACAGTAGTGAAAATTAGAATATTAACTCTCCACACATCTCCCTACTGTATCAGAGCTCTTCTCCATCCCAGTTTTCAAGGCCAACTACTCAACAGTACTCTATGATGTCCTTTTTTAATTTTTTCTTAATCATACACAGTCTGATAATACCTTTTATCCTCCACTCTCTTCTCACAGGCCCTTCAGATTCTTGGCTTAGATGTCAGTTCCTCAGGAGACTTTCCTGAACTCTCAATCTATATTAGAAAATTATGATCTTTTCATCCTACCTGTTTCGCTCAACACATTATCTCCAATCACTAGCTAGTGATCCACCAATCACGAGTACAGTGCTTTGACAAGTACTGCTTTGACAATAAATATTGCTGAATGAATCTATGGATGAATGAATCATCTCTTCAATGAAATCTCACCATTTTTTCAAGAAAGCCTTATCAGATTAAAATCAGCAAAACTCATCAATTTCCAGTAATCACATCTACGTCTGAAATCCCAATGAAACTTGTACTTTGTTCTAAGGCAGAGATCGAGCAATGTATATTCAAATAACATTTTGGTCCATGCAGTTTTCTTTTAAAAGGGGGCAGGGGGATTAAAAACATTGCCAAACTGTTTCGTGTTTCATTTTTAATTGGCAAACTAAAATGAAACATTAACACAAAAAATGTTCTAGAAAATAACCATTAACAGTTAAAATTTTTAAGATACACAGATTAAAATATCAAGAATACTTTCTCAAATCAGGCAAAAAATAAAATTAAAAGCACGTAACCCAATATACTTACAGCATACTACTAAAAGTTTTTTCTGAGTAACAAGAAAAAAAATCAAATAGCTCATAAATAACACATAACTAATAAATCTGTCATGCTATGGCTCTGGGATTTTTACCTGTTGAGCCTTTTCAAGCTGGACATTTCCTATTTCTTCTTTTAGAGCCTTTATTTCCTGTTTCAAATCCTTGACAATGACAAAACAGACAAGATTGGACAATGGAAACACAGAAATTGACATAAAATGCAACGCACAGACAAACACATGAAATTAAATGATATTAACTAAAGTTGATAAACAAAAACATAAAACATAGTTCTCTGTCTCCCAATACCTGAACAGTTTTCTCCTTGTTAGCAACTTTGAGAAGTTCTGCCTCCAGAAGCTCTTCTACAGACTTGATCTTTCCATCTTTCTCGTGGATCCTTCAATAAAGAAATGCAGTATAATTTGATTAGAAATCACCAAGACCCACCAAGATATAAAAATAGCACTAAATAATGAAATGGCTCTCCAAATCAACCCTTTCCCATTTTAAATAAAATAGCAACATGTCTTTGTAGAATGGCAGGGTGAACATAAAGCTCCTCCTAACAGACAGCTGAAGCCTATGCACACAAGAAGTCAGTTAAGTGCTTCAGAAGTACATCAGAAATATAAGATTTGTACCCTGAGGAATACAGAGGAGAATCAAGTTCCATTCAACTATACTGACTCCCATCCTCTGGAAATAGATTTTTGTTTTGTTTTGTTTTTTAATTACACTGAATTTGGGAAAGCACAGCTAAGTTCTCTTATTCCGCTAAGAAAAATTATAGAGTGAAAGTTAAACATATATCAGCTGTCCCAATTGCACAATAAAACTAGATTTCTGAGCACACACACAAAAAAATGGACCAAAGAAGAAAAACCGGTTTATAATAATGTTATCACTTACACTTTCTTAAGTTCTTCAACTAGAGAGGCAAAAGAAACCTGGAAATAGGAAAGTATCCTACTTAGTAATTTGTTCAAAATAGAAATGGGTCAGAAGTAGAAATGCACATTATCCTTAGATTTTCCACTACAATCAAAATCCAAATGGGAAAAGCCCAGGCATTCTTTTGAGACTTTTTTAATGTCATAATAATGACAACAAATAGCATTTTGAACATAGGTAGCTTTAAGGTCACTTACAAATATGCCAAAAGAAAAAAATCATTAGATAAATGTTAGAATTATTTAATCAATAATTCCAACCACAGAGAAAATACAACTAAGAAACTGGCTAATTTCAGGCAGCCTCTTTTACTAGAGTCTTACTTTATATTTGTTTACTTAGAACCTTTTTATCACTCTAGTAAGAGGCAATGGCATCCTATCTGGAGTATTCGTCACAGTACCTGGCATACAATCAGTATTAAACTGCAGCCTCTATTACTGATTATCATTCATAAATTAAAACTATAATTGACTTATTCCAACCTAGAGGAAGAGAAACAACAGACTTGTTTTTATGCAACAGTTTGCCCACTGTTTAAAAGAGAATGGGCTGGGCACAGTGCCTCATGCCTGTAATTCCAACACTTTAGGAAGCTAAGGTGGGAGGACCACTTGAGGTCAGGAGTTTGTGACCAGTCTGGACAACATGTCGAGACTCTATCTCTACAAAAAAATAAAATAAAACCCGAGCATTGTGGCATAAGCCTATAGTCCTAGCTACTTAGAAGACTGAGGGAGGAGTTATCAGTTGAGCCCAGGAGTTCGAGGTTACAGTGAGTTATGATTGTACCACTGCACTTCAGTCTGGGCAAAAGAGCAAGATCCCGTTTCTTTTCATTTAAAAACAAACAAACATACAAAAAACAGAGACAAAGAACAGTTGTAAAAATTTACTACATTACCTGATCATTTTGCTTAGCTTTTAAGTCTTGAACTTCTTTTGTCAGAGATGAATTTTCTGTTCTTATTGCCTTTTTCAAAGACACATAAGCAAAACATGCTTTTACTCTCTGAAAAATATAGTTAGCTTCAAAATACATTAGTTTCTCATTTCTTTAGCTGCTTCTTTTCCACTCTGGAAGGCCCAAAACTCTCACTTTTTTCCATGTCTATAATTCTGTAACTTCTATAGCTACCCAAACGAATTTTTAATTCAATTACACCCACATATATTTCTACTCATATCTGGACAACCTCAAAAATACACAGTATACCACTTTTTAGTTAAGCTACTCCTCTCCCTAAATTCAAATACATCTTTTAACTTACTTCTTCCAGCAACATCTTTTAACTTACTTCTTCCAGCAACCTTTTCCCAATCAAGTTAGTTAAAGCTAATGACAACCATAAAATAGAATGGCAATCTCTTCTCTGGCCTCCAGTACCGTTTCATGAATTAACTCTGTAGTTATCATTTGGTTATAATTTGGGTGCAAGTGGGGAAACTGACAAACTATAACAATAGTATCTACCTCATTAAGGCAGTCAATGTTATGCATGTTTAACTTCTAAAAAAACTTTAATAAAAAAAGTATTATATAAATTTATAAATGTGAGAGGTACTATTAAGTTTAAGATCTATGGGAAAAACCTTACACAAATTACAGTGAAATCCTTTTATGTCACTGAATAATCACAAGGAAAACAAAACTACAAAATGCTTTACATTCAGCTCCTCTTCTTTAGTTGCCACCTGAATAAGTCCAGTTTCAAGTAATTCTTCCACAGTCTTTAACTTCTCATCTTTTTCTTGAATGCTGAAATTATCAATTTGTTAACACATGTATTAACTATTTTTCAAAGTTAATGATTTTTTTTTTTTTTTTTGAGACGGAGTCTCGCTCTGTTGCCCAGGCTGGAGTGCAGTGGTGCAATCTTGGCTCATTGCAAGCTCTGCCTCCCGGGTTCACGCCATTCTCCTGCCTCAGCCTCCTGAGTAGCTGGGACTACAGGCACCCGCCACCACGCCCGGCAAATTTTTTGTATTTTTAGTAGAGACGGGGTTTCACCGTGTTAGCCAGGATGGTCTTGATCTCCTGACCTCGTGATTCACCCGCCTTGGCCTCCCAAAGTGCTGGGGATTAGAGGCGTGAGCCACAGCACCTGGCCTTTTTTATTTTTATTTTTTTTTTTTTGAGACAGTTTCACTCTTGTTGCCCAGGCTGGAGTGCAATGGCACGATTTCGGCTCACTGCAACCTCTGCCTCCCAGGTTCAAGTGATTCTCCTGCCTCAGCCTCCCAAGTAGCTGGGATTACAGGCATGCACCACCATGCCTGGCTAATTTTGTACATTTGGTATAGACAGGGTTTGCCACGTTGGCCAGGTTGGTTTCAAACCCCTGACCTCAGGTGATCCACCCACCTCAGCCTCCCAAAGTGCTAGGATTACAGGTGTGAGCCACCACGCCCGGCCAGTTAATGATATTATTTCTAATCATTTTAAATGGATCAACTCGTTTGTCCATCATTTCTTATAAACTTTTAATTCTAGAAAGGTTTCTAGGAATCTTTGATCATGGTCTGAGGATACTTCCTCTTTACAAGTAAAACATACTCAAGTAATTCATGCTTACATGCTAGCCTTAACAAGTAAAATTACTGCCACACGTGAAACCCACAAACGGTAATGTAATCCCAAATCAACAGCATACTACATTTCTTCCATTACAAAGTTTAAAGAGAATTTTAAAACTCTAATTAATGTAGTTAATTTGGTAGAAGTAATTCATCAAAATATAAAAAGAAAACTAAACTCTTACCATTTTTCCATTTGTTCCACAACATCTTTATTAGGCTAAAATAAAAATCACCAAAAAAAGTTTAACTTTACCAAATTTGCATGAAGTAAAACCAGATGAGAAATGTAATTTTGTGAAAATTGTTTAGGTTTATTAAATAGATACAAAATTTAGGACAATAACTTATCTGAAGACTTGATAATTAAAAAATTCAGAAAACACAAAACAAAGAGATACATCTACACAAGAGACACAGAAAAAGTAGTAGTGTAAAATGGGCTGGTAAAATGAATTAGCATCTTATGAAAAAACTCTTAATCACTAGAAAAGATAACCTTAAGACAATCTGCCTCACTTCCTTTACATTAATTCAATTCTTCAAATACAAAGAACCCAGACTCTAAGACCTCACGAGTCCAAAAAAAAAGAAAGAAGAAAAGAGAAGGAAAGAGAAAGAGAGAGAAAGAGAAAAAGAAAAAGAAAAGAAAAGGAAGGAAGAAAAGAAAGAGAGAAAGAAAGAAAGAGACAAACAAACAGGGGCTCTTTTAATTGATTTTTTTTTTCTATACTAAGGTGTACATTTACATAGACAAGTGCACAAATCCTGTTCACAGCTCAGTGAATTTTGGT
The DNA here is from genome assembly GCF_028885625.2 of Pongo pygmaeus. NCBI lineage: Eukaryota > Metazoa > Chordata > Mammalia > Primates > Hominidae > Pongo > Pongo pygmaeus. Next base: position 54,317,427 of record NC_072388.2, on the reverse strand, counting down.
AGATAGATACTATGTAACTACCAACCAGATCAAGATATAAAATGTTTTAAAACTGATCGTAAACTGCAAAAGCAACAGGAATACATTCTCTTTATAAAGCATTGGAACATGACATGTAAGATGAGTCCCCTTTGAAACTTCTCCCGGCAACCCCTGGTACACACACAAGTCCCCAGTGTTAAAATTTATCTTATGTCCAAAGTGGGATTTCTCCCTCAGTATTCCCTTATCTTCAGACAGCCAAGCAGCCTGACCAAAGAGATTTAGGGTCTTTCTCCTAGAACACTCTCTTCTGTGCACCCCTTTGCCAATCTTGCTAGTTTCTTACTTTTTTTCCCAATCATTTTTTTGTTTTTCCCAATCTTATTACAATCATTTTTCACAAATGATATTAATTTTTCCATTGCCCTATGCAAGTCCTAAAATTCCACTCTGTACATATTTATGAAATTAAACCCTTCTCTTTAATGCCTAAGATTAGGCTCTCAGCTTACTCATCTCAAGTATCATAATACCCTAATTCTTCTCTCTGCTTCTAGTTCGTAAGAATTGTTTTGTAGGAGGCACAGGAAAAAAATTCCCAATGGGAAAAAATAATCCAAATATGAGAAGGGAAATAGGAGTTGTCAAAAGTACATTAAATCAGGTTTATACTATGAAAAACAAATCATGCATTAAGCCTTTAAATCATTCATGAAGATGGTTTTCGTCCATCTTTATTTTCAATGAATGCCATCTCACAAAAAGATATAACACTATTAAGTCTAAGTTACCTGCACCTTAACCATTTACTGTATTGTACCTTTAGTTACTCCTGCCTACCAGAATATTCTTTCTAAAATCTTAGGCTAAATGCTCATTTACCCTTGCAACACTCTTCAGTGGCTTACCCACATGCTGCATCAGGTTCATGGTCCTCACACAGCATACAAAGCCCTTCATAATTAGGTCTTAGCAAATCTTTCTCTACTCCTTACATCCTTCCTGTATTTTATACTTCTGCAATATACCAATACTCTGAATATGCCAATCTTGCCACACTGTCATGTCTTTGAACATTGTATTCCCTCAGCCTGGACTGTCTCTTAGCTCTTTGGCAAATTCAAGCTCATTTTTCAAAATCAGGTTTAGTTGTTCCCTGTGTCACCTCCCCACCTCCTTCAAATATTAACAGAATGCATTATCTCTTCCTCTAAACCTATACACAGAGTTCAGAAACTTCATTCACCATAACTTTCTGTTTAACACATCTATCTCCATATTAGGAGGGCAAGAATCAAGTCTCATTCATCTCTATAACCTCAGCATGTAGGTAAGTACCTAGCATATACTCAACTAGTAAGTAAGTATTTGATGAATTTTTTTAAATGAAGTTCCAGTTTAGAAAGTATTCTTGGTCTTCAGCTCATCAAATACTCTAATGCATAATACTGACCCAGCTTAGTTTGCATCTCCTCCAACATTTTTACTTTACTTCATACTTTATTGGTTTAATCCAATCCTACTGTTTCCTCCCCTAGATGATTTCCAAAACTACACCATATACAATATATTCTTCTGCAATACAATTTAACAAGGCAGTAGGGCAAAAAGAAGAAACTTCTTATAGTTTTTACTTAATAATCTTGATCACTGAATCTTAAAAATCTACTGGAATAAGAATAAATAAGTCATGCTGCTCCTTCACTAAAAGTCAGAATGCGCTCTCCCACAGCAAAAAAAAAAAAAAAAAAAAAAAGTCTTATTCTGAGTAAATGAAGTATTAGTAAATGACTTATTTGCATTATCTGACCATCTGCAAGCCTAAATCCAAATGCAGCCTTCCCTCCTTTAGGGTATCAACAGGTTAACTCACTTGGTACCTGTTGTCTTTCTGCTTCCTACACCTGAAGAAACAACAACTTGGCACCATTATTGGTTTCTGCTTTCATACGCTCAATCTTTTCCTCCAGAATAAAAATCCATGGGGTAAAAGGACTGAAATTTTTACATAACTAAACTGTTCAATCTCTCAACTGTCACTTGGAATTCTGACTGTGGGATAGAAAGGGGTTAAAGAAAAGTGGAAATGACAGAAATTAAGATTATACCAATCTTTTCTCTTCTTTCACTAGGAACAACAATAAAAACGACTAGAGGAAAAGCCACAAAAATGATTCTTTGTCTGCCAAGATGAAAGAAGTCACAACTATAACCAAAACCTCAGTCATATGCTTTCTAGACTATTAATAAAAAGCTCTCAGAGTCAGAAGAACAATTCTAAGAATTACCCAAAGATCTTAAATTAGTATCACAAGATGAGTTTCCCCCTTATCAAATAATTCTTTTAAATAAATCAAAAAATGTGGCTATAAAATTTTATCCTGTGAATTATTCTTCATAACAAAAGCACATCTCATATTAAAAGTTGTCACTTTAACAGAACATCTAAAAGTACGTAGAAACATTATAATAAAAGGCTGACTTAATAAGATAGCAATAATATTAACTTTCATAAATATGATTGGGAATTTTACATAAGGTATTACACTGGCATTTCTCAACGTATTATATGATTTTAAAGGAAAAGAAAAATTTAAGGCTGGTGGTTTTACTTTTATCTAATGATGGAAAATACCATTTTTAGCAAAGAACAAAAGTTTTCTGTTTAAATAAGAGTCGCCAGCACCTGGATACTACTAGAATACAAGAATTCTAGGACAGTTTCAGAAGTTTCTAAGCATTTGTTTTACCTCCATGAAGTTAATTTTAGAAAGGTTAAAACTTCATACACTGGTATCAGCATTTCAAAAATCCCTGGTAACTAACACACAGAAACTATACTCTGCATTTCCAAGTAAGAACACACACACAAAAATCTATTACATTTTATCTAATCCAAGTCACCAATGTTATATCTCACCACTGCTATTTAACAGTAAAAATTAAAAATGTTGCCAACTAAACAACTAAACTGTAACCACAGACTACAAGATACATTCTTATTTCAGAGATGGTAAGGGAGGGTGGGGAGAGAGAAATCTTATAATTGATATCATATCTTTTTTGTAAGCTATACTAGAAAAGGAAGTAAGACAAGAATAAGCCTTAGCTGGGCACAGTGGCTCACATCTGTAATCCCAGCACTTTGGGAGGCCGAGGCAGGCAGATCACTTAAGGCCAGGAATTCAAGACCCGCCTGGCTAATACTGCAAAACCCCGTCTCTGCTAAAAATACAAAAATTAGCGGAGCATGGTGGCATATGCCTGTAGTCCCAGCTACTCAGGAGACTGAGGCGTGAGAATGGCTTTAATCTGGGAGGCGGAGGATACAGTGAGCCAAGATAGTGCTACTGAACTCCAGCCTGGGCAACAGAGGAAGACTGTCTCAAGAAGGAAAAAAAAAAAAAAAGAATAAGCCTTAAATGCCATTTAAACTAAATATCATCCCTTCAGCATTGTCTCTTCTATTACCTTTAGTTTACAAGGGTAAAGCAAATACAAAGTAAGTAGTAAGACTATGTAATAATGCACTTAATATCATATGGGGAGGTAGAATAAATTGATTATTTCTTGACAAGTTAACAGAATACTTCCAGAGGCACAGCTACTTACACCAGCTCAATATCTGCATAAATGTGAATTTTAAAATAAATGAAAGAACGCATGCATTCGCTAAAGAAGTGCTATCATTCGCAATGGCTTTACATTTCAGCTTCCAATAAAAGTACAATCCAAAAACTTAATATTAGGAACAAACGCAAATCTTCTATTCTAATGTGTCATCAAGAGTTTGTGTTATTAATAAATTGTAATTCTAAGAGCTGCGTAGAAGAAGAGTATGAAGGCAGCACTTAGGAATAGGCAGAGAACAGATACCATTGGGCTCTAATTTATGGAACCATGCTTATTCAAAGCTGCTATAGTTTTGATACCTTGCTATAAATATGAAATGAATAGTGACGGTGGCAGGGGATGAAGATGAGATGGATAAAATAAATACTCTAAGGGAAAAGAATTAAGGTTTAGATACCTGCCATAAACAAAGCACTGGGCTAGGCACCACACATAAGCTTCTCCTTTCAAATCTAACAACTTTATGGTGTAAATATAATCTCCACGTGAAAGGCTTGGAATGAGAGGTGTCACAAAGGTTAAGCTATTTGATCAACATCACACTGCTTTTAAGTGCTAGTAATAAGTTTCAACCTTTAAAGACACCATGCTCCCTAAAAGAAAAAGCTGAGGCTCCAAGTCTAAGGCAGGACATTTATTCTGAAAGTCAAATGTATCAAAATGGCTGAAATTATTTTTATGCATCCTATTACACATTTTTGTTTTTCTGGAATGTGCTTTTGAGCAGACTGGCATTAGCTTCATCTCAGGGAGAAAAAAATTTCCTGAATTTAGATACAGGATGAATAGAAAGGCAATAACAGACATATCTAAGCTTAAGCAAAATTTCTCAGTTAGTAATTTGGTACCTAAATAAGAAGAACCAGATCTTGTTATGTATCAAGTATTTCTACTTTGTAATTTAGGAAAAGCCTTACCTGTTCAGAAACAAGAGTCTGTAGTTTCTGAACTTCTGATTTTAATGCTTTGTTTTGGTCATTTAGAATCTGGAAGAAAGAATCTCAATTTACTGTTTTATTAAGAAAAAAGGTAATAAAGCAATCATTTGAATGGGTTTTTGAACAATCAAACCCTTATCTCAGCTTTCAGTCCTCAAAGTGACAGGTGAATTATATACTGACATAACTCAAATTTCACTGGACACAGAGATGCACCCTAGCACTTGGTTGGCCATGACCAGAAACTAGAACTACAGCCAACAGTGGAGACAAATAAGACAGTCCCAAATAGAATCTATCAGCTGAGAAAAGATTGGGGGCCAAAAATAAACCTCTAAGCTCTACTAAAAGAACAGATAATCTAGGAGGAAAGTCTATGATAAAATTCATGGTTTGCATAAATCCCCTAATAAACTACAGAAACATTGTTTCAGAGTGACTTCATATAAAATGTAGTATTTCTGGAATCACTCAACTGAAAAGTATACAAGGTTGTTCTAAGAAACCTGAGTGTACAAGCTTAATCACACACCTTAAATTCTTCCATTTTGTTTGAAATTTCATGTTGTAGTTGCTCTTCCAGCAATCTTATTTTATCATCTTTAATATAAACACTATGAGGGTGAAAAAAAAAATTAAAATACTTCATACATTCAGAAAATCTACAGGAATTATGGGCACAACTATCAGTTATAAGCAGCAATATTTTCTGCAACAATTATACTTAAACATAAATGTATGAATGACTAGATGTACAATACTTTAGTCACCTTTGTTGCATCTTCTCCAATTCATGTGCAGCAGCAGCCTGTGTGTGGAATGAGAAGAAAATGATATCACTTCACAGGAAGTGCTCAAAACTATTTTTTTCACTAATTTTTACATATTAAAAAGCTGTATTTCCATATATTTGAAGTTACAGCAATACCATATACTTCTGCAACATGTTTTGCTGTTCGATATTTTTTACTTCTTTTATTCTATTTTCCATTCTTCATATACACTAACAAAAAGGTATATCCTTTTTGAATGGCTCAAATAAAAGACTCAAACAAACCAGCATAGTAAGATCATTTTAACTGCCTCCTGTGATATCTTGAAGTGATTAATTCATTGGATCAAACATTTATTTCAACATAAAAATAGTAACATCAAATCATGCAGCCAAAGATAAGAAACCATTATATTTTTTACTTACACAATCAAATTGGGGCTCACAATATCAATGACAATAAGAATACGCAAATTGAAATTCTGAGGTCAA